>NC_089992.1:23727382-25214621 GCF_036417845.1 Apteryx mantelli
CCCCAGCCGCCCGCCCATTGGCGCGCGCTCAGACGTCATCGAGGCTTCCACCAATCGGCAGCCGGCTCCACGCTGCTCTCCGTCACCTCCCGCCGGCGGACTCAATTTCCCAGGGTGCACCCCGCAGCCTGCCCGTGCTTCCGGTTCCGGCGTACCCCGGGGATGCGGGGAGCCGCGGGGCGACCTCGGGCGCTGCGGTGGGTTGGAGGGCGCCGGGGCCGTGGCCCGCTCTGGGCACCGGGGCCTGGGGCCCGGCCGGAGCCCGAGCCTAGCGTGGGGGCTGACCCTGGGCCTGGTCTTAGGGCTGGGGGTCAGGGCTGGGGCTGGGCCTAATCCCGACAACGGGGGTCGGGGCTGGGCTGGGACAGCGGCCTAGTCTGGAGGACGGGGCGTGTTGGGGTGAGTTGGGCCCGAGGCTGCGCTGGGGGATGGGGCTGGCACTGCTCAGTCCTGTCACTGTGCGGCTGTGGGCATGTAATCCCATGTCCTTCTCTTCCCCGCCTTCCCTGTGCCGGGAAGCAGGGTGAGCCCCAGTGCTTGTTTTCTGGTCCCGGAGTTCCTGGGGTTGGAGACTGGCTTGGGTGTCGCTGTGGATGTGTCTGCTGAGGGCACCAGGACCAGTCTTGTTTCCTCGTTCTTGGCATCTCTTTCCTGTTCTGAGTGTTGTGGCTGGCAGAGGTGCTTTCTGCCTTACCTGTAGTTTCAGATGTGGTGGTGGCTTAAGACTCAGGTAGGGACCTAAAAAGCATTTCTGTGTTTTGTTCAGGCCTCACGTTAGTTCCCTGTGTGCACCCCAGCAACGCTGAGGCCAGTGAGTTTAAATGGTGTCTGGCTGACTGGAAGAGAGTCTCACTTTGATTTGTTTTCTTCCCTTTACAGAGCTTCGTGGATCTGCTGTTGGCTTTCTGACCTTTGGTTCCATTAAGTGACATAGCTGAAATGTCCCTGTCGGAGTGGCACATTGCAGTGAAGCTGGCAGATCAGCCGCTGGCTCCCAAATCCATCTTGCGTCTGCCAGAGACGGAGCTTGGAGAATGCCCGCTCGGTGGATGCAGCATCTCCTACCTGAAGCAACTGATCACAGGGAAACTGCAGGAGTCTGTCCCAGACCCTGAACTCATTGGTAGGTACCTGCGTGGCTCATGTCAAAGGCCTGTCGCAGGGGCCATGTTTAAGTTAGTGATATGATGCATACTGCAAAAACTTGGATCGAGTGTCAATAGAATTTTAGGTAGTTTTTTAACTTCTTTTAAACCCCTCCTTGTCTCCTCTTCCCCCGAAGTCCTCATCTCTTCTGGCTGCGTTGAGGGCAGACAGGGAGTCCCTCTGCCTGGGTGACTCCACCCCATACTGCAGGCCTTACTCAAAGCCCATGGGGGTAAGGGAGCGCCTTCCTCGTCCACGCTCCTGGGACACGGATCGCCACTAACCCCTTGTGTGCGGCAGCTCTTGCTCCTGCATTTTGGTGGGAAGAGGAAGAGTTCTCCTGGTTGGTGGGAAAGGGCCTGCCTTCCCCTGTCATCTCCCGAATGCTGCTGGGACCCAGACGTGTCGTACTGTTCCTGGCGGCGGTGGCGTTGGGCTCATGGGGAGACTTGGCATGACTGGAGAGCACGGCGTGGGGCTCAGAGCTAGTTCTGGAGACTCTGCCACGCTGCCGCAGTCGTCGTGTCTCGTGATTTTGATAGTGTATGTTCCAGCATTGGTTTGGAATCACGGTACTCCTGCAGTGTCAGTGCGCTGCCCCTCGCTGCAGGGAAGCTTTGGGAGCTTTTTCTTCTAGCAGTTGAAAACACTTTTCTATACGTAGCCTGTAAAGTGTGAGTCAAAAGGTATTCTGTAAGTGCTAGTTGTTAGTAATTAAATCACCATTATTTTCCAGGTTCATCAGCAGGAAATCGTTTGGCAGGGCTTGTCAGTACAGACCTGTCCTTATTATGAGATCTCTTTGCGTGTGATGCAAAGCAGAACTCTGAGAGCACAGATCCTCTGAAGGATGTGGTTCTGCAGGAGTTGGCGAGGTTGTCACCTTCTGCGCAGTTCAGCTCTGTGACTTCCCTGTGTCCCGGTGCACAAGGCCTGGTGCTGCTGAGCCAGTTGTAGTGGCTACGTGTGCGGAGCAATAACCCCCACACAGCTCCCAGTTCTTAAAGGCCGCAGGACCTTGCCGGGTGTGCTGTAAATGTTTGCTGTCTCTCGTAGATCTGATCTACTGTGGCCGTAAGCTGAGGGATGACCAAACACTTGATTTTTATGGCATCCAATCTGGCTCCACTGTTCACGTCCTGCGCAAGTCCTGGCCTGAGCCTGATCAGAAACCAGGTGAGGCGGAGACGGTGTGGGATAACCCTTAGGTCTCCTTGGGATGTGTTTAGTGTGGGTCCCTTGTGACTGAGGATCAGCTTCTCTTGCGATCTGTTTCTGGGAGGCAGGTGTGGGATTTGGATGAAGCCCTTGCAAAGGTCTGTACTCTTGTACTGGAACTCACCATTTCTAGCAGCAGCAAATGGGCTTTATGTTTTCTTGCTGATGGAAGAGTTAAGGAAGGAGCCATGTGATATGGAGAGCAAATTTCCCTTCCTTAATTGAACTGCAACCAATTTTAGGGTGTTGCCAGTGAATCGTAAACAAAGTGACTGGTTACTCCAGCTCCAGGGTTGCGTAGGCTTGTGTGTGCTCCTAGTCTGCCAGATTGTAGAATAAAATGGGTTAGTTTAAAGTTCTTGTTTCAACACCTTTCCTTTTGTATGTGTAGGAGGGTATATGTGTATATTTTTGTGTGTCTGGAAGCTGGGAGTGTGTTTACCATCTTCGGGCATTTACTTGATAAGCTGTGATAACTGTAGTGAGATGCTCGCAACCATTTTTCTGTACCCTTCCTCCCTAGATGAAATGAATCCAGGGAATTAAAGAATCACCATTGCTGCTGCAGCATGGAAGTCCAAAAAAGCTGGTCAAGTGGCTAATAAAGCTGACTGAGAAAGAGAGAATGATGTTTTGTTCTGTTGTTTTTCCCTCAGAGCCTGTGGATAAGGTGGCAGCGGTGCGGGAGTTCCGGGTCCTTCACACTGCCCTGCATAGCAGTCCTGCCTACAGAGATGCAGTGAGTGGGGCTTCATACTTCCCCTTCTTGGTGTCTTTTGTTTGTCCCCCGTCTGTGAAGAGGGAATCCCTGAGTAGAGTCTTTGTGTGACGCTGCTGATCCATTCTGATTTCTCTGGCAGGTCTTCAAAATGCTAGGGAACAAGGAGTCACTGGATCAGATCATTGTAGCTACTCCTGGCCTCAGCAGTGATCCTGTCGCTTTGGGTGAGTCTAAATGTGATCCAGAGCATCTGAAGAAAGCTAAAGAAAGATGGTCAGTGTTTAATTCATGATGGGGAGAAGGGAAGAGAGCACTTTTCTCTGGGGAAAGTGCCTTTTCTCTTTCTTCATGGAGCGTGAGAGTGCCTGAGAGCCTGCTCAGGCAGGAGTCAGTTATACTCTGCTGATCTGTAGTAATGTTTGAGGATGGACATTAGCTTCAAGAGGTGTAGGGAACACAGAGATGGAGGGAGAGCAGCGGGGAATGGGTGCTCTTTCATTCTGCAGTGTCGCAAAAATGTTCATTAAATCTCAGCCTTGCTTGTGTTGGCCCAGCGAGTTATTAGCCTTTTTGCACGTTGCCATGAGAGAGGCGGAATATGGGATGCAGTCGCAACCTCTCACAGCGAGCAGCCAGTTGGGGTGAGCTGGATACCAGACTTGATTGTGTCCTTAAGGAAGAACTGTTTGTTGTGCCCGAGCACGGCTTGTGGGATCTGCTGGAAAAGCCCTGCTGCTTGGGTGTGTGGTTGTGATGGAGAGTCTCTCCAGAGAGAAGTGGAAGGTTTTGGAGAGAACAATAATAGGGTATTTATGGTGTCTGCTAATGACTCAGTTCCTGAAAGACAATTAATTTTTTTTGGTTTTCCCATGGTTCTTGTTCGACTGGCTGCTGTCTCTCTTGTATCCTGTCTCTTACTTGTGTTTCCTGGTCCTTCCCAGGAGTCCTGCAGGACAAGGATCTCTTTTCAGTGTTTGCAGACCCCAACATGCTGGACACGTAAGTTCACGTGAGCTGGTGCAGTGGCTAAGTAAAGCCTGTGTTGTGCTGCTGCATAAGCCACTTTTCTCTGGGTGGAAGAGAGAGTTCTGCTCCCCCCTGCCAGTACAGATACACCAAGCCAGAGATTCAGGATAGGACCCTTCTTCCTCAGCAACAGAAAAGAGGGAGCTGAGGCTTTGCCTAGGGCTTTGATATGCAGCCTCCTCCACTATTGCATAAACCAAAGAATATTGTGAGAGATGGGGCCATCCTTGCATCCAGATCATGGGTTCAAATCCAGATACGGTTGCTCACAGCAGAAAGTTGCTCCCTTGAGAGCATACAGGAGACATGTAAAATGTGAGAGTCAACATGGGGTCAAGAAGGAGCCCCAGCTTTCAGATCCAGGCTCTCACCAGTGCCAGTTCCACAGAGGCTGTGAATAGGAATGGGGAGAATATGACCCTTATGTGTGGGCTTGGGAGGTTTTGTCACTGGACAGCCAAAGGCAGGGTCTGAGGTGGTGGTGTGTGGCCGTCAGGAATGGTTCTGCCGTTGCTGTCATGAGTTTTGTGCCAGTACTGAGATGCTTCTTTCCTGCACGTGTGATTCATTCTTCCACTCCATCTCTCCAGGCTTATTCCCGCTCACCCTGCGCTTGTGAATGCCATTGTTCTTGTTCTGCACTCGGTGGCCGGCAGCACCCCCCTCCCAGCCCCAGAGACGTCCTCCCGGAGCATGTCGTCCGCCTCCTACCGGGATATGCCAGGTACATTCGGTCTTCAGACACGCAGATGTGTAGTGAACCTGCAGAGAAGATGTGCTGCAGATTTGCAGACAAGTTTGTACTGACACCTGATCATCCCCAGGCTGGAAGAAAGAGTTTCGAGTTCTTGACCTGGGAGTGTTCATTGTCATTTGATAGATTTTGCACCAAGTGTGAGACTCGTCTGGTCCACTTCAGTCTCAGGGCCTCTCCCAACCTAGTCTCTACCACGGCTGGCGGTAGCAGAGTGCTTGACTTCTGTCATGTGTGAACGATGGGCCTGAGCTGTCCACAACTGACCTGCTGTATGTGGGCTTGCTGGTGCTGAGGCCTCTCTCCTAACCAGTGCCTTAGCTGGAGCTGAGCCTGGCCCGCTGGAGCAAGGAGCACTGGACTCCACGGGATCCTCGTTTGATGATTAATTCCTGATAGCACCTAGTTTTCTGCATCTGTTTATTTTCCTTTCTGTTGCAGGTGGCTTTCTGTTTGAAGGTCTCTCAGATGAAGAAGATGACTTTCACCAGGTAACTGGGCAGGTCTGGGCGGAGCAGCTGTTTGGGACTTGCAGTATGGGTTCAATTCATTGCCCTTAAAGAATCCAGTGGCTTTCTGTCTTCCTCTTTTAACATCATGAGCCTGTCTGGCTCCGAAGGATGTTGTGACCATATCAATGATTGTGAGATGCTTGGATGCTGTTCATGTTGGGAGTCATTTGAGTGCTGAGGTAGGAGCACGAGGGAAGAAGGCAGAGGTACAACCCAAAGCTTAGCACTTGTCCTCAGAGTAAACATCATCTTAGTCAAATTCATGCAGAGCCAGAACTGGGTACAGATGAGTACCCAGTTCTGAGAAACGTGGGAGCATTGGTCTCTGCTCTTCTACTGCAACACGTGGAGGTTTTCTCTCAAAAGGACAAAATATTTTGTAGGAGAAATTAAATATTTAAGCAGAAAAAAATGCCTGTCAACAGATAGTTAGTTTGTTACTGGCTAATAGCACTTTGTTTTTAAGCTGGTGAATGGTACGTTAAAAGGTTTACTGTCAATTTCTGCAGCCTTGTAATAACTGAGTTTGGGAAAAAGTGTGCCTGATTGTCATGTGTGTTTGTTTTCTGAAAGCTCTGCACTTGACTTTCAAGTGCTGTAGGGAAGGGATCCCTGGGAATACGCATGTGAGCCATATTCTACTGGGACACAGACACCAAAATCAGAGGGTTTTTTTTTCCCCCCTCCATGCAGAGCACAAGATCGACACCATCCAGCAGTGCTTCTGGTTCCCGCCCAGCTTCCCTTGGCTACTCTGGGGCTGCTGGACCCCGGCCGATCACCCAGAGCGAGCTGGCGACCGCCCTGGCACTGGCTAGCACCCCAGAGAGCAGCTCCCACACACCTACTCCTGGCACTCAGGTACAACGGCAGCACAGCAGCTAGGGATATCCTCCTGGGTCATAAAACCAGCCGCTGGGTGAGTGCAAGTCCTGCTCAGGTCTGGGGGCCCTGGCTGTGATATTCTCTTACTACTGGGGTCTCAGCCTCCTGGAACCTGTATGGAGTAATAATGGAGATGTAGCAGGTGCTGCCCCGTGCTGGCTCTGGTTCTTGTGACAACAGTGCTCTCCTGATCCTCATGCAACCTGTTTCTTCCCAGGGTCACTCCTCTGGGACCTCCCCAATGTCATCCAGTGTCCAGTCAGGAACACCCATCACCAATGACCTCTTCAGCCAGGCCTTACAGCATGCCCTGCAGGCCTCCGGGCAGCCCAACCTGCAGGTCAGTGTCTCAGCCTCTTCCTCTGGGAGCCTTTGAAAGTCCCATATTGCATTGGGTGTTGCGGGATGGACGTGGGTCTTCCATCCACCTTCTGTGGCAGGATGTTGAGCTGAAAGGTGCATCACCAGAGGAGAATAGCTTCCTGCAGGAGGGATGATAGAGAGCAATGTGAAGTACTGGGTGGGTGTGGGAGGGGTGGGCTGGTGAGTCTGGGGAGTTTTCAGCAAGACTTAGAGCTTTCAGGAGCTGCGTGATGTGCATTTAGCAATGCCATTGTGAACTACAGAGAGATGTGGGAGAATCCAGTGTAGTAGCATAGGCTGTGGAGAAGGCTGTTATTGCTTGGAGTCTTACACCTACCCTTAGCTTCTTTTGTCTCCTGTCTGTAGAGCCAGTGGCAACCACAGCTTCAGCAGCTGCGAGACATGGGCATACACGATGATGAGCTAAGCCTCAGGGCCCTGCAGGCCACTGGAGGGGACATCCAGGCTGCCCTGGAGCTCATCTTTGCTGGTGGGGCTCCCTAGCTTTGGCTAGAGAGGCTGGACTGGTGCGTTGCACTGAGGCAGCTGTGACGCTCCTTGGTCTGGGACTCGGCCCTGAAACGCTTTCCTGCACTGGGGCTTCGCTCTTGGGCACTGAGCAGTTGGGGCGGCTGCTCCTTTCCTTGCAGGTGGCTGTGTGCTCCTGTTTGATGAGAACACTGACCATGCTAAGGGCAGTTCCTCCAGCTCCAGTTACCTCTCTCCAACTTCCCCGTCTCCCCACTCTGGCCACCAGAGACGAGACCTTGGAGCTTTGCACAGCACAGAGAAAGATCGATGGCTCTTGTGCTCTGGGAGATGTGGCGTCTGCGTTTCTGCAATCTTAGATGTTTCAACACATTCTCCTGCCCGCTGTTTTGTTCCTGCCCACCTGACATGCCTCAGGCTATTCTGTTTTGCTGTTGTGGTTCCTCTATTCAACTGTATTAAATGTACTGTCTTCACTTGCCTGGTGTTTGGGTTGTGATCCATCCTGGCTTAGGCTCAGCAGATCTGAGAGACAGTGTGCTCATTGCATCATGGAAACTGGATGAACCACTTTGCCTGTTGTAGGACTGTTACTAGTTCAGCAGAGGGCACTCCTCTAACAGCAAAGTACTAGCTGTATCTGTCAGGTGCAAAGGTTGTGTTGTGAGTGTAGCTGTCCTGCACAGCCATGAGTTAGACCAATACGAAAGAACTAACTGTTCTGCAGAGACCCATTCTCAACGAAGGAGCCTCAAAGAAGCATCGTGTCTCCTTCTCAGCAGAAGCCTATTTGTTCTCAGCTGTGTGGGGGGATACTGGTAGAGCCCTGCAAGTTGACAAGAACAAGGTTACTGGTGCAGCTGTTCATGGTCACCACAGGGTGACAGTAGAAGCGTGACAAACACAAGGCAGGCTTGAGGCTGTTACCAAAGAGTGCAAGCAGGGGCTTGGTAGGAGGAATGTATTGTCTCTGGCACAGGTTAGGCTGTTGGGCTGCAGCCAGCATTTTCCAAAGTGTCCTCTAATCCTGGGTGCCATGGTTGCGGCACCTGAATTGCAAAGACAATGAAATGCATTTGTCTACATTTACAGTCAGTGAGATCTGTGAGAAGCTGGAACCACAGCTGGGCCTGGCTTTGCTCTGGTTGTACTATCAAGATAAAAAAGGCATGAAAATGGGAGATGGTTTGTCTGATACATCACCATGAATCACTAGGGAAGCTGAAAGCAGAACACGGTCTACTATCAGACTACCCGTTCTCCCCTCTAGCTCCTTTCAGAGCACTTGGATCATTTGTTGATATGATCTTGGCTATCACACAGCAAATGCTGGATTGTTCTCTCCAGGACAGCCTATTGACTGATAGGTGTTAATCTTCTCTAGAGGATTAAGACTCAGGAGGGATGTACTGTGGTGTTCCCCCTGCCCCCCTTTCCATATGTAGTCTAGGAGATGCAATGGGATAGAGACAACCAGATTTCCTGACTTGATACACCCTTCCTGGTTATTGCCCTCATTATCTGCTTTGGAAACCCAGTCCAGATGATGACAACAATATTATGCAGTATGAAAAGTGATTAATTTGTTTCCATCCCTGGTGCTTCACCTTTTGCTTTGTAGGGAACAGATATCGTACTCCTGTGCATATCATCCCTGTACATCCTCCCTCACTCTGCCCGCTGCGGAGATGAGCCCTGCTGTCAGCCCTCAATCCTCCCTGGCTGACTAGGGATAAGCTGTATCACAGATGCTGCTGCCCAGAGCTGGCTGGAGTAATGCTGGAGGTGGAAGTCTCAAAGCATTTGCAGGCCTGCCCAAACTAGCTTAGCATTAGCAGGACTTGCTTTGGGACTGGGACTGACACATCTGGTGTGCCATGTCAGATCACAGCCTAGATCGGGACCAGCTTGGGGTTATTGGTGTCCCTAAATGGTCTGTCTTTTCTTTTTCTCTCACCCCTTGTCCTCATGATATGATCACCTCATCGACCCATGTTTTGTATTAAGCAGGTTTTTCCATTTTATTGGCTATTTCCACTTCTCCCTTTGGCACTGGATAATTGAGAAGTAACTGGATGTTTTGCATGGAAAGAACATATTTTGATTTCTGCTTTCACGAATCGTGGGGTACTTGGCTTGGAGTACCCCATCAGACACATTCTGTTTCTAAATTGGCTATAGCAGAGAAGAACTTGGCACCGACTTTGTTCATAACACGACTGCACGCGCTTCGCCTCATCTTGCCTATCTTTGGTTGCCTAAAATAGAAATGTTCAACAATCAGGCAAATTTAGAGATGCCAGAGGGGAAGAAAAGCCCCACCTGGCCCCTGCAAGGCTGGTGATGGAGGAGGAAGAGAAAGGAAGACTTTGATGCAAGAGGCCTTTGAAGGAGAGCAGAAGTTCAGAGCACCTCGGAACTGACTCTGCAGCAGTCAGCTGTGCACTGCCTTCGTGGCTACTCTAATTGCCAGGTGCCTCCTGCCTCCCAGCTTTGAGATCAAAGCGATGCTGGCAGCCACTTCATGTGCAGAGAAAGCTCCCCCAGCGCAGCCTCTGCTGAGGGGGAGAAACAGGCCAGGGGATGAGGCTGCAGGAGGCAGGCACTCATTTGGGGGAGTCCCTTTGCCTGGTATTAGCCACCTAAATGTGGCTAATGGGGATGTGTAATGGGGCATCTTGTCTGAGCCAGTCCTGGCTCCTACAGTTGCTGAAGGAGCCTATATCCTAAGGTGGGTATCGAACAGAACTGGAATGACTGCTGAAGGTGCTGATATCCACTGCTTGTTGAGAAAGCAGCTTAGTCCAGGCACCAACATGTCAAGGGTTGAAGTACGATAGATCCTGCTCTTTGAGAGCAAGCTGTGATGAGCTGTCTCCCCCCGCCTGGCCTTTGTGGTCCTTCCTTTGATCCACTGCCCAGCTACCTTCCTCTCCTCCTGCGCCAGCTTTGCTTGCCGCTTCCACGCTTGGGTTAGAGGTGCATCCGTCCCTGTCAGGTCTCAGCTTGTTTGTGTCCTGCTTGCGTGCCTGACCTCCACTTTCCACCGCGCTCTGTTTCCCAGCCAAGCATCCGTGGCCCGGCTGTCTCACCGGCGGTGCTCTTGGGAGCAGGCTGGAAGGTGTTTGTTCAAAGCCTTTGGCTGACCGTTTGGAAGGCAGGAAGGTCAAACCATGGTTCCCCAATGTAAGCAGCTTTCATTAGGGACTTTCCATTCCTGACATCAAAGAGAAACTTCTTGATTCAGTTCCCTCTTTGGCTCTAGTGAAGCTGACAAGGGAAGCGATAACAGTAGGTGTTTTCAGTAGCGATGGCAGAAGTTGGTTTGTACTGCTGTGTTTTGTTAATACTCATGTTGTTACTTGTCCTGGTGCTTGACCATCAATGCTGGAGCATCATGGACACCTGCAGGGGCTGGCAGTTTGGCTGGGATCAAGGCTTGTCCCCTTCTTTTGTACTTTGGCCACCTTGATGGTTTATTCACTGTTTCCCCCTCGTCTTTCTTTTGGTTAAGACAGTCCTGAGTTGACTGCCTCTGTGAGGAGCAAGGCTGTGTTGTGGGAGGGTAATTTTCCGGTAACAGGGTAAAATAGAGAGATCCCCTAGGCTTCATGTTCATGATAGCTTTTGTTGTACCCTAGACAGCGTGAGCCGCCTGCCTGCCCACTTCCGTCTTCGTCCGCTTTCGCAGTGACGCTGGAGCCTTCCCATGTGCGAAGTGAATCCAACCAGCCAGATCTATCCCAGGAGCAGGCGTCAATGTTTGAGGTAGTGAATGTCTGTGCAGATGCAGCCTCCTTGGTTTTGGTAATTTGTTGCATAAGATTTTAAACTCCAGTGTTTCAAGCTCTTCAGCCTTGATTTCTAGCTTCAAATGACTAGTGTTAGAGAGATTTCCCTTCATTCTCCCACATACCTCCAGTATTTCAGAATAAGTGTTTTTTCCTTGCTCCCCCAGCCAAACCGAGGGACCCCTGCTTGCAGGGCAGAGGCAGGACTGTGCTGGTGCAGGAACCAAATGACTAAATCCCTGTTTGGGCAAGGCAGCCAAGCACCTGATGCTGATGTTCATCCATGAAGGACTTTTCAGGGTCCCATCCTCCCCAGATGCTCCCAGACCTCTTCCGTGTCCATGGGACACGGCGTGTTTTTAGATTTGGGTTTGTTGCTTGTCAGTTAGCCTCCTTACTTGCCTCCACTGGATTGAGTCTTATTTATGTGCCAAGCTAGCAGCCTGAGAGCTGTCAGAATACCCCTGCTCATCGTGGGTGTCTGCGTTGAGCTGAGGAAACATGACTCTCCCCCCGCCAGGAGCAGCGTGAGGGTAAGCATGCTTCGGCCTACCAGCTCCATTTTGCTGTTAGCTCGGACTATCGGTCAGGGTGATTCTCTCCAAAGCTGTTGAGCTGTGGCCCAGGTGGTTGTAGGCATTCAAGGTCTGCCACAGGCCCTGCTAGGGAGGGACTAACCTTGCACGTCCAGGCAGGAAACATCCACATCGTGAAGAGCAGCAGGGAACTTGTCGGGTAGAGCTCTTGCCCATCAGCTATTCTTTCTTTGCAAAGGATGTGATGGTTTCCTGGCTGGTTTCAGCTTTGTCCTGGTCGGGAATGCCGAACTGCCAGGAAATAGTTTGTCGGTTTTAGTTTGTTTCTTCCTAAGTTAGGTTTATGCTGGCTCAGTGAGCTGAACAGTCTCACTGTGAGGGGTCAGGCCAGTGCCGGAACAAAGGAAAGAGGGAAGAACAGGACCTTGCAGCTGCCATGAGCTGTGGGATTTCCTTGGCAATTCTGAAATCTTGGTCTTATCATTGCTCAGGCAAGCTTTCCAGGAAGGAGGAAAGAGAAGTTTTACTGATGCTGGGAATATTGGTCAGGAATAAGATGAGAATCCAAAGATTGGGGCAAGTGATATAGCACAGCTGTCCCAGCAGCATGTACCTTGTAAATGTATGGGACTTGGTCCCTTTCCTAACATGGATGAATGAACATTTTTCCTAAAGAATGGAGAAAAGGGACTTCTGTGGCTTTAATCATCAAAGCACCTTCAGGGAACTGTGCTTCTTATGCCTAGACTCCATGTGATGCTAACCGGGGAAATGCATACTAAACAGTGCAGTTTCAGGGCAGCCAACTGTTTTAACTTGGTGATAGCAGAAATGTACTGAAAATGTCATGCTGTGAAAGGATGTTTATTTCCCAATTATAATATTTTCTTCTCTATTTATAACATTCTAACATTTATAAATTACACTGTTTATAAATAACCCTCTGATTTATAACAGTGTATGTAGCTCTAGTCCTGCTAACTTTACCAGGATACTTTGTGAGTTTAATAAGAATATGGTAAAAAAAATATATATATACCATGGGAAGAAGGTTAACATCCTCTTGATACATCTTTTGAAGTTGAGACAAGGACTGAGCTATCGTCTTTGAAGATGAAGCTCACTGGCTCTAGTCCTCTTGAACTGGGTCTGGAAACCTTAAAAAGAAAAGAAAACAAAAAAACCCCACAGTCACTGTTGGGGTGAGACGCATGATTCTGGGGAAAGTTTATGACCATGCAGCCTCTCCAGCCAACTTCTGAATGTTCCAGGCTGCCAGCATGGATGGCAGAGTGGTTGTCCGGAAATCTTTCTGCATCTGAGTTTTTTCCTTACCGGGGAAATAAATACCTTGCTGATATAAGAGCGTGACCCATTCAGTTCAGCAGGGTGCATTAGCTCAGGCTTTAAGATTGAGGGTGAATCAGGAGAGCTATGAGATTCCACACCAGGAGTGATAAAGGCATAAAATGAGCTACGCAGGGTCGGAGCAAAAAGTCCTCTGTTCTCCTGCAGCAGCCAATAAACAGGTATCGCAGAAAGAATATAAGAACAGGGTGAGTAAAGAAAGATACATCTCTAATAGACTTTCCAGCATCTGGTGGCCTCAGGTTTAGGGACTTTTTGGAGCTAGAAATGGGGCCTTAGTGGTTGACAGACCCTGCTGATATTTTTGCTTTGAACACAGGCAAACTTGTAGGCTCTGTGCCACCCTACAGCAAGGAGTCCCGCAGTTTAGCCGTAGGTTTTGTGAAGATTTAACATCTATAACCCAAGAGAGTAGTCAGCAGCTGGAAGGAGGGAGAAAGGTGCAGCCGTGGGACTGTGACAGAGGTGACTTCTTGGATGCCAAAACCTCAAAAGGGTTGGTGGTGGTGTGAGAGAGTCACCCTGTGGCGGTGCGTACGGCCAGGCTCTGAGGTTTGATTTTTGGGTGCCTGGAAACAGCCTGGGATTGCTGTGGGCACTGAAGTGGCAACAGGTGACAGAGATTGCTGGGAGAGTTGCACAGTCAGGAAGAAAATTGTCGTTTAATCTCCTCTAAAACGGAGCCTGTTGCCAATGACAGCTGAGCTCTGTAATCCCCCCGTAACGCTCAGCGTGCTGTCTTGGCATCCTGCAGGGCAGGCTCCAAACTGTTTACCTCCTTTTTAATTGGATTGTTTGTGTAGGGCCCGATTCAAAGGAAGAGAAGCAGGACTGACGGTGCTGACTCTGGAGCAATCTGTCCTGAGGTGTAGCTCCCTCTGATTAAATGCTTCAATCCCAAAGGATCCTCAGTTACGCATAATTTAATCATCCCATGGATCCTGCCAGCTGGTGTCTGCCCAGGCAATTTTCATGCCAGTTTATTCTTCTTCCACTTCAGCTCTTATTCTTCTTTTTCCTTCCCTCCCTTCCTCCCCTCCCAAAAGCCTGTGATCTGGTGGTTTATGACTTCCTGCAATTGCTTTCCCAAATGAGCTACGTGGGAGCTATCTGGACACATAATAACCAGGAAGCAGATGATAGGTGCAAATCCTATATAAGGAAGGGCAGATGGGAGGCAGGAAGAAAGGGCAGCTCTTCCCTGCGCAGGCCAGTGTCCCTTCCAAGAATTTTGACGGGTCATGGGTAAAACAAGTCAAACAGTTTCAGCACATGGTGAGATCTTGAGCTGTTCCCACTCTCCTGCTGGAAGAGATGGCGGACTTCCCATGTCTGATGGAGAGAGAAACCGGTGTGTCTGTAGTGCTGAGCCTTTGTGTCACCAGGCAGAGGCTCTGCATTTAGAGCCAAGGACAGTGCAGAACTGCAGACGCTTACCTTCTGCGTCATTTGGCCCAGGATTGTCTAGCAGGGGCCAAGATGGGAAGGAGTAGCAAGAGATATAACACTTTTTAGACGTCTCTCCCTTCCTGGCGGGACAGATATCAGTGCTGGAAGTATTTTAACACTGCAAGGTCAACTTATTATCTTTAAATGAGTTTACTTTCCTCAGCAGCCTCCGCATATCTTACATGCCTGGCCAGTTTATGAGAGTTTCTTCTGACGTTTTTCCCAATAACAGTTTGAAGTGGCTCCCTGGGGACCAGGGGATTTGCACTGATTCCCCAGAGGAAAACATGGACTTAAATTCTACCCCATATTTATGTCAGGGAATGGGAGAGTGGATTGTGGAGACTGGACCTTAACTTGTGCATTACCAGGAGGACTTTAAGGATCTAATGGAGCTGATAAAGGGCTCTGATGAGCTTCTGTGTGAGGTGGAGGGTGCTGGACCCTTCTTGGGACTGCTCAGAGCAGTGTCAGTAAATGTGGCAGATGTGGGAATTAGTATTGCTGAGGAGGCTACTTTGCCCGCTGCTGAAGCATAGCTGCTCTGCAGCATGTGGCAATGCTGTCCTGAAATCCAGGCCTGCCCGGGAGCAGAGGAGCACAGCAGTCGAGAAACACCAAGAGTTTCAGGTAAGCAGCACACAGTTTGGCCTGCTGGGCCCTCATAGGAAGACAGAGCTGACTGTGCAGTGCTGGTATATCAATATGCAGCGCTCATGGTGACAGTGTGGCGGATCAATCTCAACAAAGCAACTTGCTGCTTTGTTTTAACTTTCTTTCAAAGGGGAAGAGCTGTGCATTGCGCTTTCTTTACTCTGCATAAAGCCTATGGGATCCGTGCTGAGCAGTGCCCAAGCTCCTGGCAGTCCATGTGGCAGAGATGTACATCTCGCTGTTGACAGCACTGCTTGCTAATGTGACCACTATTCAGGCATAACACGTTTGCCAGCCAACTGGGTGCTTGCAGTGAAAAGGGTGAGGGGTGGTGAAGGATCCTCCAGACAAGCTGAGTTAGTCTGTGGCAAGTCCTGGGGCAGGTCCTCTGCGAGCTGCTGCTATCAGTGAGTAGAAGACTTACTATGCTATCCTTCAGCATCATGGCAGAACAGAGAGAGGGAGGTATACAAAGTGATCAGCCCCACAGATTTAGTCCAGCTTAAACAGCCGATGGAGATGAGCTTGCATGAAAACAGCATGCCTGGAGAGGCTGAAGCGTTGGCAGCCATTGCAGGGGTGTAGCATCTGGAAGGGGGTGGCTGAGATTGCCCTGCTGGTGACCCCTGTGGCTTTCTGCAGGAATGTGAGTTGGAGGGGAGAATGTGCGTGTTGAAAGCAGAATGCAGTAGCTTGCTGATAAACAAGCTGCTTTGCTTCCTTCCCACCTCACTCCATCACTCAAGAACTGAAAGACCTGTTGGGTGGTGCCAAAAGAAACTGAATGGAATTTCACTTTCTTCCTGTCAAAGTCCATGCTAGTAAGTCTACTTGTTCCAAAGGCAAAATGCAGAGGAAAGAAATAGCAGGAGTCCCGTGCTTAGGCAGTAGAAATGCCATAGCCAAAAGGTCTGGTCTTTCAGGGCTCTGTAATGGTCACTTATACTTGTGTCCCAGCCTTGTGGGACATCAGTCCGTCCTGCAGCAGGGTCCCTGTCCCCGCTGCTGTGAAGCACAGGCTGGGTTCAATGGGGGATTTCCCATGCTCTGTGCCAACACATGCAGTCTAGCAGTCCCCATCTCATCCTTGGAGGGACTGTGGAAACACATGCTCACATGCGCCATGACAGTCAAATTAGGACGTTAGAAAAAGCAGAATCCTTCCTTCCCAGAGCACTAACAAGACCCTTGATCATCTGGGATGTGTTAACTTTCTCCTGGTGAACACCCTCAGTCCTTTATGCCATGGCCAAAAAGGTCCCTCTTTGGTACTTTTCTGAAGCTGCCACGACTGATAACAGCCAGAGATCAAGCTACGCTTGTCAGGTTTCTGGAAGAGATGGCACAGCAGTGAAAAGATCTTGCGGCTTTCACAGGGATAAGAATGTTTAAATTTTAGTGATGTTTGTGCTTCTTTTTGTTGATGAAATTTTCCAGGAAAAACATGCCTGTGTCCAAACCCATAATATTTAGTCAGTATATCTGGAGGACATGTTCCTGGTCATGTGGGAGGTTAGCAAAAAGCAATAACTATGCTCTTGTTGTGAATGGTGTTCCAACATACCTGTTCTTCTCTAATGGACCTGAAAAAATGCCAGCAGAAATGGTGGAGGTTTCAGAACAGTTAGGCTGCTTGGATGTTTGTGTCTTAGGCACGGGTCTGCGAGTGGCGCAGTGACATGAACGCATAGTACAGCTGAGGCTGTAGGGAGGCACAGGGCCCATGCACCCCCTTCTCCAGATGGTCTGTCCACATACCCATGTCCTATCTTAGCGGACAAACTGGCAAAGGGTCCTGTCTAGTAGTTCTGATCAGGCTGTTACGGGGCCAGAAATATTACATGAACATAGAAAATCCTCATATCTTTCCTGTGAACGTTTCCGAAGGGGAAGAAGGGTGGCCTGGGGAGGCCGGGGGGAGCAGCAGGTCCTCAAGGGAGACAGAGCTTTCTAAACAGATGCTCGCAGACTTATTCTTGTTTGTCTTCTACATTTGGACTCAGCTGGGTTGAAGATAAAGAGCAGGGGAGGGATTAGAAATAGTCAGCTATATGCACATCCTCTTACGGCATTACGTAGTTGTGAAGTTGCCCTGTTGGATCAGCTGGATTGAGGCTGTGCCTGTCTTTGTCCATCCTGGAGCAGGTTAAATGAAATATCCTCAGAAAGGTCTCTGCTCCATCAGTTGTCTTTGCTGATCTTTCCCATTTATCCAGGCCTGGCTGTGGTCTTGCTGGTACAGGCTGCCAGTGATGCTAGTCTCATTTGGATGGTGACTTGGTGCTGTACAATTGTAGTTATATGAGCCATGTGAAAGAAAAAACACATCAGGTCATAAAAGAAAAAGCAGGTAACAATGCATGCAACTTCCATTTGCATAGCCCAGATTTTGGTGGATGCGAATTGTTAAGTCGTCATGTTTATTAAGGAACCAGCATGGGTTGTTTGGCTTAGGCTGTTGATTTGCAAATGGTGCCCTCTTGTTTCTTTTTCACTCCTGACTGTGTGAAGGAGCCTTAATGAATTACACGCACATTTTCCAGCAAGCCTTCTCTGACGTGCGCTGCAAGAAAGCAAGTGGCAGTGGGTTCGAGTACCTCCAGGATCAATGGGGCAGGTAGAGAAAAGCAGTAACTTCTGGGGTGAAATGGACAGTTGCATAAAGGTGAGCAGCAATGCGGAACAGTTCAAGGCTAATCTGGGAATCACCATGTCTAAAAGTGGAAAACCAGAGTTGGTCTGTATGTTGTCATACTGTAATTACCCAAATGGCTGTTTGGTTGAAGAGAGAGATGAAACCCCATGCTTAGAGTTAGTGGGAAATTCCTGTGGGTCCTTAAAATTGTCAATTAGCTGCCTCATTAATTTTTTGCTTCCTCCAAAATGTCCCCTTGAACTGCCACCGTTCATCTCCTTCAGGAGTGGAGCAGTCCCGGGTCTAGCTTCAGTACTGACTTAAAAGAGAGCGCAGCTGCGTCTCATGTCCTTGTGAGTTCCCCGTGGGGCTCTCCTATTCTGGGCACGTCTGGCCTCACTTTCCTCGCACGTAATGCCCTGCTCTTCTCATTAACAAATCTCACAGCGCTTCACAAAGACTGTCAGCCCTTGCTGGCCTCCTGACGGGGAATGGAGGTCTGGCAAAATGAAGCGACACTCTCCAAAGGTCGCACCGCAGCCCTGGTGGCAGGCCGGTCCCATGAGCCAGTGTGCTGCGCCCCACTAAGCATCTTGTCATTTCGGAGAGCATTAGCATGACAAAAGGCAGTGTGCGATCTTATGGAAAGGGATATTTGTTCACCGGATCTCTAACTAAATGGATTTTATGCATTCACACTCTCAGATTTTTCTTAATCCCATGCTCGCACTCACATGCTCCCAAGCACATGACATATGAGAGATGTACATGCCGGGATCATTTTTGTGCAACACGGATGGCAAGGGACACCAGCTGTCAAGTCCTCATTATGTCTCTGGTGTTCTTCTTGACTTGTGAAGACAAATGAATTTTGGGGCAAATCTTTTGCGGAGTGGCCCGTTGCTCTGATCTTGTAGCACTAGCAGGAAAGAGGCTGGCACGTGAGCTACGCTGCAGCCTTGCTGCCTCCTCCTGATATTAGAGACATGGTCTCTTGTGAGCGAGTTGTCCTTGCCAGGCTGCTATCAGAGCTTTTTGCGCTTGACACATACCTCAATTTAAGCAACTGGGAACAGGGATCTTCGTTATCAGCACAGGCCAGTCTTTGCACCCTTGATCTGCTGTTGCTTCCTGTGCTCTCACGCTCTCTCTCTCTTACACACACGCGTTTTCATTTTTACTTCATTCGTATCAACCTTAATATTTCTATTACAAGTCTCTTCACTGTCTGATAAGTTTATTGCAAGCCTTGGGCCAGCTGCAATTTTTCTCAAAGGAGCCTGAAGGCAAACGAAGCCATCAGGCTCTCACCTTCCTCTTCCAGGAAAGAGGGGGAAAAAAAAAGGAGGACGACAGAAATACCTTGCAAAGCCTGAGAGTACACATTGTGGGAGATCAGGAGGCAAACAAAAAGACCCCCTTTGCAAAGGACAGGCTTTTAAGAAGCCCAGAATAAGGCTTGCACTTTCTTCTTTTTTTTTTTTTTTGCATTCTACCAGCCTGGTACGAGGAAGAACACTTAGTCCCTCCCTCGTTTCCACTTATTGGCTGGCCTGGATCCAGCCTACTCCGTCGCTTAAGAAAAGAAATGCAGCTGTCAGGCTCACAATCTCCTGCTCTCCGCATAAGTAGAAATGGGCAGAAGGTCCCCCGTTGCCCTCTTTGTGGCCCTATGGGCCAGCCAGCTGGGCCTGTGGGCTGCGGGGCGCTCCAAGGTGAACCCCAGGATCATCACGGCTCCCCAAGGTAGGACCCGGCGAGCGAGCGGCCGCGGGAAGCAGAGCGCAGCCTTGAGATGCGCCTGCGGTGCGCGGCCGGCAGCGATTCCCTGCCGCCGGGCGGTGCGGTTCCCCTCCTGTCGTGCCTTTCGAGTGGAGTTGGTCCTGTTATGTTTTTTTCTTTTGTCTCTTTGGGCAGACTTCTGACGCGCTGAAACGCCCGTGGTCTCAGAAGGGGTTTTAACCTCCTTGTTGTTTTTTTTAATTGAATTTTTACATCTCTTGCCTTGACAAGTCCTTTACCCCTCTATATTCTGGGAACACTTTCCCACGGGTTGGGTATATTAAAGACCGTTGACAAGCCCGCGTCCTGGAACCGGTAAGGTAACCATTTCCTCTAGCTCATGGGGAGAAATGAAGAAGTATATTTGCATCAAACAGTTAATTTTCTTATTAATCTGATGTACTTAGCCTGTTAGTTGCAAATGAGTTGTGTTATTAAATATTTACAGACGGCCTCTATGAGAAAATATATACAAGTGAAATGGCTTGTGATCAGATACAATCTTACTGGAAACCGAACAAAGAGCTCCTTTTCAAGGATGAAGCGTATGCCCTGCGTCTGCGGGGAGCGCAGCCCAGGATACATGGGTGGAAAAGAGCAGGCTAACGTTTACTAGCTTTATCATGTGTCTTCCAAGCTTGTGGCTTAATGCCCTCCAGGGAGGATTTAACAAAAGACCCCGTCTTGTCCCCAGTGGTTCTGGTGTTTGTCTAACCCCCACGGTTCAGCAGAGCTGTAGGGCTCGTGCTGCTCTGCAGTACAACAGCTCCTCTGTATTTTGCATTTGTCGAGAACTTCAGAGGACGGGAATTTGCAGTGGTTTATTTGGTGCCATCTGTTATTCTTCTGCCAGGAGCTCTTTCGGCCCCGGCGCTCCAGGAGATAAAGGCCAGAAGCACCGGGATGGATGCCGGGCACATGGCCCGGAGGTGGCTCCTGTGCAAGGAGATGCACAAAGAGGAGAGGAGCCGGCAGGGCAGCGGAAGGCTGCGCGTAGCCTTGCATCGTTTGCCCTATCCGCTGGCGAATTAAGCAGCTCAGCTGCTGCTCCGCCAGCGGTACAGAACCGGGGGAGCAAACGGTGCGAGACCGAGCGGAGCTGCGGCTGTGGGGCTCGTGCCTTCCTCGCCAGAATTTTCCCCTGCCCCATTTAGGAGTGAGGTGGCGGAAAAAGAAAGAAAAAAAAAAAGTCGGCTTGCCGATGTCTGGTGTGGGTGGAAACGTCCGTCCTAGAGCAAAGTGGTGCTGAAGGTGAAGAGCAGGCTCAAGCAGTCGGGTTTCCATGATACCCATGTCTGAGTGCCGGCCACGGCGTGCACGCGGAATAGCGTCCTTTGGCCCGGCTGTGTCACACGGTGGCTTTCCTGGCATTAAACACAGTGGGGATCTGCCACCGAGAAATACCAAAGCCAATTAGTGTTAGGACACTTCCCTGCAAAGGGATCAGCTTGTGCTTATCTCTTTTCTTTCTTTTTTTTTTCTTTTTTTTAGCGTAGCTGGGACACAGGCCCACAGGGATTTCGGTTAGGGTGTTAGCGGAAGCAAATATGGGCTGTACTCTCATTAAGAGTCAGTCGTGCTTCCTATTTAACAGATTGTGTTTTGCTCCATGTAACCTCTATCCTTTAGAAAACGGGTCCTCACTGCATGAGGAGGAGGGCGGACTAGGATGGAGCGTGGAGGTGGGAGGAGAGGAGGCATCGGAGGAGGGTGAGGAAGTAGGATGGAGCGGGAAAGGGATGCAATGGGTGGCAGAAAGCCCTTCCCTGATGCTCCAAACGTAGCGAAAGACAGGTACGGTATCTTTAGTACAGGTAACCTGCAAGTCAGCGTGGTGCTGCTGTTTGCGTCCGCCTTGCGTAGCGGCTAGACCCTCGCCGTGGGGTGCCGGTGTTGCAGGGCTTGGTCTCCAGGTTGAATCCTGATCCCAGAGCCTGGGAACTGGACCGAAGAGCAGCAGCTGGGCTCCTCGCCGTGGTCACCTGCGTGGCCGTTAGCACCGGAGCGGGTGGGAGGCTGCCCTGCCACAGCACGGTCACCTGCAAGGTCGCTGGTTCGAATCCAGCCTCGCGCAGTGACTCCCCGTGGGGCACCCTTCGCGCTCTGCCCGCCGCGAGGGGCTGCGGCTTGGCCGAGGCCGGGTGCATGGTGCATGCCGAACCGTGGTGCGGCACCGGCCTCAGGCCGGGACTCTGCAGGGGCTGGCAGCTCTTCACCTAATTAAGTTTGTTACGCGCCGCAGCCCGTCGCTAGAACCAGGTAGGGCAGCCTCCGCAAAGGCACCTAGAGACGTTGCAGCCCTGGAGAGGAGCAGAGAAATTCCCTCCTGTCACTGGCCTGAGCCCAGCTCTCCCCAAAAGACAAGGGTGCGTGCGCTCAGATCTGAAGGCAAAGAAACAAGCCGGCTTCTCTCGGTGTTCGGAGCTGCCTGCCTTTAAGTAATCTCCGGACTTTGGACTCGCAGTGCTGGGCCAGCCCTGTGGGTGTCTGGCACAAAGCGTACTGCAGACCTGCCGTTTCCAGGCTTCGAACGCGGTGCGTGCAAGCGCAGCTCCCAGCCGTTGGCCGGGGCTGTTATTCTGCCTTTGTTTTGCCTCCCTGCTGCTGTGACGCCGGGTGGGACAGGGTGAGGAGGAGGCATGCCTTTCCAGAACAGCCACCCCATTTCGACGTGCGGCTGAGACCGCGCGGTGCCCAGGACGGGTTGCAGGCTCCCTGGAGCTCTCCCGGCGAGCAGGGCCTTGCGCAGGTGGCTGGCTCGTGGGTAGAGCTGGATAAGCAGTTACTTGAGAGCACGGCTGACTCTGCAGGGTTTCTTCTTCTTGGAGAAACGCAGCACTCAGCAAAGGGTTGAGCTCAGCTCCTGACCCCTGGTTAAACCTAATATGCTTAAGGTCCTTTTTCCTGACAAGGACTTTGCCATCTTCCCCTTCGCGACTGGGCTGGCGTACAGATGGCCTGGGGGTCTGTTCTGGTTATTACCCTTCCCGGCGTCCTAATGAAGAAAGACTGTAAGTGGCAAGTTCCCTATCTGCTGTGATTTTCAGAGTGGGAGTGAGTTCAGCCACAGCAGCCTGCACCGGCGCAGAGGAAAGCATATCAGCCTTGTACGCTGTGTTCTCGCTCGTCTTTCCTTCTAATTTCCCCTCTCCCCCTGCTGCTTTGCATTTTTCTAACTAAGCAGTGGTCAGCTGGGCTTTGCTTTGAAAACCTGTGTTCAGACCCCACACAGAGCGTTTCCCTGTCACGGCAGATACTGTGTTTACTGTTTTGCTCTGGCTGTAGAGATGGAGACCGCCGTGGGTTGGGGCTGGGCAGAGCCGTCCGGGTGACGGAGCCGTCCGGGTGACGGAGCCGGCAGATAACAGACTCTCCGTGTGGAGCAGGAGGGATGGCATCCCAGGCTGCCTGTCTCCTGACCGGAAAGTCACCGAGCATCAGGAGAGCAGAGGAGTGGCAGAGAGGATGGCGAGAAGCCTGAGGACCGGCTCAGCCCGCTCTTATAGCCGGGGGTGAGCCGTCACCCTGGCCTTTGGTGCAGCACAGGAGTGATTTTTACAAACGCCCAGCCCCTCTCTGGCGGCCCGGTGCATTCACAGCTTGGGTTAGGATGGAGTCTGACTGTTTCGTTATCCCCCTCTTTCTCATTAACAGACGGGGCTCTGGAGCTGCGGGGGACTGGTTCTGAGTTGATGTGTAGTTCGCTGGAGATGAGCAGGTCCCACAGGGGAAAAGGAAGATTATATGCTTGACCCTTGGCTGCCTCATCTGGGCAAACTGGCTCTAGCCTGCCCTGGGTCGGGAGGGAAGGGGAAATGGCAATTCCCGGAAAATGTCCACGCTGCCCGCAGCAGCTCCTGGGCTTTGCCAAGCCCGCTGCCTCCCTTGGCCCTGGGAGAAACCGCGCCAGCAAGCATCTCTGAGTGCCTCTGCCTCATCCCCACGAGCGCTGTAGGAGCTCTTAGAGGAGCTCTCCGTGCCCACTGATGCGGTGGTGCCGCATTTAGCTAGCGAAAGGGAGGAGAGCTGGCAAGAGATGGGGCCGAATTCATACTGATGGGGAGCGGAGGCAAAGGGAGAGGCTGTGGTGCTACTGCCAACTTTTGTTCCTCAGTGACAGTGGCACCCTTTCCTCAGGACCCATGGCTCCAAGGGCGTGAAACGTCTTGTAGGACAGAGTTTCACGTGTAGCTCTGAGGATCAGCATTTACAGGAGAAAGCTTCTCACTTTCCCAGCAATGCTATTTTCTGCAGACGGCTCATTTTCACAGGGTGGGAGATGCTGGTATTATCAAAAAATATTTGAACGAACATTTTATCTGCCCAGATTGAAAAAAAAACAAACCAAACAAACCAAGCAAGTGAATCACAGCCACCTCCTGTTGCAAGAGCATGACACAAAAACAACAGACATGGGAGAACTAATAAGAGTTGTGGCTGCTTCGCTGAAGTGCCTGGAGCTGGGAATGAGAGTTAGAATTCAAAGCGCTGCCTCACTGTCCAGCTCCAGCTCTGTCCCAGCTGTGGGACAACTTAATGTTCAGCATTGCAGCTTAACTGCAGAAAATGAGGCTGGGAAGATTTTATGTAGGTGATGTAGTCCCTCTCGGGGCCTTAAGGCAGGATAAACTAAATCCAAGCCTGAATACAGGATGCTTTTTAAAGAAGTTTGTAGCCAGAAAAAGGACTCTTGGGCTGGAACTTAAGTTGGAAGCAGGAAACTGCTTGTTTTGCAGTCAGTGCTCTCCTACTGAGCTACGTCCTTGTTGTGTAGCTATTCCTGGTTGCCCTGAGAATAGGACTCGTTCCTCCTGTTCCTGTACCCTTCTTGGTACTTTGCCTTTCATTTTGCGGCTCCACCCAGTGTAGTAGGCTGTGTCTGATGCTACAGCAAAATACTACAACAGTGCCACGAGAGGTGGATGCAGAAGCATCACCTCGCTCGGATCTCGAGTAATTACAGAGCAGCTCAAGTTTGGAGCAAGAGCTTACATATCCCTTCTAATAAACCTAATATTGCTGTTAATGACAGTTCTGGATCTTTAGTGCTATAAATATCCAGTCTCCTCTCCAGGACCCTGTTGAACTGGCCTCTGCTGCCTCCTGTAGCTATGACTTCATCATCTAATTACCCATTGAATTGAAGTGTTTTCCTTTATTGGCTGTGTTTGTACTGGGATGGAAAGAACAGCAGGCGTCACAAGTTTAGGGTGCTCTAGCAGTTTCCTTGGTGAAGGCATGGATGGTTCCAGCCAAAACGTGCCGTTGGACTGGTCACAACAACTGTGGCCAGAGGTTTGCTTGTATCATGGACAGTGCTTTGCAAGTCTTGGAAAGTCTGATCCGAATGTTTGGATTCGGATGACTGACCTCAGTAACTCGGCAGCTTGGGTTTCCAAGTCTGACTAATGCAGCATTTCAGCTGAAGAGGGAAGTGAGAAGAATGGATATTGTATGTTCTCACTCATGGAGGTCAAGTGAACAGAAAAGGGATGCAATCAACATCTACATTGCCTTCTCCAAAGCAAACTCAAAAGGCTGCATGGCTTCCTGAGCAGGGCTGAGAACCAGCTGACATTCATTGCAGGGGTGGGAAGCCTAGGGCAGCAGGTAGGAGGGCCTCAAAGAGCACAAAACGGCCCTTCCAAATCTAGCAAGAAAGTCCCTTTGCTGCGTGCATAGTCTTACCTGCTTTCTGTAGGGAGCTGAAATGTCATCCTCGCTCCAGAGCCACAGGTCTCTTTAAACTATCGCTTTAGACCTCTGCAGCGGCTGGGCAGGCTCCACGTGCCACTGCGCAGCCTGCACCCTCACTACCCTCACCTGGGGGAAGCAGTTTGGGCTGGGAGAAAAGGGCACGTGGCGGAAAGAGGAATTCTCTGTTGCTGCAGGCTGCGGTGCTGGTAACTGGCAGCCAGGGAGACGAGAGATGGCTGCCAATTAAGCTAAAAGGTAACGTGGCTGCTTTGCTGGTGCGTGCGCGTGGGGGTGCTCGGGGCGATTTTTATCCTGGAAGGCTTTTTATGATAAATCAGTCTCTGGAAACTGGTCTTCCTGCAGGGAGGGACAGTGGTGCTCTCCGGATAGCAGCTATGCTGCTAAAAGCATCCTTTTGTCATGCTGCAGTCGTTCCAGTGACCGTGTAATGAAATGCCGTAATCATAGGCCAAAGTTTTCCAGCTTCCAGCAGGAACACAGCGCAGCTCGACACTGTTATTACGGAGGACGGCTTTTGGGATGTAACAAAACCTGGCTCTAAATTTAGTTCCCACAATCCGTAGGGCGCAGTCAGTGGCTTGGCTCCGGGGCTGGTAGGGAAAACGTACCTGCTAGAGGATGGTCCCTGCGAGCGGCTGCTCGCGAGGGCACCCGCGCAGTCAAAGCCCTCTGCTCCGGACTCATCTTGCAGCGGCGCAGGCTTCGGTGCTGCATAACGTCCTTGGGGAGGGGAGGGGAGGGGGCGGCTGGCAATGTGCTAGCGTGCCCTTCCCACTGCCTGAGCACAGAAAGCACTGCAGTACCTGTCACATGCTCGCCTTTTGTTTAAATAGGAGAGACCCGTCTTTCATGGAGCGCAAAGCGCTCCGATTCAAGCCTTCAGAGGGCTAAAAGGGGCCTTGTGTGGTTGCCCTGCTTCACGAAGTCCTCGCTGACGGCAGAAGCTTTGAATCGAGGCTTGTTTCTTCCAGCCGCAGGTTAGGGGTCTTTTCCCTTTTATTGCTTGGTTAATGAGCGTTTGGGACTGCTGCCTGCTCTGGCTCGAGCTGGAAGGCCCCTAGCGAGAGAGGATATTGGTTAAGTAGCTCACAGAGATGCTTTTGAACAGACATGCCCATGCCATGCAGCTGGATTATCAAACTGGGGTATTTCTCTCTTCCTGTCCTAGTTCAGCCCCTTGAGCTGGATACTGCTGCCAAGCTGCCCTGGGACTTACCAGAAATAGAGTGGAATGCATTAATTGGCTCGAATATTTGCCTCCTTTAGTGCAATTCTGAGAAAGCATATTTGTCTAGTTAGACTGTGCTTTGTGGGCTCGAGGCTTTGTGTGTGCAAGCGCAGCCTTCCCGGGCGTGTTGGGCTGCACACAGGCTAAGAGCTTTTGCAGGAACAAAGCACTTGGCCATATATCCCCGATAATGTGGGCTGGATTGTTTGCTCTGCTCCGGAGCGTTTTCCTTTTGATGGCAGCGACTCTCCCGAGGGCAGTAAAAAGCTGCCACATGAACATCCCATGATTGCAGGCTCTTTAGGAGCGGTTGGGGGAGAAGCCAAACAAAATGCAAGCAGCAGCATATGGTGGCAGCTGAGAATGTAGCTTGGCAGGGGGGTGGAAGGGTCCTGCTGCAGAGAGGAGGTAGTTGTTGCTGGAGTAACAGCATAGCCCTGCTCCTGCCTCCGAGGGGTGCGGTAAGGGTAGGAGCGCAGGGAAGGTGACTTTACTGGTGTAGAGGGATTCGGAAACAGTTGGGGAGGGGTGTGAGAAGAGATAGCGTGAGGTCTCTTGGCAGATTATTAAATGCTGCCTATCTCCAAACTGTCTTGGGGGAGCGACAGAATGAGAAATACCGAACAGATGAAACCTGTCACTCTGACTCGCTACAGAATTAAAATAAAAAAGAGGAGTGAAATGTATAAGGCAATCAGGCCTGCGTTTGAGTAACATAGGCTTCCCCGCTGCAAGTCCCCCCTCCGTGCTTTCACGCCTGTCTTTCTTTTGGGGGCAGCAGCAGTTTCCCGCGCATGCATTGACCCTTTTGCTGTCTCCTGGGCACAAGTCACCTTGCCTGTTCTTGCACTTGCCCTCTCTCAGTTCAAGGCCACGCAGCCCCCCGATTTCCGCAGCCTGCTGCGGGTGCCCTGTGCTGCCCGAGGCTGGGCTCCCCTGCTCTCCCTGCGAAGGATGAGGGTCACAGGTGGAATATAAAACTGGCCGGTATTGTAACAGTCTGAACCACCGCTGCTGCTGCTGCTGCCATCTCACCTCCTCTGGAGGTTTACTGGGCAAGTATGCCCGGGAGCGAACCCTAAATCAAAGGCCTTTGAAGAGCCCTTGGCTTTAGCTTGCAAAGCAGGGATTTGTCTCTGTGCCTTTACACTTGCTCTCCGCTTCTGAGGCTCACCGGAGGGCTGCAGCAGAGGGGGGAGACTCCTCCTGAAGGTGAGCTTGCAGGTGTCTGAGGTGGGATGTGGGCAAGCGCTGCTGGGGAGAGGCAGGTTCCCAGCTTCAGGGTGTGGGCTGACCTTTTGGGGCTCCCTGGTTGATGTGATTTCTCTCCCCCCAAGCCGGGGAGCTGCTGCGGTGTGGCTGAGGCAGCGCGCTATGTCCCCTGACGCCAGCCCCTCTTATCATGACAGCAGCACGCGGCCCCGGCCCTTGCTCTGAGTTGTGCTGCTTTCGGAAACCAGAGCGTAGCGTTTCCTACAGGGTGGCAGGCATGGGAAGAGTATGGTCAGAGCTGCTACCCCCCAGGCTGGTAAGAAAGCACTTTGTCTTCACCGTTTGTCTACTCCCTCCTTTCTAGGCACACGCAGGCTCTCCGGATACGGGAACGTGTCTGTGGGAGTGCCCAGCTGAAACAAAGGCAGTGCGTGCTGACTTCAACGCGCTACCCACCTGGATAGCCAGCGCCCTTCCCCATCCCAGGTGGTGTCAGACAGTTACAAAATCCATAGGAAATGACTGATGCCTACAACACGGCTTGTTTCATCTGATGCCTTTTCAGGTCCTTGCCCTTTCCAGGACATCTAGTTGCAGCTGGTGGCCACTCTTAGACTCCAGCAGTCAGTGCTAGAAAAGAGCATAGTGGTGTTTGGTCAAGTTTTCCCTGGTTACTCTGTGTGCTCAGAAGAGGGAGAGGAGAGATGCGGGCAGCGTGGCCACAACTTGCTGACTGCCATGGAAGGCTCTTGTGGTGGCCAGCCAGACAGCAGCTGCCCTGCGTGGGAGGTGGGCGGAGGTGTCTCGATGGCAGGGAGTTGCGTGTTCCCTAGGAGGCCATGGAGTGCTTTAGGGAGCAGGAAGCACGTGTGTCTGTATCTCGTGCTACTTGAGCAAGAGACGTTTTTAGCACTGTTTCTGGCTGCTTGATTTCTGCTGTTGCTACCTGGTGGGTTCTGGAGTCTTTCAGCTCGCTGCAGTCTAACACCAGAAAGGAGCTTGGGGATGAGGCAAGGAGTCCCTCCAAGCATCCCAAAAACATGAGCAGCTGGGGAGAGGAGAGACCTGGAGGGAAAGGCAGGCACAGCAAACCCCTTGTGAGATACACCAGCCAACGGGCTGATCAGCACCGTCTCCTGGCCAGGCAAACATCAGCTCCCCGTCTGCCAACACCCGCTCTGTCTCTCACTAAGCTGAACAGATAGGGGACAGGGAGGGAGTGAAAGGGCACCAGGAAGATATTTGGCCCTGAAAGGACTCTGCAGGGAAACGAGCTCTTAGGAGTTTGGAATGGAAATCTCTAGGGGATTGGGCTTTATTAGGTACGTTCTTTCCATCTTGCTTTCTTTGAGAAATAACTGATGTTGGAGCCTGGACTGAATTGAGAGGGTGCAGGGCTGTCTTGTACGTTGAACAATGTCCTTGGAGCTGTGCGGTGGAGGGGAGCACTGGAACCAATTCACTGCGACCGAGATGCGCTTTCGTCTCTTTACCTATGTATGCGTATGGGGCCCTGCATCCTCCGAGCAGGGAATGGGAAAAATAGAGAAGTGGAACCTCTCTCTGTCTCCCCATCTCACTTCAGGAGAGCACATTGCTTCTCTGGGCTAGTTTCCCTTGTTGGGTAAAATAGGATAGCTCCATGGTTAGAGCGTATGCCAAAGCTCTCATAAACCTGACTTGTAGTCCTTGTTCTGCTGTGAAGTTCTCAGCAGGGTGATCCTTCAGCCTTTCTGTGCCTCTGCTTCCCCAGCTGGAGAGGTGGCAGTAGGAGTGCAGCTCCTGCCTGCCTCGGAGGGCCTTAGCAGCTTGCTGGCCATGTAAGCCAAGGAGAGCAGGGAATGATGGACCAGGTTTTTCAGTGAGCAATGGGAAGGAAGTGGTTTCCCCCAGTCTTGCTTTCTCCCTCTTTCTCAGAAACCCCTCAGGCACAAGTATATCATTTTCGGCGAGTCATGTTGGCTTGTGGTGTAGAGACCCTGCAGCTCACAGCCCTCCAATCGTTCCATGGCAGGTCAGAACAAAACCACCCTAGAGCATGCCTTCTGATTCACCTCATCTAGAGACAAAGCATTTCCCTAAAAACCCTCGTCACCAGAGGAAGGGCCAAATCCCAGAAGCATAATAGGCTGATCCCAGACATTAATCCCCTGGGAATGGGATGGTTTATGAGTGAGCAGGGAATGTGTGAAAGGCCTGGGGAGCATGAGGTGACACCTCCCTGGCCTGACTGACCATCACACTAGGAGCTCTGGTTTCCTCTTGCCACGTTGCTGCTCCCTTTGGGCAGTATCATGGGGGGAAAGGAGAACCTAATCACTTGATGATCACGGCAGCCACTCACAGCCATGCTTGTTCTTGCAGAAACGTCTCAACCTGGGAATTTATAGATCATCTAAAACTGCAGTTTGGCTTCTTGCCAGCCTCAGTCGTGGAGATGGGAAGAAAGAGTGCAGCTCTTTGGAAGCAGCGTGGTTCAGCCTGGCCCTTCCACCAGGGACAAATGGGGTTGGTGGCAGCCCTGTGCTGCCTGCTCCGGTGGCTCTGTCCCTCTGCATGGGTGCTGTGATGCCTGTGTTGCCCTTGGAGGGGCTCCAGTGTCAGGAGCCGCCAGGGAGCTGTCTGCCTGCCAGGCTTCCGGGGCAGGTGCGTGGCAGCGCACCTGGGGAAATCCCCGGATCGGCCTCCCTGTCTCATGGGGGAAATGTGAAACGAGTGACGCTGCAGGGTGACGTCAGATCTGGGACCGGGAATGGGGAGAGCTGACCCCAAACTAGGTGACTAAGGCAGCAGGCTTGACTTCCTAATTATAGACCCTGCCCTAAAGGAGAGCAGTCTAGCTTCCTGGGCTAGGTTGTTTGTCATGCATCCTGCATGCGCTGGGAAAGCAGGGACGGAAGAGAGATGCATGTCACCAAGTCGAGACGGTTTCGATGTTCCCAAAAGCGAGGTATGAGCGGGAGCCTGGAGAGCATGAGCTGCATTCATGGGGTTAGTCAGCGTTGGCTCACGGCCTGGGCACGTTGCCCAAGGTGTGGGCTTGCCGCAAAGGTGTAGCCGCTGAGTCCTGGATGACCCTGCCACGTGGCCGGATTGTGACTCGGCATCGTAAAAGCATCTTTTCCGTGTACTGTCAGTCGATCCCGGTCCGGTTGCAGCAGAGACAGCAACATGCCACAATCAGGGCTGTAATCTGTTCTGGCTCTGCCGGAAGGAAGGAAGGAAAGAATAAAGCCTGGATGTAGGGGAAATGATGAACTCTTTTTGGAGAGGGAGGGAACCAGGAAAGCAAATGAGCTGTGCACGTTTTCAGTGATTCAGGCAGGAACCCGCTCACTGTCTGACCCGCGGGCGGCAGAACAGGTGGCAGCGTCATCAGCGTCATCCCAGGGGGCTGGGTGCATGACGGTGACGATTGACAGCATTGTAATGTGTTACAGCAAAAAAAGTTCCTAGGGCTGCTGGGCGGATTTCCTACACGCGTTTCCAGAGACCTTGGCTGCATTTGCTTTGGTGCCAGGCTGCAGAGCTCTACTGGCTTAAATCGTGTTTTGCCATATAGAGATCCCAGCTGATTGCCCAGCCCAGTGTCCCTGTCCTACAGCAACAGCAGGAGAGCTTGGGAAAACATAGGCAACTTAGCAAAAGGGTTAAAAGTCCCTCTGTTTCTCTAAAGGGGTTAAATCCTGCTTTGGGTTGTGCCAAGCACTGTGTCTGTGTTTATGACCTTGGCAATTGCAGCAGAGCCAATGCGGAGACACGCTCCTGCGTGCTTTGAAATGGTCCAACTGTGCAAAAGCTCCTATGACCTAGGGGGCAAGTAATGAGCATGGTGGGGGTAGTTCGAGTCTGTCCTTATCTTGGTGGAAAGCGGGTCTGGCCTGTTTCCAAACCTGCTTCCATCTCGCCTCCTCTGCCCAGGCCTGCAATACCTGCGCCGCAGCGAGACGGCTTGAGCCCAGGGCATCTACCCCAGGGAGAGAAGCCACAGCATGATGCTGCGTGCATGGGGAGAATACTATGGTTAACATAGCCTCTGTGCCAGAGCCTAGCGCAGTCCCTTCCCTGTCCTATGACTTGAGTTGGGGGACTTGTGTTGAGTGAGAGATGAGGTCGCCTGGGGGACTTTGCTCCTCAGGGATGAGTCCTGGGCATCCTCCCTCTGCAGTGAGCTGTGCTTAGCTTGTACGTGTCCAGGGCAGGGAGCCGGGCTGCTCCTCGGGCGCTGAGCCTAAGATCTGTGCTAAACCCCTTGTGCATTGGTATCAGTGAGGAGGAGGAGGTGGCCCGCACCAGTGTCACTGCAGGGATTGTCGGAGGTCCAGCCTCGGAGTTTGGAGCTTTGTGGATTTTGCTAATACCCATCCGGTCTGATTGCCTGGAAATCCCTTGGAGGCCAGGCAGCCCTGCTGCTGGCGAAGGGGGCAGTCCGAGGTGCCAGCCTCAGTGGGGTTTTTGTGATCGGCCTGGCAGGTCAGCAGTGATGTCCCGGCTAGGGAGGTGGGAGGATTGCTAGGGAGCTGAGTCAAGTCACGAGTTTAGCAAGACCTCAGCCTCCTTCCATCCCAGGCCGGTTGTGCTGACTCCGCTGAAAGCATCCCAAAACAGTAAAACTAACAGGCTGTGTCAGCGGTTCTTAGTGCTTCTCTGACTGCGTGGGTCTGGGAGCGAGATGGGGCTGTGGGCAGGCTCGGGGGTCTCCGAGGCTGGCTGTAGGGGGTGAGCAAGGCTCCTTCCCCTGGCCGGAGACCCTGCTCCAAGCTGGTGTCTCCCCCTGTGCGGACCTTGGTGCCTGCTGCCTGGAGGTCCCCTCTGCCCCAGGGGCTGCGAGGGCTGCAGGAGGGTGGTAACCGCCTAGAGCTGCGCGTGGGCGAAGCAGCGTGTCTGCTGCGGGCTGTGCCTTCGCTAGTGCCTGCCCAGGCCTTGCAGCACAGCTTTGCTGAGCCAGGTTTGTCTGCATAGTGTCCCCAGAGCGGGACTTAGTGAGGAAGGAAGGCAGGGCAGGAGTGCAGGTACCGGGTGCCCTGCTCTGCCTCGGTCCCCGTGCTGGCCCCGAGCCCCTTGGGGACACCGTTTCTCAAACCGTGTAATGAGCATTTTTCCATTCAGGGCAGCACGGCTGCTTTCCGGGCTCCGCGCTGTTGAGGGAGGGCAATCCCAGGGAGCAGGTAAATCCCATGCGTTGCCTGGCTTCCCCTCTCCGTATTTCCGGAGGAGTCCTCCCTTCACGGGAGTCTGATGAGCAGGAAGCGAAGGGTTTCCCTGGGCGGCAGCCTTTGCTTTTGGCTCCAGCATCGCCATTGCCGAGAGAGGCTGCAGGTTCTTATCGCTCGCTCTCCTTCCTTTTTCTCAAGCTTTCATTTCAGTTCCGTATTTTACAGTGCAGATGCCAGAGCGGATCAGAACAACTGCTTCCATTTTAGGAAGAGACAGTCCTCCTCGAGCACCGGTGCATAGTAGACACACAAAGATTTCCCCACTATGGCGATTCAGAGCCATGCGAGCCGGTGACTAACCCGAGCAGCTGGGAATCTCGGAGTCTGTTGGGATCCGAGCAGGGCTGGGGGCTTTTTTCCTGCTTGGAGAAAGGAAGAGCGGTGGAGGGCAGAGGGGAGAAGGCCTGGCTTAGCTGAGTCAGCCCTTGAGCTGAGATTAGAGCTGGGTATTTCAGCTCTCCTGTGACTAACCCGAATGCCCACATTGCTTCTCTATTTGAAGTGCTGTGGACATCTGCTTTCGGGGAGGAGGCCAGGAGCGAACCTTCTCCCCGTGCCCAGGGTGCTGCGCTCCTTGGGCCAGCGGGAGCCAGACCTAGCCATGGCGCTGGGGAGGCCATGGGCTGCGCTGCCGGGACCAGGGCCACGATACCAGGCGCTGCCCTGGCTCTTGGCTCCTTTCTGATGGGCTTCACCAAGGGGCTCAGAGATCCAAAGGGAGCCAGAGAGTTCTTTTGCCTGTCCTTAAAGCACGATCATGGGCCTTTGCCCAAGCCAGGCCTGCGCAGGCCAGCCTGTTTCACCCTGCTGTGCCCCGACCAGATTTGAAGCAGAATCGCTCCTTCTTTTGTCTGTGTTGCTCTTTGTGTGTTAAAGATCGACCTCTCTGCTCTCATCTCGTCTGGAACATCTCCCTCTTCCTTTACCTCCTCCTCATTACTTCACCCTGCAGGCATCCCTCCGAGATGCGCTGGGCTCCCTCCCTCCCCCTCATTAATATTATTATTATTATTCAATCTGGCATGGTTTTCCCCATCTTGCCTGCAAAGCACAAAGCTCTTCTTTCTCCTATTCATTGCTCCGGACTTGGGTTAGCATTTCAATTGACAATTGTGCCATTGATTTGTGTGCTGACCGTGGGGTTTGCCTTAAATGCCAGGCGAAGAAACCCGACAGGGTTAGCAAGGCTCTAGAAATTGGCCCTGACTCCCTTTAGGAGAGAGGTTGGGAATAGGGTTATGCCTTCCCCTTAGCAGGGTGTGATCCGCTCTTTGCAGAGTGTCAAAACCAGCCTTGGGCTTCCCGTGACATGTGCGTGGTTAGGACAGGTTTGTGCCTTGCAGATCCAGCCCCCGTCTCTGTGCGTGCAACGGTGCTTATAAACTGCATCTCTCCACCTCCCAGGCTGGCAGCAATCCCTGGATCCTCTACAGCTTGGCACGGGTATACTTGGCAGAGGCATGTGCCCGGGTGGTAGTTGACCCCTTTCACTTGGTGGGTTACAGACTGGGCGGAGATGTGTCACTTGCTGCCTCCTGAAACGCAGCCGAGTCTGGTCTGGGGCATCCATGGGTCATTTCCTAACCAGGAGCCGCGTGGGACTAGCCTGGGAGCTGCCTGCTCTCCCTGCCGCCGTGTGGCCCAGCCATTGGGATGTCCCATCCTTTGGTGCCATGTAGTGTGGTCACCTTGATGTGATCCCAGAGGATACCCAGCTGCAGCCCATGTTAAGTCATTTGATGCCCTCTGCCTTGTCATTCCCTGCTCTTGAATGCATTTATACCCCGGCCCCGGGCACAGGGGGACAGGGCTGCTCCTCGCAAGCCTGGTGAGAAGCAGAGGCGAAGGGAATCAAACCACTTGCTTAAGTCAAGCTGTTTAAGGCAGAGCAGGGAGTGAAGGCCAACTTTGCAGGTCAGCCAGAGGGCTGGTATGGAGGCAGAGAAAAACCACAGGACCCACTCACAGGGCCATTTTGTAGAAAGCTCCCTTCCAGATCAACTCAAATCAGTGCTGGGACTGCAAACACGCTTTTCGGTCCTGGCTAGCAGAGCTGTTTATTCTCAGCACAGTGATTCAATCCAGTCCCTGGGGAGCAGTAGGATAAATAATACGTTGGCGCCAACCAAATGATTGTTTTGGGCTTGTTTGTTCTGGCTGTTGGAGAAGCGTGAGTTACCCTTTGCGCTGTCCTGGCTGGGAAGCAGGTTGACACGGCTCTCGGGGCCTGACCGAGCTGAGCTTACGAAAGAGACGCTGTTGTGAAAAAAGCCTCGAAACGAAACCAAAATTAGCAGGCTCGAGCAGGGCAGATGTGTGCAAAAGGGTGAAGGGGAGGAACAGGAATGGGAAACAGCTGCAGGTGTGTGTTTTCCTGGATAAGCAGCAAATTTAGGGCTGGGCTGGAGGTCTGAGAGCAGGAGCAATGTGTGCTGAAATGCAGCCAAACCTGCCTGTGCCGTGCTGGTGATGGATTTTGCAGGCAGTGGTAGCTGGGTGGGGAAGGAGGAGATCAGGGGCTCCCGTGCGGGTGGGCTGTTGCGTGCCTGCTGGGCCGAGACGGGGGTTTTAGGCCTGCTGGGCAGGGAGCTGGTGGAAAGGGGATTAGTGCTTTCCTCCCTGGCACGCGTGCTGTCTGTGTAAGACCGAGTCTGTGGCTGATGCAGAGCCGGGCTAGCAGGCATGCCTAGTGGGCCACCTGCTCTTAGGGCTATTTAGGCAAATGACTCTGTCCCTTGCACAGTCACAGTGAAAAGACTCGATGCCAGCTTGTGCGGGAGGCAAAGCACGCGCTCAGGAGTTTCTCCCTGGAGTCCTTGGACGGAGGAGAGACCGTAGCACTGGGGAGGGCAAAGGGAGCAGGCAGGGACTGCCTTCCAGCCTGGCTCTTCTGGCTGTCGCATCCCAGCTGCCAAATTCTCCAGCTGCCCTGCTGCACCGCAGCCTCCGTCCTGCAGGTACCGGCGACGGAGGGGAAGGGCGGCCTGAACGGCCTGCGTTAGCAAAAGCTGCCACCTGGAGGGTGATGATGGCTCCCGTGCTGGGCCCGTGACACGCTGCTGGCACACCTCCACCCCGTCCCTTTGTGGCCAAGGTGCCCTTGTGAAGCAGCAGCCCGTGGGCCCCGGCTGGGCTTCCCATCGCAAGGCGGAGGGCGGGCAATGGCTGGCAGCACCCCGTGTTGGCCAAGCCGGTGAGAGGAAAGCCTGAGGAGGAGAGGGGACGGCTCTGGGTACCGCTGAACCCTGCAGGGATTAGAGGCCTAGCGGCACTGCCAGGTTCCGCTTGTCCCTCTAGCCAGCAAGGCTGCGGGTTGCCCCTTGGCAGGCTGGAGGACCAGGCTGCGTACACCCCCACAGCCGTCAGTGGGGGTGTTGCTCACCCCAGGGCGCTGTGACCGCTGTATTGAATTGGAGAAAAAAGCCTCAAATCAATAAGGCATTCAGGAACCCGAGTGTCCTCTAATGTCTTTTTACTTTGGGCTCTGCTGCCGGAGGCAGGGGGGTGCGGAGTCTTGGCAGGACCCCTCTGCAGCATGCTCTAGGCAGAGAGAAAGCACTGGGCTGTGCAAAGATTGTCCTTTGCCTGCCCTGCCAAACGCCCCTATAAATAGAGAGCGAGGGACACGTGCCACTGATTAATTGCCTGTCTGTGCAGGCAGCCAACTCCCGAGGCAGACGTAGCGTTTGTCTGTGTGCTGGGAACAGGCAGCGCTTGCCAGGAGAGAAGCCCTGTTCTTCAGAAACGGGGAAGGAGGCAGACTTGAAAACGGAGTGCCCTGTCGCATGAGCAGCAGTCAGTTGTGGTCTGGGCTGCGATTTTATCCCCTTAGAGGAGTTGAATGGTTCTGCTCCCTCTTGTGTGGCTGCTGCACGCTACAGCAAAAGGAGCAAGCTAACCTGCGGTGGTGCAAGTTGTGCCCCATGCGTTGGGCCCTGCCTCGGAGCTGGGCCCTGGCCTGGCTGCACAAAACTGTCCAGATGTGCCTACACCATCCCAAAGGGGATGCAGGACCACAGGACTCGGGTGAAAGAGAGCTAAGGCCCCGGGTGAGGGGGACTGTAGGGCACGTCCGGGAGGGGGCTCGCAGGCTCGCCAAGTGTGACAGCAGGAGCTGGCCCTGGCGGTGTCCTCCTGCACCTGCGATGGCAACGCAGAGAGAAAGGGAGGATGTTTTAGGAAGCAAGAGCTGAAAATGCCAGAAGGTGAAAGAGAAAGGAAGGAGGAGGTAAGGACAGAAAGTCCTTCCTCCCATCTGTAGCAACTGGTTGTGACATGGGGGCCTGGGTCTTGCAGCTCACTTCTCGTTAGCACCTGGGGTGTGGAGCCCTGTGGGGGGGAGAGGTGTGATGCTAGTTGTAGATGGCGAGGAGATCTGCTGCTCCTTGAGCACAGGGTGACTGACCCCAGCTGTAAGGCAGTGGGGCAGCTTCTCTCCCATTCAGCCAGATAAGAAGTCACAGCTTCAAGCAAGCATGTGTGAGGTCAGAGAGCAGTGGGCAGAAAGCCGTGGGCGTGTGAAATGCAGGCCTGCCAGTGCAGGAGCTGAATCTACAAGGCAGCTGCTGTCTGGAGCTGTTCTTGGAGGACAGACAGACAGGGGAGGGAGCCTGGGAGCCATGAGCAGGCAGCCCAAGGTGTTTGCTCCATGGCATAGCGGTGGGGACATCCCAGGGCGAGTGATCAGGGCATAAGGGTGCAATGAGAGGTTACCCAGCCAGAAGGAGAGGGTGCATCTCTGCTTCTCAGCTGGTGGGCACCCTGATATGCCTAAAAACGAGTGGCCAAACTCCTTTACTCCTGGCTGATCACCTTGAAGTGGTACTTGCTCTGTGAAGGGCCTCCTGTGTCAAAGTTTTCCCTCCTCTTCCTCCTCCTCCATCGCCAGCCCTGCAGGGGCCAGGCAGGGCCCCTCTCTATGCTCCCATCGTTTATGGAGCTATGCTGTCCCTGGGGAATAACAGGACAATAGTACAGCTCCTCTCAGTCTGGGAGCTGCCTTCCCCTGCCTGCCTGGTGCTAGGCCAGCCATTCCAGAGAGTTCCCAAGCTGAGTCTCATGCCCCGGCCTTTCTCATCACTCACAACTGAGGACAACATGTGGGAGTAGGCATTGATCAGCCTGCGCTGGCTGCGAGCACTCTCCGCAGTGAGTGGTTTCCCTGATGAGTCTCCTCTCTCTGGTGTTCCTAGGTGCAAGAGAGTATGTATTTCCCACGAGTGAGAAATACCCTGTCTTTTACCATAAAGAAAACAGCTCAGCTATCTTCGTCGGGGGAGAGGGAAAGCTTTACTATTACGACTTTGCAACCTATGAGACGTACACGGTAAGGATGCTGGGCTAACAAGTTTGGCCCCAGAGCCCCATGTGAAACTGTTCAGCCTCCATCTCTCAGCCCAGATTCTAGGTATCTTGCTCAATGTCTCTGCCAGCAGCAAAGTCAGGATTGGAAGTGCCCAGTTTATGCCCAGCCTGCCCCATCCATCTGGGAAGCCACAACATCAGTATGCTCAATGGCTGCAGCAAAGGGGAAGTCTCCAAACTAACCATGGGTGGGTCCTTCATGGAGGAGCTGGGAGTTTTTATGGTATTTGCTGCCCCAGAGGAAGGATTTTTCAGGTAGGGGACTCTTTCTTTAGCATGGAGAGGGATGCTCAGAGTCATGTGATTGGGAAGAAGTTTTGTTCCCATCCCCTTCGGCTGTCACAGCCCAGGCTGCTTTTCCTTGAAAGCAATGCGTTCTGGATCAGCTGGGCACTGAGTTAGTCTAGCAGGAGAATCCCAGGGTTGGTTGGTTTTCTCATGACCTCTTCTTGGTCCTCAAGCAAGTCAGTTCCTGAAGTTTGTGCCCAGAAACTTCCCTTCTTGTTCCCAGGAGCATAGTGCTTAATGTGTCTCAATCCTCAGACAGCCACCAACTACTGTTGAACACCCACTCCCTGCTCTGACAGATCCTCTCCCGAAACCCTCTGGAGAGCAGCCCAGGCTGCCTACCAGTCATGCCTGCCACTTTGACTCTGCATCCCCACTTCTTCCCATCCCCCCAAGGCTAGAGAGATCCAGTCCTACCAGCCCAGCCTCCCTAAGGTTTTTCAGATGCTGAAGTGGGGAAAAGGGCTGAGTTCCAGTGTTTGATAGCCCTCTTGCAGACATGCTTGCTTCACTTCTTGCTGAGTAAGTGAGTAGCATGTGGTCCATGGGACTGAGTTCCTGTTAGTTGTTGGCATTGAGGAGGAAGGAATAAAAGCATGTGTCTCTCTCTTCTATTTCAGGAAGACTTCCCTGTGATAAAAGGAGGACAGTGCATGAACTCTGGAGGTCCGGTAGGTTCCCTGGAGCTCCCCAAAAAATGCTGGAAGGTTGTTTCACAGGCAGCGCTTTGCCCTGTGTGGACTCGTGTGCTGCCCTAAGGAAGACACTAGGTCCTACCTGTGGTGAAGCGGTGTGGGAGGGGCAGCTGGAGGGGGCTGGATGGATGAGGGCTGGAGGACATGGGCCAAAGGACCACTCCTTGCATGCTGTCTCTGGGTGAAATCCTCCAGTACCTGTGGAGCAGGAGGTTGGATGAGATAATGTCAATTTTCTCCTCTGGTTTAAACACCCATGAAAAGCTAGGAAGCCACATAGCTTGGAGCTTGGTTTTGCCTCACACTTAGAGCAGCTGGGTCACGTTCTGCCATTCACAGCCATTCGTGTTCTCTTTTTTCTCTTGCAGGAAGACAATAAAAATTACCTCACATTACTGGGGGAGGATGGAAACGGGATGTTAGTGTGTGGTACCGGCGCCTGCTCTCCTACCTGCTGGCACTGGGTATGCTGGAAATACCCTAGCACATGGCTAACTGATGGGACTAGAACTGGGTCATCCTGCTCTGTCTGGTGTCTTCTCCACTGGACAGTTGGGAGTCCTGGGACATGTCTGGGGGATGTGGTACAATTTGGGAGCGGGCCCAAAGCCAAAGTAGAGTTCAGGAGTCCTTAGTGCCCACATAACAGTTTAAATCATGGAACAAGGGGCAAGGGGTCAGGAAATACATATATCTGTTTGTATACATGGCTGCCTGTGTTGGGACCAGAGCAAAGCGCTCGCCATTTTGTGCCCTGCTCTCTCCATCTGTAAAATGAGGCCCTGATACCCCCTTCCTTCTCTGAGTGCTCTGAAGTGCCCAGATGCCAGCTCCTGCTAGGAGCTTATTATGACGGCTTGGGACAGCACACCTGAGCAGAGGTCCGTGTGGGCCAAAGGCGATGCCAGCCACCTCTGTGCTCGCTTACCATAACCCCCCTCTCTTTACCTCCGCCCTGCGGCAGGGACTCTGCCTGGTCCACCTGAAGATGGGCCACGGACTTCCTTCATTCGGGCTGTGCCAGCCAAGCAGAGCTGCGTTCCTCTTGCCCCAGGGTAGACATAGGTGCCTGGCTGCTCTCCCTTTCCTGAACTGCCCAGCAGATCGCACTTCTTAGGGGCAATTTCTGTCCTTCCACAGGAACAGAAGAAGAAGGGCTCTCCATCGGATGGGAGAGGTATTGCCCCTTTCAGCCCTGACTCGAATTCCCTCGTTGTTGTTGACGGTAAGTCTGAATGCTTGCACGTCTTCGACAGTAGCACCGTGCAGGAAGGCTAGGCTCTCCACAGCATAAAGGAGCACCTGGAAACCTTGAGGCTGTTCCAGAAACTACATCCCTCTGCTCTAGTTGGGGATCAACCCCAGTGCTTCTTGCTTTGCCCCTTATGAACGCATGCACTTCTAGGACAGAACATAGCACAGGTTGTTTATTCCTGTCCTGGGGATGGGATTGAGTCTTTTTGCAGGAAGCTAGAGTGCAATGGTAATAGAGAGGAAAGAGAAGGTCCTGCAGTAACTCCACTGCTGAAATGGCTGAGGACCTGGTAGAGGAAGAGATGGGGCTCCCTTCCAGAGGCAGAGCAAGGATTTATCCCTGCTGCTCTGAGGAAAAAGCTCAAGAGCATCCCCTGGGGGAGTCCTGCCAGGCCTCTTCAGTCCTAGACAGTGAGCACTGGGTTTGGTGATCTGTATTCGCCAACTGTGTGAGTCTTTTTGGCCTACCACATGCCCAGATTATTCTTGGTTCTTCTCTTTCTTCTCACAAACCCTCCTGCCCCCTCTGGAAAGAGCCTGTTGCAAATGAGCCTTCCTGTCCCATAGGTCATGACATCTATTCCACCATCAAGAAAAGCCAACAGAACGGCAAGATACCCCGTTTCCGGCGAGTGAGAGGAGGTGGAGAGCTCTACACAAGTGACACTGTGATGCAAAGTGAGTATGAGGGAGATCCTGAGGGAGTGGGACTTGCTGCTTTGCCCCATCAGGCACATAAATTGGACTCCTTGTCAGTCCACAGCTGTGGGCCATGTTATGTACACAGCACAACTTGAAGAGGTGCGTCCCCTCTGCCCAGCTGCGGCTCAGCTCCAGAGCCTCCTGCTTGGGTTTGCTCACTCCTGGGATAGAGCTGTGGGGAGGGCTGATTCGGTCCCCATCTGCGATGCTGTCAAGGAGGGACCTAGCAGCCCCTTTTAGCTCTGTTGCTGGCAGCTGGGGGAATTTGAACTCTGCTTCTGGGCCAAAACAACTGACAAGTGAGTTCCTCTTGCTTGGGGTAGGGAGGGAGGAGATTGGGAAATGGAGAGAAGTGGACAGCAAGTCCCATGTCAGATGCTGGAAGGAAATATTGTTGTGTAAAGGTACCCAGCAGCTGCTATATGGTGGTGGAAACGGGAAGAAGAACTTCCACTCCGGGCAGACTGGTGTGGGGAAAATGAGTCTTTCCAAATCCCCAGCCAGGGTGAGACTGTGAGGCAGGAAGAGGTTGGGCTGTGCATGGGACAGGGGGGAACAGAGGGAAAGGACCCCCCTTGATTTCCATGAGCCATTGGCTTATTACTTCACCTTCTGCCAAGCCTCCCCAGTGACCAAAGACATTCTGGCCAAGGACAAAAATCAAGTCAAAATGACACCAAGGCAAGACAGGACTTATGTATCTGGGGACATGGTGGGGGGGAACCAAGGCAGCAGCAAACAAAGTTGATGGACCCAGAGCCATGAGGCCAAACGCATAATTAGGCAGAACACCCTGCCATGGAAACACCAGCTAATGATGCTCGGAGGGACCCCGAGCCTTCCCCCGCTGCTGGGGATACCCTTTGTGGTGGTGGTGTATTAATAGGAAAAGCATCATTGGGTTTTCCACACCAAACACAAACATTGCAGCTTGCTGTCCCACTGAGGGAGCCTTCCTATATGGTTATAGTTCCTCTACGCAAGAAAGGAGAGTGGGTTTCCTTTGCTGCTAAGCAACCAAGGCTTCACTGGGCTCTGGGGACTTGGCCTTCAAGGAAATGGGTGCAGGCAGGGGGAGGAGGAGGAGGGAGAGGAAGGGGAAACCCACGAAGGAGGTGGCATGTGAAAAGCAAACATTCATGTGCTGCACCCAGGGATCTGTGACTGGTCAGGTCTAGAGGATGGGCTCGGACCTGTCCCTTGCCTGGAGCACAGATGGTCTTTGCATTTCCTCATCTTGCCTAAGAGTGACTGCTTAGTTGCAGAGGTCGCCGGTTTGTTCCCAACTGGTGACTTTCAGATGACCTTGCATTCCTGAAATGTGCATGTTCAGGCCAGGGCTTTCTGATAGCTTATGTCCCATTTCAGACCCCCAGTTTGTCAAAGCCACAACTTTAAGGCACGAAGAGCCTCACCAGGACAAGATTTACTACTTCTTTCGTGAAGACAATCCAGACAAGAGTCCTGAGGCACCCAGAAACATCTCCCGAGTGGCCCAGCTGTGTAAGGTACATGTGAGCAGTGTATGGTGGGGAGGGAAGAGTGTTACGGGGTGGCAGATGGACATACCAGCTCACCTGATGCTGTCAGCACATGAGTTGGTCCCTCTTGCTCAATTCTCTACTCTGCCACAGAGTTCATGTGGGGCACGGCCATGTCCTCAGACCTTCCTGTCCTCTGGCTCCCACATCGGCTGTGGGGGTAAAAAAGCCCTGTCCTGTCTCACTGGGATGCTAAAGAGGTGCACATCTGTTGCAGTGACCAGGGTCAAATATATCCCTGGGACATCCTCCAGTCATCCATCCAAGATGCTGGGTAGGGGGGGACTTTGTGTTCCTCCCTGCCAGACCCTGACTCTGCTTTCCCCCTCTCCCAGGAAGATAAAGGGGGAACCAGCTCACTCTCTGCTTCCAAGTGGACCACCTTCCTGAAGGCCAGCTTGATTTGTGTTGACCCGGTCACCAAGGGCAACTTCAACTGGTTGCAAGATGTCTTCTTTGTCCCTTCGAGTAACTGGAGGGATTCCAAAGTCTACGGGCTCTTCACAAACACATGGTGAGAGTTCTTGCAAAATGGGGGAGGCCCTGTCCCATGGACCAAGTCTTTTTGTTCAGCTTTGTTCTCTCTGGCACGCTAATAGGTGGAAAACAGCCAGAATGGACATTGTCAACAAAGGCGTGACACACACAGCCATGCCCCATCCACAGGGATGATGGCCAGCGTCTCACTGACCCTCTCTTTGTCCTGTTGTCCACAGGGGAAGCTCTGCTGTTTGCGTGTATTCCTTTGGGGACATTGACAATGTATTTCGGACATCCAAACTCAAAGGCTACAATGGTCCCAACCCGGATGTCAAGCCTGGACAGGTGAGTGAGTGATAAAAGATGCCCACATTAGGTGGAGGGGCCCTGTGAGGCTGGAGACCTGGTCCCTGCTCTGCCCCTGCTGTCCTCAGAGTAGCTTGGAGAAGTGAGGGGACAGGCCCACCATTGAACAGCCAGGTGACAGCTGGGTAACTGTCTCAGGCAGTGAGGAAGGTTGTACGGCAAGTCTGCCCTGTCTTGCTCTCTTGCCCTTGGGTCTCGTCCCCAGGGATCTGTCTGACTCTGATGGTGGCTTTTGTTCATCTCTTGGCACAGTGTGTTTCCTCTGGACAGCACACCCCAAGCGAGACCTTCAAGATAGCCGACAGCCACCCAGAGGTGGAGGACCGGGTGGAGCCCATCGGCCCCACCAAGAGCCCCTTATTCCACAACAAGCACCGCTACCAGAAGATCGGGGTGCATGAGGTCTCTGCAGCAGATGGACGCCGCTACAACGTGCTCTATCTGGCAACAGGTACTGGGAACTGTTCTTCCTGAGGTCACCCACTGCTTCCCCTCGAGGGCAGGGACCGCAAGGCAGGCAGTGCCAGAGACAGATGAGACCCCCCCAGTGCAGAGCAGAGGAAGGTGCTGTGTTTCCCCCAGCCTGGCACCCGTTTGTCAAGCAGAGAAGAGTTGTCAAGTTCCAGTACAGCTAAAGACATCCAATTTGTGCTGGTGTAGGCAAAGACAGACTGGAAGTAGAGTCCCAGCACATGAATTTTACCCTGTTGGGCTGCTTCAGCCTGTGGTAGGTCACAGGCTAAGTGTTTTTAGGGCAAGTGAGGGGTCACAGGGCCCTCCCCAGCTGCAGCTTTACACTGTTGAGCAGGGATCCTTTGAGAAGGGACCCGCTCTGTCACCTCCTGTCCTTGCCTGTTCTAGGACAGCAGTGCAGGCTTCTTGCTACACCAGCACCTCCAGCTCGAGACACAGCGAGCCGATCACGGCTGTTGGTGGTGGTGGGCCAAGGCTGAGATTCAGCTGCAGGTGAACAGGAAGGCAGAGCAAAATGCCTGTCCTCAGTGTGAAGTTGGAGAGCGCAGTCTTATGGGCTGTTTGGCTTCTCAGGCGGTTTAGATACTTGCTGCCCAGAGGCTGTGAAGCCCCCTAACCCAGCGCTTCCCTCTCTTGCCTTACTAGCTCCCCAGCATTTCTCCCTTCAGCTGTGCCCATCCCTTTTCTGCATTGCGCTGGGGTTTGCTCACTCTAACAGAGTTGGCATTTTTGGAGGGACTTTCTGGGCCTTTTTTTTCCCAATCTGTGATACAAAATTACAGGCAAGTCTCAGTAGGTGGCCTGGGTTGGATCAGGGCCCACCTGTGCTAAGATTTATCTTGCAGGAAGCTTTAGCTAAATATAGCTAATGTCTTTTAGATCCCCTCTAGGGAGCTTGCTCCAAGCTGCAGGGCTTGGCAGGGCAGCTTCCCACCCTCACTGGGGTGAGAGGAGAGGCAAGGCTAGCAGTTGGGGTGAGAGAGGTGGGTCCTAATCCCTGCCTGTCCTGGGCTTCCTGGAGTCACAACTTTTACCTCCTCCTGGTTGACGATGGAGAGGGGAGCTGCTATTTGGAAAGGGGAGGCCATGCAAGTACTTGAGGAAGATTAAACAGTGAAGATTCACTAGTCCTGTTCCCTCAGGATTAATCTTTTCACCCCTCCCTACCAAACTGACCTGTTTTCTTAAATCACCAGTTTCTGGAGTCATTTAACTGGGCAGGGGAGGCAGTTTACTTAAAAGAAAGAAAGGCAAAAATCCAAGTTTTCGCCTCAGGCGAGCAGGGAGATGAGGCTTGTGATCAAAGCAGAGCTGAGTTAGAAGGCAGTTGGTTTTCTTGCTGAGGCCATTACAGTGTAGCTGATCAAAGCAGGCACAGCCAGGCCTTGAAAGGCGACGGGGAAATCAGTTCCTCATGGCTCTGGGCTGGGAGGATGACAAGGCTCTGCTGTGGAAAGCATTATTGTTTGGAAGATTATTTCCTAGCAAAACAAGCAAACTCCTTCCGAGAAAGGTCCTGTTTTCTTGCCACTGATACAGTCTCCTCCAGGTGGCTGGTTTCAGGGATACGGTCAAGCCGGGCTCTGCAGAGCGGGTATCATCTGCCACAGCATGGGCTGAAATCACAGAGCTGTTTTTTGCCTGGCTTTCCCAGCCCTGGCTGCAGTCCCTCTGCCTTGCCATTGAGCCCTGCATGGCTCATCAGGGTGCTCTGCTCCTTCTTTCCAGACAAGGGATCCATCCACAAGATCGTGGAGTTGCCGGACGGGGTGCAGAACATCATGGAGCTCCAGGTCTTCCCAAAGAAAGACTCAATCCAGTCCATGATCCTGGACCATCAGAGGGTGGGTCTCTGCCTGCACCGTAGCAGAAAGGAAACCACTGGGTCAGGCTGTCACTTACAAAGCAGTCGACAGGGGAGGCAGGGACAGAAAATTAAATGCCAGCCCCTGGATCTGGAAGTAGCTGCTGGGTGGGTTTGTGGGGGTCAGGCAGTGGACTCTGCTAAATCCCAGCAGCTGGGCTGATGTCCCCAGTCCTGGTAACTGTGTGTCTGTTCAGGCCAGTGGACAAAGGAGCCTTTCCAATGTCTCTTCTCCTGGAGGCGATGGAAGAACAAGGCTATTTGCTCCCTCTCTTTGTCCGGCCTTGCTGGCCGATGAGCTGTCAAACAGCGCTGGTGCTCCACCCCAGAGGTGACAACGTTGCTATGACTGATGGAGCAAACATATAAACAGGGTGGATGGGGAAAGGATGGCTGCTTCTCGTTCCATGATCTAGGGCAAGTGATATATGGCTGCATTGTCTGGGGCCCCTCTGGTGAAATCCACTCCAGTATCGCAATGACTAAACCTGTGGGAACATTTCTACTGTGATCCTTGTAAGGTGGCACTGGGACACAGTGCTGCAATGATCAGCTGCTCGCTTTCCTCCTACAGGCAATGCTGTATGTGGGCTCAACATATAAAGTCATGGAGATACCCATGGACATGTGTGGGGTGTATCGTAACAACTGTGAGAGCTGCTTGCTGGCAAGGGACCCGTACTGCGGGTGGTCTGATGGGCGTTGTCAGTCCGTATATCGAGGCCGGTACGTGGTACTGACTCTCTGCTTGCTCTTTCTCCAGCACATTTCATCTGGTTGCTTTAGCATGAGAAGTACCCAACCCCTTGGCATTTCCCTTCCTGGCCATGTTCAAACCTGGTTTTGAGGCCATCTTCTCATCACAGAGATACCTGGGCCCATTATGTCCAGGCAGTAACAGCACAGACATCTATGTGCCGTCCCTGGAACTGCACCTCTGCAGGGATCTGACCCTCCTGCAATGCCCGTGCACTGGGGTGGGGAGAAATGAATGGGTTTCATACGACTGGGCTGAGCACCCAGCTCCTCTTTTGCTGGTAGAAACATGCATAGCTCCATCAGAGCAGAGGTTCTGGTTTGTTATGCCTGCCCTTATGGATGAAAATTAAGCTCTGCTGCTTTGCAATCTGGCCATGATGCTATTTGAAGTGGTTGTTTGTGATGAGTTGTTGGGTCTTGCATTTGTCGTCCAGCAGCCCCTTAAGCGAGGGATTATTCTTCCCTACCCAGGTAGTGGCAGATGTTTAAACAGCAGGTTTAACTTTTTGCCCCATCCAATCCATCACATCCTTTATGGGTAAATCCTTTCCTAGCCTGAAAGTGTTGCTTCCCTGCTATTAGTGCATTGCTAATTCTTGTTCCCATCTGTTAGGGAGGTGCGTCAAAACCTAAATCTGGGCTCGTGGAAAGAAAAGTGCCAAGGGGGTAAAATTAAGGAAGGTAAGTAAAAGGCCATGTGCCCACAGGGAGTTTGGGGCAGGGTGACTGATTCTCAAGTGCTGGTATGGGTTGAAGGAAGTATTGCAACTCATTTCTGGGGAACTGGGGACCACCGTGAGTAGGAGTATTCTGAGAGATGGATACACTGGGCAAGTCCCAGCTTGTAGCATAAATAAATCCTTATTTAACCACTAGGCAATATACTTGTTAATGAAAAAATGAGCATTAATCAAATATTAGTCAAGCCTTTGGTATACAATACCACAAGCCTGATGTCACATTGCTGCCTCTGATAACCACAGACTTTGATGACCCTTAGTCTGAGGCTAAGATGGTCAGGCATGATCCTAATTGACCCTGCTCAGTCTGCAACTATGCCAAGCAAGCAGACACTACAAAATATTCCACCTCCTACCCTAAATCAAGCAATCTGGGTGTTAGGCAAACAGAACAAACTCCCTAATAGGTCTTCATGTCCAAGGGGCTGTCAGCACATCTGGACACCTCTACACTGCTGTAAACCATCTGGTTTGGCCTCATTTCACTTCTGTGGTGAGGCTGAGCCAGTGCTATTGTGGTATGTGGTCTTCTGAGCTGGACGGGAGGTCTCAGACTCTGTTTGCCACTGATGTCCAGGCAGAAGAGTCCTACAGACTTCACCAGCTGTGGGTCAGGCCCTGCTATTATTGCTAAATGCCCATGTAACATGTCACCGTCAGTCCAACAGTTCTTCCCTCCAGACTTGCGAGGGAAGCTGTGGTTCCTGGAGACACTTGTCTCATCCCACCCTTGTTAATCTCTTCCAGCAGACAACTACCAGAACATCACAGTTGTCCCTTTCTCTCGCTACTACCTCAACTGTCCTGTTGAGTCCCACTATGCCACCTACAACTGGTACCACAATGACTTCCTCATCAAGACCTGTAACAACACCCACCCCCAGCAGGACTGCTTCCATTTCATCCAGAATGTGAGCCTGGCTCACTTCGGCCGCTATGTCTGCATCTCTGAGGAGGACGGCTTCAGGCAGGCTCTGGTGAAGGAGCGCCTGGTGGACCAGCTCAGGTTCATGTCACAGATGAGCCAGGCCACCATGACATTTGGCTCCTGGTTGCACCTGCTGCTGATGGTGGTGTTGGTGGAGCTCTTCCACTGAACATGACAGGATCATGTTCTCACCTTCCAGTCTGCTGCTGCTCTTCCTCGACTTGCTGTCCACTCCTGAGGCAAGATCCCCATTCTCTTAGTCACTCTTAGGACATTAATCTTTGACTGTCCCAGAAGGGGTCCTGCCACTCTGTGCAGCAACCCTTCCATCTCTGGTCCTGGTGGAAGAGATGACTCAGGCATTGTGAGGAAGACACAACTGCAAGGCCAGATGGAGCAAGGTTTGGGGACAGGGAGGGAAGGGGTACCCAGTACACAGTGGACATTCACTGCAGTGCTGATGGGGTGGCTTCAGCCTCTCCCCCAGCATCTGCTGGCAGCTCTGTGCTGGTAATCCGCATGAGTGTACACTGGGTGCCAGTTTTGTTCAGGGGACTATGCAGATGTGCATGCACTGATCCTCAGGGCCTGGTGACTCCTCTCTTTGGGAACATGCATGTGATGAAGAGGAGGAGCCAGCCCTTGGCCTTACCAACTGGTTGATCTGTGCTTTTTTCCAAGCGAGGACTGATGCCTCCAGGTTTTTAGTTGCTAATGCCTGTTCAAGTTGACAAGCACCTGGAATGCTCCCCATGTGACCTGTGAGTCCCTACCTGGCCTGGTCACAGAGGTCAGAAGAATCGGACCCTGGGAGCATTTTGTTTTTTGTAGACATGGGAGGAACTAGCACTGGTTACCTGCGTGAAAGGGCGGGTACAGAGTTAGCATTTTGCATGGAAAAGACTTGGAGGATGACTAGATTTGGCGGGTGGGAAAGGGCAGACCAAAGGGCCCTTGATTTCCCAGAGATGGGAAGGGAAGCCCAAACCAGAAGCGGGGTGGCCCTGAGAAGTTCAGACGCACAAGTCCTCTGTAGGCAGCTAAGGACATTTATCTGTGGTCAGCCTGCTCCCAGTGTACCTTTCCTCCTGGTGAGGGACCAGGCTTCCTCAGGGAAAGAGGAGGCAGGCTGCAGATCTCAGGGTGCTGCAAACAGGCGTAACCTCGCTGGGCAGAGCAGAGCAGAGGGGCTGCCTCTGTTTCCACCACCCAGGAGCAGATCTGCCTCTCTCCCTCGCAGTGACTGCTGAGGGAGGAGAAGGGGAAGCACCACACTTACTTCCCTTGGCCTTTGAGGCCTCCAAGCAAGACTAAACTGTGAAAACTGGGATTCTCTCCCTAGGCCTGTGTGCAAGGGGCGATCCCACAGCTTGTCCAAGCCTTTTCCGGTCCTCTTGGCCCCCAAAACACCCAGTCTCAGGCCATGTAACGGAGGGACATCATATCATATGCTTCCAATTACCTGTAACAGCAGCACAGCTCCTGCTTTGTGCCTACTTGGAGACGCTCAGGAGCGCCGGAGCGGGATGAGCACCGGGCAGGCGGCGCAGCTGGCCGGGGAGCCGAGTCCCTGGATCTCTTGGCTAGGGGGAGACATGCCGCATGTCTTTGTGACCGCAGACTACGGACAACGGGCCAGAGGTTCCTACTGCACTACATTTCCACAGCAACCTTCGGAGTCTAGAGTAGAGCTTGTTACATCTCTTCTCAAAGCACTTTAACTTTGTGAACTAACAAATGTCTATTTATTAGCTGCTGAGGATTGTATAATTTTATAATATTGTAGAAAGGGCGTGCAAAGTAGTAAAAACAAAACATCTACCAAAAACCTCTCAGAGCTGCGACCAAAGCGCTAGGGTGATTGTGGAAATAAAAGCGTGGAAAAGAGCCGGCGGAGCGTTGTGTTCGGGGCGAGGAGCGCGGGGAGGCCCGCGGGACGTGGCCCCTCGCTCCCTCTGCCCCCCGGCGGAGCGGTTCCCCCACCCCCTGCCCTCCGCGGCGTCCGGCCGCGGACGTATTTACAGAGCATCCTTTCAAAGGCCCTCGGCGTTGTTTAGCCCTCCGCCTTTCCTGTTGACGTTTCGTCTGCCGTGTTTTCTGGGCTTTCCTGTTCCCATCAGAGGAGCCTTACATTTGTAAGGGCTGATGTTCTTTCCCCTCCGGCGCTAGTCTGCAGCCTCCCACCCCCGACCTTTCTGCTCTGCGCCGGCGCCACGGCGCGCGCTGGACCTGCCGGTCCAAGGCCGTGTTTCACCACCTCCGGGCTGCTCCGGCTTTCTAGGTTGCTCCTCTGAAGTCTTTGATCATGTCTTAGCCGGCTCATCGGGGAGGGGGCACCCCTTCCAGCGCCGGGGGCCACCGCACGTGCGCCGAGCCGGTCGGTGCTCAGCTGCGCAGGGCCGCCGCGGGGCCCGGGGTCGCCCCCTTGCTGCCGGGCGCCTGCCGCCAGCCGGCCCCAGAGCCCGGGCGCTGAGAGAGGGGCGCCGGAGCCGGCTTCGTCTGCGAGGCGTTTCACCGGCCGTCGAAACGGGAAACCCGGCGCGAAGGGAGCGGCGTGATCGCCGGCTCGCCGCTCGGGCCGCGGCGGGAGGGAGCGCGACACCTGGGAAATTCCCACTGGAGAAGCCAGTGGGCTTTCGTGCCCCTCCGCGGCCGGGCCAAGGCATTTCGCACTTGCAAAGGGGCCGGGGGCTGCCGTCTCCTTGCCCCGTGCCGGGGGCTCCGGCCAGCAAACCGGCCCCAAACGGGGGCTGCTCAAGCAACCTGCCGAAACAGCCTCGACGCCGGCAGCGGAGCGGGGAGGGCTGGCAGCGGCCGAGCGCCGCAGCACGCGGAGCCCGGCCCGGTGCCGCCTACGGACGGCGGGCACGAGCACGGGGGCCGCTTATAAATAGCTGCACGCGGCGGCTTCGGGGGCCTGTTGGATGGCGCGGGAATCGCTCTGTTCCCGCACGGCGGCCGCTTTGACGCAGAAAGCGCTTTTTGCGAACACCCCCCCCCCTCCGCCACACACCCCGTTCTTGCATCCCGGCCACCTGGCAAACAGCTCTCAGAATAAAAACCGCGCCGCTATTGCAGCTCCGTTTCTGCTGTTTCGAGCTCTTCTTCTCCGGGAAAAATGAGCTGAAGGTTGGCAGGGAGCAAAAATAGAACAGGCTTGGGATGGGCGGGGGGCAGGGAAAGGACACGAAAGCTTTTAAAATGTTCCAATAAAAGCAGAAGGAAACTGGAGCAAGCGAACAATGCAATACAGTACAATACAGCGCGACACAGAACAGTACAGTTCCCTACAATACCACATGGCTCAAGCCCTGTGAAACCCCCATCAAAGCACCTTCGCGTCGCCGGAGGAACAACGGCAGGAACCGGCGGCCGGCGGGGCTGCCCGGCGTCGCTCCCTCTTCTGCAGGCGTTTCAAAGGGTCGCGGTCGCCCTCCAGCCCCGCGCTCAGCTGCATTTCTGCACGCTATTCTTGGCTGTTCCCGAAGGCAGCGTCAGGAAGTCTTTGGGAAACGTCGGTGGCGCTGGGCTGGAGCCACCCGAGCGCCCGGTCTGCGCCGAGGCACCGGCGAGCTTTGCCCGACAGCCGCCGCGTTCGAGCAGCTCAGCGGCCCGTTCGCAGGGCGTTGCAGCTTCTGCGGTGCTCACGGCTCCTCCGTGCCGCGTGCCGGACATCCTGCTTGCACGAGGGGGGTCTGGCCCCCAAGCGCCGAAGGGGAAACTGAGGCCCAGCAGCAGCAGGGCTGAGCACAGGGCAAGGTCCCAGGGGGGCCGCAGCTTCGCCAAGGCGCTGCAGGGGCCTTTCCCACATCTCCTGGTCCAGCCCGGTCTGCAGCGGCCCCGGCCCAGGGAGGCCTCGGGCGCCGCAGGCGAAGCCCTGGGCGAGCTCTCGGCTGCGTCACAGGCTGCAGAAAGCCACCGTCCCCATGCGGGGAGCCGGGCGCCCCCCGGGCGCCCCCCAGCCCGCGATGGGGGAAGCTGGAAAATCGCCCTCACGCCGAGAAACGCCGTGTTTCCCACGGGGGCACGGAGAGCTCGGCCCGTGGAGCAACGCCGCGGCGCCCCGCTTTGCTCCGTGCTCCCTGCCCTGCCTCCCGCAGCTCCGGTCTAGGAGCTGCTTTAAGAAGGCAGCGCCAGGGCGTATTTTGGCTGAAACAGGTTCGGTCGTATCTGCAGTCCCCACGGCGCCTTCCCCCCCCATTACAAACCAGTTACACACCGAAGGGCGGACTCGGGCGCCGGGACCGAGCCTGCTGCTGGCAGCAGCGCGGGGAAGGCTCCGCCGTGCCGGTGCCCGGCGGGGAGCTTGGCACGAAACCTGCTGGCAGCGGCGGCGGCAGCGGCGGTGGCGGCAGCAGCGTTTCTGCGCGAAGGAGGAGCGCCGAGCCCGGGAGCCAGCCATTTTTAGCCGGAGATAAAAGCAGAAGTGCGAATTCTGACAGCCGGCCTCCTCCGAAACGGGAGAGGCAGGCGGGGAGGCTGGGGAGAGCGGGAAGGCGCCGAAACCCGCTGCCGGCGCGTCCCAGGCGCCCCGCAGGGAGGCCGAGGTGTTGGCGGTTCCCCGTGCGCTCGGGTGGCAAAACCGAACGGGACCAGGAGAAAAAGACCAACGATCCTCCCCCTTCGCCTGGGCCGGGAGGAAAAGACGGAGCCTTTCGCTGAATTTGCAGCTGGAAAAGGCCAGGCCCAAACTTTTCAGGCTTGGTATTTGATTCTTAGCCGCGTTTCCCCCGGCCACCGGCTGCTTCCTACGAGCGCAATGGCTCGAAAGCCCGGGCGGCGCCGAGCAAATGCACGCGAGCGGCCGCGGCGGGGGCTTGTCCGCCTGCGCCCAGCGCAAACGGAAAAAGGCAGGTTGCAAGGCCGGCCGCGCTGTTTCCCCCGGCTGGTTCGGGACGGTTGTGTCCCCCAGGGCACCGTGCCCAGGCGGCGCAGAGGTGCAGAGCAAGCACAAACAGAGCTGGCTGGAGCTGGCGGGGTGGCCGGCGTGGAAATCAGGCCACCCCCAGGGCCACCCCAGCTTCCCATGAGCGGTGGGGACCACTTCCAGGGCAGGGACCAGCCCATCCGGCTGTCACTCGTGCTGGTCTTCTGCCTCCCCAGCTCCTAAGAAAATCAGCTCGAACTCCTTTTCGGGGGTCCTGGGACACTTTTGTCAGGGCACCCAGGGGATCGGCTGGGCGTCCACAGCCGAACGGCCCCAGGCAGGTGGTGGTGGAGGTCTCCACATATTTTTCTCTTTCCAGGAGGATTTGGGCCTTGGTGGTCCAGGCTGGGGAATGAGGGTGACACCAGCTATGGGTGCTACATCAGCCCGGAGCCCAAAAGGCCTTTTCCTCCTGGGTGCTCACCAGCATGTGGCTTGGAGAGCTTCAAAGAGGTGGCAAATGAAGGTGGGTTTGGATGCAAGAAAAACTCCACTAGGGGAAGACAGTGGGGAGCAAATAAGCGTGCAAACACGGGGAGCACCAGCCCCTGTCCCACGGCTCCAGCCGCTCCCCCACCCCTTCTCCCACACACGGCCGCATTTCCACCCCCGGGCTCCTTCCCGGGCGGGTGGTTGAGGTGCAGCAGTACTGGCCACGGAGGGAAGTCTTGGCCCCAACAGCTCTTGCAGCTCCGGGAAGGGCCCGAGGCCGGGATGACGGGGACTGTTCCTCTGCCCGGCCATGGAAAGAGGACATCAGCTGAGCTGGACTTTCGGGTCACCCACAATGACTCCGCCACTGAGGTTTTTCCTTCCCTTCCCGCTTCCTTCCCTCGTCTCCGCTAGTCCCCACTCCTCACCCCACCATCTACTGCCTCTGCCTGTGCTGACGCAACCCCGTGTAGGGCCGTGGTGTAAGTCAGAGCTGGGAACTGACCCTGGTTACCATCTCCCCAGGGTTTTTTGAGGTTTGGGTTTATTTTTGAAGCCAGCTCATTCCAGGACTCCCATTTCCACCTCGTTTCCCACACAGCTACCGCACGCTGACCCCACCGCTGCCGGGAGAGGCGGGCGGCGAGCCCCCCCCAAGCAGCTTCGCCGCCGGGGCGGCTGCACGCTGGGGCTGCTCCAGCGCCGCGCGACGGCCTGGGCTGGCGGCGAGCAAGGATGGAGGCGGCTCGTGAGAAGGCACCGACATCCCTGCAGCGCGGGGCCGGCGGAGAGGCGCGGGAGCACGCCGTCGCGCTCGGGCCGGCCCCTCCGTCTGCCCGTTCCCGCGGGTCGACGGCCGGCCGGCCGGCTGGCTCGACAAGCAGGCACTCGCCATTTGTGGGAACGCGGGCCGCTTCCTAGAAACGAGATGACCCAGGAGATCATGGAGGAAGTTAAAAATAGCGGGGATAAATAAGCGTCTTCCTTCCTTCCGAGCGCACGTATTCCTTAGTTCCTGCTGCCGGAGTCACGCATGCACCAGCACCGCGGTTTCCCCCCAGCCTTGAATCGCCACCCCCGGCCCTTCCTCCCCGCTAGGCTTTTCCTTCCCTCCTGGTTTTGCCCCGGTGCGGCACAGGGGTGTGCGGAGGCAGCGTCCCCCCGCCAGGGTCCCCTCTCGGCGGGGGCAGGCGCCGGTGAGGGCACCCGGCAGTTTTCAGCTCCGGCGCGGTGTGCAACGGGTTAGAAAGAGGCGATGCAGTTCAACGGAGCAGGAAAACAAGTACGCCGCCGCCCCCCCTCCCTGGACCGTTTGCACGAGGGTGGTTTGACGCTGCCTCTGGCAATTCGTGTTTCTCCTGGGGGCTCAGCTCGGGCCTCCGAAGGAGCCGGCGGGACGTGTATTTGCATTGCTGCTGCTAAAGGAAAGCGCTTCCCTGACCCGTGTTTCCGTGCCGCCTTCTCTGCTCGTGCCAGCGGCGGCGATGCCGGAGCAGGACGGTGCCGCAGTGACCCCGTCGCAGCTGGTCCCTGCTGGTGGCGGGTCCCCGCTGGGAAACGCCGCGGGCCTCCCTCGAAAGGCACGAGGACGTCAGCGCCCGCCCGGCACGAGGCAGCGCTGCGTGGGCCGGGGTCTTCGTCGGCCGGGCAGGGTCCCGCGGGGCTGCGCGGGGCCGGGCAGCAGGAGGTTACGGGGTGTCCCCGTTCGGCTCGGTGCGGGCTTTTGGAGACGTTCAGCTCCGGGCTCCAGCTCTCCTGCTGGAGGCAGTGAAAGGAAACCCGGTTCGAAGGAGCTGGCAAGGCCTTGCAGAAATGCACACGGCCAAATTTCGCTAGCCCAGGGAAGCGCTTCGGTCTCCTCCCCAAAATCCAGAGAGGTGGCATCACTCCTGGCACCCGCGGAGCTGGGTGCGGTGCTGGCAGACACGAGCGTATTTTATCAGCCCTGGCGCTTCTTGGCAAGGGCTCAGCACGCCGCAGATTCCCCGAAGGCCACCCAGAGCGGCGGCACGAGGCCGGCCGGGCCCTGCAAGGCGGCAGCCGCTGAGGCCCCTGCCCTCGCGCACCTCCCTCCCGCCAGCGCCAGCCGGGCGGCAGAGACGGGCAGCGGAGGCGCTGAGGACCGGACCTGCTCAGGCTGGACGGGGCTGCGCGAGGGCCCTGCACCGGCACCCTGCTGACGCCGAACGTTTTGACCACCGAGCTCAGACCAGGCTGCTCAAGGCTTAGCGCAGGCGGGTTGTGCAGACCTCCAAGGATGGAGGCTGCACACCCCTTCGGAGCCCCTCTTCCGATGCCACACCGGCCTCCTGGGGAGCATTTTTTTCCTTATGTCAAGTTGGACTCCCCCCATTTCAGTTTAACCCCCCCGTTTTTGTCCTCCCACCGTGTCCCTCTGTAAAGAGCCCAGCTGGCGGCCGGCTGCCGAAGATGCTGCAGTTCATCAACTTCTTTCTTTTACTGGGGGAACTCCTTATGCTACAATCACTTTATCATGACTCGAAACTCTATGGCATGATTTGCAGCTGAAAGTTTTCTCTCTTTAAAAGTACAATGCTATGAAAATCAGTTCTTCCCCCTCCTCTCCATGCTCTGATTGAAATATGGGGGTTTTCTGGGCGGGATTTTACTAGTTAAATTTTCCCAGCCACCTGCTTGCGGGCAAGACACGAATGTGTGTAATGAATAGATTTGCCGTCTTCCCCGTTCATGCAAAGAGCGGGGAAGACCGCGTGGTGAAATCACAGCAAGAAAAAGCCTGCTGCAAAAGTACACGAAAACCAGGCGCCGAGACTGGCGGATGCAGTCAGCACAGGGCCGGACAAGGGGGCCAGAAGTCACAGGGTTCACGATGAGCGTGGGCCATATTTTTAACGTAGGAAAGCAGTTCAGCCAGCTCTGCACCCTTTTCCCAGCCGCTGAGTTCACGCTGGGTTTGCTCTGCTCTTGGCAGGGTCCAGGGATGCGGCTGCTTCACCGTTCTCCCCCCTCCCCCCCCCCCCCAAAACAGCTCAGCTTCCAGGAACAACGAGACAAGTGGCTGAAGTTGGTGCCTTTGGGACCTGTTTCCTTCTGTTCTGGGAGCAAGAAGTGTGCGCGGGGCTGCAAAGCGCCGGGGTGTGACGGACGAGCGGACTTTGGCTGGGAAGGGAGCTGGCCTGCCAAAAAGCTCATATAAATCACTGCGTTCCTCAACGATTCCCAGCCGCAGGCACCCAAGAGATATGAATAAAGGTGGGGATTTTCCAGGGCGCTTGGGATTTCTCCAGCATTGAGGGTGTTTTCAATGAACACCCATGTGGAAACCCTCCCTCCTGCTTGGGACCGAGGGGGATGAGTGCGGTGGCCTGCTGCGACCTTGGGAGACGAGGCGGCGGGCGCCCACGCGGGAACCCCCTGGCTGCCGCTGCCCTGCGCCGTGGCTCCCGCTTGGGGCGCGGGGGCCGGTGCGCTGCTGCCTCGTTGCAGCCGTGCCGTGTCGTGCCGTGCCGTGCCGTGCCGTGCCGTGCCGTGCCGTGCCATGCCGTGTCGTGTCGTGCCGTGCCGTGCTGTGCCGTGCCACCGGCCTCATCTGGCCGCGGTCCCTCCGGCCGGGTGCCGGTTTCCCCTCCCTGGGCCACCCTCGGCGCTGCGTCTCCGCCGCTGCCCGGAAAGCCGCGGGGTTTCCGCACGCGGGGGGCGGCCGTGTGGTCTCGGAGGCGCAGGTCTCGGAGCTGCGGGTCCCGGGAGACGCAGCAGGGAAGGTGCGAAGGGGTGGGCGGCTAGTCACGCCGCTCGCCGGGGAGGCGGCGTGCGAGAGGAAAGCCCCGCGCCGCGCCGGGGGTGGAAAGTGAGAGTGCGACACCCACGCCGAGGGGCTAAAAACAGCCCAGGAAACGCCAGCGCCCTCGTTACGTATGAGGAAACCACGCCGGCGGGACCCTCCTCCACGCGAGCAGCCCGCGGGACGGGGACAAGGGGAGCAGGAAGGGGAGAGGCTTTCGGCTCAGCTCATCTGAAAACGACAGCGGCTCTGACTCGCGCAGAGGCCAAGGGGGCGATGAACTGCTGCTGGCAGAGGAGGTTTGAAATGCCTCCGTCAGTCCCTGCTGCTTTTCCACCCCTGCTGTGACCTTCGCGGCCACCTGAGGTGGCTCAGCAGATAGCCAGCCCGTGGTTCGCCCGGCAGGCGGTGCGCATTGCCATCCGTCGGTGCTCGATAAAGTCCCCTATCCCAGCCGGCACAGCTGCAGGAGTCCAGCTGGGACCGGGAGCCATGTGCATGGGCAGTCACAACCATATCCTTGGGTGAATGATTCACCCTCATCGTGCATGTTCATCAGCTTTCTTCTCTCATTCCCGCTCCGTCGTCTCCAGCAGGAGCCGAGCGCAGCCGCTGCTATCAATCAGCTTTGCCTGAGGATGTGAGACCGTGACGCTGCTGGCCTCGCCAGGCACTTCTGCCAACCTCAGCAGTGTGTCAGCCTCGGGGTGGTGAGCCTGGAGCCACCACACAGCATCCACCACACCATAACAGCACAGTGCTATGGCCTCCTGCTGCCTCCCTGATGCCACCTTGCAGGTGGAAGCGTCTAGGGTGCAGGCCTGGCCGGAGGAGGACATGTGGAGGGGATCCCACTGTGTGAGTTACTTGCTCAGCTTCTCCCATCACGGGTGATCCCACGATGGGAAGTGGTCGGAGCCAGCTCTGTGCTGCGACTGCTGTTGTGTTGGGGGGTAGTGCAATGGAACAAGTGGCGTTGGTACGACGGTTGGGGGAGGAGAGACACCCCTGGGCTTCTACACGCCTCCCTAACCCATTTCCTGCCCCGTCTTGTCTCAGAGACCCCGAGCTCCTGCTCACAGGCTTGCAGCTTGCAAGTGGTAACCACCAGTTTCCTTTCCAAGCAGCGTGTTCAGGGGCTCTCTTAGGGGGGCTGAGCCTCCGCATTTCCTTTTCGCTTTGATCTTGCAAGATTGGCTGAAACCTGGAGGAAGGTGCCCCTAAAATTAGAGACCCCTTGGGGGCATGGGGGTAGGAGGGTAGGACCTGTGCAGAGGATGTGGCACAGGAACGTTTTGAAATGTGAGGCGGTAGGAGAAAACCCATCGGGTTACAGACATGGAGCCCATGGGCTGGAGAGAGATGGGTGCAGAAGTGACTCAGCCTTTAAAGCTCACCAAGATGCCCTCTTTGCCGCCGTCCTTGAGGGGTCTGGAGCTCCCCAAGGAGCAGCCAAAAGCTGCCCAGGCGTGGACTGGAGCGCCGTGCCATGGTCACCCTTGCTGTGCCACTGCCAGCGTGCATGGTGTTGACCTGGGACAACCTCCGGGGTAAGGCCTGGGCATGGTTTGGGCACAGCTCAGGCCAGCAGTCCCACCCAGGGACAGGCTGGACAAGGTGCCCGGTGCCATGGGAGAGGGAAGCGCAGCTGTGAGCCCTGCTGCGGCCCTTGGGTCGAAGTCCGTGTTATTCACCAGCGCTACCGTGGCCAAGGCTGTTCCAAAGCGATCCCTATTTCCACCGCTCTCAAGAGCGAAGGCAAAAGAAGGTGCCCAGGGCAGTGACAACGCACAGGGGTTGAGGAGGGGAAGGGGAAAGGGTAGGACACGCTCAGCAGCGGTGGGTGGGGGGGGTTGGGACAACACGTCCTGGAGCCGCTCCAGCGCGCGCGCTGCCCTGCTGCGGAGCTGCCCACCCAGGCCGGGTGTCTCGACGCAAGCGGTGGCACAAGCCGGGGGTGGCCGGGCCAGGAGGGGCCGAGCCGATGCCCCAGGAAGGGACAGGGCCACGTGCGCGGCGGCGACAGCGCCAGCGTGCCCCGGCGCCGGGCCGCTGCTGCTGGGGCAGGGGCGCCACCAGGCGGCCGCCGGGCCCTTCCCGCGCGCGCAGCGGGGGGTTAGTGCCAGAATAATAGTAATAACAGTAATAATAACGATAATAATAATGATAATAATAACAATAATAAAAAAAGAAGCCCCTGCCAATTTGCTGCTGTTCGGCAGCGGCGACAGAGGGGTTTGCTGAACTTAAAGGCTGCATCGCGCAAAGGGCGCCGGTAAGAAAGGCTTTACGTTAAAATCGTTTCCCAGGTCACAAACCGGCAGTTTTTATTTCAGTTCCTTAGCGAGTCGACCGCTGTGTCGCGTTTCTCCTCCAGCTATGAGGAACGTCAGCCGCTTTCTGGACTTTAATTGCATTCCGGTAATAAGCGGTTTTACTTAGAAACTCCCTCTGCCCCTTCCTAAACCTCGTTTATTCCCCAAATTAACCACAGCGTGGCACTTTTGCCCAAAGCAACGCTGCGTGTTTGCGAGCCGCCGCAGCCCCCCCCCCCCCCGGCCCCCTTCCCCGGGGTTTCGGCAGGGCGGCGGCAGCGGTGCTGGGCAGCGTGGGGACCCTGCGGCCAGGCAGGGCCCTCCGCAGCCCCCAGCCAGGGAGAGAGAGACACGGGCTGCGGGAGCTGGAGCCGCTGCCGCTCCTCCCCCGGGAGCCCCGGGACCCCCCAGGGACACCCTAGAGATACCCCAGGAGTCCCCAGGGACATCCCAGAGCCCCCAGTAATGCCCAAGGGACCCCCCCCCCCCATGGATGCCCCAGTGACACCCCCAGGACTCTTCACCCCCAGAGACCCGCTGGGGACCCTCCAGGGACACCACAGGGACCCCCAGAGCCGCCAGGGACACTCCAGGGACATCCCAGAGCCCCCAGTAATGCCCAAGGGACACCCCAGGGTTGCTCCAGTGACACCTCCAGGGTCCCTCAGTGACCCCCGATGCCCCCAGGGACCCCCGGGGACCCTCCAGGGACACCACAGGGTCCCCCAGAGCCCCCAGGGACCCCCAGAACCCTCCTGGGGACCCCCCCCCCCCCCCCCGGGACACCGCACAGACACAGCTTGACAAACGCTGTGTTTCTCTTCTACCTTCCCAGCCTTTCCTTGGACTCGCCCGTCCAAATGAGCATTATGCCCCTGCGGGGATCCCACCACGTCCGCGGTCCCAGCACAGCGATCCCTGCTCCGGCGTTGGAGGGGGCGAGATAATTGCCCAACGCTCACCGTGGCATCCCCATGATCCCCGACTGGGACAGAGCCCCCGGCCCTGCATGTCACTGCCTGCTGGTCATGACTGGGCCTTACTGGGCCTGCTGGGAGGCAGCAAAGAGATGGGTTTCATTAAAGAGAGGGAAGAAGCCCGGTGTCGCACGCAGCGCTCAGCTGCAGGAGCCGTCAGCCGGCTCCATGGGCCCATCAGCCGCCCACCGCACCCCGCGAGAGCCGCTTCGCCCTCAGCCGCCGTCCCCTCCCGGCAGCCTCCCCGGGACGGCTTTGGGGGTTATTTCACTCGATGGCAGCCGGTGCTCCCAAACCCGTCTTTGCAGCTGCTCTGGGATTGGGGAGACTGGCCGGCATCCCCCCCGCATCCGCCAGCTCGGGGGGGGGGGGGGCGATTGCCCCTGCCCCGAGGCGGCGACGTGGTCGTACGAGAGCCGCCGGGCATGGAAAGCCGGAGGCTGTGGCGTGCAGGAGGACAGCTGAAAGGGCGTCGTTTTTAGGTTGCCTGGGTGTAGGGGTGAAGGACGTGGGAGGGAGAGGTTAACAGCAGAAGGCAGGCACAAAAGAAACCCCAGAGAAGTTGGGTGTGCAATGACTCACTGATAAATCTTACGATTTGAGCAGTCGTGAACTTTTTTAGGTATAACCCATGATATTTTGCATGTTTGGGGTTGAGTCTCCCAGCTTCCAGTGACTCTGGGCTGGACACATGTTGCTCCTGTCGCCCCGTGCACCCCTCAGGCTCATGAGCACCTGAAACCCCACTGTCGCCCCTTGCTCCCTTGCCCCATGGGCACTGGGACCACCCCAGCCCCACCACTGATGCTGGGACCCCCCGCAGTACCTGGCTGATGGAGGCCTGCCCCTTCCCATAGCTCACTAGATCACTTCAAACTTTAATTCTGTTATTTAGTATGCGCTCAAAGGCCAAGCTAGGGTGTCGAGAGTCAGTGCCCAAGTGATCCCTAGCGTTCGGTGCCAAACAAAACACGTAATTCTCCTGTTGCGCTTGGGTGCTGGTTTTCACCCCGAATGCTTGTGGTAGCGTTTGTGCTTCCTGGGGTTCAGCGTGCCACCGCTCAGCACCCCTGCTCAAGGCCTTGGGGTAGCGCCGCCGCTCTCGAGATCTTTATAACCTCTGGAACCCCCCCCCCACCACCTCCTTCTGCAGAGGTGATGGGAGAGGAGCTCTGCTCCTCCCAGGTGCCAGTGCCAAAATAAAGCTCACGGCCCTTCCCTCGCCGGGGCCGGCATCTCCCACCCGAAGCGAACTGCAGGTTTTCAGCGCTCTCCGCTGACCTGCGCCTTCCTTGCGTCGCTCGAGCTCTGCCTGCCTTTGCAGGGAAAGCGGCGCCGGGGACGGGAGCGGGCAGCCCCCCCGGCGCGCCTCGCCTGCCTGCCGCGCACCCCGGAGGGGCCGCGCGCCGGCCCGGGGCGAGCCGTGACTCACGAGGAGGCGGGCACGGCGGCGGGAGAGCCGGCGCCGCGCTCCCTGCGGAGTTCCTCTCCTTGACACCGCGGCTGGCGGGATAAGAGCGCGGCTGCGGGAGCCGGGGCAGCCCGCAGGCAATCCTCCGCCGCCGGGCTCGGTCGCTCTGCCGGCCGCGCGTCATGTTGGCCAGGGCCGTGCCCAAACCTCGCAGCTTGCGGAGATACGCTCCTAGCCCCGATGGGCAAGCGGCGGGCTGCCGCCGGGTGCACGTGGCCGCCGGCGAGCTGCGCTCGGCCCCGGCCCCAGCCACGGCGGCTCGGCCTTTCAACCAGCTCCCGGGCAACTGGAAAGCCGGCTGGCTCAACCTCTACCGCTTCTGGCAGGAGGGCGGCTTTCACAACATCCATAACATCATGGCCCGCAAGTTCCAGGAGTTCGGTCCCATCTACAGGTAAGGTGCTGAGCAGGGTCTCCTCCGGGCTTGTCCTGCTGCCGGCTGCTTGGAGCCGGTTTGAGTTGGCGGGTCGGGGACCTTGTGGGATTCCCAGCTCTGCCCCGGGGCTCCTCTCCTGCCCTGGCCCACCAGCCAGCGAGGCAGGGGGCTGCGGAGGGCGGGGGGGGGTCTGCGTGTGAACGTGCAGCACCGAGAGGCGGGAGTCCTTGCACGGCACGGGGGCTGCGGGCGCTCATGCAGCGCGAAGGGGCCGCAGCAGGGTCTGCAAAGGTTCAGCTAGCGCCTTGCAGGTGCGGACTGTAGGCAGGATATTAGGCTGTTAGGAGGAAGCAGAAGCAGGGCTGGAGAAGGTCTCTGTGCCCCCTCCTCTGCCCCTCTGATCTCCGTAGGTTTCGGTACCGACATCCTCACGTAGATGGGCTGGAAGGGGGGCACCCGGCTGCGTTAGCACTTGCATGTTCCCTGCTGCCCCAAGCAAGGACTGGCACTGGTTGGGGCATACATTTTTTGACCCAAGGGTATGGGACACATCTACCAGTGGTGTAAATCAGGGTAGCCCCAAAGATTTCCAGGGCATTGCGTTGGTTCACAGCAGCCACCGCTTTACATTGAAATCCTGCTCTCTCCTGACTCCTTAAAAAAATCATCCTCGGGGCCAAATTCCTCCCTGAAGGATTTAACCTGGCAAGGTCTCTGCTCCAGCTGTGCCTGCCAGAGCCCTGAGGATCGGATCCTGGCTGGTGCTGAGCAGCTGCGCTTCCCAGAGCTGCTGCATCTCCCAGGCTTGGGCCCATAGGCAGGACACCCGGGGGGTGCTACCCGGTGGGCTGCAGATTTGGGGAGGTGGGTCTGGCAGTCGCACTGCAGCAGAGGGGCTGCAAACCCCGACGCAGGGCCCGGGCAGGGGTGGCGCTGGTGCTCCTGACCTCGTCCTGATTGTCGCAGGGAGAAGCTGGGTGTCTACGAGAGCGTGAACATCATCAGCCCCCACGACGCTGCCACGCTCTTCAAGTCCGAGGGCATGCTGCCGGAGAGGTTCAGCGTGCCGCCCTGGGTGGCTTACCGGGATTTCCGCAACAAGCCCTACGGCGTGCTCCTTAAGTGAGTGAGGAGGTGGGGAAGGCTGGTGAGGGACGCTCGGGGGAGCTCACCCTCGCCTGGCCGACAGGTTCCCTCCTCACCCCTGGAAATGGGACCTGCTTGCTCTGCGGTGCCCTGCTTGAGAGTCCTGCCGGGACCCACAAAGGCAGAAACACCCCGGCACACGGGGTGGTGGGAAGACAGAGCACCGAGATGGTGACCAGGGACATGAGAGGCCCCAGCTGGCAGTGCCCTTGGGGGAGCGGGTCATGGGCACCCTGCGGGGCAGAGGGAGGGACGGGGAAGCCAGTACCCACTGCCCCTGAGAGCTCTCCCTCGTGTCTCGCAGGACAGGGGAGGCCTGGCGCTCGGACCGCCTGACCCTGAACAAGGAGGTGCTGTCACCGCAGGTCATGGACTCCTTCGTGCCCCTGCTGAGCGAGGTGGGGGAGGATTTCGTGCAGCGGGCCCGAGTGCAGATCAAGAAGAGCGGCCGGGAGCGCTGGACGGCCGATTTCACCAACGAGCTCTTCCGCTTTGCCCTGGAGTGTGAGTGCTTCGGGCTTCTGACCCAGCTGAAGCCAGGCTGAGTTTCTCCAGGAGAGATGTTGCCTCTGAACTACACCTTTGCATGGTGTCCGACATGGGCAACGTGATGCATTTCCCCCAGCCTCCTCCTCAGAATGGCCAAACATGTTTCTCCCCCCAAAACTTAGGGTCTAGAGGGACAAGCTCTCTCCAAACAAGGGGGCTGTGGGGGGGGGGTCACTGCCCACTTCAGGACACCTTCTCAGCTACACACAAGATCCAGCTGAGACTTTCACAGCTGGACAGCTCTTTATCATCTACAGAAGGGTCATCAGCTGCTGGCCCTGCTCTTCCCCATAGGGGATGCCTCCATGGTCCTGTGAAGCCAGAGGAGTGTAGGAGGACAGGCCAGGGGCCCCCTTAGCTGTGGAAAGGCTGGAGGCAGCCTCCACAGGGCAGGAGGGACCTGGGAGGTTGCAGGGGACAGGACCGGGCTTGCGGGAGAGCCTGGGCCCCTCACTCGTGCTGTGCTTGCAGCTGTGTGCCACGTCCTGTACGGGGAGCGGCTCGGCCTCCTGCAGGACTTCGTGGACCCCGAGGCGCAGCGCTTCATCGATGCCGTGACCCTCATGTTCCACACCACCTCGCCCATGCTCTACATCCCGCCCGCTCTGCTCCGCCGCCTCAACGCCAAGACGTGGCGGGACCACGTCCAAGCGTGGGATGCCATTTTCATGCAGGGTGAGCCTTCCTCTGCCATGTGCCTCCATGCTGGGACCACCAGCCCTGTGTGTTGCCCGGGGGGAGGACAACCTCGAGAGCACATCCTCATTGGACCTGCGTGGAAACCTTCTCCTGGGGCCAGCTGCCCAGATCAGGGGCACACACGGAGGCTGCAGGGCCACCAAGGCTGGGAAGGCTTTCTGAGTGGGATCTACCCAACAGGAGCTGGTGGTGTTGGAACAACTGGGAATCATCTGGGAGGGGTGAAGGGCACATTATGGGCATCACTTTGATGGGAACATCAGAGCCAGCTCTCCTGGAGGGGCTTGTGGGATCAGAGAAATTTTGGCACCCGGTAAAACCTCCTGCAGGGTGTATGCCTCATGTTACCCTCACCACCCAGCCTCTTGTGCCCAGCCAGCCAGTGCTCTGCTGCAAGGGCAACACGAATGGAAAAGCCACTGGCCTGGGGACAGCAATGTCCTACGGTGCATTTGCCACCTGCGGCACCAGGAGCATGCCTGGACCACCCACGGTCCTGCTCAGGCAGCCTGTGAGCCCCCTGCCAGGCCTAGACTTTGCTGGGTTTCTGCAGGGTGCTCAGTGCATTGCCTGTGTCTCCTCAGCGGACAAATGCATTCAGAATGTGTACCGAGACCTCCGGCTGCACCGCAAGAGCACCAAGGAGTACACGGGCATCCTCTCCAGCCTCCTCATGCAGGACAAGCTGCCCCTGGACGACATCAAGGCCAGCGTCACCGAGATGATGGCAGGAGGAGTGGACACGGTAAGGACCAGGCGGGACTTGTTCGGGGGTCGGGTCCTAGGCAGCTCTGAGCTCTGGCCATTCTGCTCTGTTTCAGACCTCCATGACGCTCCAGTGGGCCATGTTCGAGCTAGCGCGTTCCCCGAGCATTCAGGAGCAGCTGAGGGCAGAGATCTTGGCCGCCAAGCGGGACGCAGAGGGAGACAGGGTGAAGATGCTGAAAACCATCCGGCTGCTCAAAGCCACCATCAAGGAAACGCTCAGGTAATCAGGAGGCAGTAGCTGGTTCTCCCCGCATTGGCAGGGGACAAGAACAACCCTCCTCCCTCTACTGCCCAAATCTCCGGTTCCTTTTCACCGTGGGAATCCCACAGCATGCGTGGGACTCGCGCTTCCCCAGCTCCCTGCTGTCCAAGGAGAATGAGCTCCTGTGGCAGGGTGTCTTGCAGCTGATCCTTGTAAAAGAGAGCCACCAACCCATGTCCAGCACTGCCGCAGATCACCGCCATCCCAGGGCACCTTTCCAAGGTGGTGAGCGGGTCACCTCTCAGCGACCTCTGCAAGGCTCAGTCTGGAAAAGATGCACAACCAGTGCTCAGTGTGGGTTAACGCTGCAGAGAGGGGTGGAGGGGACCGGTGTCCCCTAGCCATACCGTCCTTCTTGAACGTGACACCCCACTGGTGCACGGGGATCCTCCACGGCACAGGGGGGGCCTCTTGGACGTCTCCCCTGACTATCCCTCTCCCCTAGGCTCCACCCCGTGGCAGTGACCCTGCAGCGATACACCACACAAGAGGTCATCCTCCAGGATTACTGCATCCCCCCCAAGGTGAGCAGCCCAGCCTGGAGAAGAGGCACGCAGGGAGCACGGAAACAGGGCCTTTCCTCAGCCCCTCTCTGCTTTGGAAGTGACTCTGAACAGAGGCGGGACCCAGGAGATCCGGGGCGCTGGGCACAGCCAAGCAGCTCGGTGGGGCAGCTGTGGCGCTTGGCTGTGGCCAGGGAGGGGTGCCCAGCCCAGCACCACCTTCCCCCGCCACGCGTGGCCCTGGCACTGCTGGTTTCCAAAGCACAGATGAAGCCGTGTGGCTGCAGCAGGGGGTGGCAGAGCAGCGGGGAGGCCGTGGCACTCATCCTTCTTCACCCCTCCGCAGACACTGGTGCAGGTCGGGCTTTATGCCATGGGTCGGGATCCCAAGGTCTTCCCCAGGCCAGAGCAGTTCAACCCCGAGCGCTGGCTGGCGCCGGGTTCAAAATACTTCAAGGGCCTGGGCTTCGGATTTGGGCCGCGCCAGTGCCTGGGCCGCAGGATCGCCGAGCTGGAGATGCAGCTCTTCCTCGTCCACGTAAGCCAGCTTGCTGCTAGCAGACCCCAGCCCCCGCGGGGTGGGGGAGTTGGGGCGCCCCGGCTGCTGCGGGGCAGGAAACCCCCTGCTCCCTCCGCAGCTCCGGAGGGCCAGGCCGGGTCACCGCCCCGGCGCGCCGCCTCCCGCAGACGGGCACTGCCGGGCAGAGCTGGCGCTCAGCACCTCGTCGGAGCCTCTGCCAGGCACAGCGCAAGGCTGCGAGACGCTCAGACGCGGCGCCGCTGGGGGACGCGGCGTAGCCTGGGGCACGCGCTGACACCCTGGCAGTGGGTCTTAGTGGAGCAGGGAAGTCGTGGATCCTGTCACCACCCTCGCCACTGAGCGCGCTGCTGCTGCGAGTACGCGCGGTGTCCCAGGGCTGGACGTGGTCAGGGACCAAGGAGGGCTCACGTGCCTTGTGAGCACAGCCTGGTCGTGTCTGCAGTATCTTCTAGCCGGGAGGGGTGATGAAGAGCCGAGCTCCCAGCCCAGCAAAGCCCTGGGCAGTGCCAAAGCTGGCGCTGAGGGAAACCAGCCCCTGTCTGGCCCTTGGGACCTCTGGGTTTTTTCATCTTTGGCATTTTCCACCTGCTTTTTTCCTCCCTTCCAGATGCTGGAGAATTTCAAGATTGAAACCAAGAGAGCCGTGGAAGTTGGGACCAAATTTGATCTCATCCTGATCCCGGACAAACCCATCCACCTCACCCTGAGGCCTCTGAAGTCCCAGGCCTGAGGGGGCAGAAGAGCCCATTCCCTGGCAATCCCGGGACTGGGCTGCGACAGCGGGCGTTGGACCGAGCTGGTCCCAGTTAGAGGGGATTTGCGCCTGCATGTCTCTGACAGCTTGGCACATGCTTTATGTCCTGGAAAGCTCCCTATGATGTTACAGCAAGACTCCAGCAAAGGAATATGATTTGGGAGAAAGCGGTGAAGCTTTCATGGCTACAGCCTTGGCTCTGTGCCCCCCTGCCTCTGCTCCAATTCACTCAAGGCTGCGCTTACGCCACTGGGGAGATAAACCGGAGGAACCCGATCCCAGCATCGCCCGTGCCCCGGGGTGGGCTCACAGCGGGCAAGGAGCCCTGAGGCACATCCCCTCCCGTGTCTCAGCTCCCTCTGCTTTTATGCTCACCATGGAAAAGGGGTCTGCAGCAGAGGGAGGCATGATGCGGTGGTGTCCCTCCCCAGCCCATCCCAGCCTCGCCGGGCACTGCCAGCTCCCTGCTGTAGCTGCTTGAGGCACCCGCAGACCTCGGCGCTGCTCCGCGCATCCCCAGAGGCTGGGGGAACATCCTGCCTGTACCACGCGGGGACCAGCGGTCATGCTGCTCCGAGATCTGCTAACGTTTTGCTTCCCCTCTGATTTGCTCTGTAACTTAGTCATGCAGCAAAAGCACTGGATACTCTTTATGCGCATGAATAGTTTCTGAATCTTTCTCCGGAGTCCTGTACAGAGCATGTCCCGGGGTGGGGAGATGAAGGGCAGCCATGCACAGACCAGGCGAAACCTCTCACGGTCTTGCTGCTCCTCCAGTCCTGGCACAGGCTAGGGCAGAGGGTCCAGCGTCTGGTGTCTCCTCATGGGAGCCACGGGGTCCAGTGGCATCTTCTGGTGGGAAATGAGAATACATCTCATTTCATAGCTCGACAATCCCTGGCTAACGCAGGCTGGCCAGGCCGGTCAGTGCCTGCACGAGGGGCCTCAGTCCCAGGCACTCACCGCGGCGGGGTCATGGGCAAAGCTGGAGGATGAGCCCCTGAAGCCATGGTCCTGCTCCAGCAAGCGAGTGCTGAGCTCCTGCTTCTCCCGTCCCCACCTCCTGGCAGCCTCCTCCAGCTGTGAAAGAGATCAGGGGGGGACTCAAGGCAGGGGGGAAGAGGGTGGGAGGCTGAGGTGGTCGAGGGTGGGCAGCCAAGGGTGTCCTTGGGTGCGCGGCACCAGAGCGGGGAGGGACGGGGTGCTGGTGGAGCGAGCGAGGTTCACCTGAGTCTCCAGGACACGGCTGCGAGCTTGTGCCTTCTCCAGCTTGGCCAGCAGGGACAGCTTCTCCGAGCTGCCGAAGACGTCCTGCAGGTTGAAGAGGACAAGCAGGAGAGCAGAAACGCAAAGCGGTGTCAGCTCCCTTCCTGTCCCCATGCTCACAGGGGGTCGGCCATGGGAGACGGCCGCGGCTGCCACCCCATGGAGAGGCACCTGACCCACACCGGCCACACGTGGTGGCCCTAGGCTTGTGTCCCACCAGCAGGCGCCTGCTCTCCCTGCTCTCCCGGCGATGCCGGGTGCCACGACTCTGCCCACCCATCCCCGAGCCCTCATGCCACTGCCCGCTCTCACCGGCAAGGCTTGCGGCGGCGGAGCAGTGGGGGGTGAGGGGTGCCGGGGCCTCGCCAGCTCCTCCCGCAGCTTGCGGTTCTCGGCCAGCAGCGTGCTGTACAGCTCCCCGGCCAGGGCTTCACCTGCGGGACCAGAACAGGAGGATGCAGAGAGCACCGGGACCCTCCCACCCTGAGGAGCCCCTTCCCCACGGCGCTGCTTGCACCCACCCGCTGGCTTCTCAGTGCCCTTGCCTGCCCCGGAGAGCCGCTCCTCCAGCATCCGCTCCATCGTCTGGATCACCTGCGGGAGAGAGCAGAGCCATCCCATCGGGCAGGGGCTGGGTCCCGCTGCATTCCTTCGCCCCCGCTCTTCCTTCCTGCCTTGGGAGCGCTGAGTGCCAGGGCCTGGCCGGGGAGGGATGGTGTCTTTAATCTCGAAGACATCAGCTTGCAGGCATTAAAGGAAGGTGGTTGTGCCCCTCTCTGGGATCTCCTCTCCCTGCCGGTTTGCCCCAATCTCTATCTGACCAGGGCAGCATTTTCCTTCTCACTCTCTTTTACCTTTTCTCTCTCCCAGGATGGCTTGTGTCCAGCCATCTCCCTAGAGCCAATAGCTGGGGCTTCCCAGCATGTGTCTGTAGCCTTTTCCCAGGATACAGAAGGGGACAGGAGGGACCGCGGGCATCTATTGGGAGTATGTGGCCCATGGCCAGGGCTGCCCAGCCTTGTGCCCCCCCTGCCTGCCCCTCTCGCTCCCAGCCTGCCCCAACTCACCTTCTCCTGCTGTCTCACCGTCTCCTCCAGGCCCTTCATCTTGGCCATCTTCTCCTGGTACTTCCTCAGTGCGGCTTGCTGCTGCTGGTGGACTCTCTGGAGCATCACCAGGTCTTTCTCCCGGTCATTTTTCTAGTAGGAGGGAAGAGAATGAGCAGCCAGGGGACCCTGTGTTGTGTCTCAAGCTTCGGGGCACCTCTGCCTCTCCCGGCCCTCAGAGGTTAGGGTGCAAGACAGGGGAGGGAAAGCCTCATGGAGGAGTCGCTGATGCTGCTGGGGTCCAGCCTGTCCTGGTACTGCATCTCTGCTCAGGGCAGGAGGGTCCCAGAGGCTGCAGGGGCCATGCACAGCCCCAACACCTCCAGCTTGCAGCCCCTCCACGTACCCCGGCCTTCGCACTGCTCTGCACCTCCCCTCCCTGCTCCCCGTGCCCGGAAAACCCTCCGGCATCTCTACCCGAATCAGCTCGTTCTGCAGCTGCTGCACGCGGTCCTTCAGTCTCCTCATCTCCACCGTGCCAGATGCCAGCTTGTGCTTGAGGGTGGCTGCAAGAGAGCACGAGCACCCTTGGCCCCTGGGATGCACAGCCATGAGGGCAGGGAGCGGTGTCCCTCACTGCCACCCTCCTGCCCCCCCTGCTGCCCGTACCAATCCTGTCCACGATCTCTGCCCTGGTCATGACATCCACATCAATGTCGCTGAGCAGCATGCGGCCCAGGTCCTCGTGCATTGCAAGGCTGCGCCGCAGTTTGCTGTTCTCCATCTCCAGGCTTGTGACGTGCTGGCGGAGGGACAGGATGTCATCTGCCATCCGCTTCAGCGCCAGGCGGTAATTGTTCGTCTCCTGCATGTCCCAGAAGGGATCCTGCTGATCGCCTGCTGCCAGCGTGGGCTTTCACCCCAGCCCCAGGGCAATGACAGATGGGGAGAGCCCCACAGAGCCCAGATGTCTTGAGGGTTAGACCAACCATGGAGAGGCTAAGAAAACTCCAGTTATCCTCCTTCCCTTCCAACCATCTAATCTCTTCTTCTCCATCCATCCTTCTCCTTCTGTCCCTCCAGTGAACCTTCTTCTCTCCCTCCATCCACCTCTCCCTCCATCCCAACACACTGCTCTGGCAGACTCCCCAGCATTTCCCCATCTTTCCTGCCACCCTGTGGAGGAGAGGCAACTCCCCTGGGGACATGGAGAAGAGCTGTGGCAGAGCTGGAGGTTGACCCTCAAGCCTCTTGCCTCCTAGCCATCGGCCTTGGCCTCGAAGCCCCAGGGATGCCTTCCTTGCCAAGACTTGTCCTCAGGCAGGATGGACCGTGGTGGCTCTCTGAGGGGAACCAGCCCGTGAGTGCTCTGGCCCTGGCTGTGGCTGAAATTCAGGCACCGGCTTGAGCTTCTGCTCGCCTCTGGTTTTACTTCAATGCCTTGACCTGGTTGGCTTTTTTTCTCCATGTGACAAGTAGTTGGCCTGAGCCAGGAGCCGGGGCCAAAGGTGGACACGAGCTCCAATGAATGTCCCTGGAGGGGCTTTCTGCAGCTCAGGGTTTCGTGCCACCCAAAGCAGCTCTGCCTGGCTGCTAGTGGTGCTGCAGGGGCCACCAGACACTGGCTGGGATGTCACCTGTCTTGCCTGGAGAGGAGATGCCAAGGTACCTAGCCGACAGATCCCTGGGACTCAGCCACAGCAATAAGCTGTTGTTTCAGCACATTTTTAAAGCTCCAGATGTGGCATCAGGTGGGGAGGTGGACAGAGGGCATCTCAGCGCTTCTCCCTTGCGGTTCCCCTTCCCCCTCCCTGGCTCTCAGACAGGCAGAAGGACGATAAAGTTGCCATGGCACCTCGTGAGAGCCCCCGCAGCAAGGGCACCCGCGTGGCCCTATCTCAGCAGCGGAGCAAACCAAAACAGGGCTCCACGCGGCCCTCCCCAAGGTCGGGGCCGCAGCAGGGAGAGGGGCTGCCAACGTTCCCAGCGGGACGGTGCTCAGCTCCCAGCGGCACCTACCAGGGCCCCATTCAGTCCCTGGGGGACGCTGGAGCCCTCTGCCCATGGCACGGCTCCGGGCACCAGTGACAGTTCACCCATCCTCTGTCCCCAACGCATCCCTGGACAGCTGGCCAGCCAAATACAGCCCTGCGGGATGGATGAGGAACCTGGCACGTGTTGGGACAGCTGACCCCTGGCCATGAGCCATGGGCACGTCTCGCCAGCCCAAGCTTGGGCTTGGGGGGGCCCTTTGCTTGGGGCTCTCGCAGGGCCCCCTCGCCTTTCCCAGCCGAGTCGACGGGACTTGAGGGTCCCCCTGGACTCAGTCGCTCCCTCTGGTGCAATAACCGCCAGGGCTGGGGACGTGGCCTTGGCTGGCGCCTGCACGACGGGGGCTCTCGTACGGATAGGTCCCAGCTTGCCTCCCTGCCGAAATAAATCCCAGCACATGCACCCAGCATCTCCTTCACCCAGCCTGGACCCCTCCAGCACCCTCGGCCCTTGGAGCGAGGCCAAGCCGAACGCCCTGCAGCCCCGTGCGCCCGCAGGGTGCTCAGCCAGGGGCCTGCCCGGCGTTTGTGCCAGGTTCGAGCACTGTGCTGCGACTGCCCACGCTGCCCGGCTTGGCTCCGGCCCGTGGCGAACCCTGCCCCGAGTCTGGGTCCTGGCTGATGTCACGGGGCTTTGCAAGTCCTTAAAAGCAGGGGAGGCAGCAGCTAAGGATGGAGGGGCAAATCTTTTGTACAGATCAGCCTGGATCTGCTGGAGGAATGGGTTTGCACGCTGAGGTTTGTGTTGTAGGTGCAGCTGTGGCACCGCTTGCCATGTGGGTTCAGAGGGAGACTGCAAAAGTTCACGGACCAAAAAAACCCACCGAGGGTTTGCACCTCATGATGCAAAGCTGTGCAATAGCGCCTGCTGCAGAAACGGCCGCAACGGCCTCTAGAAACCCCTCCGGCCGCGGAGCAGCGGGGCGGTGGGATGGGGAGCGGCGCCGCTGCCCCTGCCCCCCGCGGGGCCGCGTGGCAGAGCCGGGCTGCACGCGCAGGGTCGGTCCCGCCGGCAGCTGCATCAGCGGGGGCCTTGGCGGGAGACGGCCGTGACGGAGCCGCGTGCCTGGCAGCTCCGCCGGCCTCCGGGCTGGCAGCCTTGGGACCGGCCTTCGCGAGCCGGCCGGCGGGGGCAGAGGGTGGGCGCAGCGGCAGCGCGCAGCCTTGGGGAGCTCCTTGCCGCTTCGGAGAGCAGGCAGAGAGAGGGGGAAGGAGCAGGCAGACGCTGCCGGCAGCCAGCACCTGGTGCCCGCGCTGCCCCCCGGCTCCCCGGCACTCACCTGCTCCCGCTGGTCCCTGGCGCCGTCTGGCCACCTGCGGAGCAGAGAGCAGAGGGTGCAGGAAGCCACGCAGCACCCTGCCGCGCTCTGCGCGCCGCCGGCCCCGGGAGGGGGGCAAAGCCGGCGGCGGCGGTGGGGAGAGAGGCCGCAGGTGCAGGGGTGCTGCCTCGCACGGGCCGTGGGCGCAGGGGTGCTGCCTTGCACGGGCCGTGGGTGCAGGGGTGCAGCCTCGCACGGGCCGCGGGTGCAGGGGTGCTGCCTCGCACGGGCCGTGGGTGCAGGGGTGCTGCGCCCATGGGGGCCGCACAGACCCCCTGCCCTCGGCAGCCGGAGGCACAGCACTGCCCCGCAGCAGGAGGAGATGTGCCTCGGCAAAACGGGGGGAGTCAGGCGGGAACCCCCCGAGAAACGGTCACTGGGGGATCCCATGGGAGCACCTGGCTGCCGAAGGGGGGGCTGAGCTCTGGGCACAGATGCCCAGAGGCGGGATGCTGCCCGACCTGGTCCCGCTGTTGCTCCTTTAGCAGCAAAGTCCCCGCAGCCCCAAGGAGCTGAGGAAGCCCAGGAGGCGCCTGCGAGTGAGGGGGGGTTGCAGCCCCGGGGGCGCGCAGCCCCCCGTACCTCTGCTCCTCCGGAGGTGCTCCCGTCTCCCGTGGGAATGGCTGCTTTCCGGGCAGGATCCCAGCCACGGCGTCGGCAGGCGGGAGGGACACATCACCTTGCTGGAGCTGCGAGGAGACAGCAGAGCCGAGGGGGAAAATGAGGCACGTGCCGGGAATAACCCCCAAACGGAGGAGAGCCGAGCCCCCCGCCTCCTCTGGACCCACCATCTCCCCGCCTTCACCCCCATCCCCACCGCCTGCAGCAGCCCCCCCTGCTCTCCGCTCTCCCCCCCGGGGTAAAACAGCTTCGCCAGCACCACTTAGGGCTCGGGAAAACTGCATCCAGCCCTGCCACAAAGCCCGGGGGGCTGCACAGCCCCGGAGCGGGACGCGGCTCCCCCCGCAGCCGAGCTCTCCGTGATGCCCCCCAAGGACTCACGGTGGAGGAGAGGGGCCTGTAGTACCACGTCATGGGCCCTTCCCGCGCGGCCCCACGCTCCGGCGGAGCGGGGCCCTGGGCTGCCCTGGCTCCGGCATGCCCCCTCCCCGGGAGCCGGCAAACAGGAACGCCGCGGCAAGCCGGCCAGCCGCGGAGCGGCGCGGCGAGGCGAGGGGCCCGCGCGGGCCGGCACGCTTACGGTGGGGCCGGGGGGCTGCAGCATGAGGAAAGGCAGCGGCTGCTCCGAAGCCCGGCCGGCTCCCCGTGCCGAGCCGCGCCGCGCCGCGCCGGCTGCCGTCGCCACAACACAAACCTCCTCTTAGCAACCTCCGCGGCGCGGCTGCCTCCCCGGCACCAGCGGGCGCCCCGCGGGTCCCTTGCCACCCGGCACCGGCGCGTCTGCGTCCGGAGCTGCAGTCCTGCACGTGGCACCGGCAAAACAAGGCTCTCCGAGAGCGGGTGCAAACCCGGGCTCGCCCCGGGTGCTGCGGGTGCCCTGCCGATTTGCGTCTACGGGGCTCTCGACCTTTCTGTGTTTATCACCCCTCTGATCCGTGCAAGTCACATCAGCTTCCTATGGCTGCTCCTATCCTTTTAGCACAAGCATTTCCCCGGCTCCTGCCAGCGGAAGCCGAGGTGTCGGCTTCCCTGCTGCAGCCGGTCCGTGGGTCTGCAGCTTCCCCAGCAGGTTCTCCTGCGGGAGCCAAGGGCACTGGACACGGGAGTGCCGTTAGACTGGCGCTGACCTCCACAAAGGTTTGTCTGCAACATCAGCGTGCGCTTTGATCCCTTTTAAAAGGCAGCACCGGGTCCAGCCCGGCCGTTCCCCCTCTCCCCGGCTCCTCCGCGCTGCCCCTGACGCCTGCAGCAGCCCAAGGGCCCGCGCAGGCAGCCGCTCCGCACGCGCCTGGGCAGCCGTTCGGCTCCTGCGGGAGGCCGCGCTGTAGCGCCGAGCTCCTCCGGGCACCGCTGAGCTCTGGCCGAGCGCCGCGAGGCCGGCGAGCCGAGGCGGACGCCTGCTCCGGTCCCCTAACGCAGGCGGTGCTCGGTGCTCCAGCTTTTGCAGCCCCCGCTCGGCTCGCGTTGCCCCGAGCCGGCATTGCTGGGCGGCCCCGACTCCCGGCCAGCCCGGAGCGGCCGGCGGCTCCGGCAGGGCAGAGCGTCCCGTGCGCCCCTGCAGCGGTGTGGCCGCGCGGGCCGAACCCAGCGTCCCGGGTGTCACCGGCGAGCTGCCGCTGGGGGGGTGACTGCAGCCCGGACCCCCCCGCTGGAGAGCCCTGCGCCGGCCCCCCCCGGCCTGGCTCCGCTTTAGCCGTCTCCGCCTTATCCCTTGCTCCCAGCAGCGAGACTGGAGGATGCAATTTGGCGGCGGCTCCTGCCGGGTCCGAGCGCAGCGGCGCGGCTCCCGTGGCTCATTTCCATGCGTTGGATGTGGGCCGCAGGGCACCGGGGTGGCCCGCTCCTCCGCGGGGGCTCCCCACTCCCAGCGCGCTCCTCCCGTGTTTCAAACGCTCGGTTAAGCTCCGAGGGACTCGCGGGCGCTCCGATCCTGCCTCCTCGCGGGCTCTCCGCTGCCATCGTCCCTCGGCTCGGGCAGCAGCCGGGCTCCGGCTTTGCCACGTCCCCCCCGCCAGACCCCTGCAGAAGCGACGCCCGCGCTGAATTTGTCGCTTTTAAGGCACGAACGGGATGCTCCGTCCCAGCTCCTGAGCCTCAGCCTGTCCCTCAACCTCAGCTCCCCGGCACCGGCACCGGCACGGCTGCGCCAGCTCCGGGGATGCTGGCAGTCCCTGCAGATCCACGATGCCGCATCCCGCACCATGAATTTTTGATCACAGAGCCGGCGTGCCATGGGAAGGGCGCGATTATCCGTGCCGTCGATACCGCAGGGGACGGCAGTGGGCTCGCTGTTTCCTCTGCCTTCGGCTGTCTACTGCTGCCCGGGGCACCAGGATGAGCCCGGGGCAAAGGCGGCGCCTCGGAGCTTGTGCAGCGCCCGCCGAGGCCGAGAGCAGGGCTCCCACATCCCGCTGAGCAGGGCTCCCGCATCCCGCTGAGCGGGGCTCCTGTGGCCCGGACCGCGGAGGTGGCTGCTCCGCCGGGCCGGGCACTGAGCCATCCGGCCGTTAAGACCGGTGCTGCTCCGAAGGTCCTTGCCAGCACCGGTGTGCCCTTAGCCTGCTGGTCCCCCCCGCGCTCCCACATCGCCGCCATCCTAACGGAGGGGCCCGTCGGGGCGGGCAGAGTTAAGGGTACTCGGACACGCTCCCCCTGTACTCCTATACCTGCTCTCTAAGAGGGCCGGGGCCGCAGCTGCCTTCTTCCTGCAGCGCGCCGGCGATGAAAGCCTGGGAATCCGCATCTGAAATGCCTAAAGCTTTGAAACTCCTGCACTTGGTGTTTATTTCCCCCCTCCCCACCATCATTTACAATTCTCTGAAGCTTTCCCTGCCGTTAGAGCCATTACCCACGTGGATTCGGAGCCTTTCATCCGCTCAGACGAGACACCCCCCCTCCCTTCCTATATTTGCCTAGGCCAAGTTTTTTATTTACTTAACAAATTGCTCGGAGACACTTTGATGTAGCCGATTAGTTTCAAACGCTGGAATCGATTCGCCTGCGGAGGGGCGAAGGCAAAGCGCAGAGCGAATCGCGGGGGACGGGGCGGGTGTCTGGCGATACCCTGCAAGGGAGGGCAGGGAGGGCAGGCAGCTTCGCCCCGCTCCTGCCCGGGCAGCGGTGACCAGCGGCGGCCGCAGCACGCCCGGTCACACCAGGCCCTTTGCCGCCTCCGGCTGCGGGCAGGGGCAATCCCTCCCCGGGTGCTGCGTGTCCGAAGGGGAGAGGCCGAGAATGGTCCAACTCGTTTCACTTGTGGTCGCGGAGGCATTGAAACCGGCGCCTCCAGGCGGCACACGAGCCTCATCTGTAACCCAATCCCCCCCCCCCCCAACCCCACTAAATAGCAGGTCCCCGGGTGAATATCAAGCCCGACTCCGTCGTTGTTATGAAGATGGGATAAGCTCCGATTTGCATATCTGAGAAAAATTGCTGCAGCAGCTTAGGAAGATCAGAGGGAAAAATTCCCTTGTTTTTCCCCCTTTTCTGTAACAAAAGCTTGTGAAATCGTCAGGAGATAATTAGCCCTTCATTTGTGTGAAAACTCACTTTTTGACTACTGTGGATGCTCCTGAAGACGACTTTCCTTCCGCAGCACCGTTCGCGGGAGAGGGACGGGAAGGTCCCACGGGAGAGGGACGGGAGGGTCCCACAGGAGAGGGACGGGCGGGTCCCGTGGGAGAGGGACGGGAGGATCCCACGGGAGAGGGACGGGAGGGTCCCGCGGGAGAGGGATGGGAGGGTCCCACGGGAGAGGGACGGGCGGGTCCCGCGGGAGAGGGATGGGAGGGTCCCACGGGAGAGGGACGGGAGGGTCCCGCGAGCGAACTGAAACCCCGAAGCTCCCGACTCAAATTCACGCTCCTCAGGGCACGACGGCTTTAACACCCGGACCCCCCCTGCAAATACACCCAGACTGAGAGGCGGGTTAGGGCAACCTGGCGGCTTCTTCCGCTTTCACCCGCAACACCTTTCCCTGGGAACCCACAAAACGCCTCCGGCACCGGCTGGCGAAAGGCCGCGGAGAAGCAGCGCTTTATCTGATTGAACCCGCGTTGAACTCCCTTCCCGCGCGCCATGATCTACGGGGCCGCGGTGGCGAGCCGGGGGGGGCGGGCGGGGGGGGGGGGTATATTAGCCGGAGCGTTGCTATTCAATTTGGGACTTAATTGGATCGTACTGAAAAGCGTTTAATGGGAGCGGAGTTCAATTTAATCGAGACACCACGTCGCCCGCTCCCGTCCCCTTCAGGACGGCGCTTTTCGGGCGGGCGATTGCCATCGCTATTCGGTGGCGGGCCCAGCTGCCGGCTGCTGATAGCGTATCGAACGGGGAAATAAAAGCCGCCAGATTACACGAGTAAACGCCGCGTGCCGACAAGCTCTCCGCGGAGCTCGGCCTCCGAGCCCGCTGCCTGCTCGGGCGAGATAAGGCTCGTGAACGCCGTTGCGCCTCGCCGGCAGGGAGCGCGAGCCCTCCCGTCTCGCTTGCGTGTCGCTGATGTTTTATTTTGCTCAAGAAAAAAAAAGCAAAGCGCAAAGAGGTGGGATGGCTTTGAAAGCAAACGCCAGCAGCCTCCGAGTGAGCCGGCGCCTGCAGCACGAGGACGGGCTCTCCTCCTCTTCCTCCTCCCGGGATGGGTCACAGCAACCCGAAACCGGAGTCGGACCTAAAAAACCCCTCCTGAGACCAGACGATTCAGGAATTGGGGTAGCCTCGCTTCCTGCCAGGATTTAAAGATTCCTGCTGGGATTTAAAGAAGGGGAAAAGTATCGCCCCCAAGCCCTGGGAGCAGGGGGAGAGGCGGTGACGCTGGGGCCCAGTTTTCCAAACGCTCGGCGGCATCTCCCTAACGAGCCCGGCCTAACGTGGCTCGTTAATTAGAAGGGATGCAGAGGCAGCCGCTTTCCTCGGGTGGTTCATTGGCGCTCGGAAAGGTCGAGCCGCCGGTGGAGGGTGGACGAGCGTGCCGAAAAATCTTTTCGAACTGAGTGGGAAAAAAAAGTTATTTTTGGACATGGGTTGTCTGGTTTTCCCTGATTTCTGCCTTCCCTGGCTCAGGGCAGGGGGATTCGCAGTCCAGGCAGTTGGGATCGGCGCTCAGCAGAGCATCTTCCCGCACCCGGTTAATCACCGCTGGCGCGAAGAGCTAATGAAATCAAAGGGGAAGTAAATCGCCGAATCCTTAATCTCCTTGAGAAGTGAGCCACACGTATCAGCTGGATTCATATTAGCCGATTTAAGGGCCTCTTTTATTAATTGGCTTAATCCCGCACTGCGGGCATGCCGGGGAAAGCCAGCCCTTACCCGCCGAGACCGGCTCCTTCGCCTGCTTGCAGCCGCCCCGAGCCGGGGCAGCCGCCGCGTCGGCTGTCCCCAAAAAGAAGAAAGCGAGCGCTGCAGGGCAGGCGATCGTTTCCATCCACCCGTTTGATTTGCAGTATTAATGCCGAATAAGCAAAACCCCACATCAGCTTTGCAGCCCCCTCCCTGGAAGCGCTGCCCTCCGCCTGGAGCCTTGCAGCCCAGCAAGCCCCCCCGGTGCCCGCCCTGCCCCGCACCCCCGGGGCGCCCTCGGCCCTCGAGGCTGAGGCTGCCCAGCCTCCTCTGCCTCTTCTCCCGGCCGGGTACAATTCGGGGGGGGTGGAAGGACGTCTCGCGGCCCTAGGGCAGGGTCTGGGGTACGGCGGGTCAGGCCCGCAGCTGCAGCAAACCCTGCCGTTGGGTTTTGGCCGGCATTTGGCTTGCAGAAATCCTGCAGCTCAAAAAAAAAAAGGGGGAGGGAAAAAAATCGGTGTTTCTCCTTCTCTGCGGAAACCCTGAACTGGTTCTTTCAGTGCCTCCTGGGTATTTTTAGAGCCCCGCGCAGCTGGAGCAGCTCCTTGTTTGGGGAACGTTTAGCGAAAGCAGCGACCCGCGCGGCGGCGGCGCTGGTGCTCGGCGGGCGGCGGGACGGGACGGGACGGGACGGGACGGGACACGGCGCGGCGCTAGGTGGCACTCGGAGCTGCGGCTGCACCGCGGCCGGGCTGCCGGGGAGGCTGCGGGGGCAGGGCCCCAGCGCCCTCGCCCCTTGTGGCACCCTCTCCCTTTGCAGCACCCTCACCCCTTGCAGCACCCTCTCCCCTTGCAGGACCCTCTCCCCTTGCAGAACCCTCTCCCTTTGCAGCACCCTCTCCCCTTGCAGGACCCTCACCCCTTGCAGCACCCTCTCCCTTTGCAGCACCCTCTCCCTTTGCAGCACCCTCATCCCTTGCAGCACCCTCTCCCTTTGCAGCACCCTCACCCCTTGCAGCAACCTCACCCCTTGCAGCACCCTCTCCCTTTGCAGCACCCTCACCCCTTGCAGCACCCTCTCCCTTTGCAGCACCCTCACCCCTTGCAGCACCCTTTCCCCTTGCAGCACCCTCACCCCTTGCAGGACCCTTTCCCCTTGCAGAACCCTCACCCCTTGCAGAACCCTCTCCCTTTGCAGCACCCTCACCCCTTGCAGCACCCTCTCCTTTTGCAGCACCCTCACCCCTTGCAGCACCCTCTCCCTTTGCAGCACCCTCACCCCTTGCAGGACCCTTTCCCCTTGCAGCACCCTCACCCCTTGCAGGACCCTCTCCCCTTGCAGCACCCTCTCCCCTTGCAGCACCCTCACCCTTTACCAGCAGGCCACCTCTGCCGGCAGCAGTCCTGAGGAGCTGCCGGGGCTCAGCAGCGCCGTGCCGGGGGTCCCCTCGTGGCGCGCCAAGGCAGAGGGCCCCGCTCAGCAGGCACGGGCGGGTGTCCCCACGTGCCTAGATGGCCCTCGGGCGACAGCGGGGCCCCACGCTGCCAGCCCTATCCACCGCCCAGGCGCTCCCGTATCCGCCAGTGCTCCCTGTCCCAACCCCCCGGCACCTTTGGGGCTCCGGTGGCACATTGGGGCTGTCACCGTACGTGATGCAGCTGCCTGGGTACAGGCGGTGCCGGGAGCGAAACGCCAGCAAGGAGGAATGCCGTTTACGCTGCCGCCGCCAGCCCCGCGGGATGCCCTTTGGCATCCCACGCTGGGGAAAACGGGAATTGCGGGAAGCACGGAACCCCGGGCGGGGGGAGTGGGAAAAGAAATACTTGGAAAAGCAACAAATGTCTGAAGAGGTGGGAGAAAACCCCCCTGAATCTTGAACTGCTGCTTGTAAATTATTCATCGCCTGGTTAAGAGAGTCACAAACCCACTCAGCGAGGGGGGGGGAGGCACTTTCAATCTCCCCCTCGCGCGTACGTTGCTTCATTTTCATCTTCCCAGCTTTCTAATTTAGGCGTTAATTGGCAGATCCGGAGCAGGATCCGGGAAGCCCCGGCAGGCGCCGGGTGGCGATCCGCAACCGCTCGCCCCGTGTTGCAACCGCCAGCCGCCACCACCGCCGCCACCACCACGCATCCCTCCCTTGGTGCCGGCGGGTGCTATCGCAGGCGGGGTGACAATAATCGTCGCTTCAGGGGGAAGAAAAAAGCAAAAAGAAAGCAAATTGGGCTGTCACAGGTTGGGAAAAAAAACAAAAGCCCAATCCTTCCGCTGGCAGTTCTCTACACAAAGAGCAAAACTCAGCGTTTTTAGCCAGCGAAAGGGAACCCGGCCAGGCGGAGCGGGGCAGGCGCGGGCGCCCACGCCGCGCGGCCTCGGAAGGGCTTTGTGCGAACCAGCGGCATCTTTAGTCCCCCGGGTCCGGCTTGCCGCAGGCCGCCTCTAAAAGCCGAGCGCTCGAAACCTCTTTGCGACGCTTCCCGCCCTCCCCTCGGTTTACCGACGGTCCGGCCGCCCAGCGGCGACTTGGGGCAGGATACTCAGGGCTGGCTCCTCTGCAGACGGGGACGCGGGAAGGCTGTTTCGGCCGCTCTGGAGCCCCGGGGCAATTTGGCGGAGCGAGGACGGAGCGGATGAACCTGTTGTGGGCAAACCCTTCCCTCCCGATATCAGGCACCGGTGCAAGCTGGTGCTGCACGAGAGCCGGGGAACTCAGCCAAAACTGCTGGGGAAGGGCCTGACCCTTGTCCTCGCGGGACACGCTCCCCCGGGGATGCACCCTAAAGACTCGCAGGCCAGAGCAGCCTTCCTGCCTGGAGCTAGATTTGGGGTAAATAAATATCCCCCTCCGCACGCTTTGTGCGCTTTATTATGGCTTGCTATTAGGCTGGATATAAAGCAGCCGTCGCTGCTACAAAAAGGGACGCAATAAAGCTCACTGGATTGGCGGGAATTAAAGCGGCTGGGGGAGAAAAACAGCTTTTCTTTATGTCTTTTTTTAAAAAAAAAGCTCGTTTTGTTCCTGCGTTTCAGCTTGAACGGCGAGGCGGGGAGCGGCTGAGACGGCAGCGGCTGGAAGCCGGGGTCGGCCAGCTGCCGGCGGGGACGCGGCTGGGAGCGGAGGTGGCACGCGGGGAAGGAGCGGGGCGGCACGACGCCGGCCTCCGCGCGCCCAGCGCGAGCGGGGTGGCTCGGCCCCGGCCGCCTGCGGGCCCCACTGCCCGACTCGCGCCTGGCTCGGCCCCGCCGGCCCCGCGCGGCTTTGCAGGCCCTGCTTCGCGCGCAGCTAGCGCGCGTCGAGCCGGCCGCGCAAACCCTCTCGCCCTCCCCCAGCGCCCGCTCCCAGGTATTTAATAAGCAGAGTTGAGCTTTAACGACCTGTTATTTTTAAAGCCAGATGGCTAAAGCGCAGGGAGATATTACGGCCATGGGGGCTGGTTTTCAATTCATCCAACAGCTCCATTTATCAATACAAAGGGTTGGAGAGGAGAGCAGCTGCCTTTTCTTTTTTTTTTTTTCCGGAGCCAAAAGGTATGAGATGGAGGTGCCCGGGGTCTAAAGCATAATGCGGCGGTAATAGGAGAGAATTTGCTAAATGGATTTGGGATTGAGCAATTAGATCGAATCTGGTGCATCTAGGCACTCTCCGTCGTCTCAGCGAGCGCTGCTGCCAGCAAGGTGCCCCCGGCCACGGCGCCCGGCTTTTCCCAGGCCTCCCGCCCCGCTGCTCCCGCGGCCAGTCCCGATTCCGGGCTGCAGCCTGCCCCGGCCTTTCGCCACCCCGGCTGCTACCATACGGACAGGGAGCAGCCGGCGGCGCCGGCAATGATGCGCGAAGCAGCGCCGCGCTCCCGGCACCGTTCACCTCTGCAAGCTGCCGCCGCGGGATGCGAGCGGGAAAAGAAACCGCGGGACCGCGCGGTCGTTGGTACGAGCCTTGCCCTCGCGGGGCGGCAGTGGGGCTCGGTTCCCACGGTGCCCCGCGCTCCCGCGCAGCCCGCCCGGCTCGAAGCTTACCCCGAGGGGCGCCCGCGACGGCTCGTCCTGCGCGGGGGGCCTGGGCGGCGCGGGAGGGCGCAGCGGCTCTTCGGCCCCCTCCGGCTTCGCCAGGGAGGCGGGATGCAGGCTGGGGAGGGCGGCGCGGCTGCACGGGCTGAGGAAGGTCTGCGGCCTCTGCAAAGGGAGAGGCACCGGTGCCGGTTGGTCCGGGGCAAGGAGGGAAGGATGCATGCGGCGGCGCCCGGGAGCCCCGAGAAGGCCACGGGTGCCCGGGGTCCCCGGCCAGGGACCGGGCAGGCAGGGACTTTGCCGGCAGGGGCGATCTGCTAGCCCAAGGTGGTGCACGCTCGCCCCGCTCCCGCGACCTTCCCTGCCCGGGGGTGACGGAGGCGGACGAACAAGGATAAGCGCCGGCCTAGCACCACCTGCTCCCAGGAGGGGGGCGCAGGTGAGACCCCCCCGCTCGGCCGACCCCTGCCAGGACAGACCCAGCCCGAGCCGCCCCGCGGGCCACATCCCGCCCCGGCGCTGCCGCCGGCCGGTGCGACTGCTGCCAGACGCTGCCGGCGGCAGTAATGCGATTTCGCTGCCCTTCATTTCCCGCGCTCGGCTCCACGCGCCCCTCTCTCCTCCCGTCCGCCTGGCTTTTATAGACTGCCGGCTAATCCGCTTAGAGGGGCAAGCCGGAGCTAATGGAATAACCGATGGAGTCGGTGGAGTCCTGGCTGCCGCCGGCCGGGCCGGGGGGCACGGCCGGGGACCGGGGTGCCGCCACGACACGGCACCGTCCCTGTGCCCGGGGTCCTCACTTGGAAAAATCCCCGCCGAGACACACCGGCGCCCGCCTGCACCGCCGCCTGGCTTCGGGGCTTTCGGCGGCCGAGCCGAGCTCCTCGCCGCCACGCTCGTTCCCGGGGCAGGAGCAGCACGGACGGCCCGGAGAGGCAGGGGCCACCGAGGTTGGGCAAGCAGCAGCGGGGATTGGGGACCGGCCGGTCCTTCCCCTCGCTGCACCGACGGAAGATGCTCTTCCCAGAGAAAGGCCTCGTTGCCAGATTTTGTAGCCCTTAGCTAATTAATCCTGATCTCTCCCCCCCCCCCCACAAGCTACCCCCGACGGCTGCTTACAAGGAGCTGTGCAAGCGAGGCATTAAATCAGGCTTTGAGAGCACCGCGCGCAGCCCCGAGCCCTCGGCGAGCGTTAAGGGCAGACCACGGGCTGCCTCGAGCCCGGCTGAAATAGGAGGGCAAGGGAAACGCAGAGCAATATTTCCCCCGCCACTTGCAAATACATTTTTCCGCCAGCCCCAAAAAAGGTTTGATTGCTGGGTTGGCACGGTGACAATTTTACACCACGGAGCTGTGACAATTTACGCCAGCCACCGATCTGCTTCTGTTTTTAAATGGCAGCAATTACATAAATTAAGGCTGTTTAAGCAACGTTATATCCCGCCTGTTGCTTTCGCTTTGCCTGGAAAAAAAGCAACGTTCTTTTCTTCTCTTTATTTGACGGTTGTAAGATGCAGCATTAGATCAGCGAGCGATTAAGCCAGCGAGGCTCAATCTGCGCCGTGGATCGCGCTGCAGGGACGGGAGCTGGCAGCTCCGGGAAGACAGAGACTCCCTTCCTCCAAAGGCTTCCCGCTACAACAGGCAAGGCGGGATGAAACGCGGCGGTTCTCCACGGCGCTGCTGGTGGCTCGGCCGCTGCCCCGCTGCAGAGGGACAGGCGCAGCCGTCGCCGGCGGCCGGCGCTGCCGCAGACCCCTCTTAGGTGACATGACCAAGGTCGTTCAGCAAGTGCGTGTCAGAGCCCCGAGGTGACCCCCAAAGGCCCCAGGCTAATGCACCGCTGTTGCCGATCGAGATGAGGCCAGGCCAAAATAAAGCGCAAAAGAGGGCCGGCTAATAAACGGGGGTGCCGAATACATCCACGAGGACTGAAGAGGTCTCCTTCAAGGGCCCCGGGGGAAGCAGCGGCTGCTTGCATCACCGCGCCTTCAGAGCATGACGGTTCGGGAAAGCCCGTGGTGTTTGCACACCAACACTGCGACTGAATCAAGTTGGCTGAAGGTTTTCTGCTGAAACAGTTTTTCACCAACAGACATTATTGATTTGCTAAAACGCAAGCGCTTTGCTGAAGGCTTTGATTTCTTTGTCTTTTTTAGCGCGAAACGATCAAAGCCTTTTGTTCTGCTACACGCTCCAAAGAGAGACTTGCAAGAAGGCAGAAAATAAAACAAGCTGGCACATTAGGTTTTGCGACAAATCCAGTGATTTTTGGCTTCTTTATCCAAGCTGGGGATGAAACCCAGCGTTGCCATTTTGGAATTTCCCGCGGGATAACCTGGCTCCCGTTTGCTCAGCTCCCGTGTTGGGGCTCTTGGCTTTTAAAGCAGCAGCCATCGAAACCTCCTCCCCCTCGGCCATCACAAGCGCAGCAGGGCAGCGGTAGAGATTTTGAGATCCTGAGGGAATACTGGGGGAGGAGTCCAATTTCTTGGGAACCACTTATTCCTAGAAAGTCTTGCCGCTGCCTACATTAGCTGGACGCAGATGTGTCGATCTGGGCATCCAAAGTCAAGCTCGGAGTGGTCCCGAGAGCAGCCGGGACCCTGTTAGGAATTTGTTAGATTTCCACAGCCGTCGCGGAACGGCGTTGCTGCCGCCGAGCCACTGAGCAGCAGTGATTTATGCCCGGCGCTGAGTGGTTTGTGGAATGCAGATGGCCCAGGGTTTTATTTAGCTGTTGTTTGTTAAAAAAAGCCCAGCCAATCTAGGTTATAAATTTTCAGTTTTCCACTTAAAAAAAAAAAAAAGAGAGACGGAAGAAACAAGAAGAGCAAAATTCACTTAGCGAGTCTGTTCTCTGGCCATCTGGCTGGGGAGAGCTGCAGAACGGCGGGCGGCTGCTGCCGGGATGCAGAGCGAGGGGGAAGACGGCCGGCGATGCTGTGGCTCTTTGAGCTCCCGGGACGACCTTACGGAAAAAGGCGGCCCCCACCCTGGTACGGCCTCGCGCAGCCTCTCCGGCTCAGGGCAGGTCCTGTGCTGCCTGCTTTGCCTCTTGCCGCTTGTTTGGCCCCTTCTCGCTGTCCCAAAGTGTCCTGGGCAGGCTCATACCCTTGGCACGGTATGGGCTCCTCCTCTTCAGGAAGCCACATTCATCTGGACGGGATTGGGATCCACCGGATCCGCTCATCAGGATTAAGCCCTGAGCTGGGGAACTGCACCTTCAGGTTTCCGGCTGCCTGCGAAGCCCGGGGCTGTGGCGGGGGGAGACGAGGGGCTCCGCTCGGGATTGCCCCCCGCCTAGCCGTGACACCCGTCCCCGGCCGAGGGCGGCTCCGGGGCAGCCCCCTGCCCGGGGTATCCCCCCCCTCCCCAAATCCCTTTATTTCCGGACAAGAACCGATGCAAAGAACCTGCAGGACTGCCCAGCCCTCCCTCCTGGCTACTCCGGGAGCAACTCCGCCAGCGTCTGCCTCGATGCCGGGTTTGTCCGCGCTGGCTGCTCCGAGAGCACGCAGAGCCCGAGGCCGGCTCGGGCGCCCGCGTTTTCTTCCCTGTCTAGCTCCCGCGCACATGAAATGAGGCAGGGCTTGGTGTGCGTGGTGGGGGGCAAGGGGGGGCAGTGGGGAAAAGGGAGAGGTTGGGGAAGAAGAGGGGGGAAAAAAAAAATTCCAGCTCCTAGATCAAAACAATAATCAGCTAAATGAATTCCGCAGCATTTTCCCGCATGACTGCGAGTGATAATTTAGTGCGGCAGCCAGCTGGAAGCGAAAGGATTAATTCTGCACTTAGTGACACCCACGTGAATAATTCATCACGCGCAGCCCCCTTTTCGCTGACCCCCCCGGGCAATCACTGCAAAGTGCCCCGCCAGCCGGCCCCGGCCCGGAGCGCGGCTCCCCGGGGAAGGCAGCAATGAAATCACCAGCACAGCATCCAGACCTGTCCCAAATTAACTTCAGGGATATTTTTTATATATATATAATTTTTTTTTTGGCAGATGGGGCGGAGAGAAGGGTTTGGAGCTGGCTGGTGCCGGCAGTGACTGAATCGCCGGGATGCACAGAGCACGTGGCCCCCTCCTCGTGCCGTGAACCCTTCCTGCCGGGCGGCTCCGGCGGGAGCGGGGCGGCTCGCGAGCGCATCCCTCTTCTCCCCCTCGCCCCGGCGTCACCCTGCCCGGTGCCTCACCTCGCACCCGACGAGCCGCAGGCAGAGCCGAACGGCCGGGGCGGCCCCGGATGCCGTCTTCAGGCCGGTGCCCTGCGGAGGCAGACGGAGGCGGGAGGGCGTTCGGCCGGGCGGCGCCGTGCCGGGGCCGGAGGGGGGGTGCAGGGGGTCCCCACCGCCCCGGCCCCGCCGCTTACCTGCACGGGGAGGCCGTCGACGCGCAGCCCGCCGCGCTCGGCCGCCAGCCGCCGGTAGACGCCGGGGGGCAGCGGCAGCACCGAGTAGCCCAGCGGAGCGAGCAGGCTCTCGGCGTCCGACACTGCGAGGGGCGCGAGGGTTTTCCAGGCGGGACGGCTCTCGCCCGGCCCCGCATCCGCCCGCGGCCGCCCCGGGACCTCCCTGCCCGGCGTCCCCGGCGCATCGCCCGCCTGCCCGGCCGGCCGCGGGGAGGACGGCGGCGGACGCCTGCGGCCGGACCTGCCCGGGGAGCACTCACTCGCTTTGTGAGGGTAATACTCGATGGCCAGGGCGGCGTCTTCGGAGAAGATGGTGGCCCCGTCTCTGCCCTGGAAGAGGAAGGAGGTGTTCCAGGTCAGCTTCTCCGCGGGCCCAGCCGGGGACGTCATCTTAGGAGACAAGGGAAGAAGCCACCTCCAGGTGCCTTTTCTCCATACAGAGGAGCGACCAGGCAGGCAGGAGGGAGGGAAGAGGGAGGGGGCAGAGGGGAGCCCAACCTGCACGGCTGCGCCGCACCCCGGGCCCGAAGCAACCCCATGTCCCAAACGCTTGAACTGGTTTGCACTGGGCCGTCGAGCTCGGCTGCTTCTCGGTAGGATCCCAGCCGGAGCCTTGCCCGCGCCGAGCCAAGGAGCAAAGCGGCACACGCGCCGGCGACCCCGCGCTTAACAGCACCGTGGCTCGCGCCCGGCTGGGGAATCGGGCTTTTCCCGTCTCCTCCAGGGACTCACCCGGGTGGTCCCGACCCCGCCACCCCGTGCACGCGCCGAGGCCGGACGCGAACACCTGCACCGCCAGCGTGCCGGGCCCCGGCGGGGGCGAAGCTGCCGTCACGGGCCTCTGCCCCCGGCCCACGGGCGGCAGCTCCTTTTGCAGGGGCAGAGGGGCTCTGCTCCCGCCCGGAGCCCTGGCGCCGGTGCGGCGCTCGCCAGCGGGGCGCCAGACATCTCGCGAAGCTGGGGCCGCGCTGCCGGGCTCTCCGCGACGAGCGCTGGCTCCGGCCCAAGCGCTCGGCTCCTGCTTTCAGCCCGGCTCGGCGGCAAACGCCGGCGGCGCCCGCTTGGTTTCCCATCCTCCCGGACGGGGAGAGACCGGGCATCTGCAGGGCCCGAAACTACCTGCAGCAGAACGGCCGCACCTGCCGCCTTCACTGCGCTGCCGTGCAATGAAAAGCAGATGGGTCCGGCCGCCCCCGCCGTGTGCCGCAGGCTCAGCTTGCAGCCGGCCTCGCGGCCTGCAGAAACTCAGGCCTTCGCCGACTGGTTTAGCGCTCGGGCAAAACCCACCCGGGCTTTGATCGCTCCGGGTTCACCCTAAAACCGGCACGCGGCTTTCTTCTCCCTCTCGCCCACCAGGGCGCCTTTCCGAGCGCTTATGCACGGTTTGCAGCGGCCCGGCATGCCACCGCTCCATCCTTCAGCCCGGGGACTGTTGTAATGTCATTTAAGGTGACCGCAAAGGGAGGGGGAGAGAGGCTGGCTCATGGCACAGGGTCCCAGCCCCCGTTTGCTAATGGCCTGCAGTCCAGCTCCCGGTCTCCTCTGTGCGTTCGCCGCTTGCATCACTGCAAATTCCTTGCCTTTGCACGGAGCCTCGCTGAAGAGGGACGGTTTTGCAGCAAGGGAGAGCGAAGCAGGCAGGGTGGCCTGTGCTTATCCTTAGCACGGGGCCTTTCCTCAGCTGGGACGCACCGAAGGAAGGTGCTTTTTAAATATCTTGGCCTTTTGAGAGTCCCAGGGGTCAGGCTCGCGGAGTGGTTTTGTGACAATGATGTGATTCCTGAAAGGCTGCTTAAGTGGGCAGCGAGTTCATCCCCGGAGCCGCCCGCTGTCATTGGAAATGGCAGCGCTCCATCACCGCGAGCAGCTGCTCCCTTGCCTTTTGGGCCCGCGCTGGGGACCGTGCCAGCTCTCCGAAGGTCAGCATTAACACAGGGCTCCCGTCGTCAGGAAATTATTGACAGCAACCCTTTTTAATGCTGTTATTCCATTACCCACTGCTCAGCCGGCGTCGCCCGGCGGGGACCATATGCAGATCAGCTTTTCTGCATCAGCACATTCACGCTGCTCCCCGGGTCCGGACGGGCGGAAGGAGCAGCCGCGGGTGTCTCGCCGCTCAGGTTTGGGATGCTGACGTGCCTTACGCGCCTTGGAGACCCACACCGGTGGGTTAACGAACCGTCCGGGCTCTAATAGCAGGGTGGTGCAGGGCTGGGGTGCTTCAGATGCTGAAAACATCTCCATGACATTGGTATAACAGGTAGCGTCAAATGCAAAGATGAGCAAACAGTTCTGCAGCCCGTGCTGGGTTGGACGGAGCTGTTAATCCTGGCTCAGCACCAGACTAGCCCTCTGGCCCGGGATTTCACCCTGGGGCTCTCCAGCTTCAGCTGGGATTTTAGCAGCTCTGTTCAAGCACAGGGAGCCCCCGTCTGCGCCTGGAAGCCCTCGTGCAAGCTTGGGTGCCGCTGTGCCTGGGGACGGGTGAGCACGGCGCCCGGACGGCTCCACCACAACCCACGCCGTCCCCCCGGCTCCGGGAAGAGCAGCCTCGCCAGGGGCAGCAGCCCGAGCAAACCTGCCTCCGACACCTGCAGCCTCCTTCGCCCTCGCCCTGCTCCTCTCCTTTCCCAGCGCTCGCAGCTTCGCCGCTCAACCTGCATCCCAGCCCACGCAGCTATTTTGTCAACCTCGGAAACCACAGCTTGGGGGATACAGAGATCTCCTAAAAAGCACCGCACGCCACCTCCAGTTACTTTTCCTGGCGCTGACCTGCATAACGAGACACTGCGAGCAGGTGCTGTTTCTAAACTCATAAAGAACGGAAAGTCCAAGCTCACGGGCAAATTTAACTCCCGAGCTCGCAGGCGACGCGTGGCTGGGGCGGCATCCCGGGGCTGCCGGTCCCGCGCCTCCGCGCTCAGCCTGCGCGCCAGCCCCTCTCTCCTTGCAGAACCATCCGCGTCCCACAGCGGGGCCAGGAGCCATCTGCCTCCGGGAGCCGGCCACCGGCCTTCTTAACCCCTTCGCAGCCGGGCGGCTACCTGCTGGCACGACAGCGTGCCGCGGGAGACCGCTGCCAGCCTGCTAACGGGCACAATATTGTTAATCTGACCCCAGTTATAGGAGGCCTTGAGCACGGGCAGCTCCTTTTCCCACCAGGGCCGGGTTGAGGCTACGGAGGTGATGGGAGCTGAGACTCCAAAACTCATCTCCCTGATGAGCCGGCGAGGCGCCTGCTCGGGAGCAGCGGGGCGTCTCCGCGGGTGCTGCTCCGCGGTACCGTCCCACGCACGGGGTCGGGACCGCGCGCGCGAGAAACCGAAGCCCCGAGGGGGGCGAGAGGCGCTGCGCCGGCCGGGGGCTGGCGGCGCGGGGGGCTCGCGGGCAGATGGAGCTCGCCGCCGGGGCACGGCGCCGGGCCGTCAGAGCCGCCGCGCTGATTCGGCCCGACGTCTTGTCACAGCCCCAGCCTCTGCCAAGGGCCACCTGGAGAAGGACAACAAAGGCAACGGAGGGGAAAGGAGGAGGAGGAGGAGGAGGAGGAGGAGGAGGGAGCAGCCTTCCTCCTTGGCTACACCAGCACTATGCTTAATGCCCTGGCAGAAGGGCGGACGCGCACGACTCCAGGAAAAAGGCCAACGCGAAGGCAGAGTCGTTGGCACAAGCAAAGAGTGAGAGGTGGCCAAGCCTGCAGAGGTCATCTGGGAAGCGTCTTCTGCCTTCCCGAGGGGCTGGCACGGCCCCCGGCTGCCAAGCGGGAATTTGCGGCTCCAAAAAGAGCACGAGAGGCTCCAGCTAAGCGGGTCAAGCCAGGAGGCTGCCCAAGGGAAAGAGCCTGCAAGGAGGGACGAGGACGAGCACGGCTTTTGGGAGGGAAGAAGCCGCCGTGCCTCCAGCCCTCCGCAGCATCTGCCCGGGAGCGGGCGCCCGAATGGTTCGCGGGTTCCCTGGGCTTTCGGCCAGATCCGCGGACACGACGGCCAGGGCGGCTGCTCGGAAGGAGGTCGCCAGCCCGTGGCCACGGCTAGGCGGGAGTCCGGCGCATTGCCAAAAACGGGGCCGGAGGGGAGGGACGGGACAGGAGGCTGCTCCGGTTGCAGGGCCAGATGCAGGCGAAGGCGCGCGCCGCTGCCTGCGGACGCTAACGGGAGCAGACAGGCGAGGCGACACGCTGGGCTGGCAGAATTAGGGACCGCGCTCAGCTGGCGCGCGGGGCCGCCGGGGCGAGCCATTAACCTCGGGAAGCGGTGCCACGGCCCTCATCCTCCCTGTGCCCCGGGATTCGTCCGGCTCCTTTCTCCGCGAGGAATTTTACGTAGCTCACCAGCGCAATGAGTTTGATGGGTCTCAGCCCAGTGTCTATTTGGGGGCACCCGCTAGCCCCGCGCAGCAACCACCGTGTGCTGCCAGGCCTGTGCCGGTGCTCGTCCACCCGGGAGAGGGGTGAGCGGCTGCGGTCAGCCTAACCGCGGTGCTTCGCTGCGGAGCTCACGTCCACCAGCACCTGCTCAACAGCCGAGCAAAACCCCGCGCGCGAGGCCGAGCCCCGGCACCGGCGCTGCTGCCGCCTGCAAACGCTGCCCGGGCGGGACCGGGCACCTTTGCTTTTAATGCCGAACCTGCAGGCTTGTGGCAGGAGCGTTTCTGGGGTCCCTGCACCCCGCTTGCCTCGGCCCTGCCCAGCAGCCCCGCCGGCCCCTCGCATGCAGCCAGGGGCTAATGCACCGAGCTCGGGGCGTCTCTGCACAGCTAAACAGCTTCCTTCCACCTTCCCACGTAGGCAAGGCCTAAAAACCACAAATGGGGAGTGAATAACGCCAAGGAGGCATCTCGGGGGGTTTCAGTGTCTGGACACCTTCCCCACATCACCGAGTTCTTCCTGCCCTGGAAGGAATAGCAAATACGCCCAGCCTACAGATGGGGAAACTGAGGCAGGGACAGCTTGATAGACCCTGAACGCCGCCATCCCAGCCAGCTGCCCTCCCCGGAAAGAAGCATCAGGCCCCTGGGGGCACCTTCAGCTGAGCCCATGAGGGGAGGCACGTTGATCCCCTCCGGGACAAGGAGGTGCCGAGGACAAGCCACGGCGCGGAAAGGCACAGTGCCGCTGCCGGGAGCGCATCCTTGGCCTGCGGCAAGCGGGAGGCGCCGCACTTTCCGCACGCCGCCGGCAGTAGAGCTCGCGCGCGGCCCCGGACCGTCGCGGCGAAGATCGCCACCGCCTCCGCCGCGGAGTCGCCAAGGCAAACGGAGACATGTGGCGCGGGCGAGGAGGAGGAGGAGGAGGGGGCGCGCGCCCGGGCCAGATGGCCGCGTTTAATCACTCGAGCGCCTGCACTCGGCTCACACCGCCCCGAGCGGCGCCCGCCGGCGAGCAGACGGGCTGCCAGCGCCGGTGCCAGCGGTTTAGAGGACGAGGCTGGCAGATGCCCCCTTTCAGCCTGACACTCCGGTCCCACGAGCTGGCAGGCAGCGATCCCTTCCCGCTCGGAGAGTCCCTAACCCGAACAGCGGCGGCAGCCGGGGCCCGGCCCCCCCGCGCTGCCCCGCATCCCCCCGCGCCTCTCACCTGCGCCAGAACACAGCGAACGCCGGAGGGAGGGCGACAGTAAAACAACAATTATTTTAATGAATGAAACGCACTAGTGGTTTTTATGATAATTCATAGCCTAGTGGGCGCTTTGGCATTCGGCCGGCCTCCCCTAAGTAATATTTTATTTATAGCCTCCCCGGATGTGTTGATACAGCGCATTTGCTCCTCGTTACGCTGCGGGACGATAAAAATTCAACGCGCAGGATAGAGAGGGCGAGGGAGAGGATCGAGCCGCAACCGCGGGCCCTTTCTGCCCTCCCCGCGCGCTGACCTGCCCCGTCCGCCGGCGCTTCCGACCGTATCGCGAGGGCGTATTCAGGGCCAGCTCGACCCGGCTGCAAACGTGCCCTTGTCACGCTTTCCGCTGGCAGCCGCGGGAGGCGAAGGGACTGAGCTGCTATTATTTTTGGGGGGTGGTGCCTCCCCGATCGCCTCCGAGCCGGGCACCAGACCTGCCACCGCTCCCGCGGCACAGCGCATCCTTCCCGGAGCGCCCTTCTCCCTCCCCACCGATTTTTTGGCAATCCGAGGAAACAAAAGCCGGGCTCTTCCCGCGCCCCCCCCCCAATCCCCTCCACCCGCCGATGACGTGCCGCGTTCCTAAAAGCATATGTTTCCCTGGCAACAGCTATTTTGAAGATTTGCGTTGCTAGCTCTCCCGGGGGTACTCGAGCCGTGCATGAAACGGGAAGGACGAGGCCGTCAAGAGGGAGCACTCGAGCCGGAGGTGTGAGCCGAGCGGGAGGAAGACGAGGCAGGAGGAGGAAGCGGCGCGGGCAGCTCCCGCGCTCCCCCCGCCGGCACGTTCCCGCGCTCGGGCATGGGGGCAAGGCGGCGACGCGGAGCGCTGCTTCGACGCGCAAAGATGTCCCACTGCAGCGCCCGTCCCGAGTGCCCGGCGAAGGATAGAGGAGCTCGCGGGACCCCGCTGCCCGCCCCAGCCTCCTCCTCCTCCTCCTCCTCCTCCTCCTCGCCGGCGCCCGCGGCTCTCACCTGCGGGCAGCCGCGGTGGGCGGCGCGGGGGAGGCTGAAGTCTGCTGCGGACGGCTCCGGGAAGGCGACGGTGGTCAGACAGACGCCGGGCCGGGCGGCGGGCCGCTTCGCCATGCCGTCTCTGAGAGGGGCAGGGAAGAGCGGGGAGAGTCGGCCACGCGGACGGGTCTCCTGGAGGGCCCCGAGGGCAGAAGCCCTCCTCCAGCCGAGGCCGAAGGCTGAACGCGACCCGCGGACACCCAGCTCCCTCCCCGAGCGACCGGGCAGCCCCGCGGCCAGGTTAGCCTGCATTTCGGTCAGGGGAGATGAATCCCAGCTCTAGGCTTGTTCCGGGCTTGGGATGCAAGACCGGGATCCAGCCCACCTACGCTGCAACCCCGGGACCCCGCTAAACACCCACACTTAGCCCCCCCCCCCCCCCCCCGCATTTATCCACTGCCAGCCATGAAACCTTTTGCCTTCTGGGCCAAGGAACCGTTTATTGCCAATTTTGTCTTTTCCCTTTCTCATCCCGGGAGGCGTGGGCACGGAGGGCCCACACCAGCCCCTGCCGTCGCTGCCCTTCCTTCCCAAGGCAGCCGCGTCCCACGGGAGCAGAGCCAGCCCGCGCTCGCTCGCCGGCCGGTCCCGGCGCGCCAAGCGCCTCCGCGGGGAGCTCAGTTTTATACCCGGCTGCTCGGGGCGGCCGCGGCCCCCGCGCGCCTTGCGGGCCGTCCGCGTACTCACTCGTACGCCCGGGCGCTGGCGACGACGCTGGCGACGGCCACGAGGGCTCCCGGCGGGCTGGCCAGCGGGACCGTCATCCCCTCCAGGAAAACCTGGGAGGCGAGCGAGGTCCCGAGAAAACCACCCGTCGCGGTTGCAAGAGATCAGAGGTGCTCGGGCGTCAGCCAAGCCTGCAACGAGCTTTGGCCCGTCCTCAGCTTCGCCGACCCCGCTCCGGGGCCGTCGCCCCGGCTCAGCCCTTACCTCCAGGCCCGCGTAGTCCATCCCTTCACAGCGGGGGATGACGCTGCCTTTGCGCACGACCGTAACGTAGAGGCTCGTCCCCGCCGGGTCCTTCTTCCTCGGCTGTTTGCGGGGGAGACAAAACCACAGGGAGGGAGACGGGTCAGGCTATAAAAGACGAGGCGCTGGGTACATAAACAGGCGGTGTTGCGCTGCCGCGGCCCAGAGCTGCCATAACTGACGATAAAGCAGCAACTGATAATTAAAGCTCACTGTCCCCTGGAGCCTTCCCAGAAAGATCAATATCATAAATCCTCCTGCTCCTGCATTTAAATATTTAATCACCCCCAATCTCTGCGCAGAGGAGCGGGGGGAAAGGAGGAAACTCATTGCTGCCGGCCAGAGCGAGGGAGGTGATTTTTGGCGCGCACGGAGCGAGTTTGTCAGGTCTCAGCTACACCCTGAGCTATCAAGGTCGCTGCAAAACTCACGGTTCGAAGCCTGGGGACCGATCCCGTACGTGTCACCCCAGAGGACTAGCTGTTCCCGCTAGGTCCAAGCGGGACGAAGATCTCCCGGCGGGTGGAGGGGAAGCGAGGGTCGCGGGGCAGCTTCCAGGCGGAGCTGGGGGGAGCTGGGGTGGGATGGGGAACCCCGATAAAACAGGCAGGGCCTCCCCTCCGGCTACTCTACCCGTTTTCCTCGCCCAGGCACCTGTTGCATGGGCACGTTTGGATAACGCCAAAACCGAGAAGGCCTGGCCGTAACGAACAAATCGATCGCGCCGCTCCGACAAGGAATTAAAACGGCGCCTGATTGACGCCTCCCCAAGGGCCCCCGTGACGCGAGCTGATCCTTAATAAACCACGGGAAGAAACCAAGCGTGCAAACGCACCGACGCCGTCGAGCAGGTGCCGCGCGCCCCAGCCGCGGGGACGCAGCTCCCGCCGGGAGTGGCCGGCGCGTGGGCAAACCGCGCTGCGCTTCGGACCGGGCTGCACCGAAACCCCCGCCGAGACGCGCGGCGGAGCAGCCCGCGACCCCTTCCCGCGGGTTTCTCCCGAGCGGGGAAGCACTTGGCGGTTTGCAGTCGGACTGTTTCTCTTGATGTCTTTCCACGAGAGCAAGACGCTCCCCCCCTCCAAAACGTCTGGCTCCTTCCCGCTTCTCAGGAAGCCCCGGGAGCAATTTGGTCACAAGCCTCTTTTCCGCCAACTTGCCAAGCTTGGGAAAACCCGGCCCGTTTCCCACTGCGGATTATGACATTACACAAGGTCCCGCGCGCCCGACCTCAGGCAGCGGCAGCCCGCGGTAAAAGCCTGAGCGAGGCGGCGGTCGCGGCCTGCGCTCCCGCTGGAGGAGCTCCGGGAGCTGCCGGCGCGGAGGCGAACCCCGCGCCCCGAGGGCCCCCCGCGGCGGTACGTACCAGCGCCAGGCGGCAGTGGTAGTGGCGGAAGGGCTGGAGGTGCCGCACCGGGAGCCTGTAGGTCGCCAGCGCCTCCTTGGTGCCGCGGTCCGCCACGGTGAGGGCCAGCGCTGGAGGGAGAGAGCGGCCGTCAGCGCGGCCCCGAGCGGGGAGCCGGGCGGCGGGAAGGGGGAGCAGGGCCTCCTTCCCGGCCCTCGGGGCCCGCGCACCCTCTCCCCTCGCTCGCGGCGAGCAGAAGCCCCCGGACGGCCGCCGGCCCGCTCCCCTGCTGCTCCCATCCCGCTCGGATTTGCCAGGCCCGGCGCTGGCTGCGAAGGATTTGACCCTTCACGGGTTTATATACGCATATATGCGCGGGCACACGCACGCGTCTCGAGAAGCGACCGAGTTCAGATCGCAGAGGTCTCCAAGGGGCCGGAGGCGAAGCCCTTCAACAGCTGGCACGCACGGAGCTCATTTTTCCGTCTAAGCAGCTAGGATTTGCCACGGATCCATCTAATCTGCCTCCCTGTCACTGGCACAGCCCAGGGAGAAGGGAAACCCGCCTGCAGAGCCCCATCCTGCTGCCGGGGGCAATTCTGCACCGAGTCCTTCCTGCAACAGCATCCGCTGGAACCCCAAGTGTGACCATTGGGACACGCTTCCCAGCCCAATATCGGACCGGGCTATCTGCAGAGAGCTGCAGTTATGGGATCCTTCCAGGCTTCCCGCAAAAAACAGCCTGGAAAAAGCCCCTTGTGTCCCCGGCTCGGCCGAAGCGAGTGCCCACCACCCTGATCGACGGCTCGCAGGAGCGCCGGGGACGGGGACGGCCGGTCTCCAGGCTGGAAACATGCCTCATTAGCCCCCGGCTTTGTGTCCCCTCCCAGGGCTCCTTTTGTCCCCACGCCACTTGAAGGGGAGGACGTGACCCGGCGGCGGGAAGCTGCCCTCGCCCGGGGCGCCCGGGCCCCGTGGCGCCCGGGCCCCGTGGCGCCGGCACGCGCGCTCACGCCAAGCCGCTTCCCTCGCCACCCTCGCGTCCCTATCCCTGCCCTCGCTTTAAGGCGAACGGGCGATTTCGCGGCTCCGGTTTGGGGGCCCGGCTCAGCCCCGCTGTCAGCCGGAGCCTTTTGTGGGAGTGATGGGAGGCAGCCGCCCGCCCGCCCTCCCTTTATGCCGCCGTCAAGGCCTCCTCGTCTCTCTCCCTTCCCCCAGCTTAATGACTGACTGCGGAGACAGGAGACTTAACTCCTGCTTGGCCAAGGCGGCGGTGCAGCGAGACGCTCCAACGCACGCGCCCGGCTGGGCGATCCGGCAGCGCCCGGCCCCAAATCCCGCGTGTACCCACGGGACTTTGCCAAGGAGCGGCAGCGGGCAGGCGCCGGGTCGAGCGCGTCCCAGTCTTCCCCCTTTTCCCTGCTTTTCCACGCTGTACCTGCTGCAGTCACCCCCACGGGCTAAAGCACCTCTGCGATCAGAGGTTCAGAAACCAGGAGGACCCTGCTGCCACCAGGACCTGCCGTCTCTCACCGCGAACGCCTGCAGCCGCCGCGGTGCGAGGCCAGGGCTCCAGCCCGGCGTCTCTCCCTGCACGTCCCGCCCTGACCTTGGGACCACGGGAATTGCCACCAGCGATGCGTCCGCGGGGGCCGAAACGGCACCACGGGGCAGCATCGAGGCAGCATCCTGCCGCAGAGCGAACGCCTAGGGAAGAGCCTAGGGGAGAGCGGAGGCTGCGGCCACCGGGGAGCCTGCGAGCGGGTCTCCTTGGGCTGCGAAGCCTCGTTGAACGGGTCAAGTCCCAGGCTATGGCCAGGCAGAGACCGGAGCGCTGCCCCAGCTTGCTCTCCTTGCAAGGGAGGCCGTTACGCTGCACCACGCAGGGGCAAAAAGAGGGTTAAAACCCTGCGCAACGGGCCAGATCCGCACGTAACGGTGCTCTGGAGCAGGCGAGTCGGGAGGTGCCGATGTTCGGAGGCTGCCGGGCTGGGCTGGAGGTCCCACCGGGTCCCTTTGCTCCCCCCGCCGCCTCTGCCGGTACGGCACGAGGCAGGTACAGCCGAGTACATCAAAAGCTCCTCAATTTCATTTGGGCCAGGGCCTAATGGGATTAGGCACGACGTTAAGATTGGCTCCCGCAGTTCATTTTGCAAGCGTCTGATTATAATCGAATCCCAGCCTCTAATGCCGGGAACGTTATTACAATCACAGACTCAGCAGCCCTGCGCGGGGAGCAACGGCAGCGAGACGCGGGGTCCGGCCGTCGCTGCAGCACGGAAAGCGACAGCTCGGCTCTGAGAAGAGGTGCCTGGGTCGGGACAGCAGCAGGGAAAGGTCCGGGCTGGTGGAGCTGCTGGGGGCAAAGCCACTGTCTAACAGATCTTCAAGACCAGAGCTCATCACACGTCACAGGTCCCTCTGGATCCAGCATCTCCTCTTATGCCCTCTCCCGCAGGATGCTTCAGAGGACGTACAGAGCTCAGCACCACCATCTCCCTGATCCTGCAACTCTACATCTGGGGCGGACTTTCCTCCTGCCCCTTCTCCGACGCGCAGCAAGTTGTCGTAGCCACAGCTGCACGGGGCTTGGGGCACATCTTGTCCCTGCTGAAGCCACCCGACGCCTGGGTGCTGCCCGGGGTCGTCTGGAGCACGGGGTCCCCAATACTCATGTCACACCAAAGCAAACCTCTGAGGAGATGAGCCCCGCTCCTCCCAGCCCTCCGTCTTCCTCCTTCCATGGTCCTCCACAGGTCTCACCTTCCCAGCCGGCATCTTCAGCATCGATTTCCACTGTCACCTCCTCCTCCCAGGTGGGCGAGTGAGTGGGCTCCGAGGACGCGTGGGTCACCCGTGCCTTCTGCTGCTCATCTCTGCTGGTCTTACTAGGATAAGAAAGAAGGCAGAAGAGGTTATTTGATGAGTAGAAGAGGAACGTCGTTTCACATGGACCCGCAGGTGTCTGCTAGGCCTGAGCCCTGCCGGGGTGGCTGCACCCTCCCTGCGGGTGTGCGCGCTCCCAGCTTTCCCCTCGCGGGGACACGGACCAGCCACTGTGTTTGAGCAAAATCTACGGCACCGCTGGGACTGCAACCCCTCTGCAAAGCAGATGGACGCTGGCCTGGGACCTGTGCTCTCCCGTCATTGCCGTCAGCTATTTCGCGCTCTTGCAAACCGCGGGAGATGTGAACAGCCGACTCGGCTGAGCTGAAGGAAACGCCGAACCTGGAACAAACCCGTGGGGTCTCCCGTGGCCTGGAAGGACCAACGGCACATGGAGATTTAACCTACAGGGCTCCTATGGAGGGGGATGAGAACTGACTCCGCTCAGTACCACCAGTGGAGCCAGCCTACCCTTCCTGACCGCACACGGCCACGCTATTTACTGTGGAGGGCACGCCTTAAAGATGATCCCATTCTCTGCAGCCAGGATTTTACACTCCCCTTTGCTAATAAATTGATAATTAGCTAAGTTTTTTAATGGGTTCCTATGGATTAGGGAACCTGGGAACTGGAATGGGGCTTGGAGGTGCTGGGTGCAGCACAAACCTTTTCTTCTCCCGTGACAGCCCTCCTGCAGCTGGCTCGGCCCCAGGAACTGCCGAGTCCCACTAACGCTCCTGCCTCTGCCCAAAACCTCAGCGAGGAGCCGACGCGGGTTTTCACCTTCGCAAAGGCTCGAGCGCCCTCCAAAGCCTCCGTTCGCCCCTTTCAGCATGTCAGCTGCCCCGCAGCCACGCGCGGGATGGGGTTTCGCCCCTAAGCGCGCCCACGGCTGCAGCCCGCGCTCAGCCGGGCACAGCAGGCAGCGACAGCCCACGCTGGGGCGCTGCGCAGATGTTGGGAGCTCATCAGTGAAACAAGTCGGTGCGTTCTCAGCCACATGCCTGCTCCCCTCCGTACAGAACGGCTGGAAACCACTCAAGTGAGAAGCCAGAAGGAGAAATTCAAGCAAGCAAAGAGGCGGCAGCTTCTGGCTCTCATCCCACAACTGCTCGCTCCGGGCCTGTCCGTAACGGGCTGGTTCCCCAGCACAGACCTGGCCTGGTGCTGGATGCGACGTGGGCATGCAGTTGCTCTCCCATCAGATTCAGCCGCAGCAAAAGACACTGAATAAGAAAAATTCTGCCTTTACTACAGGCAGCTACACCAAAAAAGGCTAATCGTTCTCATTTCTAGATCATCTCCAGATTTGTGGTGATTTCGTATTTGCAAAAACAGGCACGGAAATAAGCATGAATGAGAATATTCTACCCATGGCCTGCTGGAATTTCTCAGGAAGCTATTGGGGCAGCAGTGGTGGACGTAAATTGATTTTCTGTTAATTGAAAATTTCCTGAGAAGCATGTGCTTTCCTGAACAGTTTAGAAGCACTGCGAGAAGACAGATTTTCCTTTCCTTCCGCAACTTTGGGACAAACGGCAGCAAACACCGACAGCCCCGGGCTCCAAACCCTAAGACCGGGATTTGGGGACGCACCCCAGGTTACAGATCTTCCCCGCAGGGCTGGGGCGCTGATCCCACGCCAGCCCCGTGCCCAGGTCCTACCTCGCGTCTCTTCTCACTCCCCTCCGGACCAGCATCCCGCTCATCCTTCCCCCTCCGCCTAATCCTGCCAAGCCCCGGAGCTGCTGGCTGACGGGTTGGTTCCTACGTGGCCCCTTTCATCCTAAAGGCTAGCTCATACTCCCGAGGCTAATTAGCCGGCAGTATTGACGAAGGGACGAGGAGGAGGCTGCTGGGAAAGCAGAGAGAAGATTGAATGTTAACGACTGCCATCGTTAAGCTCGGGCACATAACAAGCCTGAGCAATAATTACCATAGAGTTAGTGGTCGCAGCCCCGTGTAATTATTCATTTGGGCTGTTGATGTCTGGCGTGCCACGGGGTGCACTTCCGCAGGCACCGCGCAGGGTCCTCACCATCAGGGCTGGATTAGGCCATTCCTCTCACTCGTTTAAAACACACATGATCAGGACCATCGGTTACTCATGAGAGAGACGAAGAGCAGCAGCTGGTGCCGCACTGACCCATCTCCAGAGGTTCAAACAGCAGCAACACTGCTAGCACGTGCTGGCCTCAGCCCTGTCTTCCAGGCAGCATCAGCTAGCGGGGAAACTGAGGCAGAGAGATAGGCTAAAACCTCTCTAAAAAAGCACAGAAAAGTCTGAGAGTCTTCTACCAGGCACCTTTCCAAAGAGGGAGGTCAGTCCAGGCCATTTGACTCACAGATGTAAATAGTGGGATCTCTTCATTCGAGGAGTCTGAATGGACCCATGCAAGAAATATGCCCAGCGTAGGTAGCTCAGCTCTGCATACAGCTGACACGCTCCTTCCAAGCTCTCCCGTCTGCTTCAGACCAGTAGCTCCAAGCCCTGCATGCTCAAAGCACGCTCCTCTGGACATGGGCAGGCATGGTTTCAGGGGCTGGACAATCCTTCTGGGATCTCTGCCACTTCGTGAGATGCTTTATGCATCTTGGAAGCCCTGGAGACCATGATTTAGTCCCACTGCCTGGTGACACATGGTGCCCTCAAGCCCTCATCATCCCCAGTCACAAGGTGATGGGAGAAGGTGATGCAGCATCAGGCAAACATGGCACGTGCATCAGCTCTGCCAGTCAGTTACTCCGGACATAAAGATGATAAAGTGTCCAGGGCTGGCTCCTCCAGGAAAGCATTTGCTGAAGCACAGCCAACATGGCTCTTAGAGAAAGGTTACTGGAGCACCACAAGAGCAGAGCACAGATGCTTTCTGACCTCTGGGAAGTCATGATGAGAACAGCACCAGCCACTGGAGAAAGCCAGGTAGGAGCTCTGCTCTCATTTGGAAATGGAAGTCAATTCACAAGATATAAAACTAACCCCCTATTTGTCACCTGTACAAGAAGCAGTTTTGGAAGTGTGGAAATACCCTGGGATCTATAGAAGAAAATCCATCACAAACTCTGCATCCCTTCTCCTCTTTCACATCTTGCACCAGTTTTGCTTCAAGAGCCTAAGAAATAATAAGGATGGGCACATGCTCACAGCACTGCGTACAACCAGAGCAGCCGCGGCACACGGGCAGGCTGAGCTCTCAAACCTGGAAGCTAGAGCCTCCTGCTCTGGTGGAAAGGAAATAATAGAGTCTTTCTAGCTCTAGCTGGAGCTCCAGGTAGCGCACAGCAGCGTTGGGATGGAGCCAACTCTTCCTATCGGTATGAGCCAGATGGGGGGGAAGGTTACTCCTACAAGACAGACCAGGGCCTGTCCTTGAGACACCCCCAAACAGCTCCCAGCCACGGCTCCGCATCGATCCCCTTCCATTTCTCCCTTGCAACCCATCCCCATTTCCACACACCTTCCTCAAAGCTATCGGCTAATGAAAGTTTAATGACCACGCTCCTTTCAAGCTATTCGATCGCTCCCCTTCATCCCCCCTCGCTGTTGCAGAGAGCAGTTTAATGGAGTCCACGGCTCCCTCCCACCATGCTGAAGGCAAGGCTGCTGTGGCCCAACTCCTCCTCTCCTGTCTGGCATAATTGGCCATAGCCGGTTCTGCCTGCAGGATGAGGCACGCGACTGCATCGCATGCTCCCTCTAATCCTGGCCTTTCCTCTCCTTCTCCGCCACTGCAGAGTGCGTTTGGCCAGCACATCAATAATGGATGAAGGAGCACGTCTCTCCTACTTGCTGCGCGAGGCCGGGCTCATCCAGGCCACAGCTGCCCTCTTGTCGCGGGGGACATCGTGCCCTGCTGTGCTCCTCTACCTTCTCTCAAGTGCCCTCAAGTACACCCTTCCCCAGTGAACCAGATGCTCTCCGCAAAGCCCACCTGCTGCAGTGGTCCACAGGAGATAAAGCCATGTTGGCTGGGTCTGGCAGGTAGGAATTAGCAATGTGCTTGCGCCATTCTGGGGGAAAATCAACTCGCCAGTAATGAGCTCTGTGGGGGATTGCTCCACGAGCAACGTGCTCAGAGTCCGAATGAAGCCAGACCTGGGCTGGGGGGTGGGAGGAGGACAGGGAGAACAGGCTGCTCGGGGCCCCCTTCATTAAAGACTTGCCTAAGGATGAGAGAGTGTTCAAAGGAGCTGTGAAGTGGGGGGGAAAAAACAGTACAGCACATGGGGATGTGCTTCAACATCAAATCAGTGGGCTGGGAGCGGGCAGGAAAGGAGAAGATTAGAGATGTTTTGATGTCCCCTCCCTACTTCATGGGTTGGAGCAGCCAGCTCTTGCTGCACCAAAATCACTATAGCAGGGCGGGAGACCCCTTCTCCACCTCCAGCTCTTCCAGGGAGCAGCGCTTCTGTGAAGAGCCGTCTGCAAGCAAAGGGTACCTTGCTATGCAGAGCCATGACCATGGGAAGGTGTGCCCTGGGTAGGGCACAGCTGGGACACACCAAAGAGATGCTTCTCAGATGAAACATCTGCCAGAAGCATGAGCAATACAGAGAGCCTGGGTGGGAAAGGGCAGCGGTCCTCAACCCTCGTGGCACGCGAACAACACTATGAGGGTCTTGCCGGCTGTGGGTAAGAGCAACGTTGGCTCTACCACCAGCGTGAAGAAATGCAGCTGGAAAAAAAAAAGTTAAGTGCTGCGAGGGGCTGTTAGCCAGGACACGGGCAGAGCAACGTTCACGTCCTCACCGCGGCTCTCCCCGTCTCCTCCCGGGGAAGTCGCTTAGCTCTGCCATGCAGTGGGATTAACCAGCCACCCTGCGTCGCAGGTTGGCGATGAAAGCTGAAGACAGACGCCCTCGGGTAGTTATTATACGCAGTATCTAAGCTACAGCACTTGGGCACGCACGTGATAGCATCGCTCCGCAGCCCTGCTGAGCGAGACACCTGGGGCAGGCAACAAAGGGCTTGAAAGCATCCTCCGCTCGCGAGCGCTCGGCGAGGTGCGTGGGGCCTGGCGCTCGTAAATATTTATTCAGCGCTCCAAGGTATCATCTCTGAGCGGGGAGAGGGTTTCGCGGAGGGATAACATTCCAGCAGAGGCAACGGGGCGGTTCAGGCGCATCGTTCGCAGAGCAGAAAAATCAGACGCGACGTGCCGCGGTTTCCAGACCCGAAACACGGGGCCGGCCAGCCAGCCTTGGCGGGGTGGTCCGCGCGGCGCGGGCAACGCTGACCTCCCGTACATGGCCCCGCACATCTGGTGCTGAGCCCTGCAGGCCCCCGTGTAGTTTAGGCAACTAGACACACTTCTGGCCCTTCTGATGGCACAGGCATAAGGGCGATTTCTGAAACGATTCAGAGGGGAAAAGCATCTCCCACCGCCTGCCCCCGCTCTGCAGCTCTCCTGGGACTCAAAGCTTGCAGGAACACCATAATCCCTTGGCTCCCTCCTCCGGGGCAGGGCACCCCGGCTGCAACACGCCGCAAACCGCACTGCCGCCTTGGCCAACCCCTGGGGAAGCAGAGCCCCTGGAGCGCTGCTCTCCAGGCTGGAAGCACAATGGCGCATTCAGCAGAGACCTTGAGTTTCTTTTCTCTCTGCGCTGAAGTGCAGAAACCAAGCAGCGAGAGGCACTTTCACCCCCCGTGCATCTCCTCCGTTAATGGAGAGGCGCCTTCCAAACCAGGCTGCATTGTGCCGTTAATTGCAAGCACACCTGGCTCCGGCATGCCAAGGTCGCTCCTGCATTACACCAGGAGCGATTTATCTGTGTGCACGTGCGTGCTAGGGAGTGAAAAGAGCCGAACGCTCGGCCCTTCTCTGCTGTGAAAATGGAGCAGAGCCCAGCGCAGCAGGAAGCTGATGCACGTCAGCAAACCCATGGGTGCTCCTGCCAGCAGGAATTGGGAGAGATTTCCCACCCGCCAGGCCCCCCGGCCCAGGCTCTGTAAGATGCTGCGAGGATGAGTTTATTTTTGAGGGTGGGGAGGGAGAAACATGCTGGTGCTTGGCCACAGCCACCCAAAATGATGACACTTTAAAGGTGCTGAGAGAGGGGCACTCAGTAAATCAGCATGGCTCAGCTGCGTTTCTAGTTCGGCTTGCAGCAAAGACGCCTCCAACCCACTGCTCAGGAGATCCTGCAGAGGTTTCCCCAAGGGACACAGGGGTGCTTTTACACCCCTCCCACGATGGATTTTGGGACAGTTCCAATGGCCTTGGACACAACTGCCCATGCACGACTGCCCCACCAAAACAGAGGCCACTGCCAGCTATATGGTGGAGACCAAGATCAGCAGCGACTTCAAGCCAGCAGCCACGAAGGCCTGGCGAGGAGCCACGATGCACCTTCCTGCAAGGAGCATGGGACGATGGCAGGTAGCACAGAGGATCGGCATTTGGCCCATCTGCAGATCAGCAACAGCTACTCTTAAAGGCTAGCGCTACCCGTCCGGCTTGCGTTCGGGCTGATTCGGCTCTCCTGACCAGCAGCTGGGGTGGCCCTGGGCTGCTTCGCTGGGAAAGGCTGACACCAGGTCCCCACCAGCACATCCACCAACCTCTTCTTCAGAGCCATCATGTTCCCTGCTCGGAAACCCACCTTTGACCTGCAACATGCCACTCTCCTTAAAAAGCCAGCGCCCCGTAAAACGATAACTAATTCCCTTCTGCCTTGACGCCCTCACTATGGTTACTAAAAGGCCCCTCATGTGTCCTGCATCCTTAACGCCAGCGGGGCTGGAGGGCCCCGTCCCCTCCTCGCCATCACTCCCGCCCGCGGTCTCCCGTTCCCGTGGCAACGCGCTGATGGAGCGGCATCAGGATGCAGAGAGAGACGCAACAATCACACGCCACCCTCGTGCTATCGTTTAGGATATTGATGTTTAAATCTCCCGAGATTAGCCGGGCATAATTGCTTTATGGAAATAGAGACAACTCCTGCGGTGGAGTTACGCGGGCTGTTGGGGGCCAGAGCAGGCTCTTGGTTTGTGCTTTGGCAGGTGGAAAAGCAGCGATGGGGCATCGGAGAGACACAAGTTCAGCTACTGCCTCTGCAGGCAACAAGGGCCATCAGCGGGGCCGTGCCGGAGACGGGCAGCGGAGCAGCCTCTCCGGCCCACGTGGATGGACATATGGTGCACGGACACCCCCAGCCAGGCACAGGTCCCACCAGCCCATTGCAGCAGCTCTCCTGGTCATTCCCATGTCTCTGGAGGAGCATCCATCCCCGCTGGGGACCCGCCAGCACCGGACTGGAGCAGAGGGGGGACCTCAGTGAGGGCAGGGCAGACCCCCTCTCCAAGATGCAAAGGGACAAGCCTTTGCCCGACGGGCTGAGACCACCGGCAGCCCCATGCATACCTTGTCCCCATAAGCAACATCATCCCCTCTCCTACAAGAGCCAATGCAGACGCGTGGGCCGTGGGTGGGGGGCCACTGAGCCCTCCGAGCCATGTGCCAGTCGGATCCTGATGGCCTGCAGATGCCAGTCGGTGACGGCCGACGAAAGCCCATTGCTCTGCAAGCGGCAGACACTGCCAAGCACGGCCCTCGCACAACTCAGCCGCTTTCCCCGATCCGGAAAGTCACGTTGCACCGCAAGCAACCACGCTAATAACCGGCATCCAGCCTCCTGCTCCATAGCTTGGGATTTCCAGCATGGAAAACACCCAGCAAGCAACAGTTTGCTTTACATGCTTGCAGAGTGCCACAAATAGGTTTTTAGAAGGGATTAGGCCAGCTAACATCACCTTGGTCCTTCCCCAGCCGACCCGCGGTGACTCTGCCCCGCTCCCCTCTTGCCAGCCACCCGTACACCCGCCTGGCTCCTGCCCGGCCCTGCTCCGAGCGAGGGGAGGCATTCGGCAACCCAGCGGCAAAAACAGCTGCGCAGAGGCAGCCGTCGACAGCTACGCGCCCCCTTCGCGCGAGGCGGTGCCGGATTTGCTCTGCCCCCGGCAGGGCTCGGGGATCCCACCTAGGCACCAGCGCTAGCAGAGCGTCCTCCCTCTTAGCGCACACCAAAGCACGGCCGGCTAATTGAGTCCCCTGACACATGCATAATGCACGAGGAGCCAACTCCTCCCTACCCCGGCATCCTGTTTTATTTATTAAAATGCTCTTTTATTTATCATGAGATCATCTCCAGACCCAGGCAGCGTTACCCTGTGGATTCTTTGACATCATTTTATACTTTCAATATTACCAACACTTTCTTCCCAATGCTCCGGTAATGCGAAGCGCCCCGTCCTCTGGGTTCCCCAGCATTATTTTATGCATCTCACGGCATCGGCGAGGAGTCCCGGCTCCTCTGCCCACACCGAGGTCCTGTCCCAGCCCGAGATGCTCAGATCTCCCCTCCTTGGGCTGCAGGGAGGAGGACGGCAGGCGCCTTCCTCCGAGCCAGGAGGATTCAGGTCAGCGTCCAGCACGACGGCGAGGTTTCAGCCTTGCCAGCCTGAAAGCCGGACCTCGACATCCGGCAGAGGCAGAGACCTGGGCTCTCGTGACAGCCACCGCTCCGTCCAGAGCGCGCTGCCCTCGCGCCTTGCTGCCGCAGAGGCTTCCTTCCGCGGGTGCGCTTGCTCCGTTTGGGGCAAGACACAGGCGGCCCCGACGCCAGCCCCTTGCCAGCCCCACGGGCTCGAATCCCGCTCGCCCGGTCCCTCCGCGAGCAGGTACTCACACGACGACGTACGGCCGCGGCGCCGTGCCCGCCTGGGGCGCCGGCAGGTTGCTGGCGCCGTGCAGAGTGACGGTGATGGCCTCCTTCCCCGCGTGGGCCACATGTCGCCGGCCACGGGCCGCCTCTCCTTCCTCCTCCTCCTCCTCTTCCCCGGCGGGCGACTCCGGGACCTGCCGGCAGCGAGCGGGAGAGACGTCAGGGCCGGCGGCACGGCCGGCTGCCTCCCACCAGGCCCCGCGGAGAGCGGATCCACGCAGCACCGTTTGGCTCCCTCCTGCTCCACCCGGACCCCTCCACCGCCCCCCTTCTAGTCGCACCGGGAATTTTTGCAATTTAAGGACTCTGCAGGAATTGGGATCGCAGCCTAATGCCGGGCAAGCAGAGCAGAGAGATGGCTCCCCCCGCCCCCGCTCATTAATTCGCACCAGCTGATGTGATAAAACACAGCAGAGCTGCAAGCTGCTGTTTTCCACCCGTGGGGGGACCGTCCCCGAGTTCGGCACAGCCCGCGCGGGCCGGCGTTTCTCCTCCCAGCTGCTCCCGTCTGGCCCCGCGGGCAAGCCTGCACCGTGCCACCAGCAAACGCCAAGGGGATCGAACCCAAAGGCGGAACAGCCGCCGCGGCGCCTACAGCATTTAGGGCTCTGGGTTCGGTCACAAGTGGCACGAGCACGGCGTTCTCAGCTCAGCCCTACGCCACTGCATCTCTAAGGCGGGCGCCCGGCCCTTCGCTGCTGCCGCGGTTCACGCGCCCGCCGAGACGGCCCCGAGCGCTCCGCCTGGAAGCGGGGATGCTCCCCAGCATCACCCGGCAGCGCAGCCAGATGAGGTGCTAATGAAAACCGGACCAAAGCCGCCCTCATTTGCAAGTCGAGGTGGCACAGGGATTTTCCCTCGGCCTCCCCACTGTGCTGAAAGCAGAGAGAATAACCCGGAGGAGGACAGCTTCCCAGTGGGGCTGGCCGGAGCTGGCACCCGTGCGGGAACCCAAGGTCGCGTCTCCTGCAGCCGGTTGCGGCTCTGACGGTGGCTCCTCAAAGCCAAGAGGGCAACCGTGCCTGCCTGCCCCAAGCCGGGGCCGAGCAGAGAGCTGCTCCACACCTCCCACGGCTCACCGGCACCGCTCGCTCCTCCCGCTCCGACGTCCGGCTGCAGCTGGGCCGCAGCCGCGGCTCCTATTTGGAGACCACCAAGGAGGCAGAGGCCGGAAGAGCAGGTCCCCGGGGCGCGGGGGAACGGCTGCTGAGCACGAGGCGCACTGAGCCGACAGCACCTGCCGCACGCCAGCGGCCCCAAAACGCAGCAAGGAGAGCCTGAGCCACCCTCTGAGCGCGGCCCAGCGCCGCGGCACGCCTGCGCAGGACCCCAGGCCCGCAGGAGAAGAGCTAGCGGGCGCCGAAGCCCCCCGCGCACCCGCCGGGCTCCGCAGGGCGGCACCTGCCCAGCCCAGGGCTTAAATCACTGCAGGCCACTCTCCACAAGCCGCTCCGGCAGCTGGCCTCTCCGAGCCCCGGGCTTGCAAAGAGCCCCACCGTCGCTCGCGCGCCCTTCAAAGCCGGGGAGCAGGTTTTATAAAGCAGCGCCCCGCTCCCAAAGGGTTAAAACCCGATCAGCACCGCAGAGATCGCAAACTGCCGGAGCAAACCCACCCGCCCGCCGCGCGTCCTTCCCACCGCAAGGGGTTAACGCAGCCTCACCGGCCTAGCAGCTACCCCCTTCCTCCACCCCCCCACCCCGGGCTTTTCAAAACCCGCGCGTGCAAATCCCCTCCGACACGTGTCTTTGGCTCCAAACTCTTTAACGAGGGGCTTGTTCGTCCCAAGCCCTCTGCTTTGTCTCCCCCAGCACCGTCTCGCTTCAGCGGAGCCGCTGGCATCGGCCCGGCAGCCGGCGCGGGGGGAGCCACCCGCCAACACGTGACCGCTGCGGCATCGCCACCCCCAGCCCAGCCACGGGTCCTGCCCGCCGCGGGGATAAACATCGCGCAAAGGGCAACCGTGCCGAAGTGCTTGCTGGTCTCCACACCGAGGGGAAAGCAGAAGGCGGCGGGGAAAAGAGCGTGAGGCATTTATGGGGTTTTGGGGGGGAAAAAGCTGAAAACAAAAATAACGGAATCTCTTCCCTTCCAGACGGGAGGAATTCAGGCAGCTACACGATGTTAACCACCGGGCTGAGGCCCAGGCAAATACACCACAGTCCTTCCTAGAGACACCAGGGAGAGGTGCCAAATCATGCGCAAGCCCCATTTTGCAGGTGGGGAAACTGAGGCACAGAGAAAGCAGTGGCTTTAACCGAGGTCTGCTGTGCCGTGAAGAGATTCGTCCCGACCCTCGGACGGAGCAATCTCCCTCCTGCTCCTGCACGCAATCACGGTGCAGGCTTCCTTTCTGCTTCGGCTTCTTTGCTTTGGGTTTCTGCATTCAGATATTGAATTAATTTCTTAGCAACATTAATTTACGGGTTCGCCTTCCAGCGTCTCGCTCACGTGCCCGTTTCAGATCGAAGCATTTACACCGCTCTCGGCTCAAGCTCGCGCTGCGTGGGCCAGCCTTCGGCCTCGAGAGGCAGGGCGTCCGCGCTGGGCGCCGGCACCGCAGCGGCGGGCGCTCGGAGAGAAAGTGGGGGCGGATGCAAAGTCACGCGATCGCCGACGGAGCCGCTGCGGTGGGGGGGTACATCTCCTTCCCGTCTCAGCTCCAGCCCCCCACGGAGATTATCCCCCCCAGCCTGAGGCGGGCCGCGGCGGCGTTGATGGCGAGGGAAATTGCAGGGCTCCCTGACCCGACACGAGATTTTACCCGTCGAGTCACCCCCGCCACGCACACACGCTCCCACCCGCGGCAGCTGGAGCTGCTCTGCCGCCTCGTGCCCCAACCCTAGAGCTCAGCTGCCTCCAGCCCTGGCCTTGTACCATCCCTCCCAGGAAGCTGGATAGCTCGGATAAATCTCACTTTCCTTCAAGCCACCCATCTCCAGATGACAGGTCTGCAAGCAAGAAGGCGTCTTCACGGTCACCCTGAGGGCAGCAGAGCCGATCTCCGGAGCGGAGATCACCTTCCCCCCCTGCTATTTTCCCTTCTTGCTCACCAAACCCTCCAGGACACAGGGTTGGCTTGTCCGTGCTCATCACTGCCCCAGACCTCAGCTCCCTGACACCTTCCTAAGGCGTTTCCTAAACACGTCTCTGGAAAGAAAGGAAGAGGAGGTTGGGAGACCAGGAATATTAGCACAAAAAAAGAAAAGCATGATTCCCCCCACCCCCCATCACAACATCTGCACATAGGGAAAACCGCAGGACGGAGCAGCAGGGCAGAAGCTCTCTCCCTGGGGAACCCGAACTCCTTCCAAGAAAGCATCTGCTCAGGCTTTGGCTCTCCGTGTCCCTGCAGCAGGACACGGACATTTCCTAAAGACCTGGGCACATTGCCAGCTAGGGTATGTGGCAGGACGCTTGCGCTCTGCGTCCCAGCGCCAGCAGACCCTGGACGTGCTGGGCTCCTCACGGGGGACGAGGACGGGTGCCCACCAGCATGGCAGCCGCAAGGAAGGGCTGTCAGGGCAGGGGAGGGGAAGGCTGGGGAAGCCTTAGCGCATGCACAAGCCTGGAGGAGGTACGTAGCATCTACCCTCGTGCAGCTTCCAAAACGAGGATGACAGCTTCCTACTTTGCCTGTGTTAAACGCAGCACAAATGCTTTCTGGAGAGCCCCAGACGCTCAAAAAAAGCCAAGTCCGGAGGAAATCCAGCCAGCTAGACCAACGCAGCCAGCGAGACGTGAAACAACCTTCAGGCCTCGTTCTTAATTACGAGGGAGACATCGGCGCTCCCTGACGGGGTCCACCAGAGGCTGCGGTGGAAGAACCTCGGCACCTGCAGCGACGAGGCCAAGACGAGCTGGCTCAGCAAGGATGAAGGAGGGAAAAGGCACACAACCTCAGGCTTCTTGTGCCCCCTCTTATCCATGCTAATTCAACTTGCCAGCAAAGGCACCAGGGACACAACTGACTTTCATTAAGGGTTGTTTTCAAGAAGGGTTTGGGAGACTCGCTGACCCAGCTTCATTTATTGATTAGGCTGTGCTGGCTATAACCAATTAGCAAGACAAAGTCGCCCAGTACCACGGATGGTTTAACTTATGGGCACAGCAAGCTGTGACACTGGATTGATATACGACTCCCCATATTTACAGCTCAATTTCAGTATTTCTGGACATTTCCCCCCCATTTTCTTTCACAATCCACATAACAGAAATCCTGAGCCCCCCGACAGCTTTCTGAGTGCACATCTTCGTAGCCATCACTTGCATTTACACACGCCTGAAAAGCCACGTGCATTTTACCGCTGGCAGCAAAGGTGCAGCACGACGGTTAGCAGGGGCTTTAATAGAAAATTCACAAGCAGTTAAGCTAAGCAGAACTCGACGTGAGAACAAAACATTTTAAAAATAGCAGGCACGAACAATGCCAGACTTAGCAAACAGCTCTGAGAAGCCGGTACCCAAAACCCTCAGCAGGATTGCCATTAACTACAGAAAAATACAGCCGCTGCTCAAAGCCAGGGCGATATTCCTCCCGAAAGGAGGGCGCCTGTAGTTCCAGGTAGAACTCCCACGCTCGTTTTTCCATATCTTAGTGTGAAGCAAAACTACTCTGTACCTGCCAAATCAAGTGCTCTCAGGGAGGAGGTTTCAACTGGTGGCTTGCAGAGCCAGAGGAAAAAAAGTCCATGTCCCCTGCCAGGGTCTTGGGAAGAGGATTAAGAAAAACAAACTGGTGTCAAGGGGCTGGGATTTATTACACAGGGGGCTGCAAATTGAAATTTGGGGGGGGGGGGGGATTGCAGGGTCACCGAGCAGGAGGGAAACAGTGCTGGCATGTGGCGAGCGCGGGCGAGCCTGGCCCTGGCCGCCGGACCCCGGGCTGGGAGCCGGCACCGGGACACGACCGGCTGCAGCACCACGAGCCAGCAGTGGCTTCGGTCAGTGACGCTCAGCCCGGCGACACGGGGCAAGCTGTCAAACACAACCCGCGCACATGGAGCCACGACCCCAATCGCTAGGCTGCTCGGAGGCAGGCGATTCGGAGAACAGGCTCTATTAGTCATCTCCGGCCACGGGAGACGCTTTTGCAGATGGAACAACGCTGCTGTGACATTAGCATTAAAGACGCTTACTCTGCCGCGAGATCAATACCGGACTAGTGCTTCACAAAACACCTCTTCACTGATTCAGCCACCGGGACTGGCTGTGAGTCACCAGTGAAAGCAGCACCAACACCCTCGCTTTATGCCATGCCAGGATCTGGGGGGGCTGTCAGAGGTCTGAACCCACCGCATGGCTCACGCCTGCGTTTTAGAGGGAACCCAGCTCTAATACAGCCGTATTTAAACTTGCTGCTGGGACTACAGATTGCCTCTCAGCAGTAACATCCGCGCTGCTTGCTTCCCAGATTTCCACGGAGAGGTGACTTGGCTCGACTCCCTCCCTCGCACCCCATCCTTGCCAGCTTCCCCGCATCCGCCGAGCCGTCCGTCGTACCCTTGCACCCGCTCAGGGGCTGCGGCGCTCAGCTGGCAAAGCCCGCGGCGAGGGCGGACCGAGGGGAGCGCAGATCGTGTCCCCGGGACACCAGCGCGGGGTTAAGCTCCTGGTGGCCCCTCAGAGCTACACAGGACCCCCGGGAGCATCGCTAACTCCGCAGGTGCTTGGGCATCTCATGCACCATCCTGGCCTGCTCCCACGCAGCTGCCGTCACACCTGAACCCCGAGCAGCCCGTCAAGCACTCCTACCAGCAAGTATTAATTATTCACACCACAGACCCACTGCTTGCGAGGAGGTTGATTAATGGGGCCTGGGCTGCCATCATCGTAATTTGTTTTTCTATCAACTCTATCATCGCTAAAGTAGCACCAGCCCCTCTGCGCACAGCCAAGATTAAATTGCTTCTGGCTCGAGGATGACACCGCATAAATAGCCTCTGGAGCCCAGTGTTTAGTTCAGCCCTGGCTGCTGGAAAGCCGGGGCAGCCTCGGCCAGAAGCCAGCGTGGTGACCTCCAGGCCCACCAGTGCTACACAGGCCTGAGCAGCATCACCATCAGATGCCTCCACCCCAGGTTCAGCCTGGTTGGCTGCATCAGGCTGCAGCTGGGGGCATTTGGCCCTCACGCAGGAGAAGATCACAGTGATCTCCCCAAGGCACATCCAGCCCATGGCATGCAGGATGCTCCTTGAAATTCAGTGCTCTCGTGGGTGGGATGGCACAAGAGCAGAGACAAGTGCCCAGGGCTGTGGACATGCAGCACTGACCTCCTCCCCACTGAGCAGGGCCCTGCTAGTGCTCCTCAGGATGGTGCAACACACACCTGATGCATCGCTGCTCTCTATGAGAAGATACCAGGCTGCTGCTGGCCACTAAGGCAGCCCACACTATAGGGAGGACCAGGACCCTCCTGGCCCTTCAAAACAAGCATCCCCAAACCCTCAGGCCCCCTTGCAGCAGCACTGGGCTCCTGTCCCTGTTAAAGCCAGGACCTACATTCCCACGCAGGGCAGGTGCTGCGGGAACAGGGACAGCTTGCCTGAGGGCTGCTCGCCTCTGGTGGGAGTGCTTACAACCCAGAGCTCCTCCCTGCCCCTGGCAATTTATGAGCAGCTATTGGGAACGTGTCAGCTTTATCCTCCTCCTGAGACTCCATAAAATAATAGTTGGCTCCATGAGTGAAGATGGACTGGGGCTGGTGCGAGTTTTCTTACATGATGTCTCCCCAGGCTCCTTTCAAATTTCCGTATGCTGCTAAACGGGGAAGGTAGCGGGCTGAAGAGCGCCACAGCGCTCACACACTTCCCCTCCATCGGGGAAGGGGAAGCAGCATCTGCCGCAGAGCAAGCGCTCAGCCCGGGCCGCTGCACGCAGGAGCCGTGGGAAGAGCAATGGGCTCCAGCATGGGGGAAGAGGGGGCTGTGCAGTGGCTCGGCCCCCCAACTCCCTCCAGGAACCGAACGCCACCTCGTTAGGTAAGATGCATAACAGGTTAGATTAACACTGTGCAATTTGGGATATGAACCAAGGCAGCCAGGCTGGGCTGGGGCAAGACCAGACTATTACAGAGCCAAGGTGGCCTAGGGCACATGTGGCCACCCGGAGTCCCTTGGGGACCTGTAGCACATCCCAACAGGTCCAGGTGCACCTCAGCACTGGCCCTTACAGCTCCTGCAGCCAAGGTCTGAGCCGGGCTGGAGCAATACCAACACCAAGGCATCCTGCAACACAGCATGGATTGGGAAAAGAAGGGTCATCACAGCCTCGGGACTCTCCCAGGAGAGCCAGGAAGGGGCTGCGAGGCTAAGCTGCAGCTTGCCCCAGGACCTGGCCTGCTTGGGCTGATGAGGAGAGGCTGAGAGAGCTTGGCCTGTTTAGTTTGGAGAAGAGAAGGCTGAGAGGAGATCTTATCAATGTGTACAAGTATCTGAAGGGAGGGTGTCGAGAGGATGGGGCCAGACTCTTTTCAGTGGTGCCAAGCGACAGGACGCGAGGCAATGGGCACAAACTGAAACACAGACACTTCCATCTTAACATGAGGAAAAACTTTTTCACTGTGAGGGTGACAGAGCACTGGAACAGGTTGCCCCGAGAGGTGGTGGAGTCTCCTTCTCTGGAGATATTCAAAATGCGCCTGGATGCAATCCTGTGCAATGTGCTCTAGGTGACCCTGCTTGAGCAGGGGGGTTGGACTAGATGATCTCCAGAGGTCCCTTCCAACCTCAGTGATTCTGTGATTGTGAAAGCTGCTGGGGGGCCCCAGCTGAGGCGCTGGAAGCAGGGACATTGCAAGGGGATGCACTGACCTCCCCAGATCCCCAAATTCTTCCCAAGTCGCCCAGCACAAAGTACATTAAAGCCTGTATCGCCATGGTCGCAAGGGACCGCTCTGCTGCAGAGCGCTGAGGAGGCCCCTGGGATAGCGCAGCATCTCCCGATAACAGGGGTGACGAGGGGCGAGTGGCCAGTTAACGACCCATCAGCTCCGTAATGGGCAGCAGACAAGCACAGACCTCCAGGCAGAGGGAACTGGTGCCGGGGGATCTTTTTACACATCATCAGGCAACAAAACAGGGTGAAATATGGGCTTACAGGCAGTGGCACAGCCCAGCAAGGACTCAGCAGCCGATCAGCAAGCAAACAGCTGCCTCGGCCACATCAGCCTTCTCCCGACACGCTGCACAAGGGTGAATTTCCTTTCCCAAATCCAGAGGCTCAGAGACACGATGGGGACAGAGGAAATAGCGCTTGGCAAGGATGAGAAATGCAGCTCAAAGGTTGGGCCCTTGCTCAGAGTGGGGAGACATGTTGCCTCCCGCCAGAGCGTGCGGATGCAAGATGCATCACCAGCAGAGAATGGCCAGATGCCCTTCTCCGCTCGCGATGCTCGGACAGGCTGGGAGACCCTGCCCCGGACCGCAGGGCCTCTTCCGATGCGCAGCTTCGCTTCAGCCCTTGTCAGGACGCAGATCTGGCTGCCAGACCGGCTCCCTCCAAAGCCCGAAGAGGGGCAGATACGCCACATCCGTGTCAGTTCGTCCTCATCTCTTCCCCGCTGCAAACATCAGCGGCTCCTAGTCCGTCTGCCCCACTCTCAAAAGCAACTGGAGCCTCGGCGCTAATCAGATTGGAGGCTGTGAAATCGCATTTGAGGCTCTATTAATGCATAGCTGGCATGACACAGGCCCCGGCCTGTCTCCAATGAACAAAACAAGGAAAGCAATCTAGCCGGGGAAAACGCGTCTCCCGGAACAAGCTCGGGGGAGTCGACCAAAAGCAATTACAGCTAAGAGGAAGATTAAAACAGTATCAGCACTATTCTTCCTCTGACCCCAGCTCCCACCCACCGGAGAGAAGCACCAGCTACCCAGAACGGCAGCCCCAGGCTGCAACCCTTAAAAGGCGGCTCGGAGGCTGATGTTTGAAGGCTGTAACTGCAGCGGCGCTCATCTCCCCCGCCTTTCTGTTCAAAGCAAAGGGTTTTCGCACTGCAATGATCTTTACGCATCAGCTAAATGACCCTCCCGTGGCTGGAAGAAGGGCTTGTGCAGAGCCGAACCGCACCGGCAGCACGGGGAGGTGTTGCTGCCTTGGGGCCAGCTACGGGGCCGCCGATACCTTCTCCGCTCCTGGCCGAGCGCTCTCCTCCCCAGTGCCCGTGGCAGCGGCTGAGGAGCCGCGGAGGGAGGACGCAGCCCCACGTGCTCGAGTGGGGCACGTCCGGGCTGTGCTTCGATAGGGCAGTGGCTGCAGACAGGCAAGAGGAAAAGCACCCGGGAGGGGAGGCGCAGCTCCCCCGTCCCGCGATAACAACGCTCTCCCAAGCCGACCTCCGCAACTCCAAGGCGGCACAAGCCTTCCCGACAGCGGCTGCCTGCTCTGTGCGAGAAAGCTTGGTCTTTCTCCGTAAGTAAATTTGAACTAAGCACAGATACTAGACCCCTACGATGAGCAGCATACGGACAGAAGAGCCTCTGCCATTAAAAACAGCCCCCAGGACAACACAGCGGGCAGTGCTCTGGGTCCAAGCCTGCCCCACTGGGGCTGAAGCCCCCAGTCCGGGTCCAAGGATGCTCCATGGGGATTAAAGCCCCTCGTCCAGGTCCAAACCTTCCTGAACCAGAGGAGCTAGCATGCGCCTGGCTTTTCATTTGTGTAAACTCAGAAGTGTATTTTCTCTCTCCAGCAATCCTGCAAAGGCTCTAGACTCTGGCAACGGCTGATCAAAACAGAGCAGGAAGATAAACAGACTTATGGTTGGAGGACTTCGGTTTCGCTGGTGGCCCGAGGCAGTTACAGTTCTTTAAGCAAACCCAATTGTCTCACAAGGGTATTTTACGACATCTTTATGCAGCAGGTTCAAGCCACCCTTCAATGAAAAGCACTAAGCAAGCAAGCAGTTAAAAACCCCAATAGGTCCCCAGCAAAACAGAAGCTACACAAAAGGAAGAAAAGTGAAGCAAAAAAAGCAAACACTGTTTTATTCATCATTTTATCCCTGCCAGTCTGAGCACACGTCTGCCTTCCCCACTGCTCCATTAACACCGCGATTGCTGCAGGGAGACAGCGCGGCTTTTCTGACTTGTAAATGTCATTTGCAGAGCCCGGGTGATTTTCCCTGGTTTGGGCCGAGCTTGATTTTTTCTTTTTCTTTTCTTTCTTTCTTTTTTTTTTTGCCAAGTTGTTTCCTCGAGGGGGCCCTGCGGGAGCTCATTAGAGATCACACGGAGGTTTTAGGGAGCCGGGAGGGCGGGTTGGTGCTCTCCCCCCCAACAACACTTCCACCGGCATGTGAAGACAAGTGGAATTTTTCGAGGACGACTTCAAGCCGATTTCCCCAGAGAGCCCTGCTGCCACAGTCCGGGAATCCCTTTGGGCTAAAATTTGCTGAATTCATTTCATTCCATTTATGCAGAAAACTCCCAATTCACCTGTCATATAATTAAATGGGCTTACAGCCCAGCACTCCCATTGTCTGCTCCATTAGGAGAGTTTTACACTTTCTATATTCGTCAGTGGCACTAGTGCAATTTCCTTCCCCCCACCTCTTTTAAAAGGGAGCAATTTTCTCTTTTTAACCCCATTTGCTTTTCCTCATAAAGGCAGACATTTGACACTTAAAGGGACATGATTGCTTAAATTGCAGGAATTAGAGCTAGCAGACGCTGTTCGCTCCTGCAAGTCAATATGAGATATTTCCTCAGAGCATGCAAGGAGTTTGTGCTTTTCAGATAAGTGAATCAAGAAATGGCTTTGAAAAACCTCCTGAGGATCCGTCTTCCAGATCGCGCTGTTAAGAGAGCCCCTGCTTAAATTTCTTTGCTCCATTTCATCTAAGGAAACATGAATTGCCATTCTGCATCAGCCCATTTCTAGCCTTTCAGATGCCAGACTTCACCCCATGCCCATCCAGGAAGGGGGGAGCACAAAGAAGGAGAACCAGACTTTTTGATCAAGCAATGCAGTCTGACAGCCTCAGCTCCCCTCTGCATTATTTCATTAAAACATGTCACTAGGACCATACATTTTCACACCAACAAAATCTTTTGGACAAAGCTACTCAGCAAAGCATCCAAGCGGGATTTAGGTTTCAACTGTTGTGTTTTGCTTTGAGCAACCCTCCACCAACCTGCAGCCTCCACTTCCACGTCTCCCCATGGTCTTCTCCCATAAAAATCAAGTCTTACAAAAAAATAATTAAATCAGAGCTATGCAAAAAGGATCCCAAAGCCATTTGCTGCCTTTTGCACACCACATGCTCTGGTGCTGAGCGCGGAGCCAGCCTGGGCTTCCCCCTCTGCCAGATCATCAGCTCGCAGGAAGAAAGGCAGATTTGGGGACTTTCACGTTTCCAGCCGAAAGAGCTTCCTGCCTGACACCCCAGCTTCCGAAGAAAGCCAGCGCTTCCCATCCGAGTCCCAGAGAGCCGGGCCGTGTTTCCGCCAGAGGCGCGAGGGCCAGCGCAAAGCATCACCGCCACGGCGAGCCCCTCCGCCTCTGCCGGAGCCCCGATGAACCCATCACGGAGCGCTCCTCGCTCGCCTGACAGCCGCTCAAAGCCCGACAAATTGCTCGGCGGAGCGGCGCCATTCATCGCGGCCGCACCCGGGGGGCCTCCGGCGAGCCCTGCCGCCAAAGTTTGTTTTTCAGCCTCATTGGGCTGGCGGCGAATCCAGGCGGCTCTCAGCCTCGCTTTTCTCCGGCGGCGCGGTGACACCCCTGACAGGTCGGGGAGAAAGGGCTCGGTCCCCTGCGACCCTTGTTGTGACAGGCGCCGTCATGGCATGAATGACGGATGGGCGACAGCGTGCTATTCATCACCCCCCAACACCGCCCTCCGCCCCCGCTGCTCGGGCGGTGGGAAGGCAGAAGCTTTTGCCCACAGAAAAGGCTTTTATCACCCAGCAAGACAGGGCACATTAGGAGCACCTCCGCCTTTCCGCATCCCGTCCCCAGCACCTGCATCCTCGCTCTGCTGCTCCTCCCAGCTAGAACCTGCAGAGCACCAAAATGCAATAGCCTAAAGGAGCCCCCACCCACCCCAGCTGGCATAGCCAGCCTTGCAGACAGGCTCCTGGCCCACATTAGCTAGAGACAACTTGAGATATCGAGGAGAAGCCAGTCCAGCTGCCTTTACAGCACATGTGCTGGGGCTGGCATCTCTGCAAAGGTGGGCTTTCCTTTGCCCTGAAAGGCTGCAAGAACTGGATACACAGTTCAGTTCCCAAGCCTGCCAGATGTCTCCTCCCATCCACACCCAAAACATGGTGAGAAGAGGACTTTGGAAATTACAGCTTCATGCACTAGAAAACCCCAGCCTAAAACCCCAGCTAGTGCTAAAAAAAAATAATCAGTCCAGCTGATCTGTTTTGGCTAAGACTCCCACAGGTGCAGGTAACCTTTGTGCCTGAAATGCACTTGGCACTTAGGAGTCACTATTTTACTTTCCTCATCCTGCTTAAAAAAAAATTAGAGAAGTGTCCTTGATCCTGGTGAACTTCCTCCCCTGTGCCTGGGACATCTGTATTGCACCAAGTTGCTTCACCCTCGTGCTCTGCTAGAGGTTGTTTCGCATCCCATCAGCACTGCCTTGCACATGCTCGTGGCTTATGCAAGGCTCACGGACACCCTGACCAGTCAGGCACCCAGCAGGGTCCCCTCATCACAGAAAGCAAGATGAAGGTCCTTGGAGCAGGACCTTCCCCCTCATTTCTACAGAGCCCAGACCAGCAGCCCTGTTTCCCCCACCTCCTGCAGCACATGCTGCTGGAGATGGTCTTCTCCCTGGCATTAGCTCCAGCACAGAACAGCTACTGGTGCTCACTGCAAGAAGCTTGCGCCTGTTGATTGCTGCATCTTACTCAGCTGCTTGGTACCAAAGTGCTAGTGCAGGCAAGGCAGCACACAGTCCCCCGGTAAACAGGAGAGACCGAGGAGGAACGCAAGCTGTGTGGAAACCCATTTGTTTGATGAAGAAAGACTGTGATTCCTTGTACCCTGACAGCAACAGATTGCTGTACTGGGATGGGCGCCTCACTGCCAGCTGGTCCAGAAAGACTGGAAACAAACCATCTTCTACAGGCTGGCAACCAAATCCCACTGCCAAGGAGATCTCCAAAAGCTGGCTGCTTCTCCCTAGCACCAAACGTGTAGACCTCCTGGAAGTGAAACAGGGACGGTTCCCTGAGGAAGGGACCTGCTAAAGCTGACCCTAGGGCCAGGTCCCCTGAACCCTGCACGCACACATTATCATCTGCTCAGTGCTGTGCCCAGGTGCTGGGGCAATTAGGAAGCTGTCAGGCTCTGCAACACACACCAGGCATTTGAGCAGCCAGCAGAGCCTCCCAGTTCGTGCCGAGGAATACATTATCCCCAGGTTGCAGCGAGAGGAGAAAATCATTATCCCCACGCCTTGGCTTTCCTGGTGGCGCTCAGCACTCATCCATCACACTTGCATAATCGCTGGCCCCCACCATCCTGCAGCTGGGAGATGCTCTGCACAAAGGCAGCAGCAAGTGACAGGTCCCCCAGCTCTGCCCACCGGGATGGGTGCATGCACCCTTGCCATTTGAGCAGGCAAAACTCAAGGATGTGACACCCGGCATCTGGACCACACACCCAGCTCGTGCCCTGCCAGCTCCCTGCCACCGCTGACATTTCCCAGCTGCTGGGGAGCGAGCTGACAGCTGCCAGAGCAGCACCTACAAACCCACCATCCATCACCACCACCAGCCTGGCTCTGTCAGGCTTCCCCGGCCCCAGCAGGACCCACTCCATCACCAACAGCTCTTCTCCTGGCAGTTCCCATGTTTAACTCTCCCGGGACCCCCCACGTTGCACAGGATCTCTTTGCTCAAACAGCAGCCCAGGATGGGAAGGGCTCACCGTGACCAGCAGAGACACCTGGGCTCTGAGCTGTCACCCCCACCATGCCCTGGCATTACACACTTGCCAGCCGCTTGTTCACCCAATTCATCGCTTGTCCGACTCTGGGAAGAGACACAGGCTCTACAGCTTCAAGGGAGACAGTTTTACAGAGCCGGATTCAGGAGCAATCAAGCACCTTAACAGGGAGACCTGAAGGAGCAGGTAGGAAGCGATGAGACAGGCACAAGCCAGAGTAGCTCATCTCCACACCCAGAGTCCACAACAGAGCAGCATCAGCAAGCAACGTCAAGACCCTCAGGTACAGGCTACCAAGAGCCAAAACAGCTCCCGGACTGGCAAGCAACTCGCTTAAGTGCCAGGAGCCAGTCAAGCACTGGGCTTTCCATGGCAGGCAGCACATTTTGGGCAAGCAAAGTGCCCTGGCTCACTATCCGCTGCAAGCAGCAGGAGAGTCTGGCTCTGTTCACTCAAGTTCCTCCAGGATCATCTTTGTCCACTTCAACTCTCCCAGGGGGGCACAAAGTTAACATATACCCCCCTCCTAGCTTTTAGTTTTTAAATAAAACCATCCTGGCAAATACTTCCAGAGTGACATCAGCACAAGGTGATTTATTGCTGCTTTAGCTCACTGCATTCCCCCTGGGGGCCCAGGAGCAAGGGTAGGAATCGCATCTGCTAATGCCTCGCTTTGCACCCCCTGGCCCAGCTCTGCACACGCTCAGCCCCGCTGCCGTAACTTTCTCTGCAATCACTCCGCTGCTGCGCTGATTACTATCGATTTCTGTTGCCTTTCCATCATTCAGAAGAGTTAACGTCTAGACGTTTGCTGAGCAGACTCAATCAGGCCTCACTAATAATCATTTTGTCCAGTGAATTTTTAGCTTATGGGAGCGAGGGGGGGCACATGTTCCTAGTGGAGACCACCTCCACTTTAAAATCAAGAAAGGTCAAATGCTGCTAAAGAGTGATGCCTAGGTTCAAGGTCCTGAGGCTTGCAATACTCAGCACCCATCACTCTCCCCTGCCAAGTTCCTTGCAGGATCTGGCCTACAGAGGATTTACCAGTACAGCTTATAGGGATGGTCACTAGCTCCTCACCACACACAAGCAGAAGGCTGGACTTTCCCATACAAGAAGTTTCTTTACAGACCTGTGCAAGCTGCCTTTGCACTCACTTAAGGTCCCCGTCCCCCTCCTCCACCAGCAGGAGAAAGATCTCCAGGAAAGCCACACGCACACCCTGAGATGGAGGCAGGGACAGGGAAGCTGTGCTGGAGAGGGGCTGAGCAGGTCAGCCAGGCGCCAGAGCACCCCGTAAGTCCTCAGTGAAACACAAGCAGTGAGGTTGCCAGAGCAGCTGGCTCCAGAGGTGACAATCTGAGTCCCCATGGTGTGTCCAGAATTTGGGACTCCTGGGGACAGCATGGGGCACAGCCTATGGAGTCCTTGTGACCTCCCCATCGTGGTCCTTAGCTTGGGAGCTGTGCACCGCTTTGGATGTACCTTGCTATGACCTTTATGAGAGATTCCCACCCCATTTCTGAGAGTCACCAGATTCTCCACACTGCCTTGTGTCCTGGTCTGGTGACCCAGAAGCTGCAGGTGGCTGTGCTGGGATCTCAACGACCTGCTAATGTATTGCCCTCAGCCCTGCCATCCTGACAGCCCTCCAGCTTCCCGCCCAGCATCCCCATACACTCCCCACCCAGCCCAGTCCTCACATCTATCACAACTCTCTACATGACAAAGCAGGAAACAGAAGACCCATGAGAAGGCTGCATCGGAAAGAAGTTGCATGCAAATAGCTGGAAAGAAAAGAGAGCCCAGGGGATGTCCAGGAAAGACGAACCGTTAGATCAATCCAGTCTGTTGCCTTAAGTGCTGCAAGTCCAGCTTTTGCAAGAAATGTTTTCACAGGTGTATGAGACACCTCTAAGAGCAGATGAGACAATGTCTTCAACAGAGATGTTATTTTATAGTGAGATGCAGGAAATGGAGCCCCTGGGGGAAGGGCGTCTTTCTTCCTTTATTTGGACAGCTTTTAATATAACTAAGAAAATAAAAACATAGCCTCTTTGAATGTGTTAATCCTGCCAGTTTGTCCTACACTTACTGCAGTTTTTAGAAGACTATATTTGAGTTGGAAGATGAAATATTTAAGACATCACTCCCAAATGCTAGGAGTCAGCATTTAAAAGCTTCCAGATGACACCAGGACCAGGGAGCATAGCAGTGACACCACCCACACCACCACCTTACTGCCGACCTACACGCAGGGAGAGCAAACAAGACGCCTGAAGAGGATCTCAGGATCCCCTTGTCCACAGTATTGTCCAGTGACAGACTCATCAAGCCAACTGCCAGGCAACAGCTTGGGGCACCGAGGCCTGGGAATCACACTGATACTGCAAAGGGAAGGTTTTGGAGGAAAGCCAGCTCCTCTTGCCTGCAGGGCCGTGCATGCACGCTGGCACAGGCTCCCCGTGCAGGGGGACGCGTTGGAGGTGTGCAGACGGGGGTTGCAATTAAAACGTGGTCAGCATTAGGCCAGATCCTGCAAGGGGCAGGACAGGTGATGCTGCATCCCTCAGCACCCTGCTAGCTGACAGCAGAGGCCGGCTCAGATCCATGGGCACACTGGGCACCCCACTGGCTTGCCACCCTGCAGGTTCAGGTTTCAGCCCTGCAAACCCCCGACGCTGGGAGCTGCAGGCCTCCCTGAGGAGACCAAGCCCTGCTGCACCCCTGCCAGGCCCGGTCCTGCCCTGTGGCTTAGCAGCAGGAGGGCTAGGCTGGCTTCCCAGCACACCTGCAAGAAGCTCAGGTCAAACAGGCACAAGGACCATGTCTTCTCGAGCTACCCTCTCCCATGCTCTTCACTAACCTGCACTGCAGAGGAGGTCAGGTCCGGGCTGTATCCTGGCGAGGAGAGGTGGAAACTGCTGCAGCTCAGCAGGCGCCTTGGGGCAGGTGCCGAGGAGGAGGAGGAGGAGGAAGAGGAGGAAGAGAAGCGTTCATCTGCTGAGTCACCCGGGAGCTCTGGGGAGGAGCCGAGCTCAGGGTCAGCCAGCAGTTGCTACGGGCAAGGCAGAAGATTTAAGGTAAGCAAGACCTGAGAGCAGCTTGGTGGCTCTAGCACCCCCCCTCCTGGTCTGCCGTATCCCCCCCAAGGTCTCCTGCAACACATCCCACCACACCCCAGCAAGAGCCCCAGGCAGCCCACTACAGGACAGCTGCAAGGAACCCCCTCCAGGTGAGCAGCCCCTGTCCCCCACAGCCCACCATCATCACTTAACAGCTTGGCTCTAGCACCTACCTTCCAAGAGTAGGACTCTTCATATGAGCAAAAGAGTACCAGAAGCAGCCACCAGCACCCTTTCTTTTATATCTAGGGACACCTTCTAGGTACCTCCCCAAGAATAAACCTTCCAAAGCCCAAACTACAATAATAAAAAGGAGAAAGAAATAAACCTACTCCCACTACTGACAAGCTTTCCTGGAGCCCACCCCCTCCCATCATCTTTTATAGGGAGCACCTGCCCACCTCCCAGCTGGCTTGGATGGGGCTGGCTGCTCCTCAGCCCTTATAAAAGCAGGGCTTGGGGCTACTGGGGAGCCTCATTTTTCCTGGGGTGCCTGTATTTCTTGGGGTTTCTCTGCTGGAGGGGCTGGCCTGGAGCAGCTGGGAAGCATGGGGGGCTTTAAGAAGATTGAGCAGACAAGCTGGAGGTTGCAGCCCTGCTGCAAGTGGTGTGGGTGAGGCTTGGGGCTGGCTGCAGCTCTCATGCTCAGTAGGAAATGCCCAGCTGGTCTGGGGGAACGGTGCTCAGCACCCTGCTCTATTAGTGGCCCTAGCTGGGTAAGAAGGGGGCTCAGCTGGGGCAGAGCCAGGTTAATGTCCCCATAGATCCTGTTCCTCCAGCTCCAGGCACGCTTGGTGGCAGGAGCCTGCCTGCTCCCCTGGGTGGCTGCCGTGTCCCAGAGCCCATGGCTACACCTGGAGCTCTGCTAAGCTGCTCTCCTCCCAAAACCAAGGCAGTCCCTGAGACCGTCAGCCCCAGGCAGTGGGTTTCCAGTCCTGGGGCCCGTCTGACTACCTGGGGAATGAGGGAAGGGAAACTGAGGCAGGGCTGAGCTGTGCTGTTCAGCAAAGACTTCACCTGAAGGACACAGAAATTGCTCCCTTCCGGCACCGCAACTGCCCTTATTCCAGCTGGCCGCCTCTTGGGATGCCCGAGCTACCCCAGGGCCAAACCCCGTCTCCGGCCGAGCGGCGGGGTCTCGCTTGGCTCGAGCCCGGGCTCCCCGTGCCGCTGTCCTCCCCGGCCAGGCCACCGTGGGTGGCCCCGCGTGGGCTCTCGTACCTCGGGTGCCTCGGGGGAGCGGGCACGGCCCTCGGCGGGCAGCGAGCGGTACGCCGAGCCCGGCGCGTGGAGCGAGCGGCGCGGCGGCGGGGCGTCCGGAGAGCGGCGGGGCTCCGCGGCAAGGGGCGGCCGGTGCTCGTGGAAGGAGACGGCGAAGGCCAGGCTGCCGCAGTGCCGCGCCAGCCGGTCGCTGCCCACCCGCAGCAGCGGCGCCACGCCGTGGTAGCGGTACAGGTCCTCGTGCCTCCCGGCGAAGAGGTTCATCCGGGGCTGGTTGGGGCGGGGGTAGATGGCGAAGAAGGCTTCGCCCGCCCGCCGGCCGCCCTCGCCCGCCGCGCCGCGGAACCGCAGGGCCTCGATGCGGAGGCGCGCATCGTGGTCCCCGTCGTTCTTGCAGAAGCCTGCGGGCGGGGGGAGGCGGGCGGGCTGGCGCCGGCGGCTCGCGGGAGCCTCTCCGGGGCTGGCGGCGGGCGCCGGTGGGGATCCCGGGGGGGTCGTTCGCTGAAGGGCTCGGGCGTTCGACCCCTTACCTTTGGGCAGGGTGAAGGTGAACTTCCTCCTCCGGAAGGAGCAGGTCTCGCCGGGGTCGCCCTGCTCCACGACGTCGGTGGCGCCCGTGTCGCTCCAGACGGCCTCCCCGTCGTTGACGCGCAGCCGCACGCCACCGCCGCTGCCGCCCTCCAGCAGCGGGTTCTCGGCCGTCAGCCGCAGGGCGTAGCGGCCCCCGCTGTTGAAGCGCACGTGGAGCACCTCAAACTCGAGGTCCAGGGTCTTCTCTTCGGCCTTCAGGCGCGCCTTCTGCAGGGCCACAGGGACGCGAAGCTCGCCCGCCGGCGCTGCCATGGGCACGGACGTGCCGCTGAGAGCCCGGCCCTCCCCTGGGAATAGCGGGGACCTCGCAGACCTCTGCCCCGCAGCGAGTCCCGCTGGCCTCCGGCCGCCTCCTAGCTGGAAGCCAGAGCAGGTTTCCGAGCAGCCCTGCGCTCTTTCCAGCCGGGAAGCACCCGGGGGTGCCCCGGGTACGTGCCCGCTTCACATCTTCGCCGGCGGCTTTCAAAGGCAGCGCAAAAGGGAAAGAAATCTCTGGCCCTGGAGGAGCGTCCTGGCCGACGCGGGGAGATGCTGGCGGCGGTGGCGAGAGCTCGCCTCTCCCGCCTCCCGTGCGATGGCAGCGCCGGGGGCTCCGAACTCCGGTTTGTTTGCCAGGAAACCAGGTAACTAGACGCGAAGCGGTGGCTGCCTTCCAGCAAACAGAGCCTGGCCGCCGGCGGTGCGAGGAAGGCTCTGTGCCACGGGTATCCGAGGCGATGCCAGGCGAGACGGCGCACGCACGCATGTGCATGGGGTGCGGGTCTGCGCCGGGGAGCCGCCAATGGTACCGGGCTTCCCGATCCTTTGGCCTTGGGAGGTTTATCCGGCCACGAAGGGGTGCTGGCTGCCGTTTGCAGAGCCCTGCAAGAGATGCTGAAGGCGCAGCACCCCGGGCGGTGCGAGCCGGGGAAGCTGCTAGCACCCATCTCCCTGACCCCAGCGGGACTGTCCTGCCCCTCCTGCACCCGCCTGCTGTTTGCTGGACCCCAGCCGCTTCTCGGCTCATCTGCAAGGCAAGTTTTTAGCTGGTTTTGCTCCTAACTGGCTCATGGCGGGGTCAGGTGAGCCAAGGGAGGAGAACGGGATGAGCCCGGGGAGCAGTGCCTTGCTGCTAGATCGGCTCCCAAAAGGCGAAGGGGGCATTTATCCCCCCCATCCCAATTCTACCTCCCAGCAGCTTTGCAGACAAGCTGAAGGTAGAAGCTGTTGCTATAAAACAAGCATTTGAAAAACACCGCACAAAACAAAGGTTGGTGCGAACCCAGGTGTTTTGGGAGTGACCTCAGCGGGGCTGGCGGTCTGGGGGGGGGCAGCGAGATGAAGGGAGCCTGGAAGAGCACCGTCGGCTCTTTGCCAGCTCGGTCACATCCCGTTCCCTGCTCGCTGTTGGGAATGGCTTGTTCCCGCAGCTGCAGGGATGTTCCTGGTGAAACGCGAGCCAGGGCTGGGCTAGCGACGGGCGCTTGCTGCACCAGCTCCTGCGGCCACGTACGAAGCCGCATTCCAGTCTCTTCATGCCGGCGTAAACCTGAGACAACAAGGTTCTCCTCGGGGTGGAGCGGCTTGAGCAATAACGCGGCATCCGGGCCCTCGGGGCACGGGACGGCTGTGGTTTTTTTAGTACGCGAGAGCCGGGGAGACCATGGGAACGGCCCTGCAAGGGACCCGGCGCGCTGGGTGAGCACCGTTCGTTTGGCCTTAACTGCACGTCCCGTATCCTCGTCCATAGAGCCGGGACCCGTGTCCAAATTGCTGCCTCCGCACACCCCTTTGCAGGGACGCGTGGGCCCTGGATGAACTCGGTAGAAATCAGTCTGTGCCTCATGGCTCCCCGCTGCTTCCGGAGAGGCCACGCGAACCTCCTGCTCCTTTTTCGGTTTCTAGTGCCAGGTTTTGGCACGATTTCACCAAAACCCATTTTCCCCGCTGGCGCTGCTGGGCTGGTCTCGAGGGCTCGCTCCCCGTGGGATCCCCTCGCGTCCCCCCGTCTCCTTTTCCATTTTCGGGTTGAGACCCGGTTCAGCCCCTTGAGCCAGGTGGTCTCTCCCAGCACAGGGCTGGAATTGCCTGCTTGGGCGATGCTGCGCCTGCAAAGCTGTGGCGATTTGGGCCACGAGCCTGCTCGTGAGATGGGAGCCGTCGTGCTCATTTGTGCAGCCGGGGTTTGCTTCGGCCCCCACCCCTGCGCCTGGTCCCGTGCAATGCGCACGGCTCAGCGGGGGCAAAGCAGCAGGATTAATCCTAGGTATCAAAGCAGTGGCTGCGCGAAGGATCAGGTCCTGCCTTGGGTGACAGCCCCTGCTTGTGACACTCGGGTGACAGGGACTTCAGCCCACAAATTCACGGCTGGTCCTGAAAGTTTTCCCTGACTCGGTTAAAAACCTGCCAAGCTCTAATGTGTGGAAATGGGAAATGTTTCTGCCTGCGTATCCTTAACTATCCCACTTAATTTCCTTCCTGCCCTTGTGCAAATACATTAAAAAACCGCCTCTAATGGTGGGATCATCACAGAGTAATTCTCACATAATCGAATCTCGGGCACAGTTAATTCATGCAGCGTTTCTCTCCAGCCGCAGTGGAGGCGCATGCGGAGCGCGTCTCGGATTGCTGGCTCCGTCGTCGCGTTGAAAGGACATGAGATAAAGATAAAAGTGAAACTGCAACCGAGAACTCTCCAGGAGGGGGATGAATCGGGGAGGGAATTACCCACGCTGTCTTATCGGAAGCTGGCAACCACGAAAAGGGCTGCATCTCCGTTTCAGGATTTCTTTCCGGCATCACGTACCCGACCTGCTCCCCCGGCACAAAGCACCACAGTTCCTGCTGGGAGCAAGGTCGCTTCCCCGGATCAGGGAGAGCTCTGCTTTTGGCAGCCCGAAGTCCTGTGGGTTTTGTCCTCTCCTTAGACGTGAAAAGTGCTCTTTGACTTCTGGAGCTCTGCCCGCGCAGCGAGTTCGAGGTTTGAGGCTGGAAAACTCGTATTAATGATCAGAGCTCGATGTTCCAGCCAAAGCTGGGTTCCTGCCATCCTTAGCTCTTTCTCTGTATAGTCTCTTCCCAAACAGAGATGGGCTGAATGGACACGGTAAAAGAGGCAGGGATTTGCTCGTGGTCGATGGCCGGGAAAGAGGACGGGAGACGGCGGCAGGGCATCCTCGGTGCGTGAAGCAGGGAGGACCCTGGGCAGCGCTCGCGATGCCGCGGCCCCCTGACCTGGCGCTTGGCCCCGGCGGAGGGATGGGCGCGAGGGTTTGGCGTGGGAGGCTCCCCTAGGACTGAGGGGGCACCACAAGACGTGCACAAAAAGTAGGTGGGAGCATATCTAAGGCTTGCGGCTAGTTTCCTGGCAGAGCCATTTGGGGGACAGAAAACACCAAGCTGGAGGAATGTAAACCTTTTGCAGGGCATTACGGAGTGTGCCGAAACGTTTTTGTGAGCAGTGAAGCCACGTCAGGGTGGTTGTTCCCACCGTGGCGTGTATATATATGATCATTTTGCTAAGGTCGGAACAAGGATCACTGGAGTATTTTGAGGGAAAAGCCCCCATGGTTTTGAATTTCAGCCTCACCCCATCTTTCTGCTACAGGTCTGATGCTGGCTGGAAACCTGCTCCATCTCCTCTTTTCTCCTTAATTCCTTCCTTGCTTGCCCTGGAAGCATGTTTGGGAAGCGAACACTGCATTTCTCATTTAAAAATAATCCTGGGGGGAGGAAAAAAATCTGCAGGTCACTTTGTTCAACATTGCCGCAAGGTTTCAGCTAAAAATTAAGCTAAATCTTGAAGGTTGATTAATTTTTCTTTGCTTCATTTGCTTGCTTGCTGTCACATGTGTGTATTTATCTGGATTATTTCCTCGCGTGGTTTTGTGAGGCGCTGGCTGATGAACAGTCTGCAGCTCCCGGGAGCGCTTGCGTGAAGCATGCGTTGGCCTTGGAGCAGACGGATGGACGGCAGCGAGGATACCTGTCCCTCCCGGGTGTCTCCCGTCCACCTGATCTCGCCTTCACAGCAAAATAGTCCCGAGTTCACACCAAAAAATTCCCAGGTTTTGGGGGGAATTTCCTTTGGATTAGGTAGTGTTGGAACAGCCAGTGGAGTTTCTGAAAGCTGAGCTTTCCGGCGAGCCAGCGCTGTCCTTGCTCAGCGCGACAGGGACCACGAGAGACAGGCCAGCGACCTGGCTGCTGTGGGAAAAGGGGGGGGGGTTCCTGAAATCCTGCTCCCTCCAGGAAAGGAGGGGGGGGTTCTAGGGACCGGTGTGACTCCGCATGGCAGTGCCACGGGGGAAACACTCTCAAGGAGTTTATCAAGCCCCTTTGAGGTGGGGCTGTGGAATGTTCCAGTTTTATTGTATGAAATGATCAAAAAGAATTTTTTTAATGCATTTTTTTTTTAATTGCACGGAGGAAACGGCCTCTTCTGTGCCAAAGCGACACAAAGTGTGGCTTCTGTTCCGGGACCGGCCGCGGAGGTGTCGGCGTCGCGGGGAACGAGGGAAGGGGTTTTCCTCCTCGCCAGCTGCTTTTCCAAAAGATGCAGTGCATCGGACCTCCTCTCCCAGAAAGTTTTCCAGCATCTCCGGGCCGGTGCTGGGCCCTGCCGGTCGCAGCCCTGGGGAGCGGAGGAGGGAGCAGCTCAAATCCCCGCTGAGCCGACACAGACCTAGGGAAGAAGGGGGCTGGGTCGAGCTGCCTCCTCTCCGGCAGCGCACCGGAGAGCCGAGCACGGGGTTGGTTGTTTTTAATTTCCTAAACCCCCGGGTGGCCCCGAGCCAAGGCCTCCCCGCGATGGAGGGGATAAAGTTCCTCAGCCCTCGCGAGGCGCCGCGCTCTCGCCGGTGCGCTGAACTTTGCCTTTAAGCTTGCATGGCTGCATCCGCGCCGGGCTCCGCCGGTCGCACTGGAACGCGCGGAGCGGCTGCCGTGAGCCGGGCTCTCGCCCCCGGCCGCTCGCTCCGGGGGGCTGCCGAAAGCAGGGGCGCGGGAAGAGGAGCGGATGCGTTATAAACTTCTCTTAAGGAGGCCGGGCTTCTCACGAGACCGTCGGCGAGCGGCGAAGGCTCTCGGTACCTTGGGAGGAAGGTAACTCTTTCTGTTTTCCCTTTCCCCCCCTCTTCTTTTTTTGCATTTGTCTTAATTCCTCACCAACTTTGCAACGCAAGGGAAGCGGGGCTTAAGGAGGCTGCGCCTGCCTCTGGAGTTTGTTACTCCAGGCTGGAACCACAAACTCGAGCCTGCAGCCCGTGTGTTCGCTCGAGGTGGCGAGCCCTTTTGGGGGGCTGCAGGGCCAGGGGGCCGAAACCTCGCGCGCGCGGAGCAGGTGGGGGGGCGACCTCTCCTGGGTGCCCCCATCGGAGGTTTCGCCTCCCTGCCTGAGCCTCCCGAGGGGGGCTTTTCCTGGGAGACACCAGCTCCCCCAAAGCATCCAAGGAGCAAAAGTCGCCGGGTGCTTTGCCTTGGACATCCGCAGCAGCGGCTCGGGGGCTGCCGCTGGCGCGCGACCCGGTTAACGGTTTTAGCGCAGTGGTGCAGGCTCCCGGCCCCCCCCGGCTTGGTTTGCGGGGGCTCCTCGCGTGGGCAAAGCGCGGCAGGTGCAGCTGCCTGGGCAGCAACGAGGGCTTCGCAACCAGGGGGAGGGGGCGCAAGCCTAAAAATAACCTTTAAAAGCCCCAGTTGCTTCGCTGTTTAAACTGCCCTTGCGTGCAACAGCATAAGTTGCAGCGTGCAAAAGGTGCTTCTGCTTTGAATTGGCTTTTTGGCAAGCGCGTTTGACCTCGGTGGCGGATTTAATATCTGCCGGCTCCAGCTTTGCAGACAAAAGGGTTTGTAAAGAGCTGGAGAGGCTCCCTGGCCCCCCGTGCTCTCCCCCGGGGTGGCGGAGGTCAGCGGGTGCTGGAGTTATCCGGGGGGCATCCGATCCGGGTCAGAATCAGCCTCGCGATGCTTTGAGCAGGGAGGCGAGACGAAAACGCTGCCGGCACGGGCTGGCTCTGGAGCAGTCAGACTGCTCCGCGCCGAGCGATGGGAACGAAGATTTCCTTCGAGCCCCCGTCCCGTCTCTGCCTCCTCCCACGTGCACGCCGCTTCCCGGTGCTGGTGCGAGTCCCCCGGCCCTTTCCCTGCCCCAGGCAAGCGATTTCCCGCAAGGGGGAGAGCTGTGGCCGGGGATGCTATGAGTTCACTGCTCCGGGAAGCAGGCTTCCCGGGTCAGGTCAGCAGTGCAATGAGTTTGTCCTCAACCCACGCGGCGCCCAAGCTGTTGCCTCCGTGCTCGGGGAAGGCAGGGAGCGTCACCCGGCGCGGGGGGATGTTTGCACAGCTGCGGGGGCTCAACCTGGTGTCTCCGAGCTTCATGCCTCTTGCTTTTCGGATGTTGCAGAGTTAGCAGTGATTTTGGGTGGCTTTCAGGCCACCAGCTGGCTAGCCCAGGGTGTGCAATGAGTTCCTCAGTCCCCGGGCTGGGAAAGGGGGTGTGGGGGGACGGATGCTCTCGCTGGTCTGGGGCAGAGGCAGGAAGCACACGGGGAGGCTGGAGTGGGGTTTTCCTGCCCTCTGGGAGCCTGTAGTCATTTTGGTGATGCTGCAATCGCCCCTGTGGCTGGGAAAATCCAGGGCACCTACAGGAAACGTGGCAGTTCTGGAGGTCAGGATGAGTTAGCTTGGCCAGTGGAGAGCTGTAAGCTGATCCCGTTCCTCCTGCCGCCGGGCCAAAACCACCTCTCGTAGAAGGTGCCTGTTGGGAAGGAGGAACGGCCCGTCCAGGCGTAGGCAGTTGGGTTGGGCTGGGTGTACAGTGAGCAGAGGAGTCAAGCCAAAATGCCTGTCCTCCCTGCAGCATCCTAAAGTCCATGGCTGCTTGCCAGCAGCCTCATGGCAACACAGGTCCCAGCATCTTCTCTACAAGTGTTTCCTCCAGCAAGTGCTGGTTTGCTGTTGCTCTAATTTGGCCAAGCGTTATCCAACCTCTGCTTCAGGGTCCCCATTGGTTGGTACCCAACAGCACTGCAAGGCTGGGTCGTGGGTTTGCAGGGTTCAGCCTCATGTTGAGCCTCCTGCTTGCCATGTGTCGTATCGATGTAAATAGGAATTTCTCCAACTGGGGTTGTGCCTAGGGCTGATTTAGCTGCCAGGATGGCTCTCTTTCCCACCTGGAGTATGGCACGGGTGCAAGAATACACTGGATCTGCGTTGGGGCAGTCTCCTCCTCTTCCCATGTGCTCCAGCAGAGCAGAACGGTGCCACGGCTTCCCTGGCTGACTCCTCAGATGGGCTGTAGACCAGCTGTGTCCCTGCACCCCTGCCTTCCCTGCAATCCATCCAGCGTCCTGCGGGATGGAGGTATCCCCCATCACTGTCCCACCTTGCCAGGGTAAGGCAGAGATTTGGGGTGAGACCCTAAACTCCACATCTGGATTTGGGCCTGAACAGGTGAGAAAAGGGGATCCTTGAACTGAAAAAGCCTCTGCTTTTCCAGAAAGATGATCAAAGTCTTCAGGCAACTCAGCAAGAAATGACTGAGCATCTTGGGCCTCTGTGGCATTCTGGAGGTCTTGAACGTTGCTGGTGGAGGGAGGGGAATGGGGAATGACTGCTCCCTCACCCTTCCAGGTCCCGCACGAGCGTGGAGGCCCTGGGTTGCCAGCCGATCCATTTGCTGGTGTCCTCTCAAAATCACCTGTGTGCTGTGGCTGTGCTGGGAAGGCCTCTACCTCGAGTCAACCCGGCAGCCACCACCCACCGCGGCTCCCGAATGGCAATTGAATTAGAGGAGATCTCTTTTAAACAACTCTTCCCCCCTGGCCCAAGCACTCCCTGAACAATTGTGAAACGAGATCTTTATCATTTTTATTAAAAGCTGTACACAAGGCATCGCCATTAAGCTGGATATGAGGAGGGAAGGGGGGGTAATTCCCTTATGGCGCTCTCCTTCTCTCTCCCCCAGTTTAATTCATAGTGGTGGGATGCAAAAGCTCCCCAGAGAGTGATGGATAGTGGGAAATGAAGAATATGAAGGAGCTTTATTGAGCCCATCAATCTCGGGCGATGCTGCTGCGATCAAAGGCCCAGCCTGTTTCGGCAGAGGTTATGCAGAGGAGCAAAGAGATCGGGTTTCGGGTAAATGCAGGGCACAGAGGGGCTGGGCAGGCAGCAAGCACAGCCGTGCCTCTGTGCTGCCGGCTCCCTGCCAGCAGTGCCCGGGCTCGGCCCGGCGAAGCATCCCGCTGTGCGGGTGCGTCCCGCAAGGCGCCTCGGCCGGGCAGGGTGGAGACGTGGCCCTGCCCCGGCTGGGCTCGGTCCGCGGCGGGGGACGCCGACCTGCGTTGCTTGCTCCTGCTGGGAGTTTGGCACACCTGCCTCTCCTCCTCAGCACGGCTGCACCCTGGAGCACTGCAGCACGCATGGAAATAGGGGATTTAACTCTTCCCCGCCTTGGCCAATACTGTGGTGAATCCTAATGGGAGCCTTCAGACCCTCAGCACATGCTTTTTTTGGGCTAAAAGGGAGCAGCCATTTGTCCTTCCAAGCCCATCTTCCCTGCTCTGCATGTGTCATCAAGGTTGCTGCTCTGCTACAGCATCTGTTGCATGCTCGCACCATTGGCCCAGTCAATAGGGGACCTGTTTGGCTCCGGGCTTAGATCTGCTCGTGTTACACCTCCAGGTGTCACTCAGCTGGTGGTGCTGGAAATGGCCAGTTGGACTGTGGCAACGCGTGGACGTGGGTTGGGTGAAAGCTTGGGCTTTGCCCGGGGATGAGGCAGGTCCATGACAGTAGTGGGAAGTCTCTGAAGCGCCTCCTGTGATTTCTCCATAAACCTATTTGTCATGGACATTGAGAGAGACTTTGTCACCCTGCCAGGTGGGTGGAAAGAGGGGACCTTCCTCTGGACTGGGAGACATCAGTCTCCTGAAGATGAGCAGGGTTGGGCTGGACCAGCCCATGGATGGGAGATTTGAAGAACCCTTGGCTCCAGTGTGGTGTTGACCAGCCTTGGTCCCGTACCTGGTTGGAAGACAGAGGTAGTGAAGCCCTGGGGCCTGAACATAGCAAAATAGTCCAAGTATGGATTTACTGGGAAGGGCAGCTGATACAAAACCCAGGAAGCCTCTTGGCTTGGTGGTGTGATTTTGCTGCCTGGCATGGATTCAGGCTGGGGCTTGCCTGGTGGGGTTACTTGACAGCTGTGTGTACAACGCATCTAGCTGGGCCTTTTCTTTTCTCTCCTTCCTGCTTTTCTGCACCAATTGCAGCCACTGTGCCAGTGAAGGCTCTGCAGGAGGCAGCTCTGTGTTTAAGGCTGGTCCGCTCCGCTTCGTGACCGCCAGCACAGCCCTGGGCAGCTGAAAATCAAAGCAGGGGACATCTGGAAGGTGGCTTTTCCTGGCCTGCTCAAAGGTGGGTTATAGAGGGCAGCACTGTTATGGTTGGGCTGGCGGGGGGGGTACAAGCCTTGCATCTCTCGGGCTTTCAGCTGGCTGTGCACTCTTTCCATCGCGATGTGCCGTGGGGCAGGGCTGGGTGCAGCTAAGCGGCCGCCGTGGTGCAGCCCTCTGTGCTCCATAAGCAGTTTAGGCTGGCAAAGTGCTTTGGGATCCCTCTGGCTGAGCAGCTCTGCACTCAGGTACTGCAATGATGGGAACAGCATAAAACAGGACGGAGCGTGAGCTTTCAGCCTGCGTGAGGCCGTTTGTGCCGAGGAATTGGGTGAGTTTAGGGCGACAGGGAGGCTGGGCATCTGCTGGGGGGTGTCTGAGGAAGGATGCTGACTCGGGCCGCTCTACCAGCCGTAATTCAAGCCCCAGCTTCCAAACGCGGGTGCTATAGCAAAGATTTCTCTGCAGCCCCTCAGCGATCCTAGGGGATGGAGAGGGGGCTTCCAGGCCTTAGGAGACATAAACGCATGTGCTGTCGCAAACTGTGTATCTTTTAGAGGCTCCTTCTACCTTTTTACGGAGTGCTGCATTCTTGGGAGGTGAGGTCAGAGCTGTTTCCCGGAGCAGGCGAAACCAAGGGATGTCTGGAAAGTCGATGTGTTGAGGCTGAAACATGTGCACTGGGTTGGTCCGGGATAGAGTTGGGGCCTGAACCTGCTCTGGGCTGTCAGCAGGAGCAGCAAGTAGGGCATGCACCCAGGGCTGGTCCCTCCTCCACTGAAGCCTGAGCTGGGATGGGATGAGGATGGTGCTGTAACCGCTGCTAAAGGCTAGGGCAGATGGGACCTGCTTTCTAGCTGATTTATTGCCCCCCATGAAGGGGGTGAAGGCCTCAGCCCAACTCGTGGAGGAGGCGCCCATACCTGCTCCTCCCTTATCTGGAGGGGACCCAAAACCTGGTCCTGGGTGCAATGTCCAGCAGAGCACGAGCCCATAAGGCCCTGGGACAGTGTGGTCATGGCAGCGGGTGACACTTCTGTCTCGGGCTGGAGCTGCCTGCGGGAGGGATGGGGCCCGAGCCCATCGGGTGATCTTGGGAATGCCTTTGAAGCTGGCGAGCCGTATCCAGCGTTGTTTCCTGGCGAACACCAGCTGTATAAACAGCAGCCTGGAGCAAAGCTGCCGGTTCAGTCATCCATCTCCACCCCAGGAGAAGCAGCGCAGCCACTCGGGATTCCCTGCGGAGCAGCGCTTGGCGGGGGCTCCGAGGAATTTCCTTGAGCGGGGGCCCAGCCGGGGTGGGATGTGGTGGCCATGGGCCGGACCGGTGTCCCCAGGCCCTGTGCTGGAGGCCGGGGCTTGGCGGCAGTGCCGAGGGTGCCCAGCATTTGGGGAGGCGAGGCAGAGCCGTGAGCGCTGCAGGGGCTGACGTTCGTGCCAAGCTCTGGCTTCACTGAGCTGGTCCTTGGGCAAGCGAAGGTTTCCCTAGCATGGTTTCGTGGGTTTCCTGACACTTCCAGGTAGAGATGACTCTCATGTCTCCTCCTTCCTCCCGGTGGTCTCAGCTCCCTGCCCTGCTGTGGGGGTCGGCACAGCTCCTGCAGCGGCTGCGTGCGCCTCGGTTTCCCCACTGCCGCGTAGGGAAGAGGGAACGGCGGTGTCTTTCTGATAGCGACGCTGGGAAATAGGTCACAGCTTGTGAAACATAGCTGCAGGGCAGCCCTGGAGGGCACGGGGCTGCCTGAGCCAAAGCCATCAAGTGCCACGCAGAAAACAACAGCGAGAAGGAAAGATGAAAACTCGCTGGGTTTGGTGCTACGACAAATTGCTCTTCCTTTTTATTGTTAGCGAGGGAGAGGAGCGGAGCAGGCTTGTCTTGGCACAGGCAAGTGCCGCGGTTTTCTCCAGGGACGGCCGCCATGGGGCAGAGATGGGGGGAGGAAGCCAGCGCCCGGGCGCGAGGGACGGGGACTGGGCGCCCAAAGGGACGGTCAGACAATGAGGCTCAAATCGGAGGCGTCCCTGCAAAGCCGAGCCTGGGGAAAAGCAGGACACGCTGACGCCAGGCACGCGGGCGCCTCTGCGCGCCCACTGCTATCACTCGGGTATCTTTTTTTTTCCTTTTTTTTTTTCTTCCCTATTCCCGTGTTTTAAGAGCTCGGTTTGTTCCCGTTTCCTCCCTGCCCTGTCCATGCTCAGGGACTGGCGAGGCCCGGGGAGCCGGGCGCTGCTCTCCCTTTGCCGTGCGTGGGGACGGGGAAGGGGGGTGCTCCCTCCAGGCCAGGTTCAGCTTCTTGAGAATGAAAAAAAAAAACACCTTATCAATGCAGAGGTTTCCATGGAAAGCCGGCATGGGGCATCCCCGCTGGGCAGGGTGTGCGGATCACCGGCCCAAGGGAGCGGGCTGCGGGCCAGTTCTCCGTCCGCTTGCCTCCCCGATCTCCTTGCTGCCTTGCAAGACAGCCCGTGCCATGCTGGGAAGCCAAAACTTGACCCTTGCACTGTTTTTCAAGTGGTTCACGTAAATACTGTTAAACAACCCAAACAAAGGCTCCAATTCTATCAGCATCCAGGGGCAGGGAGGGAGAGCCCGGGGCCCAATGAGGTTTGTCCGGAGCGCCCACATTGGGGGGGGGGGGGTTTGGTCCTTCCTTCTCTCTTGGACTTCAGATAAAGGCTGGGTCCTTCGTGGCGGCGATCTGGATTTTGAAAGCCACCCCTCCCTCCCCTCGGCCCCGCCACCTCCTCCTCTCGCCCTCCTGCCGCCTCCTCGGCCGCGGGAAGGGGTGTAAAGCGGAGAGGGAGAGAGACGGGCAGAGGAGCAGGAGTGGGAGTGACCCTAGAAGATAAAGTCTTGGCTCTTCTTGTTTTCGCGTTTCCAGGGGCCCACCCGAACGCGCTCACAGGGTACCCGGGCCGCCTTTGCGTGGGCGCGGGGGTTCCCCCCTGTAGCCCTCAAGGGCAAGGAGCTTTCTGCCTCCATTTCTCTCTTCTGATCGTTCTCTCTTCGCCCGGTGGAGGCAGGAAGAAGTAGTTCATGGCAGCCAACGGCTCTCTGGACGCGCACGGCTCCCTGCTGGACAATGGCTTTGCCAGCACCGACGACCTCGTTTCGGACTGGTACATCTACGAAACCATGGAGCCGGCCGTGCCACAGGACGAGTAAGTGTCGAGCCCCCGGGCACGTCCCCCCGATCCCTGCCGGGTGCAGAATCCTCACCTCCCTCTGGCTGCCCTGGGCTGGCGCTGGCTTTCCCACCTGGGGAAGAAGAGGGGCTGCTATATCCCCTCTCCTTACCGCAGCGTCTCCCAGACAGCTCAGCCGGGGTTTAGTCCCTCTCCTGAAATGATTCACCAGGGCAAGAGCTTTGCGTTCCCCTCCAGCAATATCTGCAACCAGCTTTGGTGCCTCCGTTTCCCCCCATCCAAGGCACGACCAGCCCCACGGGAACTGCAGGGGCCACCGTGCTTTGGTCTGGGCCACGCTGTTACTCAGCGCGAGGCTCTTCTGCCTGCACTGTTTCCACCCAGTCTGGTTAAGAGGGGAGACCGGTGGCTGGCAGTGCTGGTGAGCAGTAGATGGCTAAGAAGGCATCAGCCTTTCCCCCCCATCTCCTTTCCTGTGTCTCCTCCTTGTAAAGCTGACCTGCTGCTGAAATACATGGCAGCGTGTCACGGGCCACCGTGGCCAGTGGCATTGAGCTGGGCTCTTCTGCAACACCAGCACGGGGGGGGAAGAGGGGATTGCGTCACGGGCCACCATGGCCAGTGGCATTGAGCTGGGCTCTTCTGCAACACCAGCACGGGGGGGAAGAGGGGATTGCGTCACGGGCCACCGTGGCCAGTGGCATTGAGCTGGGCTCTTCTGCCACACCAGCCCGGGGTGGGGGGGAAGAGGGGATTGCCTCTCTGCCCCCCGGTGCCCTCCTGCTTTGTGCGACAGGGCGTGTGCTGCTGCCGCTGGTAATGCACAGCTTGGGGCAAGCAGGTGCCAGCCCCCGGTTCGGTTTTGCTAGGACGCAAATGACAGCAGGGTGCTGCAAACGGATCCTCCTTCTTCCCCTTTCATGTGATTGTGGGTCAAATGGCTTGTACGGACCCATAAAAATGCTTCCTTTCTTTGGGCAAGAGCTGGCAGAAGGGGAGGCATCCTGCAGTGGGTATGTTGGTTTGGGGCACCAGTAGATATGCTGTTTTCTTGAGCCTCTGAGCGTGGAAAGGTGATGGAAACCCTAAAAGCTCTCATTTCCCTCATGGGCATGGAGCCTGAGAGGTGTCATTGCTCCCAGCCTCCCCCTGGTTGCAAAGTGAAATGTGTCATGTTAATCTGCTTCCCTGACCCCTCTCGTCACAGCTGATGGCCACAACTCGTTACATGAGTAGTGCTGCCAGCCCAGGGGCAGTTTTGCTAAGTTGGTCACTCTGTGCTTGCAGCCCAGGCTGAGATTTTGTCTCGAGGAGGTGACAAGCAAACCTTTGGTGGTTGTAGAGCTGGGTGGCTCTGATGGAGGCTCCAAACTTGGAGCCATCACAGGGGCCTGTGGCTCCACCGTGGGTCTGGGGGTGGATTGCACTGCTGGCTCCTGCTCAGGGAAGGGCTGAGCTCCTCTCTGACCATCTGATTTTGGTGGCTCTGAGGCCTCCAAAAGCTTTGACTTGCAGGGAAGGTTATTCTGGCTTGTTGTGTTTCTGGGTTTGAAGAGATAAGTGCAGCTGGGGGAATAATCTGGACTTTTGGATACTCTTTTGCTAGGGCCTAAATGAGTTGGCAGCACACACTGATCTGCTTAGAGAGACGGGCTGAAACTCCAGCCTGTGGGGTGCTGGGGACTGTGCTTCTGAACTGCGCAGAGACCCTGAGCAGTTTTTCTACTTGTAAAATAGGGCTGGGCATCCTTGGGCTCGCACAACAGTTTGGTTGCCCAGTTCCTCCCCCCCACATCGCTATATCAGCGGGTCTAGCGAAGACTGTTCCCTCTCCATGCATAGAGATCTGCCGTGCTCCTAAGAGCAGAGCCGCTTTTGTCTGGCTGGGCACAGGCTCGCTGCGACAGAGGCGTTTCAGGGGTGCATTTGCCAGCCCCTGCGAGCCACCGGCCCAGGCGCTGCTGCGTTGGGGTCATCCTGCGGAGGACCAAGGACTCGGTGCGCCTAGTCCCCCAGCTGAGTGCACTTCACGAAGGCAAGAGAAACGATCGTGCCACACTACAGAAAGGGAAACTGAGGCACAGAGCAGAGGGGCAATTTATTGAAGGTGTCCTGCAAGGCCAGTGACAGAGCTAGAACAGAGGCGTCCTGGGGCCCGTCTGTTAGCACCTATTGTCCCTCTGTTGACTTAGCTGCCTGTGGGTGCGTTTTACGCTCTTCAATCAGCTGATATCTAATCCTGAGCAAGGGCAGGAGTAGATCCTAGTGGTGACCAGCCCAGCTATTGCCAAAGGGTTGTTCCTAGTCCTTAATCTTTTGTGTTGTGAAACGGCATTTGAAATCTCCTTGCCCTCCCTGGTGAGCAGCTCAGGAAGGGCTGCTCCACCTCCTTGGCCAACACCACCAATAGGAACCTTTGGGGTGCTTGTGCACGAGAACAGTTGCTGTCCCCTCCTGGCCTCCTCCATTGCAGCAAGCCATGGATGGTGCATGGATGAGGACAGCATGTGGTGGGTGTTTGCGTGTCCTCCTGACAGCCTGGCTCACCACAGTGCCTGGGGCTGTACTTTTCTCTCAGCTCCTATCACCTGGGAGCACAAGTTTAAACCCAGCTTGAGCAGGGGCCCACGATGATGGTTCTGCCTAATGAACTGGATCTCGGAGCTTGGGGTGCAGGGGAAACGAAGTCAGCAAAGACAGGCTGGTGTTGTTGCCCAGTAGTTTCAGAAATGGCAAAAAGCACATTTTTGCTTGGCTGAACGCTCAGATCTGCACAGAAAATTTGATGATGAAGCCCTGCTGAAACCAAAAGGGTTTCGGAGCTGAGGTGTGCCTGCACACCCAGAGCACAGTGCTGGCAAATGGAAGCACGTCACAAGGTTGTTTCTTCCGTGAAACTCGAGGCTGTGCTGCTGCAAAGGGCTCTCTGGGAGCAGTGATTCCTGCCTGGCCACCCTGGATCCCCTGGCCCTGCCGCCCCAGCTCGCCCCAGGCTGCGCTCTGCTACTCGGCTCTGTGAGCTGGGCTTGAAGGAAGCCAGGTCATCTGGATTGCAGGTACAGGGCTTTCCTGCCCTTCTTTCCTGGGGGAAAAGAAACAAGAATCTGCCCCTCTTAATGTTTAACAGAGACCAGGAGGCTGCCGGGGAGTTTCCATATTGAACCAGACCTGGTACATCACAGGGCTGGTGCCACTTTATTTCTTCCAGGTTTGTTCGGGCACCTGCTCTGGGCCGGCTGGGTGCTGATCACTCGGGGTGTGATGTGCACACACGTGTGGTCTGAAGGGGCCCCGTGATCCTGCGCTTGGAGCGTGACCCCCAGGCATCTCTCTTCTCTGCAGATGCTCTTGCTTGTATCTGTTTCAAGCCCCCTTGTCCAGAGAGCAGCGTTTTGCCCTGTGCATGCAGGGCCCCAAAAAGCTTCCCTCTCAGATCAGCCTGTGCTCCTTGCTCACGGGCATCTCCAGCCGCATCCCCTGCCAGCAGCTTGGTGCCACCGAGCCCTTGGCCCGCGCTTCTCTCGCCTCCGTCTCTCGACATGGCGGGGACCTGTCTCCCGCTGCTCAGGCCATCCGCCCCCGCCAGCGCAGGCTCTGCAGGCTCGAGGGCTCGCGTGGGGACCTGAGAGTTAGGGGGCTCATGGGGTGCGCCGTCCCGTCGCCCAGGAGGAGCAGTGATTTGCTGTACTGCCGCGCCGCAGCCCGGTGCCCACCCCAGCTCCGCAGTGTTCAATGAAGGTGAGCAGGCTTATTTATGCCTGGCCTTGGGCGAAGGAGGAGGCCTGCAGCAAAGCTGAGATTAGAGGATGTAATTGAGGCCAGAGAGCAAATAAATAAAGCGAGGCCTGGAACGCCTGTCTGCTCGGCTGGCCTTGGTCGTGCTGGGGGATGCGGGTCCAGCACGCACCTACCCCAGGCAAACATTGCCTCATCCTGCGCCCTCGTCCCGTGGCACGGCAGCACCGGAGCTCTGCTGGGTGCACGGGGGCCTGGGCTGGCCTTCCTCTCTCTCACGGGAAAGGTGAGGCACTCGAGTGGAAACATCCCGCAAGGTGTGTTCGTCCCACCTCGTTCCTAGCTGCCGTTTTATAAGCATGGTGCCTTAGGAGGCCTTAATGGCATAACAGTGAGTGGCAATGAGAATTGCTCGTGGGAGGCTGTTTTGCAGGCTGGATGTCATGAAAAAGCAGTGACAAAACAGGTAGGGCTGCCGACAAGGTAAGGGATGGCTGCTGCTTCAGTTGCTGATCTCCTGGTCCGCCTTGGTGTCCTCCTGCAGTCCCTGCGTGCAGGGCTGCGCAGAGCCCGGGGATCAGCTCTGAGCCATTTCCAGATATTATCACTCTAACCTCATCGTAAAAGCCGTCCCATGACAGTGACTTCATCTCTCCCCCATCCTCGTCTGCTCAGCACTGCTCCTGGGAGGTTTGGTTCTCCTCAGTGTCAGACCTCAGGCTCTTCTGCTGTAGTATCAGGCCACACGTGGGCCTGGAGAGTTACCCCATAAAAATGTTTTCTGAGGCTCAGCAGTCTCTGCTTGTCATCGCTGAGTCAAACAGTGGATGTTTAGGCCCCTTCTAATCTTGGCATGCAAATCCAAGTCAACCATCTCTCCAGTCTTCCTAGTCCTTCCTTTAGAATCGCCTTGGAATACCTCCTTTCCCCACAACACCCTGCTGCGTGAAGACTTCCCTCCACCCAAATGCCCTGTGGAAGGCAGGCTTTTGTTCATGCTGTGTGGATTTCCCTTGGATGACTAACGCACTTGCATCCCGGTCGCACAGGAAGAGTTTCTCCCTAAGCCTTCAGAGCAGCTAATGCACCATCACATGGTGTGGAGTCAGAAGGAATGACTTGGCCTCCTGTATCTTTGCTCTTTCCTTGTGGGACTAAATGAGACCATGTGTGTGTTTTTTCTTTCTAGCATGTTTCCCAATGTTATCCCAGACTGCGACCCCACCATTTCTCCCAGACTTTATCACACCTGTATGGCACCCATCTCCGTAAGTACCTGTATTGCCACGCCAGGGTAATGGGTTGTCTGCCCCGATGCCATAGATACTATCCCCTAGCTCAGATGCAGTCATGCATCTACTAGAAAACAGCAGTAACGTGACATTTCCCTTTCTGTGTAGATGCAAATATTGGTGCAGAATATCAGCCTGGGTTCTTCAGTTGTGATCAAGAAAGGTTCGAGCTGGGAAGCCATAATGGGGGGTTTGCAGAGCTCCATCGTTTCTGTATTTGGTCAGCAGGCAATGAAAAGCTTTGATTTTTCCGGCACGATCCCCCTAAGGCATTTAGATCTTGGAGCAGGTGACCTCTCTCCCACCCAAGTTCTCGAGGATTGAGTCGTGTCTATTCCTACTTCAGGGATGGCTGTGTTTAGAGTGCTGGTTGGAAATGGTGTCTCAGAACAGTCCCCTGTCCCATCGCAGCATGTCTGAGCTCCTCACCAAGACCCCCCCCTCCCGTGTATTTATTGCTCCCTCAACCTGATTTCCCCTCTTCTGGCAGCTGGCCGTGCTCATCGGCTTGTCCCTGCTGGTGAAACGCAAGCGTCTCCACCCGAGCTGCTGGAACGGCGTCCCCGGACTGCTGAGGTACCCAGCCCCTCGGCCCTGCTGCAGCACCCGATTCGAGGGTCTCAGCCTCTCTCTGCCACTGGGTCTTGGTGTCCTGCAGCAAAGGGAGTGGTGGGGTGTGGAGGTGTAGCCACCCGGCTGGCATGGGATAAACCAGCTCTGGGGTGGTGGGACCCCCCCACTGCGGGGTCTTAGTGCAACACTAACAGCCCCGCTTTTGCAGCCCGGCCAATTTTCTGGAGGAGGAGGGCAACCGAGGGCTGGTGGCCGCAGTGTTTGGCATCCTGTTCTCCTCCCTCTGTGTGCTGGTGCTGGACAGTGACCCCCTGCCTCTCATCTCCGACTCGTCCCAGCACAACCGCGGTAAGGGCGAGCACCATCCCTCTGTTGCAGGGCTGGCCCCGAAGCAAGGTGGACACCACCTTCCTCCCAACCCCAGTAGAGGCAGCCCTTCCCTGAAAACGTGGGTTCGTGGCGGGGAGGCTGGCAGGGCTGGGCGGGCTGAGCCATGCAGCGAGCTCCGCAATGAGCTGGCTCACACGTGCCCCTGCCATGCGGCCGGGGCCAGCAGTGCCACAGGGCGGGGGCCAAACTCATCCAGGGATGGCAGGAGCGAGGTCCTCCTTGCTGCCCCCAGGCACCAGCGATGGCCAGAGCAGTGACTGAGGCTGCCGGAGCCCTGGGCTGGCTGCTGGGGCTGGAGGAGGAGGCAGGGCTGTTATATAAGTGATATTCTTGCACTGGCTTGGCCCACCAGGGTCCAGCTTTGGGTGGCATCTTCCACCCCTCTGTGCAATCTGTGTGCATTACTTTGCCTGTTCGCCCTGATCCATCCTGAGAGCACTTCCTTCTCTTCCTTGCCTGTTTTGTTTTCCCTCCTCTCTTCCCACCCTCCTGTCTAGAGTACTGGAAGATCCTGGCTTTGCTCTATTACCCTGCCTTCTACTACCCGCTGGTTGCCTGTGCCACGGTCAGGCATAGAGCCAGCTACTTTGTGGGCTGCCTGCTCTCCTGGTGCCACTGCGTGGTCCACATCTGGCAGAAGGTGGATTGCCCACAGTCACCCAAGGTACGTGTCCCCCTCCCTGGGCGCTCCTCGTGGCCATCAAGGAGGTGGGAGACTATGGCTGGTGGGACCCAAGTCTCGGGGGGCTTTTTTGTCTCTTGCCACGAGGAGGCGCTGGAAGGAGGCTTGGAGAAGTGGCGTTAAGGTGTGCCATGTGCACGGGTGCCCCTGCCCAGGGCTAGACCCCCAGGCCTGGAGGTCTCATGTGTAACAGCTCTCCTTCTCCCCAGATATACAGGTATTACTCTGTGCTCTCTTACGTCCCTATCATCCTCTGTCTTGTGGTCTTAAGTCTTTGGTACCCAGCCCTGCTGATCCGGAGCTTCACGGGGCAGGAGGAGTCCTTGGAGAAGGAGGTAAAACCCTCCGGCACCCTTGTAGATTCATGTGATACATGGGACGGGTGATAGCATGGGGAAACCCCTTGATGGACCCTGGCCACCTGCGCGGTTTTGGGGACTGTGGTGCTGGTTCGCGGTGCTCTCTTGCCCGGCTGCCTGGGAATGGGAGAAGTTCCCCTGTCCCGACCCTCAGCTCTCCCACCCGCCGGTTGTCCCCACGGGCCCTCTGATGGCAAAGGAACGAGCAGTTTGCAGCTCTGTTTATCTTGCTGGATTTGAAGAGAGTGAAAATCCATCTTTGGAATAAACTCCTTAGTGCAAGAGGCTTGGGCATCAATGCGTCCCATTCAGGCTGGGACTGGGGGAGCGTTGTTTTCCCAGCAGGTTGGAGGTAGGCAGTGATAATCCGGAGGCTTTTCGGAAATGCTGGGCTTTGTTGAGAAAAGGGGAGGAGAAACCTGCTTCAAAGCAGCCGTGGGCCCAAGCGTGGACTGAAGTGACCCCCAGGCGTTGGCGCTAAGCTGTCTGGTGGAAATGAGCTTTTTCAGGCTCTGCTTTTCGGCCGCGGTGTCATAGCGGCGAGGCTGGTCTTAGGCTTTGTTGTTTATGGGAATAAAGCAGATTTCTTTCCACCTTCCTGGCGTCGGAAGATTTGCTGCTAGCGCTACTAAAACAGATTTGTTAGGTGAACGAGGGCTTGGTTAACATCCCCGGGAGCCGTAACCTGCACCCGGCACGGAGGGCGCCCGCGGGGTGTCGTGCTGGGGAGGGGTGGCCGGGGACAGCAGGGCAAGGGGACGGCTGCCGGGAGAGATGGAGACGCGCCGTCAGCAGCTCTGCACCAGCTCCCTGGCGTGCGGCGGGGGGGAAGCAGCATCCAAAACGGGGGGCCCCAAAGGCAGAGTCGCCTCTCCCTGCTGTCCGGGTGTCCCGTGCTCAAATCAGGCAACTTACTGCTGCTTTCCTTAAGGTCACAGGGCGAGGCTATTATAAGAAGTACCTGAAGGCTCTGCTCTCCAAACGATCTCGGAAGGGCGGGTAAGGACAGCGCCTTCCTGCTGGATGCCCGGGGAGGGGGGCGGTGAAGCAAAAAGAGCCGCGTAGCCCGTAAAGGCAGGGTTTTTCGTCCCCGGCGTGTGCCTGGAGCTCGCCCTCTGCACGACTGGAGCGTGCCTGTGCCACCCCTGCCTGGCCGCCCTCGGGTGCCTGCTGTCTGCGATGGGGACAGACCGTCCCCCCCCACGCGCACACACAAGACGTGCTACGACATGCTTTTCACCCTCTCCTTGCTATTCCCCCTCCAGCTCCACGAAGGTAGAAGAGAGCCGCTTGTCAAGGGTGCAGGCGTATCTGGGCTCGTACGTCTACGCTCCCCAGGAAGGTAGGGTACGGGCATGCCCAGGAGGCGCGCTCCGCCGTAGTAGCAGCTCGGCAAGCAGTCTGCCTCCCCCGGGGAGAGCAAATGCCTTTCTTGGCTCCCTCGCCAAAGCATCTGTGCCATGACAGCTGCCGCCCGGGACACGTGCGACGCCTCGGCTTGCACAAACTGTTGCGGCTCGGGGTGGGGAGATGGAGCAGGGTTGTGCCAGGAGTTTCCTCCTGTCCCAGGCCCCCCCCATGGGCTGCAGAGCCCATCAGGGCAGGGATGAGCTCAGTGCCGGGGCTCCCGCCTCCTCCTGTGTCTGCCCTGCTCAGCCGGGATGGGGGAGACGGTGAGGTTCAGGGGTGGGTTTTGGTAACATTGCAGCTGATGCTTGCTAATGTTATGATAAGTCAATAAAATCCCCAAGGGGGGAGTAATAGGGAATCGTTCATCACTCCCTCCATGGGAAAAGCAGGGGCTCTCAAGGGAGGTGGCACCCGAGGGATGCGGCTCTGCCGCAGGGTGCTGCGGGCACACGATGTGCGATGGGGTTGCGGGAAGGGGGGGACACACCGACGGAAGGGAAATGCAGCCAGCCTCAGGGTAGAGAAACCACTTCCAGCTCCTGAGCCGTAAATCCCTGGAGGCTGTGAAAGTATTGGGGGAAATATCAGCCAGTATCCGGCCGCCCTGTTGCAGCACTCTTCCCTGGGCGTTTGCTCGGCCGTTGGGTTGGACGGACCCGCAGCCCACTCTATGGCTGCGGCTCCCCTGCTCCGATCCCATAGCGTCGCTTCTCCGCAATCCTGCATTCACAGGTTTCCGGATCCCGCTGAAACTCGTCCTGTCCACAACCACGGCCGTGATCGCTGTGTACCAGGTGACTCCGTAGCAGTGTGCTCACGCAGGGCAGAGCTGCCTCGGCGCCTCTCTCCCCGCTTCCTCCCGGAGCAGGGGAGCGTGGAGGGCATCGCCGTGTCCCCCCAGGCCCAGCACGGCTGCAGCACCCGGGTGGCGGGGAGGAAGGGCCGTGGGGCCGAGGGCTGCGCCAGGCCTTTGCCGGGGATGGCATTAGCGTGCCTAAAGGTATTACCGTCCCTCGGCTGAGCCGCAGCGCCCGGCCACGTGCTGCCATGGCTTAGGCAGCGTCAAGTCTCTAAGCTAGCCTGGCGGCTTGGGGTCACCCTGCCGTATTCTCAGCAGTGAGGTGCTGTGACGCTGGGGCTCTGAGCCACTGCAGAGTTACCTCGGCCTCGACTGGGGCCGATGCTCCTTCTCCGCCAGGATCCCTTCCTCCCGGCCACGGTGAGACCTGGGCTTCCCACCCGCCGCCAGGGCTGGATGTCACCCATCCAAGCACGGGCTCTGCACCTTGCTGCCCATCTCCCTGTCCCAAGGTGCTCCCTCGGGTGCTGCCTTTGCAGCTTTAGTTTGTACCTCTTCAGATCCGCTCTTTTCCACTAGTGGTGGAGCTCCCCAGCCCTCCCTTGTCCCCTTCCCGCAGGGTGGAGGATGGAAAGCGTTCCCAGCCCGTGCGAGGGGCTGGGCCTTTCCCGGGGTACCACTCACTCGGGCGTCCCTCTCAGGTAGCCCTGCTGCTCCTCGTGGCAGTCGTCCCCACCATTCAGATCGTGCGGGTGGAAATGACCAAGGACGTGGTCGTACTGCTGGTCCAGTTCGGCCTGGTGCCCTCGGAGAACCCCGGTGGCGTCCCGGGCAACATGGAGATGGAGCTCAGCACCGTCAAGTACTACCTGTGGTCGCTGGAAGGTGGGTGGCTCTGTCCACGCTGACCCTGCTCAGTCCCATCCCCAGCCTCAATCTGGGGGCTCGCAACCTGCTCTGGTCCAAACGGCACCGCAAACTCCCTTTCCGCTCCCTTCCCAAATAATGTGTGTCCCCATCACATCGCACGGCTGCTTGATTCAAGGCAACCCATCATTCTGGTGACAAGAGCTCTCTGGGTGTGCTCCTCACAAGCCCTGTAACTGTGCCGTGCCTCAGTTTCCCCACCCATACGACTTGTGCTCCCTTTCCTCCCGGAGGCGGCGTGGAGAGGTGTACTGGGACCTGGGGACGCGCGGCGAGCGGAGGGGGCCGGAGCGCTGCCCTGGGATCAGGCTGAGTTTCTCCCAGCCTCCCCCGGCTGGGCAAAGCAGGATGTGCTTCCCGACCCCTCGCAGGCTGCGTTTGAAGGCTGGGGAGTTAAAAACCAGCTGCCTCTGCACAAACCTGGGCCACGAAGACATGAAAGGCAAACGCGCGAGCCTGGTCGCGTGCCAGGCATCTCTGAGCGGCTGCCGAGTGCCAAGAGCCGGGGAAGGGAGAGCCAGCAATCCTGGGCTGCAGCTGCTGCTGTTCAGGGGGGCTTTGATATGTGCTGGAATTGAGCAGATGGCACCTTGTCTCCCCGGCTCCAAAGCCCCAGTGCGGAGCCGCCGGGGGGGATGAGATAATTGAAAGCCCTGGACGGGGCTGGGGCGCGGGGCTGTCGGGGAGACCGCTCTGCCTCGACGGCATTGCCCTCGGGTCCAGCCAGCCGAGGAGGCCTTCCTACAGCCCCTCCTGAATCACCGAGTCTCTCACGTCCTTTTTACTGGCTTCTTTATCCTGATGTCTCCATCGCTCTTGCTGTACCTCCTCCTTCCCCCTCCTGCTTGCCTTCCCCCTGCATCCCCTTTTCTGGGAGCATCTTTCCAGGCTCTTTCCTTCGCACTGCCCATGATGTCTTGCCCAGTCATATTTCTGATGCTGAGCTATCCTGGCCGCCTGCATCTTTCCTGAGCCTGTCTCACCAGTGCTGGCAATGTTACCCATGGGAGATGGAGAAGGGTCTCCTTGCAGTGCGAAGGGAATGGGGAGGGAAACTGAGGCGCAGTGCAGATCCAGGTTGTGCTTGTGGGTATGTCCATGCATCATTTAGCCCCTTGCAGTGCTCCTGGATGCTGCACACAGCTTTTGAGCTATTTTTCCAAATATGCATGGGAATTCCCCCAAGAGAAAGCGTGCCTTCAGGGCCGGGCAGCATTTGCTGCGGGACAGAGAGGCCAGCGCAGCCCCAGGCTGGGCTCCGAGCGGGGCAGACACAACGCTCAGCCCGCAGGATGGGGATCGCTCCTGTGCCGGGGGAGACAGCCTGGGCCTGGGGCATCTGGGACAGATCAGGGGTCCACCCTGTCTCACTGGGTGCAAAGTGGAGGGGGCAAACAGCAGCTCGCTGTAAAGGTGAGGGCCCCAAACAGCATGAGCTGGCACCGGCTTGCCCTTGCCTCTCCCGTTCCTCGAGCCGCCCCGCTCTGAGGCTGACCATGTCCCCCTGCTCCGTGCAGTGTGTTACATCTGCTCCCTGGTGCTCTGCTGCCTGCTGACGTTCGCCATGCTGATGAGGACCCTGGTGATGCACAGGTAAGGCGCTGGCCATGCTCCCGGCCTCCCAGTCCCTCCTCCGTCCTCCCAGTTGGGCAGCCATGGTGGAGGGTGTGGGATCGCTGCTTCTTCCCCGTTCCCACTTCCCATCCTCGCTCCTGTGGCCAGCGGGATCCCCGGCACCAAGCCTGGGTGCAGCTGGCCTCCGGTCTCCCTCCCTGCAGGAACAACCTGAAGGCTTTGTACCAAGGGGCCGTGCTGGATGTCTTCTACAAAGCCCACATCCTGCGCCCTTCCCGACAAGCTGTTGTCTGCTGGATGAGCTTCGCTGGCTTCCAGACTGCTTTTGTCTGCCTGGGTAAATGCACGGGTTTCCTGAACCCCTTTCTGCCCCGTTTTGTGGTCCTTGTTTGTGGCCACTGTCCCATGGGACAGGCTTGATGCCAGTCACCAGAGTCTGTCCTGGTTATACAGTGCAGCAGAGCTGATGTTTGCCCAGGTAAGCACCATCCTGATTTCCATCCCTATCCCCCGGGTTGTCTTTGTGCTCCCCAGGGGCCTGCATGGAGGGTACTTGGGGGAGAGCAGCAGTCCTCGCGCTGGGACGACCGGCGCAGGCGGTGTCAGCCTTTCTGGAGGAGGCAGCAACGGCAGTGGGCTAAGCCGTAGCGGCAGCGGGCGAGAAGGGATAGCTCGGGGGGCCTTTGTTCCTCTTTCCCCAAGCACAATCTGGCCTTCTGCAGGGAAAACCATGCTGAACACCAAATGGTTGGGGGGGAAAAAAAAAAAAGTCATTTGGGCTCAAGCCCAAATATTTTCATTTGAGAAGCTGTCGCAGCGTCTCGTGGAAAGGACTGTCTGTCTCCTGTGGTCTCAGGCTTTACGTGCCAGGGTGTCCCTTGCTAGGCACGTGGTGCCTTCCCCCCCGGCCTGGCCCAGCAGCTCCCTAGCCCTGAAAAGAGGTGGCTGGACCACGTAAGGCTGCAAGAAATAAAAGGCATTTGAATCCTCTCCATGCTCACTCCAGTGTTGCTTGGACATATTTTAAAGCTTCTCTACCCAATGGTGTGAGGAGCATAGGGACGTCCCTCTGAGCAGCGTTTGCTGTGATTTATGTGCAATTCCAGACCATATCAGCACTCTAAGGCTGCCGAGGGGCATTTTGCTCTCGCCTGTATAGGAGAGTCAAGCTGAGGGGTCTGGAGAGGTGACTGCTGACAGACGGGGGACCACCAGCTCTGCTGGTGACCACCGCTCCAGAAAGGGCACCTATTTTGCAGGCCGGTTGCAGAGATTGGTGTGAAGGTAGGAGCTCGGGTGCACCGCTCCGCTGGCACCTTCTTGCACGCCTTCGCCAACAAGGAGCAGCTTTTTTTGCCACCCTGTGTTTGGGGTTTCCCTGACAAAGCTGGGTCCATCTTGCTTGCAGTGTCTTCCAGCCAGATGCTGTGAATCTGACTCCTGTTTAAAACTCTATTTTTCAAGTCATTACAGTAAAGCACTTGAGCTGAATGAATGAGCCGTGTGCTGCCCGGCCTCCAACTGCTCCCATCTTAGATCAGGCAAAATGAACTGCAGTCACTGCTGAACTCGGTGTGATTTACGATTAGAAATCACAGCTCAGGCTGATTTTTATGATGAGAAATAGTAGTTGCAGCCCCCAGAGATGGCTCTTCTCTGTGGGGATAATGCAGCGCATGATAAGAAAGGCTGAACTCGTAATTAAATCCAGCGCGAAGCATTGTGTTTGGAGCGGGGAGGCAGGTAAGGATCTTGCAGGCTTTTTATGGGATTAAAATGAAAGACATGCTAGGAAGTGAACATGGATTTGGGGAATAAGAACAAGTGGGGGAGATGACTTTTGTCCTTTTGCAAGGCTGCTTGGGGACACCAAGCTGGTTGTGAACAAGTAGCTCGATCATCACGTGGCTGCATGGCCTTGACTCTGTGCCCTGAGAAGGTGCAGGCTCATGACTCTCTGGCTTCCAGGGCTCCAGCAAGCTCCTTCAGCCTTAATTTGGTTTCTCTGCATGGGGCACCCCCAAGAATCAGGCAGGTTTGTCAAAGCAGCCTCTGTGGGTTTGGTATGGAGCTGGAAAGCAGAGTCGATGCACCTAAGTGATTGGGCAGTGCAAATCCTACTGTAAATGCAACAAGACTTGCTATCTTCAGTTGAACTGTCCTGGAGTCAGAGGGAGGAAGAGGGCCTCTGCAGACAAGCCATAACTCTGGCCATCTTTTTGCTCTGAAACATGATGGTTTCTTCCACTTCTCCTTCCCTCCCTGCATGATGACTTCCCTCCTGTGTCTCCCTCAAAGGTCTCCTCATCCAGCAAGTGATTTTCTTCATCTGCTCGGTGGCTTTTACCTTCTTATTTGTCATCCCGCTCCAATCTGGCACAAACACGTACCTCTTCAAAATCCTTCAGAACATGTGGTGAGTATTTGTCAGCCCTCGGTCCTCAGAGGCAAGGCAGGAGGAGTGGGAGACTGTTCTGCAGGCATCTTCCCCGGTGCAGGAACCCCAGGCAGATTTCCTGTCAATGGCCATAATGTGATCTACCTCTCTGCCGAGTTTTGGGATACTCTGTTAAGAGGAGGGTTTATCTTGGGCTCCTTCTGCTTTGCTGGAGACTTCTGATGCCTGGGATGGTGTTTCCTGCCTGGGACCCTTCTGGTTTCCAACCTGCCTCTTTCCTCCTGGCCAGGCCCTTTTGGCTGACTCTCGTCGTTACTGTGATCGTGCAAAATCTGGCAGCTCACTACCAATTCCTGGAGCAGCATCCCCTATGGAAGGAGCTGACCAACAGGTATGGGGATGTGGAAGCCTTCTGGGAAGCTGAGGGGCAGCACTGCCCCCTCCTGAGGCCAGGACCCAGGGAACCTTGCAGTAGGTTTAACACGTGGCTCCGATGTCTTGGCTTGCTCTTCGCAGTGTCTGTTCTGTGAGATGCGGACGGGAGACAGTCTGCGGGTTTAGGGTTTTTTAGTGGCTTTGCTCCCAGGGAGGATTCTTTGGTGGTTATGGGTAAGGCTGTGGTCCATACGTAGCCTTGCTCTTGCTGGGGTGGAGCTAGAAAGATCTCTGTCCTCTGCTCCACCACCTCTGTCTATAAACCTCAGAGGAGCCTCGTAGCCCACAGAACTTCAGTCTGACTAGTTCAGAAGTTACTAAGGGGTGTGGACCCTCATGCACGGCATGATTGCTTAAGCTGTTTCCTTTTGCTGAAGATCAAAGGGAGAAATTGAGCCAAGAGTCCTGCTTTACCTAGCCAGGGCACTTCCAATGCCTCTCATGACTTGCCCAGCATTGCAGGAAGGTTGCTGTAGGCTCGCCTGGTCTCCGTAGGAGGTGGTCTGCCATGTACCCTCTACTGCAAGCCCCCAGACTCATTCTGTGGCTGGTATTTAGACACTCAAGGAGAAATGGAGACCCTATGTGTGCTGGAGGCCAAGCATCCAAGTTTTCCCTGATACTCCATGCTGTCCCCTCTCTGAGAGCCCAGAAAGATGTTCACTTCTTTCCATGGGATGGAGACACCCCAAACAGAGATAGCGCCTGTCAGAGAGGGAGGAAGGGTGGGAGGCTTATTTTGGCCGGAGGCTCCTCTGCCAGGGGAGGGCTGTGTTCCCTGGCTACCAGGGGTTTGTGTTCCTCCCTTATTCCTTCTTTTTCATCCACAGACGAGCCCTCTACATAGTCAGCTACTTGTTCTTCCCCATCAACATTCTGGTGGGTGTCCTGGCTGGGCTCTGGAGGATGGTCATATCTGCCCTTTATAATGCCATCCACTTCTGCCGGCTGGACATCAGCCTCCTGAACCGCAGCGTGGAGACCTTTGACCCAGGTGGGGACTGGACACCAGCCCCATCGTGTCAGACTGCCCTGAACCTGGCAGTCAGTCCTGGAGTCAGCAGGAGAGAGAGCTCAGCCCTTCCTCTGCTTTTGCTGCTGGGGCTTTGGGAGTGGAGCCAGCCCCCCTTTGCACATCTCCAGGCCTGGAGCTGCTCTGCTGTGGCTGAGATGGAGCTGGGGAAATAGCCTTCCGCTTTACTCGAGGGGAGGAGGCAGGGGAGAAGGATTAAGTGGGGCAGGGGCGGTTTGGCCAATGCTCATGGGTAATTCTGGCCCTGCTACATGCATTTACGGTGGGTTGTATTCCCTCAGGCTACCACGCTTACTGCCACTATCTGAAAATCGAGGTCAGCCAGTCGCACCCGGTGATGAAAGCCTTTTGCTTGCTGCTCCTGCAGTTATCGAGGCCTGAGGGGCAGCCAGGGCTCAGGCCCAGCAACGTGGAAGAAGGTAAGTGCTCATGTCCTCAGGCTGGGGAGAGGCACTGCCAGGACTGAGGGTTGTGGCTCTGGTGTCCCCTCCACTGGTCCCACTTTCACACCGCCTCCTGTGCCTGGTGTGTGATGGGTTTCTGTCCCAGGGCCCGGTCCTTCAGTGGGCAGACACGTACCCCTTGGCAGGACAGGTCTCATCCACTTTAACCACAGGAGTAGAGGGCATCTGGGTGGCCCCAGCGAGGGAGAGCTAATATGTTCTTGCCCCCTTCCCTCTCTTGCCCAGGCATCCAGCTGATGCAGACCAAGAAGGTGCCATCGAGCAGAGCCAAGTTCAGGCAGAGCCGAGCCCGATGGTGGCTGGCCTACACGCTTCTCAACAACCCATCACTGATGGCCTGCCGGAAAACCGCCCTCTCCGATCCCACAGCCAATGGGACCCGGCTCAGCCCCCCCAAACCCTGACCTCCAGAGAAGCCCCCTGCCTTTTCTTTGCCTCCTATGTACACTCTCATCCCATCGCTGTCTCCCTTCGACTCTCCTCCTGTGCTGGCAGGAGTTTAGGACACCTCCTCAGCCTCCTGCGCTTGCCCCAGTGCTCACTGGGGCTGGTTTTTAGCTCCAGACCCGTGCTGAACCACTCCCAGGACCGAGGTGATGACGTAGCCAAGGCAAATGGGTCACCTCCAAACCCGACTGGGGAACGGCGAGGTTGATGAGCCAAGCTAAACCTTTCAGGAGGCTCAGAAAGAGCCTCTCTAGGGATCACTTCTGAAACGAGCCCACCAGTTCTCAACCAATTACCCATTCCTGATGTGGCTTGACAGGCACTGAGTCCCCAACACCAGGGCCTGAAAAGGCAATAAGGAAAGAGAGAGATAGGGTGTGCGTTTTTGTGTGCGTGGAGGGATCCCTAACCAAAATGAGCACGAGGAGCTACCTGTATCCCCAGCTCTCCCTAGAGCCTCCCCTCTAAGGTTTGATCCTGGCTCTCCGTGGGCACCATATGTAGCCCCAGGACTTTTTCCAGGTTTTGTGAAGGCTGAAATGTTGGTCTCTGCCTGCTCTGCTCTGTCCTGCGAGGTTGCAGAGCCATTTGTTTTCATCTCCACATAACTTTAGTTCTCCAGTTTGCTCTAAACTGGGATGTTTCCTCCTCTCGGCTCCCTGTGCTTCTTATTGCCACCCCCTATTTTGTTTAAAGTGAGAGGTTCCCTGGGACCAGCAAGCCTCTGCGTGAGCTGAGCTAGACCAGTAGAGCAGTTTTTAAACCTCACTTGGATGTGCCAAGTTGGGAAAGAATAATAATAAATATACCTCATTCCTACCGCTTGGAGTGTGCTCGGTCTCTCGGCAGTTCCCAAAGGCATGCCTGAAGGCGAGGGTAAGCGGGATTCGAGGAGACCTGGCAGGAGGGGCACAGGAGGACGCACAGGCTTGTCATAGCCATGTCGTTGGGTGGTGGCTGGGGCTGCCCTGGGTGCTGCTTGCTTTGACCACACTGAGGGGCAGCCTTGCAATAGATCTGCTTGACCTGGGGGGGATAGGACCAAATTTGCAGTCCCTTCTGCCTTAGTGAAGGGGGAATTTTAAAGCAAAGCTAGTCTGTTTTCCCATCGAAACAACTTTTGGCCCCTAACCACAGCTCCATGGAATGAAACGGGACACTTTGTGACTAAAGGGCCTAATGTGGGTGTCCAGGCTATTGCTGCAGGGCTGAATCACCTCTTCCCATGGTGCATTATGTGTCCTTTGAAATTGAATTCTGCCTTCGGTGGCTGGGAGGACATCTGGCTTCAGCCAAACAGTTGCAGGCACCCGCAGCTCTCCTGGTAAGTCGTACCAGTGGCTAATTACTCTTTCTTAACACCATCTCAAGCGCCTCAGCCCGGCTGGGCTAAAACAAGTCTCTGTGACACTGCAGCCTGCCTTGCTCTTCCCAGCACGGAGCAGGGCTGCTGTGCTGCCTGCTCCGTTCAAGGGGGTCTATGCTGTTGTGTGGTTTGAGCCCCTTGCCCCAGCGATCACCTTGCAGCAAAGGGCAGCTCTGTGCATCTGCATTAAGTTTTGATGACATTTGATTAGTGTCTGGCACATAGTACAATGCCACCAAACAAACTGGTGGCACCAGAGGCAGATCTGGCTCTTCTAAAGACAGTGGGAACCCAAGGAGTAATTCCTGCTGGTTTCCTACGGTTGGACTTTGCAGGGTGAGGCACATGTGTATGCGTCTGCGTGCCTGTGCACAGCGCTCAGGAGAGCCAGGGTACCTTGGAAGTGCTGCTGGGGACAGCTGGGTGTCCTGCAGGTGTTGGGCAAAGGAGGGTGAGTATCTGGCTGCTGCATCGGGAGGCAGGTCGCGCAGCGGGCGGAGGAGCTCGCCCGAAGGCAAGGGCCTGCCGCTGGCCCATGCTGCGCCTTTCTCCCCCGCAGCTGGTCCTTTAGCACAGGCGTGTGACTCAAAGCGCATCGCTGGCCTCCAAGTCGCAGGGACTTAGAGGAAGGCCTTGGTAATGCCTGAACTCTCGCACAGCTCTGGGCCATGGGTGGAGCTGGATTTCTGCATCTGTTTACACAGCAGCCCGGCCTTCCCTGCAGCTTCCCGAGCCGTCTTGGCAGGCGCCGGGCTGGGCCGAGGTGAGGGATGACAGCTCTGTTGAGGATGACAGGAGGTGGCTTCGTTTTTCCCCTTGTTTTCTTTCCCCCTGTTGACATGAGCAGCATGCCCTGGGGGTGAGCAGAGCTCTTCTTGTTTGCGGAGGCCTCTCGCCTCCTCTCTCTCCGTATAAACCATTCTGGCTTCACGAGCAACCTTGATGCAGCCGTGAGACAGTTGCTCCCCGGGGCTGGCTCTGTCCGGTTTCTGCACAGCGGTGTCCAGCACCTCCCAGCTCCGCGGTGAGTTAGGACAGCGGTGCCAAGTACGGGATTACCAGCTGCATCTAAAAGTGGAGCTGCATGGCAGAGCGCCCGTTCGTTATGAACGAGAGATGCTTAATACTGCTAATAACCTGCCATGAGAGCTACGAGCAAACATGGAAACTTGGCAAGCGTGGAGCCATTTACCTTTCTGGAGACAAAACAGCCGCACGCGTCAGCACAGCAAGGGGTAGCGGTGGTGGGCGCAAGCGGCTCTGCGAGGTCTGCTCGGGCCGGGGTCGGTGGTATTCAGTGTTGCTGCGCAGGCAGCTGGCTGTGCTCGGCTCCGGCCCCTTTGCCAAGGGGTCCTGGCTAACAGCTGCCTCCCACACTGGCGTGTCCTCAGCAGGTGGTTACCCAGGGAGAAAGGGCCGCATCTAACCGCTTTCAGAAAGATTTTTATGGGCAAAGTTGACGATTTGGCAATCCAGTAATGTGGCCAGAAGACTTTCTAGCATGGCTTAGGGCTGTTGGGAGCCCAACCCCCTATTTACGTTTGTATCCCCGTCTCCAAACCAGAGCTGACATTGCAGGAGTGAGCGCCTGTACCTACCTTTTCCTGTGCAGGCTGGGAGGGGAGGGCACTGGTTTAAGCAAAATTGAGGTGACTGCGGGATGAGCTGGTTTGCAAGTCTGGAAAGGTTGTGATTTAAAAGTTTTAAAAGTCCTATGAAACAAAATTGAAACTCTCTTCCTGGCATTTAGCCTTCTAGCACTTGTGTCTGGGCTGGGATTTCTTTTTCACCCTTTCTGCCTGTAATGGGAAAAATATGTGTCCGCCCGTTAGCATCAAAGGCCGTTCCTATGAGGAAGTGCTAGCTGTCTCCAGGCTGGGCGCTCTCCTCCAGCCTCCCTCTGGGCTCTCGCAGAGATCTTAGTGCATGCCCATAACGGAGACCCGTTCCTGCAGGAAACGCTGGGACGAGGCAGGTGAGGGATAGCTCAAGCCCAGCCCATCCGTGCCCGTTTCTTTCCCAAAAGGGGACTGCTGCAAACTGGCTGTAGATTGAATTGTAGGGCTGGAGAGCTTGTGCTGAGGCCCGGGAGTGCTGAGACAGCTGCTCTGCCGCGGTGTTTGCCGGCTCTGCCTTCCCCTGCACATGCAGGCTGCAGAGAGCGAGGGGGGGGGGATTTCTGGGCACCCCTTGGCACCCCATGCCCTCCCTGCAGGTCCATCATGGGGGGATGCTACAGTGCAGGCTGGGTCTGGGGAGGGTTTCAGGTGAGGTGGAAGGAAAGGGGGGGGTACTGCATCCCCCTCCCTTTCGGATCCAGCCCTTAACAGTCACGTGCAAGCCCAGGCTGCGGTGGGGAAGGCAGGCAGAAGTTACGGCCACAACTCATGCAGGGCCGTGGAAAAGGGCTTCCTCCCTCCTGTGTCTCCCCGTGGCTAAGCAAAGGGGGGGGGGGGGTTGAGACCCCCCCCCCAAACAGAGGGGGGTCTGTGGAGAGCTCTCTGGTGCCCTGGCTAGTGCTGGGTCTGGGGGCCCTGGGGGCAGCACAGAGGCAGCTTGCACCAGCTTGTTTAAAAAGATATTTATTGTGCTTGGTACTTTGATATGTCCATACAGCTTTGGATACAAGGCAATGCTGGCTGCAGGAAGCTCTGTACGGCTCCTACAGGACAAGCGCTAGCAGAAGGCACGGGGAACGAGTACATTACGCAGCAGGGAACGAGCTGTCCTGCAGGAGAAGGGGGAACCCACAGCCCTTCCCTTTGCAAGGGTCGGACTGCCCGTATCTCCGGGTTGGCGAGTGGAGAAGCTCAGAGCTTCCCCTGTGAGACAACAGGCTCCCCCACGCCACCCTGGGACACACGGGCACAGCATATACGTCCCATGTGGGAATGCTAAAGCGCTAAGGAGAATTGTGTTTATGGTGCTACAGGGCAGCTCAGCCTCTCTGTCTGCCTGGCTTTCCAGCCACCAATCATTCTTCCTCCCTCCCTCCCACAGCTCTTCCTCCCCCTCCAGCACTGAGCCACTGCTTGGTTTCCCATCAGAGAGGAGCACTGAGAAGTGATTTTGGGCTCAGTTCCCCTCCTGTTGCTGCTGAGGCAGGTTTGGAGCCACAGCAGTGCAGCTCGGTGGGTCCAGCCCAGCCAAGCGTTTCGGACCGCGGGCTTCAGCGGCAAAAGGGAGGTGAGAATCAGCTGCATCGCACCTGGGAGAAGGCGGCAGGGCCTGATCCTGCAAAGTGCAGAGAGCCTCCATGCCTGGGAAGGGTGCAGACACCTTGGATGCTCCCAGGCTCCAGCCAGCAGGAGCTGTTTGTGCTCCTACAGGGATGAAGACAGTGGAAAAGCTTCCACTGCTCTGCAAAGAGCCTGATTCCAGCCCATGGCCTGATACAACATGCCTTTGCTCCTCCCCAGCCTACCTCTACTGCTTACACAGCGCTGCTGTTATCTCTGTCCACCTAGAGCCACATGTCCAGCGACCCCAGGACCCCGTACCGAGGCTATTTCTCCAATCTCAGACTGGCTTTTATACTCTTAGTGTTTAGCATGAGGTTGGTAGTAGGACAGTAAGTGCCTGGCTAGAAAAGGAACCAGGTGTCTGGCCATCTGGCTCACTGTTGGGATCTGATCTTTGCTTCCCTTACGTGTCGGTGGACTGGTGAGATCCTCTTTGCGAGATATTGCCTCCCCTCCCTCACTGCTGTGCCCTACTGCAGATGGAGGAGGGCTTGTGGTGGTAGAGATGGGCCCCCAGGCTGGGTGCCATTTACCCCATCAAGGGTGGCCTTTTTTCCTGCAGCCACACTTCGGTCTTGGGGGGGAGCTAAGTTAGTAGGTGGCAGATTTGGACACCTGGAAGGAAGCAGGCATGGTGAAGATCTGCCCTCAGGTCTGATTTCACTCTAGCTTGTTTGAAGCTCTTGACTAATGGAGCCCAGCCCTGATTCCCATCTAACGAAGGGTTAAAATACCAGCTTGAGTCTCGGATCCCCTTTGACTCCTGACCTCCTGCGGTTCCCAGAAGCTCAGCAAACGCATGGCACTACGTGAAGATAAATGATACAGAAAGAGAGGGAAGCCCCAAGGCACCGTTTCCTCCTCCTTCCTTCAACAACAGAGAGCGATGCCCAAAGTCAGCAAGAGGGTCCCCAGCCAGACTTGAGGCACTATTCCAGCCTTGCTCTTTGACTCCCTTGGCACATGGTAAACGATCACCAGCTTTTCTCCGGCACCAGAGGGATCCAATTCATCTCCCTTGTAGCAGCTCCGGCCTCCCAGATGGCTGGCCTGGGGGGCGTTTCGGAGCAGGTCATCAGCTGGATTCTCTGACCCAGCCAAGGCCACGTTGACTGAGACCTCCCGCATGCCCACATCATTGACAGCTAGGCAGGTATATATGCCTTCATCTTCCTTGCTGAAGTTGGGGATGGCCATGGTGCCATTCTTGAAGACCAGGAAGTGCTCTTGGCTCTGCTTGGTGCGTCTGGGAGGCAGGATGTTTCCGTCTCTTGCCACGTTGGGCCTGTTGATCTCGATGCTCCGGCTGGAGGTCTGGATCTTCCACCGGATCTCTGGTGGGGGATTGCCCGCCACGCTGCAGTGCAGAGTGAGGGTGAGGCCATCGTACATGACAGTGTTGTCCAGATTAGAGAGGTAGGTGAGCTGCACAGAAGGGGCAATGCAGTAGTGGTCGGGGATGTCTGTCACAGCCCTCCCTTTGAGCCTGTTGGGAGCCACACACAGGATAGACCCCCCCTTGGTGACGGAGACAGAGGTGTTCTCAGTCCACTTCTTCAGCCAGAAGACCTTGCAGGAGCAATTGAAGGGGTTGTTGAAGATCTGCAGCTGGGACAAGGAGGGCAGGTTGTCAAAAGTGCCCTCGGCCAGGGTGGTTAGGTCATTGTCATTGAGCCACAGCGACCGCAGGTCCTTCAGGGAGTAGAAGGCATCCCGGGACAGCCCAGCCAGGCGGTTGTTGTTCATCTTCAGGATCTGCAGGCCACTGAGGTTGCGGAGATCTTTCCAGGGGAAATCCACAATCTTGTTGTGGCTCAGGTCCAGGTTCTTCAAATGCACCAACTGTGCAAAAGTACCTGGCTCGATGGAGCTTATCTGGTTGTAGCCCAGCCACAGCGACTGCACTTCGGGAACCTCGGAGAAAGAGCTCTCCCAGAGCGAGCTGATCCTGTTGGCTGACAGAGTGAGGATCGTCACATTGGGTGACAGCCCCTCCGGCACCTCCTGCAGCTCCTTGTAGGCGCACTCTGCCAGCAGGCGTCCATTCTTCTTTATGGAGCAAGCACAGGTCCTGGGGCAGGCCAGGCTGGACCCGAGCAGAGCAGCAATGCCCAGGCAGCAGAGAAGCAGATTCATCCTTCCTCCTGAGAACAGAGACATGGAGGGGAATGAACGGGATGCCACATTCTCTGTCTCCCTGGGACACGACTGCGGGTCTAGCTGAGTTGGGGATTTGTTTTTCCTTGCCAAGTAATAATAGGAAACAGCAAAGAACTGAAACATCCATGTGATTATCCACAGAAATTCAGCTGGTGTGGTAAGAAGGCTATTTAAAATATTCCCTAATCTGAGTAAGGCATTTCTATGCAAAGAACAGAGCCTTCAAATACCTACATGAGAAGAGCTGGCCAAAAACTTCCCACTGAAACGTTTTCTTTCTTCACTAGGAAATGTCTCTTCAATTAGTCTTTCATAAAATGTCACAACCTGGGCCACTTTCCCCAGATTAACATCCTGTTCTGGGAACCCTATGCCCCTTCAGATTTTGGACGGAAAGTGTTCTTTCTACCTGAACTCCTGGTTCACTGTTTATTCCATTTCTACTAAAATCAATCCAGGCTGAGCATCAAAATACTTCCAGAAGCAGACTCAGCTGTCCTCTTTCCCCCAGCTATCACGCTTTCAGGATTTTCAGCACACTTTCAGACCTCAAACCAACCAGAATCTCCACATTTTCCATGTCATGGAAAAAAATAGCCTCTAAAGGGCTTTTTCTCAGCAAGAGAGATTGGGGTCCCTGACTGCTGGAAGTCTTTAGAGCTAAATGTTTCTGGCTTCTAATCTCAGTGCTAACTCCTTACTCCCCTTCTTGTTGTCTTGCCCTTGTCTGTCCCCTGCAAAGGGGACCATGTACGCACACAGTTCCTGACATATGGTAGCTGTGTCCCACCATGCAAAAGGTTAACTGCAGCTCTGCAAGGAGCTGGCAGCGAGACCCCTTTGTCCTTGCAAGCAAGTTTTGCTGCTACTTCCATTCCCCAACCCTGTCATTTGGAGCAGGAGGGGGGAGATTTTATTGGCAATAAAGACACTGAATAAGAAGCCCTGCAGAGCAACTGGGGGAGAAGACTTGATGTTGCAAAAGCTGGGGTGGGATGGCCAAACAGGGACAGAGAGGGCCCCATCCTGCTCCTGTGGGCTCCACAGGGACAGATGAGACCAGGGCTGGGGTTCAAGGGCTGGGGAAGGATCCTAAAGGGCTCCTGGAGCTAGAGGAAATGTGAGTGCAGCAGCATGAGGGGGGCCTGGATTTTTAAAGTCCCTGGATGGTTTAATTTTTGGGTGCCCTCCAGAGACCCTAGCCCCACCTGCCTGGCCAGGTGTTAGCTCCTGGTTCGCAGGGGCAAATCCCCTTCACGCTGACCAACACGTGCTGCTCTGGCTGGCTGCAGGACACACGGGGAGCAGGGCCGGGGGCTCAGCCCCGGGGCTGAGCCCTCTTCCGCCCCAGCTTGGCTAGCTCGGGAGGGGTCGTGCCGCGGGGGCCGCGCCGTGGGTGCTCCCAGCCCGGCCGCAGCTCCCGGCTCCGTCCCCTCCCTCCTCGCAGCGCCATCCCCGGCCCCTGCATCCCGGAGCCCTTCCGCCAGCCTCCCCCTCGGGGCCCAGCTACCCCCGGCGCGGCGCTGCGCTGCGCTGTGCTGTTCCGTGGCGGAGCAGCCGCGCAGACCGCGCTGCCCCCCGGCACCGGCGGCGCTGCCCCCCCGGCACCGGCACCGGCAGCGGCGGCGCGCGGCCCGGGACGGCGGCGCTGGGCTCCCCGGGCCTGGCTCTCCCCGGAGCGCCCGGAGGCGCAGTTACCTCCTCCCCGGCTTCCTCGCTCGCTGCCCCGCGGCTGCTGAGGGCCGAGCGAGCCGGGGGCGGTGTGAGCACCGCGGGCTGGAGCGGAGCGGCGCGGCGCATACCAGAGCCGTGAATAACCATCCCTCCCTTCCCCGGCCCGCCGGCTCCGGCTCGGCCGCGGGCGAGCCCTGCCCGGGCACCGGCCCCGCTGCCCCCGGCCGCGGCGAGCCCTGCCGGCCCCGGCCCCCGCACCCCCCGGCCCGCACCCCGCGCCCGGCCCCGCCCGGCCCTTCACCGGCACAGCAGCTTCCAGGGGGACCGAGGCCAAGTCACTTCTCCCCCGCCGCGGCTCCGGCGCTGGAGGCTGCAGCGAGCGGCGGAAGCGGCCGCGCTGGAGGCACCGGGGCTCCAGGCTCCCTCGGCCCGGACCGGGCTTCTCCTCCCCCTCCCCGTCCCCCGGGCCCTTTTGTTTTCCATGGCACCGACCCACACCAGATCTCGCCTTCCCAGGCCCTGCGATCACAGGGAAAATAACTCCGGGCCTTTTCTCCCCCTCGCCCTCCTCCCAGTGAATTCCTGGTGGAGCCGAACTGCTTCTGGCCCGGCTCTCTGCCCCCGGAGCTGTCGCAGCTCCAGCCTGGGCAGCAGGATGCTGGGTGCAGCGCCCAAAGGCTCTGCGTCCTGGGGGCCCAAACCCCACACCTTGGGGTTCAGGCCAAAGGGGACCCTGTCTGTCCTGTCTGTCCTCACGGGGGACATCTCAGGGACATTAGGACCGAGGATGGCTGGCTTCCGATGGGAGAGGACGAGACAGCTGTCTGGTGAGTTGTCTCTCACAGCTTCTGTGTCTCAGGGGTCGGCGGGATGACCTGCTGCAGGGCTGCGTGGGGTCGGGGCAGGGTGGGGAGGAGGGTGGGATGTGTTTGGGTTCAAGCAGTGTGGACAGGGGCTGTGTGACACCTGGAGCCACCTTTCTGCCCTGCAATGAACTACCTGTAAAAGCTTTTAAAAGCAGATGAGGCATGAGTTTGTCCTGCAGCCACTGTCCTCCTGCCTGGCAGGACAACTCAGGCAGTCCCTTTACCTCCTCCTTCAGGGCAGACATGGCAGTCTGGGAGATTGGGGTGCAGAGATGTCCCTGCTCCATTCTCCCATACGTATCCACTGGCCAAATGGGCATCTCTTGTAGGAAACCCATCCACTGCAGGGCTGGTGTTAGAACAACACCATGTGAATTGCCCTCAACCTGCAAGCACTGAGGTGCCCGGTGCTCAGAGCTGTGCAGTGTTCAAAAACTTCTCCAGTCCTTCCCCAGGAGAGCAGTGCAGCCCTGAGACAGGCGCCCAGAGTGGTGCAAAGATCTCCATCCTTGGGGAGAATCAAAACCTCATTGGAAAAGGCCCTGAGCAATCTGATGTATCCTTGAAGTTGGCCCTGTTTAGAGCATAGGTTTGGACCAGACCATCCAGCGGTAGCTTCCCATCTGGATATCCTATGATCCTAAAGAGGAGGAGAAGGGGACAAACACTAAGCTAGATCATGAAGACCCAGCTATAGTGGAGGAACCAATAAACTCAGTGTGGCAGTTCAGCAGGGCTCTTCCAGCTCTGTCCTTTTCCAAGATGAAACCTGCTGAGAAAGCCAAAGGAGGGGCAGGCTTGTGGCACACGCAGGTTTTGCAATCAGCCTGTGAAAGGAGAGGACTTGCAGCAGGGAGCTTGGATTCATCCCCCACCACCTGAGATGGCGGATGGTGGTGATGCCCCATGGGCAGCCTTCACACTGCTCAGCACCCTGGCAGGATATGGGCTGCCAGGCTTCCCGTGAAAGGTGACTTGCCACATTGGCTCTGTAAGATGGGAAAACTTGGCCACAACACTGATTTCGGGAGACCCAGCCACAGCTTACTGTCTTCACGCTCGTGCTGACGCAGCTGTCACTAAGGCCAGGCTGTGAACAGGATTGGGGTTAAAAATAGCACTGTGGAAAGGAGAAGGGGATTATTTTGAATCCAGATCAGTTCACTGGGCAGGCTTACAGCATGGCTTTGACATGGCTGTGGGACTTGCAGGCTGCCAGGGGTTGAGACAAGCAGCTGGGAGCAGGAATTTTCTGTTCCACCCTTGAGACCAAGTTATGGCAGCATAAACTCACTGTGGTGGGATCAGTACCTGCTTTGCAAGGTATTGAGGGGGGCTGCATTAAATCATTGGCCTTCTTGGCTGTGATGCTTTGGCAGGGCCAGCAAGGGGTTACTTCCTGCCCCCCCTTTTCTTACTGCCCTGAAGCATGAGGCTAAGTTGCAGACATCCTGTTAGTTGCTCCAACAAGCACCAAAACCTGGCAGTATTCTAGTGTCAAAGGCACAAATTTGCCTTGTTCTTTCTCTGATCTTGCCACAGAAAGACCCTGTGGGTTGATATCGCTGGCGTGCCTGATCCTGCAGCATGTCGGACTGATGTCAGGCTGGAGATGCAAGGCCCTGACGGCAGAGCCTCTGGTCTGCGCTTGGGGCTGCCTACCCACACTGCGAAGTGACGTCACCCACTGACCACACTGGCACGTCCTAATCAGCTTCAGAGGACATCTGGGAGGGTTCTGGGATTTTGAACCAGCAGAGGACACAGAGCAGGACTGACTTTAGAGGAACTGGCCTAATTCTGCCTGGTTACATCAGTGAAGCAGATCAAAGATGCTGCTCTGACTAATTCTACAGGGACCCTGGGACTTGCACTTCCTGGATCATTGCTTGAGGATTTTCATCTCATTTCACCCCCCTGGACACCACGGCTGGGGGGAAACAACAGTGCTACTGCTTCCATGCAGGCTGTGGATGCCCTGGAAGAGGTTTGGAGCTGCCGTTACTGTGCAGCTGCGTTATCACGCAGCCCCACTTAGCCTGTACGCAGCTGCGGGATTCTCGCTGTCTTCTGCAGGGTCTCTGGCCCCTTCACCTGAATGACCCCCACGGGAGACACAACCAAGGACCCCGCTTCAGTAGCAGTGGGTGAGATCTCTAATGCTGGGGGTGGCCATAACAAGGAGAAAACTGTGACGTTATCTTGCCTTGAGATCTTTATCTAGGGTGAGAGATGATTTGGGGGCAGGAGGGGGCAGGGGTGAAAACCTCTTCATTTTGGGATTGCCGTGGGCAAACAGTGCCATACAGCTTCACAAAGCCTAGGTGTGTTTGGTAGAGTGACTAGGATCACTACGTAAGTGCCTGTCAGCCCCATCTGCCTGGGTGCAAGGTGCTGTACGTGGTCCAAAGAGCCTCACTCTTCTCTCTCCCAGTGGTCTGTTGTCCCGAGGGAGAGGTCTGTCATTGCCCAGCTGGAGGAAACCAAAAGCCCCTGGGGACTCGCAGTGGCTCCTTCCCCTGTGCTGCAGGGGGATGTGGAGGGCTGGAGGCCGGGAGACCTGGGGTGGGAAGGAGGTGAGCAGCGGGTGGAGGTGTCTGCCCCAGCACCCAGCCGGGGCCTGACCGAGCTAAGGCAGAGCAGGGCAGGTCTGGGGGCCTCTCACTCCCCAGGCGTCCCCCTGTGGTACCCCCGGCCTGCGAGCGAGGCTTACGAAGCGGCGAGGAATGCAGCCCCCGCGCCGGCCGGGTAACCAAAGGCAGATGGGGAGAGGAGGGAGGAATGCGCTGGGGGTCAGTGCGGCTGGGCTGCTTCCGCTGCCGCCGCTGCCGTCAGAGCCCGCGGAGGCTGAGGGTGCCGGGACGCAGCCCCCTGTGCCCCCACCCCGGGGCCCGCTTGCTCCAGCGCTGGGACAGCAGGGTGGATCCCGGAGGGGGGTGCCGCTTTGGGGAGGGCGGCTCGTCGCCCATCGCTCGTCACCCATCACCCCCGGGCACGTCCCACTGCAGCTCGGCGTCAGCGCCGAGGCGAGGCAGGCGAGGCGGAGGTTGCCCCCGTGCGCGGCGTGGATCCAGGCCACCCCGCGAGGCCACTTTCGGTTGCAGGCTACCGAGAAGGGTTAATGCCTTAGGAAGGGGCCGAGCCACACTGTTGCAACGCGTTAACCCTTTCCAGGCGGCGCCAGCCGGCAGAAACGGCCCGTGGACAGGGGAGCGTGGCAGGATGCGGCGCTCCATCCCTGATCCCTTCTTATGCCTTTGGCTGTCCGGGCACTAATTAGTGCCCTCCTGAAGAGGAGCAAATCTCAGAGTAATCCAGCATTGGTAGATATCTCATCAGAGCGAGATTCCCTGTAGATACATTAGGCAGGGAAATCTATTACTCCCTAATTAAATGGAGACAAAAATGATTGTTCTTTTTCTATTCCGTGTATGTTTCAAAGCATAAAACTCAATTAAAGTGTATCCGCAGAAGGGGATTTGTCTACAGCGGGGATTCTCCATTTTGCACATGCTTTTAAACGCCGAGCAAACACCTGGGCCACCCTGGCAGTGCCTCAAATTCCTTGGGTTTGGGGGCAATTCGGTGGGCGCCCCCCACCCACCGCCTCCTCGCTCACTGACCTCCTTTGTCTGTCTTCTCTGCGCTCCCTTTCTTTGCCATACGAGAAAGATGCAGAGCCAGCAGAGGGTGGACTTAAAATAGAAAGCTGTCCTCTGAAGGATGGAAAAATGTATGTTCTCGGGGGGGCTCCGCCGGGTTGCGGAGGCCGGCGTTTGGGGAGGGCGAGGGGCGCGCCGGGGGGTGCCTGGCTCCCTCCCCGGCAGCACCCCGGGCTGCGTGGTCGCTGCGCGGTGTCTGGGCAGAGATGGGGACGTGCGCGTCCCTGTCCGGGTGGCGCAGCCCTCCCCTGCTCCCCGGGGCTTGCAGGTCTGCAGTTTGCTGTCTTTTGCCTCTTGGGCATCTCCCTGGCCCCTGTTACGGAGGCGGTTGGAGGCTGGCTTGCAAACCTCGGGTACCCATGGGGCATCCTGAGCCACCTCTGGTGCTGGTGCACGTGCGACTGTCCCTGCATCAGACTGGCCTCGTTTGTACAGCAGGACACGGCCTCAGATAGGGACAGTATCCGTGTCACGGGCATGTAGCTGGGTAGCTCCAGAAACGAGATGGAATTAAAGCCAGCCTTAATCTTCTCAGTGTAATTGTGGGCTTAAATCATCAGCGGGGCGAGAGGAGAGCGCTCCCGGCCAGGCTGGGCTGCGCTGGGCAGGGGAGGTGTTGCACATCCAAGCCCCCGCTGCGGGCACCGAGCCCCGGGCTGGAGGCGCCGCGCGTGCGGCGGTGGGGAGCACCTCCGTCCGGGGGGCACGGAGCGCCCGGGGCCGCGGGTGGGCACGGCGGCTGGCACTACCCTGCCCGGGCAGCCCCGTCCTGCCGCCGGGACCCCCACCCGGCACCGCGCACCCCCCAGCCGCAGCGCCGCAGGGCAGGACGGCACCGGGGATGCATCCATATACGTGCTTGCATACAGAGAGCGTACAGGAGACAAGCATTTGCGTGTGTGTGCGGGCAGGGAGAAAATGTGCGTGTGTGCACAGTAGTGTAGGTGTATATAGCGTGTCTGTGCACATATAGTGAGCCTACTTATTCTGTGTGCATAGATATATAGCACTTATGTGAATAGCATGTATATACTGTATGTGTATCACATGTGTGTATACACAGCATGTACATATTTATATAATGTGTGTAGAGAGTGTGTGTGTATATGCAGTGTGTAAATATAGTGTATGTGTTTGTGTGTAGAAAGTGTGTATACATAGAGTGTGTGTACAGTACGTAAAATATATATTTGGTTTATTACATTTTTCTAAATATTCTGTGTTTAAATATATTTATAATGTGTATAGTGTAAGTATATATAAAATGTATGCTCATGGTTTGTTCATATAATGTTTCTTTGTGTGTATACATAGCATGTATATATAAAATGGATGTGTACCCTGTATATATATACATATATAGTATCTGTGCATATAAATAGCCTGTGTATATATGTGTAAATATATATAGTGTGTGTATATGTTTATATATATAGTGTGTGTGAACGGTGTGTGTATATATATGCTTATACATAAATATATAAATATACTGTATGTGAGCACGATGTATGAGTGGACATATATATATATATATACGTATATATATTTATAGCACACATTTGCGCGTGTTTGTGTGCCTCCCTCGCACACGCAGACCTCTCTTGCCCGTAGCCGCGGTGATGTTTCTCGCTGCCGCCTCCTGTCTCCGTGGGGTCCCCCAGCCGGGCCGCTGCGTGCCGTTTCGTGCCGGGCCGCCTCCCCCCGCGGCCCCGTCCCCCGCGGCGGCGGCGGCGGCGGCGGGACCCCGCTCCCCCCCCGGGCGGGCACGGGGGAAGGAGCCGAGCCGCCGGTCGGGCCGGGAGCGCCCGGGGAGCGCGGGGACGCCTCGTCCCCAGACAAGCGAGGAGCCGGCTCCACTTTCAATCCCTTTTATTGACTCTTTCACAGACAGAAGCGCGTAGAAAAAAGACCGAGGTTCTCGTTGGCTCCGGGGCTCCTCCGGCTGCCCGCGGGCCGGGCCGGGGTGCGCGGCGGCCCCTCGCCTCCCGCCGCCGGCGAGCACCAGACACATCTACGGACCAGACACTTCCTACAGCACGCTACTCTAGCCAACACACATCGGGGGGGGGGCCGCCGCCGCGCCTCGCTGGGGAGAGCCCCGCAGCGGGGCCGGGCCCGCCGCCGGGGGGGGGGGGATGTCGGGGGGGTCGTGGGGGGGGGGCCCCTCCCGGGCGCGGAACTGTCCCCCCCCCCCGGGGTCCTGAACGGCGCGGCGGGGATCCACGGGGCGCGGCGGGGATCCACGGGGAGCGACGGGGAGCGCACCGGGGAGCGACGGGGACCCGCCGGGCGCGGCGGGAACCCGCTGGTCGCACGGCGACGTGGAGTGGCGGGGACCCACCGAGTCGCGGCGGGCACCCACGGGGAGCAGCGGGGACCCACAGGGACGCGGCGGAGACCCACCGGGGTGCGGCCGACAGCCACCAAGTGACGGCGGGGACCACATCGGAGAGCCGCGGGCGCCCACGAGGGCACGGCGGGGATCGCACCGGCGCGCAGTCGGCACCCTCCGGGGAGCGGCAGGGATCAAGGAGCGACGGGGACCACACCGGGGATCGGCGGGGACCCACCAGGACACGGCGCGGTTCGCACCGGGCGCGGCGGGCACTCACCGAGGAACGGCACGCAGTCACCGGAGAGCGGCGGAGCCGCACCAGGGAGCGGCGGGGACCCGCCGGGGCTGCACCGGGGAGCGGCGGGGACCCGCCGGGGAGCGCTCCGGGGAGCGGCGGGGACCGGGGAGCTGCGGGGCCGGACCGGCGCACGGCGGAGCCAGCGCACGGCGGGGCCGCTTGTTTTCAGAAAACGGTTTTGGGATATTGGGGTTTTTGTTTTACCCATCTTTTCTCTTTTTTTCGTTCTTTTCCTTTAGGGGAAAAGAAAATAAAGGGAGAACGGAGGGCAAAGGCCGGGGGAAGGGGGAATCGTTGCAATACTGTAGCAAACCCGAGAGGAAGACCGTCACCGGATCGCGGCTGTGCAGAGACCCCCGACGCCGACCGAATCCAAACGGAAACGAAATCGTGGGAGAAACGGCCCACCCCGATACGAGCAGTCCCGGGCGAGGTCCCCTGCGCGGTGTCCGTGCGTTCACCCTTCTCCAAGGATCTGACGGAGGAGGAAGAGGAGGAGGAGGAGGGACGCACGGGTGTCGCTTAGGATTTTTCGTTCTTTCTTTTTCGCTCCTCCCTTGGAAGGCAGGAAGCAGCGGCCCGACGGCTGCCCCGGCCGGCGGCCCCGGGCTGCGGCTCGCCAGCGGCGGGGAGGGCGGCGGGGAGAGCGGCCGGGCAGGGCAGGGCGAGGGCGGCGGGAGCGGGAGCGGGGCGGCGGGAGCGGGGCGCGGGCGGGCGGGCTCAGCGGGCGGGCTGCCTGTAGTTCCCGTTGATCTCCTGGGAGATGGTCACCGCCTCGGCGCCCAGGGGCAGCTTGTCGCTGTACTCGGAGCGGACCTCGAACTCCTCGGCGTTGGCTTTGGACTGCGACTCCGCCATGGAGCTGGCTGCCACGCTCTCATCTCGCTCCAGCTCCGGAGCCCGTTCGGCTTCTGTCCTCCTCCTCCTCCTCCTCCCTCCTTCGTCGTCGTCCTCCTCCTCATCTTCTTCTTCCTCAACGTCCCCTTCCCCCACCTCACTGGGATTGTAGTTCTTTTCAGACTCCAGGTAGGAGGCGCGGGGGTCGAAGTCGGCAGCCATGTGCTTCTCCATCTGGTCCGGGTTCTGGGCTTTCATGATAAGCTTGTAGGTCTTCCCTTGATACTTGGAGAGGAGGTGGCAGCATGTGGCCCCCATCAGAGGTAGGGTGGCCAGGACCAGCAAGAAGATGCTCACGACAACAATGATGATGAGCGAGGGGATCTCTTTCTTGGTGGTGAAGACCACTTGGACCTGGCAGTCCTCCCCCAGGTAGGTGAGACACACAGAGTAGTTGGTGCCAGGGTTCAAACCCTGGAACCAGTATGAGTTCACCCCTTCCTCGATCTTAGACCACTGGACCACGGCGTGGCCCTGGCTGCTCTCCTGGCACAGGTAGAGCATTCTGAGGTGGACCTTCTCGGGTTGCATGTAAGTGGGTGTGAGCTGCACCCTGGCATCGCGCTCTGACACATCTAAGGCAATCACACCCAGGTCGAAGGTGTGCTGCTTGAAGTCACCACTCTGGTTGAAGGCATGGTTGGAGATGTATCTGCTGGCTTGTGTGGAACCACACTTCTTCTCAAAGGGAGGAAGCTGAAAGGGCACTTGCCCTCCTCCTATGGACTCTGTCCCAGCTGCTGAGGATGGCTGGCTCTGACGAGTGGGGCTGAGAGGTTTGTTCCTCTCATCTGGCATGAGCACACTGTTCTTTGCTCCCTTGGCCCCAGGCTTCCTATCACCTGGCAATGCTTTGCCACCCGTGGGATCCCTTCCGGGCTGCAGCGGGTATTTCTGGGTCCCAGCCACAGCCACGTTGACTGAGGTCTGGTTGCTCCCCATTTCATTGGTGGCCAGGCAGGTGTAGGTGCCTTCCTCCCGCTTGCTCAGGTGAGGAATCACCAGGGTGCCATTCTTGAAGACCAGGAAGCGCTCGAGGTCCTGTTTGGGGAGGTCCTTCCCAGTGCTCTCTCTTGGGCTCCCTTTGATCTCCAGGGCTTGGCTGGAGGTGCGGATCTTCCAGCTCACTTCAGGTGGGGGGCTGCCTGTCACGGCACAGTGCAGTGTCAGAGTGAAGCCATCAAAGAGCTCTGTGGTGTCCAGGTTGGGGAAATAGGTGAGCTGCACAGAAGGCGACGTGCACTGCACGTCTGGGATTTTCCCCACCGGCACTCCTTGGAGCTGCTCTGGGAGGCTGCAAGTGATGGAGTCCTTCTCTGGGATGGAGATTAGTGTGCTGTCCATCCATTTCTTCAGCCACTGGAGCTTGCAGGAGCAGTCAAAGGGATTGTTGTAGATCTGCAGGTGGGAGAGGGAACTAAGGGAGTCGAAGATACCCTCAGCAAGAGCAGTGAACTTGTTGTTGTTGATGCGCAGGGACCGGAGGTCCTTCAGGGTGTGGAAGGCTCCCTGGGGCACCTGGGCCATGTGGTTATTGTTCATCTTGAGGAGTTGGAGGGCGCTGAGGTTGTAGAGGTCCTGCCAGGGGAAGTCCACAATCTGGTTGTGGCTGATGTCGAGGTTTTTCAGCTGCACCAGTATGGCGAAGGTGCCGGGCTCGATGGAGCGAATGTCATTGTGTGCCAGCCAGAGGGAGGTGACCTGGGTCACCTCCACGAAGGAGCGCCGCTGCAGCGAGGTGATCTTGTTGGCAGACAGGCTGAGGGTGGTCACGTTGGAGGGCAGCCCGGTGGGCACCACCTGGAGATCCTTGTAGGCGCAGTCGGCGAACTGGTGGGCGTACTTGTCCACACAGGCGCAGGGCTCCGGGCACGCCCGGGCCAGGCCGAGCAGGGCCGCCAGGCACAATATCAGCAGCGGGGCCATCTCCCTCCTGCCGGGCGAGACAGGGGCTCTGAGGGCACCGCCCGCCCCGGCGCCCCCCGCCCCGGGCACGGTGCGGGCGCGGGTCCGGCCGCCCGGCGGGACGCGGCTGGGCGGCGGCGGCGGCGGGGGGGCGCCCGCCCGCGCCCCCTTTGTCCGCGCCCGGCTCCCCCGGCAGCCTCTCCTCTCCTCTCCTCTCCTCTCCTCTCCTCTCCTCTCCTCTCCTCTCCTCTCCTCTCCTCTCCTCTCCTCTCCTCTCCTCTCCTCTCCTCTCCTCTCCTCTCCTCTCCTCCTCTCCTCTCCTCTCCTCTCCTCTCCTCTCCTCTCCTCTCCTCTCCTCTCCTCTCCTCTCCTCTCCTCTCCTCTCCTCTCCTCTCGCCTTGCCTTTCACCCTCTCCTGCCGCGCTTCTCTGCTACCTCTCTTCCCCTCTCTTCTTCTCTTTCATTCTTTCTCCTTTCCGTTCGCTCTCTCGTTTTTCTCTCGTTCCCCTCCGGCTCTTTCCCTCCCTTCCACTCTCTTTTCCTTTTCTTGTTTGCGCTCTTTCTTCCCCCCCCCGCCCAATCTCGTTTTCTTTTTTTCTCTGCTTTCTTTTCTCTTTTTCCTGTTATTTCTTTTCTCTGTTCTTTCCTTCTCCTTGCATCCTTTTTTTCTCTCTTCACCTCCCCACTTTTCTTCCCCTCTTCTCCCCTCTCCCTAGTTTTCCCCTTCCCAGTGTCCCTTTTTCTCCTTTTCGCCCTCCTCTCGCCCTTCTCCAGCCTCCCCCCTCCCGCCGCCTGGCCGCACCCGGGAGGTGACCCCGCGCCTTACCCGCTCCTAAGTGGCGTTAAGAAACACGCAGGACTTCGCCTCGCCGGTACCGGTGCTCCGCATCCTCCTCCTTAGCTCCGTGCGTGCGGCTCGTCCCGGCACGGAGGAGCCCCGAGGACCTTCGCCGACCGCGTCCGGGCACCCCGCCAGCCCAGATACGACGGCGACGGGCGCGGGGGCGAGCCGGGAGCCGGCGCGGAGCGAAGCCAGGCGCCCGGGGGGGGCCGCCGCGGGGCCTCCCGCACCCCGCGCCTCGCCGGGCTGAGCTGCGCGCCGGAGCGGGGCCGTGCGGGCACTGCGCTGCCGAGCCGAGAGCTCAGCGAGGAATTAGCATTTCTGCCAGCCTCCCCCTCCGCACGGTTGCCCCCTCCCTCCTCGCCACCCCTTTCCTATCCCACCCACCCACCCACCCCCGCTGCTCGCCAGCCTCCACCGCGGAGACAGACCCCGGCTGGAGAGAGACAGCTCCTTCCCCGGTGCAGGGATAACCCCCCCCAAAAAATATCCCCAAACCACCCCCCCCCCAGACCAATGACTAAAACTCACATGCACTTGACGACAGCCATGATCCAGCCCCCCCCGCTCCCTCCCGCCATCGCTCTTTTTCAATCCGGATTGCCTCCGCCCGATCTCACCGGCGGCGCCGGGATGCAAACGGGGGGTCAGCGCCGGGCTGGGCGGCAGCTTGCGGCAGCGAGGACCGGGGCTGCCGCAGCGCGTCCCGGGGCACCGCGGGGGCCGGGGCTGCCGCAGCCCATCCCGGCACCGAGCAGAGCTTGGGAGTGCTTGTGCACGGCGGGGGCCGCTACTCGGGGGGCCGGGCAGCCCCCCATATCCACCCCAGCGCTGCCGCTGGGCGGGGGGCCGTGCGCGGTCCCGAGCCGCCGGGGACGCGCCTAGCCTGGCCGAGCCCTCCCGGCCGCCCCCCGGACTGCCGGCCCCCCTGCCCCGGCGATGTAATATTTATCAGGGCAATATGCTCCGGGTGCCACCGCCTCCGCCCGTCCCGTCGCGGGTGGCTCCCTACCGTAGCGCGCTAATTGAATGCAAATAGCTTTTAAGCACTTGAGCGTAGGGGGAAGGAAAGGCGGGGGGGGGGGGGGAACGAAGGGCTGCAATGGATTACCCGGGACGTGGCTGCTCTCCCTCATCTTCCTCCTGAAGGTTTAAACTCTTTGGAAAGACGCAGTAATGGCGAGACCCCCGTCTCCCCTCCGCAGCCCACGGGAGGCGTCGAGAAACGGTGGTGGGTAGTTTTGCCTCGACGTGGGGGTCTTCCCCCCGCGACCCCCGACCGGCCCTACCCATCGCCTCTTCCCCCGCGATGTGAAACACGATAAATAATTGATTTTATTAGGAGGATCGATTCCCCTGCTTCCCTGCCTCCCTGCTTCCCTGCCTCCCTCTCCTCCGCTCCGGCGGCTGCGCCCGGGGAGCTCTGCCGGGGGGTGCCGGGCCCCGGGGCGGGGCGGGCTGCACCCGGGCCCCGGGTAGGGTCACCCTGGGACCCTCGGGACCCCCGGCCCGGGTCTGTCCTGGACCCCGCGTCTGCCCACCCGCCCAGCTGTCTGTCGCGATGCGCTGCCGCGACAGCCGGCGGCCCCACCTACAGCTACAGCCCGGCCCTGCGGCTGCGTTCCCTCCCGCGGGGCTGGACCACGTCCCTCGGTGCACGTCCCCCCGGCTCCGCCCCGCGCCCACGGACACGCGTGGGGTGCGGATGCGAAGGGCTTCGGTGCGGGGCGGTGCAAACGCGGGGGCCGGAGCCAAGAGGCGCCGGGGCTTGGGGGCTCCGGGGCTGGGCGCCGCCCTGGCTGCCCCTCGGGGGGGGGGGGGGTCTCGTCGCCTCCCTGCCGCTCGCAGGTGGTGAAAATCCCGGTCACTTCTCCCTCGGGCTCGGCAGCCCCAGGACCTACTGTCTCAGCATCGCCGGAAAGGAGAGCTGGGAGTCCAGCTCCGCACCCCTGCCCCGAGGCCACGGGGAGGGGCGCTTCCGCCCCCCCCCCCCCCGACCCCAGACAACGAATACACACTAACCTGGAGGGGGGGGCGAAGGATGTCTGATAGCTGGAAGGGAAGAAGAGGGAAGTCCCTTGGCAGCTAAACAGCAAGTCTGATCCTCGATCCCAGCCCCAGCTGCCTCTGCCCTCAGGATCTTCACAGCAGAGCCGTGTCTAAACCCTCCGAGCTGCCCAACATCAAGTGTCCCATCGCAGCCCCGGGCTGTGGGTTGCCTGTGGGCAGGCGGTGGTCTGCAGGCGAGCCAGGGACAGGAGCTTTGTTCCAGGCATGTGTGTGAGGTTCTTCCCCTGAGGGATGTGCAGGATCAATGAAGGATCCTGCCTGGGAGCTCTCTGCACAATCCTGGGCTGTGGACAGAAGTTCCCAGCTCCAGGGGCAGCCTGGGGGCCCCACTGGCCTGTGGTATGGTTCTGTGCCTGGTTCTGCCTCAGGGCTGGAGGCAGACACACTAGCATCATTTAATAAGCCGCAGTTGGCAAAGGAGCCCATTCTAGAAGCCATCCCAGAGGAGTCACTTTTAGAGCTTTAAAAGGTTCTAGTCTGGGACATATGCGGATGGGAGTCACCATAACCCCACCAGCAGCATTGGGCAGGATGGCCCAGTTCATTCTCCAGGGTGGCTCCCTCTAACCTCTTCCTCCAGGCTCAGGACAGAGATAAGGACTCAGAAACAGCAGGAAACAACTGCAACTCGAACCAGTGCCTACCCAAAGTGCAGAGCTGTGTCCTCAGGGTCTGCAGGGGGGTGCAGGAGCCCCCCCGGCTGCCAATTGGCCCTCTGCATGGGGGTGATTGGGGCACGCAGGAGAATCTGCATCACGGTGCCTGGAGACCAGCTTGGCCTCAGTTTCCTTCTGTGATGTGATCTGAGGGGTGTTGTGCGGCCAACGTTCACAGAGTCAGCAAGGTGTTTGGGTCATGCGTGGCTGTGGGCTGCAGAAGAACCTAAATGTCTCATCTCCATGCACATAAACTAACACTGGCTGGTGTGTTCTCCCGCGGTCACCTACACTGCAGTTGTCAGCCAGCTCCCTGGCACAGGTTTGGCCCAGCCCAATTAACACCTCCCAGACAAGGCCTGGGCATGGTTCAGGGGATCATATGGTCCAGGATCTGTTCCAAACAGATGGACAAGGCCACCTTGTTGAAGTGGAAGGGATTTAAACTGTATGGGCACAAGACATACTGTGACACTGGCCCTCCTATCTAAGGCTTAGGCTTGTTTTATTTAGTGGTACAAGCTTAGCTGGGAGGGCCTCTGAATTTGCCTTCAGAAGCAGAGATGCAGCCTTTATTCTGCCCACGCTAGAAGGACAGCAGTCTCTTACTCATTCTCCAGCCACAGCAAAAAGTGGTGTCAGTATGACCGTGCAGCCAGCGCGTATTTGGGGAGATACAGGAGACTGCAGAGAAGGTAACAGGGAGCAGGAGGGAAGCAGATGGGTTTTCTGCACAAGGGGACAAGGGAGGGAAGGAGCTGGGGGCCTGGATTTCTCACCCCATCTAGTGCACTTCTCCTTGGAGCAGGGAAAAGCCATGGAGGGAAATGAGGCACCAGGAGGAGATGAAGCCACTGCCTTGCAGACAGCTCCCTTCGAGTCTCAATCCAGACTACTCCTGGGCAGAGAGAAGGAAAGCAGGAGGGAGGCATCACTTCACATCCTGCACAGATGATCTGTAGAGCAGTGTTTCACCTGCTGCTTGCCAGTGTGTCTCCATGTCTCGCTTTCTGCTGGAGCGGAGTTTGTTGTACGCTCAGCATCGGCTGTGGCTGGGCTGACAGATGATTCACTGACTTTCCATCCCTGCGGCTGGCTTTCAGCCCAAGCATGCCCTCACCCTTACCATGACACTCTCCCAGGCACTAGCAATTTGAAGCTCAGGAAATTCCTGCATCAGACATTTGTATTTGTGTTTTATAGCTCTTTTGTTTTCTCATTCTGATCACTTCTTGAGCTCTTGTAGACCAAGCCCTGTGGCAGGGAGTCCCACTGTTAACAAGGCAGTACGTCAAGATGGTCAGCATCTTCAAGCAAGCTAAATGTGTATCCACATCATATAGCTTAACATAGATCAAGCTCACCCTCACAGCAGGTAAATCTTTCCCAAGAAGGGGGAAAAGTTTCCCTCAGTTGATACCTTTGGTGACCTTCCCACTAGCAATGAGCATGAAGGACTCTGTGGCAAAGTGTTTGCCTGTGACTCTCCTCATTTGTTGCTGCTATGTGTGAGGTTATTTTCCAAAAGGCATCCCAGGATCACCTTCAGATCCCAAGATCACCCCTTTGGCTCACCTTTTGGAGGAAACAGCCTCGTGATGCAGTGGCTCCCCTTTGGACAGGTTCCCCATCAGGCAGATGAGGGGAAATTCACTGCTGGTGAATGGATGGAGGTAGACAGCCAGGAAGGAAACAGAAGGTCTTGGAAAACACCTAATATTGGGCAAGGAGGGAGGTGGCTCCAGAGTGTACATTCACATGAGCGAGAGATGATGGGGAGACGTTCGTGACTGGGACTGTAACCTAGGCACTCCTTATGGCCCTTGCCACAGTGGAGCTCTGTGTCCTTGGTATTCGGAGCTTGTTGAGTATTCACTGAAGGCCAGGACTTGGGCTCCGCAGCTCAAGTGTTAAGAGTGGCAGAGACAGCCACATGGGGATGCAAAGCCGGAAAGTTATTTTGAGGAGTATGAAAGCAGGTTAAACTGTCCCAAGGCTGTGGCCAACACAGATAGGACACTTGCTGTCTGGCTTTTCACTGCACTTCACTGAGCTCTTCCCAAGATGCCTTCTTTCATCGTGCAAGGGGAAGAAACTAAAGTGTCCTAGATATAGTGGCAGCATTTCTCCCAGACACGTTTCAGGAGCATTGGAGCAGCATGTCATGCTAGAAGTGGGTCACAGGATGAGCCCTGTGTGTGACTGGATGGATAATGCTTCTCTCCTTCCCCACTCCTGGGGCCAGACCCTAACCTACACACACTGGAGGGCATCACAGTGTAAAGCTGCATGGTGTGGCTGACAACCTCCCTTCACGTCATGCCTCCTCAACAAACACTACACATGGAGTTCCTGTCACCCCTTGTGCCTCAGTTTCCCATGCGCAAGTGCAGGGAGTAACAACCTTCGCGGTAGCTTTTCAACCTCTCAGATGAAGAGCTCCAGCAGAGGATGGTGGAGGATGGATGGATGGATGGATGGATGGATGGATGGAAGAGGAGGTGGTGGGGCTGTCAGCCTCTCCTGCTAACAGCACAGCTGCCCTTAGCTTCAGGCATCCTGCAGAAAATGCCCTGGCATGCTCCTAATATGTGACAAGTAGAAGCTGAGCTGGGGGCCAGATCCTCAGCTGGTGTCAATGATCACAGCCCCGCTGGGGTTGCTGGGGGTGGGGGGGAGTGGGGAGGGCTTAATCTCAACTGGTATAAATGAGGGCAGCCTTCCAGCTGTAGGACTCACTAGGTTGCCACTGAAACCAATGAGGAGGTGCTGGTTTATACCTGCTAGTTGCTAGTCCCTGCCTGGAAGCATCTGGGGGAGCAATCCTCCCCTCCAAGGTGGTCAGGAACATTTGTTATTTGAGGAGGAGAAGGTCAAGCCTGTGGTTGGGACCTCCTGTGTTCTTTGGCTTCCAGACATGACCTGGCTCCTCAGACACCAGGTGAGTGTGTACAGAGACCTTCCTCAGGGCATGTCCTGGCTGGAGACCTGGCTGGTCAGAGATTATGTGATTTCTCCCTCTACCTAGGCAAGACCTCTCTCAGCTTTACCTCCCTCCAGATGTGCCTCTGCTTCTCCAAATACTTAACAGAGCCCCCCCATCTGTCCACCACCACCCCTTGCTCTTGATTTTCTCTGAGATCCAAATCCATTTGGGTGTTAGCAGGCAGATTTTTACTAACAGCACAGGTCCTTCACTGCCTTGCCCCTCCACCCACTCCTGCCATCCAACCCAAGTGAATTTGCAGGGTATAACTGAATGCAGAGGAGCTGGCCCTTTGGCTCTAATTAGTTTTGCCTGTGTGTTGGAGAAATCCATTTTCATAAATGGGGAGGATTTATGCTCTTCTTTCTTGCCTTTTATTTTTTTTCCTTTGTGAATCCCATAGCACTTTGCTCTGGGCTAACAGGGAATCATTTTATGAATGGTTTAGATTGAGCAATGCATTATTAATAACAGCCAATCAAGCAAGCAGCATATTATATATCATTTCAGGCTATTAGCTTAATTCTGTAAAGTTATTTCTTGCTCTAAAAACTGCTGTTCTTCCCAATGCCTCTGACTTTCACAGGGTGGATGTGGGTGGCAGAGAGGCCAAAGTAGGGTTCAGCATCATCACACAAAGATGTCGCACCAGTTTCCACCCCCACAGGAAGGATTATGGTCCTCTCTCCGCCCTGGATCTGCCAGTGCCTGAATTCAGCCTCCTTCTGTGTGTTAGTTTGTGTCAAAATTGTCCCTGCAAAAAGGCTGCGACACCAAGGCATTTGGGTAGTGGGTCTGAAATCAGGGGCACATCCATGAAGGCTGCCATACCCCCTTCCCACTGCAAAACCCCTGGAGTGGGCATGGGCTGGCCGCTGCTCCTTCTTTTGACTTTCCTGGGCTGTGCCAGCCTGGCAGGGTACAGAAACGCCCTGCCTGAGGTGGAGGCTGGGGACTGTTTTTGGGAGCTGCCTCCCTGCTAGGGACGCCCCAGCTGCCACCCTTTCCTCCAGGGCTGGAGCCTGTTGAACGCTGCTCTGATCACCCTGCAGTGACTAATGATGATAACCCTCTTCTAGCTGGGTGACTGAGCTTTATGGCAACGCAGAGCTAATCTGGCTCCTCCAGACCATTGACTTTACCATTGTTTTACAAGACTCTGAGGCCAGTGACACCAGACAGATGGTGCTTGCTCTCCTGTGGCTGTGTCCCTTGTAGGTGACTACCCACTTGCCTTCTATGGCTGCTCAAGGCACATAACCCTGTAGTAGACATCAGAGAGGCTACAGGGCAAGCGAGATGTGAATTCCTCAACTGCAGGAACACGGCCTGCAGGGGAGCGCCTGGCTGAGCCGTGGCTAGCCTTGGCCCTCGTGACCCCAGTTGGGGTCAGAGGTGGACTGACCCCCTGGCCCAGGATGGCCTTGTCTAGGTCCGGTGACAAGCCCTCCTGCCCTGCACGTTTCCCTGCCCTCACCCCTGTTCCCTTGGGATTGCTCCCTGAATCATGAGAGCACATCACGTGGTGCCATAGCTGTCCTGCTTGCATCAGGATTTTAAGAGCCAGGAAAGGCAGCGGGTGGGACAGGCAGGGGGTGATGCTGTCCCCTCACTTACCCCTGTCTTGCAGATAAGACCTTGCCTGAATATTTCATGGCTGCTTCTGGGCCCTTCCTGGTTCTGTGGGGGCTCCCAAATGATGGTGTTTGTTTTCTTCCTGTCTCATCCCGATTCCCTGAGTCTGGCAGCTTCTGCTGCCTCCCCACTGAGGAGGAGGAGGTCAGCAGCTCCCTGTGGTGAGGGGCAAGGGTGTTCTGGGGCTGGTGTCAGCTCTGGGGAAGCCTTTTCCCCTGCTGCCCCAGCTGCCTTTGGCACATCCTTTCCCTGCCCGTCACCTGCTTTCAGCTGCCCCTGGTGCCACGCTCTGATGGTGCATTGGCACTGCCCTGGCTGGGCTGTCCTCTGCAGGAGTCCACCCTGGCTGCCCCTTTCCCCTCTTGGATCTGGAGGAAGAGGACCAGGCACCTGCACTTCCAGGCTAGCTGGTGGGAGGGAAGGTGGAGTTGGCTCTTGAGTGCCTGCAGCGGGTGCTTCCTCCCAGGACTGCTGTCTAGAGACTCGCTGGCCCCATGTCACTGTCCGGCCTCATGACTTGCTACAGTTATTCCTCCCCCTGTGCCCTGTCCCCTCTCTGCCCCCTTTAGCAGACCAGATGCCCTGGTGATGGCTGCAGCTGGGCAGATTTTGGCAAGCCCTCAGGCAGGATATGCATGTGATAGAGGCCATGGCTCCCTGGGGGAAAGGACGGGGGGGTGGGGGTGTTGTATGGCCATGCTTGTGTGTGTGTGTATGGATGCACACGGACTTGGCAACATGGGGAAAGCAGTGTGGCAGCTTGTGCAGAGGTCTCTTTGCATGTGTGTGCATTTGTGAGAGTAGCCGTGTGCGCACACAAGTGTGCATGCATGAATGTGCGTGCATAGGCATGTGCGTGCATGCGCAGGTGAGTGAGTGAACACACATTTATGCACTAATGCGTCTGCGTAGGTACGAGCATGTGCAAATGCGCACCCAGCTGTACAAAGGAGACACCTGGTGGTGTGTCTCCTGCATTGCCCTGTCCATGTCCCACTCAGCCACCCTCTGCCTGCCCCTCCAGCACAGGGACAGGAGGCCTTGTCCCCAGAGGACATGGGGGCAGAGGATGTGTTGCCCCAGGACTGGGACGTGGCAACCTGCCCAAAGAGGGTGACACAGCTAGAAGTGTCTGCCTGCCACCACAGGCCAGATTTGGGCTGCAAAGGTTTGCAAAATCAAGGTACCTCCTGCTGCCTGGCTGCGACAGGGCTGAGACTTGGTTTCTTTCCAAAATGGTTGCATTGCATCTGGTACAAATAGCACTTAGAGAACATCTTCCCTGTGCCCTTGCTGGGAGATGGAGGCGTAGATACACTGCTCTGCTGTGCTGCATAATTTATTTTATAAAGGTGTTAATTCAGTGGGGTTGTTTGTTCCCCTTAGAGTTGACCTGGAGCCCTGATCCCTCTTATGCCCCATGCCAGGAATAGAAGGGGTCAGGAACTTGTAGGGAACAGTGAACCCTGGTTAATGCATAGGATGCCGGAAACTGCAGTGCAGGGGATGCTCTGTGCAGAAGCTAGGTGTGCTCGGCTCCTTGGTGGCTCTTCAGGAAGCCAGAGTGAGCATCCGTGACGGGGTTAGCTTGAGACCTGGCCAGCCCACACCACAGTGCAACAGCTCTGGTGCCGTAGCCCCACTGGGGCCCTCCTGCTGCCTATGCCTGCTCCAGCTCCCAGAGGATGAGGTTGCGCCTGGCCAGGATCTTGGCAGCTCTTTTGGTGAGGAGCTTTTCCTGCATCAGAGTCCGCAAGATCGTGTAACTCTGCAGGTTGCAATGTGTGAGCACAGGCCCTGGACTGGGGCAGGCAAACAGCTCCAGGGCTTCACCCAGACCCTGCAGTGCCTTCACTGTCGCCAGGGCGCTGCCTTCATTCAGCTGCTGCTGAAGGTGTTTTCTCAGCAGGTTCTTCAGCTTGTAGGAAGGTGCCTTGGGAAACTTCTCTTTGATCATGGGCAACATGTCCAAGTAACCACCCACAGTGTGGCAGAAGTCTACTTTCCTGGCTGTGGCATCCAGGGCTTTAAAGAGAGTGGGCAGCTCCGGTGCCCAGAAGTTATAGACGACCAGGATGGGCCTGGGGACAGAGTGGAGGTACCAGAGGAGCTGCTCCATTGCAGTCTCCAGGGGGACGCCCTGAGAGAGCAGCGTGAGCACTGACTCGGGCGTCTGGATCAGTGTCTTGAAGGCGTGATCTCCATTGGCAGCTGCTATCTGCGTGATCTGCTGAGCTGCGGAGGGGAAAGTGCAGGGCAGGTGTAAGGGCCGGGAAAGCGAGAGGACTGAGCCCCAGCCTGCCAGGGCACTGGGATGCCCCCTGAGCCAGCCTGTCCCTCTCTGCCGGCAGCTGCCCTCTGCTCTCCCCCCAACCCCCTGAAGGGCAGAGTAACCCGCTCACTTTTCTGGTCGACCTTCAAGTCGAAGAACACCAAGGTGCTCAGCCCTGGCCCGTGGCCCCAGGGGCTGCCAGAGCCAGGGCTGTGGTGCGCAGTGCTGCTCCCTGAGGGCAGGGGGCTGAAGGGCTTGCTGAAGACCTGCAAGAGAACAGAGAAGGGGAACGAGTCCCAGCTGCTGACCTGGGAAGTCACCTGCTTTGGACCTGGCTGGGAAGGCATGAGCTGTAGCTTTGGGTGCAGCGCAAGCCTGGAGGTTTTAAGCAAGGACGCACTCGTGTGATGCCACAAAACCCACCATGTCCCTGCACCACCAGGGAAAGCCTGGGCCCACATCATGTCTCAGCAGTAGATTGGCTCATGGTGAGTCCCAGGAAGAGCCCAGAGCCTGGGCTGAACTCCTGGCATGGATGGGGCCAAGTGACCAAGAGCAGAGCCCCCAGCGCAGCTCTTCCTAACCGAGCAGTGGGAGTGAGACAGCTGGCATAGCAGATGGTGCCCAGGTCCTGGGACCTGCTGTCCTGTTCTGCATTCCTCCATATGGACACAACCTCAAGCCCAAATAGGGGACGTAAATGTGGCTGAGCAGCCATGGTATTAGATGCTAATGAGCTTAAACAGGAAAAGGAGGATGAACTGGGCAAGGGGAAGTTTGATGTCTCTCTGGGCTCAGCAGACAACCTGTGCTTGTCCTTGCACAGCATTTCCCAAGGGGAGTAAGTAAACCCAGCCACCTGGTTGCAGAGGGTAAACTGAGGCACGGAATAGGGATGTGCCCTGCTGGGCCCTGCTGACAAGCCCTGGACAGAGCAGGAAAGAGCCTCCCATGTTCCTGCAACCAAGGCCCTTGGTAGAGCACCCCTCCCTTGCCAGGCTTCAAACAGCCCCTGCAGCCTCGGCAGTGGCAGTCATCGACAGTGAGTATTTGCTGATAGGAAAAGCAGGCCAGTGTATTCAAGAGGCTCTGACCTTGTCTTTCTGCCCCTTCCCTCAGGGACAACCCTGCACAGCCAGGATGAGAGGGGAGTTCAACACTGCTGCTCATGGCTTGGCTGCGGTTTCTCGTCCCGAAATAGCACTGACCACCCTGCAGCAATGGGATATGCATCTCCCTGCACTCCACGCACTGACTCTCTGCACCTTCACCAAAGCAATTCCTTACATGTCCTCCCACCTGGAGTTGGAAAATGCTGAAAAGGAGACCAGGAGTGCTGGAAATGTGGCCAGACAAGTGTTTGCAAGCACATGAGCAGAATCAAGTGATTTCTTACCCCTCCCCAGCCAAAGGGAGCTGAGTGATTGGAGCTGCCTTTAATGCCAGGTAAAACAAGGGGCGATGTTTTAAGGCATGGGTTCATCTTGCTGGAAAGGGATAGGGGCAGGATGGTGACAGTGACCGGGTGGTGGCAGCTCCCCATGTCCCTGCAGCCTGGCTGTGCTCCTCTGGCTGTGCCTTTAACGACGCTGTTGCCCAGAGCCTTGAAAAGGGGCAGTAAGGGAGTTAGATGAACCAAACTTGGCAAAGTAATGTGATCGCAGATGCTCTTGTTACCCAAAATAGCAACTAGCCAAATTGAATTTATGTGCAAGAAGGCTTTATTGAAGGGTGAGACAGAGGAAAAACACGCAGGATTTGTCGGGGGTGGGGGGAACCACGCATTCGGTTCAGACACACGCGCTTGTACCAGCGGAGGCAGTCCTGGATGACTGGCCAGCAGGTCCTTGCAGAGCCAGGGCCCAGGGAGCAGGCCATGCACTCGCAGCTTCAGTTCGGTGTGTGTAGCAAGACAATCCCAAAGTGATCCCACAAAGTTTCCCCCAGTATCGAGATCTTGTCCTCTTATAAGATATGAGTCTCTAGGCAGGTCCTCAGCCTCTACCCCCTGGACAGTGCCACGCGATGCCCAGGCTGCACCCAGGTGCCTTATCCCATTGCTCAGCTTTGTGGTTTTTTTTCTTGCTCTGCTGCTACTCTTTCCCCACCTTGCCATGCTTAAACCTGGTGTGTGGTGGCTTGGTTTTTTTGGTTTTTATTTTTTTCCCAGCTCTCAAGGTTGTACTTCAGTGATCAGCACCTGACCATCAGTGAGTTGCTTATAGCCCTGGGATCTCTGTTTTTGCCTCTGCTCGTATTTTCAGCACCTTTGCTACTATCCCATGCTTAAACTCCATATCGTAACAAAAGACACCCGGTTCACACAGCAGTGTGAACACGCAACAAGCTGGTAACAGCCTTACCAGACCCCAGCCCTAAGCCCTTTTGAAGTCAGCACAGGGCTCGTGGCCTGGCACCAGCAGTGGCCATACAGGGCCAATGGCAAGCGGGGAGAGTGGTTTTAGTCTCGCTGCTCTCTTTCCCTGCTAGTGATGAACCGGGACAGTGAGGAAAAACAGCGTAGAAAAATGAATAAGGAAGACAGCAGTGGGTTGGGATTTATTCTGGAAATAGCTTTATTGAAGAGTAATAAGAGCTTCTGCACTATTAGTTCATACAAAAAAGGCTGTTAACTCCTCATTCAGCCAGTGCCACAAAAACAGTCCCCCTTAATCCCAAACCAGCCACACTTGCTTTGGTTTCCAGACAGATCTCCTGCTAATGCTGGTGGTAATGAAATTGCAGTAGAGATCCTGTGTTCTCACGGAGGGCCACTTTGTCCACATGCCCAACAAATGGTTTGCAAGACGAGCAGCCAAAATCTAGCCCTGTGTGCTCTGAAGGAGAGGCTCTGCCTTTTTAACATGGCTACGGCAAGGATGAAACCTGTGTGCCTTGGTGGCTTGGTACTGTAGAGGGACTCCAATGATTTGGGTGGCTCTGGAGAGAGCCTGAGTTTGGTTCATCTAACAACCTTTGCCTGGGCCATTAAGTTGCAACACACTTCTTTGGCAACACTATTAAATCTCATCTCATCACAGGGAGCTCTGAGGTGGAGGAGTGTCACTCTGGGAAGTCTCGAATGGATGTTGCTTGCTCTGGTGGTTCCCAGGAGTTTCTCAGCCTATTTCAGCAGCGGGACTGATGAATTCTGCTCTGCCTCCAAGCATGAGTGCTACATTCAACTCAAACTTGATTTTTATCCACAGATTGATTTTTAGCTGAGAATAACCTTCTCAGTGAGGCTTAGCTAGCTGTCCTTACCACATCCCAGCCTTCACAAGGAAATCTGCTGTGATAATTTGCATTTGAGTGGGGTGCTGAAGGGACTTTGGCCTGAGTCTCTCTTAGGAAAAGAAGAGTAAATAGCAATGGGTGTCAGCTGAGCAATCCTCCCTGCAGCAGTGTGAGGGCTGCAATTATCTGAGCACAGCCTGAAGCTTAAAGAGAAAAGAAGTGGTATCCTCTGTCCTCATACATTGCTCTTCCCCTGCCTGTGTCTAAGTCCTGCACAATGGTCCTTGGAAATGAAGTGCCAGGGGCATGCTGGTGAGTGATCAGATGAACTACTCACCCTGCTGGGTTCATCCTCATTTGATCATGAGGCAGAGCCTCTGGCCTGGATGAGATTTTTCTCTGTCAAGTCTATAGGTGGGCTTAAGGAGCTGTACGTTCACTCACAGGAAGCTATAGACTGACTCAAAAGGATCGTCTTGGGATATCATTTGCCTTGTGCTACCTGCGTGTGATCCCACCTTGGTGCAAATCAGAGGGGGGTTTGCTGCATTTGAAAGAAGGGAGCAGAGCCCTGGCTGCTCCAGAAGGGATTTTCCTGATACCAGGAGAGCCTAGACCACGGTGAAGGTGGGCTCCCGATTTATCCAGGAAAGACTAGATTTGAGATGGCTTGGCCCATCAGGCTGAATGTTTCTCTGGGCTACTGTCCTGGTTTTGGGGCAGTTACCCTGACCGCTCTGGCTTGCCCTTGGCTAGCGGTGAGCTGAGCACAGTGCTCCCACCCACCTCCATCTTTACAACAGAGCTCAGAAGGCTCTTTATAAGAGAAGCCAAAGTTTGACACCCTCATTTTCCAGCTGGGGAAACTGAGGCACACCTAGGGGAGCTATGGAGTCAAAGAGGAGCAGCCAAGATCCCTCCCAAGCATCCAGGGCCCCCTTCGTGCGTTGTGCAGTGAGCTCTGTTCACTAGAGCAAACGAAGGGGAAGAGGAAGCCACGAGCAAGTCTGGCTGATCTGAGGATGGGAAGAGGCTGGGATCTGGGCCTGGTTTAAGGAAACAAAAGACCCTCCAGTGAGGGAGCATGTGCAGGGTGTGGAAGATGCTACTTCTCTTCCCTGCTGCTACAAGCCAGTTTGGTATCTGCCCGCACACAGGAGCGGGGAAGCGGAGATCGCGCCGGGCGGGGGGTATCTACAGCGAGGCAGGAAAATGGGGCACCTCTTTGGCCACCCTCCTCCTGAAGAAGCAAGGGGAGAAGGAAGACTCAAAGTCTGGTGGCAGCAGGGCAGGCCGTGGCTGGCCTCGGCAAAGGCCAGCTGCAGTCTTCTGCCACCTGTGTCACGGGGCTGGGGGATCGCGGCCCCGTCCTGCTCAGCAAGGAGGGAGGTCTGGTGTTACACTCACCACCGTGTCTTCCTCGCTGTCCTCCGAGCTGCATATGATGATGCTGGTAACTTCTGTGGAAGGAATGAGATGGGGTTGAGGCTTTCTGGGCCTGGGAGGGGAGACTCTGATTTTGGAGGGGGAGAGGCTTGCAGCTGGCTAAGCAGAGTCCCTCTGGTGTTATGATGGGATGGGAGGACTGGTCTTATTTCCTCCTGACTTGTCCAGCCTTTCTGCAGATAGAGGGCAAAATCTTCTACAAGGAGCTCAAACCTACCCAGCCACAGCTACACAGTCTGCTTGCAGACCCTGCCCACCCTGGGGGCTTTTCCCTACCTCCCCATTCCCGGAGCGGAGTGGGAGCCCTCTCCTGACCTGTTTAAAACCCATGTGGATGTTTCTCCTGCCTCCTCTTCTCAGAGACCCGGCTCTTCCCTGCTGATGGGGCAGCGTATGGCTGAGCTGCAGGATGCTGCAGGTATGCAAACTCCCCGTGGGGCTGGGTGTGCTCAGTGCCAGTCACTAAGTATTGCAGCGATCGCTATTTGCTCTGGACAAATCCAGAGCTCCTAGTTGCTGGAGGTGAAGTATCTCTGCGCACCTGCCCTGCTTTTATACTCTTGCCCAGGTAAGCTTTCGGCTACATGGGGGACGGGGCAAAGGGCTGGATGGAGCATCTGCGTTCACCTGGAGCATCTGCACCCTTGCTCTTGCCTTCATGACCGGGGAAGCTGTTTCCACCCTTCAGGCCCAGAGGGGCTTGGCCAAGGCCACCGAGTGCATGGGGGGCCCCAGGGGCTGGGGAAGACAGGGAGCTGTTCTGGAGGGAGAGATGGGGTAACGCGGAGGGCCACGTCCCACTGTCCTCACCTGCGTCATCAGCATGGCTCCTGGAGGCCTTGGCGGTGGGGATGCTGCTGCAGTTTTGGCTTGGCGTGGAAGTGCTGGGCCCATCCCTGCCGTCCCACTGGTTTAAAATGGAATCGCTGGGGGCCGGCCCGTTGTCACACTCCAGCTTCAGCAGCTTGGGCGAGCTCTGGCTGCCCCTTTCCACGTGGCGCAGCCTCCGCTTGGGCTGTGCGGCGGTGGGGGAAGCCTGGCGAGGGAGAGCGCGGGGGTAAGGGCTGGGGTGGGCCGGGACGCCGTGTCGCCCGTGGTGCGTGCCTGAGCGGGGGGGACGTAAAGTGCCCCTGATTCAGGCATCTGGGAAATGAGCCCCCATGCAGGAGGGGCTGCAAAGCTTGGCGATATTGTCCCTCATTTTCCCACCTCTTTGGCAGGTGGCTGTTTTCGCACTGTGTCCCCGTGGTGCGGGGTGGCCCAGCGCGTACCTGCGCCTCCTGGGCTATGGGGGCTCAGGAGGGGCTGGCATCCCGCAGCGGGCACCGCGAGGACGCTACCCCGGCGGGCTGGGGGACAGCCCTGCAGGAGTGGTCCTTACCGTGCTCGCCTGCACCTCCCCGAGGCTGATCGTGAAGGTGGGCACGATCCCTTGGCTCGCGAGCTGGCCTGGCTCCTCTTGCTGGGGAGAGAGCACAGAGCAGCGGTTAGAGCGAGGCTTCAGGCCACCGGCTACAAAATAGGCAGAAAGGTCCTCAGGGTTTTTTGAGTTGACTAAGGAACTGATGGGATGGGATGGGGAAGGGGAAGGCTGGCCCCTTGGGGAAGGGGAAGGCTGGCCCCTTGGGGAAGGCTTGCAAAGGTCAGAGGAAGGGGGAGATCTGCGACTCAGCTGATGCGGGAGCTCCCTCCTGTGATAGCACACTGGGAAGAAATACAGGCATCTCACCAAGTCGTTCTCAAGGGCCACCTCAACCACAGGGACAGCCTGGGAAGCAGCACCTGCAACAGAGAGGAGGGTGAAGCACAGCTGGAAAGGGAGCTCTGATCCAGGGTTGGAGCCTCCAGAGCACCCACCCGGCCCTGCCGGCAGCTGAGCTGGGAAGCACATGCCAAAAGGTTGCAACAAGGAAGGGGCAGCTCTGTTCTCCTTCCCATTCCCCGGCCCTTCGGTTTGGGATGGCTTAAGGGGTTTAGGAGCACCTGGGAACACAAAGTTGAACAAGCAGCATTACTGCAGGCTGTCAGATCAGTGGGAGATGAGGAAAGGGCTCTGACCACGTTGCCTCCCTGCAGGGGCGGAAGAGCAGCGAGCGGGCCGGGCTCGGTCCGGACGCAGCCTCCCCTCACCTGTCTGCCCGGTCACTCGCTCCGCCAGCGCCTGGAGCCTGCCTTTGCACTCGGCAAAGTCCCCGGCGGCCTGCACTCGGCCCCCGGCCGCTGTGGGCTGCAGCCTCTGCAGCTCCTCCAGGGAGTCCTTGATGAAGGGCTGCATGTCCATCACCTCCTGCTCCGTGGCATAGAGGCTCATCTTCTCCACCAGCCGCTCGCCGGCCTCCATGCGCCGCAGCACGCCCTCCACGCGCCGCAGCTCCCTTGCCAGCTCCCGGCGGCCCTGCTCCTGCCGCGTCTCCACCAGCCCCAGCAGCTCCTCTTCCTCCTGCCGGATCAGCCGCACCAGCTGCTCCACGTGCTGCTGGATCTGCTCCTGAGTCTCGCTGCTCACCTGCTCCAGGCGGGCCACCTCGTCCTGCAGGGCCTTGTAGGCATCTTCGAAGCCGCTTTTCCTCTGCTTCAGCTCCAGGCTCATGGTGCTCAGCTCCTCCTGCCTCCGCTGGATCTCGGTCCGGATGTCGCAGTAGAACTGGGAGTGTTTGCTGTCCAGCAGCGCGCAGGAACAGCACAGGGGCTTCTCACACCTCTTGCAGTAGATGCTGTGAGGAAATAGAGCTCTGTTCAAGGCCAGTGCATGGTCCTCCCTTCCCTTCCCAGGGCCTTTGAGGGAGCAAAAAAGCAGTTCTGCTGCACTGGGCACAATCCTCCCCATGAGGCACTAGGGGAGGGTCAGCCTCATTCTATAGAGAGGGGAAACTGAGGCACGAGTCAGGGAATGATGTGCCCCAGGCCGTTAGCGGCAGGCATGGGCACAATGCTGGGTGTTAGCCGGATTGTTTAACCCAGTAATTCCTAAAGTTTTGTTCATCTCCTTCTTCCCAGGGACCCCCATCACCCCTGATCTCCTGCCCAGGCCTCGCAGAGTTTGCTGTGGACCCTCTCCAAAGGTAGGCTGCTTAATCCCTTCAGCTCTGGCCAGGAGATGGCAGAGTTGGTCCTGCAGAAATCAGCTTGCGTTGGGCAGGGCTGCTGCAGAGCAGAGACCTGGAAATACCCATGCTTCGCCAACCCAACCCCCTGCTCCCTTCCCTCCTCCACCCTGAGGTCCTCTGGCAAAGCAGCCCCCCGAGCAGGTGGCAAAGGTGCCACTCTGACCTGGTGATGTGGCCCTGGTCAGTGTGGCCAGGACTGGAGCAAAAGAGGCTGCAGGATTTCCTCGTGCCCTCCAGGAACTGGTGGGCTGTTTCTGCCCTCAGGTCCTCCACCTTCCTGGCCTCATGGCTCCTCTTCTTGAAGAACCACTGGTGGGCCTCGAAGCAGGTGAGGCAGAGAAACTCCTCGCACTCGGAGCACCAGACTGCCGCCGCCTCCTTCCGGCACCGGCTGCAGCTCAAGCCGCCGCTGCTGCTGATCTTCTTGTAGATGCTCAGCCTGGCCTGCAGGCTGGTGAACAGCAGGTTGTCCCGGTCGGGGATGCCGCTGGCCTGCGGGATGGTGGTCCGGCACACGGGGCACTGGCCAATGGGCTTGTTTTCGCTGAGGCAGCCGAGGCACAAGGTGTGGAGGCAGGTGAGGAGCTTGAGGTTGGGTGACTCCTGCTGGCAGCCCTCGCAGAGAACAAACCGGAATTCCTCCTCTGGCGCCTGCGGGCAGGACGGAGGGGGACAAAGGGACACTCCCGCCTGCTGGCTCGTTTCCATGTGGGCAGCAGCTCCGTGTCCGTCCCTTCCTAAGAGGAAGGAGCAGTAAGAGGTCCTGTTAGTGTGTGAGACCTGGGGAGGAACAGGCGGTCCGGGGGGCTGGCTGAGCAGGGGGGACCTCCTGCGTCCCACTGCCCTATCCAGGTGGCTCCAAGCCTGGCTCTGCAGCCGGGGCTGCGAATGGCACCTTGCTGGTGGGCAACCGAATTTAGCTGCCCCACTCCAGGGAAGGGGGAACAGAGCCACAACGCAGGTGACCGGCTGGTCCCCATCCTTTGTGCAAACAGAGCCGGGGGGGGCTCTGCGGTCACACCCCCCCCCACCACCACGTGCGTCTCTGTGCCATGACAAGGCTAGCAGCCGGGGGGATGGATGGCAGCACCCTGGCAGGGTGGGAGGCGCCGGGAGCCGCCGCTGCGCAGCTTGCTGCGGGCACCTCCGGGGAGATTCTCTGCTGTCTAGGAGGGTTGTGCTCCCCCCGCCGCCTCGCTCTGCGCAGGGCGGGGGGGGGGGGCGCGGCTCGCCGCCTGCCAGCCCGCCGCCGCCCCCCCCTAAACCTGCCCCCCCTCCCCCAGGTCTCTCCCCTTCTGCATTTCAAAGTTAGGGGCGGGAGAAGCCTGCAAGCGACTTTTGTTTCCTTCTGCTGATGTCGTCTCTTCCGGCTCCTGGAGGGGGAGGGAGCCGGGTGGGGGTCCCGTGGGGAAGCCCCCAACTCCGGGCTGGCCCGGGGATCACGCGAAAACTTCTGCGCCCCTCCGCAGGGAGTGAGCGGCGGGATGCTAGCACCAGCCCTCCCCCGTGGCATCGGGCTCCCCGAGGGTCCCCGCAGCCCTCGCGAGCCCCCGCCGGCACAGCAGCGCAGGCCTGAGACCCCCCGAATCGAGCAGGGCACCCACCCCCTCACCACCACCTCCCCCCGCCCCATGCAACGGGATTTGCAGCCGCCCCCCCCCCCCCCTTTGGCGCCGCTTTGGCCAAGCTGCGCCCTCCCGCCCCAGCGGGGGGGGGGGGGGACGACGACGTTACCTGCCGGGGGGAGCGGGTCGGGGGGGCCGGGAGCCCGGGGGGCTGGGAGGGGGGTGTCGGGGCTGTCCGGCATGCGGCTCCGGGTGGCGGACCCCTGGCGCCGCTGGTCACCCTCGGGCTCCCTGCTCTCGCTTTCGTTTCTTCAGCGTGCCTGGAGGGGGAGGAGGAAGAGGAGGAGGAGCCGCAGGGAGGAAGCTCTCCAGCCGCCAAGGGAGGCGGGGAAGGCAGCGGCACGCGGGGCTGCTCCGAGCTGCTTCCTGGGGCAGCCGCGCTGGCGGGAGGCGGCCGCCGCGGGAGGGACGGGAGCGGCGCCGGCGGGGCCCGGAGCCGTCCCGCGAGCGGGGTGCGGAGCTCAGAGCTCGGCTCCCCTCTGCTCCTCTGCGTGCACCCCCCATCGCTGCTTCCTTCTGCCCCCCCCCCCCCCGCCTTGGGGACGTGGGGTCGTTGTACGGCGGGGGGGGAGGTGGGGAAGAGAGGGGAACCTCGCATGCAGGGGGGCGTCCTGGCACCGCAGCGGTTATAGGGTGAAGACCACCTTCAGCTGCGGTAGAGGACCCTGGGCTTTGCTAGGGTGCGAGTCTGGGCGTGGGGCTGATTGCTCGGCTGCAGGGGCTTGTTCTGCCTTCGGAGCAGTGTGTCATGCCCCTGCTTTAGCCCTAGGGACTTCAATGTGGTGACATCTGCCAACCCCTTCTCCCCTCTTGGTAGCACCGGTCAGGGCTTTGGTGGGTCTCCGCAGCCTGTTGCAGGGTGCTGAGATGGTTTGTGTGTGTGGATAAGCAGAGGAGGGGAGGGAGGGTTGCCCCAAGCCCAGCAGAGCTGCCATCTGGCTCTGGGGGCTTGGTGGCCCCAGCTTGCTCTGGGCTCCTCAGCGCCAACGTCGTGGCAGTGCTGCCGTGGTCTCAGCGCTGGCGTCCCTGTGGGGACGTGGCGTGATGGGGTGCACAACTGGGTGGAGGGTGGGTGCCGCTGAGCAGGGTGCCCCAATCCCCAGGAAAGTCCAGGGGTTCCTGTCCTCCAGGTGCGATGCTGCACTGTGGCACCTGCAGCAGGAGCTGCTCTGGGAGCCGCGGCTGTGCAAGATCCTATGCAGCAAGCATGGAGAGAGGGGCCTGGAGCAGATAAGGGGCCGTGGCACAGTGACAGGGCTACGCTGGAGCAGGAATTGTTGGGAAAAACAGCTGTCCCTGCTCCCTATGGGGCTGGAGAGCCCGCCAGAGCCCCCAGAGCTGCACGTGCAATGGAGGATCCGGTCCTCCCCGTGGCTGGAGGAGCAGTTCCTGTGCAGGGCCTGTGCAGAAAAACTCACCGAGCCGTTTCCTCCTCCTGCCGTCAGCAGCCACATGACGGGTGAACCAGGAAGCGCTCACAGCCTCCCTCCTTCCCGCTGCAGCATCCTCGCTGCGCAGACGGCGGTGGGCTCACACCGCCGCGGTGGGGCGGGTGGCGGGCAGGGCCCTCTCCCTTATTGGCTTTTGTATTTTTTTTCTAGTGTCCTTCTGACTTGTGTAACAGGGCAGGGAGGTTTGCGGCAGCTCCAGGAAAACAGGGCAGGGATGGAGCGTGCCTGAGCTGCTGCTGGGCTGCCCACGCTCCCGGGGACCGGCTGACGCTCCGATCTCCTCTCTGCGGCACCGGTAATGGTGGCAGGGCCCCTGGGGGAGGCAGAGGCTGTGCCAGGCTGCGGAGGTGCTCAGCGGGCAGCAGCGGCAGGCGCAGGACTTGCCACTTCAATGGCAGAGGGGAGACAGGCTTAGAGGGCTCTGGGTGCAAGGAGCTGGGCTCCTCTCTGGCTGAAGCACCGACGCCAGGGCTCGGGCCATCATGTTCAGCCGGTCAGGATACCAAGCCCTTCCCTTGGGAGACTTTGACCGCTTCCAGCAATCCAGCATCGGGCTCTACGGTTCCCAGAAAGGCTTCTTCTCATTTGGAACCAAGCAAGACCCTCTGGGGCAGACCTCAAATGCAGCAGGTGAGTCCAGGCCAGGGGAAGAAGGCTGCCTTTGTCCCCAGCACAACTGCCATTTTTTCTGTAGGGTGTCAGCTGTGTGCCCCCCACCCTGGTGGCCTCCCCGCCATTAGTGCTGGAGCAAGGGGTGCAGGACTCGTGGAGGGCAGAGGCTCCACTGGGGATTTCCAGGCAGGGAAGGGGCTAAGGGGCTGTCAGAGCTGGGGCAGACATTCCCTTTCATCCTCCTGCAGATTCCTCCCAGAGCTGGCTGTCCTGGATCTGCCATGGGATTATCACGTCCTTGGTCTTCTTGTTGATGGTTGCCACCTTCCCCATCTCGGGCTGGTTTGCCTTGAAGGTAAGCAAGGACAGAAGGCAAGGTCAGTAAAGGTCAGTAAAACCTGTCCTGGGGGAGCCGTTCCCAGCTGCCCCCCATCCCAGGATGCAGCCCTGGTGCTTCTGCACTGCAGGCTGTGAAGGGACCAGGTTATGCTGCACAGAGAGGGCCTGCTCTGCCCTTGGACAACCCTACGGATCTATGGTGGACCACAGAGCAGTCTTCTCCCCCAGCCTGCACTCTGGGAGCTGTGGGCGGCACGTGGCTCACGCAGCAGGGACCAGCTCTGCAGCTCTATGGTCTGGCATCGAGCTCGATCTGGCCCCCAGGGCAACGCCACGCAGGCTTCACCAGGCTTAGTGACATCTGTACGTGCTAGTGGATACCTTGTCAGGAGAGACGGGATAGTTGTAGTGACTTTTCTTGGGGGTTTGTTTACTCTTTTACAGCTGTTCTGGTCTAAATGTTCTCTTTCCAGATCGTGCCCAACTATGAGCGAATGATCATCTTCCGCTTGGGCCGCATCCGGGCACCGCAGGGGCCAGGCATGGTCCTGCTGCTGCCCTTCATCGATCAGTGGCAGAGAGTGGATCTGAGGACAAGGGCCTTCAACGTGCCACCCTGCAAGGTGAGCTGTCCCATGGCCTCGGGACAGGGTGGGGACACATCTCTCAAATACCCAGAGCAGCTTTTTGCAGCTGGTTTTTGAAGAGGTCTGGCCCTTGGCTCCTTGCATAGACACAACTGTCAATTCCTTCTTTCCTGTGAAGAGATAGGAGAGGGTGGTGGTGCTGTGAACCTGGGAGCCCTGGACATGCCTGTGGTTGAAAAGCTTCTCTTGGTTTTACACACCTTGTTCAATGGATGTTCCTGGTTGGAGACATCTCAGAAAACATCAACTCCTGCCTTTCTGCCCCCTCCAAGTCCAGGTGTCTCTCAGAAAAACCTCCAGCTGGAAACTGGCATTGCCACTCCAACTAGTCAAAATTTGATCATTTGAGTTAGGTTTATTTCTAATAACTCTCTCAATAAAGAGACCTAGAGCCAGCTTGCCTTCTGTCCGTGTGCAGACATGCTCCCTGTGACCAGAAATGGCCCTAAAGTATGGGCTGCTGCCCATGTCGATGCTCAGTGACCAAATGGAATAGGGGTAGCCTGTGGGTCTGGGTAGTACTTGGTGGGACTGCTCCAGTTTTGCAGAGCTAAGACAGCAGGTCTCTGCAGTAGGACTGTTGCAGTGTAGGTCTTGATGCAAGGCATGAATTGGGGCCCCTCTTTTGGCCGAGTGCTGTTGCCTACTCCTTTCTCTCTCCCTGTAGCCCTGGGCTGTGGGGCTCCTCTGGCAAGACATGGTGGGGTCTTGTGCAGTAGTGCGTATGAACTCACCCCCTTGCATGCTCTGATACCCAGTGAAATGCTGCATGGTCTATCTCCTGCTTGCATGCCCTTGGCACCAAGTGCAACTGTAAATCTGGCAGCTGCAGGAGGAAAGAAGTTAATATCTTTGCTCCTAGGCTCTGAACACAAGGGGTGGGCCATGGGGCAGAAAGGGGGAGAGATGCTGGCCCAGGAGCAGCAGGCCTGACTCTCCTCTGCACAGCTGACCTCCAAGGACGGTGCTATCATCTCGATGGGTGCTGATGTCCAGTTCCGCGTGTGGGACCCAGTGCTGTCTGTCATGATGGTGAAGGACCTCATCGCCACCACCCGTATGACAGCGCAGAATGCCATGACCAAGACCCTGCTGAAGAAGAGCCTTCATGAAATCCAGGCTGAGAAGCTGCGGATTGGGGAACAACTCCTGGTGAGGACTGCCCCAGCCCTGCGCAGAGCTCCCACTTTCTCCCCAAACTCTTGGGCTCTTGGTGTGGAAATAACCAAAAGGGAAAACCGTAGCTGTTTCCCCCATGTGGGGAGAGTCCAGCTGGCTGTGAAACCCTGGCAAAAAGCAGGGAGATGGGAAGAAGTAGTGTTTAATGTGGAGCAGATATCTTCAGCCTCTGACTGTGGATCTCTGGAGGTCTGTCCAAGAGGTCTGGTTATAGAGAAAAGCCAATGTGTTATCAGCAGGCTTAAATTGGACTTCTGTCTCTCCACTGGGAAAATGTTTTGAGTGGGCTGCAAGCTGAAAAGGGCCTTTAGGAAGAGAAGCAGGACAGTTGCAGAGGGGGAACAACTACCCTGCCCCCTGCAGACCTGGGGTCAGGCCAGGACCTTGTGGGTTAAATGACTGCTAGGGAGGTTTGGGAGAGAGGTGAAGGAAGCCTCCATAGGGCTGAGGAGAGCAGAGCTCCAGGACTGACCATCTGTGGGTCGAGGGGAAGGCTCTGGATGGTGTTCAGTTGAGCTGCTTGGCTAAAGACATTCCTGCCTTTGGGCAGGGAGAGGTGATGGCTGGGGAAGTCTTTGGGATACACAGGTATCTCAGGGAGTCTGGGATGGTTTTGAGGCTGGAGATGCTGCCTGCTAAAGCACTACCTCAGGCCATGGTGCCCTTGGGAGATGGAGGAAAGGGGCCAGGCTGGGAGGGAGCAGATACTCCTGTCGCTGAACATGGAACGAGACAGAGCTGTCCTCTCTGCCCCGACCTGCTCCAGTTCGAGCCAGGCGAGCAAGCAGCCCGTTGCCTGCCCTCACCTCCCCGTCACGTGCAGGCTGTATATATCTCAGTGACCATGCACAGCGCTCTTAGGCCTCTCAGGGCTTCATAATCCCGCTCAGAGTTGCCTGGCTGGGCCCCAGCTGGCTTCATGCAGAGATGGCTCTCTGCCTCCAGCTCCCAACTCAGGGCACGTGGCTGAATGCGAGAGCGGCCAGACTGGGCCATCTCCTCCAGCTCCCCACTGCCAAGAGCAGACAGTAGCAGAAGTGTAAAATAAGCTGTGGGATGTTCATTATCAAGGATGCTGTGGTGAATGGCCTCCCTGACTGTACCCAGCTCTGACTGGGCTGCCAACGTTTCTTGCTGTGTTCCTGGCTCCATAGCTCGAGATTAATGACATGACCAAGTCCTGGGGCCTGGAGATAGACCGGGTGGAGCTGACCATGGAGGCCGTGCTTCAGCTGCCCCAGGAGAACCTTGCGGGCCCCTTCGCCACCCTGCCACCGGTGCCAGGGCTGGAGGGACTCGACGGCACCATTCAGCAGCTGGCTGCCCGCTTCTTCAGCAACACTCTGGCTCTGACGGGCAGTGCCAACAGCACCCCGAATGCAGGTAACCAGCTCCAGCGCCACCCCTTGTCTGTTACGTGGGTGTCTGTCCCTCCAGTCCAATGACCTTTGAATCTGCTGGTGCTTTCCCTCGTGTTTTACAGAGGAGTCAAAGTCCCCAGGATATGATGTTCCTATGAGCTCAATGCAAATAGGCCAGCAGGGAGAGGAGAGAGACTATTTAGGGCACAACTCAATACAACATTCAGCACAACACAAGCTTTAAAAGACATGGGAGAAACTGCTCGGGAGACCAGGAACATATCTGTGGGAACCTGGGCCAGGGAAGGCCCTGCAATTTCTGAGATAGCCAATACTCACATTTGAGGGCAACGTTTGGGCAGGATTTGGCTCAGAGACTGTGTCCTGTTGATAATGATACTAAGAAGAAAGCAGCCTGGTTTGGTGGAGAGAGTTGAGCAGTTGTTTAAAAAAGACGGGATTGGTTGGGTTAGCCATGATAAGATTTCTTACCAGGTGCTCTGAATCTCACTGTGAAGATCAGGTGGGAGATCTAAAGACCCATATATTTGTGCAGGCCCCTTTTCTTTCTAATAAGAAAAGAGAGAGGCTGCAACTGTGGGTCTTTGGCTTAGCTAATTATCTTACTTCTTCAGGTATTTTGGCTCCAGGAAGATCAGAGCAAGTAGGAGAATGAAATCTAATGGGGGCTGGAGGAGGGTATGACCTGCTGGCCCATTTTTCAGAAATTCTCCACCAGTTTGTGCCCTGCTATGTCTTTCAGGGGAAAAAGTCTACCCCCTGGTAGTAGGGGAAGAACAACCTATTGCAGACAAAGGAGCAGGCAATAAGAACTGGCAAAACCATGCTTTCTTCTTCTTGCTTAGCTGGAAAGTTGCTTGTTAAGTGGATTGGTCTGCTCAGGAGACCTTTGCTGTAGAATGGCTTGTGGATCCAAGCAGATCGGCTCTATTCAGCCGACCTGCCTCCATCCAGACATTCCATCTCCAGCTTCCTCTGAACCCCACTTCTGTACTCTTGTCCCCAGCAGACAGCGTGGAGACCGTGAATGAGTTGGAGTCTCCCACTGCTGCCATCCCCACCACCAGCGCCAGGAGGAAACCCAGCGCGGACGAGCTGCTCTCAGCTGTGGAGCTCTTCCTGTCTGAGCCCTTGGTTGGCCAGGTGGGAGCATCTTACCAGGTCAATATCACCCTGCCGAGCGGAGTCCGGAGCACCTATTTCATAGACCTTTCCTCAGGTCACTGCTCTTCATTCGTTGGAGTTGGCATGTTGAAGGCGGGAGGGTGTATTGTGCTTGTGTCTCCTCTGCGTGCTGCATACCCCACTGAGCTCGGTTGTAGAGGGGATCCCCACGCAGCAAGGCCCAAAAAGGATCCTATTTGCTAGCTCTGTGAAAGGCACCCTGGGGTCTTTCAGCCAAGCGCTGCAGTTTGTCGATTCTGGCCTTGAGTCCATGCTCCCTGGAAATCCAAAATGTAATTTGTTTGGGGTTAAAAACATGGATTTCTTTTTTTTCCATTTAGAAAGAGAGCATTAATGGAAACTTGGCAGCCAGGTGTCCCTGTGGCTGACCAAGTGAGATTGTTAAGGGATCACAGGGCCATCCTTGGGTGTGCTGGGTCTTGTCTACAACCAGCTCGAGTGGGTAGCGATGGAGGGACACATGGATAGCATCTTGGGCATGTGCCATACTGGCAGGAGTCCTCAAAGCACCCATCCCCCTCACAGAATTTTGTGGGCACCAGTGATGGTTTTCCTGGTGACCATGACAAAATAGGACAGAGCTTGGAAAGGAACTACTGGAGCAGAACATTGGTGGAGCAGTGCAGGAGAAATTTGTCTCCATGTTCCCTGTTCAGTAAGGACTCTCTCCTCCAAAATCACCCTGCCAGGCTCTTGTCTGTCACCAGGCTCAACTCAATCCATGTGAAACAGTGTGGGGAAAGCTCTAACAGGCAAGACTGCATCCTGAGACTGACTGTTTCTTCCCCTCCCACCTGTTCACGTCCTATAGGCAGCGGGCGAGCTGGCCGCGGATTGCCAGAGGGCAACCCTGACGTGATTCTGGAGATGTCAGAGAAAGATCTGCAGGACCTCTTCCTGGGTGAACTTCGTCCCTTGAGTGCCTATATGAGTGGGAGGCTGCAGGTGAAAGGCGACCTGCACATTGCTCTGAAGTTGGAGGAGCTCTTCAAGGCGATGAAGCAACGTAGATAGAGCATGTGTGGGGGTGGGTGTCTGTGTGTCCATGTGTGCATGTGTCTTTGTAGGTGTGCGAAAGGCACAGGAGGGGTGAAGTCACAAGTGGGGGGGAACACGGGGGTGCTGCATGGCGAGGGCCTTGCCTTCCTCACTTTGGAGCTCATGCTGTACCCTCTGCAAAGTGGTAGGAGTCGCATGTGAGCAGGGAAACTGAGGCAAAAAAAGCCTAGAAATCTCACCTGTCCCTCAGGTTCCCACCCTCTTTGGGGTGAACTCTGTTGCTTGTCCTTGTCCTTTTCGTTCCCTCTTCTCCTACCTCTTGCCCACAACTTTACTAGTTGGGAACAAATTGGCACCCCAGCCTGTGTCCAGGGAATCCAGTTTGCCTCCAGGTCCCTTGGCCAAGAGCTGCTCCAGGGGCATAGACCAACATCCTGCTGCCTCCCCAGTGGTGAAGGGAAGAGTGGTGGGGCTCCCCTGGGAGGTCTGGGGATGAGAATACCCTGGTGACTTCATACTGGAAGGGACAGGAGGTGACTGGATTGGAAGAGCTTGAGGACACTGTAATCAAATCAGCTTGACAGAACAGTAGTCATGGGAGTGGGATGGCACAGGGAGGAGAGTGTGGGTGGTCAGTGCAGCTGAAGGGAGACAACAGGGTGGTTGGGCCAGGCCGGATGCCATGAGTGGGCTTGGGTTCAGGTCCAGCATGGCACTACTGGCCCCAGTGTTTCCAGGGGAAGGAGCAGAGGCAGCAGGTTAGGGAATGACCTGCCCAGATGTGCCTGGGCCTTCCTGTCACAGAGGTTTGTAATAAGTGATTGCGCTAATTTGTGCTTCAAAGTGCTTTTGCATGCGTGCTGCGAGGTCTGTCTGCAAGGTACGCATGGACTGTATATAGGCGTACATAGATATTTATTTATTTTGTAAGCTTCCTTTCTATCAACTCTTGATTGACAATAAACCTGTTCTGCAGCCTTGCCTGGGGGCAGGGAAGGTCTGATGATTCTGTGAGCAGATGAGGCATGTGGTCAGGACCTGGGTGGGCTGTGCTCCCTTGCCTGCCTTGCTCCATTCCTTGCTGCCTCAGTTTCCCCTTCTGTAGGCCCAGGGGTCCCAGGACGCGAGGTCCTGCCATGTGCTGGAAGAGTAGTCTGGTGTTTGGTTCCTGTGCAGCACTCAGCACCAGAGGTGTTAAAGTATTTCTGAGCTCCTGGCAGTGCTAAACTGTTCCAGGATGTTTTCAAAGACCTGCCCAATACGGCTGACCCACCTGTGCCAGGCTGCTGCTTCCAGAGAGCCCATCCATCACAGTGGACCTGCAAGCAGACATGGACATGCCGCAAGCTGCTGTCCCACGCGTGTGCAGAGCTATAGGACCAAAGGCATGTGCGGGAGGCAGAGCTATAGGAATGAAGGTGTGTGCAAGGGGCAGGGCTGGGCTTGTTTGCTCAGAGCTTATGAGTGGCAAAAGAGGCTGGGTGGGTCCTACTGCCTTACAGGCAGCCAGGGTCCTCTGGGCTGCAGCAGGGCAAGGGAGGCAGCGTTTGGCCCCGGGAACAAGAACTGAAATGTCTCATGGCTGCATTCAGACCAAATCACCTGCTAAATCTCTTCTTTGAGGCCTCTGTGACATCCTACCAAGAGCAAGTTGCCTGGCAAGAAGATTGCGTGGGCTGGTGCTCCCTGACGTGCAAAGCAGGACTATGCCAAGGGATTGCTCTCTCTGCTCCTTCCTTCACTCCCTTTCCCTCTAAGAGTTATGCCAGCCCGGATAGCTGGGCTAGACCCAGGGAATTTGACAGGCAGATATTTTCTAGTCTCTCAAAAGCCCCAAGATGAGGGAGCTGGCGCTGCATCTGAGATGCTGCGGGTTTTGTGCGGAACCATCCCCGGACACAGACAGCCTGTGCAGAATGGTGCTGCCTGCAGAGGTGGCAGTGCCACCCCCGTCGTGCCCCATCTCCCCCTGGGCTTGACAGTCTGGGCAAGGCCTCAAGGGCAGTCCTACTTTCATGGTGGTCCGCTTGCAGCTGCAGACAGGCCCAGGCTGAGATGTAATTCCCCGGGGCTGATGCAATGCTGGAAGGGTGCACAGAGCAGAGAAGATCCAGGGGTCAAAGCCAGCCACCCAGGACAAATGGGGCAGAAAAATGCTCTCCTGAGGGGGGACAATCACAGCTGTACATAGGGCAGAGCTCTCTCCTCTGGGATGTGCCGCTGGGAAGAAGCAGAGCCCTCTTTAGCACTGCCATATCCCTGCCCATCCCAGCTCTTGCCCTTCAGCCACCCCAAACCGGGGCAGGGAAGTGGGGCCCTGCATTACAGGGGATTACAGTCTCCGTGATTTGGCTCTTTGAGAAGTGCTGGGGGGGTTGTGTCCAGACCCAGCTCCAACCACATCCAATCTGGGCCATGGAAAGAGAGGGGAAAAGAAGCAGAAGCCTCTCTTTGGCTCGGGAGGGCTGAGCTGCCTGGAAGCATCGTTGCAGTCCACAGAGCCGTCGCTGTGTCAGGGCTAGGAGTGATCACAAGAGGGCTCTGCGCAGCCGGCGGCCCCGGCTCGGAGGTGGAGTTACTTCCAGGGCAGAAGAAAACGAAACTGCCAAGCAGAAGAAGCTGAAGGGACGCTTGGCCAGTAAGCAGAGGGCCACCAGCGCTGCCCACGCCTGACGATGGCTGCAAAAGCCCCCCCAAGCCAGCAGAGCTCGGAGTTGGAGACGCAGGTAAGCTCCTGGCCAGGGTCAGGCACTGTCCAAGGTGGTGGGATTTTGGCGGGGAGAAGGCAGGTGGGTACGAAGTGGTGGGGCTTCCACAGTCTGCAGAGGGCCTGGGGCAAGGGAGGGGGTCAGAGTTGGCCAGAGGGCTGAAGGAGGAGCATGGAGGGGGGAAAGGATGGGAGGAAGGCATGGGGACGCTGGGGAAGGAGGTGACTACGGGCCCCAGCCCAAACATGGTTCTTGCTGCACAGTCAATGCTACCTTCCCCCACAAAATGTGCTGGGCGGTGGAGGAGGCACGTGGGGCACTAGGAAGTCTCCATCCTGGTAGAAAGACTGCAGGACTCTCAGTCATTTTCTTCTGTGCCCCCAAGCATCTCTTCCTGATCGATGTAATGGGGATAAGAGCTTCAGTGCCTGTAGGGCAGCCTGGCACCACCACCCGCCCTGCTCTCCCTTGGCCCAGCAGGTGCGAGGCACAGAACCTGTCCCCTGCGGGGAGGAAGGGCTGGTCTCAAGTCCACCTCCGAGCCCTGCAGGGAGGAGGGTACAGGCTGGGAAAGCAGGAAGCACAGATGTCCAGGAGAGATGGAGGGAGGGAAGAAGCCAGAGGGATGGGCCTAGCGAGACAGTGAGTAGGGGAGGCAGATGGCAGGATGGATGTTCTCTGGTCTCAGTTCTGCAAGGGTATCGTCCAGAGGGCGTCTCGGCCGGTTCCTCCACAGCTGCATCATCCCCCAGCCTCTGCTCTGCCCCTCCTGCAGCCCTGGGGGCAGGAACCGGTGCTGCTGCCCTGCTGCAGTCCTGTCTTCCCCTGCCCCATGGCCCAGACCTGGTTGAGATCTGTCTTCTCTGAGGCTGCCAGGTTGGGATCAATCTCCTCTTTGCTATAGGAGAGGAAGCACTTAGCAGGGCCCCTGTCCAGCCAAGCCACCTGTGGTGCATGGGACCTGCTCTGGACTGCTATGACTGCTGGCCTGTGCATCCCTGGTTGGAAATGGTTGCTCACTGGTTGCTCAGCAGGGTCTGAACAGGGCTTGCAGGTCACCTCCCTCCACAATATGTTTCAGAAGCTATTAAAAGCACTTTTCCTCCCCAGCACTCACAGTCTGTGGTTCTTTCTCTTTCCCTCTTTCCTTCTTTGCTCCCCAAGCTGCTGGAAGATGAATTCCAGTTCGTTCTCTGCGAGGGCTGCCAGCAGGAATCACCCAACCTCAAGCTCCTCACCTGCCTCCACACCTTGTGCCTCAGCTGTCTCAGTGAAAACAAGCCCATCGGCCAGTGCCCCGTGTGCCGGACCGCCATCCCGCAGGCCAGCGGCATCCCTGACATGGACAACCTGCTGTTCGCCAGCCTGCAGGCCAGGCTGAGCATTTACAAGAAGATTGTTGACAGAGTTGACTTGTTTTGCGACAACTGCAAGAGCGAGGGCGAGTTCTGGTGCTCCGAGTGCGAGGAGTTCCTGTGCAAGAAGTGCTTTGAGGCCCACCAGAGATATCTGAAGAGGGATAGCCACGAAGCTAAGAGGGTGACGGATGTCAGAGCAGGGTCAGCGAGGGACTTTCTTGAGGGTACCAGGAAGGCTAGTAACTTATCCTGCTCCAACGTGACTCACAAGAGCCAGACATTAAGGTAAACTTCCTGGCCGGGAATGGTTTCTTTTCAAGGTACAGCCAAAGGCATGGGAATATTTGCAACATATATGGGGGGAAATTCGAAAGGCAAAGAAAGAAATGTCTTTGGGCTAGCTCCGTGGTAGGTGTGAGCAGGGTGTGTCTGTCCCTCTGCTTCCCTGATTGTCACCAGCTGGGTCACCATGTAATGGAGAAGATGGATGGGAAGTAAAGACTAGTGGGTTCCAGAGCGGGAAAGGAGTATTGGAGGTAGCTGGGACCAGACCAGAGTCTGGGTGTGATGCAGAGTCAGATTCAGGTGCTCTCGAGGGAAAGTCCAAAGGAGAGAAGGAAGAGGCTGGAACCAAATTGGTTTCTAAGCTAAGACTTAAGCAATACTCTCATTAAAAACAGAACTGGACATAAGTCATTGCGCAGGTCTAGAATAGAAATGGGAACAAATTCCTCTTTAGGAAACCAAATCACATGGGGAAGATTATGCCCAGTCTCTGCCTGAAACAAGGCTTCACCATCCAGCCCTCCTCTAAGATTCTCATTTTCTGCTAGGGCTATTCCTGTGACTGCGGGAGAAGAAGGTACCCAACTAGTTAGTACCAGTCTGCTGCGCTGTAGTAACTGGTCAGGTGAACACTTTAGCCAGCCCAAAAGAGGAGTAGAAACCCTGTGGAAGTGGTTCAACAGAAAACGTGCTTTTTTGCAATTGGGATAGGATAAGACCAAATGTCTGTCCCATGGTGGTAATTTACTCACATTCGATCGTGCTTAAATGAATGAGTTGCGATAAGAGTATGAGAGTGCATGGTCTAAATTACTGCTCTGCCTGTTCTTAACCTCACAGCATCTACTGCAAAAAGTGCTGCAAGCCTGTCTGCTGTGTCTGTGCCCTTCTGGACAGCAAGCACTCGGGCCAGCACTGTGATATCAACACTGAGATCCAACTGAGGCAGGAGGAGCTGAGCACCATGAGCCTGGAGCTGAAGCAGAGGAAAAGCGGCTTCGAAGATGCCTACAAGGCCCTGCAGGATGAGGTGGCCCGCCTGGAGCAGGTGAGCAGCGAGACTCGGGAGCAGATCCAGCAGCGCGTGGAGCAGCTGGTGCGGCTGATCCGGCAGGAGGAAGAGGAGCTGCTGGGGCTGGTGGAGACGCGGCAGGAGCAGGGCCGCCGGGAGCTGGCAAGGGAGCTGCGGCGCGTGGAGGGCGTGCTGCGGCGCATGGAGGCCGGCGAGCGGCTGGTGGAGAAGATGAGCCTCTATGCCACGGAGCAGGAGGTGATGGACATGCAGCCCTTCATCAAGGACTCCCTGGAGGAGCTGCAGAGGCTGCAGCCCACAGCGGCCGGGGGCCGAGTGCAGGCTGCTGGGGACTTTGCCGAGTGCAAAGGCAGGCTCCAGGCGCTGGTGGAGCGAGTGACCGGGCAGACAGGTAAGGAGATCCTCAACCAGAGGGGCGGGTGGGGGACTGAAAGCAGAGGGGAAGGTTATAATCCCTGGTTTGGCCATATTCGTCATGGGTTTCAAGTCTCCTTTCATGCGGCTACTTAGAGGACCTGTGACTCCTGCCTTTGCTCAGGGGCACAGACACCCTTTCCTTCCCCCAAGGACTAGGTAGGATGCAGTAGCTGTTTTCGTCACTTCTAAATCACTGGTTATCTCTTGCTCTTGTGGGGGACATCAGTCCCCAAATACAATTGTAATGGGAGAGAATATGGTAAATTGCTCAGGCTTGAACTTTGCAGTGGGTTAAAAAATAAGGGAGGGGAATGACATCTGGGATGCAGAGTGCATGGAGAAGGAGTATTGGCTTACAGAGATTGGCATTTGGAAGAAGAAAATGGGTGGAAAGATTGGACTGACTCCACATCATCTCTGAGAAATGTTCAGTCCGGTGACACATGCAGGTCTCGTAGAGGTCACAACTATCCTCCAGGCTTTAGTGTCCTATGATCCACTAATCACTTCTCGCTCCTCAGATCTCCAGCAGACATTCACAAGAGCTGGCTGAGCACTTTAAAAAAGATTTACATTTGCTAAACTTGGGCTATCCACAATGATGGAGCATCTGGGACAATTCCCATTTTGATTTGTTGATTACTGCCTTGGGATCGCATATCCAACTGGGAAGGTGAAACACTTCCAGGGAGCAATCCCCAACAGGGCTGGCGAGTGGTCTGAGACTGATGCAGTGTTTGGCCAAGTGTTTCCACAGCTCTTCAGCAGCAGTGCTGTGGAAGAGATGTTGGTGGTATGGGAGTGGTGAAGGCCTTTGCATCCTTGATATGTGAAGAGAATCTGGTTACTCGTGTGTTGGAAGAGCAGGGGACAGTAGAGGGGCTGGCTTGGGCAACTTGGGGTAGCATCCTTCCAGCAAATGGGGAAAAAAAGAAACAAGAGGAAGAGAGTGCGAGAGGTCTTCTGTTCCACTCCCCTGTTGCTGTCAGGGTCAATTCAGACCTGACTGCTACCAGAGTCCTCTTTGACCTACTATGGGCTTCCACCACTGAGTTTCCCAGGGCGAGCTTGTGGGTCACAGACAGTCCCAGAAGAGACCAGGGGTGATCTCCTGGATGGAGCTTGGGGTTTTCTGGGGACAAGCTGCAACTCGTCCCCACTCCTCGCGTCTCCACCACTTGGTAAGCATTGTCCTTCCATCCTCTCTCTCAACCCCACTGAGATTGCCTGGAACGACTGTCCTCCAAGTCCTGATTCTTTCGTCCTGTTCCCTTCCCCTTCCCTCCCCTGCGACAGGTTCCTCTGCTACCCAACATGACTCCCCGTATGAAGATGAGAGCACTTCAATACTCAACCTTGAGTTTCAGTCTCCTCGGAAGGAGGCCCAGCTGCACAGATGTGTCCCTGCAGGGCTCCCTGCCCATGACCACGAGCAGCCCTGGGCACCCATATCAGATCCCTCCAGCAGCAGAGGACATGTGTGCCCAGGACGAGGAGGGGTTGCGTCCCCAACGCAATCCATCCCTCCAGACCTTGCTAGGCAGAGGAATGAGGAAATGGAGGATGACTTTGGGTCACCAGTCAGTGCCCATGGGGACACTGTGCCTATTTCCAGGAACATCCAAGACTCTTTGGTCTCTCTTCAGGAAGATTTTGGTGCCTGGGCCAGGTCAAATGTACAGCAGGCAGATGAGCTCCTGAAGGCAAGCAGTCACCTCCTGCAAGCTCAGCAAAGGGCCAACAGGCACCTGCTGTCCATGGCACGTGGGGTCAGGGCCATGTCCTGCTCCCTGGACACTATTGCCTCTGCCATGGGGCCCTTGATGCAGAGCTTGCTGCAGTCCAAGCAGCAGCCTGCCCCAGCCATGCCCAGCCCAGGGGAGCCCATGACTGCAGACATGGACTGGCCATCGCTGCACTCCAGTATACTGGAATTATTCCTTCCTAGCACCTCACAGCACAGTGAGTCGCTGTTCCCAACAGCTCCCATGGCCTCTTCCCCTAGGAGACACTCTCCTTCCTGCCCTCCCAATGCTGCTGACTCCCCTGCCAGTCCAGTGCACTCTGTGCCCCCCAGCACAGCTTCAACTGAGACCTTCGAGGGAGAATGCCCCCAGTCAGGGCACTCCACCAGAGGCAAACGTAGCTCTGAGTCCACCACAAGCCTTCGGAAAAGGAAGAAGTGAAGCTCCCTTTGTTGCTGTTTCAGGGTGTCCAGATGACCGGAGGTGGTTGCTCATGAGCCTGTATTATATATCTTGAATGATGGAGGCTGGTCTTGGGAGGCCAAACACAGGGTTTAACTCCCAGCCATCCTGTTACTGATGTCCATCATGGCCTTAGGCATGTCTCTTCATTTCTCTGCACTTCAAACCACCGTTCTTCCCAGCTTAAATCTGCTGACCGGAAAGGAGGCTCCATCCACCCCATTTCTGTAGGCAAGGGCTCTGATGGGAAGCAGTAGGATCCGGAAGAGAGGTGTGATTGGAGAGTATAGTGGGAGATCCTGTCTGTGACCCTGGGAGAGAGATGGGAGTGAGTGTCCTGCACAGTGAGGAACCTGCCACTGAGTCTGCAGTGCTCTGCAAGGACAACCAGACACAGACCAGGCCCTCTCACCCCTGCACGGTTTGCAATGGACTGCAGCTGCTTTGAAAACCCATTAAAGGTCCTGATAGGGACCTGGCTCTCTACCTTACCTGTGCAAACCTTGCTATGCCAATAAAGCCCTCTTGGACTGAAGAATGAACGTGTCTTTTGCTGGTGTCAGAGCCTGGAAAGGGCCCTCCTGAGGTGGGCTGTCCAGGGAATGTGGCTGCGGTGAGAGCTTCCCCAGTTGTGCTCAGCTCCCTATGAAGGGCTGAAACAGGTATGCAGCAACAGTGTCAAACTCTGAGCACTGCTTCTTGCTTGTAAACCTGGTGAGGTGGCAGGCAGCCCCAGAGCTAGCTGTGAGTGAGCCTAGAGAGGGCAGGGCTCCCTGGAGACGTGAGCTCGGTTTGGTAGTGTGGTACTGTCCCACCTAATGAATCCCTGCCATTGAAGTATGATAACTAGCTCAGGAACAGCAGGATGCTACTAATTTTGTTCTCCTTCCGAGCATTGTGTGCCCTGCCTGGTCAGCCTATGGGCCTGAGAAGGGCAGGAAGGTCGTTCTGTAAGTGGCAAACCCATATGGGAGAGCTTTTTGAAAGGAGTCTTTAGTGCAAGGATGGGAGAGGGAACTAATAGGTCCCAGGGTCTGATCCTGGACCAGCGTGCCACAAAATTCAGTGTGGCAAGCCCATGTGAGCAAACGGCCCCATTTTAGGAGGTTCATGAAAGAAGAGTGTGAGGAATTTGGAGAGAAATTGGGAGAAAAGGAGACCTAAGCACTATAAAAATGTGGTTCCAGTGGCTCCAGAGGTATTTCTTGGGAATCTGACACATTTCTCATTAATGGATCCTTGTCAAGGTAGTACTTAGCTGGAAGCAGCAGGATGCAAAGCTGCAAGGAGTAGCAGGCTCAGTAGCCAGCTCTCTGATATGGCCTGGTGAGCTGCACACTGAAATATTCACATGGCCAAGTGCCATGCCACATGGGCGCCCCCGCTTCCTCTTGGAGAACAGAGGATGAGCGCTGACGGGAAGTGGGCAGGCTGGCAGCTGGGTCCTAGTGCAATTGCTTGATTTTGGCCTCAGCAGCATCTGCAAGTGGGGCTTTGGGCTATCTCCTGTGACCACACAGCCCTGCAGCTGGTGATGTGACATAACCCTGGCACAGGAGCCACATTCACACTGTGAGTTGGCCACCGCTGCTATGTGTGTGTGCATGCTGGCGTGCTGGAGACCCCACTTCACCCCCTGCCTATCTGTCTGATTCTGTTTTTGTCAGGTCGTGCCATGTAAGGCTGTGCCTCAGTTTCCCAATGTGTGAATATCAACATCTTCTGTGGAGCACTTTTATGTCAGCTCATTCAAAGCACTGTAGCAAGGCTGGCACTCGGTACTCTCAGATGTCTCTAATGCTGCTCTCCCTCTTCCCAACTCATTGTATTTTTGTTCTTTCAGAAGCTGCCTCTGCTCAAGCCACAGAAAACTCCCACCAGGTGAGACTTAGTTTCTACTTGTTTTTTTCTGGAAATTTTGTGTTGCAGGGTTATCTGGCAAGAATCCAGGGCTAGCTTCCAGGCCTTGCAAGCGCAAGATCCATTGCTTGATTGAGGGGAGGGGGGTTGGCTGGTTGCTGCTTTCCAGGTTCCTCCTCACATGTTTTGTTTTGAAAGGGGTCATCTGAGCTCCAGGTGAGATCCCAGGCTCACTCGGCTAGCTACTGCACCCCCATCCCTTGACCTGGGCTGTCTGTAGGAGTAAGGCTGCAGAACCAGCTCCAGTGCCCGTACTGCCCTGGCAAACTTTGCCCCTTGAAGGTACCTTTCTGGCTAAGGTGCAGACAAACCTCACAACGTGAGATATGCCACCACATGTATTTTAAAGACATCATGGGCACATTGGCATGCAAATCGTTTCCTGACTTGGCTTTTCAGACTGTACCCTGCCCTGTGCTGAACAGAAAGCAGGGGCTGTTATACATCCGCAGCCAGGGCTGGTGGGAGAGAGACACTGCAACTGGCTCTGGTGTGACTGGTGTCTCCAAACACATCTTTGCACTCCAGAAGGGCAGAGGCCTACTCTGAGCAGAAGTCACCCAGGGGCTAAGATGTCTAAAGCAAGCTCTCTTCTCTTTTCCCATCGTGCATGAAGGACTTGTATCTAGCATCAGTCCTGCCCGCCTTTGCCTGGGATAAAACTTTCATCTGAGCCTCCACAGAAGGATATGACTGCTCTCCTCTTGTATCTTCTGGAGGGGCTCAGACATTAGTCAAACATACAACTGGTAATCCAGGAGGATCCAGGCACAGGCTGGAGGAATGGCAAAATGACTGCGCATTAGCCAGGCAGCCTGGGTCTGATGTCTCTGGATGGTGGGCTGGGGCCCACCAGACTGCCCCTGCGCAGAGCTTATGCAGCTTGTCCTCAGCCACCCCTGTCGGGGAGCAAGCCTGAACTAGAGAATGGGCCTAGCCCTGTTTGCAAGCAATACAGAGAGTGAACATGCCAACAGCAGGAGCAGTTTTGTCTCTGGGAACCTTAAGGCTTGAACGACAAGACAGGTGATTTATTCTCCAAGCTCAGGGAGGGGAGATTCCCAGCCATAACGAGGCACCTTTCTTCTTCGTGGTTGTTTGGCAACACAGAAAGTTCCTGGCCAGTGTCAGGCAAGAAGGATGCCTTGCCCAGGATTGTTGGAGTGGCCTTGGCCTGTGAGAGCCAGGGTCAGGAGAGGCTTCATGACAGAAAGAAAGAAGTGGTGTTTGGTGACCCTCGAGTAGAAGAGACCATGTGGGTAAACAGCACTTGCTTTGGGCAGAGTGCAAACCAGTGTGGGAAACCAGCTGGAGGGCTACCAAAATACTCTGGGGCACTGACAGCACTAAGTTATTCTAGGAAGAACAAGCTTCCCCTTTGCCCAGCCAGCTCTACATCTCCAAACCATGCCTCTCACCTCCCCTCACTACCATTACATGCCCTCCATCTCCCCAAAATAGGAATCCTGTGCTTTGCCCCATCTCACCTCCTCCCCATGCCCCCTCTCAAGCCCAGGACTCCCCACACACATCTCTAAATGCCAGTCTCCCACCCTGATATCCCCCACTCCTCAATCACACCTCTCTGTTCCCTGCCCTGTGTCCTCTCTTGGTCCCCATGTGGGTCCTATCACAGTCTCAGACTGGCATATTGGGCATGATGGAGCAGTGCCCAGAAATTGGAGCTGTTTGCTCACTCAAGTAAGCTGCCCTCATGCAGCATGCTGCTTCCTTTGGGTTTGTTACCTGACTACGGAGGGAGTCATGGTGGAGACCACCCCAGCCAGTTCAGGGGGTCCCAGCCCCCTCCCACTACTACTGTAAGCACACTCAAAGCTCACACCTAGGCAGACCACACAGGGCTGCTCTCACTGGCTCTGTTTACATGGTAGGTCATCGCTGCATCCACTCCTGTGAAGAGGAAAAATGTTCAAAATGCAGATGTCCTGCCGTCACCAGTGAAGGTGATGAAGGTTGAAGACAATGACTTTGAATGGATGAAATCAGAAGTCCTGCAGAGACAAAGCTCCTTGGATCAGCCTGGAACCAGTTATCCAGTGTCCGCTGTGACTCACATCACTAAGGAAGATGGCTTATTGGAAGACGTGGAAAAAAGCAATGGTGGGCTGCATGATTCAGGTAAGCAGCATTTGTTCAGGCTTGGCAATGCTTTCTTGCTTTTCATTTCTAAAGCAATGAAGCCGCGGGTAGATTTTTCAGGGGAAAGCATCAAAGCAAGGCAGTGAGCAGCATCCTCATAGATAAATTTCACAAGAGGATAGTTACGTCCCAGCATATCATCTTGAGTGACAAGATGTTCAACAGTGATTGCTAGGGAATCAGACTTCATTCAAAGATCTCACCCAGTGTATACTGTGTATCTGTGACTTGGAGGGGATCAATCCTTTTCCAGGGGGGCACTGAGGGCAGGGGCCTACTTGCTCCCCGTCCTCACTGATGGCCACCCAGAGCCACCTCTCAGCATGGCTAGTGATGCAAACTGCAGGGGCCATCAGACCCTAGCACCCAGCACTTACTGCAAAGGTATACAGACCCACAGGTGCATCTGAAATATGACGAGTCTTTCCTACCTTGGCAGATAACGATATTTTCTGCTTGGACAGTTTTGAAGAGGACAGCAGCGATGAAGAGTCGTTGGTGAGTGTAGCTAGCCACCTTGTGGCTGGCAGGGCAAAGGATGGGCAATAAGCTCAGCCTCCTTCTCATGCAGGAAAAAAAGGACTCTTGGTGCCTGGCCCTTCAGTGTTTAGTGTTTAAGCTCAGGATTCACCATGAGGATGGGACCACTTGGTGCTTCCAGAACTCCAGGACTGTCCCAGAGTTCCCCTCAGAGCCTGGAAAGAAATTTCTGAAAATCCTTCCTGAGTGGCAAAATATCTTTGTAAATCCCCTCCAGTTCCCTTTGACTTCTGGGAGAACTGGGCCTCCCAGTAGCTTGGGAATCTTGGTAGGTACCATCCTGGTGAAGACAAGGCAGTGAGCAGCCAGAATGAAAGCCAGCACGAGAAGGCAGTCCAAAATCTCACCTTGTCTTCAAGGCTGTGAATGGCTGGGTTTTCTCTGTTACTTTTGAGCAGTTTGCACAACACTCTGCACCACCGAAAGCTGTTCTACAGCTCTTCGGAAGAGATTATAGAAATGAGCAGCTTCTTGGCCTGATTGCTGTTTGTCTTGGCTCACAGCCAGAGGAGAGATGCTGGCTTGCCTGGAGGTAGTCCCAGCTTTTCTTTCAATTTTGAGCAGAAAGCCAGTCAGGAATGATCCAAGTGGGCCATCCCAGTAGTGGTCTGCCTACTGTAGAGGCTGTCTTTGGGGTATGTATGTCACTTTGTTTTGCAGTGCTGGAGGGCACAAGTCTTTGTGACCAACTAGAAGGGCATATTATAATTTAAGCCTTCTAGCAGATAATTCAAATAGATTCCTAAACTTTGGTAACCTCCCACACACCGATGTGGTTGGGTAGGTCTGCTAGCTCCATTTTACTGTGTCAGGGACAGAATCAATTAATAACACAGGTGAGACTGGGGGAATTAGTGCATAGCTTGGCTTATGTCTTCACGGAGAGTCTCTTCCCCCTTGCCCTGAAAAGAGCGGCCTGGTCTATGCTGTCTACTGCGAACAGTGTCTGTCCCATGCTCTGCACTGGGCCGTACTCAGGCATCATCTGAGGAGGTGCATGGACTGAAACCATGCCAGGAGCATGCTGATAAGAACAGTCCCCAAAACCAGCCTGGATTTTTCAGGCTGGCCTCTGTTGTATCCCTGCAGTGTTCCCACTGCATCCATTTATATCGATGGCTTCCCAGTGCACACATTGCTTTTGCTGCCAGGACATGAGCTGAGCTGTTACTGGGAGATAAAGAAGTGTCAACAGAGGGGCCATCCTTCTTCTCTAACCCTTTTCATCTTCATGAGCCTACCTGAGCCTGCACTTCAGTAGTGCTCTTCTTGAGTGCCCTGCTAGCCCTCCAGGACACAAGAATTCCCAGAGCTGCTACTCTGACACTTCTTGTACACTTCATCAAGAGCAAATTGTTTCCTCTTCCAGGACTCCAATCTGCTAGATGAACACAACAGCACACTCGATGAGAGCACCAGCGAAGACTGCCTGGGCATTACCATCAGCAACCAGACCCCACTTGACTCAAGACAAGGATCCCTGCTGTTCTTTGATGTGAAGATTTTGAGTAAGATCCTAAGTGTTAATGTCTCCCATTTGCAAAGAGCTGCCTGTATTGCAGCAGGCTCAGATCCCCACATCCGGCAATGTCTCTTTTGTGAAGTCCAGGCACTTCCACCACAACCTTGGCTTTGAAAGGGAGAGGCCATTCTCCTGAGTCCCCAAGAGTCCTTGCTTTAGAGTTTCTGGATAGCTGGAGGGCTGGGAGGAACATGATGCCTACAGGGCCATGGGTAGATTTCTGTGAGATCGCTCAGCCAGCTGAGCAGCCCTTGGGCAGGCCTTGGGCTGCTGCATTTTGCACATGACGGTATGGGCCCCCAAGTTCCCTTTCCCATGGGCCAATCTCTTTTGGTCAAAGTGGATTTTACTTTTCAAGCCCCTCCTTAGTCCACCCTCAGACAGCAGCAAGAGCTCTCATGTGCCTGGTGGGGGGAATGATCCCACTGCAGGAAGTGCTGAGGTGCATGGGAAGTGTACTACTGAAGGCTGCTAAGTGATGGAAGCTGAGGGTGTGACTGAGTATGGGGGGATGGAGGTAGAAGAAACAATAAATCCATCCCCTAGCTGCTATTGATGGTGAAAGCCTTTAGAGGCTGAGCAACTCAGTCTATGTGTTACTTTCTTGCTGAGTAGGAGACTAATTCTGCCTTTCCTCCCTCTCTCATCCTCTTTCCCTTCCCCCTCATTTTCCCCAGAAAATGAGATCATTCAGGTGGCGGTGGTAGACAAAGAGAAAATTTTCCCGATCCTGATTCAGCCGGTGAAATGTTTATCCACCTTGATGGCCAAAAATAGTGTCTGCGAGGTTGGCCTGAGGAATCTGCTTTGCCACCTCAACACTGTTAACAGGCCCATCTTGGGTGGATTTGGTCTCTGGTCGCTCCCCTTCCCCACCCTCTTGAAAGCCCTGACGTTTGTGGACAAGAAAGGGGAATTCAGCTCTGCTGTGTATGGTTTCCTAGACATTTTGCCTCTGATTAAAGAGAAGATCCCTGATAGGGATAATTACAAACTGAAGACTTTGGCCAACACTTACCTCTGGCGACAGCTCAGTGATTGCAGTGCCATGGAGAACGCGAAGGCTATGAAGGATCTGTACGAGGTCCTGGATATCGACCTGATGAAAGAACCCAGGGTGATTCTCAGCCATGTCAGCCTGGAGTGCTTCATCTCCCTCGAGCCCTTGCTGACTGAGAAACTCCTCACCAAGCCATCAGCCCAAACACTGGCCAGTCACAACATTGGCCTCTCTGAGCTCTCGTTCTGCTACAAGCATGACCCCAACAAAGGGCTCCAGAGAGTGTGCCGTTTCATCAATACTCATCGGCACAGCTCCGAAAAGAAGGTCCGAAACCTGAGCAAGACCAAGGTCTACTTCCAGCGCCAGCAGCAATCAGCTGGATGCCAGACAACCCCTGCAGGCAGTGACTTTCCGAGAACCATAAAGAGTGAGAAAAACTGTTGAAGGATGTCTGTGCCTGTCCAGTACAAGACCCTGTCTCTCACCTACAGGGAATAACTCCTGGAGAAAATTACCAGCTCATGTCACTAGTTTTGCATTCAAGATTTCCTTCCTGTTCCTGCCTGGGCTGATGGATCTGAATTTTGATATGTGACAGTCTCTTGCTATCCTCTGTCATCTAAACACCTGTGTTAAGGTGAAGAGCTGAGGACACTAGGTTGGCTGGGACATATCCTCTGGCTTTGCTCCAATCTTGACACCCTGTAGCCTCACACTTAGTTTCCCCTCTGGATGAATCAAGTCAAATATAGAAAGAAAATTTTCCATGATTTTTGGGGAAGGATGCTGCTTCTTACAGTTTTTCCTGCCACAGGGACTCTGCTGGTTTGGGGCTTGGGGAGAGAAGAGGGAAGGGAGCAATGTGGTTGGAAGTCAAAGGGAAAAATAGCAGGTACTGAAATCAATTTAGAAGGACCAAGGGAGTAAAGGATGCCTGTAATAGCTGGGAAGGGGTCCAGGTCAGGGAGAGGAGAAGTAGGAATGTGGAAGAAGGGGTTAGGAGAGCTCTTGACCCTTTTTTGGCATGATCCACACCCTGTTCTGCTCCCCAGCTTGGTAAGAGGTACCCCCACCTTGCACATCCTGCGCTTTGCCCCATTTGTCCAGCTCAGGGGTATGCCTGCCTCTTATGGGTACCCGAACTCCTTGTCCATCTTCTCGTGAGCAGGACAGTGAGGACAGAGGGCTGTGCCTCGTGCTCCCCCTGTCAGAGCTGCTCTGTTGCCCCAAGTAGCTGAGCCTTCCTGTGAGCCAGTATTTGCAATGTCACTGTGGGAGGAACCAAAACCAGTCATATTCAGTGCACGTCTTTCGTCCAACAGGATTCAGTGCCTGACTGGCACAGAGTCAACCTCTCTGCTCGCGTGCTCTGATATTCACTTTCTGCCCCGGAGCCGAGTCCCAAAGGAGGACAGTGTGAACACAGGGAAGAAGGGCTTGTGACACTCATTCCTTTGTGTGGGACAGCAGACCCTGGAGAGTGGGAGAACTGGGCTGAAGAAAGAGACAAAAAAAAAAACCCAAAAGCCCACCTTTGGGTCCATCTAGTCTGAGATAGGAACCTCCCAAGCGAGTGCACAGTGATATTGTTTTCCTACCTCTCCCCCTGCTTTTCAAGCTCAAAGATAGACAGGGAATTGCTTGGTCAGGGAGTGAATCTCATTGCTCTTTCTGTAGAGGCTCCTGTGCCTGCTTACAGATGCAAAAAAAATAAATCATTTACTTAATTTGATGTGCATTGCTAATAATTTGCTTTTGCTCTCCATTTCCATAATAACCACTGGGGAATGTAAAAAGGGCCAGGGCAAAGCGTCTGGAACAGCCTAGGAGTCCAGCTACCCCACCTCCTGGACACTGCTTGTAAAGGGAGATTAGTGGGGTGTTGGGTGCTGGAGGAAAGTGTGTTCATCCCCACCCAGCTTCTCTGCTCACTCTCAGGACGCTGTCACAGCCTAACAGTCCCTTGAGCCCTCAGCACAGCTCAGATGAGCACAGAGAAGCAGAAGAAAGTCCGTTTGGTTTGAGGAGGGTGGGGAGGAATCTCTCTTCTTCCAGCCTTGTGGCAGTAAGAGACGGTCAGGGTGAGCCTGCCGCTCCCTGCACTGCTGCAAGTTCAGACAGGGAGCCCAGAGATGAGGAGCAGGCTCAGACCCCGGATCTGGGAGCGGCCAGAGTGGGCTGACATCTCCCTTCTTCGAGGCAGGACCATCCCTAGTCACCTCCAGGAGCCCACCAGGCTGCCAGCATTTCCTGGAAAACCTGCGTGAGTTAGCACATATATGAGGCATCTGGATATCCTCCTGCGCCTAGGTTAAGCCCTGGCTTGAGGCCAGGGGAGAGAGAGCACCAAGAGGTCCTGCTTGCTAAGGGAGTAGCCGAGAAAGCCTGGCGTTGTGCTCCCCATGGGAACAAGCAATGCACATTACTTGCCTTTGCGTGGCGTGTAGCTGTCCTGCCTGCTGGCAGATATCCGGCTTGGATCGCACTGACATGATCTGATTCAGCCATGGCAAACCAAGCCAGCTACTGCCATAAGCTCATGGGTGTCTCGTCTGGCTCCCATCAGGGCCAGACCCCGCGCCTGGCATTGCAGGAAGGCAGGAGAGGGCACGGCTCGCAAGCAAGGGCAGGAAGAGGATTTGGGGGGAAGCCTCATCGCAAGGAGACGTGAGGGCAGGAATCCAGGGTCCACAGCTGTCCCCTGACACAGACCAAGGTTTGCTGCAAATCTTGCAAAAGCTCCTAGTCAAAGTGACCTGCGTGTGTGAGGGAAGCAATGAACCCACCAACCTTTTCCCAGCGGCAGGAGCAGAACACACGTTCTCTGTACTGTCCCTAAAGTCCCATACAAGGAGTGCTGTTTGAAGCCATGGCCATCCCCAGATGTTACTTAAACCCCACAGGCTGGTTTTTCCTCCTCTTTGATTTATAGCCCTCCAAGCAGGCATGCTGCAGCTTGCAGGGTGATTCAGCAGCATGCCGTGGCAGTGGGTCGCTTTTCCCGGCTCCCAGTCCTTCTCGGGAATGAGGAGAGAACAGGTCGAAGCTGAATTGTCCTGTGCCACCCAAAAAGGGAGGGATTGCCCAGACACCTCGGGGAACATTTTATGTCCGGGCACGTCTGGCCTGGCTGGCAGGGGTCCCTGGAGAGACGGTGCCTGGGGGCCTCTGGTGCTCCTGCCACCCCTCCGCGTGACCGGGGCGCTGACTCCCAGGACGCGGCACGCATCACTCTGCTTTTGTTTGCTCTGTGCGTTATTTCTAGTAAAAATCGTTTCCAACACCAGTCATCCTCCTCCAGTCCTGCCCTGGAAGCTGCTGACTCAAGTCCGTTCCGGAACGGTTAAACGGCTGCTTGTGCAGAAGCATTTTCCTCCCTTTCACTGAAAACACGTAGCCACGTCTGGAAGCACGTCGGGAGCAGCCAGTGAGGACGCCACCGTGTGGAGTCTCCTTCTGCAAGAGCAGAAACGCAGTTCGGTGTCGCTGACGGCGTACGGCTCCTCTGCGGTCTCCCCCCAGGCCGACCAGGTCCTGCTCATGCCCTGGTGGTATCTGCACGGCTGCTCCGCTGCCAGCGAGCCCAGGGCAACTTCAAGCGCCTCGTTACCATACTGTCCCTTCACAGTCTGATGGCAACCTCGCTAAATAGTCACGTATGCATCTGAGCACGGCTGGACTGGATCAGGCGCCCGGCGAGGCACCCTGCATTCAAGGGGAGCCGGCACCGGGGCATGGAGCATGGTGGTTAGCAGAAACGGCAGTTCGTTAGGTCTGGTTCGTTAGGGTTCACCTGATAGTTGGGTATCAGCATTCATCCTGGGAGAAGGCTGAAATTCTCCTGCTTCCCTATGACTCCAGGAGTCCCTTTTGGGGAGGGGATATTTTTCAGCAGAGCACTTTTCCCCTGGAAATCTGCAATCACAATCCCTCTGCAATCACAAAGTGTGGCAGCAATATCTCCAGTCCGTTTAGCCTTTTGGCAGAAGCAAGCCGGAGCACCTGCTTTCTTATTTCCTTCCTTTCAGGGTCCCCAAGACAACCTGAACTGCTACTGTGTCAGTTCCCAGGGCAGCCCCATGCCCCAGGACTCCCTAAGCAAGTTTTTCTGGATATTTCCACATGCAAGAAATATTTCCACATGCAGGAAATTTTCTTTTCCCTTTTCCACTTGATTCAAGTTAAAATTTGCTCTTCTTCCTCCCTGCCAAAAATCAACATCTTTCAGTGGAAGGAAATATAAGTTCCTTGCCAACTCTCTGAAGTCACTCTTAACACTTATTTTGAGAGTTTTCCTGGGTTTTAAATGATCTACAGGCCTTTCATTTGCACTCTGAACAGAGCAGCTTAGCTTGGCGGGGCTCTCAGAGGCTGCTTGTGTTCTCCTGTGGTTTTCTTGGAGCAAAAAAGGCCCATCGTCTGTCGAGTGAGGAATCACGCAGGTTTTGCCAGGAACCCTCAGAAATGCTCTGCAGGCAGCTGCTGAGTGTGGGGTGGGGGAGACCTCAGCCCTGGGGGAGGTTACCATGAGGTCCCCATTGCCTGGGCTTCTTTGAGCACTATATGCTGGGCTACACACCCGTGGTGTGAAAATCCCAGTGCTCATGTTGGCTGAAGCTACATGAGTTGCTGTTGGGATCCTCTAACGGCTCACAGATGCTGAAGGGAGATGTCCTATCCCTCCAATTTCATCCCTTTCTCTTCTTTTCTAAGCACCACATTCCAGGTGCTTCCCTGCACCCCTGGCCACTGGGTGGAAAACAGCCAAGAAAATGTTAGTGCCAGGTTAGTGAGTCAAACTGGCTCAACATGCAGTCAGAGGGGCAGGACCACAGGCCAGAACTAGGCATGGTAGCAGCAGGATGGAAGAGCTTCACTATCTGCTTATCATATACACATTTCCCTCTCGCTTTTCCCCTCTCCTTTCTCCCACTTGAAAATGCAGAGCACAGTTTAAAAGTCAAGATCTTGATATTAAGACTGCTGTTTCTATAGCATTGATTTTGTCTAAATATTAGCCCTGGTTTGATCAAGTGGTTGGACCAAATGATCTCCATATGTTCCTTCCTCACTGAAGCATTCCATGATCCCCCAAGCATTTCCTAGTCCGGTATAAAGGCTGAGCATAACTACCTGATATAAAGATGCTCTGGTCATCTCAAGGCCTCCCAGCATACTCTTCCTTTGTGTCTTTACTTGGTAGAGAATCATGATCATGAATTCCTCTTGCCCAGGAAATGTCCAGTTGCCCTTGACATGAGCAGCTCCATGAGGATCACTGTAGCCTTGAGGGAGCTGGGACAGGGATGAGTTTTGGCAGCTGAATACAGAGCTCGTCTTGGGAAACCGGCACCCCCTCTCTCACCATGTCACTGTGTACCCCAGCTACCCCAGTGAGCAAGGCCCTCTGTGGATCTTGTGGAGCTGGTTGTTTTCAGGAAAAAAGGTGAAAAAAACTGGGGTCAGCTGCACAGCAAAGTCAACACTTCACCTTCACCAGGCAAGGGACTGAGCCCAGCCAAGGACAGGGGAGAGGGATTCGAGCCCTGGCTCAGCCTCTCCTCAGCCCTCCTGTCCACCCAACCTCTGTCCCTACCTTCCCATCAAACAGGCTGCATTGCACAACAGGCTCAAAGGCTGAGGGACTAAGAGATGCGAGTTGCACCCTCCTTCTTGGGACAGCGGTTTCCACATGTGCAAGCTGAGGATGATGCCACTAAAGATCCTTTGTAGAGTAGTTTGAGATCCAGTGAGGAAAGTGTTATGTCAGAGCAGAAGCCATCTCCTGTCCAGGCCAAGACTGACTTTGTTTCAGTTTAAACTGGGAAGATATAAGTGGTACCGTGGCAGGCACAGACTGTTTGCAGTGTGGCCGTTAGTCTGGAGCCATCACTACTGGGGAGGGGGGGAAAGGGCTGAACATAGCGGGGCTGCAGCCTGTATTTCCCCCTGATTAACACTATTGATACGCCCAATACTGAGCTTGCCAAAGACACCTTTGTCTTAAGCTTGACTTTCAGAGAGGCTTGCTGTCTCCAGCACCTCATTATCACCCCATCATGATTGATTTCTGAGCTCCCAGCAAGGAACAGTGGTGCTCCCAGCTGCTGTGAATTCCCCTTGCTGAGATGTGTGATGGGCATCACCTGGGGTAGGAGTGGCTGCAGGGAGGTGCTGGCTACAAAAGGTCCCTGGGCAGCAGTTTTCCCTTGTGCTGGACTCTGGTAGGCAAGATGAGGCCTGGGAGCAGCCTGGGGTTTGCTGTCTTCTGCTGGGTTCTTGTTGGGGTAGTTTCTTACAACCCCTGGGGTTTCTTTAGAGGAGAGTCAGATGTGCAGCTGTATGGGGGGGATCTTTCTTTTGGGCAGTCCCGTGCCTTCTCCCAGCCCTCCCCCTGGGCTTGGGTTGATGTCTCCCAGCTTCGGGCTGCATCCCTGCTGCACCCTGTGGCTGTGCAGTGCCAGGAGGCTCAGATGGTGGTCACGGTGCACAGGGACCTTTTTGGCACGGGGCGCCTGGTGAGGGCTGCTGACCTGACCCTGGGCCCAGCTGCCTGCCAGCCTGCGGCCATGAGCGCTGCAGAGAACACTGTGACCTTCGCGGCAGGGCTCCACGAGTGCGGCAGCATCCTCAGGGTAAGGCTATGTCTCCCAGGACTGGAGCCTTGGGGTGGGGAGCTGGGTCTTGGCCTGAGCCTCAGTGCTTCAGGCTGCTGCATCCCTTGCTCTTGTACAGCAATGCAGAAGCTGTCCGAGGGATGAGATTTGAGTGCTGCCTTCCCTCCACTAGGGCTGTGGGATCACAGTTCAGGCTGTCTCAGCCCTGCTCACTTGATCTCATCCCACTGCCCTCTTTCCTCCATCTAGCAATGCTGAAGCTACCCCTAGAAACTCACTGGGTGCCAGCCTGTAAATACAGATCAGTGTACTGCTAGGGCCAGGCTCAACTCTGCTGAAGCTCCTGTAGGCTAATGGTGCTGCTCAAATGTTCTGCTGCTTGCTGAAGAATTTGCACTGATATAAAACCTGACAAAGCAGAAGTTGCTTTGGCAGAGTGTTGTGGTGTAGTTGGACTTCTTGGTCAGGTAGATGTTCAAATCCTTTCTTAGAAGTTGAAAGATCTCAATCTGTTTACAAGGGTGATGAAAGTTATGCTATCTGGTTTAGGGTTCAGCTCTGGTGCTGGTGTGTGAGCAGGGAAGGCTCTGGAAAAGGCAGAGAAAATAGGTTTCCCCTTGTGGGTACAGAGGTGTCAAAGTTTTCCAGAACACCTTTGCTGTCACTTCTTCCTCCAGGCTTGAGTACAGATAAGCTAGTCCTGGGAGTGTCTCTGCAGCAAGCCAGCAGCTGGTGCCGAGTTTAGGAGGCATCTGCATGCTGCTGCTAGATCATAGCATGAAGCTACTCTAAGGAAAGCTAAGACTAAAGTGGTCCCTCTTTCCCTGGGAGAGGCTTAGGATGATCAGGGTATACAGCTGGCACTGGGGAGGTCCCAGCAGAGAGATGATTAGCTGCAGATTCCACCAGTAAATCCTCCCTAAGTAGAAGTTACTCTTTGCCTGTGACATCTCAAAGGACAGACTTCCCTGTCTGCTGTACTAGGACAGGGAAACTGGGGAAAAAAGATCGGCTTGAGCACCTCTGTATCCAGTTCTGCTGTGTGCTGCTGGCTAGAGACAGTCCTGGGGCAGCATGGAGCAGCTCCTCAGCCTGGAATGTCCCTGCAACAGGATGGATGGTGCTTGCCTGTGTCCAGTGCCGGAAGAAATGCCTCAGTACTGAAGCTCCAGTCCTGAATGTGCTGCTCCCTGTGTGTGGCCAAAGGAATAGGGCTCCTAATTAATTGATAATGCAACATGTGTGTCTCTCCCCAGCTGACCCCTGATGTGCTAGTCTACAGCACAAAGTTAAATTATAACCCAGCCCCTACTGGCAACCTGGTCATCATCCGCACCACCCCTGCTGTGGTTCCTATTGAGTGCCACTATCCAAGGTGAGTCAATGGAGAGTGAGGCTGAGCTGTCCCTCCAGCTGACCTGCCAGCGCAGAGCCTTTAACCAAGGGCATCTCTCTTCAGGAGGGAGAACGTGAGCAGCAATGCTGTCAAGCCCACGTGGGTGCCGTTCCAGTCCACTCTGTCCTCAGAGGAGAGACTGGCATTCTCCCTGCGCCTCATGGAGGGTAAGTCTCCAGTGGGGGAGGAGGGGCCTGATGGCCCAGCAACCCGGGGCTGGGTCTGTGCTCTCCTAGACAGCCACACTTTCACTAGATGGCACCACTGGTGCTGGTATTGCTCTGTCTCTGGGAACTGGTTTTGTGGGTCATGCCAGTACTCCTGGAGCAGACAGCTTGGCTTAGCCCTGTTTTGGTACAGTTGTTTACCATGTGGGCAGCTGCTAGGGCTCATGACTATTGGGGGTTCTTCCTCAAATGGAAGCAGTGAGACACAAGGGAACCAACTGGCTTCCCTTTCTGGAGCTCATCATGACCTCTTCCCTTCCAGATGACTGGAGTGCTGAGAGATCCTCCAGTGTGTTTCAGCTGGGAGAGGTCCTCCACTTCCAAGCTGGTGTTGATACAGAAAACCATGCCCCTCTGAGGCTCTTTGTGGACAGCTGTGTGGCTACCCCAACTCCAGACAGGAACTCCTTTCCTCAGTATGCTCTCATTGACTTCAGTGGGTAAGAGCTGGCTGTGCCTTTACTTAGAGATGCTTCTTTGTGCTGGTTATGGATATCTACAATAGTGGGATCCTGCCGACCATCTCTTGTGCCTAGATGCCTGGTGGATGGGCAACTGGATGATGCCACCTCAACTTTTATATCCCCAAGACCCAGGCAAGATGTGCTTCAGTTTGTGGTAGATGCATTCAAGTTCACAGAAAATTCCAGTAACCTGGTAAATCTCTTCTAAAACAAGTGATCTCTGCTTGGCTAGATAGTGATGTGACTTCACTCCATAGACCAGGTTAATGAAGTTTTGCCCTGGGATGTAATTCTAGGCAGCTGCCTCATAGCTAAATATGAATGAAGTCCTTTCATTACTGCTTCTGACTGTCAGCTCTCTGAGCCAAAGGTGCTTCTTGAAAACCAGCCCTGATATTGGTCAAGACAAGCACTGCGCTTCCCCCCCCTCCTTTTGACCAATTGTTCTGATGGGCTTCCAGTAGCTGAACACTTAAGTGTCCTGAAAGAAGTAGGAGGGAATGAGCTGACCTGGGGAGGTGGTGGTCCATTGGAGACCAAATTCATGCATGGAATGCATGAGAGAGCCAAGTGTATGCCATAAAGGCAAATGACAGCCTAATGCCTCTACTCTGCCTGGCCTCCCCAGATCTATATCACCTGCCACCTGAAGGTCTCCCTGGCTGACCAAGCTCCAGACCCTCTGAACAAGGCTTGCTCCTTTGACAAAGCCAGAAGCCTGTGAGTAGCTGGAATAGCAGCTTGTCCAAGGGTAAAGAGCTTGGGCTTCTCATCTGGCATACCACTGTCCTGGGAGGTGGATTTGGCCATCTGGTCTGAATGGGTGGCAGGGGAGGGTTGGGGTTCCTTCTAGGACATCAGAGGAGGCATGGGAGGGGTTCCTACAGCAGGGCAGGCTGGTCACAGGGCTCTCTTCCAGCTGGGCTCCTGTGGAAGGCACCAGGGATGTCTGCTCCTGCTGTGAGGTGGGGAGCTGTGGCTTGGCTGGGCACTCCAGGAGGCTTCATGCTGCTTCCCGAAGGCAAGGAGGACGTTTCAGGAGAGAACTGTCCTCCCAGCCTGGTAGGTCTTGGCATGCCTCTTGTGCTCCATTACTGCAATGGCTAACTTGGTCAGACCTGAGTGGCTAGAGCTGCCTCGCTACCTGTTGGCTCCTCAATGCTAATCCATGGCTTGGGAGAGCAAATGTTTAGATGAGCCTGTGTGTACTCATGTGTCCTTCTCAGATCCTTTGGTGAAAGAAGCAGATGTTGTGGTTGGACCCCTCCTCATCCACAGCTGGCAGGATCATTCAGTCCTAAGGATGCCTTCACGAGGTAGGGCAAGCTCAGGGAAAGGGTGGTATATGTGGCAGGTCCCAGCTCTGGTCGTAACCACCTCCTTGCTTTTCCTTTCTAGATCCAGAATGGAACTTGTGGATGGTGTTGGGGCTGGTTGCAGTTGCTGGTCTTGTCATTCTGATCCTTGCTGCTCTAGGAGCTCTGACTGTCTGCTGGAAATCCAGCAACCCCATTTAAATCACTGTTTTCAACTTTTATAGTCTATCCAATAAAAAATAAACCTGAAGGACTGTGGGAGGCTTTCAAGGGGGGTGGGGGGATTGGAGAAGTCCTCTGGAGACTGAGTGAACTGGATCCTGATACTGACTTTAACTGTGCTTCTTTGCCTCCCTGAATCCAATTCAGATCTCAACACTCTCCTGAAGCCCTGCCTTCAGCAGGGCTTTGTACAGCCTTACAACTCTGACATCTCCCAGAGCACCTTGGTAGGAACTGAGAGCCTCTGGTTGGTGGTTTCTGCATGTGTTCTTCCTAAAAACTTGTTATTGTATTTAGCCTTAAAATGTATTTTATCTGCCACTGTAGCCAGCTGGGGCTGCTCCATACTAGTAACTATCCACATATGCTGAAGTGGAAGTGATTTAAAGCCAGAGGGAGCTAAGGATTTAGTAAAACTCGGAGTGTGTGAGGGCTTTGTTAGGAAACAAGATAAACAGCCTGTCTCACAGCAGTGGTCAAGACTTTAATTGCCTCCTTAAGAAAACTACTTTCAAAACCCTTGTGACAAGAGTGCAAGGACCTTTTTTTAAAAAAGTGCTTTCCTGAGCACTAAACTTCCACTATGAGAGAAATTTTTCCACTTTGAGCTGGGTTACCCTGCAGCCTTCATTAGGGAGAAGAACATATGTTTCTGGAGTGTGTACCACCACCTCTTTTCTGCTGTATGTAGATTTGCTCAAAATTCCTTCTTTTGGTCAAAGAGACAGATAAGTACTGACTTGAGGAAATCTAAAGCAGCTTGGCAAACTTCCTGTTCTCAAATCTCTTCAGCAACTCAGAGCCTGTCTCTAACTGCATTTCTGAAATCCTTTTCACAAATTGCCCCTCTAATTTTGTGTATATATAATCAGCTGCTGCTCCTTGTGTCTTGTGATGATCCTGGGGTGCAAGCATGGGTGTGAAAGCCCCATGGCTATGATGCCCCTGCCTGAAGATACCTGTCATGTATGTGGCTGCAAGATCTCAGGTGATGGAGAGCTCTTTGGCTAAAGAGACTGGTATCAGGTAAATGGGCAAGGCAAAGTGAAAGTGATCCTGTAGTTGATGTGAGCTGAGCCTTGCCTTGCCCTGGTGTCTCACCCTGAATGAAGACAAGGTGACACAAAGTGATGGGTAGGATTACAAATATTGCCTCCCTCTCTACTGAGCTCAACTGTCCTCAAGCTGAAAAAGGACCTTTGTGCTGATCCATCATGCAGGGACTGGCTACCTTGGCCCAGAGTCTGGGCCTAGGAAGCGGCAATTTGTAAAAGCCAGTGTAGCAGGGACTAGAAGAAAGTGATGTTTAATCTGTTCTCAGGCTCTCAGTCTAAGCAGGGCTGGTTGCTTGAGACTTTGGACTGCCTAAGGCAAGAAGAAGTGGCTCCTAAAGTCTCCTCACCAAAAGCTAGAGGGGGCTCCAATCTCACAGTGGTCTTCCTACACTTAAGGGCAACCAGAGTCTGCCTTTGGGACTCTGCTTCTTGGAGAGGAGGAGCTGGAAAGGACATTGTGGGAGAGGTGAAAGGGGCTCTTGGTGCGGAGGGCTCAGTGCCCACAGGATGTTGGTTAGAGCAGAGACTTCTTGGGGAAGGCGGGAGGAGAGAGCAGGTCAGAGTTTCCCTGCAGTAGGATATGGATTCAGCTGCACAGAGAGGTGCCTTGTAATGCTTCCATGGCCAAAGGCTCTTGGGGCTGTGCCTTGGAGTCTGGGATAGCCAGTGCTGCTGGATGCTGTTGTGACAATCCTTAAACCTCATCCTCTGTGGGCTTTCTTGCTTCCTGGAGGGGCCTGATCCATGAGGCTTGGGGGAAGGATCTGGACCCACTACCTGTCCTGTCTGAAGCTGCTTCTGAGTGAAAAAAATCAAGATTTGCTGGATGAGGAAGGGAGCATAACGGTGAACATGAAGTCTAGTGGATAGGGCTCTTCCTGGGAGAGACAAAGGCAGGAATTCCAGTCCCTGCACCAAGGACTGTTTATACATAGTTATATGTAACAAGCCTTGGATAAAATGTATAAACAGTCCTTGGTGCAGGGACTGGAATTTCTGCCCCCACTCCCCCTGAGAAAGGGGCTTTAGCTATTACTTGCTTGAGTTGCATTTGCTTTTTCTTTCTGGTCCTATAAAACTTCTTCCTTTGCTCAGCAGAGCAGCCTTAAGGGAGGAAGTCCCTGCCCCAGATCCCAAGACCTGTGGCTCCCCACCAGCGCGGGAGAGGTTTGCAATTCAGGCAGAGGTGGGAACTGGACTAGTGTGACTCCTATAACTGCTGAGTTTTGTGACTTGGGGGGAAAAAAGACACCCTTCTTTTTCAGGCAGTTTTGGAAGCGTTTGCTGCCACCTGACCTCTGAGATAGGCTGGCAAAATTACTGTGCCAAGTCCCTGCAGAGGGACTAAGGCAAGAGTCTTGGGACAAGGTGTTTGCTCTGATGACAAACTTGGGTGGCTGGTTTTAAGCAAAGGGAAATAACACCTTCAGACTTCTAGGTTTAAAGGAGACTTAACTGCCAAAGCTTAAATCCTGCTTTAAGTAACTTCAGTCTTGGTGCAAATTTGGCTCAGAAATGGAGAATCAGAACAAGCAGGTGACAAGTACTGTAGGGCCAGGCACCCCTGAAGCTGCAGGTCACATGCTGCAAACAGCGTCTCTTGCAGCCTTTGCTGTCAGGGCTTAGCATTTCATTCTGGATGTACTGGATGGTGAGGGGGAACTGGGACTTGTGAGGAGCTGGGACTTGTTTGCAGTGTGGCCACCCTCTTGAGCTGGGTGTGCGGGGGAGCAAGGACTATTGGAAGCTCCTGGCCTGTTTGGGGGAGCTCTTTTGGTCACGGGAGGACCTAGGAGGGTGGTGCCTTGCACAGCCTGGTACATCTTTGGGCGTGATCCAGCACTTTGGAGACCAAGAGCTGGGGTCCCTTGGAGAAATCCTAATGTATTCTTCTTTTCCTTTGCCTTCCTGATGGCTTGGGCTGTTGTTGTCCAGCTCCAGGCAGTCGCATGCTGTGACGATGTAGTGCTGAGTGCCTTGGGTAGAGACCACGTTGCTCTGGAATTTCTTTGGCATAGGGTGCCTTTTTGGAGCTCGACTTGGGATCTAGGATCACCTAAACCACAGTCCCACCCCTTCCCTTGCTGTCAGCTCTGGTGCTCACTGATCCAATAAAAAAATTGGCCTTTCCCTAAAGAGAAGAGAAAAGATGAGTTCTGGTTTGGATCAGTGAGCTATGCTGACTTTGTGTTAGATTTGGTGTGAGGAGTAGGGTGGAAATATGGAGACTGGTGGGTGAGAGACACCTGGCTCTGCCCTCTGTCCCCAAGGAGGCTTGGTTTATAGCTGACCATCTGTCAGTCTGCCTCTTCCCCCCCTTAGTAAGATCTGACCCCATGCAAAAGCAAGGGAAAGTTCATTCCCTGACATTATAACCCCATAACATAATGAGAACTAATGATCAGCTGAGACCCCAGGTCCTCAGAAAGATGGGACAGGGCCTGCCTCTTTCAGCAGAAAGTCTGGACTTGGGATCCCCTTTGCATCTCTGCTATGTTTTGGAAACTGCTCTGCCCTCCCCTCTTAGGGAATAATGAAACAGCTAATGCTGCCACTCTCCCTGGTACCTAGATGGAGAGGTTTAGTCCTTGCCTTGGTGCAGGGTGGGAAATATGAACTTCAAAGGGGTTAATAGCTGGCTTAAGTCTTTGCCATCCCACAAGAGCTGCAAGCTGTAATCTTTGGGGTAGACCAGAGGGGAGGAGGTCATGGAAATGTGGGTGGAAGGGAACTCTGAAGGCCTCTAGTCCAGCACCAGGCAGGGCAGCCCTGGCTTGGCCTAGCTAAGGCTAGAAATGTCCAAGGATGGAAATTCCCTCATCTCTCAGTGTGCCTGGCCCAGGGCTGCACATCCCTCTTAGTGAAGAAACATTTCCTTATATCCAGCCAGAATCTCCCAGGCCGCAAGTTGTGGCTGTTGATGCTTGTTAAATCGTCATGTAACTGATGCCTTGTTGATCTATGTCTTATCTAGATGTGTAATGCCCTGATAGTGTCTTGACGTGCATGTACTCTGAGCAGGGACTCTGTTTTGCTGAGCAGCACTGAGGACACTTGCCTGATAAAAGCCCTTTTCTGTTCCACTTGGCATAGCTGCCCTACGGCTGTTTAAGAGAAATGGCTCAGTTGGCTCCTGGAAGGAAAAGGCAAATTTTTGCCAAACCTGGTCCACAAAGAAATTTTGGTTAGGAAAAACTCTCTGACTCCTAGAGCTCTTTCTGAGGTACCTGAGTTGCATGGTGTTTGACCAAAACACCAGTCTGAGCAGCCTCTCCTGCTCCTGTCCCCTCCGGACCAGATTCCCCGGCTCACATGTGGCTCAGCGTCATGAGCGCAGCAGCAATCTTTGCTGTGTGGCGATGGCTGCCTGGAGGACGTAGCACTGCTGGTGCTGCAAGGCTGGGACTGCCAGCTGAGCGCCGCCTCCTTCAATCTCTAGGCTGTTGCTGACAAAGGTCCCATGAGAAACATGCTGTCTCTAAATTGACACACAACTTTTACATGTATATAGGCAGAAATGAGATGTGCTTTAAGTTCTCCTTTTTGCAATGGAGGAAAACTGCTACTTTTGTCCTTGTCCAGTGCCCTGGGGCTTTCCTGGCCTCTGCCTTCTGCACCAGATTAGTTAATGCACCTGGTTTTGGTGCTATGTGTTCACCTGTGTTCACTGAACTTTTGACTGGAGCTGTGTTTGGTATTGGTCAGCTGTGCATGACACTCTTGGGAGTCCAGGTGGGTTCTCAAATAGGGCTGGTGGAAAAAAAGCTGAGCTGCCCCCTTTGCTGTTGTCAGATGTGGTTTCAGGTAATGAGCTGGGGCCCCCTGAGAATGGGCACAATGTCCTGCTCTGTCTCCCATTTGGAGGCCCATCCTGCTAGGAAATGTCCACCCCTGGCCTCAAAGGGCCCTAGGGCTGGAGCATACCTGAGCTTCGAGGGCAGAGCTGGGGACAAAGCAGATCCCAGCCCTGTTCCTGCATGCTGCAGAGCTCTCCCCTGCTCCCTCTGTCCTGAAGCCATGTTTTCAGACTTTCCCCAGGCTGCTCCTTGGTCCCTCCCTACGGTTGTCCCTTGCTCTCCTGTCATCCATCCAAACTGTGGGCCCTGGCAGACCCTCCTCTGCCAAAGCCACCCTTTCTGGTTTGCTGTGCTGCTGCTAAAGTCATCACACTCTTGGAGAGGATCCCACCATTCACCCATGATGTCCTGTGCCCACGGGGCCAGGCCAGAGGAGGCTGTTCCTCTCTGTGCCCACAATGTGCTTGTGCTCTTTCCCAATGTGCTGATACATGGCCAACTTCATGTTATGGTTGGAATAATGAAGGGACAGATGGTCATGTGGGAAACCTGGCAAGAGCTACTCTGGGAGCAGAAATTCCCTTTCTCATAGACAAATATCTTCTCTGCTCTGAGCCTTGGCATGTCCCTCTGCATGGGATTCACCTTTGCTAATTTTAGCCATGTAAATATGAGGTGACCCATCAAAGTGACTCATTTTCCTGTGGGGATGAAGGCCTCTCTCCACCGTGGTACCCCAAGAGCTGTAACCTAACCCTGGGGTTGGTACCTGAGCTGCAGTTCTCCGGCAGTAGCTGCAAAAGAGACCAGATGGGGGTGAGCTCAGCCAGCTCCTGTGGTCCTTGTGAGTCAAGGACACGGCTGAGTTAGCTGCCTTCGCTGTGATGCCCCCCCCATCAGCAGGGGGAAAGCAGATGTTTATTTACTGATTCAGCATCAGTTGCTCGTGTTATCTGCTGTCAGTGCAAATGTATTTGCCAAATATATTCCCGAGACGGAGGCTCCCTGACGCACAGTGTTCAGCTCGGTGCCTGTATGCTGGAATCCCTGGTATTTCTACGCAGTTGCCAGTCTCAAGGTATTTTAAACACTGGCTGTGCTGACAGCAGCAGGGAGGGGAATCGGTTCCATACTGGAAAGAGCCAGCAGGAAAGTTGAAGGTTTTGCAAAGGCTCATTTCTCACTTGCAATGCAGCACAAATGTGGGATCTTCACACGGGTGCTTTTTGGGGACATTGTATCAGGCGCGAGCCATCTCCAGCTCCAAAACTGGTGGGACTTCTGCTAAGAATGGGCTGGCTGAAGAAACCCATGTGCTTGACTTGGTTTGGTTTCTGCCCCTCTGTTTGGACAGGCATGGCACACTGCCCAGCTGGTGTGGGACTGGCAGCGTGTGGTAGCTGTCCCCAAAAGATGGGGCGAGTGGTAAGAAACGAGGGAGCTGAGGGACTTTTTTTCACTGAGAGACTTTAGGGTGGTCCAGGAAAAGCTCACTAGTGCCTTGGAAGTCACCATTTGAACAGCCACAGGCAAGAGCAGACCATGCTGGACCCTGTCTCAGGTTAGGGGGTCAGATGATTTACTCATGGCAATAGCAGACATCTGACCCCAAAGCTTATTTTCATTACTGTTTCTTTCCATTTTCCTACGAACAAGCAGTTGAGCTGCTCCAGCTCAGCCGTCCAAATCAGAGGCTTTCTGCTGCCCCTTGCCTAAAACTTGCCAGGGGCTTCCCAAAAAGTGGAGGAGATGCGGGTGTGAAACGGGGCGTCTCTTGCACTGAGCTGCACAGGATGGTTGCAGAGCCCCTCTCTGCGCCCAGACACTGCTCGGTGCAGGGTGGTCGGGGGGAGGGAGATCTGGTGTTCCTGCACTGTAAAAATCTCTCATGGCCTTTAGTTAAAGACACTCAAAAGAAGGGACAGACTCAAGCGATTGGGCCTGAAAGCATGTAGGTTTTCTTTTTAGCAGCTTCCCTGATAGCTGTAGAGTTGGTCCCAAGCGATTGCCAGCTTCGGCTGCGGGGGGTGGAATATAAAATATGGTGCTGTCATTTGGGGAAGGGAGAGATAGGAAAAGCAAGGAGGGGTGGAGCACCTCTTGTTGCTTGTTATATTCTGGTCCTGTTTCCTTGAAGACAACAGAACAAACACAACCCAAAGAGAGGGGGAAGAACAGCAGAGATAAAAAAAGAATTGCAGCAGCTCTCCTTGCAGCTGAGCCTTGCTCGTGACCTCACTGCCAGTTAAGCCGAGGCAGAGGATGAGGGCTTATCGGCCCAGCTGAGACCAGCTGAGCTCGTGTCCGTGGTGAAGGCACTCCTTCAGCTGGTGCTCGGGTCAGCACTAACTGAATGTCCCACCATTGGCCTTGCTGAGGACCAGAGAGTCACGCAAAGCCATGGCTTGGGCTGGAGCTGGACGAGCACATGGGCTCCTGCTCTTCCTCTGCTCCGGCCTGCTCGGCACAAGGAGAATCCGATTGAGAAACAGCGGAAAACCAGAGTCCCGGGAGAGGATGGCGGAGCTAGGCAGGGGTTGGGTCCCGCAGAGAGGATGCGGAAGCGCCTTCAGTTCGGTTTGCATACCAGCCCCCCACCCCCAGCTCTCCCGCTCTTGTCACCTCCCCTGGGAGCCTTGAAAAGCCCCTTATCACCACGCGCTTAACCTAAACAAGTCACTTTGTACCAGTCTCCCCGTCTCCGGCTTCTGCTGAGTTTTATAAACAATTTTGTGAAAGAGGCTGACGAGGATGTTTTCCCTTGCCTTGGGCAGCCCCGGACAGGGGGCTCCGGCACCCCGGAACTGACTCGCCGTGACCGCGGAGGGCTGGGCTTTGGGTGCCATTGGTCCCCGGCCGCCCTCGAAGCTGGGGGCGGACGGCTCCCGCTCCCTTTGGCTCCAGCATATAAAGGATCCTAGAGCAGCCTCTTGTCTCTGTGCTCGGGTTCGCTGGAAGCAGGCAGGATGGGACCCCAAAGCAGCTTGGCGCTGGCTCTTCTCTGCTGGGCGGTGGGCGAGGTGGCCTCTTACACGCCTTGGGATTTCTCTTGGAGCGAGCCGGTGAGCCACAGGTCGAGGGCTGACCCTTATGCCTGGTCGTGGATGGACGAGGCGCAGTCGCGGGCTGTTTCTGGGAGGCATCCTGTGATGGTGCAGTGCCAGGAGGCTCAGATGGTGGTCACGGTGCACAGGGACCTCTTTGGCACCGGGCGCCTCATCAATGTGGCAGACCTGACCCTGGGCCCAGCTGCCTGCAAGCATTCCTCGCTCAACACCGCCCAGAACACTGTGACCTTTGCTGCTGGGCTCCACGAGTGTGGCAGCATCGTGCAGGTAAGAGGCTTTGTCTATAAACCAGGCTCTTGACCCACCTCTGAGGCACCCTCGTGGTTTCTGAGCTCCTACTTAAGGACTTGCTGCTTTGCTGTCCGCTGGTTTGGATGGGCTGGGAGGTTCAGTGCGTAGGGGTTTATGGCTGCTGACCTGGCAGATCACCCATTGCTGGGGTCTGCCGATGCCGTGTGGTGAATCCAGGTGCCCTGGGCTCTTCAGATCTTGGCTGTGGGGCTGAAGGAGGCCTCTGGAGAGAAGGTGATTGCAGGCTGCTCTGCATCAGGACTCTTTCCCTGTGGCAGCCAAAGGGAGGTTGCGATTAGTTGACCCTGGTGGAGTTAACTGTGGTGGAGGTGCCCAGGCAGTTCCCCCAGCATCTCTGGCTTTCCCTTTACCCAGGGCATTGCTTCTTTCCCTGTGAACTGTGCAGGAGCTCCTGAAGCAGCTCTGGGCTATAGGATCTCACCCTGGTTGGGGTGTAGCTGCATCCCCCTGCCTTCTGCATGTCCCTGTGAGTGCGATGCCCAGCATGAGCGGGCAGCTCTCCCCTGCCACCGTTTTCCTGCTCTGCTCTCCCGGGAGGTCTCCGCCAGGCCAGGGCCCCTCCAAGGTGTGTGAGCCTGGGGCATAGCAGATCCTGAGTCCCGTGAGGCCGGGGGAGCTCTGGGTGCCTGACGCAGAGCATGGGCAAGAAACTTCCTGGGGAAGGATGAGTGGGCATTTCTCCCAAATGGGAACTTTTTTCCCAAAAGCTGCTTTGTATTTTCAGCCTGGGATACACTGATAGTGTTTAAGTTCACACATCAAACCCATTTCATTCACACCTTGCCCAATTAGGAGGTTTAACTTGCTGATTAAGGAACAGTGTTCCCTGTCTCGTTGCCTGTAGGGCAGCGTTTTGCCTGTGCTTCCCCTGTAACAGAGGGAACTGAGAGCTCAGCTGCTTCACAGCACGCCTGTGCTTGAGGCACTAGCTGGACTCCTCCAGCACAGCCTCACCTTTGTCCCGCAAAAGCCTTTTCCTTCCCACCACGGGGCATGGAGATGGAAAGACAAGATGGGATGGGGAGGTGTGACCCTTCCTACTGCAGCTTTTTCCAGCAGCTGACTGTCGACACAGGCTCTGTGCCCGCACTTGGCCTGGGCTGAGCCGTGGTCTCCTCCTGAAGATGTGCTGGCAGTAGAGCAGAGCCAGGCACTGCTTGGGCTGCCCGTGCTTGTGCACCAAGCACAAGGTTTGCCTCTGTAACCACCAGCAGCCCTGCTCCTAGCACGCTGCTATGGCTCCTGGTATGGAGACAGGTGCCCACACGTACACCCTAGCAATTTTGGCCTCTTGCTCTGAACCAGACCTGGGCCCAGCACCCAATACATGCCCATGCTGAAGAATTGGTGCCATGCTCAGCCCGGTGCATCTCTGTACAGAGGGAGTTTCACCTGCAGACGATCACAAGATGCTCTGCTCCCTTTATTCCTCCAGCCCTCCCAGGGCGAAGGCCTGGGGCTTCTGGGGAGGGTCATGGCCAGCATGCATTAGTAGGAGCTCCTTGGGGAACTTGGGCACCGTACCAGTATGAACGGAGTGAAGACTAGCATGGGAAGAGATTGCATATCAACACTCTGGTCTTCATACTCCTTTTTTCCAGTCCCTTTTGCCCAGCTTTTTACCCTTTTCTTTGTATTTTCACAGCATTTACCAACGGCAAAAGGACACTGTGATCTGCTCTCAGTTAAACTGCTCTGGAACAGATGGGTAATGGTGGGGCAGCAGGAGTGACCCTGCTACCAGCTTTTCAACATCTCCTTCTCCCTAGGTAACTCCTGACTCCCTCATCTACCGCACACTCATCAACTATGACCCCAGCCCAGCCAGCAACCCAGTCATCATCCGGACCAATCCTGCTGTGATCCCCATTGAGTGCATCTATCCCAGGTAAGAGTTTTATGTCCTCAAGCTCTCCTGGTCCTTAATTGCTACCACAGGACTCTGTCCTAATGAGCAACCTTCCCTTCCCCAGGAGGGAAAATGTGAGCAGCAATGCCATCAAGCCCACGTGGGCTCCCTTCAGCTCCACCCTGTCTGCAGAGGAGAGGCTGGTGTTCTCTCTGCGCCTCATGAACGGTAGGTGGGAAGTCACCCCATCATGTGGAAACGTATTATCCACTCTATTTTCCTGGTACGGCAGGAGCACAGGCCCTTTTGCCCAGCAGGCAGAAGGCTGTTGGTTGTTGCCTTCCCACTGGAGGAGGATGGGCAGCCAACCTGCCAAAGAGCAAATACCAGCGCCTGTGTCAGTGGGCTCCCAGTCAAGCCCTGCTCTGGTCCCTTGGAGTTCATCTCCTGCTTACCCACTCCCCAGCCGTGGCTCTCGTCGCTGGGGAGCCTGGGGATAAGAAGGAGCCATCCCTCCATTTCTCACGATGATGCTGCTGCCTTGCAGAGGACTGGAGTGCGGAGAGACCCTTTACTGGTTTCCAGCTGGGTGACATCCTGAACATCCAGGCAGAGGTTAGCACTGAGAACCACGTGCCTTTGAGGCTGTTTGTGGACAACTGTGTTGCTGCCCTGAGCCCAGACAGTGACTCCTCTCCTCACTACTCCATTATTGATTTCAACGGGTAAGGCCTGGGGACCGTCTCTGGAGCCCGGCAGCTGCTGTGGCGGCTGGAGAGGTGCCTAGCTCAGATGCTCCTGACCCCCACTCTTGTGTCTATAGATGCCTGGTAGATGGAAGGTCGGACGATACCAGCTCTGCCTTCATAACCCCACGGTCCAGGGAGGACATGCTTCGATTCAGGATTGATGTGTTCAGGTTTGCAGGGGACACAAGGAACTTGGTAAGACTTTATTCTTCCTCCATGAGGTCCAACCCAGATGAGGCTGGCGTCCTCCACGAGAGGATCCCCACCTCTCTCCTCCTGCTTTACCCTGCAGATCTACATCACCTGCCACCTGAAGGTCACCCCAGCTGACCAAGCCCCCGACCCCTTGCACAAGGCCTGCTCCTTCAACAAAGCCAGGAACATGTGAGTAGCTGGTGCATAATACTGGGATGCAAGAAAGAAGAATTTTTATACTAATGTGAAGTTTCCCAAGAGAGATCTGGGCAGGACCACAGGTCTCAGCCGTCTGCCCAAATACAACTTAAAGCTTCCTGGTATGATACAGGGAGTTTCATGAACCTGAACTCAGGGGTGGCTGCATCCAAAACCCAAGCATTGTCCAAAGGGCACAAATACTTTGTGTGTGCTGTGGGTGGCAAGGACGAGGACCCATCAGTTGCTGGCCTGTGCTTAGGCACCCCTGTGGCCCTTACGCTGCTGGTGTATGCCAGCTCCCATTCAGATCCTTCAGGCCCCTTCGGCCACCTTTTCCTTGCCTGCAGAAAGCTCTGGAGACAGAGGGACATTGGTAGATTACCTACTTGCTAGGATAACGGTATTTCCTGTCCCATTCCAGTTGGGCACCGGTGGAAGGCACCAGGGACATCTGCAGCTGCTGTGAGACTGGGAACTGTGAGCCACCCGCACTGTCCAGGAGACTCAACCACCTGGACAGATGGCCCAGCCGCCGCTTCCGGAGAGATGTGCCCTCTGCCAGTAGTAAGATCCCTGTGGGGCAGGTGTCCTATGGGACAGGTAAACTTGGTAGCCAAGCCCTGGTCTCCTAACAGCTCCTTCCTTCTCAGGGAAAGAGGTAGAAGCTGATGTTGTCATCGGACCTGTGTTCCTCACTGCAGAGGCAGGTGCAATGGACTCCTCAGGAGAGTGGAAGGAAGGAGGACGGGGTAAGTCCTCCATCAGCCACAGCCCCATCTGAAGGCTCCTGTGACTCGTTTTAATGGCCTGGTTTGGTTTTGCAGGGGCAGCGGCAGCGCCTGGCGTGGGCATGGGGCTGATCTCTGTGGCAGCAGCTGTCGTGCTGGCCGTCGTTGCTCTGGCTGTTGTTCTCATGCGCAGGAAGTGCGCCCACTCCTCTGCTGCGGTGTGAGTCCAGGGAGGAGGCGAGAATAAAGCGTGGAAAGGAGAACCCGGCGTCTGTATTTCTCCCTGTCTCAAAGGTGGCTTTGGGGAGTGGCTGGGGAGAGGGAAATACCCACTGGTATTTCGGTACAGCCATCGAGGGAACATCCTTCCCTAGGCACATAGACGCGGGAGGTATCAGAGCCCACCTGCTCCTGGGGAGAGGGGAGTCCAGGGCACCTCCATCCCTCTGATCTGGGGCTGGGGTTTCATGCTGAGTTAATGGAGCCATCTGGGACCCTCATCATCATCATTGATAGGGTCCCCCACATGCTTCAGAGGCTTTGGCCCTTCCCAGTGCTTAGTTCCTGGAGCCATCCTGGTGGCTCTCCATAGATGTCACTGGTGACAGTTCCCTTGTCATGCCTGGCACATGCCCCTAGAGGAGTCTCAGCAGTGTCCACTGGCCCTCTAACCCCTGCTTCTGGGAGACAGAGCAATTGAACTGAGGATGCCCAGTGGTCGTGGCCTCTCTTCATCTCACCTAACTGAGCCCAGGATTTGGGGGCTGGACAACAGTTGAGGGTCACTGGAGGTTTGTTTTTAGCCCTGGTTAGCAGTGAAGGGAGAACTTCATGTGCTGGATTTCCCTGCCTGGATCAGCCAGGCAAGGACCTCAAATCCTCCAAAGACTTGCACATCTAGGGACCCTCCTGGAAGGTTGCAATGGATAGAGCTAGTGGGGCCCTGCTCTGGACTTTCGCTGAGGAGACGCCTGAGCCCTGGCCCCCATGGTCTTGCCAGCTGCTTCGGAGCAGGGCAGGCTCACTTGCAAGAGCAGGGCCGCAGCGGGGTGATGCACAGCCATGTCCTGCGTTAGTTGCAAGAGCAAAGGTGAGGGGAAAGGGCTCCTGCTTTGTTACCTGGGCAGGGGAAGGGATGATGGCCTGGATCTCCCAGGGGGAGCCTCTGAAAGGAGGCAGTTTGGGAGGGTGTGGGAAGTGCTGCGTCTCTAAGGAGGTGAGAAGAGTCCTGGCTCTCTGGGGGAGGCAATAACCAGGAGGGGTCTATGTACCTTGCAGGCCAGGGTGAGCACTGCACAGGTTGTCCAAAGCTTTTCCTAGGGCAGATCCAACCACCCCCTGCCCCAGCCCCCTACCACAATGTGCAGCAGGCTCTGCTCCGGCCTCCTGGTCCCCCGGGTCTCAGGGGTGGGGGCTTGGGAAGCAGCCTATGCTAGAGGTACTCAAAGGACCCAAAAATGGGACCCTGCAGCCCTGTAGGTAGCCCCATGGGTCTGGCTCTGAAAGGAGGATGGCAAGGCACTGCTGCTGCTGCCTTTAGGGCCTCCATCCCTGTCCCATCCCTGGATGCTACAGGAACCAGGCTGATCCAGCTGCAAGGGTGTGGAAAAACCCTTCGCACTCTCCTCTGCTGCCCTCATGTGCACGCAGGATCTCCTGCAGCCGCACATAGCCCTGCACAGGGGGTTCTCCAGCCCAAAGGGCCAAATCCAGCCAAAACAGGGCCCTGCTGGTGCTCAGGGTCCAGGGCAGGCAGTAGCATTAGGTCCTGCTGGGACAGCCTCCCGGCTGGGTCTGGAGGGCAAAGCCATGCGGGCAGCTGGACGGGGGACTGGGCTTCCCACCCTGTGTCCGGGTCACTGCAAGGACAGGGTGGTCTGGGTTCACAGCCCGGGCAAGCGCAGACACGTCACCGAAATGGCTGTCCGTGGTGGTGGTGGTGGTGGGGGGAACGGGACGGGACAGGGCAGCTTTGCCCAAAGCATCTCCCCAGTCCTTCAGGCTGCAAAGTTTCTTGGTATTTCAGTGTCAAGGGGGAGCAGTGGCCAGGGGAGGCTCCCAGCCCCCGGCAGCTTCCCCTGCCATCCCACAGCTCGCGTCCCCCTCCCAGGCACCTGGAAGGGCCCCCACCGCCCCGTGACATCCCTACACTGAGCCTCGGCTCAGGCAGGGCGATGGGAGCCCGTCTGCTCCCAGCTGCCTCAGTTTCCCCAGCCCTCGGAGGGGTGGACCCCACCACGGCCACGTCTGAGCAGCCTGGCCCACGGGACGGCGGTGCTGAGCAGGAGGCAGCCAGGGTGCTTCATGCCGGGGAGGGGAAAGCCGCGGTGCAAGCCCGGGCTCAGCCCCTGGGCCGCATCCTTCCGCCTGGGGCAGGGGGAGGCAGAGCCCTGGCCTCGGGGCTGCTGGTTTTCACAGCCTCCGGCCAAGCTTTCCAGGTTTCCGAGACCTGCTGCAGTCCAGCCTGGGGGCCTGGCCCAGCGCCTCGGTCCCAGGTCTCTCGTGGTTCACCACTTGGTCGGGAAAGATGGGAAAAAATTCCCTGTCCCACCCAGTCCCAAAAGAGGGGGGGAGAGCTGCGGCCTCTGCGCCTCTCGCCCTCTGCTGTCCCTGCCGACCCGTGTGGCATGAGGAGGATTTGGAGAGCCGGGGGGAGGCACATGCTCCTGCACCCATTCATTTTGGGGACAGTTCACAACCTAGATCACCTTGCCGGAGCCGGGCCCGTGTGTGTGTACGGCGCCTGGCACATCCCGGCTCAGGGCTCGCCGTAACAGCGGGGCAAAAGTATTGCAGCCGGGGAGTGAGAGGGGGCAGCTGGGACCCAAAGGGTTAAACCAGTCCTTCCAGTCCCTGCCCCAAGGGCTGGTCCCGGTGTCCCGCTTCTCCTCCCGGTGCCGGCAGCCCCCCTGCTCCCTTCCCTTTCCCCGCTTTGATCTCAAGGCCGGTGCTCGGCACCTCGGCCGGGCTGAGCCGAGCCTTCGAACGCCGCGCCGGGCGCCGGCTCAGTGTCTCCTGGCTGCCGGCCGCCGTGGGAGGCCTTCCCGGCCGGCATGGGGGAACCGGGCCAGCCCGGCTGCGGCATGCTCCTGCCCGCCTCGGGGATGCTCCCGGGCATCGCTCCCGCCCCGGCACCGCGCCGGCTGCTTGTGCCGCGGGGCAGGTGAAGGGCCCGGCTGCCCCGCGCAGGGTGCTAGGCGCTGTGCGAAGCCCGCGAGCCGCCGGGAAGGGGGTGGGAAGGGGGTGGGAAGGGCCCGGGCGCCGGGGCAGCAGGGCTGCGAGGTGATCGGAGGGCAGAGGCCGGCCGCCACTCGCTCGCGCGTGCAGGGATGCTCCCGGCCCCGGGCTGTTTGCACGACGAAGCGTGGCCGAGCCGGGGTGTTCCTGGGGTTCGGGCCACGGGGTGGAGCGGGCTCGGGCCTCCCCGGGGCCGGAGGGAGAGGAGATGATTCAATTCCTCGTCACGCGCCGCTGGGGCTGAGCTGCTCCCCGCCAGCCTCCGCGGCAAAGGGCCGGACCGGCGCTGAGCCCAGCTCTCGTGGGGCGCTGGGGCGACACCCCGAAGGGGCCGAGCGCCCACCGCCAGCGTGGGTTGAACCTGCCCTGCCGCTGCAAACTCAAGGAAGAGCCTGGAAACGGGGGTGTGTGGTAGGGGGGCATCCAGGGCTCCCATCTCCAAGGCAGACGCTGGGTGCAGATGCTACCCGGCCCCCACACACCCCGCCTGACCCGCAGCACCCGGGGCTGGGCGCGGGCGCCGTTTCAGCAGCGCGGGCCAGGCTCCGGCCGAGCTCCCCCGTCTCGCTGTCGCGTCCGGGGTGCCGTCTCGCCGGCGGGAGGAGAGCAGTGGCCGGCGGCATCCCGCCGGCGAGGCCTCCGCTGCCTCCCGCCCGCCAAGAGTTAAGCGCGGCAGGAATGCGCTGAACCCCTGCCACATTCCTCGCGTGCCTTCCCCGCTTCGCCTTGACCTGTTCTCCTCCACTCGGCAGCCGTTAAAAAAAAAAAAGGAAGAAGAAAGCAAGCAAGACCAAAAAAAAAGGCTTTGGAATGGCTTTTTTTCTCGCGGTGCCTCCCGGGCGCTTATTTTCATCTCGCCGCCGCCGCCGCCGGGGCCTCAGCAGGGGATGCCAGAGCCGGGCGATGGGGGAGCTGGCGGCAGGGGACGGGATGCTGCAGGACTCGCGGTCCTCCCGAGCGGGCAGCGACAGTGCTTGTGAGGCGGCATCCGTGCAGGTGCTGAAAGAGCCTGCAGGGCGCCCGGGTCCTCTGCAACGCTGCCGGGCTGCTCAGAGCCCACCTGAAAGCAGCAGCCCGGCTTTTTTGCCTCCCCCAGCTCTGGTTTTGCAGCCCTGGGAGCTGGGGGTGAGAAGGCAGGAGCGGAGGAGTGAGCAAGGCTGGGGATGGCAGGGCCGGGAGACGTGCCGGGGGGGGGGGGGGGCTGCAAACTTGCCTCCTGTGTCTCCCCCCAAACCTGGCTTTCAGCCCCCCGTGCCCCAGCGCGGTGGCTCTGGACCGCAGGGCCGAGGACGTCCCCAAGAAGGGGGGGGGGGGGGGGCGCCGTGTCTGACACGTCCTCCCTGGTTCGGGAAAGCAGAAAGGAAGTTTGGGGGGGGGGGGGTCACTGCGAGTTCGGGCGGCATGGGAATGTCCCCGCTGCGTGACTTCTTTGCAGCTTCCCGACGAGTTTTGCTCCAGGGCAGGGGATCACTTTCCTGCTCAAAATCTGCAGCTCGTTTTTACAAAAACTGTTGGCTTTGTCCTCCCGAAAGAAAAACAGAAAGGTTCCCAAGGAAAACGACGGCTGACCGGACACCGCAGCTTTCCTGGGCTGCGAGAGCTCGCCGGCTCCGTGCCAGCGCTCGCCGCTGGGGCTGGCGCGAGGGGCAGCTTTGGGGCACTGCCCGGTGGGGGGGGACGGGACACCCTTCCTGCCCCCGATGCTTCGTGCGCTCCCTCCCTAGGAAATGCCAGGGCATCTCTGCATTTCCGAAGGGAGCTGCGGGTAGTCGGGGCGGAAAGGAGGTTTTATCTCGCTGCAGCCGATGCCCCGGGAGCTGTTTGCTCCCTTCGCTCCGGGTGGCAGCGCGCGGGCACCGCTGCGACCGTCCCGCCAGCCATAGCAAGGCACGGAGGCAAAGGGCAAGGCCGTTCCTCCCGCTGCCTTATCCGCCCCTTATCAGCCGGCATCCTTCCACCCGAGCAGGAGGCACGGGGAGCCCCGCTCCCGGCCAAGCCTCGCGCCCCTCCTCGCTGCACCAAGAGCCATCCCGGCCGTGCCCAGCCCGGAGCTGGGGGCAGCCAGGGCGCTGGCAGGGCCGAGCCGCGGAGAGGGACCCGCGCGGCACAGCGTGGGGAATGAGGCATCGCACGAGCCTGCGGGCCACGAGAACAAAAAAAATCTGCTGCTCAGCAAGCGCGGCTGCTTGCCAGTGCCCTGCGAGCGCACGCGGGCCAAGGAAAAACCAGAGCCCGCCTCTCCCAGGGCCTGGCTGGGAAGGGAATTCCTCTGCAGCCCGCACAAGCCTGGCTGCTTGGCCAAGTCACAGGGCTGGGCCGGGCAGGACAAATTCCCTGGGCCCTGAGAAAGTGCATAAAGCGAGACTCAGGCCTAAGTCAGACCGAAAATATTGAGCTTTTAGTTTATTTTAATGGCGGGATTTCCAAGGACCTAGCAAACTTTTTACATGGAACCAGCTATTTCTTTTCAAACTTCCTCTAGTTTCCTCTCTTGCGGGCCAGGACTACCAAAGGAGAAAATGAAAAAGCCCATGGTTTCCCTCAGGTCAGCTCTCAGGAGAGATTCCCACCCAATTTTCAGCCTGAGGACATCCTGCGACGTCCTTTGGACACTTACTCATGTCAAGCCCTTTGGAGCCTTGCTTGCCATAGGAGCAGCACCTGCGCAGGTCAGATGGAGGGGCTGGGGGCTGTGCACGCTTCGGTGCGGGCATCGGATCCACTGTCTTCCCAGCAGCTGGAGTGCAGGATCAGGCAAAAGCCCACCAAAGCTAACAGGGTCTGTGTTCGTGCCAGCAGGCGAAACTCCAGTCTCTGGAAGAGGAAACACTTTGCATGGGTTATGGCGAGGGGGGCAGATGTTAACGTGGGATCGGATGGTGTCCCCCTCCTAGGAAGGAAAGGGGGAGATGCCTGCTCCCCCCTGGAGAAATGATGCTCAAAGGAGCACAGGTTGCTGTGGTTCTCTGCCCCGGTCCACGCACTGACCTGCTGCCATCTGTGGCAGGACAACTATCGGTGGCTTTTTTGAACCTGCCCCAGCTCAGCTCACAGTTACATGGAGGAATGAATCTGCTGTGAACCATGGATCCAAGCTCTTTGCAACAGGGGCAAAGCCCAGAGCAGACCCAACTCCGCATTTTGGGTATGTTCCCCTAGATAACCTGGCTGTGCCCCTCTGTGCCCCCTTGGGGTGGGAGCTGCTTTTCCTCGGCCCGCAAAGGAGAGCACGAGGGCATCCGTGCCATACCATGGAGGCGGTGAGGAGACAAGGAGCGCGCTCTTCTTCTCCCAGCTCCCTCGCAGCTGCAAGGAGCGCTAGGCAAGTGAATAATCACATCACCCCTTCATTATCGCCATGGGAAAAGGATTTTATTTCAGTTGTCAGCTCATGGAAGAAAAAGGCACTGTGCCACCTGTAAGCAGCAGGACACCCATCATGGATCACGGGTGGGTCTCTCCAGGACCGCCCTGCCATGAACCACGTCCCTCGCGAGCCACAGCCTGGAAGCCCCTGCCAATACTCTGAGGGTGCCATTACCGGGTTCACCCTCCCCGTTAGGTAGTCGCCCATCTTAGCCCTCTCCCTGCCTCCCTTGCCCCAGGCCGGGGAGGCAGCGGGACCTGGCTGGGCGCTTCGGCTCTCGCTTGCATTGCGTTTCAGCGTCCCATGCCCTCACACCCCGCGGAGCTGGCGCTGGGGGGGGTCAGGACACTGCCCGGAAAGGCTTTGCCTCAGGTAAAAAACAAACTGTCGAAAGCAACGTGTTTTAATGATTTCAGGTTTCAAAGCTTGTGAAAATAATAATAATAATAAAACAGATTTCCAGTCATGTGAAGGGCTTGGAAACCCTTCCCCAATTTTAAAAACAGAACAGAAGGAGCAAACCCCTGTTAAGCCGACGGATTCCCAGGCGGCTGAATATACATTAAATCGCCCGGCAGCATCGGCTCTTAACTACACCAGCACCACTGCGGGCCAGAGACAGCCCCAAGAAGGGGAAAGCTCTGGCTAGCAGAGACAGCACCTTGCTTTGGGGCGACTTCTGGGGACGGGGGCTGGCTCCACGGCATTTCCAGAAAGCACCTGCCCATTGAGGTCTTGGTCGTGGCTGCTCTGAAAGTACAATAATAACTATAACGTTGTGATGTTGCAATCGCCAAGAGCAGACGCTCTGTTTGGGCCAAGCACCCTGGAACAGCCACAGGAGCTTCCCAACCTCCAGCAGAAGACAAGAGGGATTTGGCAGCTCTGACAGTGAAGCACCCCCAAATCACAGCTGTTTTCTTACCTCGAGGAGGTGGTATGGGGTTTACAGCATCGCTAGAGACCCCCCTTCCCCAAGAAATGCAGAAGGGCACGGTTTAGACTACAGAGCTCTCTACTGCTAAATGTGATCTACAGCACTGGCCTGGCTTGCCAAATAACAACCCTTCCTTTATTCCAGCTAAGATTTATCATCAGCTTCCATGAGGAAACGGAAAACAACAAAAACAATGAAGATTAAAGAAAAGTAAAGTATAAAAATATTTAAAATAGTCACTCTCATTTCACTCGTTTCGACATTAAGCAATGACTTTTTGGTGGTTTCTGGTTTTGGTCTCGAGGAGCTGCAGGCTGGAGGACCAGCTGATGGGCCCCGCGGCCCCTTGTGTCGCAGAGGAGGCCATCTCACATGCTTTCTCGAGAGCGGAGCAGAGCTTGGGAGGCTGGGGCAGATGGCTTCCCTCCAGCCCTGCTCAGATCAAGATCTGCAAGAAGAAGAAAGCCAAGCATTTGAGTAGTGCAGTACAGAGGCATTCTCAGGATGATTTTTGTGTTAGTTAAGAGCTGCAAGCTATTCTCATGGCAGAGGTTTTCCGTTGAAAAGTTGCATTGAAAACAGCTTTGTTCTGTTTCTCCACAAGAACAAGAAACCGGAGGAAATTAAGCATAAACACCCAAAACTAGGAAACAGAACAAAAAACCAACCCCCTTCCCCAGCCATTTGCCAAATCCAACCCAAAATTTTGTTTTGAGGTTTGCACAGAAAGCCTAGACAAGGGGGGAGGAGAAAAACAACTAAACTGCTTGGGTCGAGAACAGTTTTATGCTGCAAAGGGGGTGCCATGAGAACAGCATGATGGTTTTGTTGTGGCATATAGGGAATGCCTGTATCGGGCAGCCAGCATCCGTGGGGAGTTGCACCCGTTGAAATGATCCTCCAGCAAGTGGAGCCACTCACACCAGCTACTGGAAGTCAGGGGTTAAAATTTCTTTAGGGACGGCAGCCCTATAGAGTTTGGCCACCTCCCCGCAAGTCCGGACCTCCTATAGCTTAGCTAGACCCACACTGTCCTGCCTAGCAGCAGTGCCCCAACCTGTTCTCCAACCCCAAGGCCATCAGGCTCTGTCTGCCCATCTGATTCCTGAATTTTGGCAGGCATCCTCTGTTTCCCCCACTGCTGATGAGGCCACCCGGGGCTCAGGTGTGGGACCGGTGTGTGCAGCTGTCCTGCCCCGATGGGGACTGGCAGCATCACCGCAACCCAGATGGCCCAGACCTCGCTCTGCTGATGCCCTGGGGGCCATATGGCCACTGTGATCCCCGGAGCCGTACGGCCACCCGCTGCCCCAGCAGCCTGCAGGCAGAGAGGAGATAACAGGGCTTGGGCAGATGCAGCACCTGTTTCAGGAGCGGGACTCACGGCTGCAGAAGCCTCCCAGTCAGCTGGGGCAACCTAGGTAAACGGCTCACTAGACATCTCCTTGGAGGCAACTTCCAGCGCGTGAAGCCCCTGATGCACCGGTAGCTGAAGCTACGAGCGTATTGCTGTGCAAAGAGCCCTGTCTTTACCTTGGCATTATTTTTGTCCCCCAGGCATCTGCCCCCGGCTCATGGGAGCCCAGGCCAGGCAGCATCTTGACTCGATAGGGGCTGCGAAAGCCCCGGGTGCTCCCAGCGCCTCCCCGGCGCTGCTCAGGGATAAATCTTCCCTCCGCCACTTTGTGTGGGCTTTGCTGGGGCAAATTTCAGGGGTTCTAGCACTGGGAAACCCTGACTCAAATCCCCAGAGCTACTCCAAGACCCTTTAGGTCTAGCCTCCATAAGAGATTTCCCTTTCCTTGCGGACTTCCAACCTGCTTTTCTTCATCTGTCCCTGACACCAGTTCACAGACAAACCTCTCCCTGCTCCACCCCGTGTCCCATCTCTGGTTTTCTCCTGTCCTCTGACGCTGAGGATAAATGATGGATGAGAGAGATGTGGACTAAGAGAGAGGTGGGCACCTGAGTAGACAGGCAGACAGACAGACAGACTGACTCGCTCGGGTATTTCCTTACTGGGAAATTTTGCAGTTTGTCGTGGCGACGTAGCGGCCAGTGTAGTGAATATTGCACCTCACCACGTTGTTGGTGAAGTCAGACTCCAGGACGATGTATTTGGGGTTCACTTGGACCTAAGGGAGAAAGGTGAGAAATGGCACCCCCCAAAAATTAATAACCAAGGAAGAAATCCCCCTCTGGGGAACAGGGAGAGACGGGCTCCCTGAGATAAATGCTAGCCATCACGGCCACGCGCCACGGGCTAACACCAGCATATCCCAGCCTGGGGCCCACACCCCGCCAAACAACAGCATTCACTTATTCTTATTTTAAAAATAGACATACACTTCCCCCGTGCAGGCAAGGGAGCAAAGAGAGCTGGGGGAAGGGGGCAACGGGGGGGCTGTCACTGGTGAGCCTTTTTCTATGTCCGGTTTTGCTAGAAGGAAAACCAGTTGTTGTGAGATGGGAGGGGGATTTTCCCTCTGGAAGATTAAATGAGTGCTTTGTCTGAAGAACAAAAAGATTAGTTGCTCCTTTGATTAAAAAGCTTTGCAAAACACTAAGTTTGAGCTAAGCACCCACATGCTCAAGCGCGTGTCGAAGCAGATGGCAGCAAGGGGAACTACGCTGGGTGCGTTACAGCAGCTCAGCTGAGGGAGGGTAATTCCTGGCTGAGAAGGTGAGACACAGAGATCACTTAATGTTTAAACCTCTAGAGAGGATCTGGTATCCCCAGAGAGTGAAGGGGAGTTCTTTAACCCATATTTCCACCCATTTTTTAGGCTGGTGACTCAAGCGTGAGTGTGAATATATACAAAAAAAGGTGGATGGTTGCAAACCAGCTGGTTGAGAGGAACCCCGACCAACCCCAAATCGATAATGGCTCTCCTTGGAAATCACCCTGTGCCTCCCTTCTCTCCCCCGCAGCCCGGTGAGCCACAGCGCTCACCTTCAGGACGTAATTTCCCGGCTGCACGTCTGTTATGTCGATCCACTGGCAGTCGATGTCAGCGTTGTAGGTGTCGTAGCAACCCGGACTCAAGCCCTGGGAGAAGAAGAGAGACAGCATGGCTTTGGAGTGCTGCTTTGGAGGCTGAGGAGCCCCAAGGAGCCCTTCGAGCATCTCCACCAGGTGGAGGTGATGTCTTAATCATGGCTTAAATAGCAAGACAGTTCTTCTGTAGCCTCTCGCCAGGTATCTCCATCTCCTCCCAGCCTCCCCCGGGCCCCGCTCACCCCAGCCCACCTGGGTGTGTGAAGTGCAGGCATAGCGCTTCAGGTTCCCAAAGTCGCAGGTCGTGTCCTCCAGGCAGAAGCTGGCCTTGTGGCCCTCGGCCACCTTTCTCCCTGTGGTGGCATCCAGAAGGTCGTAGTGGCTGAACTCGTCCATGCTGTGGTAGTGCCTGGGGGACAGTTGGCGTCGGAGTGACTGTGCCTGTCATGGGACCCAAGCATCGCACTTGCCCCCCCCCGCCCCCAGCCATGTTTTTGGGAAGATGTTGGGGCTGGGAGCACCTCCAAACCCCCTGACCCCTCATGGCCCCATGTCTAAGGTAACCCACAGGACATAAGTGTTGGAGCTTGGTGGTTACTGGAGCAAAGAGGGGAGGAAGGCAGGCAAAGCAAGGGGATCAAAAATCTTGGACCAGCAGAGAGAAGAAGAAAGGAACAAAAATGGAGAAGGGGGCATTTCATTTTTAACGAAATGCCATTAAAAGGGCAGGAGAGAGGGAGTGAGGAAATGAGCAGAAGGAGGAGGGATGGGGACATTTAGGCAAGCCTGCCCATGAATGAAACGCAGGGGCTCGGTGGCTCCGGGCCCCAATCCAGCCGAGCATCCGACGAAACCCCTGGCGCACCGCCCCGGCCTCCCGCGGCACCCACTCACTGGTGACAGCTGTGCCATTCCCAGCTGTGCCGGGGACGGCTGGGCAGAAAGTCCGCCGTGCCCTGGTTCTTCACCCGCTGCGGGAACCTCAGCAGCACCCGCACGTCGTAGTCGGTGGCCTCGGCAGTGTAGGCAGTGCTGGAAGCAGGGGAAGGAAAAGGGAGATGGTCATGGCCCTTGGAGCCGGGGAAGGCTGCACGGCCCAGGGCTAGCATCCTCGGCCACCCTGCCCGGCTCCCCCTCTCCAGACATCCCCATCCCAACAGCGACAGAGGCACAGTTGGCATCTCCACTTGGTGGCACCCCCATTTCAGCATGCAGTGTGCCCGGAAGGCAGCAGGTTTGGCCATGAGAGCGGAGGGTCCCAAGAGCTCGGTATCCCTAAAGGAGGCTGGATTTCCCCGAGTGCTGCTCTCCTAGAAGGAGATAGCTGGGACGCCAAATTTTCCTAAAGCGCCTGCTGGGCGCAGCCCTTTTGCCAACCCAGGCTGCAGAGACGCTGGACGGCTCTCCCAAAGCTGGCTGGAGCAGCTGGCTCCTCTGCAGCTCAGCGGTGGCTGGCAGTGGACCTCAGACAGGCAGGTTTAAGAGAGAAAAAAATCCCCAGCAAATAAATCTGTAGGAAGATTTTCCTTAGTGGAAAAACAGATTATGAAAAAATAATAATAACAGGAGAAAAGTGCTCCCCACCCCCCAGCCTGCACCTGCCAAACAATTTTTTTCTCTCTTCTCTTCTCTTCTCTTCTCTTCTCTTCTCTTCTCTTCTCTTCTCTTCTCCTCTCCTCTCCTCTCCTCTCCTCTCCTCTCCTCTCCTCTCCTCTCCTCTCCTCTCCTCTCCTCTCCTCTCTTCTCTTCTCTTCTCTTCTCTTCTCTTCTCTTCTCACACTAGCCCTTTTCACTTTTTCCTAGCACCTGGCCATGCCCCGTTAGCTCACACTGGCACCAGCTCCCTGCGAGCCTCGAGGTCTCCTCTTGCTCCAAGCAGGAAAGGTGGAGCGCAAGCATTTTCCCTCTTTTTACACCCCTCAGGGGAGAGGGATTACACTGCGAGCGACAAGCCGGAGGAATTAGCAGATGCTTCACTGAGTTGTTCGGTTTATGTGGTGTTAAATTTGCCGTCTGTCCTGGCCGTGCGGCGGGGCCGCAGGGCTGCCAAGCCCCGAGCGGGCTCCTCGACGAACTTCGATTCTGAGCAGAGGGGCGCACACTGCTTTCGGGCACCATAACACCAACCTCCTTAAACGAGATTACATCTGGTGGGCCAGCAGGCGAAGCCTCCTGGCAGAAGCTGCCACCAAGCCATCCCATGCTCCAACCAGACCCTCAACCCGCTGCAGGCAGCCCATGCCGGCCGCTCGCCCTGCGCCGGCCCCCCTGTCCCCCCACGCTCCTACCTGGCCAGGCACTTCTCCTCCGCGGCGCAGCGCAGGGAGTAGAGGTGAGCTCTCTGGACGTAGGTGGAGGCCTGGACGTAGTTCGGATCTGGCACCAAGTCGGGGAGTCCTGTAAGGAGGGAAGACACCGTCCTGAGAAAAGGCTCCGGAGGACGCAGCGATTTACCCTCACTTCACCCGGGGGCTCCTCGCACGTGCGCGCCTGACACAGCGTTCCCAGACTCGGAGGCAGCTGGCCCTGACCTCGTTGGGAAGGCTTGCTTTGGTGATGGCCATGTTTTTTTAATTTCAGCTGAAGACGGAAAATCCTCTCTCCGCCGCCCCAACCCCACGGCATTTGTTGGCAAATCGTACTCTTGCATTCTCGAAAGCCGTATTGCTCAACCCGTCCTCCTGGAACTGATTAAATGAGAGACTTCGCCGGCCGTGTTACCCATCAGACGGCCGAGGGAGTATTGGGTTCCCCCCTTCCGCACTCGCCGCACCATCGGCTCCCACCTGAGCGGCAGCCAGGGATGGAGGGGTGACACGATAGGGGGAAAGGGGGTATCCCACGTTCCGGTTCTCTTTTGCCTTTCCCATACGTAGCAGTGATGAAAGCTGCTTGTGTGAGAGCCTCAATAAGCGCCACTGAGTCCTGTTTTAAGCCACAAACGCCCAGTCGCATAGTAGGCAGCAAGCTCGCCCTCTCCCCATACCCAGGATGGCCCCTTCACCCCAAAGCACTCCCAAGCAGGCTCCCGATGAAACGAGGCGCTCTGCTCACTCGAGGTGGCTGGAGAGGCAAACCACACCATGTCCCACCCCGGCCCCGCTCAGGCACCACGGCTGAGCCACGAGCAGCAGAGCCAGCCCCAGCCTGGGGGCAGCGGCCGCCCCTCCATCACGCCCTGCGCATTCCTTGGCCACAGTTTGGTGTTTCATGTGGCTTCAAAATATCCTTTCTCCTATGTTAAATAGCTTTGGTATGTCCATTACTTCTCAGGCTAGCTTCCCTCCAGCCGCCTCCGGTTCAGCTGCGTTCCCAGCGAGCTGGGAGAGGGCTGGGTTGGGAACAGGCTTGGGGTTTTTGGTCTCTGCCACTGAATAGGCACGAGGCTGCAGCAGTCCTTGGCGAGCTGACTCCCCTCCTAGCTGAAACACGGATCCGGGGATGTGCCCTTAGCTTGCAGCAATTTTGCCTTACGTAGGTTTGCTCACACCTACCACATCGTGCGTTGAGCCAAGTCACAGGGTCCTGGTGCCCAGGAGCTGATTTTCAGGCTGCCTGCAGAGTCGGGCAGAATCCACTCTGCGCAGGGAACATCTGTCAGGTTTTGAAAGCTTTTCTTTGCGGCGGGGACCTGGAAACCAGCAGGTCTCATTGCTTTTTTCTCCAGGTGACAGTCCAGATTTCATGCTTGGGCTCCAGGAACAGGGAGGCCGAGCGCAGATTTGTGCACCCCATGCTCACATCTAGCCCACACCAGAGTAACCCATCCTACGAAGGATGGGTGGTCTAGCCACAAGGCCTGCAGAAGAGGAGGTGAACCTGGCTTTTGGCCTCAAGTGCTATTATTCTTCCTCCCTTTTTGTTTCTGACATTGCCCTCAGTCTTACATTTTGGAACTAGACAATGAAAACTCCAGACAGTTCCTGCCAAGGAGACATTGTCCTTATTATTTTTTTTTTTTTAGGAGGGATTGTTAGATAGCTGTGGTTTCATGACAGCATCCCTGCATGCTCATGCCTTGTCCCACCAGCAATCCCCTGTTTCTGTGCACGCAGTCTTGCTGGGAAGGGAAGCAGCTTGGCCGACGCAGCAGTGATGCAAGGTCACTGATGGCTGGGAGAGGCTGGAGAGAGATCCGGGACAGGCGGAGGCTCACTTGGCTTCCCAAACCATGACAGACCTCAGCTGGACCCAGCCCTGTGTTCATCAGGCCCCCCACGGGCAGCGAAAGAGCCTGACTTGAACCCGGACCTGGGCTGGCCCCATGGCCATGTGAAATGGTCCCTCCTCCCAGAAATACCCTTTTACCTTCCATTGCCTCCAATTTCCAAAGCCTCCTCCTGGGACCACCGAGCTGTTTCCTCATAAAGTCTCTTTAGATGCTACTCATCAAGAGGATGAAGCACAGAGAATCGGGGGCTTCTTGGGATCAGGACCTTGCTGACCCAGGCTGCCAAAGAAGAGCCTCACTCAAGTCCCAGCCTCTCCTGCAACCCTCAGACGTCTGTCCCAGCCGGTCCAGCCCCTGTCCCATGCCACCATCCTTGCAGGGGAGCGCATGAGATGCAGCAAGAGCCTTTCTGTTAGCTTCAGGGGAGCTGGGTCAGCACCTCTCCTTGCACCGTGAGTGTTTTAGGCGTGCTTCTTTTTTTCCTCCTCCTTTTTTCCTTTTTTTTTTTTTGCTTTTTTTCCTCGAGCAAAAAGAACAATGCCTTCTTGTTTCTTGGCCTGGCTTCCCTTGAGGGATCACGTCACTGGATTGGAGCTTGTTTCCTGCCTCGATGCTTGGTCATGGCTGGTGATGTAATGCCCAGGGGGGCCTGGGTGCAGCGCGGCGGGGGGAGCAGCGAAAGTCAGGGCCGCTCAATTAAAGGAGATCTTCCCTTTGCAAAAAAAAGGAGGAGCGCCAGCGAGCGAGCCCCCCGCCGGGCGGCTCGGCCGCCTCTCAGGGAGCCCATCCAGCGCTGGGCCTCGGCCTGTTTGCAAGATGATTTCACGCGAACGCTTGGAGAGGAACATTTGTCATCATTTAGAAAATAATGTTTCCTCCTCGCTGTTGTTTATAGTAAATTCTTGGACGTCCTCGATAGAAATCTGACTCCTTTCCCAACAGCGCTTTTTTTCCCCTCGACATGGCTATTGTGCAGCTCAGCCTGGACTGGCCAGCTGGGTCAGTCCCAGCGTTATCGTAGGGTTGCATCGCCGCCTGGCCGGGGTTGGGGTGGGCTGGGGTATTCCTCTACTTGGGCTTAGTCTGGGGCTCTCCCTTCTGCCAGGCCTGGGCCTAACAGCCCCCCACGAGTAACTCCAGATGGGGGGACCACGGCAAGAAAAGGCTTGTGTTTCTCCTCCTCCACTCCTTCCCTTCCAGCCTGCCCAGAGATCAGCCAGAGAAGATTTCCATGTTGTGCACCATGAAAATAATAATTAAAAAAAAGTCATGTTCACTAGTGTGCTATTTGTGCAGGTACAGAGGGCTCGGAGCAGGCAAGAGCGGCACGATGCCGAGGTTCGCTCCGTCTGGTGTGAGGCGCTCCCATTTTTTCCTTTAATCGGGGAGCAGAGCAGGTGAGGAGCCTCCAGCACCGTTCGGCTCTGCTCCCAGCCCGCGGTCCCCTTGCCACGAGATGGGGAGCTCAGCTGAAAGCTGGGTGCGCGCAAAATCCCCATTTTGCAAGTTTTACACCAGTTGGGACGCCGGGGTCCCATCAGCTGGCCCCAGGGCAGGGGTGGTGATGCCGCCCCTCTCCTCCCGGCCACCTCGGGGGCGGTGGCTGAGCCTGGGGCATCTTCGGGACCCCGGATGGGACGCGACGCGGGGGCCACCAGGACGCGAGCGGCTGAAGCACGGGACTCCCAGAGCAGCCAACGTCACTGCTCAGCCTGGCGAGCATCCCCGGGGACAAATGTCCCACCACGCCGCAGGATCCGAGTCTTGCTCCTCACCCCGAGTGCTGCGGCCCCCCGGGGGCCCGCCGTGCCGGGCGCCCGCCCCCTCCACCCACGCAGCCAAGTCGAATCCCGGTGGGAACCGGCGAGAAATATGCTGGGCCGAGCAGTTGCTAGGTGACCCGCGTACATCCACGGAAAGGAAAGGAAAATAAATGTAATCAGAGCCATGTGGAGGCAGGAGGAGCGGGGCGCCGTGGCCGCCCGCGCCGAGCTGCCCGCGGCCCTCCCGCAGCGCCGCGGGGCCACGCTGCTGTCCCAGCCCAGGGCCGGCAGGCACTGCCCCACGGCGGCCCCGTCCGCGCCTCCGCTCCGGCCAAGGGCTCGGCACAGCCCGGCCCGTGCACGCACGCCGCCCCTGTACCGCAGCCAGAGCTGGAGAACCAAAAGCGCTTTCCCGGCAGCCTGCCCATGCCACGCAGTTTCCCTTTCGGGACGGGAGGGAGAAGATACGAGCCAGGGTTTGACGGGGCCGGTTCTGGTCCAGCTGGGGCTGACCGCTCCCGGAGGGACAAAGGTCTTCCCAGCATCAGCACTCCGGTGCTTCATCGCCCAATGCTTGGTGATGATGGTTGGGGAGGCAGATGGACAAGCAGTGACATCAAACTCAGTCTCACCACCAGCCGTGTCCCACCAAGCCCCCCGAAAGAGAGGACTTCCCAGGGGGACAGCGATTGCTTCTGACCCCCAGCTACAGCCAAAGCATGGGCCCAGGTGCCCCATCCTCAGGCTAGCGCATCCTCGGGTGTCACTTCACCAGCCACGCAGATCCCTGAGGACATGGGCAGTGCTGCCGGTCGACCCTGAGCATAAATCTCCAGCTCCTGGAGGCAGGTGATTTCCAAAACCCAGGCCCGTTCAAAAACAAAGCATGAGTGCCTAGTTCTCCAGGGAGCGGGGAAACCCCACTGCAGACCTGAACAGTAGAAGGTTGAAAACTAAGAGGCAAAATAAAAGGAGGATGTTTTTTAAAACATAGACAGACAGATGTCTTGGCTAGCTTCTGCTTTGCAGGAGCTGAATCACAATTTAGCAATAGTCAGCTTTGTCCAAAGAGACACCTCCTTCTTGCTCTGGTTTCTGAAGCTGAATATTTCCCACAGGTTTTTTTCTATATCATTTGAGGGCAAGGCAAAAAGTAAACCACTGCCGTGTTTTCCAGTGAAAAGCTGTTGTAGTCAGTCAGGAGAAGAAGAGGAAAAAAATGAAGGAGGGGAGGCACAAGAGAAAGACAGAAGAAGAGGGAGATCAGTCAAAGAGGAGGCTCTTAGATATAGCCTCAGGTATAACAGAGAGACTACACCAAGTGCTGGAAATAAAAGCAGGAAAGCTGAACAGAGGAGAAGAAAAGTGGCTGAGGCTGACCCAGGCTCTGTGAAGCTGACTCAGAGACACGCTAGAGCAGACAGAGGGAAAAACAAACGATAGAGTAAACAGAGCAAGGAGGAGGGAGGGGGGTTGTTTTTATTTTAGAAAGTTCACATGTGTTTGATATTGCAAGTTGACAAGAATATATACAGACACTGCTTCCCTCTGCTTCCCAAGCCCTCGGAGCCAGGCCAAAAGGAGATGAGGTCAAACTCATAAAATTAGCCCGTTGTTCAGCGTTGCTTGCATGAGACATGGGCTTGGAGGGGTCTGCGCACCCGCGTAGGCTTGAGGCCTCATATGCCCTCGAACACTGGAATTTTCCATAGTCACAGCCTCTTGGCAGAGCCCCGCTTTCTCCTCGATCAGAAAAAAGTGACTCCAGGTAAGAGGTGGGAACCTCCGATTCTGCTGGTCGGAGTTTGCTGGCTACAAAGGAGAGAACTGACAACCCCAGGTCGCTCTCCCAGTGCCAGTGTCCAAAGGAAAGCAGTTGCATCTAGCGGGATCTCGGAATCCCCTAGGTTCTGTTAGTTGCACGGGGTGGCTTTGTCAGAGGCCCTGTTAATCCTGCAATTGCGTCCACCCTCCCAAGGAACCATTTGCCCTGCTCTATGTTTTCCTCCTGAAGGTCTAGCTAAAATCAGGCACTGTCCCAGATTTGGAGGACCTCACAGTCCCCATACAGCCCATAAAGGCCAAGGGATGACACTCAGGAAGGAGTACTGTTTCTATTATATGGCTCAGCAACTCCAAGGAACAGCTACAGCCATGCAGAAGATAGCTGCTCAGATAATTCACCTTCTGGAGAAGACCCTGTCGGAGCTCAGAAACAACTTTGCTGCCAAGTGTGGTGGGAAACGGTTGGTCAACAGCAGAGACTGTAACAGGAGATACATCAGGAGCACAAGTCCCAGCAGGAACTGACACATTCGTGTCAGCCTGTCGTGACATTCACGTCCTGAGGAGACCTTAACACTCAGAGCAAAACTTAGCAGCCCCGTACAGGATGCCTGGTTCAGTGATGAAGCTATTGGATCCAATAGACTTGCTAAGGCTCCAGCCTGCATTCCCACAGACAGGCCATGAAGCCACAGGGAAGGACACCAACCCCCATGACCCACGTGCTTCCCTTCCACGCTGTAACTCAGGCACAGGGTATCCATATGGCATTAGGGAGGACCAAGGTGGGGTATTTGCAGGGGGACATTAGCCCTCACGCTTGTGACATGATTGAAAATACGGTCCAGATGCTGCATGGGTTTGGCTTTCACAAACCAAGAGCTCCTTTGCATGAGATGGAAGGTTTGTGATTTGGCCCCTGGATAAGTCTCATATTGAGAGCAGGATGGGACCTGGAATCAGCTTGAAAAACAGACCTTTGCATGGATTAAAATGCCCCTGGAAGCTTCCCCATTTTCTTTGGGATCTAGTTTCGTTGTGGACATTTTGTCCTCTTCAAGTGCTCACAGGTGGGAGACCTGAGGTCTTCTGGTATTTGTCCCCCTTTCCTTGCCACAGCCTGATCTGCTGCATTTCCTTCTCTTGAACAAGCCATCTGTGACCCTCTTCTCCCACTTCCACTTGGGTCTGATGCTCCAAGAGGACAGAGTCACATTGGGTTTATAACAGTCTCTCCAACTTATCCGTGCCTGGAGTAGAGGGAGTAGCTATGAACTATCCATGGAAAGTGTGGTGAAACATAGGGATGGCAACTACTCTGGGGTCTGTCTGCACTCTTGGTTCAGTGTAGATCCAAGCTTTTGTGTAAGACCAGACTCACAACCCACACTGCAGTCCCTCCAGCCTGCACCAAGAGGCCACCCAAGCTACGACCAGTCTCAGGACCAGTAAAATAGCACCCACACGGTTTGGCATAGTTACCCCCACTTCCCAGTCTGTACTTTCCCTCATGCAGCAGAGCTAAGCATCACATCACACTAATTACCGCTGTGCGTGGTCATTACTCAGCCATGGCGCCGCACTGTCGGACACTCTACCATGTCATCGTTGGCACAAAACGGCAGTAACCCAGCAGGCAGAATGAGCCAGGAAGAGCCTGAATGCAGACTATCACAGCTATCAGCGAGGACCAGAACAGAGCCAGAGGCTGAACAGTGCTTGCCGTTGGCCCGTACTTGTGCCAGAACAGGACTGCGAAAGGCTTTCAACTATTGTCTTCTAAGATGTCTTCATCGAGTATTTTGGGTGGAAGGAGGCAGACGAATGACGATGCTCGTGCAGCCCTTATAAACCAACTTGTAAAAGCCAGTGATCTGATTGCTTAATTAAAATCCCCAGGTGCCTGTAAGCCAGCACAGCGAGTGGCCTGGAATGCCGCACATTCCTTGCAGACCATGAGCTGGAACCGAGCTGGATTACTCAGTGCTTGAAGAGATTAGGAGCGTAATTAGCATTCGATTCTGCTTTAAAAGTGATTTGGCCAATTACAAAACCTGCCTGAAGGGTGGCTCTGCATGTTACAGGTCTCCTCTTGTAACGCCCAGCAAGGTGACAGCTTTCCCTGGATAAAGCATGACTGGAGATAGTGACCAGATAGCCTGGACAAGAGAGGACTGCGGCAGAGAGGGCATGCAGTGGGATGACCCCAGAAAGCTGCTAGGACCAAAGCAGTTTCCCTCCATCCTCTCCTTTGCCTGCCTCCTGTTTGGACAGCCGATTCCCTGGGACACTCGCTGATCTCTATTCCCTACTCATACAGCGCCTCATATGGTCCAGCTGGGATTTCTGCTGCAATAAAATATGCTGTAACCCCAGCATGCAGCACACATCCATCCCACAAACGTAGGATGAGCTGGGATGCAGGACATCCACAGGATGCCTGTGCTGATGCAGCCAATGTGACTACATCTTCCTAAGGACACCAGTGAAGGGTCAATTCATGCCAAGAGCAGGGCCATGCTTGTGAAAAAATCCTGCGTTAGCTAGGAACTAAAATCCTAGCTCCCCTCCTTGCGGTCACTGAGTCACTGCTGTTTTCTCCATCACTTCCACCACCACAGCTGGCCTGGAGATCCACCTTGTCCTTCCGCCCGGGCACCTGGCCCTTTAGCACTGAGGCGCCTCCCCCTTAGATATATGGGACAGGCCCTAAATCTCGTCCCAGGGCCAGCCAGAAGCTGTTAGCCCCGGACTGAGCTGCTGCTCACAAGGGGCTACCGCTAGACGTGGGGAGGGTGGACGTCCGGAGGAAGTCTCCCTGTACAAACTCTGTTTGTAAGCTCTTTCCCACACATCTTCGGTGGGGCCAGACAGACCTTGGGTTGACCCAGACTGGCTGTTCTTACTCTGTTTACTTCCTTGCACGCAACGGAGCAGCACTCGAGTAGGGCTGGGACTAACACTTCTCACCGAGCACAAACCATCTGGGACAGGCTTTTCTCAGAAACCGTGGGGTTGGATGGGTTTAGGTGTCAGAGGGGTCAGAGGCTCCAGCTGAGAGGGGCTTCCCAGGGGACTGGCAAGAAACAGATCCCCTAGGCTGCTCCTGCTCACGTCCACAACCCTTGCTTCAAATTTCAACACGGAGCAAGAACTCTCTGCAAGCCTCAGCCAAAAGCCACAGGATTTCATCACTATCGAGGTCAGTAGGACGTGAAATTACAGCGTCCCTGCTGTGACCTTTGCTTTGCTGCACTGCTCCCTTGAGGGCTGGAGATCGCAGTGCAGAGCTGGCCACAGCTCAGCACCCACCGCCTCGCTCCATGTGTGGCCAGCATGGGGTGGGGGGGGCACCAGGAAAATGCAGCCTGAGTGATGCCGTGCAGATGCACCCCGCAAAGGCGGTGCGCCCCCAGCACAGATGCACCCCACAAACGCGGCATGCACACAGCACAGATGCACCCCGCAAAGGCGGTGCGTCCCCAGCACAGATGCACCCCACAAACAAAGTGCAATCCAAGCACAGAGCTCGCATCCACCCCAGGAACGCGCGACGGCTGGGGATGCAGCACAGGCCTGCCCCAGGAGCACTGGACAGCCTGGGCGCAGCACAGACCCACCCCAGGAACACGTTGTGACTCCGGCACACGGCACACGTCCGCCCAGTGAACGCAGGATGAGCCAGGATGCAGCACAAACCCACCCCAGAAATGCAGTGTGACCCAGCACACGGCACACATCTACCCCACGAGCGTAGGGTGACCCGGGTCTCGGCACAAACCCACCCCAGGAACACAAGCCTGGACCCCGCCGGCCCTTGGACCTTTGCAGAGCTTCTCTTCCCTCCCTCTTTCCCACCGTGTGGACCACCGTTCCCGAAGCGCGCAGGGTCTCCAGCAGCCCCCGTCCCTCAGGAGCACCTTTGCCACGTGCGCCCCCCCGTGCCCGGCCGCCCCGCGGAGCAGCGCCGCTGCGGTGCGCGTCCTCTCCCCGCGGTGGGCTGGTGGCCCCCGAGGTGACGTACGTCCCTCATGGGGACACAGGGAGCAGGCGGAGGTGCGGGAAGCACCCGGGGGGCCCCGCGCTCCCACCGCCGCGCGCGCACGCACTCACCCCGTCCGTTGGGGCTGGGCCTGTAGACGCTGCCCACGCTGAGCCGGGCCTGGCCGGCGGCTTGGCTGTCGGGGAGCGCTTGCAGCACCTCGGGGCTCCTCGCGGGCAGGTAGGGCTCGGGGCGAGCAGCCCCGTAGGGCTCCAGCGGCCGGAACGGCGGCTGCGGCTCCACGGCGCGCGGCGGCGCGTACGGCTCGGCCGGCGCGTTGCCGTAGGGCGGGTGCTGGCCCGGCAGGGCGTCCGCGCCGGCGCCGCCTCGGCCCGCGGGCTGCTGCGCGGCGGCGGCCGGGAAGGCCTGCTCGACGGCGGCGCCGGCGTCGTGGTACAGGCTGTGCGAGTACCGGCGGTCGAGGCCGTCCGCGGGCTGGGGCACGTAGGGCCGCTCGGGGGCCGGGTAGTAGCCTTGGGCCCGGTAGGGGCTCTGCTCCTCGCCGTACTCCTCGTAGCGGCCCCGCGGCTGGAAGGGGTAGAGCACGCTGGCGCCGGCCGCCGCCGAGGCCACGGCCGCCCCGCCGGGCCCCCGGTAGTAGGCGTACGCCTCGTCGTAGGTGCGCGGCGCCTCGTAGCTCTCGTACTGGCTGACGAAGGGGGGCTGCTGGAAGGGCACCTGCGCGTACGGCGGCTGCCCGAAGGAGGAGTAGGCGAAGGACGCCGCCGCCGCCGAGGAGGAGGAGGAGGAGGAGGAGGAGGAGGAGGCCTGCCGCTGCCGGCCGGCGGGCGGCCGAACCCGCTGCGAGCCGGTGCTGTCCCCCACGGGGCCCTCGCGCCAGTTGTCGGGCACCTGCCCGAAGCCGAAGGGGTGGCGCGTTTGCCCGCGCACGGTGTCGGAGCCGGGGCGCACGGGCACGGCGGGCGCCTGGCGGCGGACGCTGCCCGGCGGCCGGCCGGCGGGGCGGGGGGCCGCGTCGGCCAGCAGCACGCGGGGGCTGCGCTCGGGCCGCTCGTGGCCGGCGGGCACGTACTCGGAGCCCGTGTTGAGCAGGCTGTAGACCCGGCCGTTGTTCTCCCACTGGATGAGCTGGCGCCAGGGCTCGCCGCCGCCCGGCGCCCGCTGCGCCCGCGCCAGCAGCGCCAGCCCGCAGCCCAGCACGGCCCACAGCTCCCAGAAGGCGCGCGCCATCGTCGCCGCTGCTCTAGCGGCACCCCGCACCCAGGCGCGACCGCGGCGGCGGCCTGGCCCGCCGCCGGCCCGATAACGCTTCCTCTCTCCGCGGCGGCTTCCCGAGGCCGGGAGCTCTAGCGCTGCCCATTCCCGGCCGGCGCGGCGCGGCCTGGCGCTCCGGCGGGCTGCATGGAGGGGGGCCCCCCGGTGCCCGACCCGCTCGGGAAATTCGGAGCAGGAAAAGGAGCCCCGTCTGGGTCTTGCGACGGGCTCGCCGGACGTCTCCAGCAGCGGGGGGGGGTTCACATCGCAGCAGCGTCCCGGGCTGCGATGTCCCTTCCTGCAGCTCTCTCGCGCTGGCTCGATCCCTCGCGCGCTCCGCGCTGGACGGATTCACTCCTGAGCTGAATGAATAAGCAAGAGGCTGCGAAAAAGTTTGGAGGGTTTCGGGACAGCTCGTGCGCCTCGCCTCCGCTGGGTCCTAGAGACCACCGGCTTCCTCTCGCCGGCGGCACGAATCCGGCGGCCCCCAGCGCGCGCCCACGCAGCGGCTCCCACGGCCGGGCCCACGTGCCGGCCGCCGCGGCACGCCAGGACGGGGGACCGAGGCGGGCGCACAGCCAGGACCCCGCGCCGCCCAGCCGCACGCGGGGCCGTGGGCCCTGCTCTCGTGCGGAGGTTTTTAAGCCAGGAGATGCGGGTCCCGCCGGCTGATCCCCACCACCCGCAAAACCACGCGCCGACAACCCCGGCAAGCCGCGTCCCGAGCCTGGCGGCCGCTGCGCCTTGCCTCTTTTCGGACAGCGGCCAAGCCCGGCGCACTGGGTGACCGTGTACCTACGTCCAGGGAGGATGAGGGAGAGGTTACCACGGCCTCGCGAAACCGCTCCGAAACCAGCATCTTTCTTCCATCTCCTGGCTCATAATGAGTCCGGGTTTCCCTCTGAGATCCGAGAGACATTTTAATCATCGTTTTCACCCCGGAGCGTGCGGCCTGTTTTCAAGCAGGTCTTAAATTCTCCAGTTGCCCCCAGAGGGTTTGGATTTAGAGCAATCAACAAAACCTCTCCCTCCACCCTCCAAAAAACAAACTAAACCAAACCAGGACAGTCCAGGCTGCAAAACAGTCCCCGAGTTTAAAACGTTGGGATAGTTTCAAAGCAGGATCAAAAGCTGAAATTCCTTTTTGTTTGTTTGTTTGTTTTTTAATTAGAATGAAATACACTTTCAAAATTGTAATTTAAACCCCTCAGAAGTTGGCACTGTACATAAAACACAGTGAAATACCCCTGAAACAAGGCGCCAGACTTGTGAAAAGAGATGATAGCTCCGTGCTCTGCTGGCGATGTGACCCTGCCCCATGTCGGCAGGCAGAAGGACCCAGTCCGCTTATCTAGACGTGCTTTTGATGGACCCAGATTCACACACCGGATCAGCCTCACCAAGATCCCTGCGGAAACCAACGTCCTCCCCGGGATAACCACTGCGCTTCGGAAAAGGGGCACAGGAGGGCCTCAAAAAGCCAGGACCAGCTTTTAATGGTGAAGCCCGGGGCTGAGTCCCGTTGCCATCGTGTCCATGCTGATGCCAGGCCTCCGGCACTGCCCCTTCCACGGCCCTTGGTGTCACCCCACCTCGGTGCAGGGCGTGATTTTGAGAAGCGTCTTGGGCCAAGCCGCATCCCGCGAGGCACCTTCCACCCGCCAAGCGAGAAAATCCCAAACTGGAGTCTTCTCCCGAAAAGGTGGGGAGGTTCCCAGGCAGCATCGCTTAAGGGCTCTTTGCAAAAGCTCTTCTTCATATAGGTGCCTTTGCTTAAAGAGACAAACTCCCCCAAAGGGGGACTTTCACCCCCAAATTTCTCCCGGTTTTGGGACCTTTTCCTTGACATCGTTTCCAAAACACGTGCAGATTTTGCATACGACACTTCTAACAAACTCCAGAGCTCTCGGGAACAAATGGGAAAACTTTGGATAACTCATCCAGGAGGTGACACCACTAAAAATATTAAACAAAAGAGGGGGATTAAAAGAACGAGCCCCGGGCAGGCTCCCCAGCTGCAGCCACGCGTCGCAGTCGTGCCGCAGCTCCGGCCCTCGTGCCGGCGCGCCCGGGAGCACAGGCGGGAGCGAGCGCGGGGAGGCCAGCGCGGCCGCCGTCGCGCGCCCCGTCGTGTCGCCGGGCGAAGGGCCTGTTTAAACAGAGCCGCCGGCGCAGCCGGGCCGCGCTCCGGCGCCTTGTCCCTGTTATTAACCACACCGTTGCCTAGGGGATGGGTGAGCCCAAGAGCTCGAGCCCGGACGCCTGGGTCCTCCTGCCAGGAACGCTGCCACTTTGGAGCCAACTTGCTGGAAAGAGGGAGGGAGGGCAGGGGAAGGCTGCGGTTTTACAGCACAAAGATTTCCACTTCAGTTTAATGGCTAAAATGAGGTTTTGGAGGTTTTTGGTTTTTTTCTTTTTTCCCCTAGCAAATCCATGCACAGCTGCTCCACCGCCTGTAAACCTCTAGCGGGCACAGCAGCATGGCTGGGTGAGGGGCTGCTGGTGCAAAAAAATACAAATCTGCCCGTGCCTCAGTTTCCCCAGCTCAGAGAGCACCAAGCCTGTGAGCCCTGCGCCGCTCGGGGCGCTGGGGTTCAAGGGCACGGCCAAGGGCTGGCACCGGAGCTGTGCCCCGAACCCTGCCAAGCCGAGGCAGGGAAAGGTTGTCACACCCTGCCGCGAACCGCTGCTGCCTGCGGAGATCCCTTGGGCTGAAGCAAGCACGGATCCCTAGAGGGAAGGTTTTCTAACGTTGTCCTTGGACGGATCCTGCTTCGGTGCTTGGACTGGAGCGTCTCATCATGAGCGTTTGCCCCAGGCAAGCGTTTCCTGACAAGGTTTGGCTGAACTGTTTCTGGGAGCAAGATCAGCAGAAAGAGAAAGGAAAACCCCAGAGGAAACCAGGATGCTGCCTGTGTCCCGCTGCCATTTGATCCAGAGGATCGAGGGCCTCTGTGCTGGCTGGAGCAGACACCTCCCCTACCCCTGCGTTTCTATGGCACGCAGCACCCAGCACCCCAGATTAGGCTCTATATAGTGATATTTCCCCATTTGAGGCAGAGGAGAAGCAGGATGCAGTCTTCTTGTTTGACAACACGGGGAAACTGAGGCACTCAGTGTCTCACCCACGCTCGCCGAAAGCCTGAGCAAACACCCAGACTCGTGCACCCTCCTGCGCTAACCTGCCCTCGCAGCGAGGGCCGGCCGGGCGCCGACGGCGGTGCTTGCTCCCGCTCGCCTTCCCCGAGTTTCCAAAGAAGCTGTCGCTTTAAGGCCTGACCACATGGATGCGTGCTTTCCGGGTGTATATTTTTGTTTTTCTCCTTTTCCCCCCCTCCTGCTGCTTTTGTTTCCAGCCCTGAAGCTGGAGACAGCCAGGCCAGCCCAAGCGGGGGGGGACCCAGCACCAGGCCCTGCCCGAGGGGGCTGAACCGGCCTAATCCTGCGCGCCGAGGGCTTCCCCGCTCTCCGGCGCCCCGCAGCGCCGATTTCCTTTTCCTTCCTTTGCCGCCTCCCTTCGCCCCGCGGGGCTTGGAAATACCGGAGTTGATGCAATCGGCAGCGCAGCGCCTGCCAGCACGGGCCGCTCGGCCAAGCCTCCGCCCGCCGCCGCGCGCGCCCGGCTCCCGCAGCGGCTGCGCGGGGACGTGGCGGCTGCGCGGGGACGTGGGGCAGCGCCGCGGGCCGCCCCGCGCGGAGGGGGGCGCGGGCGCGGAGGGGGGGGCGCGGGCGCTGCGGTGCCGCCTCCGCTGCGGTGCCGCCTCCGCGCGCGTCCCGGCACCCGCTAGATGGTGCCACACGCCCGCGCTTGCGCTGCCACCGGCCCCGCGGCTCGCGTGGGGTGACGGCGGCGTGGGGGCAGCAGGCCGCGCCGGCTGCCTGTCTGCGCCGAGGAACCGCTTTTCTTGGGTTACCGTTTTCCCGGGATACCATTTCCACCCGCCTCTTCTGATCGGGATCACATCAGCACCCGCCCAGCCCATCCCGCACCGTGGGCTCCCACCGCCTTGAGTCACTGCATATGGAAGTCACCCAATACCGAGCTCTTCCTCCCCACTGCCCCCCAGCCAAGCCGGGGCAGCAGGAGCAGACCTGCCCAGCGGCTCCCCACGGCCCCAGCCCTTCCCCGTGCAGGGGGCTCCTTCTCCGTGCAGGGGGCTCCTTCTCCGGTGTGCTTCCCCAGCTGATCCTGGTGTCCCGGAGTCGGCTGGGGGATGCGGAGCCTCTGCCTGCACCAGGCAACGCGGGGGCATCCCCAATCCCCCAACACCTGCGATGCAGGAACGGCAGCAAGGAGGGGGGCGGATGGAGCCGGGAAGTGAGAGATTGGGGGGGGGGGGTTAAGAACCAGTAATTATGTCTCATCTCCCAGTGTCCAGAGATGTAATACAGACCTTAATACACCAGCCAGTAAGGGAGAGCCGAAACGATTATTTCGCCTCTCACCGTCAGCGAGGTGTCACTGCTCAGGGTTTGCTTACGTGGGGTCAGCAGGACTCTCCTTGCCTGCTTTTCCCACCCAGGAGAGGCTGCTGGGTCCAGGCAACCGCACACGGCCCCCGCGGCACGGTACGCGCGGGCAGTGCTCTGGCACCGTGCAGAGAAGCAGATGAGGGCAGACACAGCGAGGGGGGCCCCTGGCTGGACAAAAATCTTCATCCTGGAGGCGAGATGGCCACGCTGGGGTTGGACAGAGGTCTCCAAAAGTTCCAGTGGCCTGGAGAATCATGCTGGTTTTCTGCTGTTACAGCAGACGCTGGGGCGTCCCCAGTCAGCCGCACAGGGAAACTGAGGCACACCAGCCGGGACAGGGCCCCAGCAGAGGTCTGCCCTCCACTTTCCCCGCATCGGATGCCTCCCTCCCAGCTCACTACCAGGGTCAAGACCCAACTTTCTAAGCGCTATACTATTAACCCCAGAACCTGTCCAATCTGCTTTCAATTCCCAGTAAATTGGAGTAATTATTAGTATGGTGAATTCATTCTATTCCAAAGTGATTAAATTACTTAGCAACTTAATTGCCTAAATACTAGCTTTCTATTATTATATGTATAAATTTTTAGCCAATTTGAAATAACTAGCCATGTGAGTAATTAGGTGTTGCACGATTGCATTTCTGGGTGAACGAGCATTGTCTCAGGGATGGAACGAGGAGAGGCCGGTGGAGCCCGGAACAGATTTGCTAGTTATAGATGCACAAGTGGGGCCGTTCGGGACCGGGCTAATGGAGCGAGGGGCACGCAACAGGGTTCAGCGGTGTGAAAACCAGCTAACGAGGAGCTCATCTAGCTCACGTTCGCATCAGCCTCAGCCCACGAGCGAGCTCCCTGCGGGTTAAAGCCGTCTCCCTGCCTAAAGGCTGCACTCGCTGCTTCAACGGGCCGGGCAGCGAACAGTGTCGGCAGTGTTTGTATCTGCCCGGAAACAGGGAATCTTCGATGCTGAGGCAAAATTCAGCGCTCGTTCCCGAGGAGGGGTGGGAGCGTTTTCCTGCCTTGTCTGGGACCCGGTGCTGCCCCCGGGCTTGGTGCGGGTCTGGCTCTCCCGCAGCTGCCCCGGGGCAGCCCAGCTCCCAGGTGCCTTCCTGGGGCTGGGCCAGGGTCTTTGACATGCGGGGATGAAGCGGGGCCCTTTCCCTTAGGGATCAGGGAGGAAACTTCTGCTCTGCAAGATGCGAGCCAAGCCGTACTCACCCTGCCCTTACCGCGGCTGGAGGGGTGGAAAATCTGGAGATTTCCCAGAGATGGCTCAGGGGACCGCCGTGGCGGCAGGAAAAGACGGCAAAGAGCACAGTTGCCACAAGACTGCGTTTTGCAAGACAGCACGGCCCCGGCTGCGCTTTGCGGGGAGCCCCGCTCTGCACCGGCACAGCAGAGCTGCACCCCCCGCCACGTCTCGGCGAGAGCAAGCCGTGATCGCTGCGGTGAGATGTGAAACGTCCTCCGCGCACCGCAGCGGAGCACGAAGCCACTGCGGGACGCAGCAGCAGCTCGCCTGCTGGAGCCCCCGGCGGCAGAAAGCTTCAGGCTCCTAAAGAGATAAGGAACCAGATCTGATAACAACTTTCCCCCTATGGCACTTGTCATCTGCCCGGGGGAGAAGAGACTTTGCTGGCTGCCTTCGCCCCTTCAACAAGCCAATTTGTGGGGCAGATGTGCCACCGTCAGCCCGCGACAGCCAAGCAGAGGGCTGAGCACCATCCATCACAGCCTCAACCAGCCTGGGAGACGTGCTGGCTCTCCTCTTTGACAAGACGCTGCAAGAGCCTGAACGCTTCCCCCACGCTTCAGTAGCTTCCAGCAGTAAAATCCCTCCTGTCCACCTCTCGCCTGACCGATGCATGCAGTTCGGGTCAGGGAGGGCAACACGTTTTGCTTCAACCTCAACCTGCCTGTTTTTTTTAAAGCATTAATTTACTAGAACTGACTTCATGTTTCAAAACTGTCAGATCAAAGCAAGCTCAAGGGAGAAGGGGAATTCAGCCAAACTCGCACCTCTGCTCTTCTCCCACAAACAGGCCATTTGGGGCAAGGGAAGACTCCTCGCAAGCAGTTTCCGGCAATTTGCACCAGACATCTCACACCAAAAATCCCTCCCAGCTCTGGAGACAGCACAGGGGGCACCTCCAGGCAGGACCTCAGGCTCTGGCTCACCGTCTCACGGGCCCTGAGCCTGCCTGGGGCCCACAGCTCCATCAGGCAGGCAAAGCTGCCCTGAAACTCTTCTAGCAATTCCTCCCTCTCTTTTCCAGTTCCCACCACAGGGATGACCACAAAGCACCAGGAGCAAGTTCAGCCTCAGCCCCTCTGCTGAGGCAGTTGCTACTGGAGGAAGGCTCAGAGATGAGCTGATGTGTCCAAGGCCACCCAGTGGCAGAGGAGGAAGAGGACAGTCAGGTCTCGTAATGCCTGAACCCTTCCAGATTAGCTTTCCCCCCAAAGCATCCAGACCTGGAGGTCCTGCAGCATCACCGGAGGATCACTGAGGAAGCACAAGCAGATCCAGCTGAGCTAACAAGTGGGAAGATGTCAACCCAGGCAGCTGAGCGAGGTCAAGGAGCTCCAAGCGTGGCCCCTGAGAAGAGCAACCTGCCATGGATCTGCTGCTCTTCCCCGATGAATCGTTCCCGCTAGACCCTGCGCCTAACCTGTTCGCTCCGTTGCTATGATTCCTGCCTCCTCAGCATAGAAATGACCTCCTTTCTTATGATCAAAAAGCTTTTCTCTCCGCAGACAAAAAGAAAAAAAAGAAAAAATATCAAGATGAAAAGAAAATAATCAAAATGAATTTTCTCCACTTCCGTCTGAGCCATTTAATTCTCCAGATACGCTCCTGTTGAACAATTTCATGGAGAATTACGCAGAGAAAGGACTGCTTTATTTTGGAGTCAGCGGTTCCCCTGGTCTGCCATCTTGTCCCCCTCCCCATTGCAACGCTTTTCTGTTTCCCTTCGAAGCCCCAAATAAACAAGTCCAACAAACAGGGAAGGGAGCAGAGCCCCAGCCTTCCTGCACGCATCCCACTGCCTCGGCAGGGACGTGGAAGATTTATCTAGAGGCAGTGGGGAGGCGTCAGTTAGAAAGTCTTTGTCACAGCGACAACTGCTATGAGTTTGACAGGCCTCAGCCCGACCTCAGCCAGAGGCGGAAGGGAGACGAGACACAGCATTCAAAGAAGCCTCCTGAAAGAAATCACTATTGTGAGCAGCAGCCTCCATATAACTCATCTGAACTTTCCAGCCAGAGCCAGTAAGTGCTTTCGGCAGGGGAATGCATTTTAAACTTCATTTGTACGCTGGCCTAAATGGAAGGCACTTTATTACTTTTATCTCTGCATCTCAATTGAAATACTCACCAGCTGGGTGTAAACAAGCCCTTAACTTCTTCTCTGCTAGCTGCCAACAGCCACAAAGGTCATTCGCTGCAATTGATGCCTTCGAAGTCTCCTGTTAAACTATCCACTTCCTGCTTTTAAACATCAGGTAATTTCCAAGCCAGGGAAAGGCGTATTTGTCATCCTGCCCTCCCGCCCCTGCTTCTGCGTTACGGCTGGCTCACGGGCGAGAGCCATCGCTCCCTCGCTGCGGCTGTCATTAGGGATGCTCCAGTGTGCGTCGCCAGCGGCGGCTGTCGGGGGGGAGCAGGATGGGGCTTCACCCCTGCAAGGAGCCCTGAAGGCAGGTGCCGGGAACCAGCTGTGGCATCCTCATGGGACGGCGTTGCCAAATCCAGGCCTCAAGAGCCTGAGCTCCGCCTGGGAGCAGGTCAGCATGGGGGATGCGTGCACGTGTGCGCATGCACATGCAGCCGCACTGCCCACACCGTGCATCGCTGACCGAGTTATTAGGAGTGACCCCAAACAGCCTTGAAGACCTTCAGGGCTAAAACAGTCCCAACCCTGCTATGGGGCAGCAGCGCTGCCGCATGAGCCGAGGCGGCAAGGAGTCCGAGGACCAGGACCACGGGTGATGTTATCGCATCAACACAGCTGGCCTTGCTGAGACGACCTGCCAGCCCCCCCGAGGCTGAACTCGCTGCAAATGCTGGGTGGAGAAGGAGGGCTGAAATGCAGTGATAATGGTACAGAAGGGAGACTTTACCCCCAGTAAGGAAGTTCTCCAAGGCTGTGTCAGGAAGCGAACAGACCTGCCTGTCCCTAGCTACTGCATCTGCCAGATGCTGCAGCCCGGAGCCAGGAAAGGCGGTGAGCAGGGGAGCTGCACAGCCAGGGCCTCCCCTCAAGCCCCGTACTCACGGTGTGACAGTGGCCCAGAGCTGACACCCAGAAAGGGTATCAGAGCAGGACCAGCGTGAAGCAATACTTCCCCGAATATTCTCCCAGCCTTCAGGATTTAGTGGCACAGATACTCCTTGAATCAGCTTGTGCTTAAGAGACTTTGATGAATTTATCCAGTGCCAGCATCCCACAGCGAGGGGCTCCACAGCTGAACGAGGTGCACGTAAGGCACCCGAGGCAGAACCTTCTCCTTCTTGCCGTTGCACAAAGGCTTTGCATCACTGTCCCAAACAGGGAATCACGAGCAGGCTGCAGCTCGAGTGGGTGCAAGGTGAAGGTGGCAGCGAGTAGGAGAGAGGTGGCCCCGCTGTCTGCCAGCACCCAGAGCCAGGCCTGGCTGCAGAGGGTGGCAGGCGGGAGCAGCCCCGTGAATTTTGCACCATGCCTTTGAGGCAGCAGCTCGACGGTGCCTCATTTCCCCTCCCCATCAGATGGTGTCTTGCTGGAGAGAGACGGCAGGACCCGGAGTAATGCATCAAGCAGGTTGGAGCTAGCAGGAAAGCGTCTCGCTAATGACATTCAGAAACACACATCAATTCTCTCCTTGGCCCTTCCCAGATCCGCCTGAAGCCCGGAGACCAAGGAGGAGCTTGGCGACTGAACAAGAAAGGGAGAAGATCATACCTGACAAACCGCAGCCTTTGCAGGGGAAAGAGTGTGTTTGAACAGAGCCTGCCTGGGAGGCTGGGACACCAGGATATTTTTGGGGAGCCAGTGATGGCCTTTCCTTGCTAGAGCTAGTATCCAGGCAGGATGGCAAGGGAAGAGGAAAACCTCATGATTTGGGAATGAAAAAGGAAGGAGGGAGTTCAGGGTGAGGGCTGCAGTCGGCAACTCTAGCACTACAGTCCCAGCCACACAGCGTGCACAGACATCATTTATACCTGCGTGGTTACTGAGATGCTCTTTGAGCGTCTGCAACGTGCCAACAGAGCATGCAGCAGGCAGGGCAGCAAACTGCAACGCGGACACACATCTACTCTGCCTGAGGGCATCCCCCGACCTGGAGCAACCCCGGCATCCCTTCAAGCAGGGATGCAGCCATTAACCCATGTAGCATGCACACTGCAGGGGGCCAAATGCAGAGGCACGGGGTTTAGCCCCTGCTCTGGCTCGCAGGTAGAAGGGAAGCAAGACAAGCTACGTGCTGCCTCGTGCCTTGGTTTCCTCATTTGCACAAATGAGAAGTACCTCCTGCTTTAAAGCTCTCAGACTGTGCAACAAGAGGCATAATTTGAATAGCATTGCTACCGATGCACTAATCCAAGCATATCAGCGAGGCATGTTTTGACTGGAGGGGTAATAGCCTTTACTAGACCATCCAAAAGAGCAGAAAACCAGCACGACTCTCCAGGCCTGCCCACCCCAGTCATCCCAGCAAGGTGCCTGGAGTTCAGCCCCCAGCCTCACTCAGCCCTTCGCATCCCTCTGACCCCCGCACAGCAGCATCTCTCCTTCAGAGCCACATGATTGCAAGCCCCCAGGAGCCATCCACAGGCACCTTTGCTCCAGAGGAGGATGACACCTCGTTGCCAGCTGCACTTCCTTTGCATATCCTCAAAAAAACTCCAGGGCCCTGGGAAACCTGCCTGGGGTTAAGGCAGGGTCTGGCCTTCGACCAAGCGGTGGTTCGTGAGCTCTGGGTCCATCGCCGACTGCTGTGCCTGGACAAGCAAAGGTGACCGTTTACAGCTAGAGGCAGCTGGAATGGGCTGTCTTGGCTGGTGTCAGCCACTCTGGTCCTACAGCTAATAACATGCCGTGGAAAGATTGGAGAATGAGACACATAGCTTTCAGGAAGAAGTTTTCCTCAACCAAAGGTTTTAGTTACATCAGAGCATTGGACGCACCAGGACCCTGGGCTCTGACCCTGCCTCTGCCACATGGCCTTGAGTGAATCACTTTTTATGCCTATTTCTCTATCTTTACTTATTCTACTGTAAAGCTGGCTGGGGTGAGGTCCCAAACTGGGCAATAATACAAATAATATGAAATTCAAGAGCAATTTTGCAGAGAAAACAGACGCATTCTGGCTACTGAATGAAAGGGAATCTCTTCTAATAGAACAGGAGTTGTAATTCAGCCCCAAGAGTTTAACACTCAGAAAACCTTAACACTTTGTACTGAAAGACGTTGCAGTACAAAGCAGCACCTTTCATGCATGGAAGTGATTCTGGCAAGGTCTCAGCTAAAAAAATCCTCTAAAAACCTAAAGTTGTTCAACTAGTCAGAGAAAACTACCCCTGTTTGACCGGTATCATTGACTTGTCTTGAAAGGTCAGCTAACTGATTTTAATCTGAGTAAACGCTGCACAATACTTGTAGCAGTCCTGGAGGCTCAGCTTTTTGTTCTCCATATCGCTAGAGAAAAAAAATCCTAAGTCTCATATCTCTCAAGAAAATTCTCTCTTCCTCTAAATATCCCCATTATAAACCAATTACCCAAACTCCCTTCCCTTGGACAGTTCCTGGCACTCAGTCACCGACTCAGGACTATCCTTCAGCTCAAAAGCATTGCTGTATTATTAAGCAGCAGTTATGAAAACAGCAGAAAGCAGCTGCAAGAATAACCAGTTCTTTATTGCTTCCCAGCTGATGTGATCTCCAGGGCAGTATATTTCGGTTTAATGTTTGTCGTTAGCACCTCACTTATTCAATATTCACTTTGCTTAGCATTTCTGCATCAAGTTGCAAGGAGCACCACGCCAGATCCACAGCTGGTTCCAAGCCAGCCTGGCAACAGTGTCTCTGCCAGTTTACACCATTTTGGCCATGGACTTCCGGCTCTACCTCAGAGATAGATTTACAAGGGCAGTAAAGTCAGCAAGCCCTCTGAGGACCCGAAGTCCTCAACAGGTGAGCCACATCCCCAGGAATGGTGCAGTGCTTTGGATCTGAGTGGTGACCCAAGAAAAGCATCTGGCCTCCTGCCCCATCCTGCAGGCAGTTCTGCATCTCACCAGAGCAGAACTGACATTTTCCCTTTGGCCTAGAGCAGTTGCAGGAGGCAAGAAGGAGGTGGGTATGAGGACAGAGGACAAGAAAAGCTGGGAAGGATGAAGAGTACTGGGACAACCTCACTTCCATGAGACCCAATGTGGAGATGACCATGAGGAACCACCCAGGCATCTCTGAAGGACAGCTCAAATACAGCTGAGACACCGCCTGGCCTGGAGGAAAGAGATCACATCCCACTTGTCACAGATTTCTGCTCTAAAGCACATTGGAAAGCTTGGGTCAATGTTTTGCCATCTGCCTACTCTTCCCAGCCCTTCAGTCTCTAGCTGGGCTAGTAACTTGCTCTTCTGGCAAGGAACAGATGACCCCAACACTATTTATCATCTTAACTCTAAGACTGAAGTTTGCTGGCAAAGATATCTTCTGTTAGTTTAATAATTAATCACTTGGAAAGAGTAGGGCACACAAGGGCTCCTCCCAATCTCCAACTAACTCACTCTGTGTTGGGGACAACAACTCCATCCCTCCACTGGTGACAGCGGGGGGAATACCCCCTCTTTGGTACTCAGGCTATTGGCCCCGGCATGAGCTGTCCGTCAGGCTGACCCCACAGGAGTTGCATCCCTGATCTCTGCCAGGCTGGTGAGAGCAAAGCTATGGCCCAAGAGGAGGCACTTTTCAGGTCATCTTCTCTTCATTTTGTGTTCAGTAGGTCAGATGTGTTTGCACTTCCCCGGTTTCTTCCTCCTTAAGGGAAGAAGGAGCAGGGAGTCTCTCCTCTACCTAGCATCATCCCAGCTAGACACTTTGAACCATCACAATCAAAAGCAAAGAGATCCCAACCTCATGCCCAGCACCTTGCGTGATCTTGGGCAAGCTGGGCTTCCCTGCCCCACATTTGACCCAAAAGCTGAGCAGCTTTTTCACAAGCGGACTGGAAACTAGTGAGGGTGTGCAGGAAGGGATCACAGGCCTCTTCCAAGCAGATTCAGCATGCACTCACATGCTTGCTTTATGGCTTCCCATTATTTTTGAACTCTTGTAACTCTCCTCTCATAGCCAAGTATCAGCTTTGCTTTCCATGCTGATTTTCATCTATTGCATTTAGCAATTAAAGGTGATTTTCTTTTCCCTTGTGTTTCTAATGGAGCTTATAATTAACATGCTTCTGATTTACTTCCTTGTTTGCATGCTGGCCTCAGAGATGTCAGCAAAGCCCTCTGATGATAACACCACCTCTGGGTTTTATTTATAGCCGGTGTCAGCTTTGGAAGCAAGACCACAGGGAGGGAAAGGAGCAGGGACAGGAGAGGCCCTGAACTGGAAAGCCAGGCTGAGCTCTGGCATCTGCTGCAATAGTCTTTGCCCAAGTCCCTTGATCCCTCAGGATGCTCCATCCTGCTCCATGGAGCAGCTGAGAGGAGGAGTCTCTGCCTCATCTGCTTCACCCAGCTTGGTCCAGTGCAGGGCTGCATCTGCCTGTGGCTACATTTGGGATCTGCCCCACCATGGAGCTGCACGAGGCTTGGGCATGCTGCAGCTCACACTCGGCAGCCCAGCTGCAGGCCAGGTGGCTGCATCCCTAGAAGCCCATCTCCTAGGCCTCCCCATCAGCCCTGCCACCCGCCCCAGAGCCAGGACAACCTATCCCCCATCTTCCAGTGAGTTTTTCCTACACCAAGTCTCTTTTAGCCATCCCTTTGGCACTACCTGCCCCTCACCTCCAAGAGGGGCTCTGCACCAAGCCCAGTGGGCTCCCCAAGCCCTGTCAGGCAGGGGAGCCCTGGCAGAAGACATCCCCCAGGCCATGGTAACTTCTCACCACCAGACCTTGGGCAGCACCAGCTCCTGCCAGGCTCAAGGGGAGGATGCACCCTCCTTCCCCCATCCATATTACACAAGAGGCCCTGGGAGACCTGGGGTCCAGCCAGCTCTTCTCAGGAACCCCAGACATGCCAGGATCTACACATCAGGGCAGCAGCACTGTGAGCGACGGGCAGACAGGACTCCCAGCCTCTCACCTCCAGCAGCAGAGCCAGAGAGGTGTCACTGGCCCAGAGCAGAACATCGGGAGACAAGGAGGGGGCACAAGCACCAGAGCTGGGTCTGTCCACTGGGGAGTCTCTCTGGAGAGAAGAGCACTCCCAAGGTACTTCCCCTCAGAAACAAACACGAGGGCATGGCCAAGGTGTAAATCTGGCTGTGTCAGGACCTCCTTTTCCCAGAGGATTTCTTTTCATGTGCAAAGGGCCTTCTCCTTGCATTTGCAGCAAGACTTTGGACACAGGCAAGAGCAGCAAACTTGCCAGCATTGCTGAGGAGCTTGCTCTAGAAGCAATAACTGAGCTGTGCAATGAGCAGGGCTGTGGATAGCCCAATCCGCCGCTGTGTAATCAGAGAGCAGGTCATGCAGGATAGACCCAGTTAAAGCTTACTGGGGAAAGTCTCTCTGAGCAGCTCCCAGCTTCACCCCTTGAGAGTAAACTTTGAGCACAAGGGGGAGAGTTTTAGCAAAAGCCTGCAGAAGCAATATACAGCTGCTGAGACCAATGGGATTTGACCTGTCCTAATAGCTCAAATTAGCCTTCGGTGTTGGACCAACTACCAGGGAAATTAAAGGTGACTGGAAAGGCTTCCTTTTAATCTAAGAGGCAGCCAGCTCCCAGGCTCATACCCCAAAGCGAAAGCATGTGGAGTGTGTGCATTTAGCTGGAGGTTTCTCTTAGCTCTTGTAAATTTAATAAAGTTGTCACCCTAATCTAAATCGTTCTGCGTGAGGAATGTTGCCTCTGTTATCTCAGCAAAACTCCTGCCTTTGGTTTCCGGCCCATTCAGATTGCTTTAATGTTTTGCAACCCAATCTAGCTATTAGCAAGGCCAGGAAAATCCATCACGCTCCTTCAGATAAGCTTTTCATCCAAACAAGGCTTTCCCAAAGAGTGTAATCATCTGACCTCCTGAACCCCACCGCCAGCCTGGCTTGGCCAGTCTCACACCAGTAGGATGTCAGGTTGGGGGTCCTGGGAGCCTGGGCTTTACCAGCTTCCTGGGGGTACAGCAGCACGGCTGTTCAGGGGCATGCTACTGTAGCAGGGCAGGCTATCTGACTTTCAAACCCCAGCTCACCAGAGCATGCAGCTGGGACGAGGCTTATGGGAAGGCGGTGGAGATCCTGGGCAGGTCTCCTCAGCCCCAGGGTTTGCTGGAGATGTGCCTCCATAGCAGCGCATGGCTCAGCGGGAAGAGCCATGGGTGCTAGGGCCCTATAAACAAGGGAACATGTTCCCTTCTCCAGCATCTCCGCATATGGAGATCTCAAAACATCCAGCTTTCAATGATGGGTCCACTGAACTAGAGCCAGTTTCTGGTGGGGGGCTGCCACCAACTCAGGCCAAAGGTGGTGGAGCTGAGATACCACCCAGCCTGTCCCCTTGTCTCAAGAGAGAATTGGTCCCCACAGCCCCTTCCTGAGGCACTCCACATTTTCAGAGCGTGTGACCCATTTTTTATTGTTCCCAGGGTTTGGCTACTCTCACGCTGGGATTTTTCCCTGGCATCCATCTGCAATCTCCAGATGCAGTCCTACAAAGGGCTCCTCACCAGCTCGCTACCAGATGTCAGGAGGGGTTGAAGACACAAGCCAGGCTTCCCAGGCCCCCAGTCCACATATCCCAAGTGCGGCCCGCATCACACTGCATGCTCTGCATCCAGCATCCAGCTAAGATGGGAAAAATGCCATGCTCAGAGTCCTGCTTCAAAACAGAGGCAGCTGAGCCACAGGGGAGTTTTTTTCTACCTTCATGACTTCTCTTTGTTGATTGCCGCAAAGCAAAAACAAACATTTTTTCCCTGCAGGCCCATTCCCCTCTACTGATACACAATATACTTATTAATCGCATTCACCACCGCAGCACCCAGGGACCAAAGAGACTGTTCCCCCCCAAGACCCTGCCATGTGACACATGGTACAAGGGAAGCTTGGCCTGCCTGCCATGGAGATGTAGCTCCTCTCCCCAAGAGCTCAGGGCACATTTGCCACCCACTGCCAGGCTCCCACTTGTGTCCACAGTAAGGGTGAGACACGGCCAGATATGGTCCCACCAGGAGCTGAAGGCCACTTCTCCCTGGCCTTGCCCGTTATCTACAACAGCCTGCAGCAGCAGGACCATAGTGGGTTTCTCTGCCCAGCAGGGCTGACCCCAGGCTGGCTCAGCATGGGTTCGGCACAGCTTCCCAGGCATCAGTAGATGGCAGCCTTGATGTGGAACGAAGCTCTGCAGATGGCTGGAGCAGTTGGGTTCAGCCTGGCCCCAGCAGATGGTGGTGGCTGGAAGCAGCTACCTGGTTGGAAACAAGCTCCACTGCCTTCTTCCCCATCCTTCTGGGATCCGCACGCACATCTGCTGGCATCCGTGGTGGTCCCCACAGGAGCTGCAGGCCGACGGGCTCCCTGGCAGGTGCCCCCACACCAGCCTCGCTCCCTGTAACATTTGCATGTCAAAGGCACCCAGGGGCTCCACCACAGGCTCCCCCACCCTTCTCCCCAACGCTCGCACTGTGTATCCTGCGGGCTTCACTTATGGATGGGAAGGAGATTGAATTAATTAGCAAGTCAGAGTGGATAATGATATGTTTTTTAAAGTGTGTTGTGTGCAACAGACTTTTCTGGAGTGGCTTATTTTTAGGATGTGTCTATAACCTTCTAAATAAAGCACCCAAACTTCGCCGAGTTATTCCAGGGAGAGATTCACTGCTGGAGATGCTGGGCGGCTCCCAGTTGGTGCTGCAATAGAAAAGGAGGCAAATCCTCCCAGGGAAGCGGCGCCGAGAGCCTTAACTCCAGCCGCACGCTGCAAACTACCTGTGGCCAAGGCTCCCTGGGTGCCAGCACCCCCTTCACAGGTGCAGCAATACATGTAAAAAAACCAAGACACTAGTCTGACAACAGACGCAGAGCCCCTGCTTCTCGACATCAACCGTGCAGCTCTCGCCAGATGAACCAGTTTAATAGCAGACCTTCGTTACGGCTGTCGCAGCCTTAGCCCAGTTGCGGTCCAGGCTCTGCTCACGCACCATTGCAGTGCTGCAGTTGGTCCCCGTGAGCCCGTGGCCAGGCGCAAGCCCGATTCCTCCCGCAGCCGTGGGAAGTCAGACACCTCCGAGGAGAGCACAAGGCTCGCTGGGGCACGGAAAGCAAGAGATGCAGCTGGGCCATCTGCTTATTCTCAGCTTCGTCCCTGTGGAGTAAGCTCGGGGGCAGCCTGGGATGCGTGAAGTCATTCAGGCCATGAGATGCAGCAGATGGGAAGGAGTTTTGCTGGTTCATGCACCCGCCAACCTGTCCCATTCCTGGAGGGCCCAGCAGCCCTGGAGAGCCGCAGCCTAGAGCGAGGTCTCACGGGCAGAGGCAGAGGTAGCAATGGGAGGTCAGAGCTGGGCTGATCCCGCCAGGGTGGCACAGGCAGCACGCACTCAGCAGGTGGCCTGGGGTGTTGGCTCTACTCCAGGGAGGCTGGACTGCAATGCTGCTCCTCGTCCACTCGCGCAGTGCAGGCTGTCTGTAAGAGAGGGAACGCACCTGGCCTCTGCACACACCAGCATTGACGCAGCTCTGTCCCCACGGAGCAGCTCTGGAAAGGGGGTCTTGCCCCGTTGCCCCACTGGAACCACACTCCCATCCTCCAGGGAGAAGAGCTGTGTCGGCACATGGACCAGACTCTTTGCCATCAGGAGATGGCTCAGCTCCCATTGCATCCATACACCTGTGAACAAGCCCTCACCTTCCCCAGGCCAGGCTCAGCCCCAGCACAGCACAGGGCTTAAAGAGGGTGAGTGGTTTCTCAAGACCAAGCTGAGATGGAAGCATGAAGACCTTCAACAGCACAGGGTAAAGACCAAGGACTTTGGCACAACAGCTAAGCAGCAGGCAGGAGCAAGACACGGGTCCTCCGGGGGCCACGGTGAGGAAGGCCAGCATGCAGGTCCCCGGGATTGCAGGGACACACCATCTCCATCTATTGTAAGCATGCAACTTGCACTCTCTCCTTGCACTGCAAAATGTGTAGAAACACCAAAGCACAGATTTAAAGCCATCCAGGAACAATGACAGCACAACAGAGCCGGAGGAGTATACAGGATTTGTGATATCCCCAGGAACACTGTGCTTACAGCCCAGGGTAATACAAAAACTAATAAGGAAAGCAGAAAATCGCAGTCACAGCCCCAGGCCTGGGCTAGCCAGGCAGGTGCACAGCAAGCAGGGATGCCCAGGAGCTGGGAACACATCCCAAGCAGCACACTTTCCAGCAGATGTAGGGCAAAGCTACACAGCAAGTCACAGATGCCTTGGGACACTCAGTGACACCTACAGAGCCCGGGACCGGATTTCCACTTTCAATCCAAGACCCCCAGAGGAAGGAGCAGCAACACAGACAGGGACTCAGCTGTAGGCAACTCCCCTGCTGCAGGGTCTGCCTCCCCAGCTGCCTGCCTCAGCTCAAACCACCTCCCAGCTGGGTCCCCAGGGCACCGCAAACCCGTCAGCTCCAGCACAAAACCAGCCCACCCGCAAGCCAAGCTCCTCCGGTTCAGCCCCCGGCGCTTGCTTATCCCCCAGGGGAGCCTCGTTCCAGCGTAACAGGGCACGCCACAGCCACCTTCCCACGTGCCTGCGCTTGCAAGAAGCAAGAACCCTCCTCAAACTGACAGCTACCCTCCTCCTCCTCCTCCTCCTCCAGCCTCTGTTGCCTCTGGCTGCTTGGAGGTGTTTTGCGTTTGCCCCCAGGTTTAACCCCGTCTGTGCCTGCCTGGCTGCAGGCGAGCTCTTGGCCCAGAAGGGACCCCGTGTCAGGCTCTCCTGGATGACGGCGCATGGACCCGTGGGGTCCGTGGGGCAGAGGCGTGAGAGCCGCAGCGGTTGCCACCAGCAGAGGATTGGGCCCCAAACCCACCCGCGGTGCTGCTGCCGTGGTGGTGCGTGCTTTGCCTGCTTTATGCGGCGCCCGGCACCTGGCAGGGCGGCGCGAGCCCCGCAGAGACGTGCGGGTGCGGCAGAGCCCCAGCTCCCACCACCGCTGCTGGAGAGAGGTGCGGGCTGCATCCAGACCATCTGCTAGCAGCAGCTCAGCTGCAGATGTCGGCTGAATTATCTTTTCCGCTGGCTGGAAGCCAGGGCTGGGCAGAGTTGGCTAGCAGAAGGGAAAGCCCAGGGGAGGTGACAGCCCGGGGAGCGGGGGTGGCCAGGGCCAGCCACGTGCCTAGGAAGACCTGGATCACCGGCCACAGCCCCGTGCATGGTCCCATCCCCTCTGCGGTACAGCTGGCAGCACGGGGTGCTGTCAAACCTGCGTGGGGGGGGGGGGTCAGCCAAAGCCGTCGGGGGACAGCAGCTGGAGGGTCACTAAGGGGACTTAATGGGCTCCCCCCAGGTCTTCATTTTATTCACTGTTATGGGTATAGCGAAAGGTGTGGGTCTGGCCCTGCTGCTCACCCACTGCGCTCCCAGAGGCCACTCGCAGCATCTCCGTGCCTCAGTTTCCCCAGCACTCTTTGCGCATCCCGCACAGTCAAGCACACGCTGCCTCCCTGCTTTCCTGCGTCGCCCGCACAAGCAGGGCCTGCCTGGAGCTTTGAGAGGAGAAGCTCGCCCCACAGCACCCACGAGGCAGGTTGCTCCCCGTGAACCTGGCCCCACAGGACGCCGGTGCCTGCGCCCTCGAACGCCGCTCTCTTCCATGATTGCTCCCAAAACACTCTGCCAGGGGCCAGAACAGCGCTGTGATGGGTATTTCATGGAGGGAAGCATGGGATAGCAGGAACACTGCCTGTCCGGGGCAGAGCCTGAATAAGAAACCAGCCCACGGCCCACCACTCCCTTTACAGCTTTTCCCCATTCCTACCTCTGAGCATTTTGGGCCACCAGCATCCACATTCCCCATCCAAGGATGCAGTGCCACAAACACCACCAACAGGCATGGCTGGGGCCCGAGCCTGCAGCAGGGAGGATTAACAAACCCCAACACGTCCCGTGTCTTTCTTACAGTTGCTTTAAAAGGAGAAACAACACCCACAGCCGTGACAAATGTCGTCTTTGTCTCGCTCGCAAGTGGAATATATAAAACCCAGATTGTGGTGGCTGCTTACACTCTAGAGTGGTAGGTGTATAAATATATAGTGAATAAAATGAATAGTTTTGTTTGTTCTGCTCTTATCTAATTTAATAGCTTCTGGGTGAGCAATTACTCTCTGTAACAAGAGCAAATAAGCAGCATTAGTGTAATTGGTTGAATATTACTGTGCTTTATGCTCCATAATGCAACATTAGGACCTCAGCACTTACTCTTAAAAGATGTCTTTCTGCTCTGGTCACATCAAGGCTGGAGGGATAGGAGCCTAGTTAGTGCGTGTCGTGTGTTAGCCCTGGTTTACTGGGTAAGCTATAAAAAGCAGCTCCGTTCTAGCATTCCTGACTAGGAAGCACTGGCTTTTAGCTTATGCTGCAGAAGATCTGCAGGATCAGATCTTTTCTGGAGGAATGGCTGAGATGTCTCACTACGGGTCCAGATGCACTGAAGTCTGATGCTGCTCCTCCAGCTAGCCGAAGCAAACCAGCTGTACGCAGGGAGCTGGGTGCCCAGGCTGGAGATTTGAAGGCCATGGGATGGGACGCTGAACATGCCATCTCCTCGTGGGCTGGGAATTCCTTAAAGACCTTCTGGGGTTTTTTTGATTCCGGCCACAGAAAAGAGGTCAGCTCTGAACTCGGCCTCCCTGCGGTCCAAGCACGTACATCCAACGTAAAAGGTGACAGCAGGACACCAAAGCCCTGCAGATCCCTGGGGTTTGAAAAGAAAAGGAAAAATTCACCTGTCAGGAAGGGAAGAGAAATCAGCCCGTGTCATCTTCCACTGGACCAGCTACATACACAGGTTTAAATGGTCATTAATGCGTTCCTTCCTGCTTGGAATCATATCTGGGTTAATGTCCTCGCTTGCGTGCTCTCTGTGATGGACATCTCCATTAGAAGCAATTGAAACAGCGACAAGAACTGTCTGGGGAAAAAGAGAAATTGGCTTTGGGGTTGGGGAGGGGCGGAGATTTCGCATAATTCAGCTTATTTTCTTTGTTACTACCGACGAAATGAAGGAGACAGCTCTGGATTTGTTTTTGTTGAGAAGAAATTGGAAAATGGTAGTTAAGAAAACAAAACCATAACTGTTCTGAGTTTTTACTGCGGGGGAAAATTTGCCTCTTTTTCCAGCAAGCAAAAAGCCCCAGATCCTTCTCCCACACCCTTTTGGAGCTGCAGCATCCTTGCCCAGGTGATGAAATGTTTCCCCCCAGCCGTTCGTCGATGGGGAGCAGGAAATAAAGATCAGATGTAGTGGGCCTATAACTGGCGTTTTCAAAGCCGCGGAAGGCAGGACCTGTCTGTCCCCGTCTCGGTCACGATGCCAATGCCCACGAGCCCTGCTGCAGCCTAAGCCTCAGCAGCGGCCGTGCCACGAGCCCTTCCCAGGCTCGCAGGGTGCGAGGGGGACGTCGGCGCCCGGCCGGCTGCAGCGGGGAGCTGAGGCTCCCTACCCGCCGGCAGACGTCCCGCGGTGGCTTCGGGCGCCGAAACCTGCCTGCACGCAAGGCGAGGACAGTCCTCGCTGGGGGAAGCTCGGCAACTGCTGCTTTATCCTGCCCTCATCTGCCGCCTCCCGTTACCACTGAGGGCATTTGCGTTTGCTTTATCAGTTCTCTCCCCGACAATTTGGTGGCGACTTCTTAATCCCGCCGCGAGCGTGTAATCCCCCCTTTCACGATCGCAGCGTCTCGGGCGCGGATGAAGGGACGGGTGCAGCCTCGGCGCCTTTCCCCAGCGACGTCCCCCTCTGCCAAGGTGCGGGGCAGGAGGCAGAGCTTGCGCCCGGCGCTTCATCCCCGCGGCTCTGCGCGGCGAGGTTTTGGTGCCGCCGTTTCGGAAACGCCTGCAGGCTGAGGATGCGCCACTTCTTACACGGACACGGAGCCCTGAAAGCAGCTGAAATCCCCTTGCCCTGATCCGGTGTTGCAGCATCCACCAGGTAAAAGCTCCCTGAAGCTGGGGAAAGCCTCTTGGGACTAGATCTCTGATGGTTACTCAGGCACGTAAAGACTGAGCCCAAAGGAGCCCGGCCTCTTTGGGCTCTTTGAACACCCCATACAGCAACTCCCGGCCTGAAACCTCTAACTACCTTTGAAACAGTCCCAGCAGCTCCAGATGTTTCCAGTTGGCCTTGCGGTTCTTGGAGGAAGGAGCTGGAAAACCAGCTTTGTGCCCAGCTCCATCAGCAATTCGCTCATCACAGCAGGGGGGATGTTTGCTCCGGCCGTGCCTCAGTTTCCCTCCCTGCAGAAGAGCTGGTGTGGGGGGGAAGTCCGCGCAGGAAAATCTGTGCAGGACAGACGGACACCTCGAGCTGACCTCAAAGTGCCTCGAGGAAGGAAAGGGACATACTGTCCTTCTCACTCCCTTGTCCAGCCCCCCATGCCCCATCTCTGGGGGCGAGGAGGCAGCGCATCCTCAGCTGGGGGAACCCAACAGCTGTAACCTCTCCATTAAAACCACCACAGCTCCGAAGCCTGATCCACTTCTGTGCATGTGGCTGGGATGAGCCCAAATTTTAATTAAAAAGGAGGGAAGGCAAGGCAAGGCAAGCTGGAGAGAGAAGCCAGACTTGCTGCCCCCTTCCTTTAGCTGCAGCTACAGGGCTGATTTCCTCGGCAGTTAAAGGCTACAGAAACATTTTTGGGGTAGGAGCAGTGGTTAAATGCTGCACAGAAAATAGAGGAGAATCGTGATGAGCAAAGAGGAGCCGGGCTCCTGGAAAGCCTGGCATGGTCCTTACGGCCATCGCTGCCCCATGCAGGGCCAAGCGCTAGATTAGCGCGTCCCTGTTTAGGCTGAGCCCACCGCATCTCCAAGCAGAGGGCAGGGAGGGATCTTCCCAGGGGAAGGGCTGCCGGCAGCAGGCCACAGTCTCCTTCCTCGGGCCAGGCTGGCATCAGCTCCAGGCTCCTAGCCCCATTTTTCTCCCCCCAAATCCTTGCCCTTTCCTAGCCCTTTCCCCAAAACAGAGGTTTTGCGGCGAGGGCTGCCAGGAGCAAGGGTGCTCCTCCTCGCTGCCGGGGAGGACAGGGATCGCCGTCATCCAGCAGATGGTCGGCCCTAAAACCTAAACGCAGCGCGCCGCCTAACTCCAGCCGCTTCCCGAGACGAGGGGTTTTTCTTCTTTCTCCAGCAAGGAGAGAGCACGGAAGACAAATGCTTTGTTAAGGAAAGAGCAGGCAGTTGGCTGCCTTAGCAGGGAAGCGGTCCCGAGGGAATAACTGATTGGATGAGCTAGGAAAGGCGGGTTTAACCCCATCTCGCAGGACGGTGTCTGTTTTTGCAGGGCGACCGCCTGGCCCCTCGGTCCTGTGACAGGAGAGGGATGCCTAGCGATCAGAGCCCAGAATGATTTATGGCTCTGCAAAGGGCTGCACGGTGTGAGCTGGGGCAAACCGCCCCTCGGCGGTGTCTGGCGCAGCCCCGAAGAGGCTGTTTCGGGAGAGGCTGTGGTCAAGCACGAGCAATTGTGTTTGCTGGACCCAGCTGGCTTGTCACCCGCAGGGAAGGGTACAGCTCAGCCGCACAGAGATGCAACTCTGTGGCCCCTGCTACCTTGCCTGGGCCACGCAGGGCACCCAAAGAAAGCCAGCACCTCTCTGAGACAGTGGCACCCCGCAAAGAGACCTTTTGCAAGGTCCCCTTTAAACCTTTTACCAGGGTTAGCTCCCAGCTGGTACAAGGCTGATTATCAATATGTTCTCATTTATCCTGCAAAAGCTGCCTCATGCTGTGAATCCACACATCCGCCCGTGCCGCGGCATCTAAACCCAGCCAAGAATAGCAGCAAGCCCAAATCAGATCATGCTCATTGACTAACCTTGTTAATCCTACAGAGAAAAACCTATGAGGTCGGGGAATTTCTGATGCAAGCGCAAAGCTGGCTTCATTTTGATAAAAGCAATTTATACTTCTCTGTCTTCGGCTCTCTGGGCTTCAGTGATTAAAGGGAAGTGGCAGAGGAGAGGCGAGACAAACCCAGGCAGCCGGGGGGCTCGTGCAGCAATGCCCGACCCAGGCGGAGAAAACACCTTTGCAAAAAGCCCACAGCAGGGAACCTGCCTGCACGCCCCGGTCCTCGCGGTTGCACCTTGCCCGGGTGCTCAGCAGCAGCGTGGGGAGCTGCGGTGAGGCCACGTCCTTGCTGTTATCTTGGAGCTCTTCAAGGCCCCATTGGCCAAGTGCAGGTCCCCGTCAACACCAGCTTTTGAGGCAAAGAGCCGGCCCAAGTGGTGTGTGTTTTGCCGGTGACTCGCTCCTGATGGCTGCGGATTGCAGGGATAGGTGTGAGCAACGGGAGAGATTTCCTTCTTGTTCCTCTGCTGTTCGTAGGGTATCGAACACATCTGTCTTCATACTAATGATGCTAATTCTGCATTTCCTTGGGCTCCTGAGCCATGGCAGGCTGCCGCGGAGGGCTCTGCTCACCCTGCAGCCTCCCCCCTACCCACGAACCTGTGGTCATCCCCACCGGGCATCTAGGGCCGCCATGGGCTTGGGGCTCGGCTGGCAGGAGACGGAGCCCAAGGAATTAGGTGGGCTCCGCTGTGCAGGTACGCGTGCTGGTGCCGCGGCCTGTCCTCCCACCCCAGTGGTCATCCAAACAGCTCGGACCAGGATGCTTGATGAACAGGAACCCTCACACTAACGTGTCTGGCCCTTCCGCAGCCCTCTGGCCGTGACCCCAACCACCAAACCTTGAAGCTTATGTTCATACAAGACAAGAGCTTTTGTGAAAGGACCACCTTCAGCTCCCAGCTGGAGCCGGCAAGATTAATGGGGAAAGTCCTCCTTCCCTCTCACCTGGACCTGCAGGGAAGAAGGAAAACCAACGTTTTTCTGTTAATCAGCTTTTCTGCTGAGGCTGCTGCTAACCCTCCCAGCTCAGTGCCTCCCACCTGAGAGAGGAAATTTCCTTTCTTCGTCTCTTTTCACCTCTCCCTTTCTCAGAATAAACTGCAGAGCAGGCAAGTCAATGGGTGACCTTCTCTCATCCTTAATGGGCTTAATGAGCAATACAGGAGCCCCTCAGACAGTGCTGGTTACGCCTGGGTTGAGGGCTGATCTTGCCTAAGTGTGGCAGGAGGTTTCATCCCTTTAGCTCAACTTTTTTTCTGGAGAGAGACTTTCTGTCTCCTTTTTCTCTCTAGGAGACAGAAAAGCACAGACCGATGGATTGATCGCAAAAAGTATGAGAGCGCTTTACCTCCCTTCTGCTGCCTCCCTCTCCTGCTCCCCCTAAGGTGCCATGGTTGAGTTTCTACTGCTCTCATTTCCAGTTCTGATTTCAATCCATAAATATTTGAATACCAGAACCTGATGCATCTTATTTCACTGGGGAAGCTAAGAGATTGCTTCCTGCCATCGTGTTTGCCACGTTTGCTCTGATGTCATTTGTGAGCTTTTGGGATCTTTTGAAAGCCCAAGGAGCTCCCAGTGACATGGGGCAGTGGTGAGCTCTGGACACATCCTGGGCTTGCTGGGTAGAGCAACATGCAATAAGAAAGCAAGCTGGGGAGCTAGTTCATCAGAAGCGGCTAGGAGATGGTGGATATGGACTGCTGTCTTTTTGGGCAAATACCTAGAGGCCAGCAAGAACAGGTTCAAAACAACAGGAAAGATTTGTGGTTTGTCAGGCTGGGGAGAGCCAAACAGCAGAAGTCCTTGCCACAGGACATTGTGGGGGGATCAAGTCCACACAGGTCCATCATGGATCAGTCATGGAAGAGAAATTGCCTTATTCAAGTTAAGTGAGTAAGCGCTGCAAAGAGAGATGTAATAATTTGTCGGGTTAGCAAAATGATATAATTGGGGAAAAAACACAAACCAAAACAAGAAAACAAGTTTTCAGGTGCGAAGCCCACCTTTAAACCTAAAAAAGCAGCAGCAAACCCAGGTGCCCATGGTGCGGGCAGGCACCCCAGCAGCATGGAGGTGGGTTGATGCAGCTCATGTTCGTCACCCTGCTTCCACGGTGGTCTCTTGGTCCAGGACGAGTCTGCTTCTGAGGAAGAGTTTGCTGAGGCTGAACTACGCATGGGCTGAGGTTTTATTTCCAAGGCATCATCACCTTCCAACAGCCACGGCGGCCGCTTAACGATTTTCCCGGCAGCCCGGTAGAGGAGAGCACGTGAGCAGCAGAGGTGTGCAGTCAGCTTTAGCCTCCTCGTCTGCAACAGGGCGATAACGGCACGTCCCTGCTCCTGCGGAGGGGAGCCGGGCGAGGAGGGCTGCAGATCAGCACAGGATAATATCCGCCAGTAATGGGAGACACATAAGCCCCAGGATGGATCAATATTAGTGATCAGTATTACCCTGGCAGGATTTTGATGAGGCAGAGGAGAGGGCTGGATGCTCGCTGGCCTGGCCCAATGCTGGGTTGAGCACGTATTTATTTGGACGCTGTTTCCCCATCTCTCTGCTAAGCAGACACACTGAACTGGGTGAGGGGGGCACAAATGGTGCTCAAACCGTTCAGAAAATGTGTTTTTCCCAATTAGACTCAATGCTGGGATGGGAGGCAGAGCCGACACACGGGACTCGCAGAGCAGGGGACTCTCCTTGGTCACCAGCCCCTCCAGAAAGCTCTCCCCGAGCACGTGCTGGTGCTCCGACATCGCAGGCACGGGCGACTCGGATCGCTGCATTTTGTCCCGTTGCTGCTGCTGAATTGTGTGCAATGGTCGTGAATCCGCCCGAAACGGGGCTGCCGAAGGTGGAGCGGGCCTCATTATCCATTCTGCAAAGTACTTTGTGTCTTATTAGCCCATAATGAAGCAGCCGGAGCACCAGGCAGATTTGTGACATTAAAAGAAGGTGGAATTGATGGGTTTTTAAGGGAGGGGAGAGTGTCTCATGAATCCAAGCTTTCTTCTTAACCTGTTAGCTGCTCACTAAGAGCCAGTGATGCTTTCCCAGGGCCCTTGATTCGCGGCAGACCAAGTATCGCACTGCAGGGGGGTCATGCTGACGCTGCATCGGAGATGTTCCTTGGGCACAGGATCTGGAGAATTCAGTAAAACAGCCCAAAGCAGATCTAAAACAAAATTCATGGGGCTTTTCCAGAGCAACATACCCCCCCCCTTTTCCTGCTACAGAGGGAAACATTGTCACGATCTTCTTTGGCTGCCTTAGCAAAAATCCAGCTCCGAGCACAAAAAGGAGGGAGACTGCTTTATTTACCTCTGTTTGTGGCTGGCTGGGTTTGGAGGGTGGACAAGAAAGTCTGGCTTTGGAGGTGCTCATGTTCCACTCCTCCTGTCAGTGATGTTTACCCCTGCCTTGAGCTGTCCCATGGGTGGCCGCTCTCCTTTTGGGTCCTTCTGACTTTGGGGGTCCTCTCAAGCCCGTCGAGGCCCCTGAGCTGCCCCCCGCGCTCCCCGCTGCAGCCGGCCTGGCAGCAGTCAGCACGAGCCTTTCCCCACGGCGGCCGCCGGCCGAGGAAACCCCCGTTTGCTCGGCCCGTCCTTCGCTGCTGCTTGCTTTCAGACGGCTGGGAGCCCTCAGCTCTGCCGCCCTCCTTCCCTCCCCCTGCCCGGCTGACGTTGCCCCAGGGTAGTCCTGTGTGACACACAGCCTCCTCGCCGACGTAGGACTGAGCCGCTGGGAAATCAAGCCAGCTATTTCTCCGTCGCTGCTAGAACACAGTCAATCACTTGCAACGTGCACATTTAAATACCTCTCCGGGCTGGAGGAAACCTGGCACTGAAATGTGTTAGATCTAGCTCAAACTCCTCCCCTCCCCGGGTCTTCAGCTCTAGTTCGGGCTTGGCTTCTCCTCTGTCCTGATGCACAGGCTCCCTTTGGCTTGGCCAAGGCCTGGGCTCAGGCTTTGAGGCTGCATAGGGACAAGACTCCAAACACAACCCACTCGCTTGCATGAACCCTAAACTATCCAGAGCGACCTGGGAACTCCAGTCTCAGGGCCACGGTGCCCAGTGCGACGAGGAGAGGAGAGGCAGCCTTCATCCCTTTCCAACTCGCCTGCCCAGCTCAGAGGGACCCTCGCTTCTATGGCAAGACCACACCACCAAAAACCTCCCTCCTGCTGCAGCAGACAGCCCCCTCGTCACACACGCACCGGGTCACCCTACCCTCTCCAGCGGGTTCCCTTTTCCTGTCAAACTGGAGACAACATTGCTGGTGGTAGCAACCTCTGGAGCCACTGCAGGAGCCGTTCCCGCAGGAGGCAAAGCAGACCTGCAAGGACGGTTTCTCGCAGCGGGCCCCCGGCCGCTCCGATCTCAGCCTTGATGGAGGTGCCGGGCACCTCCGGCCCGCTCTGGCGCATGAGACGTGGGGAAACTCCAACACGCTCCTGCTCACCAGCGTCACAGGGAAAAAAGTCCCTCTGCATTCAACGTGCTTTGAAATGGAAAAGAAAGAGTAGGAGGAGAAGTGAGGCAGCGACACTCGGAAAGCATAATCTTGTTAAAAATCTCAGCAGGGGCACAGTGTAATTAATACGAACAAATTCATTTCAGAACAATCCCTCATTCAGTTCGGAATAAATCAGAAGCTGCCACCCCGCACATTGCACCATCACGAAGAGTAAGGCAGCAAATACACGCATATCTATCAACCGGCACTTCTCAGGTGAGACTGCGCCTGCTCCAAAGTGTAATTAACACTGGGGCAAGCAAAACGCGATAAATCCTCCCCTTCCTGCTGTTGCTTGGGTTGCTGTCACCGCTGAAAAGGCAGCTTACAAGGAATACGGGATTTTGCCACCGTCAACTCCTACCTCCGCCCCGCTGCCCCTGTCCCCTGCCTGGGCTGAGGGTGCCACCGGGTGACGCGCACAGTCGGAGACCCCCGTCACAGCTTACAGCACCCTGGGCCGTGCCTCGGGCTGCAAAGCACCTCCAGCAGCACCCTACCACCCATGAGGGCACGCCGCAGAAACAAGCCACGTTCAAGCAGGGAGCCTGCTGGAATCCTATTAAATTTTAGTTGAGGGGTGGGGGGGAATAGAAAAACTGGTTTGGAACAATTACAATATTTAGGAAAACAAGCCTGAGTTCTCTGCAGTGTTTAGCTACTGGGTGAAATAAATTGAATAAATAAATGTAGATTTGCTTTGAGTTTTCGAAGGGACTACCTTGTTTTTTCACTGCAAAAAGACTTTCTCTTTCCCTCCCCCTCTCCTTTCCTTTTCCCAGTAGCAAAAGGGAGAGAACACTTAAAAAAAAAAATACAAAAGAAGGTTTTATTTTCTCAGAGAAACAAACTAACAGCGAGAATGCTCTTGTGTTGCTTCTGTTTTCAAATTGGCTATCTGAAATCTCCCATTAAAAAACCAACCAAACAAGAAGTTTAATTTTGGGAGAAATGGTCTGGCAAACTAGTCGGGAATTTTTCAAGCACCTCATTTTGCAGAAGTGCCTTCGAAAGCCAAGCCAGCACTGACTTTGATTATGACGCTCGTCCTTCCAACTCTCCTCTCGCGCTCAGTGAAAGCAATGAATTTCCTTTGTGAGGTTCAGTTGAGACAGGGCGATTTTTGCTCGGGCTAATGAATACACCATCCATCTCGAATAGGAAGCTTTATTTATCCTAAGTGCTCCGAGCTCGTGGTCCAGCTGTGTTGCGCTCCCAGGCACCTGCATGCTGTGGAGGCACCAAATAGCCCTGCTGTTACATGGCAAGGAGCTCGAAGAGGGCCAAGTCCCCAGCACAGCTATTTTCTAAAATGTTCCACCTGCTCTTCACCACCCTCCTCTTTCTCCTCCATTTCGGTGCCAGGTTTTCTTGGGATTTCTTTTAAGAATTCATGTTCATTTGTATTCATCATTCATTTATTTTCTCAGACCTCCCCAAAAGCCAACCATTTCCTGTCCCCAGAAGGAAACTCAAGAAATTGCTCAGCTCAACGATCTCTCCTGGGGAGAGACAAACAGAGCTTGTTAAAATCCTATCCTGCAGACAAAAATAGCTGGAAAACAGCACTGGGCTTAAAACTATAAAGACACAAATGTGCTGCGATGTCCCACTAAGGCAGACAGGAACATCTATTCTTCATCATCATGTTCTGTCTCATAAAATGTCTTAAAATAATAACCAAAACACCCTTAACTCTGCCCTCTGTTAGCTCGTCCTTGCAAAAGTCTAGGAGCTGCTGCTTTTAGCAGTGAACCGCAATGACGAGTCAGGGGCCTCCTCCTGCCTCAGTCAACCACAGGCTGAGTGGTCGCTTCCCCAGCAGGTCCCCATGTAAACTTCACGGGTCTGGCCATACTTACCCTGAATTCAGTCCTAGACCAGCCCCTGGCCACAGACTATCAGACACCTCCAGTTTTCCCCAGGCAGAAAGCTGTATTTCGGTTAACACCATAATCCCAGCAGACATCCCGTGGCTCGGTCTGGGGAGAACCGAGCAGAATTAGGACACCCAGAGCCAGGTGCTGTTCAACATGTGCCTCCTGGTGGCTTTCCCCAAGGCTCAGGAGGGTCCTACAAAACCCTCCCTTCTCCGCACATTCGCACTGTGGTCCTCACAGGCTTCCCCTTCCCAGAGGGGCATGAGAAGGCTTTCATCCCTGGAGTCCTTTCCAACTTTCTTCCCCTCTCACCAACTCTTCTTATCTCCTAAATGAAGTATGTCAGGCAGCATTAGCTCAGCCTCCCCTGATCCCTGCCCAGGGAGCATCTATTGCAAAACAAATAGCTCAATGTCAGCAAAAGTGTCTGGAGTGATAAAAGCCGTTCAGCAGAGAAGGTAAGATACAGCTCTGTATTAATATCCACTGGACGCTTTGAAACTTATTAGGGCCTTGAATATATCGGCAGATTTTCTGCTCCACCTGCCAACCCGAGTGAGAATGAATGAATTCCTCATGCTAGCTGGAGTCTCTTTCTTCTCCTTCTTTTAACCCTCACTGAGATTTATGGCCCTTCTGTGGCTTTTGTCTTTCTGGGGAAATGACAAAGTCTCCAAACTTGGCAAAGGACTGAAGAGCTTCCTGCTGTTCAGCAGGTGATGTATAACCTTTGACTTTGACACAATACACAGCCAGCACTCCAAGAGCAATCATCTCGGTACCCTTTGGAAAAAAGCGATGTGGAAAAAAGATGTGCTGGCTGCATCAGTCTGGTGGCCAAAAGATGCGTTCGGGGTGGAAGGAGCAGAATAAAAAACTCACCTGTCTAGAGATGCTCCCTCCGCAAGTGTGCCGACTGCAGCACTCGGTAACAATCCAGGCAGCAGCCATAGAGGTTTGAGTCTTCCTGGACCTTCAAACCCACTGACATGGTGATTTGATTTCCATCCAGGGAAAACTGTCTCATGGCCAAGGTGCTGTCTAAGGACCTTGCCAAAGCTGTGCTCACAGGCAGAGGTACTATCCTTCCTTGCTCCCAAGTTGCGTTGTCTCTGCCTCAGTTTCCTCATCTGTAAAAAAGGGGTGACAATTCTTGGCAGCTCTGGAGCTATTGGCATGGTGGGGGCCTTTGACTGTGCCCCAGAGCCTTGGTGCAAGCATGGCCTGATGGATCAGAAGACAGAGGCGCCGGGGAGGCAATTCCCAGGATCTCACGACACAGGCTACTTAGTGGGGACAAGTCAGGGAGGCAAGAGCCGGGAGAGAGAGATCAGACTGGGCATGAGGGAAACGGCCTAAATCAGAGACAGTTTGATTATAAAGGAAGATATCAGCACCTCCAAGGCAATGCGTTACAGGTCCTGCTTTTGCAGCCAGCCCGGCGGAGGAAGGCGTTAGGTGACCGCATCTCTCCCCACTATGGGCCGGGACAGGGGTGGCTCTTCCTCTGGAGCCAGAGCTACCAGCTAAGAGCCACCAACAGCCACCAGCAGAGATGTCCTGACCAAGGAGTGACCTCAGCCGAGGCAGCAGGCAGCATGGCAGCAGCCCTGAAGGGGTTTAGGAGAGTCAAGGCAAGCAGAGCAAAAACACCCAGGAAACAGAGACACACAGAGATCCTTCCTGAGACCAGTGTCTTCCTTCATACATCTAAGACGGCATCCAAATTGTCCATAATGGAAATGCTGCAGGGTCCCAAGTCCCCCTGGTAAGCAGTCTGTGCTCCAGGGACATGCATTTTGCAGGATCAAGGGGACACACCATGTGTTTAAAGCTCCTGTGACTCTCGCAGCATCTTGAGTCCTGCCACAGTCCCTCGCACAGCCTCTTCCCGGCTCACTCCATCCCTGTCATGTCTGATGAGTGTCACCTGCAGGTTCCACAGCATCTGTCAAGGTCACTTTGAACACGCCACAGTTCAGTGGGTAGCCATGCTCCACTTCAGTCACAGTTTTCCTCCCCGTGCTTGTTTATTTTGTCCTTAACTAGCCAGGCACCAGGGAATATTGGCCCTCCTGGCTCTTTCCAGTTGAAAGCGAAGCAACTGAGGGAGGGAGGAGGCCAAGGCAGAGAGAAGGTGCATTGCAGGGAGGTGTTTGCCTTCTGCATCCCCTCTTCGCCACAGATCTGTCAAGTCTCCGAAGCACACGCACAGCTGGTGCTTTCTTCCTCCTCCCCTGCAGCCAGCCCCATACCTCTCTCATTCGCTGCACAGAGCTGAAGCCTCGTTGATGTGCTGGAGCTAGGCTGGAGATGGGCCTACAAGCAGGGCCTAGGTGCCCACTCACAGGGTCCATCCAAGGAGCCCCACTGGATAACGATTTCCACACCCATGGCCAAATTGGTGCCTTCCCCCAGCACAGTCTAGTTCATCAAACCAGTGGCACATGAGCAAGCCATGGGCTGTCCCATGCTGAAAGATGAGATATCTGATGTCAGCCTCGGGGCTTCATTAACACAGGTCCTGCAGAAGCTGGGACATTAACATGATCTGAGCAGGTGCCAGCTAGCCTTAAAACATACCCAGATCCCCCACTCTGAATGACTGGAGATCAGGTGGTTTCACATCTGCCCTGGGAAGGACTGCCCTTCTGCCTGGGCCCTGCCAGGAAGGAGGAGGAGTTGGGAGGCTCTTGTCTCCAGATGGACCCTTTGCCTTTCTGCTTTTCTTCTTTCATCCCACTACTAATGCTGCAGGTGGGAATGATGCCCTGCCTCAGGCTGGGATGTTACCAGGTTGGTCGAGGCTGGAACAGGACAGCAGGATCAAAGCTGGGTGCTTACGGGCCAGGGAGTTCAGTCTTGGCCACAAGATCCATACAAACCACTCTGTGCTATGAGCTCAGATCCAGTCTCCTGACCAGTGTATATCAACAGCAGAGCACAAAAAGCCAGGATAAACTCCCTTTTCCCTCTTCTGCCCCATCAAACCACACCAGCTCGCATGCATGTGTTTATTACAACCCAACCAGCTTGCCTCCTGCTTCTATTTCCTTGCCTGGGTGAAGAACTCCATCAGTGCAGCCGGCACCTGAGGAAGATCGGTTGAAACCATGACACGATGGCCTTTTCCCTTCAGCCCTGCAAGGGCCGTCCCCAGCTGCCTCCCTGGGGAGGCCCTGCCCCTCACCTTGTCTGCATGTTCCAGGAGGCGGTCGTAGGTGGAGCAGGCTTCGGAGATCAGCTGGTCAGCATCCAGGTCTACAAGGTTCCCGCAGAGCTGGCCAGGGGAAGAGATGGAGAAAAATCAGAGGTCTCATGTATCTGCTCAGCTTCTGGTCAGGGTAGGAGCTATCAGAGAGGGATGGAGGATGGGAGTCCCAGGTTTCACGTTTGATTTTCAGTCCGATTCTCTTCCTCTTTTCTGAGCATCTCTACATGTTCTCCCCTTGTTGCTTCTCCCCTTGCATTTCCTCTCCTTAACCACAGCGAGGCCCAAGCACAGGACTCAGAAAACCTGGGTTTCCCTTTCCTTGTCCTGATCTGGTGCTTTGCAAGGGAGAGGGAGGCATAACTGCCCACAGCCGATTCCCAGGGTTCCCTTTGCGTACTTCTATCTAACTAATCGTTGTTAGAGACCAGAGCCTCCTTTTCCTTGTCAAAGTACTTTCCCCTTCCCAGTACTTAAAATCTTAAAATACCCAGCCACCCATTCTCCTGGATTTTCTCACTCTTCTCTCAGGAAAATAAAGTCATTTTTACAGGCATGCTAGATTACTGAAACACTCTGCTTGGAGGCTGGGTGTGCAAAGGCTGGACCTGGAGCTGTGAGAGATGCCTTCCGTCAGCCCCTGCCTACCTGCACCACAAGCCAGCCCGGGGTGCCTGGCTCGCCCCACCACCCTGGGGCTTTCGCCTCCCAGCCTCTCGCTGCTGGGTGCAGCAATGCCAGGGCAGCAGCCCGGCAGCACAGGGCTAAACGGGGAAGAGAAGCTGGGAGAAGGAAAGCTGGGAACCAGAGACAGCCTGCTCCCTCTACTTCATGATCCCAAATAAGTTCTTGTCCCCATTTGCGATCAAATTTGAGTATTTTTCCTTTCAAGCCGCTTTCCCTGTTTCACCATTTTGGCTGCCATTGAGGCCAATAAGCAGCTCCCCCCAAGCGCCAGCGGCTCAGGGACCGGGTACGCCCCCAGAGAGCAGCGGTGCAGCGGGACGGGATGCCCTTCCCCTCGCAGGGCAGAGGGACGGCGGTGCGCGCTCTGCAGCGGGCGCCCCACACCCCGCTCACCATCAGGATGTCATCTCCACCCACGTTCTCCCGCAGGATCTGGTCTCTCACCGTCTGCAGCAGCGTATAGGCCACAATCACTTGGAAATTTCGGCAGGGCTTCCCTATCAGGAAAACCTTGAGGGGAAACAGATGGGAGAGGCGGGTGGGGAAGAAAACATCAGGGAAGCCTGCAGGCAAAATCTCCAAGCCGGGATAACCAGAGCCTCTCATACTAAGAATTGAGCTCCCTGATGGGCTGTAAAAATAACAACCTTGATGTTCCTCCTGGCAATTTGGACTCAAAGGACCCCAGATGCAGGGAGGGGGGTCCCTGGGTGCTGGGGGAGGAAGTTACTGTTGTTGCAAGTCCAGGAGAGGTTGCAATGGTCCGAGGGAAGGTCGCAGCTGGTCGGACAGGTCAAACCCTTTACACTTGGGACCCCAGAATGGGTGACATGTCCAGGGGGCCCCTTGGCCATAAGGACATAGGAGCAGCTGTAGCAAACAAACCTGAAGGTCCATGTAGCCCTATACTCTGTTTCTGAGGTTCACTGAAAGCGGGTGTGCGGGGAAGAGTACCAACCAGGGCAGGCATGAGCAATATTTGCCCCGATACTCGCCTAGTTACCAACAATCTACAAGGACTTCCTGAGCCACCGATGCCTCTGAAGAGGTGTCTCTCCCATCAGCTTGTCCAGTTTCCCTCTGAACCCTGCAAACTTTTAGCATCCTCAAAATCCTGTAGCAAGGAGTTCCACGATTAATCTTCCTGTCAGATGAGGGCATTTGTGGGTTTTTTGTTTGTTGGTTTTTTGTTTGTTTTTTCTCCTGTGGAACCCTCTATGCTCCAAGATGCTTAAACACAGACCCTGAAGAAGAAGGGCTCCTGGAGCCCTGAAAAGCCCAGAGCTGCCCTAGCTGCACACCAAGTGTTTTACAGAACTCAATTTACATCTAAATGGAAAGCCTGACCCAGCTAGCTCTGTGTAAGAGCCTTCCCCAGCCAGGGAGGCAGAAGAAGCAGGAAAAAGTACTGAGGCAGAGATATTTTAAGTGAATGCACATCAGAATCGCTCTCTGAATAAGCCTACACGTGGACACCCTCAAAACAGACCTGGGACCAGCCAGGCTATGCTGGCGAATGTAGCCCACCCTGCGGCTCTGTGGCAAAGGCAGTTTGCAGCCTGCTTCAAAGACCTGCTCTCGTCTCCAGGGTTCCTCTGCTTCCTCCCTGCCCCAGGCAGGGCTCCCGCAGCCCCGAGCTCCCGCTGCCCAGGCGGAGAATAATTAGAACAAACACTTGCCGCACAGACTTCATCAAGAGGGGCGAGCGCGGAGACAGAGTCTGTGCAAATATTAATTGAGATAATCAAAGCCACCAGGGAGCGGGCCTGAGAAATGAGATGCAAAGAGAGAAGCTTGTGCGGGGAGGGCGAGGAATCCTGCTGCTCTGGCAGCCTCTCTCCTTCCTGGAGTCCCGCTGCGGATGCCAGAACTACGGCTAGATGAGGACACTGCCAGGGCCAGCTCCGTAGGGGTACAGTCTGCACTTCCCCACAGCCCACAACAAAGCTGTTCGGGCTGGCGAAGAGCACTGCACCAGGGCTCAGGAGATCTTGCTGGAGGGCTTGGTGACAGTGCTGCGGTTTCCCCATTTGGGCTGGTGCCTGCTTTGTAAACCGCTGGGAGCTCTAGGAATAACTGTCCTGGGGAATAGGGGCAAATCTGGCCACCTGAACAAGGTACTGCCACACTCAAAGACATGCTCCTGACCCCAGGAGGATGATTAAGAGCAGGATCTTTATCATACATTCAGAAAAGAAAGCACTGGTTGACTGTAGATGCTCTGAGATATGGTTGAGGAAGGTGGTCGCAACAACTCTTTGGGGTTATGGGAGCTAAAGTCCACCTAAATTTGAATTAAAAGGCATTTAAGGGTTACAATCTCAACCAAAGCCCCAGGCCCATCAAGATCCTCTGGTAGGAATAGGAAATTAGACACTTTATACCTTTGAAGGGTCTGGATACAGTGGTTATTATCTGTTAAGGACGACACACTTGGCCAAAACACTACATGAATCACAACAATCCTCATTGTCCCAGGTGTACCCCAAATATCTGAACCTCGCCACTGAGCCCATTGGAAGCCTAAAGTCACCCAAGACTCAGCCCTATCTTGTTCAGCACACTGTCTCCGGGAGTGGTGGTGGGACACCAGACCTGTGACGCACCGCTCTCTCCCACTGCGGACACGGCGCAGCATGAGCAGCCTGTGCCCAGGGGGACACCGTACAGTAGGACAAGGGACAAGTGACCAGCAACATACCAGCCATCGCAGAAGCAGCCTATGTGGGAGTGATTTGGTTTGGGGGTATGTCTACTTTTCCAAAACCCCAAAAGAAGCAGACATTTTTCATTAAAAAGCGCTCACCTCCCAGATCCTCCAGACATCATAGAAGGATTTGAACACTCGCTGGAAGGAGAAGCAAAACCAGGGGAACAGTGACTGAATAACTTGTGTGCCTTTTCCTTCTGAAATATGAGAAGACCAAACTCTGATCAGAAACTAGGCTGGATTTTAAAGGCAAAAAGAAGTGGTCGCAAGACATGGGGCAGGGAGCACATTGCCAGGCTGGGTTTCTTCAGCTGGTTGTTGCTTAGGCTGCAAGATGCATCTGTCAACGTTTGTTCCTGGTTGGATGCAGCGAGACCATATCATCACCTGGGCTTCCTGGCTTTCCCTGCCTCGACTGGCTCTGCGCCCTGTACTCCCACACTGCCGACCTGGGATTGCACAGGCTTGGCTCTGTCGGCACTAACAGAGATGTGCCCCATGTTAAACTGGGGAAGGCACTGGGACTGGTGGAAAGGCTGTGCTGAAGCCTGGAGGAGAGGGGACATTTTCCACCAAAGCAGCATCAGCATGACTGTGAGAAGGCCTGACCCACCCTTTCCAACGGAAGGACATTTCAGCAGAGGAAGAGCTTGAGGAGATGCTCGAAGGCTGCAGCCTCAGCTCCATCTTCATGCAATTCACAGAATAAAGGGAGATAAATTCAGAAAAGTGAGTGCAAAGGGCTAAGGTCTTTCAAATTGCTCCCAGGCAGTTGTCTCAGGAGATACAAGACACGTAACCTCTGCTCAGTGTCCCTGACCTACATCCTCAGCATATTCAGCAGGTGTAGGTAAAACCGATCTCTGTGCAAATATTTACCTTCCTTTGCTGGCATCCTCTCTAAATGATGCCTTCTGGCCTATGGGAGCATCTTGTCTGGGCTGGGGGGGGACAGGGAAGAGACTTGGGACTTACCCAGGTGTTTTGCAAAGGTGGGATCCATAAATGCAATCAACGCCTTCAGCATGATCAAGTTCTTCCCCACACCTATGTTCATCACACAGCTGTGCTCCTGGGGGACACAGAAAGCAGGAACACAGAGCAGGGGAAGATCAGATGGCCCAACTTGTCTAGAGCTGCAAAGCCAGCTTCACCTGTCTCATAAGTCCAAAGGCCTCCTAATTGAGGATTTGGCCCCATTACTATGGCTCCAGTCCCTGCAGAGATCATCAGCAGAGTTTGAATCCAAGCCCAGCTAATATTACAGCACAGGGTGCTACTGATTAAGCAATGCCCACTTCCAACAGTCAGGGACAGCGGCAGGCTGTTACCCTCCCGACACACAGTGCACACAGATAATGTGATCAATGGCATGTGTCCCTCCATTCCCCTACGGGAGAGCTGATCTGCCTTATGCTAAGCAGCCTCTGGATATGGTCTCTGCCTGCCCGCTGCCCGAAGACACATGGTGATGCTGAGCGGATTGTCTTTCAGGGCAGGCAGCAGATGCTGGCACTGATGGGAGCTTGCCTGGGGGCTTATGCAGCTACAAAACTCAGAAACCTCCCACAAAGGTCCTGCCTGCCTCTCTCCAGAGTCAGCAGGGGTGTTTTCCCTCAGCTGGACTTTGCTGAACTGTCCTCTGCAACCTCACCACGGTGCCATCCCCACTAACACCCCCTCAGCCTTGGCCTGACTCCTGGGTCTGACGTGGCAAGGACAAAGAGGATCAGCCCAAACCAGTGGTCACTCCAAGGTGGCAGGGGGAAGGCATCGTGCCTGGTGGGGTTGCAGAGGTGAATTTGAAGGCTGGAGGCTATGGGCGGCTGCTTTGCCCTGAAAGTGTCAGCTCCGGTGCGGGGCTTCACTCAGGCAAGAAGCACCCAGAAACTTACTGTTTTCTGGAGGAAGAACTGGAAGAGACAGTAGATCTCATGTTCCTGCTCAGCTAGAAGATGGAAGAGCAGGAGCATCTCGCAAAAGCCTTGCTGGTACTCTGCCAGGAAAGAGGACACACAGGTGCACTCACATATACCCACCAGCAGAGACTGAGATCAGCGCTGCCAGCCACATGCTCAGGGAGCACCAGGCGGTCATGACAAGACCAGGGGGGCTGAGAGGTCAGGCAGAGCGCAGCAGGACAGTTGCAAGGACAGAGTCCAGGCAGGAATGGGTTACGTGGAACAAAAGAAAAGAAAGGCAAGGGGAACCCCCAGAAGCCCAGAGGAGAGCGGGATGGAGAACATCCCTCCATGGGCTCAGGCAGGGCCAGCACAGCATCCCTTTGCTAACTCATCGCAGGGCCTGAATTCAGCTGGGGCTTTTCCTTCTCCTGGAAAAGCCTCTCTGGGGTCGCACAAGAGCTGCTCCTCACATGCTCACCAGCCTCCATGTTGCACACGTAGCTTAGTAAGAGGATTTTTTCCATCTGCTTCTTGTCCACCCTGGTTTGGCCTTGGGCATCTCTTGTGTACAGTCTCTGCAGGTCTGAGTCTGGGGGAAGGGAGAAATGGCCACCCGAGTTTCACATTTGGAGCAAAACATTTATACCAGGCTGCTTCACACCATCAGTTCTGCATGCATAAAAGCCTTGCAGAAAACTTCACAGGCAAAATAAGTGTTCCGGACAGAGTTGGGCCACTGGACTTTGAGCTGGTACAGTCATTTTTGCAATCTAGAGTTGTTCAAAAGTGACCTCTTTGTTCAAAGGTGATATCCTTACCTGGTCGAGAACCCTCAAGAGGGCTCCGAGACAACTTCCTTGCTCTGATTTTCACCACAGATTTCTTCCTGGTCCAAGAATCCTGTCACCCTGCTTCTTCCCTTCTACCCCAAAGTTTTGCCTACGTGTTTGTCTGCATACATGAAAAGTTTTAGCTCTGAAAAACTTGGGTAATCTCATAACAGCTCTTTAAGCAGACCACTTTGTACAGAAAGATGGACAGTGATTTCTTCTTCACCCAATCACGGTGGGGGGGAAAAAAAAGGAAAGGAGCAAAGAGTTGTATTTGGTTGAAGGAATTACATTTTTCTAAGGTCTTCTCCAGCTGGATGTAGCATCTTTCATTTCTAAAGAAGCAACTTAATCTCAGCAAGACATTTAACAAAGGAAAAAAACCCCCCCACAAACCCTGCCTTCTTGCCTCTGCTGGGTTGATTTATGCAGGTTACATTGATTTGTAACATAAATTTTGCAATATCATTTAATATTCCTTTTGTTGTACAACTTGGAGAAACCTAAATGGGAATCTGAATATAATAATGCTATTCACTGAAGTAAGCTCCTTTCATCCACAAAAAATGGGCCTGGAGGTGCTCTCCAGACTCCCAGCCTCTCTCTAATGACATCTCTATCTCCTGTCTTTCTATATATAATTCTCTCTCTCTGGGTCACTTGACCCATCACTGAAAAGCTGATGGCTCCAGGCAGTGTTGTAGCAGGTGCCAGCTCTAGCAGTCAAATACGGCGACTCAGGAGGAGAAAAGAGGTAGAAAAATGTCACAAATTGGAACGGCTGTGGGGAATTTTAGGTATTCAGAAATATAATGATGTGTGTTGGAGCTGCGCCAGACACAGGGCGAGCATGTCTGCCTGCACCGGCCAGCTGCAAGCGGGTACTAGGGAGCAGGTTTGCAGCCCTGTGCCTCCTTCCAAAGGCAGAGCCACCTGCACCCCAGGCTCCCTCCCACTGTGTCCCGCCACCATGGCATGGCCCAGGAACTCATCCCAGCTAGCTCAAACCAGGTAGAAATCCAGCACCTATAGTTTGCCTGAAGACCACGCAGTTGCACAAGCGTTGGTGCTCACACAGGGCACAAGTAACCAAGCACTTACTGATGAATCTGCGGACTTGAGAGAAACCCCTGTGCTCCATCTCCAGCAAGGGCTGTATCTTGCTGTACATCTTCGCCAAGGACTCATAATTCTTCCTGCAAGAAGGGGATGCATGGCTGCCCACCACAGGAGACATGGCCATTGCCCAACCATCCAGGAATTTCCCTGGGCATTTGGCACACAGCAAAACCCGCTGCGGTAAAGCTTTGCAGTAAGCTTTACTGGATTGGGAAGGACCAGTGGGTCCCAAAGCTGCACTGGCTCCCACTGTTACCCCAAAATGCCTGGCATCAGCAGCAGAGGAAAAAGGTCTCCGAACACCAGCCTCTAAGAACAGAGTGGGAAAAGCATAAAAGGGAAGGGCTAAAATAATAGCATCTGCCCCCAAGGCTCTGGGGACTCTGCCCCGGCTGCTGAAAGGCCAGGAAAGGCCCAGGAAGCGAAGGCACTTTCCACACCAAGAGAGCAACTTGGTCTCCGAACATCTGCCTCCAGCCAAACTTGAGGTGAAGGACAGACACCTCGGAGAGGTTGGCACCCATTCGTAAGGTGCCAGAAGTTTCAATAGAAAATTACCTGCATGTGAAAGAAGCTCTCCCCACCCAACAGCTAATGAAGGCGGGCAGCCAGGAAGACAGCCAGACGTACCTCCTCATGCCTTCAACCATGAGCCTCTCATCTCGCGAGCTGCTCCACGGGTAGTACCCGGTGAGGAACTTCCATGCTTCTGACCTCACGGACAGGTCCAGGCCCTGGGGACGACAGCACGGGCGGCTCGGGAGGGTGCTTTCAGGTTTTCCTATTTTATTAGTAGGAAACTTCTCATTGTGGTTAAAGGGTTTCCAGGTTGCCATTTCACTTAAAAACAAACTGGTGAACAGTCACTATTTGGGGTTTTCAGGAAGGCTTCCCCACAAACAATAAATTTTTCAACAGAAAACGCCTGCAATACGTTTTTAAACAAAGTTGTTCCTATCTCGGTTATAATTTCAGAAGCATTTTCACCAAGATGTTCCAAAACAGAAAGGTTCAAAACAAACCACAACTTTCCACCACACAGCAAATAGCATTTTCCCAACCAGCCCTCACCAAAACCTCTCTGGAGGTGACGCACTGGTCCTGCCTGTCCACAGTGTCCCCACCCCAGCCAGGCATCATGTCACGAGTGGGCAAGGCCTGACCTGCCCAGAAGTTATCCCAGCTCACCTGAACCACACTCAGCCCCAACTCTTTCCACAGGGGTCAATTCAAGACCAAAGTGGCTGCGTTTAAGCGCAACAGTAAAATTTCTCACTGCCAGCACAGGCAACGGGGAACCAGGGTGTTTTCACAGCTCTCGAAAAGTGTGACAGGTTGTCTGTGTTCATCTCTAAGCTCTCCTGGCTCCTTTCATGGAAATGAAAAGCTTTTTTTAGAGGCTTAAAAAAAGTGTTTTGTGATAAAAATCAATTCTTCCTCACTGGGCAAAGCTGACTAATTTGTAAACTGCAAGAAAAGAAGCAGCAACAAGAAAGCAAGCAAGCAAGCAATGCCAAATGAGGATAAGTGTGCAGCATCGCTAGGCAGAGGGATGCTATTTGATCAACAACTTATATATCCTACAAAAACGGGGGGGGGGGGGGAAGCCACCTTTCCAGGGATCGTTAACCCTTCAGCTGCCTCCCCAGGCGAACCTGCCCTGCTCTGAGGCTGGGAACACTCCTGGAGGTCAGAAGCATTTCACAGCCCTTTGCTGCTCCCAGGAGCGTTAGCAGTTTCCTGGAGCCTTTCCCCTCAACAGCCACAAGTGACCGCTGGCTCCCACCAGTGGGGACCACTGGGGCATTGTGCTGAGAGAAAAACGAAGGTGGCTCAAAGGTCCCTGCTTGTCTCCCTGTGCTACCTAGTAAAGACCTGCATCCCAGTCTGGACCTGGACTCTCCGAGGTGAGAGGATAACACACATTACTTTCCTCTCCTCATCACCGTCTTTGTTTCAGATCTATCTCCTCACCCTGTCAAGGATGATGGATGAAATAAAAACCCAAGATTTCACCAGGTGGCCGCTCTCATCAAAATAGCCTTCCCATTCATTCTGGTTGATGGGCAGCTTCTTGGTTTCCTAGAGGCAGGAAGAGAGATGGGGGTTAGTCGGGTGAGGAGGAGAAAACAGGAGAGAAGAAGCTGCTCAGCTGCACAAGCCACCTCCAAGCAGGGTAAAAGAACGTTATCGGAAGTACACTTACATATTTTAGGCAATGCAACCCTAAACACAGGTTTACGGTCGCTCCTTGACTCTGTTTACAAGACCCAAATGGGTTCCCAGCTGGCTGCTGTGGCTGGAGCAATGCAAATGCTTTCTTCAGCTCAAGAAGCATAGGCGTGAGCCACTAATGTGGGTTATTGCAAGGTTTCTGCTGTGCAGGGACTGAGACTCCGACAGCTGGTAAATGCAGAGCAGAGGCTCTTTAGCACAAGGCATTGCGGCTCAGGTCTGGAAGTCCTACCTTCAAACCTTTCCAAGCTAGCCAGCATGACACCTCACAGATCATGACACATGAGGCCAGGTCTTCATTCTCAATGTCGGCTTTGTCCACCGAGCAGCGTTTGAACACTCACCACCCTCCGCTGCCCCCCAACAGCTCCCTACCGTGCAGCCGCAGGGTGTCCCATCCCTCATAGCGTGGGGAAGGGAGGATGCAGCTACCCGTGCTACCATTGCACCTTCAATTCAAGCATTTCTGCTTCAGTGCCCAGGCCTCCCGAGAGTGGCTTTTGGCACTGTGATAACTACTCATGGTCTGCCATGAAGCATCTCCCCAGCATACGCATCCCCTGCTGCCCGCATGTCCCAGGCTTGCTTGTTCCACCTTTTCTTTCTAAGCTGGCAGCATTCAGGTCCCTTCACTCTCAGAGATCCAACCTGGAAGGCAAGTGGCTTGTGCTTCCCCTCTTCCTCCTCCTCCTCCTCCTCTGGCCCTTGTATCCCCTGCAGCTGCATCCCTTTCTTTAGATTCCTAATTGCTGCCTGGGTTAACACCACCCTGAGGCTTGTAAACCACATCAGCAACCTGTTTGCCTTCAACTCTTAATTCCTCTCGCCTCTGTACCCTAACTCCCATTGTGGGAAAACACAGACCCAAGCCTACACTGTTCCATTTAATTCCAGTCCAAGCCTACTTCTAGCAAAGGATGAAAGGCAAGTATGGTGCAGGTTAGCACTGCTAATTAGAAACAACCAGAGAGGAGAAATTAAGAGAAGGAAAATCAGCAGAACAGGCAAGGAGAGCAAACGTTATTAAAATCAGAAAGTTCTGCATCCAGCAGAACAAACAAACAATTAATAATGTGCCTCCGCAGGTCAAAAGACAATCCGTGGAGAAACGACTATCCAGGCAGCGATGCTCAGGAAACATGCCATCAATACTGATGCCCAACTCTTTCAACAGAGAGGGAGCAGAGAAGCTGACTTCTTTTTTAAACCTGGCAACAAACTGAAGGGAAATGAGAGTGGATTTTCCTGCCTCTGGTGGACTTGCCAGCTCTGGGCACTGACACAAATGCCAGGCTGGAGAGCATTAACAGCATTACACTGAATGACATTTGAGAGCTGCACTTATAGTCACTCCCCAAAAGTATGCAGATTTGCCTCTAATGCACATGCACCTGGTATTTTCAAATTATTTTGTAGGAAGAGGATGCCCCTAAGCTCCCTTCCAAGCCCCTTGGTCCCCACAAAGAGCCAACAGCCTCCTTGCTCCAGCCACCAGCTGCTGACAGTGTCCGAGACCTTCAAGTCCACAAGTGTAGGCATCATGAGCAAAGGGTCGGCCTTTAGAATATAGGTGCCTTTTCAGATCTGCATGCCCTGTGTTTCTGCTCCCTCTTTGGTTCTGCTTACAAAAGGGTGGGTTTGTTATTATTATTATTATTTTTTAATCTGCATATTCTTTGATCCCACCTGCTGCTTCTGCACAGAAGTCCCAACAAGAACCAACAGGTCTGGTAGCTCTCGCTACAGCTACCAGACACAGGAAGAGCATATTGGCCAAAGTATTACCATCACAAGAAACCACTTGCAGCTGCTCTTGGAGACAAGGCTATCTGGTCTGATTCCAACAGCCATTCTCACGTTTGTTTAGTCATCCGCTATCAACTCTCCACCCTCCAGGAGAAAACAGACCATGTCCCAGTTACTGACACACTTGCGACAGTTCTGCTCACCTTGGGACTAGGGGCACAGGAGAAACATGGTGCAGAAAACCCAGGCTGGCTCCAGATGAGCCAGGCCAAGGTGCACTACAGAGCCAGAAGACTCAGCCTGAAGGACCTAAACTGGAACATCGTCACAGCACCAGGCTACACCAGCGAAGCCAGTGCTTGCCCGGAAGCTCCGTGGTAAATCACAACCTACTGACCTCTCAGATCCTGTCTCTGATACACCTTCAGGGTATATTTCTGTCACCCTGCACATACGCATTTGGGCTTTAATCTCTTCTCATTCCTCCTAAGAAAATCTCCTGAGCTGAATATAGTGTCTGGGGGAGTATTAAAAAGAAGTATATTGCGTATGCTTGCCAGGTGCTTACTCCACTCTCAGCAACCACACTGGGGACAAGATACTGGGCCAGGCAAGTCAGTTTGCCCGTTGTCATATTCATTTCCCATCTTCGCTGAGCATGGGCTGGTGGCTAAGAGCTGCAAAGAGCTGCTCCGTCCCTGCTACTCCCCTTGGTCTCGGTGCAGCCCCCCGGCTTGGTGGGAGTCTGTCGGCTGCCTCGAGGGCTCTCGGACAACAGAGGTCTGTTGGGAGCCAGCAGGGTGCACACACTTACCAGAAGGGAGGAGAAGGAGGATCTGATCTGTGAAATGCTTGTTTCAGAGCAGATACTCCCCATCTCTCAGCTTGACTTGCCTTCAAGCGCTCCGCAGCACGACGGATACAGCTGGGGGGTGATTTTAGACCCTTGTTCTTCCTTCACACATCTGCAGGAGGAGGGGAGGGGGCTGTGTGCTTCCAAAGTGGAGGCACTGTGCCGGGTGAATGCCACGAGGTCACAGAGATATGAGGTCACAGTGACACAAAGTCACGCGTGACAAAGGCTGCAAAGGTCAGGATTCTTTGCAGGAATGTCCTCGCAGGCCCGCACTGCAAGGAAGCACTCCCCTAAAGGACTGGGCACGAATCTGAGCCCCTCAGCAGGAGTTAAAGATGACCAAACCGTTTAGCATCTCTTGGGTTTGCCGATGACCTATTTACAATGGCTTTGGTAGATCTCAGTCTATATCCCATGTATAATGTGATTACAAGGCTGTGTAATTGCTGCATAATTGTCCTTCTTCCTGAGGCTGGTGCACCCTGGGGTTCCAGCCTCTCTATCTTAATTAAAAAGAATAAATCTTAATCAATCTCAATCGTAATTTCGGGGGGAGGGGGAAGTCTCTCAGCACTTACCTTTGCGAAACTAACATTTCAGATGGAAGAGGAATGTGAACCCATGTGGTGAAATTAGCCTGAAAAAGATCTCAGAGGTGCCAAGTGCCCCATCATTAAGGGTCTAATTGAAGACTATTTTAAACAGTAGTTTAACTCCTCAGTGACTGATCATTTGGCAAGAGCAAAGCCTCAGGAAAAGCAAGGCTATACACCTGCCAACTACAAAGCATTTCCAGGCAGACAGGAATCCTCATCACTGGCTTTTACAGAGAAGGAAAACAGGGCACAAGTAATGAGACTGGTGCAGGCAGAGATACTTGCTATCCTCCGACTGGTGGGATGCAGGGGGTTGTCTGCACAAGCAGATCAGCCTCTTCTCATCTTCAAATCAGAGGGAGCAATTCCATGTCTCATTTTCCTCTAGTAGCAAAGATTTAAGATCCTACACACTTCATTCCCACTGTCTTTTCACCCACCCCTTCACAGAGCCTTGGGTTTCAGAAATGCGGTTATACGTGGGACCTTGATATGCATCAGGGTTAAAACCAGAAAAAGGATACTGACTGCAAAGAGATGGTGACCTTTGATGCATTGTGATTACGCCATGTTAAATGTGTGGCCTTTAACAGCTCAGCCTGGCTGCCTGTCCCTCTGTGGGCAAGCTGCGGGCAGGCAGAGGCATGGAGAAGACTTGGACACAGCTCTCCCTCCTCTCGAGAAAAGAGTAGGGGGGAACACAGAGTTTTAAGGAGAGAGCAAGGGAAGTTGCTCTCCACTCCCCTTGGAGCCCTGAGCGAGTCTGTGGCACCTCCACTGAGATGATTTGGGAGGGAAGCTCCCTCCTTGCCTGCGGCTCACTGTTGGTGGTTGAGCCCACACAACGTGGAGTAGGACAGCACGGAAGGACGCAAGTTGTCTGCGTGCTCACCTCACCTGTGTGCCAGGTGTCAGCCAGATGCAAACTAACTCCTGCCTGCAAACCAATAAACCGCATCAGCAATAGGTCAGACCTAATAAACTTTGCTGTGGTCTTGCCACCACACTGCCAGGAACCAGGGAGTCCAAAGACCAGAAGAGGAGGAAGAAGAAGGGCTTTCCAAGACAAGGATCTGGAAACAACCACTGAAGGGGAAGCTAAAAATTGATGGTATGGCTTAAGGACACAGTGAGAGAGAGGAAGCCATACTGAGAACTTTGCAGATTTCTGCTGAACAAAGCTGCCCCACATGGAGAGGTTGCTCCTGGAAATAAGCACAGATGAGGCAAAGGCATAGACTGTTACCAGTGGGGGAGACACCAAGATGATGGTCATAGTCATCAAACCAAAAAACAGAGGAAAAGGAAAGGACCTGGTGTAAAGGAGGCAAAGAAGAAAAGAACAACAAGCGACAAGGCAGAAGGATATAGTTGGGAAAAGTCCATTTTACAGGATCAGGGAAGGATTCATGCACATATTCTCAGGGTCACCTGTGTATGACACCAGTGCGCTGTGTTCAACACCAACATCGTCAAGCAGGCAGGAGGAGACTGCAAAGTTTGGCTGGTTGGGCAGCAGTGTGGAAGTGAGCCAGTCAATTGCAAATCAATCAGTCAACACTCATTACTGCAAACAAACCACCAATTATCTGAGAAATACCATGCAAGTGTTAGCAGCTGTGTGGGTGATATGCTCATGCAAGCAACACACAAGGGAAGATTTGCCCAAAATCACCATCTCCCTCCCACAGTCCTCTCATCTAGAACCTCAAGAGCTGCCCGACTAGCCCTGCTACTCCAGTACTCCTAGAGATAAGCCACCCAGAAAGCAGATTATGTGCTTGGAGAGAGCTGAAATGAGATTATATGATGTGGCACATGAAAGAAGAGAAGACTAAGCACAAAGAAATTCTCTTTTGCTCCTGTGTTCTTGAGGAGTAACTGGGCCAGATCTTGTCTCATGTAATAACTACTTTGTTGTCTTCACTTCTGACTGAGGCTGATAAGAATCTGCCCCACTCACTATCCAGGGAAGCCAAAGCAAGCTGCAGAAGGGCAAAAAAAAAAAAAAAAAAAAAAAAAAGAGTGAAATGAGGAGGAAAAGAGAAAAGAGTGATCCCAAGAAGCTCTGGGGAGAGCTAATGGAGGAGGAGAACTCAGCTAATTACATTCCCGGAAATCTCACTACTTCCAAATGAATTTTTAATGAAAAAATAATGCTTTTTTCCAGTTATTTAACATAGAAAGGAAAAGCTCCAGAGATCACCATACCATCCCCCAATAACTACCTCTTCTGGGCATCTTAAGTTTACACAGAGAGAAGAACTAGAGTTCTTTCCAGACAGGTCCTCTTGACCATGAGGAGACAAGACCAGAAGTGAATTCAGCCTCATGCAGACCTGAGGGGTGAACCCAGCTGACAACTGGCTCTTTAAAGTGAAGCCAGGGATATGTGAACTCATACAGATCATGTCATGATCACATCCATGGGAACTGAAGTCAGAGACTTGCTGTGGAGGCCCCAGTTGTGGACTGAAGAAGTTTTTTCTATTTAAACACAAGGATGCACCCGAATTCCCCAGGTCTCTGAAGGCAATGAGAAGGCCTTGCTTAGCATGGGTCCCTGTGGGAAGGCCATATGATGCCACAAACCAAAAGCAGGCAGTACCTCCAAAACCAAGAACACATCCTCCTCCACCATCCAGGGGAATCCCCCATGACAGCCTTCACCTCTGCACTCAGCAAGTAGCACCCATAGTGTTCAGGTCACTGGAAAAGATGTATCATGTCACAGTGCAAGGAGTTTTAAAGATTTTACTGTTGCACTGCATTTTTCTCTGGGATTTCCTATGAGGACATCAGGGTCGCCGTAACAGCACAGTCATTCCTGATGGCTTGGCAAGACTGCAGCATTGCTGCATCCAGGCAAGTTGCAGCCAGCCTTACCTGAGCTGTGTCACTCTTCAAAGGGCCTCAGTGAACCACAAAGGGATTTTTCTGAATTATGCTGCCACATGTGGTCTCCTGTCCCGTATGGTCAAGGATGTAGCACTGAAGACATCTGCTACAGCATGGCACAGACAAGTATTTAGTATCACGATACACCATTTCTACCTCTATGTAGCCTGCCATAATGCTCCAGCCCCTTCTCTGAACAGTTGCTTCACCCAGAGGGAAGGGTTTCTCAGTCTGGCTCTCAGCTTTACAATTCAATTGCTTTTCAAGCCCTCTAAGAGAGGTCTGCTTGGAGCCAGACGAGTCGGCAATCCCTCATGAGCCATATACCGTGAAGAACTTCCCTTACCCCAGGAGATAAAGTAAAAACTGAGGGTAGATATAGGGGAAAAAACACTGTGATTTATTCAAAAGATGGAGAAAAATTCTAAGATTAGTTTTGAGATGAGAGGGCTGATCCATACCATTTCAAACAATCTGCAAAACTATAGCACAGTCAGACGCACCAGGTCCTGCCTGGGACACTGCACCCCCTAACGCCCACAAAAGATCTTCCCCCTGCAGATAAGAGCTGAATATGGGGCAATTTCCCTGGCCAAAGCCCCCTCGCTGCCCTCACAAAAGTACTTACTGACTCCCCATCTCCCATTGCGCCAGCCCAGGAGCGCAGATCCCTTGTCCCATGAGCTCCAACGATCCCCAGCTGCAAGATGGTCACTGGGCACTATAACTGGGGACCTTACCTCCAGGCTTCACCAAAGCATAACACAAGACATACCCCTGACTGTCCTCAGGTCAGAAGAAAAAGCCATATAGCAGCCTGGAAGCCCTGAATGCTTAGGAAAAAGGTAAGAGGACAAGATAAACATGCAGTAACACTCCCCAGTGGCTCTCAGTTCCTCACAAGTCCGAGCCACAGGTTGTACTGGTACCCCTAAGTTCAAAAAAAACCTTAATAATGTTTGAGCTTGTTTCTCCTTCCCACCCTCAACATTTGCCTAATTCCATCCTGAATCTATGTTTCTAGCTAACACAGCAAACACAGCTGAGCTGAATTATGGGTTGTGTGAACAAGTCCTTTCTTTGTCTGTTTTAAAACTTCTTTCATTTGATGTCTTCTGGTTCTTGTGTTATGAGAAAGAGTAATCACTCCCCGCTCACCCTGCCACGCTGCTCAGGGTTTTATAGACCTCTATCATAGTCCCCATCAGTCATCTCTTTCCTATGGTGATGAGATGCAGTCTATTTAAGCTTTTCTCATATAGAAGCCGTTCCGTCCTTCTGATCTCCCTTGACACCCCTCTAAATCGTTGTACAGGGGGATCTGATGTCTCAATACAAGCAGCTAGGAGCCGGAAGACGTGCGTGAGAAAGGTACAGGCAACTTGCTATAACTGGCCAAAACCTCTAAAAGTGAAAAATGATTTTGATTATTTCCATCTTTAACTATCTCGCACTCACAGGGGGCCAGTCTTTCAGGCAGCATTCAGGCCCATGATCTGAAAACCTGGCATCTTAAAATTGTCTCAAACTGTGCCTTGAATCACTGGGCAATTTTGAAACTCTTGACTACTTTGCCTGGTGAGTTCAGCTCAGCCACAGTGCTCTCCTGTCTTTTGGCTCCCAGAGAGACTATGAAATACTCAAGGAAGAGCACATAGGTAAGAGATTTCCAAGGAGCTCTTGTCTCCCACTTGAGCAAGTGAAACCTGGAACCACAGAAATCAGTGGGAAAAGAGGAGATGGGGTCTTTGATGAAGCCAGGATTTTACCTCGGTATCTTTCTACTTAAGCAAGAGGGTCTTAAAAGAAAACGAAGACAGGCATATTCTTTGTGAGGCAGGAAAGGGTGTTGGGATGTAGCAGCCCCTTTGGGTAGCATATCCACCATTGTCCACATAGCTGTTAGGCTTCTCTACCAGCATCTTAAAGCAACCCATTCATCTTTTATGGATGCAGGGCTGAAAACATTCTCTCCCTGCCCCCATTATTGTTCTTAAAAATTGTTCCATCAAAGAGATCTATGAAAGGCTCAATTCCTAGCTGACAAGCTATCTGTTTAAAGTTTATGTGCCCAGGAACATTCACAAAGACTTATTAATGGGAAACTGCTGAAGGGAGCAAGCCCATAGGCAGCTGCTACACAAACATATCTCTATTACCATTTAATGCTCCCCAGCTTGGTGAAGTAGCACCATTCTCACTCCTTGCCGTGCCTTCTCCCTGCTTCAGTGCTCGAGACTTGCTTATTGCCTGCCAGCCAACTAGAGCAGATAGGTCTCTGAGGGCCTGACAGAGAGACAAGACAGTACATGGAGATCCACCTTCCCCAGAGGGGTGAAGCAGGATGCATGACCTGCCTTGGATCTCTGGAGCTCCAGGCTCCAGCTGCAGCAACAAGAAGGGGCATCATCAAGGAGGCACCTGATGAGCAGCTCTCCAGGTCTCCCCCTGGACCATGGCATTTCAGTCTGCAAGGAAGGACAGCTGCTTGCACTGTGATGAGGTAGACATAGAATTAGCAGGGCCACATGTCTTCTGGGGATCAGAAAAGCAGTTAAGGAGCAGCCAAGTTTAAGAAGGAATAAATAGAAACAATCTCCAATTCCTAGTGACACTCTGGAGTATTTTAACACTCTCTGCTCCCTGGAAAGATCCCAGAAGACATGGAGGGAGCTGTGCATGGATGCTCTGAGTGGAAAAAGATGTTGGGGGGAAGAAGGGCTGGGGATAGATAGAGCCTGAGGCTTCTGCCTGCTCCAGGACAGTGCTACAGGGCATCCTGCACCCCAAGGACGAGAAAAAGTAGGAAGGAAAAAAAAAAAAAGAAAAACACACAAGCACATTGCTGCTGTTGCCTGGGAGGAGGAGGAGGAGGAAGAGGGCAGCAATACAGAGATGGACACATGGTACATGACTTCTTTTGGGGCTGCCTGGTGAGCTAGTCACGAGGAGGTACCCTTCCCTGGCAGCTCCACTAGCCAAGGGAGTGGCCTTTCCCCTTTCCCAATCACTTGCTGCCCAGGGAAAAGTGCTCTCTCCAGCACTGGTTTTATTCAAGCTGGAAAAAATAAAGAAAATAAAGAAATGAAATAAAAATTGACCCTAAACCATGTCAAATAGGAAATCTAAGTAACTGCATTCACGTTTGCCCTGGGCTGTATTTTACTCCTAGCATGCTAAAAAAAGAGGGCTTGACCTTGCCTCCTTGAAATCAAAGATTTATCAGCAAACGCTGGCACAGCTCATCGAAACAGGAGAGGAACACAGCTGAGATGAATGGACAATAAGGCCAGTGCTGCTTCCTCTTTCTAATGCACATGTAAATAAATGCAGTGTTTCCAGCTAGCCAATGATATATGAAAGGTAAATGATCCTATGTTATAACCAGTGCTTTTTCTGGTGTGAGATTTCAAACCTTGGGGTTATTCCTGTGGAAGAAGAACCCTACAGAGCGTGGCCACCCTTTCAGACCCTACCAGTCACATAGTAAAACCCATCTCTGGCTGAGAATTGTAAAGTACACCAGATGCTAGAGACACCCCAGGTAATGGGTGGTCTGGAAGCACAGCATAGCCGGGGAACAAAAACAACATTCCTGGGATGCCAGACCACTGCAGATGGTGTTCAGCCAGGTCGCAGGGTAATCCAGCTGTGCAAACCTGAGGGGCTCTCAGGCTCCCCATGCAGGGATTTGAGTACTCAGCAGCGGACATGCCCTTACCGTGGTGACTGCAAGCAAGCAGCTCAGGCATTTTCTCTCTCCCAGCCCTGCAGCTGGTGGTTGACGTGGCCATGCTGCATCCTGCAATACCCACTTCTGCAGGCTCCCCTCACTTCTTGGAGGGATGGGGCGTGTCTCCAGCCTCTCATCCAGACATCAACCTTCTGCCCAGGAAGGCTTGGCCCGCCAGCTTAATATCCTGCTCTTCTGATAAATACAAATGGCCATGCAGTTCAGTTTAATTTGACAAGAGGACAAAACAATAAAAGCCTTTAGACAAGAGATGGGTATTAAGCATGGGAAGACTTTCTTGTGATGAGAGACAGAAGACGCTGGGACTGTTAAGCCTGAAAGGATGAGATATCCTGGTGGAAACATGCAAACATCTTTGAGCGCGATCTTATGTCAAGCTTCCTCCACAGATCAATATTGCCAAAAAAATGTTTGCATTCGGATGTCTCCATCACCTCCATAGTATGCTCCTGCTTGTGGAGGGCTCTGAATTCCTTCATCATCCACGACAGGATCTAGTCTCACACCACTCCCAGGAGGAAGGGAGGTACAGTGCTTCTTCTATAGGTAGGGAAGAGAGGCTGAGAGCTCTGCTGAAGGTAGACAGAGCCCAAGATGGTATTTGAACCAACACCCTCTCTAACCATGTATAGGGGCTCTGTCTCTCGGTCCATCATTTTGCTGTTTTAGAGCCAGATTTTCAGATGAGCTTAAACATCTGGCACAGAGGTCTTTTGAAAAAGCCATCCTCTGACGGTGAGACTTGCTAGAGACTGAGCACCCTTTATACTCCAGCCCGGACAGGGGTGAATCCCACAAGTATCGAAAAAGCCTAGCCTCCAAAGTCACGTGTGCTCCATGAATGGATGAAGCTGATCTTATATAAATGGAGAGTAATGATGAGTCTTGTTCTTTCCCAGCAGCCGTGTGGGAAAAGCCATCAGCATTAGAAAAAGAGACACTCCCCAAACACCCACAAATCTTTTTAATGCAACAGCCTTACGTATTGATTACCCACAAGGCTCTGGTGTGGCCAAATTAAGCAGCTACTGGGAATACCCACAAAGATTTATGGACTCTGCTTTGCAGTATTTAGGTTTCTGTGAGGACACAAAGGATGTCATTTTTGGTATCACTCCATTTGTTCATGATATTACTTCCTTTTATAGGTTCGATAAATTTTTTAAAAAGCATTTTTATTGAGTCATTTCCTAATGAACAGCCAAACCAATTGCCTTTTTAGAAGAAGTCAAGGTAATATTGACAGTTTATGTCAATGTAAGAAAAGCAAATTAATGTTGTTAACTCCCCAGAGTTCACGGGCCCTCACCAGTGTGGAAATATCCTGGGACCAAAGGACAGAAAGAAAAAGATCCAACACAGATGTGGTACACGATTCACTTAGTACACACCATCATCCTTTACTGAGCCCAGGACTGGACTTCAGTGGTGAAATATTCCTACCTACCTGAGCCCCACTCAGTGTCTATTGCAAGGAAGGTCCCCACCTATTGGGAAAGGTTTCCTTTGGCTCAGGCTTTAACGACAGGCTGGATATTCTGATGGAGCATCCCAAAACAAATAGATACCACTATACCAGTCTGCACATCTGACTGGTAGGGGAGAGGGAAATGGGACCAGTGCTGGATTCCACCTAGAGATGATCTGCAAAGCAAGTGGACCCAGAGAAGGAGAATCAGGTGTCACAAGGACTAAAGAAAGGTATGCAAGATGTGGTGAAACATTACAGGGACCGGTCAAAAAACAGTGGGACAGAGTGGAAAAGGGGAATCCAAAGTACAAAACAACCTTCCAAATTCCTCGTCTCGGTTTACAACACTGTCGACAGCATCCAGCACAACCACCAACACCAGGAGCAGGCCTTGGAGATGACGTTCTGGTCTAGAAAAGTAGTCAGGGCCTAGCAACAGACAAGAACTGCCCTCAGCTTACTTTATGAGAACAAAGATATCCACCCACAGCAGTTAGAATCATTGTGGGTTATTCATTGACATTGCCAGACCAGTGCAAACTCCTCACTTGGACACACCAGTCATTTAAAGAGGTTTATTTGGGGCAAGCTGGAAAATTACAGGGGGCGAGGAGACAAATGACACTGAGATCACCTACACTGTTGCTTGCTCTAAGCGAATTACACTGGTTTAAATTCAGACATGAGGTTATACCCAGAACATATTTCCTGGATAAATAAGCCACTGGCCTTTTACATTTGTAACTAGGCAACATGCAGACATGTGGGTGTAGGATGCCAACGAAGTGTTTAGATTGGTTATTATAACCTTTTATTTACTGTTGGGCCAATGCTATTCCCTCACTCTGAAGAGAAAGGAAGGTTTATTGCCAAGCTGAGTGGATTTGGACTCCTGCCTTATAACCAAGCCCCACAAGAAAAAAAAAAGTGGTGTTAGATCTTTGTTTGCCACAAGCACCAGATCAAGGGTCCCTGCTGCAGCTCCTGCACCAGCTCCTGGTGTGGGGAGTAGGTCTTTAAACATTTAACATGGTAAATCAGCAGCACAGAAGATAGAAAAGTAAAAATCCTGGAACAGCCCCATTTTAAGCCTTTAGAGACAAAGCCCCATTAAACTTTCATGCCCTCCCTTTAGCCTTCTCACTGCCCTGCTCAGATCTGATTTAGCAAACACACAGCCATAAGCAGGCCTGGGAACCTGCTTTAAGGAAATTAAAGAAAATAACACACCAGGGCCTGGTCACAGAACAGCACAACACAGTCTCCGAAGAAACAAAGGCCGTTTCTTGTGACGTGCCATCACGGACTGCTCCGGGGTGGAAGGCTTGTACTGAATGCCCACCACCAAGTATGACAGCGTGTTTGCAGCCCCACTGGATTAGGTGTTTTAAGCACAGCCTTCCCGATTCCTTCTCACTATGCCAAGAGGGTTTTTTTTTGTTACCCATCCTGCAAAGTTTCCAGTGGAAAATAAGGAGGTCGCATAGACCTGGCAGTCAGCAGTACTGGAACACAGTATTTTGGGCTAAAGTATTACTCACCAAGATGATTTCCATCAGCAGCTAGTAGCTGTAAGTCTCATCTTTAGAAATCCGCCAACCCCTGGAGGGCAGGAAAAAAGAAACCTACACACCTGTGCCAGCATCTGTTGCAGCAGTTGTCTGTACTATTGGAAGCAGCAGTGTTTGTTTGGCTCTTGTTCGGCAGGTCACATTTTGGACCCCATCACGTACACCCCAACGTGCTTTCAGGAGGCCAGCAGAGGCATACTCGTATTGCATGCCAAACAAAATGCAGTCATGCACAACATGGCAGGCACGTTCTTGGCTACAAATATCACCAAGATCAAAAACTCACTTGAGTTTTTAAAAGCAATTAGACATTTATATAGAGAATAGAAACCTCCAGGATTAGAAAAGTTAAAAAAAAAGGTACAATAAAAATGAAGGTAGAGTTTTGGCATCTATATTTAGTGAAATTTTCTCAATCTCATAAAAATGATTAAGCGTAAGCTTCTTGGTATGACGTTCACTTCAATACAAAAGATCTCAGTGAAAAAACCTCCAGAATGGTTCAAGCTAAAATATAATCCTCCCACTCCGCCCAGTGTTCTGCAGAAGCTTTTCTAAGTTTTCCATTTTGTCCAGGTTTCCCTCATGCTCTGTGCCACATTTCCCTTTTCACAACCCTAAACCACTCTCTCCGCCTTGGCCCTGCTGGAAGCACCAAGGGAAAAGGCCGTTTTCACCTTGAAGCGCTTCCAGCATGAGCCAGGGACACGCGCCGAGCGCTCCGACAGGTTGGCATGTCCCGTTTGCATGCCCGCATCCGACACAGGCCGTTTCACAGCAGCGTATCCGCAGGGAAGCAGATTGGGATTTTCCCTTCGGTGAGCTGCTGTGGAACAAAACCAAACATCACAAGGAGATATGCTTTCCGGAGACGGAGCGTCTCCTTTTTTTTCAGCCCACGTAGCGCGGGGAGAAGTCAACTATCTGCGCTTTCAGTTGACCCACCGTGCGGAGCGACCTAGAGACAGGCAGGAGCTTGCTTCCTATAACTGCATGTTTCACTCGGCCGATCTGCAGTTCACAGGCATGCTGCCTGGCTGCTGGGATCATTTGATATGTATCATTTCAGCAGCTTATAAGGCTCACACGATGTAGCATAATACCAGTTCAAACCATTCGGTTCAAAGAAAAACCAGCTCCCTCATTGCTGCTGTAGCCAGCCAGGTCTGATGCTCTGCTCTTTAGAAACGTGGCTTCTCCTGGGGAGCTGGCAGTAGTGAAGAGTCTCCTAATGAATACAAAATGGAGGGAATAGCTAATGCACATAGCTAACTGGGGAGCCCACAGGACTGTGCCACTTCCCTCAGTCCCAGGCACGTTGCAGTCAGGAGAGGAAAAAAAGTGTTTTCTGGATGTCCTCCCTGCTCTATGGCCCACAGGTGCATGAGAGCTATGAATATGGCCATGGCAGGATTTCCAGCCCCTTGGCAAGTTTGGGCCAGATTGAGCAGCTCTAGGAAGCAAGCCCAAGCACGCAGGGTTAGAGCAAACAAGCACATGGAAGGGAAAGCAGCTGTAGCAAAATCACTGGGGAAGACAGAGAGAAAAGTGTAGGGCATAGCTGCTGGCCGTGCTTTGCCCATCTGCCCAAAGTAGGAAGGACTCTGAGGGCAAGCTGTGCCGCCCAGCCCCGTGTACAGCAAACACAAGGTCATTCCAGGGCAGCAGGCTCCTCTCCCAAGCACCCGCAGCTATCCTGCCCCATTGCTTGCAGCATTAGCAAGCCTTGGACTGCCTCTCCCCACCCTGCAGACCCCAACAAGCCCCGAGGAAAAAGAGCCCCACATAAACGTCTCCTCCCCACTCACTACAGCCCTGACCTCCTCACTGGTGGGTGACTCAACTCCATTTGAGCCCAAAGAGCCTGCAGGGCACAGGTTAGTGTCCAAGGTCAAAAGCACCCAGGGCAGCCTGCCATGGACTGCAGATGGATGTCTTAAGTTTGCCGAGGGCCGCCTGCATGCTCCTTCACTGCTACAGTTGCTGTTTCCTCCCCCTTCACTCCTTCTTAGTCAGAAAAAGCTTCTTCTACAATTTCTTTCTCCATGCTAGCAAAATGCATTTTTCAAATGAGCAGCTCCGGGAAAGCTGAGGCAGCCGGTGTGAGCGTCACTCTCTGGAGGAGCCCTAATGAGTGCTTTTCCCCCCGACACCAGCGACCTATTTCTTGCGCTGGTTTTGAAGCACAGCGCCAGGCAGCCAGCCGCCTGCCTTCACACCAAGCAGGGCAGGCACAGAAACCAGGGCGCTGTGACTGCCCCTGTCACACCACCAGGTCCAGTTACAGGCCGGCTCCCACCACAGCTGCCCCAGCCCGTGATCTGTACGCCAGCAGCTGCACCATCTGCCCCATGCCCTGGCCGCTGGAGGATGGAGGCACTTGATCCCCCTGAGCCAGACCCCGCTGAGCTGGGATCCCACTTTGCAGCAAGCACCAGTGCAGAAAGACCTTTCCCAAAGAGGAGCTCTCCTGGAGAGCCAGCAGTTGCTTTTTGCCCCTCTACATGCATCCTGCTAACAGCAAGGCCAAGAACAGGCTGCTGAAGCTCCCCGGAGGCAGCAGGGCTTCGAGGCGTCTTCCCAAGCCGGCTCCCTTCCCCACCTGCTCTGCACACCCTTCGGTTGGCGGTCACCCCTGTGCAAACTCATGGGGATGGACAGGATTCCTCTCCTGCAGGAAGCAGGACATAAGTGGTTTTGATGGGTAGCCTGGCTCCCTCCGAAGAGAGATGAGCGATACACCGCGGCAGCACAGCATGCGAAGTGGCAACCTCTCCCAAGCTGCACGGGCGGGGATGCAATGGATGGGGAGCAGAGGTGGGCAAGCTGCAGCTCCTCTTCACATTACCCATTAGACACCCGCGTTGCAGCCCCGCAGCCAGGGCTGGCCCAGACATTTCATAAGGGGGACTTCGGGATGTAGGAAGTGCCTTTGGTTTACAGCCTGAAAAACCTCAGGGCTGGAACTAACTTTATAAATACCAAATCTGAAAAGCAGCACCTGAATCCAGTGAGCCCACACAACCCCTTGCCTCTCAAAGGGGAACCCCAGAGCCGTCCTGGGCAAAACAGCCCAGCACCTCTCAGCAAAATATTGTCTGTGCACAGTGCATCACTGCCGCCACCAAAGCAGGGGAGAAGTGGGTGGCAGCAGGACCTTCGCCCTCCCACAAGTCTGAAACAATCATGGGGAAAACCAGCAAATTTCTTTTCTGCTCCTCTAGCCATTCAAGAAGCGTGGCTAATCTCTGCATGTGTTTCTCTTCCATTAGGCAGAATTATTGAACATTAAACAACGCGCGGAAAAGTGCAGAGAAGCAGATGGCTTGGAGGGGCTGAGTACCCCTGCTAGTCACATCCATCCTAGCAACAGGAGGGAATGGAGGTTAGGAAATGGGTTAATTAGAGGAATCTCTTTCCCAAACTACTCACTGAAGAATTGACTCCAATGAAAGCCATGTAATTGCATGGAAACATTGCGCACAGCCTGGCAAGCAAGGCATTCAGGCCGGTGAGACCCCGGGCGAGCAAGGGCTCTGTCTAACCAGAGAGAAGAGGCATGACCCACCGGTTAAGATTAGGTGCCAAAGCACCCAAAACTGCACTGCTGATGCGACCGCCAGTGGAGAAGGTTTTACCTCCCTCTGTCCCATGGCTGAAAGCTGGATGTTACCCAGGATTCCTCAGAGACCTGGTTAAGATTATAAATCCCATGTTTTCAAACACAGCGGAGTTTTTACAATAAACAGGTTGTCTCCAGCTCTTTGAGCAGTCTGATCTCCAGATCACACTACCTAGATGGACACTTTCCCAAGGGAAGCTACCCTATGGGATATCTCCCCTGAAAGTGGACATCGCTGCAAAAGAGCGGATCCTGGCTAGGCTGCTGTCTTGGGACACAGGGAAGCAGGGTTGTGGCCTGCTGGGATTCAGTTCCTCACTTTGAGGAAGAGAAAACACCTCCTACATCACAGCAGAGTTAAGGTAGCCACAGCCAGAGCCTCGGCTCACCAAGTCTGGCAAGTATCACTGGGTTTCTCTGGCTTGAAAGACAATAGGTCTTGCCCCAGCAGGCTGTGCCAGAACCACAGGGCCACCTTCCAGCTCCCAGCTTTACATAATCCTTGGCCATTTTATGCCCATTTTTCCCTTGCACTAGCACTGAGCCTCCAGATAAAGCACTGGCAATTCACCTAGCCCAGGAGAGGATGCCACCTACCCCAGAGGGAAAGGAGAAGGGATATTCCTAGGAGCACATGAAGCCCAAGTGCTGCTGAACAGCTCTAGCACACCTCTTCCCACCAGGCTCCTTGCTCCATGAGCTGTTGCCCCACTCATGGGGATTGAGGGGGCTGCAGCAATATGACTCTGGACAGAGAAACCAAGTTTATTTTGCATGTGGCCCTGGAAGGGACATGAACCAGCCTCTCCTCCATTACCTTGCAATGACTTAAAGAGTCCTTTTCCCTCCTCATGATGTATCCTCACACAATAATCCCACCCATCAGCTAGTAGAGCCAAGCCCGTCTTATAACAGACATCTTACTCCTCAGAGTCCTTTCCGTGGGTCTGCTCAAGTCCAAATTCACCTATTCTGAACAGGAAGATCAGGATCCTGATAGGACCTCAGCAACGCTTTGTACTATGACATTCGGGCTTACCTGACTATGAACCACCATGAGACGCTCTGCAAAGAGGGTCCTACAGGTGCAGAGAGAGCTGCATGCCAGGACAGCCAAATACTTCCCCTTCCTAGCAGAGGGAGTAAAGTCACTGTGCCTGCAAATGTCAGGCTGCCTCTTATACAGAGCCTTCTTTTGCATACTGATGCCAAGGCCTGTAGCTTCAGATCCAGGCCAAGCTGGTAGCCCCAAGATCCATGCAGGTATTATGCAGAAAGCAGAACCAGAGTGGGCAAACAGCAGTTGCTTCATATATGTATTTTGAAATAGTTGTCAAAGGCGATTCCAGTTTTTTTCCTCACTGCTATTTTAGCCTGGTGCAGCATTGCCTAATGTGGTCAGATGCAGTGTTACTGCAAATGCTATAACCATCACAGGTACTCAAAATAATGCTACACCAGTGATTAATGTCTAACTCCCCCATAAAAATGTCAAGCTTATGCCAGAGCAGTGTGAAAAGTGAAGCACTCAAGATCATTGAAGTGAACAAGTAATCACTCACACATGCCAAGACCCCTTGACTGTATAAATCTTTGCTGGAAAAGAGGAAGAGAGAGAGACCTGACCCCCAGCATCCCACCACTATTAGTGAAGACGACGGCAGCTGGCCAGGGCAGGGTCTCACCTGGTTGATCCAGCACACAGCTGTATTAAACACCAATGTAAGGTTTCAAACATGCTATGTTATCAGTGCAATATATGCATACATTAGGTATATTTGTATAATAAAATTTACAGCGCCTTCATCTACGTGCTCTGTGGAAGTCCTTTACTCCTGTAACACAACTTCTGGTGTAATCAGACCCACCGCAGTGCATGGGGCCAGCCAAGCAGGAGGCTTGTCATGGGAAACCGCCGCCACAGCATTTGCAAGGCTAACGTTAAGGCAGTGGAAGGGATAATTTATCTTTTATTTCGTACCTACCGGGAGCATGAACGTGTCACCCCCACACTCATCTGCCTCGTTTTCCCTCCCCCCCCCCCATATTCAAGAAAGCAAGCAAGAAGCTGCCCTGGCTCCCCGAGCCTTGCTGTTTGTTCTGAATTCATCTTCTCTTCATGCCGGAGAGAGTAGCGTTGGTGATGGACACCTGCTGGCCACAGGGCCACCCAGATCACCCCTCAGCCCAGTGTGAGCTGGAGTCTGGAGCAGGGCAGTATGCAGCACCCACCGTTTCTGCTGTAGGTAGAGACTGAGGGTCTCAGAACAGCCTCAGGGGGCTCATGAGAGGGTCACACATCCATTTGACATTGCATCCTTGGGCTCCTCCACCTCTGCTGTCAGTGGGGAGGGTAGACAACTAGGCTTACTCCTGGCTGCTGTTTTCCTCTCACCACTGTGGCTCTTCACCTCTCCACACCCCAGTGATACCAGGAGGACTGTTTGCAGGAATCCCACTCAGCTGTTCAAAGGGACACTGAGCTTTGACCACAGTGTAGGGCTCCACGCTCATGTCTGAACAGATCTGCTCTTTGTAATCATCAACCAGTGACCAGCCAACCCCCCACCCCCCCCAATCCTCCTCCTCCATCTGTCCCAGCCACCAAGTGCATGCTCACAGCAAAAACTTTGTGTAGAGGCATTGGGACACCCTACATGGTGGACTCCACAAGCTTTGCCTCCCACCCTCAAGGATATTCTGTACAAAGGACTTGACCAGCCTGGTATCTTAAGGACAGACTCTGGGAGATCAGCACAGAGATAAAGAAATAAGGCAGGACACACCAGCAGCCATCCCAGATTTGTTGTTCCCAGCCTGGGATTGCTTTGTGCTATACAGCTATATCAATCACTGTCGGTGGCTACCCTTTATCTGTTTGTTTGTCTGGAATTCAGAGCTCAGAGTAAATCTCTTGGATGCTGTTGTCACACGTAGGCTGCCTGCAATCTTATACTTCATTTGTTTGTGCAGTGGAGCAAGCCTATAAATAAAGGAATTCCTCCTGAAGCAGATAATAGACAGAAGATAGTTTCAGATAACGCCAGCAATAAAACTAGGGGAAGCTTTACAGTCTCGCACTTAGATGGATGCAGGAGCAGGATGCTACACAAGCCTGTTAAGCAGACTGAATTGGGTGCTTTTATCCTCTCTTAGGAAGATGCCCTTAAAACAGAAGATCCTTGTAAATCCAGCTGAGCACCCTTGCTTGTTGCTACAGGCTGCGTTACCATGTATACACCATGTTGGCTCCCATCAAAGCCCACGCGCTCTTGATGGGAAGAACCGCTGGCCCAGCAACCCAGCCAGCTTGTCAGACTCTGGAGCGGAGGGAAGGGACAGGCCCACGGCCACCAGCTCTCCTGTGGCCAAACCGGACCTCGAGCACCACTCTCCTGCACACCAACCGGACTGCCTGGGGCTGATTAAGGTGGAGTTTATGAGCTATGTAATGCATCTGTGGCATTATCAGCCTAATTTTGCAGAGTGCTTTGTTCCTACTGCCAGGAGACTTCTGCAGGACGAAAATAGACCCATTACCCTGGTTATGGAAGGGATCGCGCTGAGCCAAGTCAGAGCAGTGCCAGAGCATTATTCCCCTCCCAGAGCCTCTGGGAGTCAAATGCAGCTCTAGGACTACTAATAGAGAAAATCACCACCAAAGCACTTAGGGTTCCCTCCCCAGGGGTCTGTTGCGGCATCCCACCCCATGACACGGCATGGAGTTTAGAAAACAAGGCATTGCTCCAGGCAATCCCTCCCAGCAAAGCCTGCCCCTCATCCGGCCACTGCATTCAGAAAGAGAATCCGATTTTGGTGCAGCTCTTTGCATGATGTTTATCCACTTTAAGTTCAGCCTGTTTCTGCAAAGACCTTTCTGGGACACTTTCCAGCCTTCTGTCTCTGTTTATCTTGAGCCACTGATAAGGAAGAGGAAAAAACCAACCCACAGTAACAGGCAATCTGGTCTCTCCAAACACTGAGTCTCCTTTCCCCTTGTTGCTGACCTGTTATTGTCTCTGTTCTTTTCCTCTCCTCCCTTAGGCAAGAAGGGAGAATATCGTCTAGCAATTACTTCTCCCAGTGTCATCAGCTGCTCAAATAAAAACTGGCCTTTAGGAGACTGAGGGAGGAGATGGATTCATTTTGTTGCAGCCCTGAAAGCTAATCTACCTGTCCCTACCTTCCCTCCATCCACTTAAACAACTACTTGACCTCAGCAACTTCCCAAGCCCATTAGCATCAGTCCAAAAACTGTCTTGTTCACATAACTGAGGAAAAACTTGTTTCAAAATAAGCAGCATTTTTTTCCATGGGAAGAATTTGCTATCCACTGGGGAGGGAAAACAGGGTGGTCATGCAGGGAGAGAACCAATTTCTCCTTTGACCAAAAAGCAATACCTTTTTTTTTTTTTTTTTTATTTCTGACAGTCTGGAGGTCAAAATTCTTCCAGTTCTTCCAATTCTATGAAATTTTTGGATACCAAAATGGGTTTCCTGCAAGAAGTTGACATTTCCTTTCAAAATGTTCAAGAAAGCAAAAAACCTATTTGCTTTTTTCGTCTACAGTACAGCTTTTTACCAGAAGACGAAAAGAGAAAGCAACCGATTTTCTGATGAGCTTTAACCACTTCGCTACCAAGGTGCTCCTGCTCCAGGGAAGAGAGGCACAACACCTTGGACAAAACACCAGCTTAACTCCTGTCCCTCACGGGAGGCTCAGGAAACAGCCTGGGCAGCACCACCCCCGGTACATAAGGCAGGATCCAGCCGATCTCCTCCCGAACGTCATCACTCCTTTGCAACCATACTGAAGGCTGGGCCAGCCGAGAGACATGGCCCAAGTCCCACTTCTCTTCCCAGGAGGGATTCAGGGAGAGCAGGACCAGTCCCTGGCCCTTCACACTGTCCAGGTGACCCCACTTCCCACCTCACCTCCAGCACCCTTCTCCTCCACAGGGTCTAGGGCCTCTGAGGGCCACAGATCCTTCCCATTAGGATCAGGTCTTTGAGCCCATTCCCACCCATTGCCCATGCCCAGGAGACCCTCACTGTCCTCTCCCCCCACCCATGGCAAACCACCCCAGACTGTCCCACCAGCACGCCTCTCCCAGGGACCCCACGCTGCCACAGGCCCAGAAGATCAGCTGCTGGTGGCTGGCTGCAAGGCACCCACAGAGCCCAGCATGGGGACAGGGAGGACAAACCCAGCCCATGTCCCCATTCCAGGGGGACCAAGACAAGCACAGGGAATCAGGGATCTGGCTGGGGATCTGCTCGCTAGCCAGACCCCAGTAAATCAGTCCCCAAGCTCTGCAAATTCAGCAGTGGGGAATACGCACACACACACAGCGCTGCAGCCCTGGGTCTGGCCATGCCTGGGACACGGCCCTGCATTAAACACCTTTGAACCAAACATTGCAATCCATCCTCCAGTCCCTCGCAGTTATTCAAACCCTTGTCCGCTAAGACATTATACACAAGGATCACTCTGTTCAGTGCCAGACTAGGTCTTTCTTTTGAGCAAAGCCTGGTGGCAATTTTAACGAGCCCAAGATGCACAGAGGTGCGCTCTCCCATGTCTCGGCACCACCCCGTCTCCTGCCTCCTGCTACATGGAGAGGGAGGGCCCCGAGAGCCAATTCCAGCAGTGTTTCTAGGCAAACAAGAAACATAGACAAAAAAATCCAGTTCTGAAAGGTATATCAAATGCAAGTTAAAAAAAGAAAAAAAGGGGGGGAGGGGGAGAGAGACATGCAGGAGGAAATCACAACCTTCCCCTCTGAAAGGCAATACAAAATCTTCCATCTCTAATTCCAGAAGTATGCTCCCACTTAGGGCCTGGGGCATTACACACTCACGGCATCCTCCCAGGATGAGGCAGCAGCTCACACGCAAGGCTCAGCTGCCCCAAAAAGCTGACAGAGATCTCAGTCCGGCTCACAGCAACCTCCCAACAAGCCCCTGTGCTCTCACAGGCAATTAATACCTCTCCCCCAGCACCTCCCCGCATCTCATCCCCTTTGCTGGCCAGGCACCTCCTGCTCATTCTTCACTCTGCCCCTTATTATCTAATTTATCAAAGTAATTAAGCTCAGCTTGAAGCGATTGCTACCAGTGGGACTAAGCGTGGAGCTTGCTGCTTCTGCTGAGACCTGCGGAAGCTTGTCTGCCTGGTCCAGCTCTAAGACATGGCCTAAAAACAGCTCTTGCCCCTCCCTGTGAGCCCTGCTGTGCTCGTGCTCGGAGGGCAGTGCAGCTGGGGTAGCTCTCTGGTGCTGGGAGGGACAGGCTGAGAGCTCATGGACCAAACAGGCTTCTCTTCTCAACTCAGAGACGGGGAGGAAAGGGGTATTTCCCCAGCACAGAGGGAGGAATTACTGGCAAAGACCGAGCAACAGTCAGCTTACAAAATGCAGCACTCAGAGCCCAATCACCTTCTTTAGGTTTCAGAGTTAACAACTTACCACTGTCACCAAAGAAACCTCTGAAAATTCATGTGCCATATCTCAAAATCAAGTGCATCTCAGTTTATCACAGCAGGAAGGAAGGTGAAATTTTATGTCCTACAGGAAATTTCAAAACATTGAGTTTCAGTTTTATTCCAACCTGTAACATGAAGACAAAAATGTGTGATGCCTTTGTGGGGTAGAAAATTTAGGGAAGGTTTCAGTCAAAAACTGAAATGCTTCAATCCAACCCTGCCAGATTGTTTCATTTTGATAAGTAACAATGTTCCACTTGGATAATGTTTAAACAGTGTAATGTGAAATATAATATGCAGCCTATACATAAGCGAGAGAGTATAAAAGTCAGAGTGAAATTAAAGCGATAACATTTGACTGAAACATTTTGACTATCACAATGAAATGAGATTGAAAAGCTCCATTATGACACTTTTGCCATAATGGGTTTTTGGGGGTATTAATACACTTCTAGGAATTTTTCCAGTTCAATGAAACTGCGTGTTCTGCAAGAAAAACTCTTGCAGCAGGGAAGTCTCGAAGGGCACAGCTGCCACCCTTCCCTTTGGGGGGATTTGCTGCATAGCCCATGGGGTTGGAAGTTTATTTGCTTTCTTGCAAGGAGCAGCGCTAGCACAGCCCACCTGGCACGCACAAAAGCAAAAACCCAGGCAAAAGCAAAGGGCGAATTTAGGGAGGCAGCAGGTGGCTTCCAAAGATGTGGGTGCCATCGCGCCCACCCATCACATGGGCACAAAATACACCCCTGCACGCGGATACGCACAGCCCCTGTGTGCGGACACGCACGGCCTTGTGCACGGACATGCACACCTCTCTGCATGCACATGCACACCCCTGCACAAGGACATGCACACCCCTGCACATGGACATGCACACCCCCCTGCCCACACATGCACAGCCTTGCACGCAGACATGCACAGCCCTGCACATGGACATGCACACCTCTGCATGCAGATGTGCACAGCCCTGCTCATGGACATGCACAGCCCTGTGCACAGACATGTACAGACCTGCACAAGAACATGCACACCGCTCTGCATGCACATGCACACCCCTGCACAAGGACGTGCACAGTCTTGTGCTTGGATATGCACAGCCCTGTGCATGGACATGCACACCCTTGTGTGCGCACACGCACACAGCCCCATCCGCACATGCACCCCCACTGCCGCACATGCACAGCCTTGCACGCAGACATGCATACCTCTGAGCAGGCACATGCATGCCCCTGCACAAAGACATGCACAGCCCCCCCCATCTGCACATGCACACCCCCCCGCCTGCACATGCACAGCCTCCTGCCCACACATGCACAGCCTTGCACACGGACATGCACACCCCTGCACGTGGATGTGCACAGCCCTGCACATGCATATGCACCCACCCCCACCTGCACATGCAAACCCCTGTGCGCAGGCATGTACACCCCTGCACATGCACACCTCTGTGCACGCACACGCCTGCGCATGGACGTGCACACCCTTGCGTGCAGCACAGCAGGGCTGGGGCAGGAGGTGGCGAGGGTCGGTGCAGCCCACAGCCATGCACGGCTCCCTTCCTTTCCTTCCAGCCTCATCGGGTCCGTTTGGGCAGCAGACAGCACTGTCCAGGGAATCGATATACCATTAAATGAATTAAGTCAGCAAGCAGATGCCTTAGCTAAGCCCTTCGCCTTGCCAGGCCAGGCTTCACCCTGCCCACAGCCACTGGCAGACTGACCCCATGGGTGCTGGGCTGCTCTGCCTCCTTGAAAGCAGAGGCTGTTTTTCCAGAAACCGCCCCGAGCGGTCCTTGGTTGGAGGTGGCGCTCTGCCTGTCCCACAGTCCCCCCTGCTCCCGTGTGCCACAGTCCACCCCAAGTCCAAGGGCATGGAGGAAAGGGGAAGGAAAAAAAAAAAAAGAGAGAGCAAAATCCCTGACGTATTTATTAAAGATCATTTTGGTCACAGCAGAAAATTGCTGGCAGCTCCAGCCCCATAATCCAAGCAGTTGCCACGGGGCCTCCAACCCTTCCCCGCTGGATGCAAGCCTGGAAAGCAGCTGGCCAGAGAAGCAGAGTCAACCATGCCGGATGGGGGGGGGGGGCATTTGTTCCTTGAAATCGAACCCAGCAAAGGCCGCGATCTCTCCCGGCTGCTCGCTGAGCACAAAAGCAAACCACGGGAAACAAAGCTGCCGAGCCGGCCTTCCGCTTTAGCAGCTTCGGTGCAAGAGGAGAGAGAGAGCGCAAAGCCTCCCACGCGGGAGGGATTCCCGCAGCTGGGAGGGATTCCCGCTGCAGAAACGATTTTGGTGGGGGACTCATCCCCTCTCCCGGCGCTGCTCTGAGCCCCGCGGGAGGAGATGCTGCCTCTCACGACAGCAGTGTGGCTCGCACACGGTTTGGGCGACGACCCTCAGGTTCATAACCCGCCCAGGCTGCTGCAGGAGCAGAGCCCAGGCGTCCTGCCCCCGCTGGGATGTACGTCCTGCACCCACCAGGATGCGCATCCTGCACCCACCAGGATGTGCATCCTGCCCCCACAGGGCCATGTCCCCTGCGTCTCGGCCTCCGATCTCTCCCTCCGCTCCCTGGCTCGGTCGGGTGAGCGTGGCGCGCGGAGGGGACGCAGACGTGCCCCGGCACGGTGCTGGGCAGGAGCTGAGCCCTGCAGGCCACCGCGTGCAGCCTCTGCCCAGGCTGCCTCACTCCTTCCTCCAACCAGGCAGCTCTGCTCTAAGCTCCTTACGTGGCTGCTCAACCGCTTTGGCTTAGCTTGAGGGCGAAGAGGGGGGAAAAAGGCACATTGCCCTTGAAGAGACCTAAATCCTGCCGAAAGCTCGTTCCCAACTCGCTCACGAGCTGGCTGTCTTCTCCCTCGCCAGCAGTTATCTCCTCCCCACCACGTGTCGGGCACCGAGGACTCGGGGTCACCTCCGCATTTGCTGGCAAACAGCGGGCTGCAGCATGCGGTGGGGGAGACACCCCAAACCCACGGCCACCACGAGCTGTTCACCGGGAGTCAGCGGGACAAGTCTTGCACGGCCACCGCCGGCCGGGCAGAGGCACATGTCCCAGCAAGGACTTTTCGGAGACCTTCATCTTTCGTCAGACCAGCTCTCAGAGGAGACTTTCACAAGAAAAATGAATCTAGGTCGGATAGTTTGAGATCCCCTTTCTGTGACAGTCTCTCTCACCTCCACCTAGGTAAAATCAAATTTAAAAGTCATGCAGCTGCCAGCCTGATATCCCGGGGGGGGGGGGGGGGAGGCGCAATTTCCTCTGCTTCGTGTACTTCAAAGGTGCTCGTGATCTGAGAACGTCTCCCTCTGGTTTGCTTCCCCTGGAGCTTGTTTCCTTGTCTGGCAGCCGCTGCGCTCGCAGCTTCTCTTTCTCTCTCCCTCGCCCACGTAGCTGAGCGCGCTGCGTGCAGATGGCAGCTCTGCTCTTCTCTCAGATGCACCAGGTTAGGAACCCTCAAGGACTTTCCTTTAGTTTTTCTCCGGTTTTCCTCTTTTTTTTTCAGCCTCCGCCCCTCCTGTTAACCCATTTCAGCTCCATGATGCTAGGGATGTACCTGACTAATGCTTGGAGAAGCTGAATCCCTGTCCTTGACTGCCATACCAATGGTGGAGCCCCACTCTATAATTTGCCATAGGAATATGGGCTTTCAAGCTTCAGTTTGCACTCGTTTGCTCAAGGTGACCAAGTCCCATTCCCCAAGGTCCGGGCAAGTCCCAACATCGAGCAGGTACATTGCTGCGTGCCCGCACCGAGCAGACGGGCCTCTGTGCCCAGCGATAGCTGGAGATGCAGCAGGGCCTCAGCCCAGACGGCTCCACCAGCGCCCTTCCTACGGCCTCCCATGAGACCCAGTTCAGAGCCGCCTTGCAGCAAGGAGCCGATAAAGAGGCGAACTTGGCTGTCCCAAATCCTGACGGAAATTTGGAAACAAGTAGCCCCTTGGGGAAAGTTTTGACTGAGGATAAGTGATTTCTTCTCAGACCACTCTCACGCCCTGGAGCCCATCAACCAGGAAAATTTACTTGTTTGTCTGTGGTCCTCTTTGCTTCCAAATAGGACAGAGATGGTGAAAAAAAACCATGCCCACAATCTAGCAAAGCTGCTCTGTCAGGTTTTGTGACATGGGGAAAAAGAGTGCAGGCGCTGCCCTAGGAGGGGAGCACTCCAAAGAGTCCCCAGCGCTGGGCGGCCTGAGGGGAAACACGGCTTTCCAACTGGAGCACCAGCTTGGAAAACTGGCACAGTTATCTGGCAGAGGGGCATCTTCTCTGAAAGGGAAATAGTTGGAAGCCCCAGGAATGGATGGCAGTAAATGTCCCAGAAGAACGAGGGTGCCTCTTTTTCTCCGTCTGCGCACACGGTCCCTCCTCATAGGGCCTCTGCTCCCTTGTGCCCAGCAGTGGTTCACAGTGTAACGCCAGCAAGGCCAGAAAGGTGCATTCCAGCATGAAAGGGGATATTAGTGCGTTTAAGATCAATGCCTGTGGAGGACATGGGGAGGAGAGGAGAGGAGATAAAGAGGGAAAGGAAATCTCAGCAAGGGAGACAAGTGCTGCAGACAGCCATCTCTTTCCCAGGAGCAAGGTGGTCGGGGCTCACTGGAAGTTGTTCAGTTCAGCCTAGGAGAGAACACAAAAAACATTTGTTTTATTCCTTCTTTCTGATTGCTTTGTGCCTTTGCAGGAAAAAAAACAGTGTTTTGTTTGAAGAAGTCGGTTTTGCATCATCTTACCCAGCTCATCAGTTCAGTGCCAAGCATGGGTCAGGCTCATGGGAATGAGAGGACTGCCAAAGGGTTTGGACAGTACGGTTTTATCTGGGAAAGTGCCAAAGGTAGCCTCTCCTTGAAGATGTTCTCCAGACCGCTGGTGGGCGATCACCACAGCAAGGCCAAGAGCCACAGCCCTTGGCTAAGCGTCTGTCAGAGTGGACTCGTGCACTACAAAAAATAACCATACACAACCCTAACCATGGCTGGTCCTGGGTCCATACATGGGCCTTGCCAGAGACGTGAAGCTCTTTCTGAGAATCCTCCACCACCACACGAATATGAATGTCTGTCCACATGGTGCATCTGTTTGCAAGCTTGCTGAAGCACACTTGTGAAATTAAATCCTTTCCCAGTGGTAGGAGAGAAACCCATATCCCACCACGCCAGTGAAGGCTGGCACGAGAGGAAACCACCCAAGACGGGTCAGACAGGAATAAGCTTGGGTTCACCAGCTAGTCCCAGAATTTACTTCTGTGTCAGGACTGAACAACTTGTCTCACTGTTGTCTTCTATCCCTCTAGACTGTATCAACCAACAGACTAGGTTAAACCTAGTGTATTAACTGAAAAGGGTGTGAATCAAAAAGCCAAATAAATCATAGATGCAGATTGATTTATATGGTTTAAATAAAGCCTTTCAAATAGAGACATTATCCACTGGAAACCCTTAATGAAAAGTTAGCAATGTTCTCAGTAGCAGAAATATTCTCAGCATGAAGGCAGGACATCTATTAAAGCCAGTAAAATTAGATGAATGGAGCTCAAAGCTAGTGATTTTTAATACACCAGCTGGACGCTGCAAATTTAAGCTAATGCCATTTGGAATTAGCTCTGCTCCCAAGGTATTTCAAAGAGTAATTTAGCAGATATTTGAGGGATTAGGAGGTGCTGAAGTTATAGAAGATGATATTTTAATTTGGACTGTGGAACTCAAGGAACATCATGAAAGAGAGAGACGACTTCTGCAGACAAGTGAGAGGAAGAAAGTGGTATCTGCATATTTAAGAAGTTCAAATGCCATGGTATAATTGGCCTCAGGTGAATCATGTTAGTGGTGGTGTTCTCCAAAATAAACCAGAACTGGCTGATGAAATGACCTTCAAAACTATTTCAACATCAAGGCCAAGATGCTTTAAGACAGTCAGCAATTTAATCAGTAAATGCTTCTGGAAAAGCACCCTTAATTTGCTACCCAGCTACAGTTTGGAAATGTATCCACTGAGAACATTCTGCCAAGGTTGTTCATCCTTGAATCTCTGTCCCAGAGATCTTCTGAACCCTGACGGACATATTGAGCCAGGACATGATATTTTAATCCAAATATGTGTCTTAGAGGAATTGAGATTAAAAACAACAACAACAACAACAAAATGCAGCTCAATTGGAAGAGGTGAAATGTGTGTCCATCTGGCCATCTGCCACACGGTGGCCTTTTAGCAGCCTCCAAAGCAAGAATGAGCTGAATGTCACCAGCGCGGTCTGGGCTTTTTGAAAGGACACGACCATACCGTTACACGTGGGAGATCCCCACAAAGCTCTCTCTATCAGAGACAAGGATGTAGGCCATGATTTATTTTCAGGGTTGTAAGGGAAGGTGGAAAATGTGAAGAGTTGAGCCAGAGGAGAAATTGTTCGCAAAGGCCTTAATAACAGAAAATGGCCAAACCAAAGAAGGCCATTTTCAGTGAATTTCTCATTAAAGAAAAGCCTTTAAAAAGTCAAACTTCTAAAATTGTCCGAATGTCCTGTCTGGAGATACTCAAAATGGAAAGCTCAGGGGAAGCGGGTTTTGTTCAGGGTAACTTTTTTGTTCAACACTGGAGAAAAATGATACCATGTAATAGCTGAAGTCGGAATCAGATATTTCAAAATGATTCAAACCTTTCAAATTGATCAGACCTGAATCCTCCTTCCCCGAGACTGTAGTTTACTCAAATTCCCCCTTCCCCAGTTCAGGACTGCAAATACTTTTTGCATCGGGGAAATTCCCACGACTCTTTCCTGACGACCTGGAATTTCACGGCCGTGGCAAGAGTCGCCCTGGCTTTTCCCTGCCTGCCCCCGGTCCTCCTCGCAGTGCGGCTCCTCGGGAAAGAGGTGCACGGTGGAGCGAAACGCGGGGGAAAGCTGACAGAGCAATGCACGGAGCAAGGGCTCTGCTGAAAGGAAATGCTTCGCCAGGGATAATTCGCCTTCCCTGCAACTGTACGAAACGTTGCTTCGGCTCCAGGACCGCAGCCGGCAATTGCTTCCTTGGCTGCAATGAGCTTTAGGATAGGTGATTAGCAGCCCTCCTTAGCGTCAGGGGATGAGACTCTTTAGGAGGAGGATGGGATTCCTAACTGCAAGCGCTCCTGCTTCCCGATGGCCCCCGGTGCAAAGATCATCCTCTTCTCTCTCCCGCTAGCACCCGCAGGGGCAGGAGAGCTTCGCGGGCCTCCTTAAAACCAGCCCGATGCCTTTGGTGCTGGGAAGACGGTCCCCCCGCTGCCGCCCCTCCGGAGACCCGTCTGCGCTCCGCGGTCCCCGGCCGACTCAGCAGAAAGCCGGCTTGCAAATTCTCTCTTCCGCGAGCTCCGGAGGGAAGGCGGCGCAGGGGAGGAGGGAAGCCGGGAGAGGTAATTGCGGGACCGAAATAGCAGCCGCTGCGCAAGCAAAGCGCGCTACGGCTGCCCTTGACTGAGGGCTGAATTCAGCGGTTCCTGCAGCGAGCGCAGGAGAGTGCCGGGAGCGGCGCCGCCGCAGGAAATTCTCACATGGAAAACGAGATAATCGGCTCCGATATGGGAAAAGCGGAAAGGCTTCGCTGCTCAGCCCAGCCTCAGCAGCGAGCTGCGTGTTGTCCCCAGCACATCTGATGTTACAGCCACCGAGAGCCGCGCTGACGGGGGTAGGAAACTGGCGCTCTGCCTGACCTCCTGCTGGAAAAGCCTTGCGGGCAAACCCCAGGGTCTTCTGTCCGCTCCACTGACATTTTTTGTCTTTAAAGACAGATCAGGGAAGAGCCTCTAACCGGTTGAATTCCCAACCTTTCCACAGGTTTCTGTCTTGGAAGCACGTGCTTTGCTCCTGGGGGCACTCCGTCCCGGAACAGAAGCATTTGCACCAATCGCAAAGGCAAATTCAGGACTGAAGAGAAACTTCATTTTCCAAAAGCAAATGCTAGCATCTTGCCATCCTCTCCTAGCTGAGCTGCGAAAATACAAACCTCCCGTGTTTCTTCTCTCAAAAAAGAAAGGACTTGCTTTCCCACCCAGTCTAGCCATCCAGGATGACCACACTTGTGGCATGTGGGAGATTTCCAGGGCCAGCACAGCCTGCTGGGCTCCCCATGAAATGAGGGCCGAGTGAAGAACCAACTTATTAAACCAACATAGTGCCCTTGGGGCAACCTTGTGCTGAGGCCGGCAAACAGGTTGCTGGACGCCTGCCCCTCTGCATCCCTGGTCGCTCCATGGCAGGACATCCCAGCCGGAGGCACTGAGACGATGAGATCCTGTACAAGTCAAGATATTACCCTGTCCCTAAGGGTCCATGGAGCCACTGAACCACATCACCTATTTGCCTACCTGCAAAGGAGAGCCAGAGAGGGCATCTTAGCAGGGAGGAAGGTTCAAGCCCTGTATGAAGCCTGAAAAGTCCCCATTGAACAGTGACACTAGCAGCTGTTGTTTTTCTTTTGCTGTTTACCAAAAAAAAGAAGAAAAAGAGAGGAAAAAAAGTATTTACCCTATTTATAATATTGCTCTGGATCAACATATTAATTGTTGATACAACTAGAGACAAAAGCAGTCTCCAAACACCTCCTATTGCATCAAACTAATGTGCTAGGTTTTCATCCATCAAACACCCTGGAAGGGAAAAGCCTAAGAGCAAATGTAGAAGAGGAGGTGGGAGCAGAGACAGCAGAAGGGCCATCCTGGTGAGTGAGACATCAGCTGGGGAGCCCACCACTTAAATTACACCAGGAGTAACAGAGCAATACGTCAGGCCTCGAAGACTCACCGTTAGGCACAACTTTGCATTACCACCACCAGCTTGGGAAGCGATGCTGCGTCGCTCGAAATCCTCCTGCATCCCCTCGTTCCCCTCCAGACTCCCCAGTCGGGGCAAGGGGCTGCTGTGGTTTTACACCCCAGAGCTGGCTGTGGTTTAGCACGAGGTGAAATAACCACCGTGGGCACACGTAGTGCGTTTTTCAGGGTGAAGGTTACAATAAAAATACAACCTCCTGCCGGCTGCTGTAAATCACTGTTGTTCCACTGGCTTGGATGGAGCTACGCTGTTTTATAGCGGCTAAAGTCCCGTCCCTCCTTCGTGCAAGCTCGACAGCGTGATCTCTGCTGCGAGTGCAGATCTCCGCTCTGCAGTGGGTGCTCCAGAGTTAGGCAGAGCGATGATCCAAGAATCATCGCGGCTGCCTACAAATCAATAACACGTGCTCAAATCCGACCCAGGTTCTTCGATCGGGCTGATGCGAGTTTGCCTTCTCCCTCGCCGAGCCGGCCGGGAAGGACAGCCCGCTGTCATCGCAGCGACGGCGCGGGCTCCTCTGCCGCGGCAAAACAGAAGCAAAGTCTCCCGTAGCAAGCGGAAAGTTTTATTTGAAGCTGCTCAGGAGCTGGCCTGGGGAGCTGGTCGTGTCCCCCTCCGGAGTCACCTGGACAAGGAGGCCGCTGGGAGGGGAAGCAAGAAATAGCTTTGCTGATTGAAACTCCAGGGGAAGGATGGGGAGACAGAGCCCTGCGGAGTAATTACTGTGCTGGATTAAGGCCCAAGCACAGCACAATGTCAGGGCCGAGTCCAGCTGCGCAGCTTCATTACACCTGAACCACGTCCCCGGCGTTCAGCCGATTTCTTCCTTTGGAGGCAATTAAAGGCCCGTTTGAGCAGCGGGGCGGGAAAGCGCCGGTGCAATTCCCACGCTTGAGGGCGGCGGCAGCACCACGCTCGCCCCCGGGGCTCCAGGAGGGAACGGCCGCGTCGGAGTTGCTCCCCGCTGCCCCTCGGCCCGACCGCGCCGCCCCCGCCGCTGGCACGGGGCTCACGTCGCTGCGGCGGGTCGCTCATCCGGGCCGCGGGCCTCGGCAAGGGGCTGCGGGTCGCTCCGGGACTGCAGTGTCGCCTCCTTCCAGGTCCCCGCATCCGCCGAGGGTCGCGGCTCAGCCTTGCGCCGTCCCCTCTCGCCTCCTTATTCTTAGCCTCTCAGTGGGAGGTTTTTCTCCCGCTTCCTCCTCCGATGTCCACAAACACGAAGAAATTAATATAGGCTTTATTTAAAGTATCTACTTGAGATTTTTCCCCTTCTTAGCCCCCGCTGGCCTGCCGTTAGCCACGACGGAGCGGATCCACGAGACGCTTGCAATGCTGGGGATGATGGAGCCTGGCTTGGCTGGGAGGCTTTTTCCTTGCCCCCAGCCAGGGTCTTAGGGCCAGCTGGTTTTGCCCGTATAGGGCTGTCTCCAAACATGTAGATACTAGTAAAGATTTGAAATAACTGGCATTAGTCACCGGGAACAGCAGGGAGATGCCTTTTCAGGCAGCATGTGGCTGATGGACAGGGTTAGGGCCATACGAGGGTTAGGGCTCCGGAGAGGCATCGTGGGGCTGGGGAGAAGATCCCTTCTGGTTGTACATAGGTTTTCCCATCACCAGCATTCCCATTCCCAGGCGGTCTGGATGCTGGCTGCATCGCCCAGACTGTGCACACAGCTGGCCTCCCGGCCGCCCGCTGGCCCTCGCCGGGGCGAGCCGCCAAGCCGGGGCGCATGGCCTGGGCTGCCGCTGCCGTCCTCCAGCCCCTTGTCCCCGGCAGCTCCCACCACGGATGTATTTCCGAGCGGCCGGGAAGCGGCCACGACGCATCCTCAGCCACGTTCCCTCCGCCAGCGCCGGAGCTCGCAGCGTACAAAAGGCGGCTGGCCGGCTTTGCCGGAGCTCGTGCAACAGCCGCTGGCAGAGAGGGAGAGGGGGGTTGTGCTGCGAACACGTGCCGAAAGCCCGGTGGCATCCTTGCCGAAACGGCCGCGGGACCCGCGCATGCTCGCCCCCCCTCCGGCGCCGCCCACCCTCGGACCCGCTCTGCTCGCAGGGCAGAGGGGGTGACTGTAACAGGAGTGGGGGAAGCTAAGCTATGGAGCTGTGTATTTGACCTTGGAGAAGTCCCTGAACAGCCCCGTGCCTCAGTTTCCCTTCTGCCTGCCGGGAAGGTGCCGGGAAAGCAGAGCGCCCGGCCCTGGTTCCGGGGAGGCAAGGCAGCGGGTTTAGCGCATCGCGGGGATGGAGACCGAGGCGCACACGAAGCCGAACACCGGCTCCTTGACTGCGACAGGAGGCTCCGACTCACCGACCTCCCGAGCGTCTGAATGCGCTTTTTTCCTCCCTGAAGACTGCAGCAGGATCCAGGGCTGAGCAGGCTCCTAAAACGGATGGAAGGAAAATGGGTTTAAAGGCAGTTCCCACATCAACAGCGGAGATGGGAATTGAACCTGCACCTGCCCAGAGCCCCCCGATCCTGGAAACAGATTTAACCCTGACGCCCCCTAAAAATCCTCCCAAATCCTGCCCCCAAACCCTGTGGCTCCCCCTGTTTCCCAGGGGCCGATTGCAAATGTCCTCTTCATTTAAGGCCCCAAAGGGGCTCTGAGACCTCTCGGCAATTTGCCCGGGACCGCAGGCAAGCCGGGAACAGGCAGGACGCTGCAAAGCGTCCCCGGAGCTCATTGGCATGCGGCGCAGCTCCCTCGCTCGGCGATCGCCGTGCCCCCTGGTTATGCAGCATTCACGAGAGCAGACGCTGTTTGTACAGATGTTTGGGGAATTGCCGCAGTTTGCCTGGATACCTGCATCCGCGCGGAGCCAGGGGCGCTGCAGGAGCGAGCGCTCGCCCCGCTCCTTGGCCGTTATTCCTCCGGCCAGGGCTGGACTGTGCGGGAGGGGAGCCGGGCAGCGCTTTGCAACCACGCATGTCCCACAGAAAGAAGAGGGAGAGCAGGTTTTGCCCTTGAAACCCCTCAACAGTTTCTGATCCTGTGTTGTTTAACCTGGAGTCTGAGCATCTTGAGGGATGGGGGGGGGGGAGGGTCCTCTGGATGACTTTGGCACCACAAACCCCCCAAAAAGGCTCTCCCCCGCAAGCCAGGATCCTGGTCTTCAGGTCAAGCGGCTCACAACCCCGTGGCTCTGAACCTGCTGGAGCAGGTAGGGTTTCCCCATGCCCACCTGTAACCAAGCCCTTCGCGGCAGGCACAGACCCTCGGGGCCCTGGCGTCCAGCCCTCTGGCCATCCCCAGCGCCTGTGAAATAGGTGTGAGGCAAGCGACAACACGGGAGGAATCGGTGGAGGAAGAGCTTGGAACTACCTGCTTGGCCAGCGTATGCATCTGTGGCGCTTGAACGGCTGGTGGCAATGCCAAGGGGACCCAGGGGGATCTGGATCCTCTAAATCTACCTCTCGTGAGATCATCACCCCATTCTCCGTGCTTCCAGACCCGGATACCGCAACTGTGCAAGTCCAAACCTTCCTCCATTACTCAGAAAACTCACATTGGAACACAACAACTAGCATCTTGTAATACACAAAACAAAGTAAAAATAGGAAGATAATTAGAAGATATCCAATCTATTTTGACAGTTTACCTCCCAGGGTTTTTAGGGAGAGGCATTTTTCAGTGCTTGAGGTGGCCAGACATTCTCATTTGCCTCCAGCTGCATTTAAGTAACTCAGAAATTTCATTTTTCTAGGTAGGGGGCAGGAATATTGTCCCTGTCAAAAAGGATAGCTTGCAAACAGCCACACTGATTGAAATTAGATCTTATGAACTGATGAGTACAAGTAATCAAGCAGCTTGTGAAAATCAGAGCAGTCTGGGATCAAGGCAGAAGCAGCTGAGATTGCAAGGCTGGTTGGCTGAGAAGAACAGGCTGCTCTGTGCTTGTACAGCCCCAAGCGCTGTGCAGGAGGAGGCTCCGATGCAATGTGCTATCACCGATCATAACAACGGTGTCTGGAAATGGCTAGAGTCAGGCCTTTAAGCACATTGGCATGTGCATGTGATTGCAAAACTTTTTGAAGGGAGAGGAATCACCAAGAATTGCCCAAACTATCCTAATTTACATCAGTGAAGTGTTTCTTACCATTACGGCAATGAAAAGCTTGCAGCAGTCATCCAAATGCACCAAATGCCTGCACGCATTGGGCTATGTGTACTGTTAACTGAGGTTAACTCTGCGAATGAGTGCTGATGCCTTGCAAGGCAGAATTATTACCTACTGTACAGCCGCTCATTGAGCATAAGAAACAGCAAAGGACCCTGTATTGCACAGAAATTGCACCAGCTACGGTAGGACATCTCCATTTTTGGCAGCCCAAATACTTGACGCTTAGGTCAGGGAGCAAAGGAGAAACACTGCACTGTACTACTCTGGGTGTCAAGAGGCACTGTGACATTTTCACAGACAGCCAGGCTGTAGCAGTTGTGCAGCCCAATACCAGCTTGCAGGTAGGTGATTTCATGGTGGGTGACCATCACCTCTATTGGAGCTGAAACTACACCTGGAAAACACCAGTTGCCCTGTGTAACTTTTGATCCCAGTTCTCCATGCAACCTGGCAGTGAACTCCTCCCAGCTAACAGCGCCACTGGTGGAGCTTCAATCAGACAAATAACACCTCTGCAATGAAGTCCAAGTTGCATAGGACATGGCTGGCCGGGAGATCTTTTCACCAGTCCCCTTTCCCCCTTTCCACCCTACTCTGGGTCCTCAGTCTATGCAAGAGCTACAGATGGCTCCGTCCAGCACTTGGCTCTTCCTGTGACCAAAGTGCTCATTAAAATGCAACAGGAGAGGAAGTTTACAGCCGAATGCTCTAGGAGAGGAGGTGGCATCTGCCTGCAGGCTGTTGTGCTGTCAGTTCAGGGACTCTGGCAGCTGTAAAGGGATCTGTGATTACTGAACTGCCAAGCATCAGTGACAGCGAAGGGAAGCAAAAGCAGAGAGTGGATTTTTGAAAAGGGACCTTGGCCAAGTGAGAAAAGAGGGAAGTGTCTTCCTCACAGTGGGAAAGATATCTTTGCAGCTGCAGTTTTCTTTAGGAAGGGTTCCTACATCCCTAGGACTTCCACAAAGCCACGCAGAGGTTCCCTGCAGGAAAGGTCTCCAGGAGACTGAGAGGAGGTTTCCTCCAGCAAACAACTGTCATGTGCACTAGTGAAAAATCTCACAAGGGTGATGGGGGAAGCTCCCTGGGGAAGGACCTGCCACAAGGGAAGAGGTCCTCCTGAACGGGTCCCCTCTAGCTGAGGGAAAGGCTGCAGGCACACCTTTGCACATAGCAGGGGCAACCAGTGTAGTCTTGATCATTGACTCAGGAGGACACAGGGACTCTCCTTTTCACAGAATCACAGAATGGTTGAGGTCAGAAGGCACCTCTGGAGATCATCTAGTCCAACCCCTCTGCTCAGGTAGGGTCACCTAGTGCACATTGCCCAGGACCCTGTCCAGACGTCTTCTAAATATCTCCAAGGAAGGAGACTCCACAACTTCTCTGGGCAACCTGTTCCAGTGCTCCAGTTACCCTCACAGTAAAGAAGTTTTTCCTTATGTTCAGACAGAACTTCCTGAAAAGAGAAGCTGAAAAGAGTCTGGCCCCATTCCCTTTACACCCTCCCTTCAGATACTTATACACATTGATAAGATTCCCCCCTCAGCCTTCTCCTCTCCAGGCTGAAGAGGCCCAGCTCTCTCAGCCTTTCCTCAGATGAGAGATGCTCCAGTTCCTTCATCATCTTAGTAGCCCTTCGCTGGACTCACTCCAGTAGCTCCATATCTCTCCTGTATTGGGGAGCCCAGAACTGGACACAGTACTCCAGATGTGGCCTCACCAGGACTGAGGAGAGGGGAAGGATCACCTCCCTCGACCTGCTGGTAACGCTCTTCCTAATGCACCCCAGGATACCATTGGCCTTCTTGGCCACAAGGGCACATTGCTGGCTCATGGTCAACTTGTTGTCCACCAGAACCCCTAGGTCCTTCTCTGCAGAGCTGCTTTCCAGCAGGTCAAACCCCAACCTGTACAGGTGCATGGGGTTATTCCTCCCTAGGTGCAGGACCCTGCACTTCCCCTTGTGGAACTTCATGAGGTTCCTCCCTGCCCATCTCTCCAGTCTACTGAAGTCCCTCTGAACAGCAGTGCAGCCCTCTGGTGCATCAGCCACTCCTCCTCAGCAAACTTGCTGAGGCTGCACTCCAGCCTTTCATCCAGGTCATTGATGAGTAAGTTGAACAAGATTGTTCAATTTTTCTTTCTAACCAGATCTGAAAGACCTTCCCAACAAACCCAAAGTGGGTCTGAACTCGCAGAGGCCTCACTCCTGCCCTGAGAGCTCACCTCACCCCATCACCAGGGCCAAAGAGACACAGGCCAGAGGGATGTTCACATGGACATTCACTTGGGTACAAACTATTTTTATCTGCCTTTATTTGGGGTGGCTGCAGGCCTGGGGACATCAGACATCTCCAGTGACAAAAAAGTGGCTGAAGTCAGCCTTGCCCACCAAAAAGGCTGGGTCTTATGATAATTCTTGGAGAACTTTCTACATTCGGGGTTTGTATGATTGCTGAATCTTTAATAGCTTGTCCTCATACAACCCAACCTTCTTTCTGAGTCAGGAAGCTTTCTCTCCTGCCATCTGCACATCAAATTTCTTAATAGCAAAGTGAAATAACCTGGGAAGTAATGGAAAACAGGGAAGGATTAAGCTTTCCCAGGGACCTTGATCTCTTTTATCATCTCATTGTCTTCAGAGGGGTGGTTTTCTTTCAATCTAATTTAGTGGATATGTATTGCTAGCTGTCTTATACATCCTGGTTTCCATCAAAACCATAAAGAAGATAAATCCCCTGTTACTGTTTTTAATGAGAAATTCATGCTAATAACTTACATTTGGGAAATAATTTCAGTGAGTTTACCTTGTTTTCCTGAGAGGTGTCCCATGGGAGCTTTGTCATGTAAGAAATGGACATGATGAGCATATAGTTCTTGTCAAGAAGGAAGGAAATGATACACAGGCCCAGTACGTTTCCTGAAGGACTAGACCCAGGTGTTCAGAAGCGGTGATCCACATGAGGGTTTCCATGGCTGAGTGCCACTTTTGGGCAGGGCTTCCAGAAATTCAGAGGGGCCACAGGTCTCTCCAAAGCCCCCGAGAAGCCCTCCAGGTCCTCGATGCTGTTGAAAAGCATTCTCTAGATGGACAAAAGTAGACACGCATGCCTCAAAGTCTTTCACACACAGATCTCCTGGGTCCCCATCCAGGGTTGATCTGCAGGTGACTGGAGGCAAAACATGAGGCCAAACTGTGTGAACCTGTCCTGGTGCTGGGCTGGGGTGGAAAGCAGCAGATGCAAATCCGGAGCACCTGGCCAGGCTGCTCTTGCAATGCTCTGAGCTACAGGAGCAGGCACAAAGCAAGGGGAGGGCGAGGCTGTGGGGCTCCGGACAGCAGGCAGCCCACTGTGCCCTGCCTGGAGATTTAGAGGCAGAAACATCTGGTAATGCAGGTACTTACATGTATGAGCTTCTCTCTCTAGAAATAGCTCAACATCTCTCCCTCCTCAAGCCTGACAACATCAGGGTTGTGCATGTAAACTAGGAATGTGTTTGCTTGTCTGTAGGGAAAGTTCAGCTTCTCAGGCAGTAGCATGATTCAGGCAGCTGGGAATTTTGGGGGGGGGGAGAAAAAAAAAAAGAAAAAAAAGCATGCATGACTGAAAACACTGGAGAAAGAGCTGAATCCCCAGATCCAAACATCCCCCGGAGTCTTCCCCCCTTGACTTTGAAACCAAGCTCCTTCACTATTTTGGTGTTGCATGTGGAAGAGCACCAATATTATGAGAACATCGAGGTACCTCCTGGAAGCTTAATTTGCACTCATCTCATACTGATTAAGTAAAAGGTCAGGAAGCTCTTTTTGTTCTTCTGCCTCCCAAAAGACTTGAATAATTGCTGTTGATTCCAGAGATCTTCCACATGTCTGGCACACTACCAATGATCCACCCAAGAGGCGCTCCATTACTGAACTTATTACAGGAGATAGGAGCATCTTCTCTTTTTGATGACTAGTTATTGTTAATTTAATATGATAACTAGACAATCATATATTAAAGTAAACATACTGGTGCCTCCTAATAACACCTGCAATGTTCTGACATGTGTCTCTTGCAGGGGCCGCCTGAGTCCATTCCTCAGCAGGAGAAGCAAAGCAGGTTTCTTGGAAAGCTCTATTTAAGCAGCTTCATCATGCAAAGGGAAGAAGTAGAAAGGAAGGAAAACATGAGTGCACAGACAGCTAAAATCTGGAAACAAGGAGATAAAGTGGGGGGAAATAGTAGGAAGATGGAGGGAGGAAGAAGGGAGACACAGCAATAGCACAAGACTGCAGATCAGGAATTTGTGAATCTTTCTACCAAGGACGCTAAGGCAGAAGAGTTATTAGGGCGACTCTGGAGTCACTGGCCTGGTGGATAAAACGGATGGGAGTAGGAATGGTGGTTCCTGGACCATAAGGTCAGGAAGAAGAGATCATCAGCCAACCAGAGGAAAGGGCAGGACAGTTGTGTCCACAGTCCCCTCCTTAGTGTCTCCCCATTCTTATCTCTATCTCCCAAGACAGCTATTTGCTTTGGAAAATGCTCTACAGACAGCATCACTGGGCATTGGGAGGGAATATGAGAGGGGTTTTTCTTTCTAGCTGATGTCCTATGCGCTGATGACTGATAATGGGTGCTACTTCCAGGAGGTGAGAAGGGGCTGTCTATGAATGGAAGAGTGTGCTAATGGCTGTGTCCAAAGAAAGCATCTGTGGCATTGTGGAGCCCTGGGGGGATGAGAAATGCTGGGCAATTAGATCTGAGAAACGTCCCCAAGCCAGATACAAAGAAGAAAAACTTGCTACTGAGGAGCCAGACGGGTGGGAACCAGGGGACAGACTTGGAGCTTCATAGTGACATGAGGAGGAAGGGACCCACAGTGTCTGCATGCTGAGGGACTGCTGAAGATAGGCCAGCTGTGACTACGAGGAGAAGGACGGAAGAGTCTCCACATCACTGGAAACCATCATCAACACGTAAACTACCACACACTACCACCTCTAGGATCCTGCTGGTGGAGTAGAAAATAGAGCCATTTGTGACAAGGCCATGGACAGAGGCTCAGCCCAACCTGCCAGTTGGGCAGACCTGCCAAGAAGCCTCCAGCCGTTGCAGAAAGACAGATGAGTTTTGCCAGGGATTCCCTGCTGAGAAGGGTAGAAAGAACATCATGCAGCGGCCAGCAGCTGAAGGGATGGGGCATCATATTTCCAGAGCCCAGACACAAAAAAGGGCTGAAGGTGTCATTTACATCATGTGGCATCTCTCTAATTACAGAGGAGTTCAAAGAGCCCAAAGCAGGGTGAGGACAGGAGTGTCCAACTTATTTTCTCATACCTATGCAACAGTGGACCACAGCAACAGCTGTGCTGGGTCAGCCCAGAAGTTTTCCTCCCAGATACAGTCCCACAGGGGCCATAAGTGCATATCTAGGGAATAGTATAGGAGCAGGGCAAATACATATGAACCTTTCCCCTTATACATTTTTCTTCTCACTAGCCATTTTCAGGGATTTCCTGAGCCCAATATGGGTAAGCAGGAAGCCTCAATGGATTTCTCTGCCACGAAACTGTGCAGTGCCCTGACCCCATGTAAACTGTCGGCTCCAGCAGCCTCCTTTGGCCTGGAGTGCCGCAGATCAGCTATCCACTTTGTGAAAAAACACTCCTTTTCTGTTCTAAACCTGGCTTGCACCAGCTTCGCATAAGGCCCTCTTCTCCAAGCTCCTTGTGTCAAAGCAGAGGGAGACAAAAGCAAGGCAGTGAGAAGGCAAACAGAAAGGGTTGGGGCTTGGGATAATACTGGTTTACCTTCTCCAGGAGGAGGGGAGCACCTTGGTGGCACAGCAGCAGGGGACAAGCATCCTGGTCTGGGCTGACCACACTGGTAAGGAGTAGATTAAATATCAGGCCGAGGATGGCGGAGACCAGAGGAAAGAAAGGAGCCCTCAGTACAAAATCAAGACGTTGAGAACAAAATTAATCAAGGGCACCATGGGATGTGGAGAGAAGAAATTATTTAATTGCTTAGCCACCAATACCAGCAGCCTGTTAATAAACAAACGGGATCAAGTTGCTAATTTACAAGCAAGCATTTGACCTGGTTGGTATCATTGAAACATGATGGGAAGGGTTACCTGACAAGAATGCTAAGATCGCTCTAACTCTCTTTGGCAGGAGCAAGAGGGTGAAGGAGGAACACCACTCCATATCAAACCTGGCTTTTTCTGCCTTTAAGTGCAACAACTCAGTAGGAACCTATTCTGCATGCTTGGGGATCAGCGAGGGAACTCACGCAGCCCAAGACGGGAAACTCGTGTCTGCTCTAAAGCCTCCAGCCAGCTCAGGCAGCAGTGCTGTGGGTGTGCGCGTGGGAGTGCATGCATTTCCTTTGCTGGCACCACTGCTCACAAAACCTTTCCTGGGGTAGGTGTCACGTTGCAATCTGGCAATTCTTGCTGTGAGCATTCGGGGTATGCACCCCACTAGATCGCCTCCTGTGCCCCAAGGTAAGCTCAGCTCTACCCAGGGCTTCACAGACAGATATTTGGCCCTACCCTAAAATTCCCCAGTTTGGGCTGAACCCATCTCATCACCCAACAGTCCAGACCGGTGCTTCCAGCCTGATGCAGGACAGAGCTGGATCACTGTATGGGCCTCACAGCTATGAAACATCCTCCAGAGCCCAAGACAGCACACACGTCTTTTATGCATCAAGTGAAACAGAGTCCCAAACACAGCACTTGATGATTTACCAAAGTAATGTTTTATCATGCATAAAAGGGGGCAGGGGAATATTGTAGCACTGCAGTCACTAATATTGGTATTCCCCATCTGTTGACTTTGTAACCTTAATGCTCTTGTAACATAAGGGTTGGGATTTTTAAATGCAGAACATATTCACATAACAGCATAAATCCCTCTCAGGCCCTTTCCCCCCATAATATTCTGTCAGTAATGATACGTTTCCTATAAGTGTTCTATTCAAGAGGAAATGTAGTTAAGGTTAGGAAAAGTTGTAATATGCAACAGGTAAAATAACAGAGAATGAAAGAAAAAGAGAAAGAAAAATGGTCCAAAAGCCAAAATTTATTCAAAGAAGATAAAGGGAGAGATTTTATAAGTAGATTGATGGTGATACATAAGGGCAAGAGAGATAATACAGAAGGAAACAGACATAGATATATATTGAAAGATATTCCAGATAGATAGATAAACAGGAGACAGATAGATGAATGGGTATAAACGGATTAGATAAATAGACTGAAGGAAGGGAATGGAAAATAAAGAACAGAATGAATTATGGAGCTTTATTTCCCAAATAAATCCCGATCTACTATTTCAGTCTCTGGTTTGCAAACATAAAATGCACCTCCTTTGACAGATGGGCCAGAGGAGCGATAAAAAAAAAGTTCCTCACCTGTTTTCCAGTCTCCAGTAATCAAGCTGCCAAGGCTGTACGCTCAGTGTCTACAGCAGGGACGTGTCCATGGATGAAGGATGACAACGGCCATTATTTCGCCCCTGGAAAAAAGGGGAGAGGAACAGGCTCAGACCCCCCTGGACCAGCGCTCTGCACCGGTGTTTCCCATGCAGCCGGCTACCACCGCTCTCAATGGCCAATGCAGCATTCGCTGCTGGCCCATAGCTCTGAGCGGCATGACTGCAGCCCCCCCAAAATACAGGCAAAAACGGCTGCTTCGCCCTCTAGCATGTGGCCTGCACCCTGCCAGCACCCTGCTCTTGCAGCTGCCCAGGAGTATGGTGCTGCGGCAGGGAGAGGGCTCTCCCCATCCTCTGCACCACCTGGGCGAGGGACTTGCCACGCAGACGCTTGCACGCAAGTGTCCACGCAGTGTCCTCTACACTGAGCCATAATGCCAGGAATGATGGGCTTCTTATTCAGTGCTGCTTTATTGCTAGGCCATGGGGGAAAATAAAGGAAGGCAATTTCTTTGTACAAGGTGGAAACTCAAAATGAACGTGAGAATCCTGTTTGCCTCGATGATTTATCCTTCCATTTTCTCCCTGGTGCACTCTGTCTATCATGTTTACAGCTCCCCCAGAGAACGGATGGGAACGATGGTCAGCAGGCATGGGGCTGACATCTCTTTCAATGCTCAGAGGTGGGTTTGATCACCTGAAGGCCAGCTGGGGCTGCTCTGCCTGCAGGCACCGAGTGGCGGGGAAAGGACAGCAGGAGAAAGGCTGCCTTGAGGGTTTTGGGGGAAGAAGAGGGCAGGCAGAGGTAAAAATCACCAGCACCTTGCTGAAGCGGCATGCCAGTCGCGCTGCAGGACACACTAAAATGAGTAATTCCCCTTTCAAGCTGGCCAAACGGGCAGCACCTTCTCCTGGGGGTCTGGTAGAATCTATAGGAAAGCAAGGCCCTGTTCTTGTATCTCTTCTGCTTCTTACTCCGGGACTGCCTCCTGCCTTTTATACAGGTTACATATAGATGAGAGCCCCTGGGCTTTGCTGCTGTCGTGTCTGCCAGTGGCGATGCCCGCGGGAAGCAAGGTGTGCTCAGCATGGCTAGACCCCTTCTTGGCCCTCGGGAAGACTGGACTCCACCTCCGTATAGTGGAGCCGGTCCAAGAAGCAGCATAAAGCCACCTTTGCCGGCAAATTAGGTGTGAACAAATGCAACATTTCAGTGCTGGCCAGGAGCAGCAGTCTCACGGGAGATCCAGAAGCTGCTCGGGTTGTGAAATGCCCACGTGAAACTGGGGGAAACAGCTTGTCACGTGCAGGCTTGGACAGGTCTCAGCTTTCTCTCACCCCAGCAGAGCCTCGGCCCAGGCACGATGGGGTGAGGGCATTTTAGACCTGCTTGAGACAGGTTTAAATAGCAACATAATACAGCTATAGGATGGCTTTAATGCATGTGATATACTTCAGTGGGACAGTTAATCCATAGAGGGGAAAGCGGCCTTTTGCTTGGACAGATATATGAAACAGGAAAAGGATGGATGGACAGATGGGAGACAGCAGGGGTTCGGGGTCCCCATGCACCGGTGCAAACTGGCGAGTGACTGACAGCACTGAGGCAGTTTTGGGAGCGTTTGGACCTCGTGCTTCAGGGCTAACGGTCTATGTGTCAGATTCGAAGCTAGATGGTAGGAGAGGATTGCTGCAGGCAGCCTAAGCTTGGGGAGCTTTTCCCCCAAAAAGGTATTGCTGAGAACAGGACCGCAGCTCATGATCCTCTCTGCCGGGGGGACGCTGGCGCTCCGCGCGGGTGCCGGCGCGGGAGGCAGGGGAAGCACAGGAGAGCGCACGTGCGCTTTCGGGAGCTGGGAGCGTGGGAGGGGGTGTTGCTGCGTAGCCGGGGGTATATTTAGGCACAAAGAGTGTGCTTGGGGGTGGGAGGAGAGAGGAGGCGGCTGCGCTCGCGTGAGTCACGGCCGCGCCAGCACGCGTCGGCGCGCTCGCGAGCCGGGGGCCGCGTGGCGGGGGCCGTCCCGGCGAGGGTCTGCGGGGAGCGCAGGCGTCGGGACGGCTGCGGCAGCCTGGCCGCGGGCCGAGGCTTCGTACAGGGCACCCCAGGCCCCCGTCTGCCTCCCCGCGAGCCGGCGTGGCTGCGTGGGAGGTAGGTGGAGGGACACACGGGCTCAGTTGGCCCGGCCCGTGCTGGCGCAAGAGCTCGGTTGGCAGCTCGAGCTGGCAGTGGCAAATATAAAATCCCATTTTTTCCTCCACATAACCCCAGCCCAAACCGCGTACCTGCCTCAACGCAGGCCGTAGCTGCTCAGAAAGGTCCTCTCCTGGCATCCTTCCACGTACAGGACAGGTCCCAGCAAGCTGTGGCCACCACCACCGCTCCCCTCTGCTGGGCCATGCAAGGAGAGGGCCAGGGAATCTGTGGTCACTACTTCTTGCAGGTGGTCAACGATCCCCTTCTACTCCCTTGTGCGGAGCATCACCGAACCACAGCGGTCAGAAGTGCCCCAGGCAGTCCTGATCCTGCTGGGATCACCTTTAACGTCTCCAGAGACCCGAGCTGTCTTCCCAGGATGCGGTGAAGAGCCGCAGAGGACCCCAGATGTCGTGCTGATCCCTCACCTCAGCCCGAAGCAGGCAGCATGGGAGACGGGGGTCTCCCACCCTGCGACAGGCTGCCGAACTGTCTTGCACCCGGGAAGAGGGGAAACACCCGAGGTTAGCCTGGGTGTCCCTGCCCAAAGGGGAAGGCAGCTGCATTCGCCATGTCCCAAAGCGTCTGACACTGGCGTGTGGCCAAAGACAGGCAGCCACGTGCCGCAGCCCTGACACGGGAGGAAGGCCAGGCACATCAGCCCTGCCTGTCCAGCAGCGAACAGCTACCTGAGCATTTTTCCAGCAGATTTACTATTTTGCAAGAAATATTTTTAGGAGCAGCCCAGGAGGCCTGGACACCCCAGAGACGTCCACGCATGCAAATGCCAGCCAATCATTCTTCCTAATGAAAACAAAATCTGGCCGCAAAGCCTGCCAAAAAACTGAATCTGGAAAGACAAAAGACAGCCGGGGGATACTGTCAATAAAGTAAGTCTTATGGAAATGCACAGCTTCGGTATAGCTGCTGACTTTCAATGTATCTCCGCAGCTACTTGGGTTGGGGTGATCGGGGCTGGGAGGGAATAACCCCTCCCATGCGCCTGTGCAACACATTTCCAGTATCAACATGCAACATTTCAAAGAAATGAGGTCTTTGTGTTTTCTTTCCTTCCAAAGGGTGGCAGGATGCAACCGCCTCTTCATTTTAAACAACTTTGAGCCAAAAATCGCCCAGGGAGCCCTTCTGGATGCTGCACGAGGGCTGGAGATGATCAGCTCATGCATCCACACTGGGAAGCACGCTGCAGGGCACGCTAAAAAAAGTTACTTGAGGAGCGACCCAGCTCCTCCCAGGAACTCAGCTTCACCTGTGAGTAAGCTCAGTAAAAGGACCTGCAAGAGCTCTGATTTGGCCCTCCTGGCCATCCAATCTGACAACATCACCTGGTCGTTCAACGGGGCTGGGCCATGCTGATTTTTCCCCACTGGTGCGGCTGTCATTTCTGTGGGCTGTGATCTGGAACAGCAGGACCTCACGGGGATCCGGTGATGGAAGGGCTGCCTGCAGTGGCCGTACATTTGCTCCAGTACAGAGCCGAGCACTGACAGTGCTATTAGCCATGACAAAATCTACCCAGAGCTTGGGCAGAAAGCCCAGATCAAGGACGGCTGGTGAGTGACTCAGGGGATGGAGAAGAAAACCCTGTTTGGACACACAAGATGACCAAGCTCAAAGTTTTCAAAACATTCAGTAAAAGCAAAGCTCAGGAAGGGATAGTTTGCATGTAAGCTGCGGCCTGAGCTCTGCTCATGCCATGATGCCCAGCGCCACTCCATATATCCACCTGCATCAGGCCTGAATTCAACCCAGTGTACTACAGATATAACCCATAGGCAGCAACTGCTTCATTGAGAAATAACTCATGGGAGAAACCCTAAAGCTGAAGGAACAAACTCCAAACGACACCTTGCCAATACAGCTGTTCCCAGCATCTGCCTGTCCACGCAGCCAGTTACTCAAACCTTGCAAAAGCCATCACGCCACTCGCAACGAATTGCTTCGCTTCAAAGCCATTAGAGTCATTTCCGAAGCCAGAGTCAGCCCCATGTCCTGAGGCTGTCCCACCGGAGCCATCCCTGAGCCCCTCCAGATCCCCAGCTCCTCGCCCTGGTTGCAGCACCACTGGGGCTTTGCTGAGCGATCTCACAGCTGTGTGTAACAGCACCGCTGAGCTTGCAAACACAACACGCTTACAACCTACGGAGGGATGCAGCAGCCGCCGCTGAGCACAGCCAAGCAAGTGTTAATCAGAGGCAGCTCACAAGACAGCGATGTGACATGGCCCTATCGCTTGCACATTAGCCGTCGTTGCTTTGAGGCAGCCTGGAAGCGCTGACTTTGGGGAGAGGTACAAGACCCACTTGCATCTGAACACCAGAGGTGTTCCACCAGACAGAGGCCACCATCCCAGAAGGGGATTTCAACAGAAATGCATCTGCATTGTTGGTGCAGTCACTTACACCTGAACCAGATTCGCTTTAAGAAACAACCCAAAGCCCGTCCCAGATTGAGTCCCTGCATGATCTGCCAAAAGCTTCCCAGTTTGAAGCAGTAATGAGCCGAACTTGGGACACTCTGTCAGGATTAACGACCCCTGGCTCCTGAGAGAGTCGATGGCCCGAGGCATAGCCGAGGGGCATTAACTTCTTCTTGGCCGTTAATTCCTCCGGAAAGGTCCAGTGCCCAGAATTTTATTGCTGTTCAGGCCCCTTTCTTGACAATTAAACCGGAAAAACAAATCTCAAGCCCCACAACTGCTGCAAAGCTCTCCCTGACCCCAGCAACTGTGTTGCGGCACAGAAGGTGTTTGAACGGGCAGAGACAGCAGCCTTTGAATGAAGAGCAAAGAAATCCCCCTGCATCCGTTAGCGGGTAAAACCGGCTTTCCCCACTGTGAGCTGCATGCTGAGAGGATGGCTGGTTCCCAGGAGACAGGGCTGCAGGTTGTGCTTCATCCCAAGCTCCAGCTGCTTTCTTCTCAGCCTGGCAAATGCTGCATGCACCGAGGCAGCCTTCCTTCAGATGCATGGACAAGCCAGTCCTAGGCACAGCCCAGAGATGGAGATGACCACAGACACTGGGGGATGTCGAGGCACAGGCTGAAGCAGGCCACCTAGCCTGCCTGAAACCACTCATGGGAGCTGGAGACTCCATGGAGTCATCGCAGGCCATGGCCCAGCAGCAGGGCTTTGGCCGGCACCTACACCCGGGTTGGACTCCATGAGTGAGAGCAGCCCATGTTGGAGCCATCCAGATTAGGGAAAGTCTTATTCTGCTGCACAAAGTCATCTTTTCTTGCCAGGCTGTGCCATTATGAACCCTGATGCAGCAGTTACACCTAAAGAAAATAAAACGCAAAAGAGAAGCAGCACTATGACCATGCCTGACTACATTGAACAGCAGCAAAATGGGTTTCTCCTAGGTCTAGCTTCTAGAAAGTGAGACTGACAGGCCCAGGAGCACACCTGCCTGGAAGTAATATTCCTGTTATTCTGGAAGAGTCTTTCCATTGATTTCACACTCCCAGGAGTGTTCAGAGCTCTCAGTGGCAAAGAGATGGGGTGGAAGGAGGTGGCGAGAGACAGAGTCAGCAAGGCAAAACCAGAACAGAGTCTATCATCTTGCCTCAGAATCAGAAATGCTCGGAGCCGACTGCATCACTTGTTGAGAGTCCAGATTTTTAACGTAACCTTGGTGGGAGAGGATGCTGCCTTGCAGACCCTCCTCAGACACCTTTGGCACTGCTTTGAGGGCAGGGTGAGTCAGGATGCCCATGTCAGCATGCCCAGTGGTCCATGCCTTGACTGATGTGATGTGTCCAGCTCAGGTGATAGTGGGATGATGGATTCAGTTTAAGACCAGGTGGAGACTAGAGGTGTGGGTCAGGTCTGTTCAGATACCCATACCATCTGGGGAAAGTATCAGATGCTAGTGAGGTCACTTCACACAACTCTAGATCAATATTAGATTTATATCGAGAATGTATTGTCTTAAGAACACACTATTCCAGCTGCAGGACAAACTGCTCTTGGCACTGGCATCCTCCATCACTAGCTATGATCACGCCAGCAACACAAGCAGCTCCCACCAGGTTAATCCAGGGGCTTTCACACACAGGACCCTAGAAAGAGAACCAGCAGGGAAGAGATTTCTACTTCCAAAAAAAAGAAAAAAAAGGAGCGGCAGAGATGGCTCTAGAGTGGAAATCCATCCTCCTAGCTCAACCCATCCTGGGCAGCTGCCAGCCAGGAGGCCCCCAGGTGCTGTTCGCAGCAGCCCCCAGGAGGGCTCCTGCTTTCTGAGACCCCCACAGGGAGAGTGGGTCCATTTCCATTTCCTCCCTTGGACCTGAGCCCCTTTTTGCTCCTGGTCAGGCCTGGAAGATGTCCAGGCTGTGCCAGAAGGCAGCAGACGCCGTCAGTGATGCTCAAAGCAACGTCCTGTCCCTGGGGCCTCACAGGGAGCACCTGGGCACAGGAACCATCCAGCAACCCCTTTCCTGCAGGCTGCCAGGGAGCTGGCAGATGCTAACTACTTCCTCTCTCTCTTCTGCGATACAAAAGGCCGTGAGATAAAAAGCTCTTGCTCCCCTCGTTCCCCTGGGCACATATTCCCCCTCGGGAGGGAGCGTGTGAACCAGAGACATCTCACCTGGGATTTAGTCATGCTCTTGCTCACTCTTCAAACAACAGCGCCGCAGCTTGGGGCAGGGAAAGGAGAAAAAAGACGGCATGGAAGAGCCTGGTAGCGCCTGGTCAGCGCAGAAGCCTTCTCCTTCCCCTGGGCGCCCGCACTGCAGCGCTCGCCCCTCCACATTTACACTTCTAACGCCGCAGCCCGGCACCGTTAGCAGCTTCAAACAGCAGGTGGGATAATAATGCGTTTTGCAACTTTAGGAGAGCGGCTTATAAATTTTTGAAGAGCTTCTGTTGGCGGTGAAACAGATCAACGGCTCTAAGCAACGGCGGCCGCCGCAGACAAAATCAAGTTTGTCAGCAATTTGCAAATGCTGGTTTGATGTTGCTGCACTTACAACAGCTTCTAATGCTCTCCTGCCCGATCTCCCCGCTTGGCCCTGCCACCCTGCCTGCCTGGGAGGCAGCGAGATGAAGTCCCTCGGGGGAATACATCTATACGTGCATGTTGTATGCATGCAGATGAAAGGGGAGGGCCTGGGCTGTGCACGCGTAGGCAGGGACGGCACATTGAGATGTTCTGGCTCCTTTCAACCCCAGCCTGGGCGAAGCCATGCGCACATCCCTACCCAGAGGTGCTCATTCGCGGCCACACAAGAGCTATTGCACACCCACAGATATGACTCCATGCGATTCCCGTGCTGGCACATCCCCAGCTGCATCTCCCCAAGGCTGCAAAAAGAAAAACATCAGGGAGGGCAGGAGGGTGCCCACAGTCCTCCGTCGGCTGCAGCGGCGCAGTCCTGCATGGAGAAAGGAGGGCCTGGGCCATCCCGGGGACGGAGATGCCACTGTGTAAAGGCTTTGGAGGAGCCGGGCTTGCCTGGGAGCAGGGACAAATCTTTGCAGATTACCGAGCATCCCAGGCAGCCTGCAGGGCTCGCGGCAGAGTCCTTGGCTCTGTTAATTGAATATTTGAACAAATAGTCTGGGGAAAATAACAGCAAAAAAGGGATTTTCAAACTAGAAAGTAAAACGCTGCCTTGCTGGAATCACTGAATCGGGACAGTCTGACACAGCTGGGACCTTTATCTCCCTCTTCCCTTCCCCCAGTTTTCTTCTGCCACGAAATGAAACCTCGCTGAAACTGCCTGATTTTGCGAAGCATTTTGGTGTTGACAGAGCTTCAGATTCCGACAGGATGATTCCATTGAAACGTCCCCAATCCTCCCCTGTCTATATATAGCTCTGTCATCTACACATCTTCAAAGGCATCGCAAACGTTCCCGAAATCCCATCACATGCCCTGTGGTGAAGGTACCTGGCAGGGGACCTGCTTGCAAGAGGCGATGCAGGACTCTGCTGCCGTTGTCCTCCCCTTAAAATCGAAGTGGAGACAGAAGGTGTCAAGGACACACGTAGGGACCTCAGAAATTCAATACGCTCGGGGAATTAATACACGGGGCAGAGAGGCTTGTGCCTCCTGGGCTTTATATACCTCTCTGAACAGGGCAGGCTGAAGAGGACTGTTGGGGAGCAAGGACTGGTGGCACCGGGGCTCAGGAAATATTTCTCACGGGGATCGTGAGTTGCGATCTGTCCTCCAGGTCGGGCCATGATGCTGCAAACTGAGCGAGCAGCCTAGGTTCAATCCAGAGGACAGTTCACGCGCTGGGGCTGCGTTCTCAAATGAGAAATCAGCCGGTTAGCAGTGCCGGATCGGACCTGGACGATGCACAGACCACCGCCACGGCAAACCTCGGGGGTGCCAGAGGATGCTCGGGGGCAGCTCACGCTCCACCAGCGAAAGCGTGAACTAAAACTGAAGCCGCGCTCGGGATGAATCCTGCCCGCTCCCGCCCGCCGCGTCCCCATTGCCCCGTGGATCCCGCCTGGGCCACGGTGTGGGAGGAAGCACCGGAGAGGACAGCCTGACCTGCACCCCGCTCGCTTTGCTAGCGCTGAGCTCCTCGTGCTCAAAGCAAGCAATCTGCTTTCCACCTGCTGCCTACCAAGGCTTCCCCCCACCCCGGACCCCCTTCCCGTTATCCTCGGCCTCATTAAATTCAGGACAACCTCTTCCTCAAAAGCGAGGCAGAAGGGGGAGGCTCGTGGTGTTCTGCTAACGCCGCTGCCGCTCGCTTTATGAATCTCTTCCGCATCCGGCAGCCCCCGAGAGCAGCATTTGCATTGCCGAGCGAGCAGCCCGCGGAGGAGAGCCGCAGCCCCTGCGGAGCGGAGGAGGGGGTCCGGGCGGGGGTCTCCCTCGTCGGGGCGCTAACGAGGCGCTCCCAGGAGTCACCGGCTACCGAGGAAGCTCTGCATCTTTGCAGCGGGTCCAACTTAAGATGCTGCGGAAGTCGCGGCTTTCGGGAGGTTTGAGATGCTTTCCTCATGCACGGAGCGCAAGGACTGGCTCCAAAGCACAGCGCCGGCTTTGCCGTAACCGCTTTTCACACTTCAAAGAGCTCTCGGCACTTTCCGGAGCAGCAAGATAGACGCTGGCGCAGCCATGACTACTTTGACAAACGCTCCAAGCGGGAGCTCGGTACAAGCCGGTGCCTCGCACAGGGCATTTCAAACTGATGCTCAGCAGCCAGGATGCAGCCGAAGTGCGAGTGGGCAGGGTGGTCCCCTCTGCTCCGAACCTCCCAGGCAGCCCCACGGCTCCCCGGCACCATCTCAGCACGTCAGGAAAACTGTGCCTTGGAGAAGACAGCATATACAGACCCTCAAAACCGGTGTCCCCAAGAGGACCTGAAGGTCTTGGCACGCGACAGCAGCAGGACCTCGAGGGGCCGTGAGTGGGGTGTGCAGGGACCCCAGCTGGGGCATGTCTCATTGCAGCCCCCTTCGGGCACAGAAAGGGCAGATTTGCCCCATTTTCCCCAATTTGCTGCCCAAATGGGGGCTCAACGCTGCAAACAGAACCGTACGGAGTTTCCTGCCAAAAACACTCGGACCTTCCCACCTCCTCTCCGGATACATAGCTTTGCTGTAAATGTAATGTTTAATTACTCTTCACGATTTCTCTTTAAAGTTTAATTTTAATCCTACGGTGCTAAATGAGGTCTCGCAGTATCATTTTGGAGCAAAGCAGAGTTATGCAGAGAAAAACGCCCCAGCTAAGCACGGTTATTTAAAAACAGCTCTGTTCTTCCTCACTGAATTGCCCAGCGGTTCCAGGGGAACCCGCAGCGGGTTTCGGCACAACCCACACACCAGCAGAGCCAGCGGGGCAGCTACATTTTCCCTGCTCCCAATTGTCTGTTTTTGCTTAAAAGTGAAAAGAAACCGCTAACCAGCTTGATGCAAAACTCGCGTGAGTGACCTTCTGGAAGTGCTAGGCTGCTAGGAAAAAAGCGGAAAAAAAGAAAAAGTCAAAGTCTGAGGCCATCAGGGCTGGCCACAAGCACCTGCAAGCAAAGGTATTGTACAAACCCATCCCTAAAAGGATCAAATTCCTTCCTAAAAATCAAACGGTCACTTGCTGTCCCCAAGCTCCCGAGAAGGCTCTTCCAGAATCTCTCCCGACAGCTGGAAACCTCTTGCTAGTTTTTTTAAACACGTGCAGCCTAATTGGCCATACTGCATTTTACTGCAACTTTGTCCTGTTTCGTCTGCAAAAGCAACAAATGCACATAGTATTTGCTTCCCTCAAACTTAAAAGCTGCTTTATGGCCCATACAGGAAGAGATTACTGTTTGCATTATAGCCATAAGATTCAAAAAGCTAGAATTCAGTACTTCTGAATACGCTAACATATTTAAAAAAACCACTTATTTTTCCCTCTCTGTTTCAAATCAGAATTAAAGTTTTACTGTGCATACTTGCTACACTTTGTAGCATGCACATTTGTATAACTACTGAATGTAGAGTTTGTGATTGCACTCGCTTCTGCAGCTTCACTTGAGTTGCCGAGACAGAGCTGGAAATGCCACGTGCCCAGGCTCTTCCGTTAGGCTTTCCGAAGCTTCTCACCCCAGAAATGCAGGGGAATGGGTTTTCAGAAAGGAGGGAGGCCTTGGGCGAGGTGCTGAGCTAGGAATCCCGATAAGAAATCCAGCTTCAGCCTTGGAGAGGTGGAAGTGGGGGCCAAGCAGACGAGACAGCTGAAAGGAGACAGTTGCAGGATATGTGCATAGTTGCACCCTGCTTCCCCTTCACTGCCAGGGCGTCCTTCCTCTTTGCCTTTCTATTTCTACGTCTACTATGAAAGAGTGTAATTATTAATAATTAAAATAATTCCAAGTGCAATTAGAGCAACTTTTGGATCCCAGATCTCTCGCTGAAGACCCGTTAGCTACATCTACACTAGCAAAAGGAGCAGGGCCCTTCCCTAAACATTCAGTGCTCGCACGTTGCTTCCACGATAAATCACAAGAAGCAAGCAAAATAGTGCAGAGTTCAAGGTTTGTGCAGTTTCCAAGCTTTTTCCAGCTTTTTCCCCAAAGCATTCAGTCGGGGGCCAGGCTCATTTCCATCATGGTGCCAGCAGGGTCTCCCCTGGGTGCACCCTGCAAGTGCTGGGCACCCGTGGGCACAGTGACAGGTTGCAGAAAGGACCCCAAGCCCCTCCTGAGCCAGCCGGGCATGATACTGCTGGCGGGGGCTTCCCTTCCCAGACCTGACCTCCTTCGCTCTGAATCAGCCGGGAAGGCCAGCGCGGGACGTGCTCTCCCTCCTGCCTCCTCTCCTTCACCGTCTCGCCTGCCTGCCGATCTCTGTCTCAACTGGAAATCAAATCCCCATCGGCGGCTGAGGTTTCCAGCCAGGATGGCACAGCCCTGTTGCCCAAGCCGGGATGCCGGGCTCTCCCGAAACACGAATCGCCCCGGGAAGGAGGGCTGGCCACGGCGGCGGCGGGGGGGACCGCAGGCTGCTGCTCAGAGCAGCCGGAGCACGGAGAGGAGCGGAAGAGCCGGGCTGGGGGCTTCCCTGCACGGCAAGGAGCGCGGAGGGCTCCCGAGGTGATGCTGCAGCCCTGGGAACCGGCACTCACGAGCGATTAATAATAGAAAGCCAAATGGCTAATTGGCACCGCATTGAAACGAGCCCTCTGGAGCCAGGCAACAGATTCAACGGGAGGAAGGGAAGAGCCAGCCCTCGGCTGCCCGGAGAGGGGTTAATGCAGTAAAGCCGGAGCAGCCAGAGATCTCCGGGCTGAAAGCTGGCTCCATCTCCTCGGCTAGCTCAAGCCCTGTCCCTTGGCAGCTGCCGCGTTTGCCTCCAGCACGATTTTGCCTCGCTGCAGCTGCCAAGTTTCGCGCAAAGCCATGCCTGACCTTTAACGCGGAGCATTTAATGGGAGGCATTTGCATATATGCAAACCCCTGGCACAAACTTCAGCTTTATAAAACCCTGGGTGTCAATACAACGTTGGCCAAAGGGATCAGACCAACAGCCCCAGGGAGGGCAACGCTCAGCTTAATCACAGAGGAGGTGTTGGACCAGCGTCCTAAGTCTTACAGGCTTCCTAACGTGGGCCAGGCTGGTATGGAAAACTCCATCCCGAAGTGCACAAGCCATTTCACCAATGTTGCTGTTTCTGGAGAGATTCAGGGCTTTTCTTCACAGAGAGCAAAACATCCAAACCCGTAAGATTTCAGCTGTAGAAAACAGGTGGATCTGGAAACATTGTGCTTTAACAGCAGATGTGGTGAGAAGAAAAACAAAGGATGCCACATAGCGGGACATGCCGCCAGGAAGCTGCTTGGCCGGCTGGCTGGGTTTTCTGTAAGTAATTTGGCCAAGAACCACCAAAAGGAGCCCTGGGGGCTCAGCACAGGGTCTGCTGTGGAGCAACAAGCTGGCCTGTTTGGGGAGGAAAAGAGCTTTCTCCGAGAAACCAGCCCTGCATTAAAACACAGCACTTGCTCCCCATTCAAATTTTTGGATCCGAGGTTAAATTACTGGAGAATAGCCAAAACAAATCCATTTTGGTTTTTTTTTTGTCCAAAAATCAGGACTTCCCACAAAAATAGAAGCAATTGCCCAGCCAGCTCTACTTTCTATGCATACTTTCTGTGACAGCAGACCTGAGTCCTGGCGTGGCTTTGATGGGATCTTGCTCTAGGGAGATGCTGCCCCCCTCCAACCTAAACACCCTCCCAGCACTACGCACAAGGGCACCGCACATCACAGCCACCAGCGCAAGTATTTCTGCTGTCAGCTCTTTACCAAAACAGGAATAAAACCAAGGCTTTCCATGGAAAAAGACTTTTTTTGCTGAAAAAGACAGTCTGTTCTACTGAAAAGCTCTCTCCCCATCACTCCAGGTCCCATGTGGGCCGTTCTGTACCGTGCATGATATAAAACACTCATCGAAAGGTCAGCCACCTCCCAGGCATGTCGGACAGCAGTGTCCTCCTCAAAAACACCAGCCAGCCAGCGACTCACTGTGGGGATGATGCAATGACCCCATAACACGTTTCCCTGCTGAGCTGCACTGCCGGCTCCTTTTCCTGCCCGAGGCTGACTTCTCCACGAAGCCAGAAGGAGACGCCAGCCCCCCACGCAGCTGAACCGATCTCTCCTCCAATAAGGCCCTTTTTGTTGTAATCTGCCCCCAGGACAGGAGGAAACAGTCATGGTCCAAGCGCAGGAGCACACGCACTTGGAGCCGGATGTCCCCCTTCCACGGCAGCAGGAGCTGAGCAGCACAGCCGGCTGCAAAGAGCTGCGATTTCTCATTCACTGAGCATAAGGGACGTTTCAAAACTGGGTTTCCTCCCAATTTGCTGCTGTGCTCCTAGGGGCTGAGGTTATGGAGCTGATGCGTAATGAAGGACCAGCACTGAGCCTGCTCTTCCAGCCCCAGGATCCACTCCAGCTCTCCAAAGCATCACCTTTCTTAAAATGCAAGGCCTGCTCCACAGCCCGCTTCATATCTGCTTTGCTGCATTATCACATCCTTTACAGTCTCTGCAGAAAACACCTTCCTGAGCCAGCTGACAGCAGTGCCTCTGCCTTGCTTCCATTTTTGCCGGGCATCAGCGAAGGGGTTGACTCACAGCCCTCAGGACAGCTGTCCTCCCGCCCTTCCTTAGCAATCTAGCCGGGCTTTGCAATAGGGAAGGTTCATCTGCTCATGTGGCAACTGCTGAATTTTACAGCCCAAGGACACATAATCAGTGCTGAGCAGCTTTAAAGTGCCAGGCAATCAATCGTGGTGGCTCAGCACTGGCTTCACAGACAACTGAGTCACCCCCGCAGAAGGGGCAGGAGATATTATGGCCATCTCCACCTACCCCATCCCACCTGTCTGTGGTGGGCACCCCAGACTCACCCTGGCACCACGGCTCAGCACGCAAAGTTGTGTTGCATTTCCAGGGACCAGGCTTTCAGGGTAGGTCCCAGCAGTCTGCCAAGAAGGCAGAGAAGGAGGGAGGAGACAATTTGTCAGAAGAAATCAGATCTACGGGGAAATGAAGCCGTGCAGAGCCATGGCTGGGAGGCTGCGCAGGGAAATTGGGGGCCTCTAAGGTTTTGTTTTCATAACTCACAAACTGCAAAGCCATCGGGAATCACCGAGATGCTGTATCCAGGCTGGCAGCTAGTGCCATACTACATCCCTGCGCTCTCCTTCGTGCAACATGCATTAATTAGAAACCAGGGATTAAGGGTGAGGGGTTTTGCTCTTCGTCACAGCTGCCCAGAGATGCACTAGTGCCAGGGTTTGGAGGACCTTCCACCATCACCGCCAGCTTCCAGAGAGGTCAACTGCAGAGCCGGGAGGGGGCAGAAGGGGCAGATGTGTGAGCAGCCAGGCACCAGCAGGATGGAAGGTTGGGGCAGCCTAGGGGCTTTGGGTTGGGGGATGCTTGGGGGAAGAGAGATGAAGATGGGCTCACAGCTGCGGGCCACAGCGAAGCAAGGTGAATGAATTCACCCCCATCAGGCCGGGAGAGAGACGTGCATGGGGAGGTAAGGCTGCACAAAGGTGGCTCACAGTTTCAGCCAACTCAAAACCCATTTTTGGACACTTCTGCCCCCCCACCACCTCTAACACTCCCATCCATCCTTTCCCAAATCCCTGTTTCCCCTCAACAAGCTGAGACCTTTGCTTATTACCAGGCTGCTTAGCCTACAGCTCCTGCATGGAGCCCTCATGCAATCATCAGCCGAACTTTAGGTTTGTCTCCGATCTGAAGGAAATCAGTCAGGGTATTTGATCTGCAAATTCTTGCAGTGTGATTTCTCAAAAGTTGGAGGCAAGGACTTCTGCCTTGCCAAAAAGGTTCCACCCCCCGCATAACACCGCCAACCAGCAGCAAGGAACTTTTTTGAATGGGAGGGACAAAGGACACGTTTAGGTTATTTGTGCAGAGGAAGAGAAATAATACCTTTTCCTGCTGTTCGCATGCTGCTTTGATCTTTACTTTGTAGTTACCATAGTGACAAATAAAAAAGGCAAAGGTGGAATAAATTACTGAAAGTTGACAACATCCTAAACATGTTTCTACAGCGCAAATGAGTGCGACCTGCAAACATCCCTCAGATTTGTGAGAGCCACCGTTGCAGCAGAGACTCAGCTTCAACATACAGCTCGCACCAAGCATTTACACTATGTCTCACTGGGTGTGATATTTATATATGTTTCAGATGCCCGGTAATGGAGGTTCCTGTGTATTTCATGGATCAGACAAGCCTGAGGCTCTGCCTTGTTTGCAAAATTAATCTGTAACGCTGCAAATTGCTATGGCCTGGTCCAGGAAAAAGCAGATAAACCATATCATTCTCCATATAGGCCTGGAAGGGACTCAGATGCTAAGGAGGGGGAGCAGTAAAAGGGATATAAACCAGAAGAGGAAGAGAGCTAGGAGGCAGACTGCATCTGATGGCCTCCATGAGAGCATCCCCATCCTCTAATAAATTGCATTTATCAGGCTGCTCTGAGATCTGGACTAGTACAGCACCAGGATAAAGGAAAAACCAACGTACAAAGCCATCTTTAACAAAAACCAATGCCACCGATTGCTTCACTTTCCTCCAGACCGGCTGTGTAAAGGCCAAGGTTTCCAGCCCAGGCACAGTGACCTGTTACGGCTGAGCTGAGCAACCACAAGCTCCTCCAGCCGGTGCCCATCCAGCTGCGCTGCCCAAACGAGCAGAGCACCCAAAGTCACGTAAAGCACCCGGCCAGTCGGTCCTCACAAGCCTCGCCTTAACCCCAAGGAAGGGGGTCGCTGGAAATACAGGGTGTCTGCCAGCATTTGCACCCGATTTCCCTTTGCTGGGAATAAGCAGAGAACGGAGCTGCCCTCTCTGGCCCACGGCCAAAGGACCAGGCTTTGGCACAGAAAACTGTTACTGCTCCAAAAAGGATAGAAACTTAGGAAGTTTCCCTTTCTGCTAGAAACCTCCTGGGAACCACCAGCCCAAGCCAGGTTCTTCCTTGCCTCTGGAAGACAAGATTTACAGGCTGAACAGCCTTCGTCCTGGCTGCTCGCGGCTCTATCAATTGGGGTGACCTACCCTGGACGGCACCCCAGCCACCTCCACCAGTGCCTTCAAACTTGCTTTACGCTAAGCAAGGGTGCAAACGCCATCGCAGGCACGACAGTCGCAGCGCGGGAATTCGAGACTCTGCCCAATCACCCTTACGGATAAGGCACAGTGTATACATACAGTATATCTGGCCTGGTTGAAAGGGAAAAGTCGGAAGGAGGAGGGTTTTTCCGGCCCTAAATCAAGCCATTTCTGTAAAGCATCGCTGTGTGCACAGGTCTGCCCCTCCAGGCGCCCAGCCGGGACAGTGCAGGGTGCGGGACAGAAATCACAGAGCAAGAGACACCCTGACCGGCTCCTGCGCCCGTCGCCTTCGCAGCCACCTATTTCTCTTCCACCGAAACGCAGAACCGGGGAGCAAGCGGCCAAGCACTTTGGCTGTAAGGAGAAGCAAGATGATATTGCAGGCCACAATTACCGTGATTTTCCCTTCTACGGGCGACTGGGAGTTTCATTCTGGTGTTCAGCAGATGCATGATGCTGGAACAGAGCATATGGCTCATGTTTCACAGTTAACGCAACAGGCCAGCCCGGCCATTTCTGCTCGGAGCCAGGGGAGTTTTCGGGAACGTGATGGTTTTATGGGTTTCCATCAGCATGCAGAAGGGTGTGCTGCCATCGCGTCCCCAAACGCGAGGCCCGGCCCTTCCCGTCGGCTCTCCCTTGCGATGGCTGTCGCGCTAATGCCAAGGGTAGAAAGAGGTTGAGATGCGACCTACCATCGGCGATAGCAATATTGCCCCCTTGGTTCTTAATAGCACCGGCCAGCTGTGCCCCTCGGGGGGCTCGGCTGCTCCTCCTGCCACCGCAGCGACCAGCACCAGCTCTGCCTTTGAGATGGGGAAACCGAGGCAGCAAGGCCCCAAAAGCCACATCATCTCACATTCCCACTGAGCAAGCCACCAAGGTATTTGTGAGGTTTTGACCGCAACCGGCTACCTAGGAGCAAACAGCAGTGAGATAGGACTCGGGATTTCTCCCTTGCCCAGACTCACCTGCCTTCGGAGCAATCCCCGCCTGCACTTCCCGGCGCCGGAAAGCACCAAGAGCAGAAAGAGTTGCCACCACGGCAAAGGTTACTGCTCCCACCTGGCAGGCAGGGACACAGACGAGAGCAGACGGGAGGACTCTCCCCAAGACCACAGAGAAAGGCCGAACCAGGGACCGGCCGTTCTCAAACACCCCTTAACTCCTCTCAGCCCACGAGCAAACTCTCCCACCGAGCTGACGGTAACATCAGCGGAGGTAGCCGGGCTCCGCGGACGCAGCCAGGCTTGGCTGGAGTTTGCCAAACCCTGCCTTGCTTTAGTGCTGTTGACACACAGCTCTTAAGTCAATCCGCGCACAACTAATATGCTACATCTGCTGTGTATTTTGCTTGTCATTTGTTTGCTTTAGTTCTACTGACTCTCTTCCCGCGCTCCCTGGTAAGCTCTAATGATGTGCAGCGTCTGCTGTTGTTGCACCATTACGCAGCGATAATCTTTGGACAATTATTTGCTGGATTCACACGGTTGCTGGATGAAATGGTGCTTTCGCCGGCTGTCAGTTATGTATTTTTCCAAGCTGAAGCCAAACCGCGGGGAACCATCCTGGCAGTAAATTAAGAGTTGCCAATGCCAGGAACATCCTACAGAGGTATCGGAGGCTTCAGAAGCTCGTTAGAGATTCACGTCATTCGGGCAGAGTCAGGTCCTAGCGTGCTCGGCGCTGCACACGTGCGACGGGAGTGTCCGCACCCAAAACAGCAGGCAGGAGCAAGTCCCAGGCACTCAGGTAACCTCTCCATCTAAGATGGGGCAAGTCACCCCCTTGCAGAGAGGAGGTGACTTTCAAGGAAACCCCAGGCGACACTGTTTTGCAAAACTGCCTGGCTAGATTAATATTTAGACAATATCCGATATCTGGGCTTTGTTTCCAAAGATGTCATTTCTCTTTAAAAGAAAGAGCATTCCGGTTTTTATTTTCCCTTAATGGTTAGAAGGAAGAGTTGTTTTCCTAAGCCAGACTCATTGAAAAAGAGGTTGCAAGGCCCTTGACAAGTCTCAGACTGATTCCGTGCCCCAAGATACCATCAAAGCCACAGCCCCGGCAGGCTAAAGGTGGCGAGCCGCGGACACCCCCGTCCTGCCCTCACGGCAGGGTCCCCAAACCTTCCTCTCCTCCCTTCTCGCCTGGGCCACCCCGGCGAGCCTGGCTGAGCGGAGGTTGCCCTTCAGGGGGTCACCCTTCGCCCTAAGCCCGTCCTCCGGGCTGCGTTCGCCATCCGTGGAGCTCAGGGTCCAAGCTATCTCCCAAAAGAGACACATGCAGAACCAGGCTGCTCCAGCCTTCCTTGGGCTCTCTTCTCCCCGGGAGAAGACCCTTTAATGTTGCAGACCCCGAATATCTTGGTTGCTTAGTTCTTGCAGTGCACTAAGGTTAACCTTACCACCACCACCACCCGCAGAGCTCCAGGGCAGGAGAAGGACCAAATCCTGGCCATTACTGCTCTGTCGCGGGACACGTTCGTTCAGCGCGCCGGCTGGGCGGGCAGCGTGCCCCACGACACGCCAGGTAGACAGCTCACGGCTTGCACGCACAGCAGGATGAGCCCTTCACCGGCGGGTGCCCCCACGTCCTCCAGGTGCTCCGCAAAGCCCGAGAGCAGCCCCGAGCGCCCGGCCGCAGCGCTGCTCCCACGCCGGCGTGGGGCTCAGCCAGCCTCCCGCCTGCCCTATACTGCAGCGGGGGGAGCGCTCCACGGAGAGGGATTTCTCCACCTTGCAGAAGCAGTGGCTGGAGTTAGGATGGCGGAGAGGAGACCGATGGAAGCCCGTAAGCCCTGGAAATAATTATCACAGGACACGGGAAACCCCACGCACCTGCCCGTGACATGGGACAGGGCCCCAGGTCCGGCTCCGGGGGAAATAAGATAGCGAAGCTCAGAGTGGAGCCTTGCAGGAGAGGAAGGGGATGTTTCCAAAACGCCACGTAGGCTTCGTTAGGCTGTGGCTGTCGGGGACAGCAGGGAAGACAGTTCAGGCCGCTGCATTTAAAGCTTTTAGTCTCAAAGACACAAAAAGGAATTTTTTATTGTTTTGCAGCAAACCCTCAGAAGCTAATTTTACTTGGGGGACTCTCCCAGAACATCTCAGAGATAACTTGGTTGCAAATCAAAACAGCTGGTACTTTACCAGCACTTTAATCTTCCCTTGCCGCCTCTGCTATTCCTTTAATTAGAGACAGAGGTCCTTTGTCTCGCACTAAATGTCCTGTTTTGCTCTCGGTTGCGTCAGGCACCGAGCCCGTTGCGTTGCGACGGCCGGTCATTTTTAGCAAGTTTGCTCCTGCGCGCACCATCAGCGGCGTTTGGGGCCGTTACGGTTTTAGGCAGCGTCCCCTTTTGCGCGTCGTTCGCGTTGCTGCGCGTAAAGCCTCGGAGACGCTCTCCCGGCGGAGGCGGGCGCGCGTTCGCGGGAACGGTGACGGCACGGGCAGCATCCCTGCCCCGAGCGCGGCCGCGACGGGCGGGGGGCTGCTGGCGAGATCTGAGCCCCCTTTGAACACCTGAACGCCGCCGTTTCCGAAGCCTGGGTGAGGAGAAGAGCGAGCGAGCGAGCAGGTGGTGGGGGGAGCCGCCTCGCCGCGGCGGAGATGAAAGCCCGGCGTACCGGCGTGCGGGAAGCCAGCGGCAGAGCCGCCGCCGAGGAGGCACCTATCTGCCTTCCCCAGACAAGAGCAAAGCCTTGAAAGAGTCCTCTTGGGGAGGGGGGGAAAGAAAGTTGAAGTGGCATCCAGCGAGGCCGGTAATTACAGCAGGCGGCTTTGAAGCCTGTCGCTGCTCTGCGGAGGCGGCCGGGCTCGGAGGTTTGTGCATCCCGTGGTAGAGCGTCCACCGGCCCTTCTCCGGTGCCAGGAGCAGCAGGCAAAGCCATTTGGCCTTTTTTTTTCCTTTCTTTTTTTCCGCTCCCACCCCAAAAAAAGAAAAGGCAGCTCTAAGCAGATTTACCTTCCATTCCCCACATTTCCAAGTCGGAAAGGAGAGCGGAGACACTTCATATTCGGCCCTGGAGGCATTCTGCTCTGGGACACGCATTAATGGCTTACAGAGCTAACCAGCTGTGCACATCTGCTCCCCCACTACACGCACAGCAGTGATGCATCAACTCATCGCTACCGCTTTCACCTTTCCCCGATCGGCCCGGATAGCCGGTGGTCCACCTGGACCACAGCAGTCGAGGTCCGCGCCGGCTGGCAAGGCAGGGGCAGAGCCGCGGTGACCTTGTTTTCATTTTGTTTCTGCCTCCCGCGGAACAAGCCGCTTCATTCGAGCAGGGCCAGCCTGCAAAATGCCATTTCCGCGCGCCGGGGAGGAGGGAAGGGGGAGGCGGCGACGGCGGCCGCCCACCCCGCTGCCAGGTCCTCCTGTCACCGCTCCCATCTCACCTTTAATCCTTTACATTATTACAACAGGATATGAAATTGCTGGAGGGGCAAGCGAAGAGATACCGCCGACATTACACGGTTTTCTTTCATTACTCATGATTAAATGTATCATTCCAATAACTATCTCTGAAAGACGGGGGGAAGAGGCTGCACCGAACGCAGGTCATGATGCTCTCAAATCACAGCAGCAAGGACAGCCGGGAAAAGAGAGAAGAAAAGCCAGGCCACTGCACAGAAACATCTGGCAGGAGACTAAACCTTAGTCGTGCAAGAGAAGCCCAAGGCTGGCTTTCAGCGCCGACCCTGGCATTCAGGCGTCCGCGGCGTGCGGGCGGTTCGACACGACTCCCGCGAGCAGAGTGCGCTGCAGTGATTGACGGGGCCCCAAGCAGCTCGGCGTTTTCCTTAAAGACCCTGCGGCTGGAGTCGGGTGATTGCCGGGGAGCTTCCACCACCTCTGTTTTGTGCTTAATCAGCCACATCTGGCAGCTCCCAAGGCAAGCCTCCATAAAGAAAAAGAAGTGCTTTCTTTTAGTTTCCAGGCTTGAAGGGTGGTAGTGGGGAAGCGAACCTCGTGGTCCGGGGAACAACCTTGGGATTTTGAATCACCGGGGCAGGAACGCCACAGCGAATGCTCCTGCTGGCTTTCGCACCCTGGGGCACCTTAATGCTCGTTAGCTTATGATAGAAAATCAAATACTGCAAGGTGCGCATGGCCTGGCCCCAGCTTCGGGAGGGGGGTGCCAGCCACGCACACCGGGCAGCTGCACAGGGCTCCCGTTCCTCGAATGAAAACGGAGCTTCGGCAGCAACGTTGCGGAGGAGAGCCTGGAAACGCGTGTCAAGCTCGGAAAAGGTCAGCAAGCAAAGAGCAGCTCCCGTCCAAGCGGGCTCACGGGCAGGTCCGGGGTCCAGCGTGCAAAAGCCGAAAGGTCAGCAGGGCCCCGCTGCGCCGGCGGCGGCACCCCGAAGAGCAGCACACCGCAGGGGGCTGCAGGGCGAACGGGGCCGGCGCGGGGGCAGCCCGGCCAGGCTCCCAGCCCGGGACACGCTGGGACCGCTCGGCCGATGGAGCATCTTTCCCCCTGCTTAACTGCGTCCGTAGCATGGATCGAAACGCTAAAGACCCCAAAAGCCCAGGAAGCAGCGGAGCCATCCTTCCCATGCCCTGCGCGTACTAGGCTTATTTGCCAGCAGTCATTAAGATGGGATAATGGAAGAATTAGCAGGAGAAAAAGGCAGCTGGAGAGCAGCAGAGAATAGCGGCTGCGTTAAAAACGCCAAGAAGTCTCATTATTCTCGCAGGGGTCTGCACCCCCCGCCGTGCTGTGGGACGGCAAATAAATGCCCCCAAATCTGCAGCGACAGATTCCCACGCTCCTTGTGACCAGGGCAAGGAGGGGAACAGGAGGGAGATGCACCCAGAGCAAGGCATACGGGGGAGGCCACGCGCGAGCCAGATGCTACGGATTGGCAAGGCTGGGAAAAAGCAGCCGGGCACCAGCATCGCGTGCTTGCCCTGCTGCTGTGTGCCGGGCATTTGCTAGCGTCCCGGCTCCAGGAACCGCCTGGAGAGCACTTTGCTCTGGCCCGACGTAGCTGTTCACGTGCCTCTTTAGCACCACGTTTTCGTGGTTTTTGCCACGAAAAAGCCCATGTGTCACAGCACTCAAAATGCAGCGCCCAGATTTAGGACCCCTGCATCAAGGACCTTGCACCATGGCAGGTCCGCCATAGGCTTCCCGCTTCCTCGGCGGGGATCTGTACGCCCAAACCTGCCTTCCCAGGAAGGAAGGAAGCAAAGATAGCGCCAAGTTTCTAGATGAGCAGGAGTTAAAAAGTTACCAGGCGAGCTGTCAGAGCAGTCATCTGTCAGCGGCATCAGCTCCACGCCTCCTGCGAAGTTCAGGAGGGAGGAAAAAAAAGAAAAAGCCCGACAACATCAAATTAAAACAGCAGCCGTCCTTTCCTCTCATCGCTTTAAAATATGAGCTCGCGCTGCAGCAGCGCTACACAACAACGGGGACGTGCAGGATCCTGCTTTCGGGGGGGGGGGGGGATCAAAGCAATTTTGCTCCCCTGCAGAACGGGTGCCTGACGGCTCGCTACACCGGCGTCAGGTCCGATCGCTTCAGCGGGATGAAACGTGCACGCAGCAGAGCGCGTGTCCCTTCCTCGGCTGCTCGCAGAGCGCTAACGGACCTCCGCTGCGGCCGCGGTAGCGCCATTCGGCCCCGGCGCCTTTGCACAAGGGACGTATCGAAGCGACGTCCCAACGCGAGGAGGGTCCAGGTCGCCTCCCTTCCCATCGCGGGCACAAGGCGCTGCACAAGCGGCGGACGAGAAGGATCTTGCGCCCGAGGAACCTGCTAGGTATCTACATTGCCTTAAAAAGCACTTACAAAAACGCAGGGGCAGGAAGAAGGGATCGGATATTTCATCTTCTAGGCAGCCACGGGGGAACATAAGGATGGGCAACCCCATACGGCATCTCCCCGGTATCCTATTTCCAACAGCCTTGAGCCGATGCCTAGGAAGAGGCCAAGCACCTGGTACTTCCCCAGCTCTGGGCATGATTCCCCTTCTCCCTCAGGGATTTGAAGGGGGGGGGGGGGAAGTCCTCTTTGCCTGGGGAAGAGAGGCCCACTGCACCCAGCAGCCTTTCAGGGCGATGCTCCTACGACCACCCGCACGGCCCGAGCGGGACAGGTCTCGCCTCCCCCTCCATTTGCTCCTTCTTTCATTCAGAAAGGAAAAAAAAGTTGTTCATCGAATGCAAACGTTGCCTTGGAAAGAGTAGTTTACAGGTGACATGTTTCCAGACCTCCCTTCGCTCCCTAACCCCCAATCTCAAGCTGCTTTTCCCCGTGTGAATTTAGCCTCTAGTAGTACGAGGCTACAATTTTGCAGCGCATCCACCCCCTCCGAATGAAAGCTGTGTTTTGCAGGAGGTAATTTTGGAGAAAGGAAAAAAAAAAACAGGAAAAAAAAACCCAACACACAACATCCATCCCCATCTACCGCTCGTCCTGCAGCAGGGAGAAAACGCTCCCTGCCCTGGCCTGCGATGAGGCTGTTTCCCTGGCAGATACGGGACCACGCGGGAAGAGGATCCCAGCCTCAGCCGGCACCAGCGGCGATGCTCGCGCCACGGCACATTGGTCCCCCTGGAAAGGGCAAGAGCGCAGACCCCGGGGCAGCCAAGTTTTTTGGGTTTGCTTTTCTGTCCCCCCCCCCAGACCGCTGCGGCGCTCCGGTTTCCCCGCGTGGGCTTGGCAGCGAGCGGCTTCGCCGGGCTTGCCGCTAGCTCAATTCCAAGCACATCCATGCAGCCTTCGGTTCCCTCCGACTGCTTTTAAATCAAGCCCAATTATGACAGGTGCAATTTTATGTCTCTGTTTGACTTTTATTGGCATCGTAAACCGCCCAGCTGGCACCAGGCTGGCAGCAGTTAATAGCGAGAGAGGTGGGGAGGCAAAGAGAGCCGGGTGAGGTCTTTCCTTGCGCGCCCGGAATACACCCCTGCGAGGCTCAGCCCTACCCCAGGGCCAAAGGCGCCTTGGAATAAAGCGGAGAGGGGGGAAAAAATCAGTGCCCGGCGCTTGGCGTGGGAATGGAGCGGATCTCCGCAGATCTCGCCCAAGGCGAGATGGGTTTGCCGAGGGGATCGCGCTTATCCGCTCCTGGGCTCTGCCTCGCTTCCACCTCCCCGCCGCCGGCCAGAGCCGCGTCTCTCCCGGCGCCTGAGCAAAGCCGGGTTGACGGCAGCGCGAGGTTTCTCCCGTAGCTCTCCGGCAAGCTTGACTAGCGGAGAAGCCAAGGCATTACGGAGAAAGCTGTTCGCCCGTCCTCGCCGTTTAACCCCGATCGGAAAGCCCCGGGGGGCTCGCGGCCATGCCCGCCTCTGCGGCTCCATTGCGAGAACGGGGATGAAATAATCTTCCTAACAAGCGTCTGCAGGTGACTTTTTTTTTTTCCTCCAGTTCGCTGAGCAAATCAAAAGCGCGCTGGCACGGCGAGGCAAGGAGGGAAGGGAATAGCTCCGAGCCCAGCGCTCATCAAGCCCAAAAAGGAGAGCGGCAGGCTCGACCGAGCAGGCGGGCACGGCCCCCGGGCGCGCAGCTCGCGCGCGAGCCAGCGCAGATGCGCGGGAGCTTTCGAGGACGTGCACACACGCTCAAAGCCTCTCTTTGAGGAAGCAGCAAGTGTTTCACCCTGCAACAGCACCTGGGCTCGACTTCGAGGGCTGGATTCAGTTCTTCGCTCACCACCTTGGGCCAGGGACCACGGTGGTGGGGTGGGGTGGGGAGAGCGGGGCATCGGAGCGGCCCACGGGCGCGCTCCGTGGAGACCGTAATAGTCATGGCAAGGGGCTGGAAGCAGCCACAGGGCTAAAGAGAAGGAAGAGTCAGCCTGAGCCAAAGCCGAGTCTCACCCATCCCTGGGCCATGACAGAGCCTCTCAAATATATCAGAGCAGTTTCTCATCCCATCCAGCACATCTTGGAGTGACGCGGAGCAGCCGAGATACGACAAGAATGGAAAATCACTGCGTCGCACTCTCTCCCCCACCACACACCTACAAGCCACTTGTCCTGTCAGCCTCCAAGGAGGTACCACAGCTTAAAGGTTAGTCACCAAAGAAGGGAGAGGCAGAGTTTAAGAGCAAACGCTGCCAGGGCAGCTCCGTAGCCAACTCAAGGCACTGCTAGGAGCTTTGCGCCGCACTTGGGAGGGACCTGGACCATGCGACTGGAAGATGGATAGGACTTCAGGAAGGGCTTTTTTCAAATTAATGAGTTGACTACTCTAGAGGGAGAGAGCTGGAAAGGATCAGACCAGGACACCTGAGAACTGAGCCATAAGGCATCCTGCAAAGCAGCAGCTTGCATACATTAACGGCATAACTATTTATCCCATGGTGGGGACTCAGGCTACCAGCCAGCATCACAGTTAGAAGAGCACTCACCAACTCAGAGCAGCATTTTACACCCAGCTACCAGAAGGGCAGAGGACCCAAGGGCAGCATTTTTACAAAAAGTGCCTGAATGTCTTGGGAACCAGGATTCACATTCCCAGCAGACCTTCAAGATTTCACTTCCCTGATCTCAGGTAGGTCCCAAAACACTTCAGATCACCACGGTCTGAGTATCAGAGCCCTTTGGGAGGAGACGTGATTCGGGCTTTTGTAGTCCTCTGATGAACCATGGCCCTCAAGGCACTTTCCAAGGTTGCTCCAGGGGACTCATGTCCAGTCATCTCAACGCTCAGCTTTGCCCATGGCTGCAGGGTCCTTCCTGGGCACTGCTGCGGCAGAGCCAGGCGAGGTGGCAGCACACCACCCTGGACCCAGCTCAGGGACGGGGACAGGGGCTTTGCACAAGCCCACCTCCTTCCCAGCTATTTCAAGCCAGTTAAAAAAAGCAGATTGAGAGTAAACGTAGCAGGAATCTTGGCGTTTACCCGAGCGAACGCACTCCTCCGAGTAAACACTCGGAGGATGATGAAGTATCTTGGTGGCTGTGGCACAAGGAGCACAGCAGCTGCTGTGTGGAAAGGAGGAAGAGATTTACTATCCCTGGCGTTTGTGTTTCTCTCTCCCCACCCCCCCACCCCCCTTTTTTTCTTTTTTTTTTCTTTTTTTTTTTTTTTAAACACGACTATTATTGCAAATCCCCCCACCCCTCCCCATGCTGCTGCCTTATTAAAAAAGTGACAATTAGTCATTTGAAGAAGCAACAAAGAGACCCAGCAGTCGGGGAGATGCAATTTGAATTTCAATGCAACATCTGAGGGACGCGGGGAGACGCGGCTCGCAGCTCAGGGACGAGCGCTGTCAATCACGCCGTCACAGCCAGGAGAAACCCACGGCCACCACTTTGCAACGCAGCTCTTGCGGCTGCTGCTCTCCACGCGCAGGGACCCAGATACAGCCCACGACCTGCTAGCGCGGCCTGCGCCCAGCGCCAGCGCCCATAAACCCAACGATGTGCCCCATCCGACTTGCTCCCTGCAGGGTTTTGGCCCAGCTGCTTCGTGCCGGATGACATACCACCGCCCTAAGAAGAGAGCGGCTCAGCTCCCCGGATGGTTTTGCTGCCAGAGACCACGTGCAGCAGGGACAGGGGACTCCAGCACCCTGCCCCAAGGGAGCTGGGTGCTCCCAAAGCATCCACGCACAGCAGAAACACAGGCTGGGGATGGACAGACCCATCCCTCCCCATCCCACCCTGCATCCCTCAAGCCGATCCTCAGACGCTCCAGGAAAACGAACTTGCTGACGGCTGGAGCTTTAGTACAAGACATGTATCACTAGGATCCAAGAAGGGAGCTGTAGCCAAAGCGGCTGCCCTAAGGGGGAGCTTTGGGACCAGCCTTCGCTTTCAGCATCTCAGTCACTGCGCTGAAGGCATCAGGCCTGGGATGGAGTTTCATCCCTGAGCCCGTGTATCCCGCTGGGGGACCGAGAGGAAGGGCTAGCCGCGGCGGTCGGGGAAAGACGCCGCAGGCTTCTCCGCAGATCCCTGCAGAGATGGAGGAGAATCGAACCCAGGAAACACCTTCCCGGGTGTAGCGGTGATGGGACGGCAGAGCTGGGCCCTACCTTGTGCTCATAAGTTGATTCAAGGTCTCACACATTGCACGTGTCCCTAAAAGCCCTGGCTCAGGGAGGCAGGGAAGCTCTGGCCCGCAGAAGGGATGATCCTGGCACTCGTTTGCAGGGAGAAGCCCGGAAATGGGACCCAAGGTAAAACCTAAAGGCTCAAAAAAACCAAGTAACATGAAAACAGAAGCCAAATGCACATTTCCAACCAGCTGCACTTGCTTCTGGCTTTCCAGGCAGGAAATGAAGATGAGGGGGATTAAGAGGCTGTAAAGACCCCTAGATCCAAAAATCCTCCTCCACATAAGCCCCCAGATCGGCTGTCTGGAGCTCGTCTCCTGGCCTGCCCCATCCTACCCCTGGGTCCCACCGGGGAGGTTCAGCAGCAAATCCCCTGCCGCTAGCGCTTACATTGCGACATTTAACATTTTACTGAGGACACTGATCTGGATTCAAAGCCCAGAACCGTCAGGCAGAGAAATTACTGCCGGGGAGAATGTAAATGCAGGAGCGCAGTCAAACAAATGAACGGTATCTTTATTAGCATCTTTATTTTATTATAGGTTATGGGGATTTTTTTTTCCCCCCCGTCTCTCCTCCTCGTTTTGTTTCAATGAGCCGTGACATTTACGGGAACGCAGATGGGCAGAAGCAAGCGGAGCCCGGCTGAACGGCGCTTCCCCCTGCCAGCCCCGGCTCGGATGAGGCCGGCAGCTCCAAGGGGCGAGGAAGGCCGCGCCGGCAGACGGTCCCCGCTTCGCAGCGGGCAGCTACGCGAGGATGCTGCCGCAGCCGGGGGAGGCCGGAGGGTTTCCCCAGCCGCCTTCGCACCAGGGGCTCACGGAGCGGGTTTGGGGAGCCTGGGGATGCGCGTCCGCCTCCCTGACCTGAGCCGCCCCCCGCTCCCCGGGCAGAAGCAGCTACTGCCGGTGAGGGGGGAAAAAAACCACCGTTGGATTTGCTAAAGCCTTCGCTTCTCCGGGAAAGCGCCGATCCCGGGGGCTCAGGCGAGCCGGGGAGCCAGACGCCGCAGATGGAGGGACGGCAGGCAGAGCTAGACACGCTGCCGAGCACCAAATATAGGAAGGAGGCCCACCTTCCCGCTGCTCCGGGCGGCCGGCTTACGGCGCAAATCCAAAGCCCGGATCAGCGAGTCAGAGCGCGGCGGGACCCCCCGAGTGCGGCGGGACCCGAGTCGCCTGCAGCCCCCGGGAGGCGGCAGCCCCGGCAGAGCCCACGGTACTCAGCACCCAGCAGCATCAGGCCCAGCACGTCTGCTGGGAACCCAAGCAGGGACCTTCCCCAGCCCAGCGATTCCCTCGCTCCGCGCAGGAGCTGCCTCAAACGCCGGCTTATTAATTTGGGGCATTAGGCCCAAATACCGGTTTGCGAGGGGGGCTGAGCCCCCAGCAACCCCCTGCTCAGCCCCGGTCCTTCCCCACAGCGCAGCCACAGAGAAGACGTGCCTTTTCTTGCAGTCCCCATCCCACAGGTGAGACTCCGCACGGGGAGGAAAGAGCAGATTGTGGCTTTTAATTAAACCCTCCAAGCCTTCTCCTGCTCCGAGTTGCGCTAGGAGCGATCCCTAAACAACGCTCAGCAGAGAGGAAACAGCACTGACTACTGCTCTGCTTAAAAAAATAAAAAATAAGAAAATAGCACAAGCCGCAGAACAGGGAGTGCTTCCAACAATCTGTTTTCTGTACCCTGGAAAATAATAGCAACCCATATGGAAAGCCCACACAGCTATTTTCCAGGTGCTTTGCATGGCATGAAATCCACGGAATAAATTACCTGGGAAAGGAAGTTGAGGCTCCGTTTGCTTCAATCCTTTTTCCGTCAATACGAGCGATTGTCTGGGTGCGATACATTTCGGGATTTCCTCTCTTCCCAAAATGTCACGCTAAATACCACAAACGCGGGGCAGCGTTATTTCGGAGCTCTGTTCCCAGCCCAGCTGGCGGCTGGGAGCAGTAAAACACAAAAAAGCCACACGCACACACACACACGAGAAATATGTTCCAGACATAGCTGATCATGGGGTGTAAAATTAAATGATTTTCTCTACACCGCTTTTCTAGGGTTTTTCTACGGCCCCCACTGATGTACGGTACCGGAGCCGGCACCTTTCCAGGACCCTGGTGAGGGAGGAAAGAGTTATTGCTCCCCACGCTGAAAGGGGAAACTGAGGCACCGGGACACCAAGGAACTTGCTTCAGGACAATGGTGGGATTAAATAAATGAAGGAGACGGCGCAAACAGAGGGGCTAAATAGAGAGCAAGGAAAATATTCAGCTTCTCAACCCCTCAGGAGCAAATGTAAGATTCTGGCTAGTAAATGAATGAAACATTCAAGCCACTTCCGAGCTGGCCATTAAATTTCTCTTCTCTCCCTCCCAAATCCATCTCAGAATTCCCACACTCCGACAACCCTTCTTCTTTTTAATTTAGGCCTGTGTTTGAGACGAGGGACATGAGCACACGTTGCTTCAGAATAGGATGCTGGAGAGAGCTGTTATTATTTTGACATTTCCAAAACACCTTGAAATTTCTAAAAGGAAAAGCTCTTCGCTTGGAAAGCGCCGAGATAAAGACTTTGTAATCCGGATCTCCCTCTGCCTCAGCTCTTTCCAGGCTCATTTTTTCCCTGGGCCAAAACAACTGCAGTTTGCACATGCGTTCAAGCTCCCCAAGTCTCTCCTTTAAAGCCAGACCGCTGACATGCTGGATCTGTCTAAGTCCCCTAAACTGACTTAGAAAGGTCTAATCCCTTCCTGCTCCTGGTTTTAACCCGGAGCAAGCAGAAGGAATCGCCTGCAAGTCCAGCACGGCAGCGGTACAACTCTAGCAAGGCACAACTAAACGGGACAACAGTGGTGGCGTTGGACAAGGGGTGGCAAGAGCAGAGCCAGGCTCCTGCAGTCAAGAAGTCTCCAGCAGCCACGGCTTTCCCTGCCTTTGTGCCTACGTCACGTGCTGCAGAAGAGACTAGCGGGGTGGAACGCAAAGTATATTCAATAAAACCGGGAATTAAAGGATTTTCGATAAGATGGGAATAAGAGCAAGTCAAGCTGTTGCCAGCATCTTCTCAGTTGAGGAGAAATGAGGTGTTTTGATTTCTTCCTTCTTGCTCCTCCCCTTAAAAGCCATCTGCAAATTGGCAGATAGGATGAGAATGCCACCAGGGTGAGCAGGCAAGCCTGGGACTGCTGACATTGCTGTCCCCAGGCCACCACCATCCTGAAGTCACAGAACTTTTCAGCACCATCCTAAGGAAAAAAGATCCAAGAGATGCTTCGAGGCAGAGGCCCCCTCAGAAGATACCAAAGCCACCAATTTTCCTGTTGACAAGTCTCTATATCTGAAAGTCCCTGCTGCCTCATGAGGCACCTTCTCAAAAAAACCTTGTCGTAGCAATGATTTAGGCAACCTAGATGCAGGAGCGGCTACCAGCTCCTCCGTGGTGCCCACCTTGCCCAGGGCACCCGACAGCACCAGAACGACTACAGCAGAGGTCCAAGCTTCCACTCCACCTTCTGAAGCGACACCGATGTGTTCTTCCCTCTTCCCTGCCTTTAAGCTGCTTACTTACAGGGAGATATATGTAAATCCAAAAAGAAAATTAAAACATCATAAAAACATAAGACTAATTAAAACTACAATCATTTCAGGCTGTGAAATCATCTCGGGCTTTTCTATCTGATAAATTGGAGGGAGACGGAGTCTGGGATGCTCATCCACCTGGCTGAGTTGCTTACCGGGATTTATGCAATATTACAAACAAATTATGCACCGTGAAGGGTTTTGTTCAATCTAGCCATAAACTTTTAAATTTACAAGCTCTTTGGGAGCGGCTCAGACGCAAGCTGCAACCAAGCCCGGCGCATGCGACTCAAACACGGGGTCGGGGCTGGTTTCAAGCCCTTTTCCCAGGCTCCTGCGGCATCATCTCCGGCCCAGCACAAGCAAGGGGAGTCTCGGGGCTGCTGGAGTTTGTAGCAGGTGACAAAGTGACCGGAGAAGGGTCAGAGTCCAGCCCCGAGGGCTATGCCACTGCCAGCCGATTTTACCTTCTCCGCCTCGCTGCCAGCCCCGTCTCGACGCTGCTTTGCACCAGTCCATCCCCTACAGCCAGCGCCAAGCGCCTCCTCCCTGTCCGAGCGCAGCAGCAGGAACTTTCCCCGGGAGCAGAAGCTTCTCTCCTAGCCGCAGGGCACTGCTCCCTGCTCTGCCAGCTCCCGACGCTGTGAATAATTCCCTCCCTTCATGCCTCCTCTCACCTCGAAGGCATTTCCAGCACTAGCTTTGATCACGGCTCCTCCGGGCCTCGCTTTTCTGAGTCTCTCTGCCTCTCGCGCCACGCGTGTCTGATAAGCCGCTCCTCGTACCGTGTCGGGTCAGTTGTATCCCTACGGTTTTCGTCTCAAGCCTCCTTAAGCTGCGGGAACGGGAGCGGCGGGCACGGCTTGATCGCTCCTTCCCGGCAACGCGCCCTTGCTTCCACCGCAGGGATTTGCGGTGACTCCAGCCCCCTGCCACCGCCAAAACACAGCCGCCTCCGGGCTGCAACACGCAGCTCCGTTCCCTCGGCCGTCTCCAAGCCTTTTCCCACCCCGGACCGTGCAGGAGCCCAGGCTGCCGTGCCCAGGAGCAGCTAGCTTTGGCCTCCAGCCACTGGCACGTGTCTCCCTCCAGGCTGAAGCCTCAGGGTCGAAGGGATGCAAATAGAAATGATTTTTCCAGGCCCGTGGCTGCAAGCATGCAGCCCCCCAGCCCACCCCGGATCGCTCCTCCCGCGCCGCTCACCACTGACCCCTTACAGCCTAGCTGCAAGCACAGCTTAGCCCACCATGGTTTGGAAAAAACCCTCTTCCCTGCCCCCAAGCGCTCTCCCGTTCTCCTTTTCCGAGCAAGATTTTCCCTCAAGCAGCATTTTCCCCTGCCTGGAGCCTCTGTGCTTCTCCAGCACATTCAGAGGGGGCTGCGAAGGCAGAGAGCTGCTTTGCGGGGCTCCTGCCACATGTTCACCCTCTTCCTCCTTCGCAGCCTTGGTGCCAGCCTGCACCCAGAACCAGGCAAAGCCCCAAGGCTTCAGGAAGGTCCCAAACACCCTCTGCACCCCACCAGGCTCCAAGCAGCCTGCTCTGTCCACCGCCTCCCCCTGCAAGCGGAGCAGCACCAAGCAGCCAGCGCCACCCCTTCGGGGTAAACGCAGGAAAGCAGCTCTTCAGGGAGACCAAGCGGCTCACAACACCCCTGTCCCAGCACCCCAAACCCAGCCTGCCCCCCCACAGCCCCTCCAGTCGCACCCCACTCACCGCTCGGTGCCCAGGCTTTGGGGACATCGCGGGGCTCAGGCCCTGCAAGCACCTACTCCAGCATCAGGCCCCTCTTGCAATCCCCACCCACAGCCCTACAGATCATCCAAAACCACAGCCATTCCCCCAGCCCTCTAATAAGGCTGCAGCCTAATTAATAGGGCTAGTTACTAGGCTAAGTGCTTAATAAGGTGCTGCCAGCTTGGCCCCAGGGCACAGCCTGCCCCAGCTGTGGGCACTCTGCAGATATGCACCGGCTGCTGATGCCTAAGTTGTGGCCAGCAGCATGCAATGAAATAGCCAAGCTACAGCTTCAAACTACACTTCTCTCACCCAGCCGCGTGCCAACCTGTGCCCTCCTGGCTGCAGGACGTGGTGGCTGCTAAAAGTCTGTGCAGGCTCCCAAAGGAACTGGATAAAATCACGGGGAAGTCTCCATTTCAGGCTATTAAATGCAAAGGTGTAGCTGGCCGTAAGGCTGGTGCTATGCTCCACCACCAAAACCTGTGGTGGTCGCGCCAGATCCTGCCCCCGAGCCGCGTCCCTTGGCTCTGGCTCGCACCTCGCCCGGGCTCGGCTGCCACCGGGCAAACCCACGGGGCCGCGCTTTGGCCAACATCCAGCTCTCTCCAAAGCCCCCCGCCACGGGAATGGGGCCAGATTTCGGAGGGGTTCAGCCAGCCCGTTGCAGTCTCTCTCCGGAGCCATTAATTCGCCTCGCTGGTCTTAGATGGCCACTTTTACAAAACCCGTAGGACCTGCTTGCCTCTGAGATACCCCCCTCTCTCTCGAATTTGATGGAGGCTGGCCAGCGGAACAAACTCGTATCAAGGAGGAATGGACACAGAGACACGCAGGGAGCACCACTTCCTGCAGAAACTCTCCCAAAAAGTAAGCTTCAAGCCTCCTTTCCCACAGCCTAGTCAGGGAGGGATCCTGCCTCGGGGGTTAACTTTATTCTTTATTCTCATTCCAGTCCGCGCTTCAGCTTGAATATGGAGCTGGGGGGGGCAGGGGGGAATCATCCTCCGCGAAGGTCGGAGTCTCCGCTTCAGAGCGCTCCCAGCCGGAGCAGAGCGGACGGACAAACGGGGGCATGCTGACCGGATCGCTCGCGCCACCGGCATCCGGACTTTCGCACCGCGCTCCCCGAGCGTGCAAGCGGAGCCGCGCGGCAGAGCAAATCCGCGTCCCGGGTCCCTCGGGCCGAGCACCCTGCGGCAGCGGGGCGCAGCAGGCAGCGGGTGGCCGCCGCAAACGCGTCGCTTGGGCGCCGGTGACCCCCTGGGCTGCGGCGTCCGGCCCGACCCTCGGCGCCCGGGTGCAACTCCAGGCAGTGCGGAGGATGCTCGTCTCCGAGACGGCTGTCAGCCTGGCACCGTTCACCGCAGCGGTGAATTCACAGCATAAAACCAGCATGGAGCACGAAGAATTTAGTAATCCAAGCTGCTGCATGACAAAACCCTAAGAGTAATATCCATACTCCTATGTTTTGTCCTGCCTGTAATTTAAATGGATCCTTGTCTACGTTCGTCTAGGTACTCGCACAGGGGAAAAAAACCAACAAGCCGGGCGAGCGGGAGATAGCGCTGCTCAGCCCCCAGCAAACCGAAGGGAAAGCTGAAATTAAAACCGAGGCGCAAATAAAGGATAAACAATACGAAGTAGCTTTCGGGCTGGCCCTGCCTGCGGTGAAACACCTGCAGAATTTGCCTGCTGCGAATAACGGGCTCCGAGCAGCCGAGCTGCTCCGCTGGCGAGCGCCTTCGTCCGCAAGGGAGGCGAGGAGGTGGGAGCAGAGCTGGTGAAATGCTTTGGCCGTCACAAAGTCCCAGCGCATCCTGAAATTATATTAAAGTGTTGGGAAAAAAAAAGAAAAAAAAATCACCCTCTTTGTTTTCCCACTGGCCTCACTCGTGTTTTCAGACATTCCTAATAAAGTGCACAAATTCCTCAGCTCTGGAAAAAATGAGAGATGGAGAGGGAGAAAACTTTTTGAGAAAGTATTTGTCACCGGGCCAGGCTCAGCAACGCGGAAACCTCCGTGTTGCTGCCATTGGGACACCCTCGGCCCCGCGGGAGCGGACACCTGCAACGAAGTGTGCCGGCCTCAGCGGCGCCCGAGCGCGTCCCCACGCCGACTCCGCCGAACCGATTTCTCTGCTGGGGAGGGGGCAGGTTTCGCCGGGGGGGACATTCCCGGGGGACATCTCGAGCCCCATCCGAGGGAAAGCCTTCCCTTGCTTTGGCGTCTTCGTGCTCGTTTTAACCGCCGTCGCTCCAGCGTCCTGCTGGCCGGCATCGTTTGATGAAAGCCGCCGAGCTGCTTCCTCATTAAAAACTTAAGTTAAAAAGTTTAGTACCCAAGGAAAAAAAAAAAAAGAAGAAGAAGACAGGAAAAAAAACCAACCCCACTGATTTCCCCAACTTCAAAGTGCTTTTGAAGATCAGTCGGGAGAGAACTGGAGGAATCGCTGCCTGCCGAATCCGCCCGCCTTCCTCGCAAGCAGTCAGCAGAGTCGAGGCTTGAGCCTCCGGGTCGTATCCGTGCGGGAGCCCCGGCACCAGTGCGAGCAACCAGGGGCAGCGGAGGGTCTCTCCAAGCCCCCGCACAGCGATGGACAACCTCAGGAGACGGAGCCAGCCCAAAATCCGGCCGGGCTGGGGCCGCACCAGGCAGGGAACCCAGCCGGGCTCAGCCGTGGGACATGGAGCCACCTCGACGTGACCTTAAACGCTGTCGTTAGGTGCTAATTGGAACCTACAGCCATTAACTGCAGTGTCAAAGCCTGGCTTTGGGTTTTCCTCCCTCTCCCTCCGCTTCCTCCTTTGCTTTGGCAGCTTACATAATTACTCCCAAATCCACTCATGCCAAGCTGCAGATGATTTATTAAGGCAACGTTGACAGTTAATGACAAAATAGACTCAATGGGTTTGTTCTTGCTTCCTTTTGTCGGAGGGAAAGATGAAAAGGCGGCAGAAGGAGGGAGCAATAAACAGAACAGCGGGTTACAGGGCCAGAGCAAATTAATTACATTAATGAGTTAATGGCCTCATTAAGATGTGGTTTAAGAGCTGAGAGTGGAAAACAAGCAAGGGTGGACTTGTTGGGGGGGATGCTAGCAGGAGGGGGAGATTTTGTCTCGGGATCGTGGGGAAATGACGGTGAGAAGAGTAGCCTTGCTCCCCCGCCAGGCCTGATAGCAAGGTGATGGCCACCCTCTGGGTCGTGTCTCTGCTGTGGTGGCCTGGAGAAGGCGGCCAGCCTGGAAACCTGTCCCTGTGCTGGGGATGAGTTACCCAAACGGGTTTTAGAGGGTATCCGGGCCAGCTGCTGTCCCCTGTATCGGCTGCGGTGCTCCCCGTCGTGGGGCGTTACTGCAGAGCCGACCAGACAACACGACCGGCTACTTGTAGCCCACCTTAGCCCTGAGCGCAGCGCTCCTGCGCCCAATATTAGAAAGAGAACTACCTCATCGGCTTTGCCTCTGAGTTTTGGATGGGGAATATCGATCGGCCATGCAAACATGACCTCGGAGACGCCCCTATTATTCCTGCTCCGGGGAAACCCACCAAGAGGTGCAGGAGACCACCGTTCTCCCCGGCGCCCTCCGGGCATGTTCCCACGCGCCGCTTGGCACCAGCTCCCTCCCCGCACGCAGTTCCCCTCGCTGGAGCTCGGCCCGGCATCATTGCGCCTCGGACCACAAATGAAATGAGTTGTGTCAGCTCAGCGTAATTGCTAACGATCACTTGTCTGCATCGCTAAGAGGGGTTATTAAACCACGAGGTGCTGCGCGGCGACGCCACGCCGCGAGAAACGCAGCCGGGGTCGGCGGGCGCCGAGACAGGTCACCACCGCCCGTGGGATGCGAGAGCCGGGCCAGGATTACACCGACACGCCGCAACCGTCGGCGCTCTGCAGCACGGTTTCCCGCAGATCCCTGCGCTGAAGCACTGGCACGGTGCCCTCGCCCAAAACGCGAGCTCCCGCGGGAGGCTCCCGCGGGAGGCTCCCGCGGCCTCGGCCCCTCGCTTAGGCTCAGCCGGGCTTTAAGGAGAGACCTTTCCCCAGTGCTCCAGCTGCTGGAGCGTCTTGAGGAGCTAAAATTAGATAATCAGGAGTAAACAGGATGATCATCTCCTTCCTATTATCTTCTTTGGAAGAAGCAGGTGTCCTAGAAATCCCACGTAGGCTCCTCCAGCCCGAGGAAGGGAGCGAGAGGAGGGAGAAATCCCACCGCACAGTTCAGTGCAGCCTGTCCCCATCTGTGGTTTTGTTTTTTCTTTATCGTCTTTCACAAAAAGCCAAGAGAGAAGCATGGGGACGTGCCATGTGCTTTGTAGAAAGCGTGTTTTCCATGTCTGCCCCCCTGCTCTGGCCAATTCTGACATTGGCTAATTCTAGATAGGAAAGCGAAGACATCGGCAGCTGCTGCCGCGTTGCCCGGAGGCACCGGCGAGCATGGAGCAGTGGAGGCCACCTGGCAAAGCTCTGCAAGGCAGAAAAGCTGTTTCGGGGCCCCAGCCCGCTCCCGCGAGCGCCAGTGGGCTTGATGCCGCCTGGCGCAGCATCTCCTGCTGCTCCTGGTGCAACGGCCCAGGCGTGTTTTACCCACGCTCTTTGCAAATCGGCGCGTCCAGGCACAATTCTCGCGGCTTAGGGGCTCTTCCACGCCGTGGCTAACGAGGCAGGGTGTACGGCAGCCTGGCATTAGCTGGCTAACGTGCAGAAAGCCCTAACGATGAGAAGTAGGGCAGCTTGCCGTTCCCACCAGCTTGGGGACTGACTGTCTGGGAAGCGCAGAGCGGAGCGAGACATAACTCAGGTCGTCAGCCGAGACAGCGACCGTCTGCATGCCCGCGCCTTGCTTAAAGGCATCATACCCTAAGCTAGCTTAAATCGCTTTCCCTAGGGTTAAGCCAAGCTGGAATTGCTGTAGCACACACAGAAGCTACCGCGGCGCAGCAGCCGGGCGGATGTTCGTTGAGCTGGAGGCAATACCCATTGAGCCGAGCTTTTTCTTGAAAACGGGAGGTGTTTGTGCCCCGGGCTGATGTTCTGAGGCTCTCCAAAGGCGCTAGAGAAAAGCAAATGAAGACCATGAATCCCTGAGCAGCACTTTGCAAGATCAAACCACCCTCAGAGCTAGGCCTGCCTCTCCGTAAAACACAGTCTCTCTCAACCCACCGATTTTAAAAAAGAGAAGAAAATTCATTTCCTGTTAGGTGAAAATGAGTTTGCTTCTGGGAGCTCAGAATCACCTTTTACTAGTGATTATGAACAAAGACCAACATTTACTAAATGCCTGCAAAGTTGTTAATTAGAAGAGAAGCAAGTGGCTGGCAACTAAAAGGTGTATTTCCAACCACTTGGGATGGAGGGTCAGGGAAGAAGAGAGGACCCGGATCAGAGAGCAAGCTCAGGTTCAGTATTCACTGGTGTGCTGAGATGCAAAACAATCCTGGGGAGGAAGGCTCCAAACCCAGGGGAAGCCCTGGGTCTCCGCAGAGCTGCAAAGGGAATTTGCTGTGTGTGTGTCACTCTTGTTGAGGGGGACCAACATCACCATTGAATCTCAACAGCATCTGAAGAGCATCGCAATGAATTTTGGCCACGTGTTGTATTTCAGACCATCAGGGTGGCTGTCATGGGTATGATAAAACCTGTCCAGCCCAGCTGTGGGCAGGATCTGACCTGCTCCTGCTAGTTGCATTTGTTGTCCCCCAGTTCCTGCACTGGAATAGTCAGTGGAAGACCCTCCACCTCGGTCTGCAGACCTTTACCATAGCCCTGCTACATCTCCCTTTGCCAGACTGACAGCTCCCACCCAGCTCAGTGACCCTCACCCAGGTGGGGCCAGCTGGGCAAGGCAGAGCCTCACGTTCAGAGAGGGGCAGCGGGGAGCCAAGAGGCCACGACGCAGCACCGAGCTCGAGGCAGAGCTTCCCCCGGATGCCAGAGAGCGTGCGGCTGGCGGACGAGCAGCTGGGCCGATCACACAGATGGGAGAAACCTCCAGCAGCATTGCAGCCACCAAACAACTCCCTTGGTGCCCGATGCAGCACCCAGCTGCGTTAGCCCAGGGTGCCTGCTGTGCTCCCCGAGGTCCCCGTGTCCTCCTCCTTTATGCGCTGCCACGTTTCAGCGTCTGCAATTTTACCGGCACCTCTTTTTTAAACCTTTTTCCAGATCAGTGGCAAATATATCAGAGAGCAGAAGAAGGAGCAGAGGAGCCTACGCAACACCGAAGATCTGTCCATTAACCAGCTTTTAATCCATTTAGCACGGGCTGCACAGGGCTTGTACACCGCTGTATTTTTATCAGCCTCGGATGCATGATTAAGTCAAACGCCTCACAGAAGTCTAAGCGCATTAAGTCAAGCTATCTTTATCAGCAGAGCCTGCGATCTAATAAAAAATGGTCTCGAGTTGCCTCGACAAGAATAGATCTAGAACTGGTTGAAGGCCTTCAACCAGTCTTTTAACAAGGCCCAATGTTTTCTCCCAGTTTGCCCCGCAGCAGGATGGTTGGGTCTCACTGATAAAAATCCTTCCAAATCCCAGACTGAATACGGGGAGGAAAAAGACAGACAAGTGGAATGCTGATTTTTGCCTTCCGATGGAGACCGGGCAAGCCCCAGGGGCTACTGGTACCCCCAGGCTCCCCCAGGCCCTTTTGCAGGTCCCAAGAGCCCTCCCTTACCTTTCGGAGCCCACAGGCACACAGCACTGACCCACACCTGGGGACACCCCAAACCAGGCCCCCCCCCCCAAAGCTTCATGCAGGGCAAACTCCTTGCAGCCCAGAGGGTTCCGAAGAGCACCGGTCCCCTCCTCACCACCGCCACAAGCTCTCACAAGGCCAGCACTCCCCACAGCATGGCACCCACCCAGCTGCTCCCCTTCTAAATCAGCTCCTCATTAGGTGGCTGCAGAGGCTAATTAATCACTGCAATTACTACAGAGATGAATGGATCCCCCTCATCTTCCATTAAGCTGCCCAGAGCATCTCAGCTGCTTGTTATTCCTCCCCAATGGGAGCTGTGTTCCCCCATGACTGCTATTGAGATAGGTCCCCATGGAGGCCCAGGACCTCAGGTCCTGCAGCAGGAGAGGTTTGGGAGGAACCGGCACGGCCCGTTAAATGCATCCTCCCTCGCACCTTCAAGAGCAGCCTGCACCCGCAGCCGGTGCCTCCAGCTGGCTCGGGCACAGGCAGACGCCGCCCAGCTCTGCTCTTCCTTGCTCGGTGCCTGCTCCTGGCATGCGTTTCCATCCCTCCTGCTGCACTTCTGCTCAGTTTGACTCAAATTTCCGCCGGCTCGTTGGACACGCTAATCCATGCCCCCGGGCCACAGATGCACGGAGCAGAACCGAGCCGTACCCCACGGTCCCCAGCACTGCGCGGCGCTGTGGGGATTAGTCCACGCGGGTTTGGCCCACGGGAGGGCCCAGAAAGGTCCTGCAGGGAGGCTCTCAGAGGTGGAAAATGCCCCTCTGCAGTGGCACAGGGCTCTGCAGCCGCTTGCACGGCTTCCAGCCGGCCACCGGGGCTCTGCTGCATATTGCAGGGGGATTTTCAGGGCCCCGACCAGGTCTGTTCCCACTCTTGGGGGGTCTGAGCGCTGCCGTGACTTAAACCTCCCTGCTCGGGTCCTGACCCCTTGCTGCAGGTGCAGGCACACAGGCAGAGCCCTCGGTAGGTTGCTCGTGCCCATCTGGCCTTGCCCAGGTGACAGATTTGTCCCCGGCGCAGCTCAGCCCCTGCTCACTCTGCAAATCTGCGGCGCGCCGAGGGCAGACGCAGCCCCCCGACCCCCCCACGGCGGCAGCGAGGGTCTCCGGCGTGGTCCCCCGCGGGCCTGGGGGCATCTCGGGGCCGGGGTGCAGCAAAGCTGCATTTCCCCGGTCGCTGCTTCTAGCTCAGCGGAGGGCTGAGGTTATTTATCGCCACACCAGGGGTTAACGCAGAGGCTGCTGCAGGGAAGCCTGCAATAACTTATTGGCCCTTCAAGAGCGTCTTGCTGCCAGAGAAGCGCTTCCTCCTTTTATTAAAAGCCATGTTTCATGGGGCCCTGGGGGTCCCCGAGCCGTCTCGGCTCCATGCAAACCCTCCGTGCACGGAGGGAGAGCAGAGCCCAGCGACACGAGGTGGCCGCCCCATGGCACGTGGGGCGCGAGTCCCCGCACGGCCATCGGGGAGCTCGGTGCCCAGCGCCCACGTGGCACCGCTCGACGTTTCGCCCCGCGAAGCCTTCGTGGCGGGGACGGGGCCGTCGCTGGAGCCGTCACCAGCGCAGCCCCGGCGCTGCCTCCCCGAGCAGAGCTCCGCGCTTGCCGGCCGACGCAGCAGCCGGGAAACGGCGCCCACCGGGCTGCGATTCCTCAGCGGGGTCTTCCTCGTCCCCCGAGGGACGGCTGCGGCCGGGGAACGCCGTCGCGACGAGGCTGAGCGCTCAGATGGGCTTTGCAGGGAGAAAGGCCGGTGCCGCTCCGAGCCCGCCGGGCCCCTTCCCCACAGACCTCTGCACTCCTGAGCGATGGCGCTCCATCGAGCAGGAGCACTGGAGGCTACTTGCACCGTGCCGTTAAAGCACCAAAATGGTTCTAAATGCACAAAAAAAGAAAAAAAAAAAGCAGACCCCCAGCTCTCCCATTTCCCGAACAGCTCTGAAGGCTAATGAAAACCATTTGCCATGTGAGCTCGGCTGATGGGAAGGCCCCCCCTCGCCCAGGCCTGCCTGACTCCCATTCCCTCGCGGAGAAATGCGCCGCTTACCCTTTCCTTCACCCACCGTTACGCGCTCTCTCACAGATGGGAGTCATTTCGCGGCAGCGTTTTAGCACTTGTAAAGGATTTAAACAGCTCCCTGGAGAGGAAGCAGCCTCTAGGACGTGGTTCTCCTCCAGCACCCAAACGGGACGAGGGATAGCTGGCACAGCCAGGCGTGAGCGGTGCGATGCCGGATGATGGGCGATGCCCATGCCAACACACCAGGGCAGAGCAAGGCAGGGCATGGCACGGCCAGGAGCCACCACGACCTTCCAAAAAGGTCCCACATGGGGACGGATCCGGCACTGGCCCCTTTGCTCTGGGCTGTCCCAGAGGTTAGCGCTGCCCAGCTCTGTCCTGCCACCAGCGTCCCTGCAGGGCCTGGCCTGCCCGGGACCTCTGCCCCTCTCCCGGCAGGGTCCTGGTGCCCAGCAGAACACGAGGAAGACCAGCGCACGCTGCTCACTGCCTGGGCTCCATCAGCATAAGCATTTGAATGCAGAAAGCATTTTTTGCAGAGACTAGCAGAAAATCAGATACAGTCTGGACTAGTCTTGGTGCATCCCTCCAGCCAGTGGCGTGAGGCTGTCGAGGAGACACCTTCAGGAAGGGACATAAGGACAAGGCAACGAGGTGAGCACTTATCCCCTTGCCCCAGGTGTGGCACCACTCTTGGGGCACAAAGCCCCATCAGGAGGGGCTCTGCAGACGTGCGATCACATCTGTGACACAGGGGCACGGTGGCTGCAGAGGGGGCACTGCCTGCCCTTCAGCATCCTCCTCATCCTCTTGCAACAACCGGGAAAGTTCAGCCTCCCAGGAAGAAGCCTCCAAGGTGGTGTTATCCAGGGCAAGGCAGAAACGTGGTTAGGAAGGGGCCCACCAGTGTGGAAACCACAGCCCGGCCAGGGCAGGGGGAAGTCGGGACTGGAGCAGGCCAAGGCTGGGCCAGGGACGGAGGAGCACCATCCTTCACAGGTGCGGGCCAGCCCCGTAGCGGCTCGGGATTTCCTGCGATGGAGCAAAGCGAGGCCGTTTCCCAGCTCTCTGCAGCACCTGCCGGTGAGTCATCGGCTGCTGGTCCCCGTGAGTCACTGCCCGCCCAGAGCTCGCTTCTGGGAGAGACGCGAGGCTCAAGCGCTGTGAGCGCGTGCTCCTCGCTCCCTGCTGAAAAAGCGACTGCACCGTCCACGCGGCCCATCCAAGGACCATCCCAAGGAGCTGTGGCAGCATAAACGCTTTAATTTCAGGTCTGATGGAGCCATCGCATGAGCGGTTCCTCCGGTGATCAAGTCTGCTGCTTTCGGAGCCTGGGGAGAGGGTATTTCTGCAGCAGCAGAACCGGCACTGCGATGGGGTGGAGGCTGCTCCAAAAGCATCATCCCCAGAATGGGCATCCCAGGGAAAGTGCAACGTTCAGCCAAACCGGCCCCACTTTCTTCACCTCACGGCGCTGCCCCAGGGGTGGTCACACAGGACGGGGTGGCAGCGGAGGAGCCCGGGTGCGTGCACGCTGAGGTTTACAGCATGTCCCACCAGTGATGCTGCAGGATCGGGCACCAGGCAGGGACGCAGGAGAGCCGCTTCCTCCGTGTCCCCCTTTCCCACTCAGCTCCCCTCCTTTTCAAGGCTACGCTATTTCTGGTGGCAGATGTTTTGTGCCGTGCACCCAGACAAATCTGCTGCAAGATGCCCTGGGTTCAGCGAAGGCTCTTCGAGGCCACTTTAACACAAAGTGAGGACAATGTGTCACTTGCTTGTAAAGCATTTTGATGCAAAAGGCCTCATAAAAATACATCAGAAAGGCCCCGTGAACGGAAACCCTTTCATCCGCTCCCGGTTCCTGGAGAGAGAGCATCCCAAGGCTGCAGTCAAATCGTTTTGCAAACGACCTCGTCAGTCAGCTGTAAACCGTCCTGATCGCTAGCGCTGCTCGTTTTAACGAACCCCAGTGTTTCTGAGCCAGCCCTTTCAAGGCTGGTGTTTCCGCCTGGCCCTCGCTGAAATCCGAGTGTTTTGGGTCAACGTTAGCGGATCCCCGCCGGCATTTCTGGGTCGTGGCAGGACCGGCATTTCTGGGTCGTGGCAGGATGCCGTTCCCCCATCTCGGAGCGGGGCTGGCTGCAGCACGACTCCTTCAAGGACAGCAGGACCTGCAAGGGGGACGGTCTGTGCCAGGTAGGAGCTTGGCTCGGAAAAGACCGGCTCTAACCCCAGCTGGCAGCGGGCACCCCTAGCATGCAAAGCCGAGGCTGCCGGCCGCCGCCGGATCAGGGCATCTCTAGCCCAGGAGAGGCTGAAACCAAGAGCAACCCACCTGCGTGGCTGCGCAGGGAGGGGTTCAAGCGCACGCGGCAGCACTGTGCACCCGAGCGGAGGGCGACAGCATGCCTTCCCCTTCTAAAAAACACGAGGAAGACACACCGGGCACTATTGCTGCCCTTCCCAGCGCAAACACAGCCATAGGCCAGAGCAGTGCAGGGAGGGGAAACCGAGGCACAGCTGGGTCACTGCCCTGCCAAAGTCATCTAGCAGAGCCCTAAACCGTGCCCAGGTCTCTGCACCCACATACCCTTTGGGCCAACATGAACCTGATGATAGACCTAGACACTCTTCTCTACTTTATGTACGTACCTGCATACGCACGTACGTAGAGGGAGAGCCCAGCCCTGCCAAGGGAAGGCGTTGACGGAGGTAAGGCAGAAGGGGTTTGGCCCTATTGCAAGAGCGGGGCGTCACAGCCAGCTTCCCCCAAGAAAAGCGTGCACCCCTCGCACGCACCCCAACCCCCTTGCCGGCTGCTTTCCGCACGGTCGCGGCACCGCTGGCTGCCACCGCTGGCCGCATCGCTTAGCGTTTCTCCTATAAGCGGGGACAAATGCCAAGCCGCTGTTGCGCTGGCCACAGAGCGCTTCAGGCTGCGGAGCGTCGCGTAAATACTGCGAACGGCAGAGCAAGGAGACGGGGAGGGAAAGGAGAGGAGGCAGGATACGGAGGAGGGAGCAGACGCATCTGTCATGTCGGATAAAGCCAGGAATGATGGGTATCCAGAGGGGCACGGGCAGGAGCTGCAGGTCTACTGCCGGGAACGGCTTCCCTTCCTGGAACAGAGCTAATCCGCTGGGAAGAGGCGATGGATGAGGTTTTTGCTCTGTGCTAAGACAATGACACCAAAATGTTTTGTTCTGAGCAATTTGAAAAGAAAAAAAAAAAAAAAACCCTTAAAAATAAATCTGGAAGAAGCCAGGAAAACAGGAACATTCCAAGAACCCTTAAATCATGTTTCTCAATGGGAAAAAGCATTGAGGAAGGCAAATATGTTCTGGTCTCTAGGCCGGGCACTTGTCCCCCACCCTCCCGCAGGCGGTCCCCTGTCACAAAAGCGGGGCCAAGACACCCCGGGAACGAGCGATGCCCCCGGACCTCGGCTCCCCCTGCCCCGGCCAAGGGCCCGCAGCTCTCCGCAAGGGCATTTCCACCGCCGTGCGCTCGGCGGCTCGAACTCGGGCTGCAGCGGCACAGCGGGTGGGGGCGGGAAGCGGGGGGACGGAATGAAGCGGTGCTATTCCAGATGGCATTCCCCATCTGATTATACCCATTCGCAGCAGATGAAAAGTGAGGCCCGGAGGCTGACTGCAACCCTCTGAATGATTTTTTTTTTTTCCCCCCTCCTCCCCTCCCCTCCCCTCTTAAATATTCAACTTTTGGGAAACAAGCGTGCGTAATGAGATCAAAACAGCCCAAATTGCCCATTGACGCTGATAGGTAGCTGTTCTCCAACTGCGGCGCTGCTCTGCTCGCTCCGGCGGGCCAAACGCCTCCCGCTGGCACGTGCCCACCCCCGGCAATCTGGACCTGCACCAGCGCTGGTGCTCGCTCACCCGGGGGCGTATGGGGGGGGGGGGGGATGGCGCTGGCATCCCTCCTCACGTGTCGGTGGGGACCTGCTGACGAGGCAGGCTCAGCCCTCGCTGGGCGTTTGTAGCCGTGACCTTCTCCTGAGCCGCAGCCTCTGTCCGTGACACCCAAATGCACCTTTGGCAAAGGAGAAGTTGGGAGAATATGAGGAAATTTTAAGCCAGAGGGTGCACCCCTGGCATGGGAGAAGCCAGGAGTTAGGTCCCAGCTAGCTCCTGCATGAGAGCTGCCAGTCAAGGAGTAAACAAGGGCTTCAGCCTGCACGTGCACCTCCAGTGTCCACATCCCACGTGGGCTCAGCACTGCCCTTTCCTCCAGCTACGGATCAGAGAGGGGCTGCAGGACCGTGCTGAGAAGTTTGGCTTTTCCCAGAAACCCCCCGGCAGAGCCCTGGCCAGGCTGGGGATGCGGGCAGGAGGGAGACACCTCCAGGACCGGGCAGCACAGCACGGGATTTAGGCGTTTCCACATATTAGAGGAGGTGGGCTGCTCCAGGCCCCCTTGTCTATCTGTGAAATGGGCACAGCATCAACTTCTAACCTTGCGAGGGGAAAAAATGACTAGACCGCAGTTTCCAAGTTGCTCAGATAGCCGAGTGCCTCCTGGAGGCTGCTCCACCATTGCATCACGCAAATGGTGCTTTGAAGCCCATCGACATGCCACCAACGCTACTCTGTGCGCCAGATCTAGTTCCCTCCTCCCCTGCCGGGCACAATTGCCCATCCCCAAGAGCTCACCAGGAGCCAGAGAGGGTCTCATGCCAGGCCCCGGCACAGACAGAGCAACCCGATTGCAACTGCTTTTAGCAGACGGGTTGCTCCCTCACCCCAGCAAGCTTGGCTGAGATTTGGGGTGGATTTCCCCAGGCTCAGTCCTTGCAAAGAGCTCAGCACGGGCATCAGCACAAACCTACCTGCCAGGCATAGCACACGGAGGTCCCCTAGGTGCCCAGGGCTAGCCCACCGATGGCTTGGTGGTGGCTCTGCTGCTTTTTGGATGGAGGAATGGGTGGTGGGAGCTTGAGGAGCAGGGCTTGAACATGGGACAGAGGTCTACCCAGACCCGCCTGAGGGCACTGCCAGAGGAGGAACCTGAGGCCGATGCTCTTCAGCTGGGCTCAAGGAGAGGAAGGAGAAAAGGTAGCGATGAAGGTCTGTGTCTATCTATACTCCTATATGCGGAGCAAATGAGGGCACAGATTTTTCATTTCCAGGAACAAACTGAAAGCTTGCGGGGGAAAAAAATAAATATATAAAAATATTTGGGTTGAACTGAAACAGAAACTTTTGCAGAAAGCCTCAGTAAAACTGAAGCGAAAAAAATTGGGTTGAGGACAAGTAGAAATATTTTCTTTGCCTCAGGATGATGCATGTTTCTTTGCCCCAACGTGGCATGTGCTATTCCAGGCTTTCGGATCCTTTATTTAGGTCCATTCTTAAATTAAAGAAAAAAAAAAAGTGTTAAAGGCAAAAATCAAACTGGCTGTTTTTTTTGAAATCAGCAGTGTGCCAGGCTTCCCGAAACAAAACAATTCATTAAAAAGAAAACAAAAAGGCGAGATGAAACGTCTCGGCGTTTCAGAAGTTCTTCCCTCGCTTCCCACGAGGGCCGAGCTGGACCCGAAACTCCCCGCACCCCTGAAACGCCGTGTCCCACGCGTTGTACTCACCGAAAAGCAGAGGTGGGGATGGCCGAGGTCGGGCTTTTCTGAGCATCCAGCAGCCACCAGCTCTGGCTTGGTGCCGCTGCAGAGGTTGTCCCAGCTGCTCTCACCCCGGCTCTCACCTCCACCCCACTCAGGTTTGCAGAAGGGTCCACGACATCTCGTCTGCCCAATTTGGGGATGAACCTAGAGAAACTCGCCTGCCCCGGAGCAGGGGACGGCTCGGCGGCGGCGCCGGGTCCAACACCTCGGAGGGACCCGGTGGCTCACCGGGGAGCCGCCGCAGCCGTGCCGTTTCTCTTGTTTATTGGCAGGTTTACTCCCAGAAATCTAATCATCATTTTGGAGTTAATCCCTCTAACAAACCCCTTGCAAATACCTTTATCCAGAAGTTTATTAATATTAGCTCCTCTTGAGCAGAAGCGAATTAAATTCCTTTACCTCCCGTTTGCCTTTTTTTCCTTCCTCTTCTCCTCGTTGCTGTTAACGGGAGCAATTCAATTAAGCAAGTAACGACTTCCCAATAAAAAGCCCTCCTCCCCACCTCCCTCCTCCCCGTTGCTCAAGGACTAATAATGCTTAATTGCAGAAACAAGCCTGGCTGGGGCTGGTGGGGGGGAGGAGAGGCTCGGTCCGCAGCCCCGGCCGGGTCTGGGCCAAGGGGCCACATGTCGGCTCCGAGGTTTGCAGCCGGCCACCGGGAGTGGAGCTGGATGCTGGCTGGCGGAGCATCCCACTCATGGGGCCTCCCTGTCAGCTCCAGCCCATCGCAGAGGCCTCCTCTGCCTTTCCCAGCTGGCGGAAAGGATTTGTCTGGTGCCACGCGCTGGCTCTGCTCCCTTCCCCACCTCCTGGTTACCTCCGGTGATGGAGCCGCTCTTCTCCTCCACCTGGTTTTTAGCCTAGGAAAGGAGGGTTTTGTAGCCATGCTGCATCCCTCTCTCCACGTCTTTCTCCCTCCTCATCCTCCCCCAAACCCTCGAGCCGTTTCTGCCAGATTTGGCAGTGGTCGCGAAGAACAGAGATTCCTGCAAGTTCTGCAAACAGAAGTGGCCGAGCAGAGAACGGAGGTTTCAGGAGCACCTGCAATTAATGGAAAAGGAAAGGAAATGGGAAAAATTAATTAGCTCACCTTTTATTAGCCACCAAAGAACCCACATCAGAGGGAGGAGGAGGATACCAGACTTCCCAGTTTCCCTCTCCGGCAATGCGTTTGGCCTCCTTGCCCAGCCCCGGCTCCTTCCACGCGTTCGGGTGTGCAGCTGGCGGGTCGCCAGGCTCTGCCCGGTTTGCGACGTGCCGAAGCCGCTCGGGCAGCCCGTGACAGCGGCCCGCCTGGCCTCCAGAGCGGCCCGTGTCACCTAACCTGGACAAGTCACTTGGAGAGACAGGGAGAGCCCAAGGAAAGGCCATGGCTCCTCCCGAGTCCGCAGGCAGCCAGGCGCTGCTGCGGCGCCTCTGAGCTCGCCCTCTCTCCCCGCTCCGAGCACTCTCACAAAACACACGGGAAAAGATATAAAGCAGCAGGATGCTGATCCCAGGGCTACGCTTTCACCCCATCTTGGCATCAGGGCTGCCCCAACCTTCCTCGGAGGCAGACGAGCATCCCTCACCGCTCGCTCTCTCTCCGAGAGGTGGGATGCAGGTTTTCACCTGCGTTTTTCCTTCAAAAACATCCACTTCTAGCAATTCCGGCGACGCTCTGCTGCTTCGCGAGGGGATGCGTCCAGCCGCCCATCCGGCCGCGGGAGAAGCGATGCGGTTTGCTAAGCACTCGGGATCCCTTCGGGATGAAACGTGCCGCGGGGATGTCGGCTGCGGTTATCGCAGTCGCAGAGACGGGTTGGTCGGGCAGAGGATGGCTCAGACCGGCGCTGGTGTGACGGGGTGTTTGACAAGCGCATCTCAAACCGAACACGGATCTGGCCTGAGTCTCGGGACTGGTGGCCCTGTGACTAAGTGCATGGACCGGCAGGAGGACGGAGACCATACTGCCAGTCAGGAAATTGCCGTGCCGCTGAAAAGATGACATTCGGGTGCGGATGTCTCACCACGAAGGTCCCCAAGCAGGGGGTCCCTCTTCATCCTATCGCTGCGGTCCCATCCGGCCCATGCCCCCGGGAAGCTGGGTCTCGCCTCGGCACGGCCACGGTGGCGGTGGTTTCGGAGCTGCGGGAGCACGCGCCCCGCACGCGAACGCGCAGCTACGCGGACGTCACCAGCCACAGAGCAGCAGAAGCCTGAGACCGGCTTTGAGGCAGACTGACGAGCAGGATAGCTGCAGTTCATCAAGGGGCTAACGAAGCTCTGCAGAAGATGCTCATGGTAGCGCCCGAGATGAGCATGCAAGCGGGAAGCATCGGAGTCCTGCATTTAAGGATATATAGCGTAGCCTGAGCTCACGGTGCTGCTAGCGCTGGGTGCCCGCGCACATGCCTTGCGTGGGGATAGAGGCATTAACCAGCTGGGAACAGCGCGGCAGGTCCACAGCAGCGGCTAATGCCAGGACTGAGGAGCGCAGGATGCGGCGTTCCAGGAACCGGCTGCATGGCTCTGAAGGAAGAGGAGCCATACGGATGCAGGCTGCCTGCTCACCCGTGCACGGTGTGACATCTGCAGTGCCATCACTGAGAAGACGACTCGCACGGCTGGGTGAGGCTGAAGAGACCCGGTGCCGGACGTCGCCTGGGCCGCGGCCCCGGACAAGGGCACGGGAGCAACGGCAAAGCCAGCGGCGCAGGGGCGAGGGAGGCCAGGGAAGGGGCACCCAGCGAGCCGGCTTCGGCTGGGACTCCCGGGAAGCACCCCTGCATTTCTCAGCCGCCTCCTCCTCCTTGCAGGGAGGACAGAGCCTCCTCGGTGACTGGCGCTAATTAAGAGAAATGAACCTAATTAGCCAGAGCGCTCCACCTGCCCACCGGTTCCCCTTTCCGCCAGGCACGCTCGGCGGTGACTCAATAGCCGCGGTTCTGCAGTCGTCGGCTTTGCAGAGGTTACTCAGCCACCAGACTGTGCCGCCGACGGGAAAGCGGGCAGCCGCGGAGGCTGGACCCGGATTTCGGGCTTCGCTCCCCCCGCAGGCTCCTTGCAGGCCCCGCGGCCCGGAAGAGCCGGCAGGGAGCTGGCAGGATTTGGCCTGCAGGCAGCTCGGAGCGGCCCCGTGCGATGCACAGCCGGATTGCTAGAAGGGTAAAACAAGTCGGATGCGGGACCGAGCCAAGGTCCCGAAGGCTGCAGAGGGACCGTCAGGGGTTCGCCGAGACCTTCGGGGCACCTGCGCGTTGCAGCAGCCCTCGGCCCACCACATCCCTCCCTGCTTTCCCAGGAGGGGACGGTTCCTTGGCATTGGACAGCAAATTTCAGCACTTATCCACCAAGGAGCCTGCTTGCTGCACGGCAGCTCCCACGCCCCGTCCTTCCCTGCCATGCCGTAGCTTTCCCAGCAGCTTATCCCGCTCCGTCCGGATTCACGGCCCCAGCACGCTGCACCAACAGCACGGCGTGCATCAGGGCGCCGTGGTCCCTTCCGGCAGGGGCAGGATCCAGGATCCCCGGCCGGGTAAATCAGCGCTCTCCAGTGCGGGTGTTGATGCCGTAAATCCGCACAAGGGCGCGAAACCGCCCCGGCTGGGCACGGAGGGGGCATCGGACAGGAGATCCGTGCCGTTGTTTGTTATCCGTTTTCATTTTCTGCGGTTTCTGCAAGCGAGTAACGGGGCAACTCCACCGTTCTGCTGAGAGAGGGGAGAAAAAAAACCCTAAAATTATCTTTACTCTGCAAGAAAATAAGAGGGCAGCTTGACTTGCACACCACATCGGCACAGGAACAGACACTTACTGCGCCGTTAGCCTAGGCACCAGGCAGACAGGACTCGCTGAGACACAAGTGAACCGAGTTTTGCCCGTCACGCGCCGTTCCCACCTGGGCCAAGGAGTCTGTGCTGGGAAGCAGAGAGACTCGCAGGAGCTGCAGGGCTTCGGCAGAAGTCTGACACCTTTTTTTTGTTGTTGTTGTTTTTATCTGCGCACTGTTGCAGTCGCAGAGAAGCACGGTTGAAAGCAGTTACCAATGTCAGCGTGCCTCACTTTGATTTCTTCAAAGCAAAACGAGTTTGCCGCAAATAAATTAATTTCTTTTTAATGAATAGCTTCTTGTCAGGTCCTATGACACTGACCCAAAACAGAAACTGCTTAAGTTTTTTTTTTTCCAAGAAGGAAGAAAAAAGCATTCATTTCACATTGACTCAAATTTGAAGCATTTTTTATTATTAGCTTTGACTTTGGGCAATGACGGCAAGAAGCAGTTGCTCTCCCATCTTTGGGGAAGACCCTATCCATAATCCCACGCTCTGGAAGAAGAGCAGCATTATAAAAACATCCGGATGGGATGAGCAATTCAGGGCCCTGCCTCTGAAGGAGGCCAAGAGGAGATGGGCAGGACTACAAGAAGCAAACCAAGAGCAAGAAGAGCCTTTTGCTGGCTTTAGAAACCCATTTCTGGCCTTCAGCATTTTATGGCGCAGGGTCTATCCAGGCTGGAGGCTGAATCCAGACCACGATGCTTTGTCCCTTTGGTACCTATCCTCTGCGAGCTGGCAAAACCCCTTTTTACCCAAAGCGTGCCTTCATCCTCCGCAGCACCCCGCAGCAAGGAGCTCCACGAGTGAACGGCACGTTGTGGAGCAACAGCATAAAAGCCCCGGCCGACCTGTTTTTTTTAATTGCTTAGAAGATACCTAATAAAGTAACCTAGGACAGCAGTGCCGGGAAGCTCGGAGGGACCTGCCAGGTCCCAGCTCGCAGAGGCAAAGGGGGGAAGGAGGAGGGAGCTCGGTCACCAGGCGGGTTTCCCGAAGCTCTAGATTTCACCTTTAATGTATTTCGGTGCATGATTCAAGCACATTATCTGCATGAAATGCTGCATTAGCATCAAAATGAGGGGAGTTCTGTTCAATATATTAAAGTGTCTCTGATGGGTTTGAAGGTAGCTTAGCGCAAGAGAGGCATTAAGGAAGTAAATGCCACATTTGTATTCAAAAGAGCTTTCTTTTTTCGTTTAAAGTCATTGATGTAAGAAGTGGTGCTCAAGACGGCTTGTAAAAGCAAGAGTGCATCTTTGCTATGAGACAAAAAGCCGTGTTTATGTTGAATGGTAAAGGAAAGCAAATAGCCCATTTAGAAAATATATTTCTTTCGTGCTTTGCCGCTGGTTGGAGTAGCAGAGGGCTGGCAGGGATGGGGCCTTCCGGCGGTGGCAGCTGACGGGGCCGAGCTGCAGGCGAGAGCCATTTTCTTCCCCATTTCTCCCGCGATGCCGTTTTTTCATTTCCAGCCTGGAACTGAAAATGGCTTTTCCACGCTGACGCAGGGGCTCCTGGCTGAACCCGGCCGGCGGCACCGCGCAGCCCGCGGTCCTCGCCGCGCCGTGGACCTCCACCTGCATCACCCTTTTTTCCAGGAAAATAAAAAAGATTTAGTGAACCCGATGTTTTGCAAACGTTCATTTTGCTTTTTTTTTCTTCCCCCCACCCCAAAATTTCAAGCATTTAAAAGGGCATCTTCAGCTATTTTTCATCTTTTTTTTTTTAATTTCTTTTCCTCTCAACAATAAATGGCTTCAAACTTTTCTTTAATTTGAATATGGGGGAACATCAAAAGCGATAGTCCCAAGAAAGCAAAACATGTCAATGCATCCACTAGGATGGTTTTGAACATCTCTTTCACTGAGAATTTTTTTTTTTTAATGGTGGTTCTGCTTGAGAATATTCTTTATTCTGAAATTGCCACCCAACTAAAAAGGTCTGTTTTTTCAGGCAGCTCCGAGAAAAGCAGCCTTTGTCCCAAAGTCACACTCCTGCCACAGCAGCCCTATTCAGAACATGATGCATTTTTGTTTTGTTAATGCTGGACAAGAAGCATTTTTGTTGAAAGACCGGGGCTTTTCAAAGCCAAGATTTTTTGCAGAATTTGGGGCATTAGCAGAGGAAATCAAAGTGTTTTGATTTCATTATTGGAAGACAAAAAATGCCACCGAAAGCTCACGGTGACCATTAGCGCTCCTCATCCATCTGTGCCACCTGCGCAGGCAATTAATAATGTCCGTCTTTACAAATGGAGAAAGCGAGGGGTTAAATTAATTGCTTCTGCCCACTTAATGTGTCAGGAAGGGACCCTGGGAAGCTCTTCTTGCCAGTGCCTACAAATCAGCTGTAGCAAATACATCTTCCTCCTGGCAGAAATATCCGTGTTTCCGAGCTGGTGCAGCCGCTCTCGCCCACCAGCGCACAGGTCTCTTGGAGATCTTCACCCCGTGAAACACGACCACACACAGCTGGGAGGAATTTAATAAACTTGAAATGTTTATTCCAAGGTCTTTGAGGGCACCTGTGAGCAGCATAACCAAAAAAAGCCCAGGCAGCTTGAAAACCTTAATAGCAAGAAAGCTGACCCAGAGCTGGCCCTGGGAGCATCCAAGGTAGGGAGAGGAGAAGATGCTGCGGGCACCAAACTCTGTGAAGGCACCTTAGACCCCCAACAAAGACTCCTGCAGGCCTTGGGGAACGAAGGCAGCATCACACCCGCAGGGCTGCTGTGGCCTCTCTCCTCCAAAGCAAGGCTCCGAAAAGCTCCCCGGGCATCCGGGCCAACCTTTGGGGTCCAGGCTGGGGGAGCAGCTCCCAAAGAGGGAGGCAAACCCTGCTCCCACCGAGGGACCTCTCTCCTGCCAACATCCCTTCCCACTGAGGCTGGTTTTCTCCCAGCAGCAGGGTGTCACGTTACGGAAGAAAGGGAAGGAAACAATGCAGAGGCAATTGATAAGCGTGGCTCGAAAACCAGAGAAAGAGAACATTTGCCTCGGAGAAGCTGTGATTAGATCCGTGTGCGTGTGTGTGTCCTTTGCCAGCGCTCCTAAAAATAGATCTTGGCTGCACAGACTGTCACACGCATGCAGACATGCTCTCACTGCAGCTATATTTACCCGTGGCAGAGACAGCCCCGTTCCCATATATGAGCCATATGAGCCCCCAGAAAGCCACCACAAAGGGGCCGCGGGGCGGGGAAGGGACTCAGCTTTCCCCAGCGGTGCACAGGACGGTGACCCCGGCGCCCAGCACGCTTCAGGCATCCACGCTGACCACCTTTGGCAGAAGCAGATGGGTCACGGTCCTGTCCCTCCAGGTTCAGAGGACACTGTCCTTCCCCCTTGTCACAGCTGGCCCATCCAGGCCACACAGGCTGGGGTCAACCCACAAAACTGTGCACTTCCAAAATTTGCAAGGACACTGCCCTGGTGGCATTGGCCGTGATGCTCTAGTCACGGGTCTGGGCATGAACAAGTGTGGCAGGAGGAAGGTCCTGCAGCTGCTCTGCTTATCAGAGAGGAAAACTGGAACGCGACCTACATCACCAACTCGAAAGCGGCTTCTCCACCCCTCCCCGATGCACTCGTCCCCTTGATAATAAAGCAGGGGGTGTTTTAAGGGACAAAATTGAGGCACTTTGCTCGTATTCATGAGATTTCTGAAGAGGATATTTGAGGACTGAAGTATTATTATGTACATATGTCTTCACAGAGGTTGCATGCAATTAGCATTATTCAGAGATATGCAATTAGCATTATCCAGAGATATGTATTTCGGGCAGGAAAATAATTGTTTTTCTTCCCATAGAAGTCGTCTCACGCACAGTTTTTCATCAAGGAGCATTTTGCTCCGATTCAAAATTGGAAAAACGCCATTTGCCCCAACTTGGCCTTGAAAATGGGATGGGGTGCAGGGAGCCAGAAATGCCGGCCTGCCTGAGACAGTCCCCGCGCCACCGTTTGCTTTGCCGAGTCCATTTTCGCGGCCTCCTAAGCAAAACAAAACGAATGATTGCCCCTGCGCGGAGAGCAGCGACCGCCTTCTGGGATTTGTCTTCATTTTTCAACTCAAATATCCGCTGTTTAATCAGCTTGTTGTAATATCACCTTGCAAAATGTCATTAGTGGAGGGCGAGAGAGGTGAGCCCAACGCCCGCGCGTGCAAGCTGAGATCCGGCAGATAAAGCCTCGCAGGGAAGAGGAGCTGCTCTCCGCCAGGCTGCCTCTGCTCCGCACCGCTTCCCTTCTTATTACCAAGGGCTCTCCAGCGATTGCTTGCCCGACCGCTGCCAGCGACCCCCTGCCAGCATCCCAAATAAATTTTATTAGAGCTGGAGGTGTTCGGCAGCTCGCAGAGGAGAGCACGGCTCTGCGACGGCACCGTCCCCACCTGGCTCTCTGCTCTTATCTCAGCTGGCTACCGAAATGCAAAAGCATAGGTCCGCTTGCCCACATCTTGTCCATCCCCATGGTCCCGCTCGCCTCTTCCAGGCCAACTGGACACTCTCCAATGCTACGCCGGGCCCGCTCAGGAGAGGATCGCCGAGGTTCGCTGAGCCAACAGCCACGGTTTTGATAGCAAGCTGCAGCACCATAAATCATGCTAATGAATGCTAAAGAAACAGTTTTGATTTAGCTGGGTGAAATGCGGCACTGGAGATATGTAAACGGCATCATATATAAAGAGATGCTTTGTAAATTAGGACATTGAGGCCCATTTAGGAAGGCCAGAGCCATAAATCCAGCTCTAAGTTTGAAAGCCCAGGCAAGGAAAAGGTCTAGTCCTACCCCAAAACTCAGAGCCCTACTCACAGACTGCAGCAGGAGTCCTCAGTGGGGCAACTCCAGACCGTGCTCAGGCACAGCAACTCCACGAGACCCCTCAGCTCGCTAGGGAGGAGTCCCTCCTCCATCAGTAATGACAACGCTGTCACCACATCCACCCGGCCCTTTGAACTGATCCCGATTGGTCTTTTGGCTTTGGAGACTGAATGGACTAAATCCAGCAAATGATGCTTCACTGAGCTCTTCAGGCAGGATAAAGGATGCCGAGTGCCTGACCTAAAATTGCTTGAAGGTTGTTCAGATATAGCGGAGCATCTGCCTTTTTGGAAGGGAGAGCAAGGATGTCCTTCAGCATGGGAGAGACACATGCCACATCACTGCCTCTTGCCCACAGAGCCCTTCTGTATTAATAAGAACATTGTTCTCACATGGAAAGGCCTCTCCAGCCACCTCTGCAAAGGGAGCAGGCAGAAGATCTCCGCAGAAGAAAGTAACCTGGCTGAAGATGGCACTGCAGAGCCCAGCCCAGGAGCTGCGATCACTTGGAGCCACACAATGCTGCAGGAACACTCATTCCCAAGTCTCCTGCAAGGCACGTTAACCCAACAGCAGATCCTGCAGCACGGAGAAGCCATGCCATAGAGGTGGCCCATGGCTCTTGGTCGAGCTGGGAGTACAACCCGGGTGCCCTGAGACCCCACCAAAGGCTCCAAGAGCAGCCAGGGCACCCTTGCACATCTAACTCTGCTTCCCAGCTCACAGGGCCCACTAAGGCCATCAGAGTCCTGCTGTTTCTTTTGGAAAGAGCCACTCTATGCACAACCGCATGGTTTGTCCTTGGTGGCCCTTGCTCCAGAGCACCCCAAGCCAGGCAGCTCCATGCCCTGCCGGTGCCCAGCATCATTCCCTACACTCCCTTCCTGCAGCCAAGGAGCTGGAGACCTTTACAAATAATGTTCTCTTGCAATCTTTTTTTTTTTTTGGAAAAGTGCTGGCCTTCTCAATGCCACCGGGGAGGAGAGCAGATGAAAAGGGGTTGCAAGGAGCTGCATGGAAGACACCTGCCCATTGCCCAGAAACATTATAAAAAGCAAACAGGCTGCCTAGGTGCTTTAAAAAACAGGGGAGGAAGACTATCATAGGAAACCTGACACTGCAGCTACTAATGGTGCAGCCAGCACCAGCTTCCAAAACATCACAGGAGGCAGCACAGCCCCCAGATGGTGCCAAGGGTCCCCAGAGAGACCCAGAGTCTCCACATCACATCAGAGACGGTAAGACTTTCCAAGGGCTGGGGGCCCATGGTGAGGGATAGGTTGCAATGGATGGAGGCTTGAGTGAAGCAACGGGACAAATTCAGCCCTGCTGCTAGGGGGAAATCATTCCCCGGAGGCAGCTCTGGGCTGTATTAACCTGAGGCGCTTTCCCCATGCACAGCAGCTGCAGCGACCACCCAGAACAAGGTGCTGGTGAGCAGCGTGAGGAGAAGACAAGGTGAAAGCTGTGCAGACAGTGCACAACTTCTCTGGTGCCCAGACAAGTATGCCCCGCTTATCTGTAGGGTCTCACCTCCTTCCCAGCCATGCCCTGGGAAAAGCAAAGGGTGACACTGACCACAAGGCAACATCTGAAATGCTTCCACAGACCATTGCCTTCAGCTGAGCTTCTCACTCTCTCCTACCACCAGCCCCACCCACAGGGCTCAGATGCCAACTTACAGACCTAACACCAAGAGGACCTCAGCAAGTATCAGCCCTCCCCTCCCACATGGGAAAAGGCAGCCTAAAGCGACAAGGACTAAAATCTCAAAGGAGGCATGAGAAAAAACCCTCCACCGCATGCTCGTGCATCCCATCTGCACACACAAGGACAGCTGTGCTGAGCTCCTGGGAAGGGTTGGGGACAGACCAGAAACGATCTCATCCCCATCACAGCTGACCTTCGTAGCACCCAGAAGTCAAGGAAGAGGTGTGAGATGGGGACAGACATCTGGCACAGGGTCATGCCAAGGCGCTGCAGCAGGACAAACTTCACTGGAGCAGACCCCAGCTGGGGCATCAGCCTCGCTCCAGGCTCGTGCACAAGGCCTCACCTACTCAACACAGCAGTGAGAAGCTTCCGAGTCGCCATACGAGGGACACCAAGGCACCTGGCCATGGTGGTAGCCGTGCCGGGGGGCTCCTGGCTCCCGTGTGCCTCGGCTGCATTAGCCCCGTGTTGCCCAAGGGCGGCGTGGGCAGCTGCAGGCCCCGCCGTGCGCACAGGGCTACGCGTTAGCCTTCAGGGCTGTTAAGCCCTTTCTCTCCACCAGCAGGAGCATCGCTTCAGCGGGAGCTGTAACAAACCCACAAGCGGGCTCGGGAGCTAATGCAAAAGTTATATTTTAAAAGCACTTCTCCCGAGCGCCGGCTCTACAATACAACGAAGTCGCTGTAATAAAAAGCCATCCTCTCCAGACCCGAAAGGAGGCAAGCGGGGCAGGAGGGAACGGGGACCTTGCCGCGAGGCCAGCGGTGGGGCAGACCTTCCCGATCGGATCATGCCGAACCTCTCGCCCTCGCCTCCGCGCACCGGGACTAAATTAAAGCCAGCGCTGCCCTAGGCAGCGTCAGCCTGGGCGTGCAGCCAGCGCAGCAGCCCGGGCGGGTTTTCTCGGTGCGATCGCCGGAAGACGAGGATGTGAACGCCACTGGACGTGAAGGAGCCAGGGACCGGGACAGCCAGGGAGGAGAAACTCATGCTATAAAAATACCAAGCTCAGGTCCTGTCCCTGGATAAACACCTCGAGGGAAGCGACTGTTCAGGTCGGGGCAGCGTTCCCAGGGCGCCCGTGACAATAGTTTCCTCTTCAGCCTCTTTCTATCACGGCATTTCCGACTCTACCGCTGAGGATCAGCGGCTGATGACAGCCTTGCCAACACCGTTCAATAGCAGCACCTCGAGCCTTGCAGACAGGTCATCCCTACGGTCCCGCGACTGCAAATAGTCACAGCAAGAGCATCCGCATCAGCAGCGAATTGGCACCAACCTCAGCCTCCCCGAGCCCCAGGGGGGAAACCTGCTCCCGGAGCCCAGCGTGCTGAACCCCAACAGTTCAGAAAGGCGTTTTTTGGAGGTAGTTTGGGTGGCAGAGTCACCCCAACAGGTCATTTTCAGCCAAGAGCCCTCTGTGCAGAAAATGGGGCTGGATGGGCTGCAAATGCCTTGCATGACTTGGGGAAACCCATCACGCACCATGGCAGCACCCCTCTTCCCCCAGTCCTATGGGTCCTCTGCCTCCTACAAACTGCCACCTTCCCAAAAAACACTGACTCTTGCAGAAAAAGGCCAGGGAGCCGAAAAGCCATCGCAGCTCCGGAGGGGCTCACGGTGCCGCTGCACCTGCGGCAGGCAGGGCAGAGCCATCATCTCACCAAGCGACTCTCAAACTCGTTTCTGCACCTGGAAAGCTCCGGCCGGGATTTCTCTCTGCCACCACCATGGGAGCCGGAGCCTGATGCCGAAGGCAGCTCTCTGCTTAACTCAGGCTGGCGGTGATCAGAGCAATGTTTAAACTCCAGGAAGTGAAGGGGAGGCTCAAACGCCAGCGTTAAATAGAAAGTCCCTGTCCTCTCCCTGTTGCTCGTGGCTCCTGTTGCCGTGCAACCCCTCCGGTTTGGGGATTAACTCCGCAATTATGGGTATGAATCAGAGAGGTGTTTGGAGGACATGAGACGTGCCGCCAGCAGCTCTCGTTCCCGGGAGCCCTGCTGCAGCCGAACCCCCCCCGCCTGTGCTCAGCATTGCGACCCCTCGGCACGCGGGGTCTCTCCGAGCCGCCTCCACCACGCTGGCGGCTCCGGTCCCTGCAGACCCCAGGTGCCAGGTGAGGTGTGGCGTGGGAGTCACAGTTGCTTCCACTTTATTCAAGCTGCATTTATGGAAAAAGGGCTGGAAAATGTGACATGGGTGGGCTGAGGATGCAGAGCAAATAAACAACCCCCCAACATTTTGACAACGTCTCCTAAGACTCTAGAGATGGAGGAGACCGACTCATCCGTTCTGGCTACAGGGGCTCCGGAGGGCTGGAACAGACCCTGGGGGCATCCCCAAGGGTGGGAAGCCAGATCTGCCGGCTGGAAGAGCAGGGAAAGGCAGCTCTGAAGGCAAATCCACAGGGTGCAGGATCCGGTCATCCCTTTGCCGCATGGGTTAAGGCAGAGCCCACGGGAGGACCCAAACACTGCAAGATTAAGCATGCAAAACCCAGGGCAGAGAGGTCCCCCAGGAGCCTAGGCAGGTAATAACCTGGTCCTGCAGAAAGCCCCCTTCCACTGCAGAAATAACGAGGGAGAGGATCCCGTCCGCCTCCGATAACAGCCTTGGGCACACAAAATGACACCGAGTTTCCAGAGGGGAAAGCAAATTCAAAGCTGCTTTAATTTTGCGGCGGATCACGTGCGCAGCTCGCGCCTCCGGGCTCATTAGCCTGCCGCCGGCGCCCGCCCCGACAGCGAGGCCGCTAATTCTGCGGGTCCCAAAGCAATATTTGCCGCGCGGCGCTCCTCGCCGTTATTGAAACAATATCGGGCACTAAAGCCGCGCGGCTCCTGGGGGAAGCCTCCCTGCCAGGACAAACCGTTTAACACGCATCGAGGAGGAGCGCAGTCCGCGGGAGCTTGCACCGCGGAAACGGGAGCCGATCAAGCAGCCCTCCCGGAGAGGTTACGGAGCCCACCGCTGCCGGCGGCCAGCGCGGGAGACATCCTTGCATAAACGGCCCATTACGCAGCCAGCCCCAAGGACGGGTGAACACGATTAATCACCGCAAATATTTGCATTTCCGTTCCATCAGGGAGCAAATGAGTTATCGGCGAGCGCGCGCTCGCAGCCCGCGGCGGGGAGGCCTCCTGTAGCGAGGGCAGCGCTCTGTCACGGTGGTTTTAGGTGGTCACCAATGCTCCTGCCACGGGGGGCTTGCTGCCATGGAGCGGAGATGCCGGGGAGTTACGGGGCAGAGCTGCCTCGCGTGAAGGTGCAGGTGGGACGGGTGGGTAAATCGGGAGCGGTAGGAAGGCAGCTATAAAGCAGAGCATAGACACGGGCCAAGGGCAAGAAGAGTGGCCATCCGGCCGCGGGGCAACCGGGGGAGATGAGGCCGGGAAGCCACCAGGCTTCAGTGCCTCCGCATGGGCGGCAGCCGAGAGCCGGCACGCTCGTGACACCCATGGGCAGCTCTGCTGAGCAGCACGGGCTCCTCCAAGCAGCTGGGCTGTTTACCAGCCTGTGCAAGCTGACAGCTGTAAAGCTGTGCGTGCTTCCCCGGCTAAATAATTAATAATCATTTCCATGATCCTATGATTAGCCTGGCTGGTGGCCAAGGTCGCACCGCGCTTCTCGGTGACGGGGAGCCGGCGCCGAAGGATACGCCATCGCCTTCGACCGAGCGCGCGTGAGGGCAAGAGGACTTCTCGTGGGATAGCGGGGCGATTCCCGGCACAGCAGCCCCGCGGCGAGCCGCGGCTTTGAACTCGGCGCGGTCGCCGCTCCCTTTGATCTCCCCTTCGTTAGGCTTTCTCCTTTGCTTTCAAACTTAATTAATGCTTTCCCGATCAAAAGCCCCAGCGCAAGGAGAGCTTTAACAGCGCTTGTTTTACGGCGTGCTCCCATTAAAGACAGGCTGCGGCGCTCGGGCAGAGGGAAGCAAAGAGACCTCTCCCTCGGAGTCCCGAAAACGTAGCCATTCCCCCTCCTGCTGCCCCGTCTCCCGGGTTTCCTTCACTAGGGATGGTCACAGCTTCCATGTCCCACTTCTCCCCCACCCAGGCCAGCAAGGGGACGCAGGTCTGCCAGCCCCTGCGCCTGCATCACAGCTGAATGCGGAGGTTGCTCAAGGCAAGTCACTGATAAAGTGCCAGTTCAATCTGTCAGGGTATATTCCCGCTGGAAACCACTTTTCTGGGGGAATGGGCTTTTACTGGTGTTTTCTAGGGGAAAGGAAAAGGACAAAGTGCTTGACTAAGGTGGAAGCCTTATGAGAAGACAGCTCCCTTGGGAATGGCTGTGGCTTGGTGTTAGCTTTGTGTGAGCTGTGATACCCATCTGTTGAAAGTCAAAATTGGAACGAAGCATTCTCATCCAAACTGGACAATTTCAAGTGCTCCCATGTCATCATTCAGCTTTCCTCTCGGAAAAGGAATGCTCTTGTTCCAGCTCCACACGAGAGAAACCAAGCAGAAGAATTGCCCATGAGCTGGGGCACAGGGCTCTGCTACTGGCCAGGGCCACACTGAGCCCAGAAGCCTCAAGCTCCTCCTGCATTTTAGCAACAAGCCTCCACACCCCACACACCACCCGGGTCTTCTCCTTTTCCCCCCCACCATACATGGGAAGCAGATTCCTGCTTTGTACCCTGAAGCATGCAAAGACCTGAAGCTTCCCAGACCTAAGACGACACAAAAATCATGTCACATCACTTCTTTGCAGCCTCCCTGTCCCCTACAACCGCTCCCCCAGACCTGATCCCAGGCCCCAGCTCAGGCAGCGAGACCTCAAGCAGTCGAAAACCAGCTTAGGATCAAAGAGGTCTTCCTTGCCTTGCCCCATCCCTTCGCAGTGCAGCCTGCTGGAAGAGCCTCTTCATTATCCCAGGCAGATAGGGGTCCACGGCAGGATTAAAAACATATCCAACTCTGAACACTGCCAAAGTATTAAAAAAAGACAAATTTCTTTTTTAATGTCCCCGAGTATGGGGAAACCCTGTAAACGTGCAAATATTTTCACGCACCTGGCTGTGGGAGGCAAGACGTATTGAGAGAAGGGGAGTCGACTGCACCAGATGCTCCTTTGACTTCTCCGAGCTTTCGATAGCTGCTCGGGAACGTAAGTAATGCCTGTGCATGAAAGGTAGCAATTACTGGGTAATACAGTGATTTGTATCTAGTTCGGCGTGCACCGAGCAGAACAGAGGCCCCCCTTCTCCAGCCGGTTGCCTTCTGCTCAGAGACACTTCCAGGCATTGCCAGCCCACCAGGAAATAAATAACACCAATAGTTGTCACTTAACTCAGCATGTCCAGGACATCCGATCATATTTTACATGCCACGCGCACATCATTACATATTACAGGCCATAATGGCCGGAGATGAGAGCATACCTCCCACATCACCGCAGCAGATGGAGCACGGGACATTAGGAAGTGTTTTTATGAGCTCTCGTTTCGTCTCAGTTCCTCCCCTCACCAGCCCAGTACACTTATTCCTCGCTGTCCCACTGCACCTTCGCTAAGCGGGGAGCGTGTGACCTTGGTATAAATCGTTACGAAGTGAAACTGAGCCTGGGAGCCAGGTTCGGTGAATTATGATCAGCGGAGTCCCGGTTGGGCTTGTCCTGGACGTGTGGCTGGGTTGCCAGGCACTAAATTATGGAGGTTGTGGATTATGGGGTATTTTTTCACCCCCCCCCCCCCCAACACTTTTTACTGTTATGACACAACCCTCCCAGAGCTATTTTTAAAAGGCCTCGTGACTTATTGCATTTCAGGACAGAGGCTGATCTCGGGGACGCAGGGTGGAGCCAGCACAATGCCGTTGCTCCAGGAGCGATCGCACAGCCTGCCTGGCCACCTTTTATGCATGCAGAAATCGTTTCTAAAAATACCCTAATTTTTATAGCAGAAACAAGGGAGCTGGAGGGAAGAGAAAAAAAAAAAGAAACACACAGTTTGGCTTTCCTGATGCTTTTCCTCACCTCCGGGATCACTAGAGGACACTGCTGTTAGGGCTGGGGTCGAACACAGCTCAATTCCTCCTTCCTCTGCCCCCAAGGGCTCCCGTTTGTGGGTGCACCCCCCATCGGGGAGGCTGGGGCAATGCCCCACGCCAGTCCCACGGGCCTTGCAGAGGAAGCAGCCGCTTCACCCACCTCGGCCACAGCGCTGGCCGAAAGGGCAGCCTGCCCGGAGCGCAGCTGAAGCCCTCCAGCATCCTGAGCCAGCCCCGAAGTGCCAGGCTGGACAGCGCAGGGGACCTGCAGAGGCGTCAGGAGCAGCAGCATCCAGTTTGAATGCAGCCGGTGCCTTTGGAGGACAAAGCACTTGCGATTTGGTAGCCTTGCATGAAACAAGTTTGCTGGGTCTCTGCTACAAAGCCCGTAGCATGGGAAATGAGGTTTCTCAGGACGTGTCCAAGCTTTTGGATTTGCAAAGCAAGGCCACGCACGAGATGGCCACAGCCCACAGAAGATGCCAGATCAAGCGGACCCTCTGCACCAGGCACCAATGGCAGGTTCGTCACACTCCCGCCAGCCTGCGCTCCCTCTGCCCCTGCTGCTCTTGGGCCTCCCAAACCTGGCAGCCCCAGAGGCTCAGGAGTTTGGTACCCGGCTGCTCTAGTCCAGACTCCTTGTCACAAAACCTGCATCCCTGAGCAGATGCTGCCATGCAGGGAAGGCTCGGGGCCGGGTCCCAGCCCTGGCAGCAGGCTGTAAATTCCCACCTGGAGGCTCTTCCCAGGAAGAAAAGGGGAAGATGCTTTTGGAGCAGTGGGAAGACAGATGGCCAAAAACCAGGTGGGGGTTCAAATTGGAGGAGAACAAGGGAAATAAACCCTGATGAGATGGCTACCTGCAGCCCAACCTAGCCACAAGTGCCCTCAGCCTGCTCCAAACCACCTCCCAAATCCCATGGGAGGCTTCATTATCCCCTTTCTCCAGTTTGTCCTCCCCCATCACAGGGATGCAAAAGGGATAAGGACTTTTGCATTGCACAGGCTGCTTTGGGCAGCAGAAAGAGTTGCATGGGCCGAGATGCAGGATCACCCATAGCCCCCATGCTGCCAAGACCCCCAGCCAGGGATGTTATTCTGGCAATATTTCAGTCTGGGAGAGAAACAGCTCCAGCAGGAGCCTGCAGCAGGCTGCCACCTGTGTCCCCCACCACACAAATGCCTCCATCCATCGCCAGCCCCAGCCATCTTCAGCAGCTGGAGGTGGGCGCTGGGGGGGCCTTGCTGAGCCCGCTGTGGTTAGTAGCGCAGCCTGGCATTACACAGGATGAAAGCGGCTCCGTGAACCAACAGTTCCCCAATTAGGAGCAGTAACTGGCATCCGCGCTCCAGCACAGAACAAATGGCCACATCAAAGGCACCCCGAAAGGCAGGATCTCTCCCCGTTACGCTCCCCAGCAGGCTGCCGCTCGCCAGCCCGAGCCTTTGCCGTCCTCGTGGCGGCCACGATTGCTTGGGCTGGCTGGAAGAGGGCTCACCCTGAACCAGGAGCCTGCGTATCGCAGGGCACACAAGCCACTCCTGTCCTCTTGTCTCCCCTTCCCCTGCCGACACGGAGCAGCCAATTCATTTAAATGCGCTTAGGTGTCATGCACACTACTAAACTGGAGCCCTAAACACCCAAAGGCAGCTGCCACAGCAATGCAAGACTTGCAGCAGCGAGAGCGCTGCCGATGTCCCCCGGATTTCACAGAACAGCCAAGCCCCAAGGGATTTAGGTGGCAGGACCCCACGCTGCAAAGGCAACTGAGCACCAGCAGGTCTTTGCAAGACTCCTGCGCTCTCCCTCCTGGTTCGGAGGGTTTATGCAGCGGTGTCCCATTCCCACAGGCAATGGGAAGGGTGTCCCAGCTCCGTCCCACTGCAGCTTTGAAGCCCAAAGTGCCCAGTAACGCTGGGTGCAGAGCCTGGCACCCACAAGACTGTCAGGAGACACAAGCTAGTTGCACCACTTGCATCAGGTTAAACTTTGCCTGGCTTAGCACCAGGAGCACTGGTGCTTTGCTTTGCAGAGTGGAAGAGACACGCTGCTACGGCTCAGGAGCTCGCTGCAGGCCCCAGAGCGCTGGCTGCAGGGAGGCTGCTCGGGGTCCCTGCATCTCCATCACTTCAGCATGGCCCCAGCCTGGGCTAGGTGATGTCCCCGGAGGGGTCCTGGCCGTCCCCGCAGGCAGCGGGGCACGCTCAGCTGCTCCGTTACATGCACTTGTGGGCATGCGCACGCAACGCAAGGCCACACCAGCACGCAACGTGCGCACTCGCATCCCTGCGCAACTCAGCCACAGCCAAAAATAGGGGTAAGCAAAATACCACACACGTGCAATTTATACACCCCCCCCCCCGGGAAGGCGTTGGCACAGACACAGCATGCTCCACAGAGGCACCCCCAGCTCACCCAAATACACAGCACCCTCCCTCACTCCTGCCCACGCACAAGCAAAGCAGCTTCAACAAACCATGCTGTTTTTCTGACAAGCTTTAAGGGAAGAAAAATATATATCTTGCAGTTGCTTCAATACTTAAGCACTTGGCTCTTGCCAAAGAGAGAGAGCAGGGAAGAGAGTGTGATGGATAATCCAGGCCTTGCAGCAAATGTCTTTAAGTCGGAAAGTTTGAACTTGCGGAACTAAAGTGATGCCTTCAGAAGTTTCAGACCTGGCACATACATCTCGCCATGATCTATGAAGTAAAGAAGGTTTGAAGAAAATTTGTCTAATCCTTTCCAAGTTATGAAGATTTAAATCCCTTGTGTTTTCATCAAATGTATTCCAGCTCATAAGGCGGGACAGACCCTCTTCTAAGCATGCCCAGCGGAGCAGCGGCAAACACTCACTTTGGCTATAAGCACGCTTTGCACTGGATGCTACCTATGTGCCATCCCTTACAAGATCTTTTATCAAAAAAATTCAGTTGCAACATTATTATGTCTATTTTCCCCAAAGCTCAGAAACAGCCAGATTTAATTCAAACTGTCCCAAAAGGTTCATGACAACAAATAGACCAAAACTGGAAAACGTGGCCAAAAAGCTGTCTGGGTTTGGAAGCTATGAATGTCTGAAACAGGAGAGTGTGGAAGCAGCTGGGACAATAACCACCACAACAGATACACCCTCCGCAACAGACATGCCTGTGTCCTGCTTCCCACCACCATGGACTTCCCAGCTCTGCGTGGTGGGACACAAGATGGGCCACCTCCTGCTCCCTCGTCTCAGGTGAGCCCATAACACCATCCAGACCTGCTTGTCCATCTCCCTGCCCTACCCCTGTGCCTCAGGCAGCAAAACCGCCACCCAGCACCCACCAGCCTTCCCAAGGATGCCGAGCATCAGAGGGCCATCGCTGAAGGACCTCCAGCCTCTCTTCTGCAGAGGAGAGACTGGAGCAAGAAAGTCTGAGACATGAGACCATTCTTGCAGGGGCAATTAAGTACTGCTGGGCTTATCAGAGGAATTAAATCCCTCCATCATGCCTTTCATCAGGCAGCCGCGTTGCTGGCGTACCACAGCATGCATCCTTGAACAGCTCAGGAGGCTCCAGGGCCCCAGCGACGCCCGGCTTCACTTGCAAACCAAGGTACAGGATGCATCATAAGCTAAGGGAAATTCAAGGTAACTGCAGCGGTGTAAGGACGAAGACTTAACAGCAAATGCTAGGAAAACTGTGACATTAAATCCAGGTGGCAAGGAGCAGGGCAGGGGCACAAGGGACAGACCTGCAGTCCATTTTTCTCATTTCTTGGCAGAGCTGGGAAATGAAGGCAGAGCCTCACTTGTCTCTCCTTCACCCCGTGGCTAACCTCGCTGGGGACACGTGCGGTCGTGGCCCAGCTCTCCAGTCAAAAATCAGGTAGATTCACCCTGTAGTGCTTTTTCATTTCAAGAGCTCTTGGCTTGCTCTCAGCAGTTTCCATGTTCTTCAATTCAGACCCAGATCTCACAGCCCAGAGCCCTGGCCTTGGGGCAATGCTCCCTCACCTCTTTTAGCACAAAAAAACCCACACAAACACAAATTTCAAAGCTGATTCCGAACCTAGCTCCAACACCAAAGCATCCCTTTTACGATATAACTCACCTCAATGTCTGCCTTCCTCGCTGCTGCAGGCCACCTCTCAGGGCTGCACCAGCGGCCACCGGCCTTACACCAGCCCGCGAGCCGCAGGGCACGGACGCTCTCACTACACAGAGGGGGACACGGATTTATGCCGGCAGGGCTCTGGCCTCTAATTGGCAAAAAATCTTAGCATGAAAGGCGCAGCCCGGATGGCTGCTGTTGCAATTAATTTCCGTCGGACCTTCAAAAGACGGAGGAAGAAACTGAACCTCCCAGCTTAGTCATTTAGTCGGGAAGCAACAAGGTTTTCATAATGAAGCGTGAGTTGCCCTTTCTCAAAGAGGAGGGGATTTGGAAGATAAAGATGGTCTTCCCGATCCTTTATTGCTGCCAACTCCCTGCAAGCTGCTGCTGCTTCTGCTAAACACAGCCGCTTAGGTGAATTACTGAAGCAAGGGGGACTCATCAGCCGCCGTTTAGAAACGGAGCCGTGAAATGAACCCTTCTTAATGGGATACAAGCACGCGTTCCCGTCAGCATGCCTATCCGCTCCCGCTTGGCAACCCAACCAACAGGACGGAGCGATGAGCAGGGCTGGGGAGGGAGGGGAGGCCACGTGGGTCCTCTTGCAGGTCCATTACATGTGTTCAGCAGGCTCCGAGAAGGAGCCTTTTTTTTGTCCCAGAGCATCCCTCATGCTCTGTATCAGATGTGACACTTACCCAGGGACACTGACACCTAAGGTGAAGAGGAAGATGTTGGATGAGGCAGCCAGGTCTCTGCAGCCCAGGGCCAGGCTCATTGGGGATGGAGAGGAGGAGACAGTCAAGCAAGTCCATGCACAGCAGCAGCATCACCCCAACAAGCAGGGGACCCTTTTCCACCAGGATGCTCAGCTCCGCAGTGCCGTACTGTTGGCCAGCCTCGAGCAGCGACTTCTTAAATCACACCCTGACACATCTAGATAAGACATGGCTTAAGATGCCCAGGAGCCTGAGAGAAGGGAAGGTGGCAGGCGATGGAGAAATGATGGGGCAGGAGAAGCCTGTCCCAGCAGGCATCTCAGAGCTCAGCTACTGCACCTCCACTGTGGTCCACCTCCCACCACCAGGGCAGACCCCAGCTCTTTTAGGAGGGGGATTCCCCCCCAGTTTTTTCCCTTGATGAGCTTCCTTATTCTCATTGCACAGGGACCAGCCTTGTAAATGCAGCGGGGACCTTATGGATGCTACTGCCTGTCTTTGCAGGGAGGAAAGAAAACAGCTTGCTGCTTTGACCAGAGAAGGAATCGCAAAAAAAAGAAAAAACACACGAGATGAAAAAACACAAGCCCTTCAAAGTCAGCTCCACAAGGCTTGAAGGAACATGGCCTTAATTTCATCAACTGTGAAAACCCGTTAGCATCTTAAAGTCCATTTAAAATATTCATCTGGAGGATATTTTATGCAAAACTGCTAGTGTGTCTTAAAAGCTGCTGCAAAACATTAACATCAACATTTAAACTCCTCTCCCCGGGCAGTTGCTGCCCAGCAGGTTCAGTGACAGTCACGCCAGGGACAAAAGCACGGGGGGACCCAAGGTAGGCTACAGGGAAAGCAAGGAGTTCCTCACCAGCGTTGAAGGAATAAAGTCTGGAGCGAAGGATGCCTGGCTCTGGAGGGGGCAGTTTTGCAGCCCGGCTGCGTTCCCGGGCACCGGCCGAGCTTTCCCGCAGCGTGCAAGGCGCTGCACGAGCCCCACGACAGCGGAGGCGTGCGGAGAAGGGGGCCGTTCGCCGCGAGCGGGGACAGCCTCACCGGCGATGCAGCTCTTCCCACGCGCAGCCCGGTTCCCGCGCTCCGGCCGGGGAAGCACGGGCGTGCGGGCCGGCTCCTGCCCCCCTCCCCAGCGGCTCGCAGCAGGGTTTGGGGCGATTCGCAGCGTTCTTTGCAGAAGCGCCCCGTCCCCGCACCGGCCCGGCTGTTTGTTTCAGCGGACACAGCTCTGCCACGGCAGGGACGTGCAAGGCAAGGAGCTCTCAGCTGTGGCCTTTGCCATTAACAAAATACATCAGCAGCAGCATCCCAAAGGGAGCCTCGCCAGCGCCTTTAAGCACGAGCCAGCAGTGAGTCAGCAGATCCGCGGTGATTCTCGCTGCAATTTCCCAGGTAGTTGCATCTCGGCATGCGTGCGCGTGCAGTCCCGGCTCCCAGGGTGCCGCGCGGACGTAGCCATGGCAACCCAACGCTGCCGAAATCCCGCGCACCCCGGGAAAAACCGCCGCAAAAATCCCCCCGCGCACCGGCCCGAGGCATCACCCCCTCCGCCTTTTCGGGGAGGCTCGAGACTCGCCGGCGTCTCGTACGCGGCTGTGCTGGGTGCAGGCGCCCGGCCCTTTGCCGGCACGTAGGCAGCGTGCTGACCCGCGAGCGGGGCGCGAGGTTGCGCGGTAGCTTCGCTAGCTAGCAAGGTTATCAGAGCAACAGCGATCAACGGAGAGGCAGAGCCAAGCACGCAATCACGCGGCCCTCCCACTGCCTAGAGCTGCTCCGTCCACTGCCAATTAACCCTGCTGTGAAACACAGCAGATTTAATACACTTAAAAAAAAGACAGTAACATTTGGGGTTCCTATACGGGCTTTCAGCCTCTGATGTGATCTCAACCTTTCCTGCACGTGTGACAGACCAGAAATCACCTTGTTGGACTCGCCCAGCCCCAAGGCACAAAGCACTTGGGCACATCTTCCATTATTAGAGGAATTTTTCCGTCTGAGCTAATTAACCATGCAAAGCACAACTCAAATAGAGCAGCAAAGTTTTCCAGGAAAAGAAAAATTTCAGCCCAAAAAACACAGAACACTTGGCAACCCCCAAATTTCCATCCCTCTGTCCAAGTTTCAAAGAGCTGTTTGTGCTCAGAGGAAGCCAACGCTGTTTCGCTGCAACGTTTCAACAAGCAACTGCGATTGAAAGGAGATTTTAGTTTGGAAATTCCCTGCAATTTTGCTTTTCCACTTCTATTCAAAAATTCAATCCAAAACCAGTTTTGACAGGAGTTTGTTTTCCCCCTTGGGATGGTGACATCGACTAGCCAGGGAATGACCACGCTCCACTCAGGAGCGGGCAGATGCCAAGGGCTGGCTTGGACCTTCCTGGGCCAGATACCGCAGGGATGGGCACGCTGAAGCAGTGTTATTGCACACCATAAATCATGAGGGCTCGGGAAGGGAAGCTTCCCTGTGGCAAGCCAACAAGGTCACCTTCCTCCTGACAGCGCTCATGTTCCCTCCCGCTTGCGCACCTGGCTTGGCCGCCGCTGTAGATGTCACCCAGCCGGCGCAGCGGGAAGAAGCGCTGTAATTACACCCAGCCCTTGTGACAGCTGGTACCGCAGCGAGAGGCTCAGTGTCCCCGTGGCTGCCCGAGGTGACACGCGGCAGCACAAACCCCTCCTGCAAGATCAGCAGCTCCTCAAGCAGCAAGGGGAGCCACCAGCGACCCAGATACCCTGCAACAGGGGCATCTCCTCTTCCTCCAGGGGGGAAAAAATCCCCCCTCCTTCAGCATCAGCCCCCAAGGAGGGGATGCCCAGGGGCTGTCATCTCTGTCCTCCAGGGTAGTCCTGGGAACATGGCAGCACTTCTGGGGACACCTGCAGGCTCCCAGGCTGGGTGACAGAGGGCCATCTCCGGCACTTCCCAGCCGTGGCTGAGCTTGGCTCTGCAGCCCAGGTATTGCTCTTTCCATAGCACAAGTGCTTAAAAAGCAAAGTTATAAAAGTGATCGCATGAGGCCCTGTCCCCAGCTCTCCTGGCACGTGGGGAACCCCTAGAGGCTTCAGCAAAGCTGTTTCACTCTGGAAAGACTCAAGTGCACAAAATTTCAATGGGAGAAAGCGATCGCAGCTTCTTCCAATAAGCCGGGAGGTTAGACATGAAGGAAAGATGTTTTCTTCAGGTTGAGTGAAACATTTCCCACTCCCCAGGAGATCTACCCTTGCTGGTGCTTCTCTGTTTAACAGGAAAGCAAATGTGGTCTGGGATGAAGTTGTCAGTGAACATCAAGAAATGCTTAAATCAAAGTGGTCTCAGTGACCAAAGCTGCCACCAGGCTCTGAGGGCCACCGCTCTCCAAGGAGCCTCCCTAGACCCAGGGCAATGCTGGAATGGCTTGTACCATCCTCGGTCCTTGGAGACAAGTGTTGATTTTGGAGTCCAAACTACCCCTACAAGCCATTTCAGGTCTTAAGCTAACAACCCAGCAAGTTCTCCATCCCTAAACCCATGGATTTTGTCCCTACTATTTATAGCCTCTGCCCAGCCCAGGCACAGCAGAGCATCTACGCATGCTTGCCGGCACAGCTCAGTCCCTGCACAAGCACAGAAGAAGAACACGAGCCAGAAACCAGGATAAGGTCACCACGAGGCTTTTAAAAGTGTAAATGAAGCCCAAGGAGCTGGCCTAATCCTCCAAGCAGGAGTCAGGCAGGCACTTTGCAATGCCGGGAAATGAGATTAACGCAAGGTCCCCTTGACGTGGGTTGCCACCCCATTGGGCCCATCTGCTTGGTATTCTTCCCGCAGGGGTCTCCCCAAGGACAGGGCCAGCCTCTCCCAGGTGCACCTCGGCCTTGCACAGGGCACCCTGCTGCTCACCCCAGGGCTTCCCCAGCACCCTCTGCTAAAGCTGGATCACCTCAATGAGAGGCATCCTTAAAGCTGGAAAAAAATGGTATGGTTTGGGCCAAACCAGCCTTTCATTCACAGCCCGTCCCTGCTGATGCTGCAGCCCTCAAAGGGAAGGGCAAGCGCGAGAGAACCTGGCATCTCCTATTGCGATGTTCTGGGGAGAGGCACGTTCTCCTTTCCAGCACATTTCCCTCGGGAGGGTTTGAAAGGCAGCGCTGGGGGTGGCAGTGCCACCCCGCGCGCGCGCCCACTGAAGCGTGCTCTTAGATGCGAGATGAAGGGTTGCCGCCTGCGTCCTCGGGAGAGCGGGAAGCGGTGTTTAGCCTTTGACTGAACTAGGCGCCAGGGGATGCAAAATGCAGTTGGAAAAAATGCTTTCTCAAAAAAAAACCAATAAAAACAACAACAACAACCACTGTCTTGCAGCAGCCCTGTCCCCCCGGCCAGCTCAACGCAGCCCTGGCTGCCACAACCCTCCCCATGCCGTCAGGTCCGGCCAGTTGGGCTGCTGCGGCCATCACCGTGATGGAATGCGACAAACCGTGCTGTAGCTGCACTTCTTTAAATCAGCGTCTTTATTAAGGGTTTCCATGTGAAATATGACAGCAAATAAACACCCACTCGGAACGAGGCAGCCATGTGCAAGCCAAGGACAGCAGGAAAGAGGCTTTAGCATTTCACCCCGGCAGCTGCCTCCCAGGGAGGCTGAGCCCTGAGCCCAGGCTAAGACCATAACGACTTATTCCTCCCCGACCGTGTTGCCATCTGCCTGCTGCCAGCCAGCCTCAGGGCACAGAAACCAAGGGGAAACTGAGGCACAAGGCACTGATGGGACTTGCCAACCCAGCCAGAAATAGGACCCAAGTCTCTTCATCCCCGTGCTGTTCCTCCTAGATCCTATCGCCCTCCAGAAGCCTGTGCTGCACTAGCAAAGCTAAAAGTATGACTTTTGCAGCTGCTTTCTGCTTCAAGAGCGGCATGGGGGCCTCCCTGAACATCTCCGTCACAGGCAGGAGCCAGGCTCCTACCAGCACCGCACCGTGCTCGCCGAGCTGCAGACGCAAATGTTAACAGGTCTCCCCTCCGCTAATTCCCACGAGTGTTTGCACAGATAAGCCTCAGTTCAGCATGATCCCTGAGCCAACTCGACTCCCCTCGCCGGGGTGATTAATAGTGGTTCTGCCGGTAAAACAAAAGGCCATTAAGATCGCTAATATTTGCTCTCCCTACTCCCTGCCTGCTTCATTTCATACCTCACTGGAAGTTCTCCGTGCTTCCCCCAATGAGACGTTAATAAGAGAGCAAAGGCATGTCGATCTGGGACTCCACCTCCGCACGGGAGGGCTCGGCAGGGAGCTGCTCGGCTCCTTCCACCCGGGTGAGAGATACAGCCCGGCCCTGCACAGAAAAGCTGGGGCCATCCCCCGGCACCGGGGGAAATCCTTCGCTGGGTGCAGCCTGCAAGCTTAGTCTAAGACTCACTTTTTAAAAATCAAGGAAGAGAGCAGCATTTCCCCACAGCGCTTTCACCCCGATGCTGACCCATTTGGGCCAGTCCCCTGCCCCACAGCAGGGGCACACAGTCCTAGTGCCTACACCAAGCTTCCCACCACACCAGTAGCAATGGTGTTAACAGAGGCTTGGGAAGGCCTTCCACACCCAGAAGCTCAAAAAAACCCCATGGCTCCAAATGCCTAAAGAGCTGGCAAAGCAGGGCGCAAACCCCAAAGGGTCAAATCCCAGGGAGAAGATCCCCCACCCCAGGGTACTCACCAGGAGCCAGGTTCTCCACAGCCTGCATGGACACAGCCGCCTCTCATCAGACACCTCCCAGCCAAAAGAAACCCCTTGCTCAGACACCCCATGGGGGCTGCTGAGTCCCTTGAATCCTTTTATACTGGTGGTCCCACCCGCCCCAGGTGGGACGTATCTGGGCGACCAGCCCTGGGAGGAGCTGTGAGCAGAGCCCTCTACCTTCGTGCTGATTCGGGCTATGAGCCAGGGTGTTGTGTTGCTCCAGTGCCTGGTGTGAGCATGGAGCAAGCCGGGATAACGTGGGACCGCAGCGCCAAGCTCGAAGCACAGCGCTCCGGAGGGGCTCGGCAGCGGGGTTTCTCCTGGAAGTGCCTGGGGTTTTTTTCAAAGCTATGGGGTTTTTTCAATCAGGAAGTACAAATTCATTCAAAAAAACCCTTGTCTCAGGATAGGGTCCATCTCCCATTCCCAGAACATCTTTGGAAGGCGGTCATGAAATTTCCCATGTCCTGTTTTCACTTTTTCAAAGTAAAGCAGTCCATTTTAGGGGTCATGCCCGTCTGGATGTCCCCCAGGGTGGCTCAGCTCTCCAGCCTGAAAGAGCCGGCTGCTCGGCCCGGAGAGCAAGCCACGGAGCAGCGTTTTCCAGCAAGGTCCTCCCATGAGTGTTACCCCCAGCACTGCCATACAGCGCTGCCAGGTGTGTGCATGTCCCCAACACGGGACCCGGCACGTCACATCTGCCTATGGTCGGACCAGAGGCATGGGGTGTCTCCTGCCAGGTGTCTCCTCCTGCAGGCTCAGGTGGGCTGGGAAGCCTGCATGGACCCACATGGGGCACAGCACCCACTCTGAATCTGGCCTTGGCCCCTGCGTACCGGCTCCAGCCACTCATCCACCTTCCCACGGCGAGCAGCGGACTCGAGCTACTGACTTTCAAATCCCAGGGCCTGTCACGGACCATCTCACCAAGACATCCCACCCATCCCAGTTATTATTGAGTTCAAGGTGGTGGTGGGACCCTGTCTCCCCCGAAACACGTGCTTTGAGGCTGGATGGCGTTTCGGCACAAATCCAGCGGAGCAGGGTTTCAGCGCCCCATTTTCCGAATCGCGCAAGGACAGAGTCCGTTCAGGCGAAGGCCGTTTCGCCGCGAGCGCTCGGTGGGACTTCTCCCGGGAGAAGCTGCCGTCTGCTGCAGCGGGGACCTGGCAGAGCCGGACTCTCCGCTCTGCGGGCTGGGGGAGAGATGGGGGAAAAGCAGATTTCAAAATGTTGCTTTAAGCGGAGACTTTTTAGGGATTTATTTTCCTTTTTCTCTGCTTCTTAACATCTTCCCTGCAGGTTTGCCTCCGTGCCTGGAATCGGAGGCTCTCCCGGGCTAGGCACCGATAGCACGTATTTCTGTATTCTCACATCGCTCATAGATAATCTTTAGGGAAAGGGGAATTGACAAACTGGTGAAAAACTGACTGACATTCCAATCAAAATACAAAAGAAACAGAAATAAATGGCTCTGAAAAGAATCGCTATTTAATTAGAAATTACATCTGTGCCAGTGAGTCACAGCGGGGAAGCTATCCATCAGCGGGCTCGGCGGAGAAGGGCACCTGCCAGCAGCGTGACAACGGAGACCGGCTCCGCGCGGGGGGCTGCGGCGGCAACGCCGCGGGGAGCCTTCGGCCTCGGCCGCCCGCCAACACGCCCCCTCGCCCAGCTACGGGAGCTTCCCGAGCTGGCTGCCGGCCCCGAGCTTGGCCAGGGCGGTCGGGGTGCAAGCGGAGCGTGCGCGGCGGGAGCTGGCTTCCCGGCCGGGGATGGGGCTGGAGAGCCCGTTCCCTCTTGCTCAGCCCGTGAGCCGACCAACATCCCCATCCTTCCTCCTCTCCTGGAGTTGGTCAGCAACGTGCCCTGGACCGGCCCTGGGGTATCTTCAACCTTGGGGGACCCACCATCAGGCAGCACAGGGACCCCAACTCCCGAAAATGCCTGCCCGAGGCAGCCGGGCTGCTGAGACGACCACCGAAGCACCGCTGATGTCTCCCAAATGGCTGCTGAGCTGGACCTGACGTGGCACCTTCTAGCTGGCACCCACCCCGCATCCCACAACCGATGTCCCCAATGGCTAGCAAGATGCCAAGCCGAGGTGGGATTCCCCGGTAGGTCTTTCCTGGCCTGACCCAGGCGTCCTGAAGCTCTGGGGGGAGCCCCGGCTCCTCGCGGTGCTGGACCTGAGGTGGCCACCACACCTGGCACCCAGCCCAGCCGTGTTGAGATGCGACCCAGTACCCAGCACAGCCCTCCTGCTGGGCACAGCCCACGGCACGGGCTGTCACGCTGGCATCGCCCATAGTAAATGCAAAAAAAAAAAGAAGAAAATCTCCGAGCCTGAAAGCTTCGTGGTGAAATTCCCTCCAAGCAGCTTTCCCGCCGTAATGGGAAAATCCCCAGTAAATCAGAGCTAACGAAAGTCATAAATAAACTTTGCCGAAGGAGGGAGAGAGCAGCCTGCGTAAGGCGGTAATAAACCCGCTCCCCTCTCTCTGTTACGCTCCAGGCTGGTCCAGCGCAGGAGGAAACCGAGACCCACCGGCAGCATCACGGGTACCAAAGTCGGACGTTATGCAGGGACACCAGCCCAGGGTGAAGGTCCAGGAGAGCAGCAAGAAGGCGGGATGGGGTAGGAGAGGGGAGCGGGTGCCCAGCATGGACATGGTGGGGGATGGATCCAGGCAGGAGACGGGGTGTGAGATGCTGTGGATGGGAGGTGGCACGGCCCGTGGCTTGGGGAGGCGTGCGGGGAGGCAAGACCCCCAGGACGGCGGAGCTGGGTTTTCTGTGGGAAGGTTGCACCCCCCGGATCAGGGCTGTGATCCACAGGTGGGAAGCGACAGCCTCAGGGAGGTTCCTGGTGAAAGCTGCACCCTTGGTGGTTATTCATGAGGAGGAACCAGGGCTTCGCAAAGCAGCAGCTCTGCCAGGAGAAAAAGAAAATAAATTAAAAAAAAAAAACAACTATTCTTCCTCCACAAATGATGAATCCGCCAGCAGCTGGGCTGTGCTGCCGAATACCAGATGGAAACACGTCACCTTTCCCAGCACAGGGAAGGCTACGCGAGCTTGGGCAGCAGGACTTTCCCCGCCGTGGCCACCCGGGGGGGGAGTTTGTGGTCAGGGTGCCCCTCTGGGCTCCCCCAGCCTGCCACGGGGCCTGGAGGGCATCCGTCCTGGGCCTTAGACCGAACTGATCCCCTTTCATTTGTGGTCCTGGCTTTGGAGGGGTTTTGCCATCTCCAGTTTCTCTTTCTTTCCTGGAGATCAAGTGTTCCTGCATGGAGCTTCCCCGACAAGCAGCTCCAGCCCTTCACACTGCAATTCTCCTCCTGCTTCCTGTTCCCTTGGTGTTTCCCCCTTGAAGCTGGTGGTGGTCTCTCAAGTTCAGTAAATCCCGGGTCCTGTCTTGTGCCGGATCCGAGCTGGAGCAGCCGTGGCAGATTCAGGCCAGGCAATCCAGGCCGCCTTTCGGAGGGGTTTGCGCTCCCACTTCTGTCCCGTTTCTGCTGAGCATGCAGCTCCCCTTCTGGGGCTGGAGGGTCGTGAACGGTGTTGGCTGGGGCTGAGCACTCACCCAGAAGGGCTTGTCCAGCTCTGAAAATTACGCTGTGCTTGCATTTTGGAGGGGAGGGAATAAAACCACCTTGCATCCCCAGAAGGCTTTGCACGGTTTTTACTGAGCAACACAAGGGGCACCTCCAGCAGCACATGGCTGTGACAGACTGGGCAGAGACCAACTCACCCAGCTCCCAGCGATGTCTCGCTGGGGAAGGACACGTCTCTCCCAGATGATGCCTCCAAAAACCAGGATGCAGTTCTGCTGCCATTTCTTGAATGGGGAGTCCCTTAGTTTCACCCATCTCTGGCTGGAAAGGACTTCCCAAGGCCAGCTTGCGGGCAGCATAGACCCTCAGGGTCCCGCTCTCCAATACAAGGGCCTCGTAGGGCTGTCAGACCCATGCTTCCCTCAAGCGCTCCCCTCTGCACCTCAGCCTTCTCATTGAGAGCTCATAGCACATCCCTGGTGCACAAACTGCTCTCTGAAAGCCATTAGCTCTACTGGCAACACTCTGTGTTCATTGATTTATTTAACTCCTCTTAAAATATTTGCAGGGAGGTCAGCGCGGGCAGAAGAGGCGGCAGGGCATCGCACGAGCCAGGTACCCACCACGCAGGGAGGGCGCTGAACCTGGCACCGCTCATCTCACTAGCAGCCCCACAGGCGTGCGGTGGGGACGGTGAATAACTGCCGGGTGCCACCTGCGGCTTTACAGACCTCTGTCGTAGCCTCCTGGAGTCTCTTTTCCAAGCTGAAGAGCTCTAGTTTATTCAGTTCCTCCTCTTATAAAATTAATTTGATATCTTAGTTTTGTTGCCTTTCTCTTCATCTCTTCTAGATCTGCTGTGTGCATTTTGAGATGAGCAAACCACTTCTTCATACAGCGTTTAAGACACCGGCACGTTGTGGATTTATACTGGTGCAGCAGGACACACTGTTTCACCATCTCCATTCTTTCCCCAATTACTGCCCAAACAGACCCTTTGATTTTGGACTCTGCCCCGTTAACTACAGAGGCAGAGCACCAGTCCCCATTAAGCCGCTCTTGGAGAAGATCTGACCATCGGAGCTGAGGAGCGAGAGCCGCCGTGGTTCTCGGGGATTTGCGTGTCGGGGGTTCACACCAGCCGAGGTTCAGGTACAAATTATTGCAAATGTTCTGAATTTCCCCTCCTTTCACGCCAGCTCCTTAAGGAGCCATGGATTTTTTTATCCAGAGGAGTTTAGAAGCCAAGCTGATTCTTTTGATCTCCCCGATGCAGGAGTCGACTTTCTAGCAAATCCTGAATGCGGGTGAGCTCCCTGTGGGTTGCCCAAGGCTGCCTGTGAAAACTTCACACCAGCTGTGCTATTACACAGTAAAATATCATTGCGATGAGCCTGTGTACCGAGAGATTTATCACCGACATCTGCCACGCACCCCACCAGCGCTGCCTTGCCCGAGACGCACCGCTGGCCGCCTCCGCCAGCCCTCGCCGCCGTCGCCACCAGATGCACGCAGCTGGCACAAGGGGCCTCGGAGATATTCGCCGCAGTGGCAAGGCCGGAGCGCAGCCCCCGAGGCAAACTTCCCACGGGAGTCGGGAGAGCCCCCATAAGCATCACCGGGGCTGTGACACGTGCCGGGGCTCAGCCTGCGCCAGCCAAGAGCTCACCAAAGCTGCGTGGTAGAGGATGAGTCAGATCAGGTCCTAGCCAAAAAGTGTGTTCAGCAGTTTTGATTCCACCCGGTAGGAGGCAATAAATAACACACAGATGTGCGCGCACGCACACACACGCGCACACACACGCACGCCGGCTCGCCTCTTGCAGACCTGGGATTGCCACCTATCGTCGAGGTTCAGTTCTAGGACAGGAAAGTCTCCTCGCTTACATCTTTCCAAAATTTGGGGCTGAATTTTCCCAGGCTGGGTCTCTGCATTGGGCTGACTCCCCCCGCCTCCTCCCTGGCTGTTTCCCCCCCCCAACCAGGGACAGAGACACACACACACACACACACACACACACACACACCCCACTTGTTATTTTCTTCCTGCCCCGGCGAGTCCTGCAGCAGCGACCTCTGTTAAGGTGTTTTTCTTGCATTCAGGGAATTCCAGTGGTTTTCGCAGTCCCCATGGCCCTGAACGTGACCAGTATGGCAGAGGGGGCCGTTGTGACCGGGGTGGGGGCATTTTGCCCTTGCCAAGCGGGGCCGCGGGGCCTGGGTGGAGGCCCCGAGCCGGGTGTGGGGAGCAGGCCGGGGGGGGGGGGGGCTGAGCCCCGCTGTCCCCTCCACGGGGACAACCAGCCGGAGGCAGCGCTCGGGGCGGGATGGAGCCAGCCCTAAGGAGCCCAACGGGGTGCGGTGGGGAAACTGAGGCACGGCCCCCCCCCCCCCCAGCCCCCAGGGCGGCGGCGGCGGCTCTGCCTCAGTTTCCCGGGGCGCCGCCGGCCCCCCGCGGAAAGGGGCTCCCGGCCCCTTTAAACACCCCCCGCCCGGCGCAGGCTCGGCCCCTTTCGCTGACACAGGCGCCGCCGGGGCGAGCCGCGCCGCGCCGCGCCGGAGCCGCGGGGAGCCGGGAGGCTGCGGCCGCGCCGCGCCGGGCCGGGCGCCCTCCGCCGCGCTCCGCCCGCCCCATGGCTCTGCCCGGGGCGCCGGGCGCCGCCCGCCCGCCGCCGCCGCCCGCCCGGCGCCCAGGGGGCGGCCAGCGCTGAGCCACCGCCGCCGCCGGTCGGTGCCCGCGGAGCGGCGCGGCGCGGGGGAGGCTGCGGGGCCGGGGGGGGGGGATGCGCAGGCTGCCCCCCGTTGGGGCTTCCCCGCTCTTCCGCTGCGGGGAAGGGATCAGGGTTTTGGGGCGGGGGGGGGGGGGTTGGGGCGGGGGGCGTTTGCCACCCGCCGAGGCGGGGCCGGGGCTCGAACCCGCGGCAGCGCTGGGGGTGCGATGCGCCCGGTCGCCTCCCCGGCCCCGCTCCGGCGGGCAGAGCCGGGGGGGCCCTGGGGGCCTCCCCCCCCCCCTCACCGCGGGGAAGGCTGGCACCTCTGCTAACGTCTCCCCCCATCTGACAGCAGCCGAGGGAAGGTGGCCCCCGGACGCCGCTTGTGCCACGCAAGAGCCCGGAGGGAGGAGGAAGAGGAGGAGGGGGAGGAAGTAAGGAAAAAAAAAAAAAAAGATACAAGGAAGAGCTTGGACTGGAGCCAGGCACGGGGGAAAAGGAGGATCTGGCTGCCTGCTCGCCGCTGTGCCGGTAAGTTCCTGGGCTGCTTGTCTGTCTGTGCGTCCATCCATCTGTCCATCTGGCTCCGGGAGACCCCGCTGCCTCCAGGGCTCAGATGCGGGGGGGGGGGGGGCGGGGCAGGACCTGATCCTGCACCCCGCAGCTGGAGGGGCTGCCCAAATCGGGGGGGGGGGGGGGGTGTCCCCGGGAGCTGTCGGTGGCCTGGCCTCACAGCGGGGCTGCCATCGGGGCAAGGCGGGAGGGAACAAGCCCCCCCCCCGCTCCGGCTTTCCAGCTCCCGAAGGGATGGCTCCCGCACGCTGTCTGTCTGTCTGTCTGTCTGTCCCTGCAGGAGGGGGCCCTGGGCGCCCCAGGACGCGCGCGCCCGGCTCGGAGGGCCCCCGTGCCCGGGGCAAGGAGAGGCGACGGGCGCCAGCCCCCCCCGCGGCCCCCGCGCCGCCCCCCGGCGGAGGAGCCGGCAGCGCTGGAGCAGCGGCCCAGCGCGAGCGGCGGCAGCGGGTCCTCGCACGCACCGGCACCGGCACCGGCACCCGGCGCCGAGCCCCCGGCGTCGCGGAGGAGCGAAGGAGTGAGGCGCTGGATTTTTGGCTTCCCGGGACATCCGAGGGACTCTTCCTCCTCCTCCTCCTCCTCGGGACGCCGCCGCCGCCGCAGGCAGGTGCAGCCCCGTGCAGCGAGCCAGCGCTCCGCCGGCCCCGCGCTGCCGCCCGCCGCCCGCCCCATGGCCGCCCCGCGCCTCCGCACGGCCCGCGGCTGAGAGCCGCCCGCCCGCCCGCCCGCCCGCCGCCACCGCCACCGCCGCCGCCACCGCCGAGCCCGGCTCCGCCGCCGCCGCCGCCACCGCCGAGCCCGCCGCCGCCGCCGCCGCGCCGGCTCCGCATGGTGCAGCGGGGCCCGCGGCGCAAGGCAGCGCCCGGAGCAGCCTTCCTCCGCCGGCCCCGGCGCCCCCGCGCTGCCCCGCTCCGCGCCGGGGCGGCCTCGGTCGCGGCGAGGGGAGGCGAGCGTGCGGCTGCCGCTTCCTCGGAGGCAGGGGGGCGTTAAGATGGTGAAAGCTCCCCGGGCGAGAGGGGCTCCGCGGACGCCAGGCCACCAGACTAGGGGGGAGCAGGATGGACAGAGGCGTTGTGGCGGCGAGCCGAGGCCGGTAGGGAAGGATGAACTCCCGCACCTCCCAGGACAGGCAGCCCAGCGGAGACCCCAGCAGCAGCGGCAGCAACTGTAGCAGCAGCAAGAGCAACTGCGAGAGGGAGCGCATCCGGAGCCGCATGAAAATGGTGATCGGGCAACTGGAAGGCATCTTGCAGGAGCTCAAGGAGGTGGCCAAGGAGCTCCGGGAGGTAGGAGAGCCCGGGGCTGGGGGGAGCCGGCCCCGGGGGGGGGGGGGGGAGAAGGGGGCAGGGGCAACGCTCGATGCCACGTCCCCAGGGGGGATCCGGTGTGCGTGCATGGGGCGCGCTGGCAGGTCGCGTTCCCCTCCGAGCAGCCGGTATGTCATCAGCCAGCACGGGGTGCGCGGGCAATTGCACACCCTGCAGGTGACGCGGCCCCGCTCCCCGCTCTCCTCCGCGCCCGAGCGAGCCCTTCACCCGGGTCTGCGAGGCGCCCGGTGCCCCTGCCGTGCCCGGGACGCGTCTGCCTCCAGGGCCGGGCTGGGGGCTGCAGAGCTCCGTCCGACGCGGGGTCAGCTGAGGCAGCGGTGCAGCGCCGGCTGCGAGCGACCTGGAGTCGGCAGGGTGGCACCGCCTGGCTGTTTTGCAGCATGCAATTTCCAAAAATGGGGAAAGGCCACAGCGTGCAAAACCGCTCGTTGACCTTGACTCCAAGCAGCCGCTTGGTTTGCCCGCGGCCGGGCCGCTCGGCGGAAGGCGCTGGGTCGAGCACCCAGCGGGTGCTGGCGCTGGAAGGGGCACCCTGGGTCGCGGAATTGGCCCCAGCAAACATCCCCCCGGTGCCGCCTGTGTTTGTGCCGAACGCGTAGTCTCATGGCGGGGCCCGCGCTGTGCTGGGGGCTTTGGGGGTGTTTGCCGTGCCCCTGCTGAAACCAGGGAGGTGGGTGGGGGCGACGGGTCCCCCGTGCCGGTGGCCTGGGAGGGCCTGCTTGGCCGAAGGCAGCTGGGTGTCGCGCGGCCTCGGAGGGAGCCCACCCTCCGTGGTGTTGCAGAGGGCACCCGAAAAGGCTGGCATCCGGGTGCTGAGGTGTGCCGTCGGACGCGAGCGGGAATCTGCGTAGCCTCCGAGATGCTGAGTACTGCGGAGAAGGTCTCTAACCAGGTGGTGCCACCCCAGCTCCCCGACCCGGTGATTCCCCTCTTTGCCCGGACCCCACGGTCACGCCGCAGGAGCGCCCTTCTCGCTCCCTCCGGCCAAAGCCGCCCGGGAGCGCGTGCAGGGAGCCGGGTTTGCAGGGGGGCTGCAGGCTGGTGGCAGTGCCCGGAGCAGGGGGCATGCATGGATGTTTACCGTAATGCAAAAAAGTGAGTAGCTGTCCTATAGTTTGGCTGTCGGGATGCATTTCTGCTGCTTCCTCTTAGAACGAAAATATATAAAAATATTTTGTGTATAAATATATATATACACACACATACACAGAAGCGTGGCTGGAGTTTCCTGCCGCTGCAGAAGCACAACAACATTTGTTTGCTTGGTAATTTAATGCTGTTGTGGCTCAAAGCTTGGGCCACAAGTCTCCGAAGCCGGGGGGAGAAGGGGACCCGGACGTGACTGATGATTTCGGATGCTTCTGCACAAGCCGTGAACGGCAGCCGCTCGGTAGCCTTGAGCAGAACTTGACAGCTTGCTTTTGGCAGCGGGGCGCGTGTGCGCGTACGCGTATGTGCACCAGATGCACGGACTGAGCCAAACGTGCGCAGGTTATTTCCGGAGCCGTGTGAAGCATCACCTCTCTGCGGGAAGCGGCCCACATTGCGGGAGCGCTCCGGGGCTTCCTGGCATCTTGCCCGTTGTGCGCCAGTGTGCAGGCGGGTGGGAAGCCGGGCCGGGGCCCAGCACCCCGACCCCACCGGCAGCCGGAGCGGAGGAGCCCGCTACCCAGGGTCTTTCCGGTAGAGCCCTGGAGGGGATGCAGAGCTTTACCAGCCCGGCAAGGGGATGCAGGTGAAGCAAACGTTTGCATGGGCATCTCCGGGGCAAAGCCTTACTTACCCCTCGGCGATGCTCAGCAAGAGGCTGTATTCATGCAGGAAGGGGCCAGGAGACACCAGGCAGCAGTGGCTGCTCCAGAGGCAGAGACACCAGGAGAGATGCTCTGGCCAAGGTTGCATGCGTCAGGTTGGCGGGGTCCTCCCAAGCCTCCCGGCGTGGGGGTTTTATCATCCCCTTCTCCCCCGTTTGCCCTGCAGATGCTTCGGTGCCTGGAAGCGATGGAAAGCAGTGAGGTCAACGCAGTGGGAGAGGACTCGGGGGAAGGTGCAGGGCTGGAGGACCCCGCTCCGGGTCCACTGCCCTCCGCCTTCGATTGCTTCCTCGCACCCATGCGCCGACCCAGCCGTCGCGCCGTGCCGCGGCCCTGGAGCGTCAGGGGAGGCTGCTGCAAGGCGCCGGGGAGCCCGCGGGGTGGAAAGCGCCCGGCTCGATAGGGAGCAGCGCGACTTCAGAGCGAGCAGCGCCCGTTAGGCTGCGTTAGCGAGCCGGGCTCGTGGGATCCCCAAAATCCGCCGCACCCTCGGCCATGGCGGGGGTCCCGGGGGAGCTGCCGCAATAAGGGCCGGGTCTTCGGCGAGACTCCCAGCGCCGCCGGGAGCAACGCCCACGAGCCGGAGGTGACATCTCCTGGCCTGAAGTGCCCCGGTGTCCCCCGAGGGACGCAGCGTGTCCTTGGGGATGGCTGCACTTCATCCCTGGCGTTGGAGGGAGGCCACCGCTCCGGGAAAGTCAGCTGCGGGCAGGATCCCGCTGTGCCCCGGAAACCCCAGGGCTGCCTGGATGAGGGAGCTGTGTCTCCCCAGCAGTGCCTGCAAGGACTTGACCCGGCTCTGGCAGAGCCCAAGGTTTCCTCTTGTCCTCCAGCAAAAAACAAACCCCATTAAATAAACCAAAAAGGCCCCGGACTCTTGTAATATCGATGAGGGAACCCAGAGCCTCTTCAGCAAATCTTTGAAGGATTAAAAAATAATAGAAAAAATAAAGAAATCAGAAGGCAGAGCTATTTTCCATCTAGCCCGAGCTCCCTTCACACCGCTCCAAGGGCGTAAAGAGGCCTTTAAAATGGAGCGAAGGTAATTTATGCCCACTTTAATGTCCCTTGCATATAGGGCCATAGATTTTTAAGGCCAGATGGGACCATTATGCTCATACGATCATCTCTCCTGCAGAGCATGGCGAGGGATAAGGGAGACCTGGCGGATGGTGTTGGACAAGTCTCTCGCTTTCCATTTTGCGAGCGAGATTGAGCGCTGGCACGTCAGTGCTGCGCCTTCTGCAGAAGGGAGCTCGGTCTCCCACCGCAGGACCCCCAGCAAAGCAACACCTGCTTGAACCAAGACAGCAAGTTCAGTAGGAGCCTGCGGTCCAGGGTTTAACCCTTGCTGAGCTCGCCCCATCCGCGCTGTCCTTGCCCAAGAGTCCTGTCCTGTAACTGCATCGCAGTTGTTCCGGTGGCAGCGGAGCCCCGTTAGACTGCACTCCTGCAGTGCACGGTGCTGCACAGGCCTGTGCTTGCAGCAAGCTCTTCTGCTGATGAAAGTGAGGCGCAGAGAGGGTTTTCCAGATGGGGGGGGACGACACAGGGTGCCCAGGTCTGGTTTCTGGGTTCCCCCTCCAGCCTGCAGCGGGCTCAAAGGGTGCTGGGATGGGAAATACCTGGCAAGTCAGCTTTTGCTTTCCTGCTCCGTTTCGAAGGCGATTTCTTGCAGCTCGCTGCCCCGTCCGACTTCCAGCCCCGTCTCAGATGGCATGCTGGCGCCTGGTGGGGTCACGGACACCCAGCCAGGAGGGTGTTTTAAGTAACAAGCCCGCGGAGCCAGGCTGATCTGGCCTCGCGTGCCCCGGGTGAGCTGGGTTTGGCTGCCGGCTTCGCCACCGGTTTGCGGCTTGTCCTTCCCGTCACTCGTTCAGGTCTCACGGGCCTCCCTCCTTCCCGCCGCGCGTCAGCGGAGCGAGCCGGGGTCTCCATCCATCTGCTGGGGCTGGAAAGCCCTCGGGCCCCTGTGCCGCGTCCTCGGCGCAGCTCGGCTGCCCAAACCCTCCTGGCGCGCCATCCGGGGCACGCCGGGTCCCCGTCTTAGCTGGGAGAGGAGAGGGAGAGGGGCGCCTCGCGCCCGCCTGCAGCCCCAACACTGACTCAGCTCTCACGGTCGCGGGTGGGAGGAGGCAGACTGGGTGTGTTGCTGTACTTCTGCCAAAAACCCTGCCAGCTCTGGGGGTGGGTGCAAGTTGCGAGCCAGCCCCGTGGCGGCGGCAGGAGCCGTCCCTGCCGGGGAGCTCCGGCGTGCTTCCTGCTGGCGCTGCGGTTCGCCCAGGCGGCCCGTCTACCGGCACGTCTCGGAGCAGAGGGAAGAGGTGGCCCGAGGACGCAGGGGAGGCAGCTCTTGGAGTCCCCCGGTGACATCTTTGGGGTAAGAGGCTCTGGCAGCTGTGCCAGACCCAAGGAAGAGGAGCACTGGAGGGTCGTAGAGCTGAGCTGGGCCCAGCAGGTTCTCACGCTTCAGTGCCTCCAGGCTGGTGGAGCCTGCTCAGCCTCTGCTGAATGCTTCTTTGGGCTACAGACCACCATCGTGCGCCCCGCTCTGCCCCAGCTCCGTGGGAATGCTACCCAACTGCTGGGAAAGGGCATCTGTGGAGAGCTGGCAGCGTGCAAGCCAAGGGGCCGAGCTCAGCCCTGCCTCACGAGGTGGCTTCTCCGTGAGGTGCCATGAAGTGGTATAGTCCAGAGGGGACTTTGGCCCATGGCATCATCCCTGGACACCAGCGATGGCCCAAGCTGTCTCTGTCCAGCTGTAGCTGCCCAAGAGGAGTCCCTTGTAGCACAGAGCTACTCAGCCAAGGTGACCTTGAGCCTGGCCACCAGGGCTTCACTGGAGAGGGGTCCTAAAGTTTAACTGTTCTAAGCAACTTCTGCAGTGCTCCCATAAAACTTCATGGCAAAAACAATCATGGCAATTGAATTCATACAGTGCTGTATAAAACTCGGTGCAACAGCAGGCGCTGGAAACACCATGCAGCGGCACAAATGCTCTCTGTGCAGGTGGCTGCGGTCCGAGCACCAATGGCTTTTGGGGCCCAGTGACTCCAAAAAAACACCACAGCAAGGCAAGCCCAGGGAAACTCCCTCCTGGGGCACTACCAGGGTGCTTTGGGAACACGGGAGTGTCATGCAAACAGTCGTCTGCAGCCGGAAAGACTTACCGTTTTGGTGCTGCAGATTTGGTCGTTGCAGACCAAAGCACAGGAAGGAATTAGCAAACTGAAGGAATCACCTTGCAGCATCCCAGGCACGCAGAGATCCGGTTTTCTCTGTCCCTCCCAGTACCGAGCGGGCATTGGGTTTTAGAGGCTTTGGAAATTCAGCTCCTTGTTTTGTGAATTGATCAGAGCGTGAGCGCATGCGAGCGAGTTATGTGGAAATCTCTTCCAAGCCCACCCAGAAAAGTATATGGTAGACACCGGATGGCAAATTGTAAGCTCTAGGAAATTAGCCCAGTGAAAGAAAAAATAAGCACCTGTGTTTCTCTAGCTCGCACTCAGCGATTCTCTTCTTTGGCTGGAGTCGCCTCCCTCTGCCCAGCTGAAAGCAAGATCGAGCTCCCTCGAGCCAGAGCCGCTTCTGCCTGCTGCTGACGGGCCTGGGGGTTTCTGTGACGAGCGCAAGGCAGGGCTGGATTTTGGAGACTGCAGTGTGTGTCGTTCTGCACCAGGCTGGGTATTGAGCCGTGGGTCCCAGGCAGCCGGGAGATGCCTCCTGTCTGCCTGCTAAGGAGAAAATGCACGATTGGCGCTGCTGGTTTTGCTGTGAAGCCTTTGTGTTTTGGGAGATGAGGCCACCTCAAAATCCACGTTGCGGAGGAGGACTGTGCCCACACATCAGCAGTGTGTTGTGGAGATAGCACAGGAAGGTTGTGGGACCATCAGTATCTCTGCATTCAGGTGTCCCAGCCCCATGGGGTGTCCCGTGCCAGCTTCTGAACCCCAAAGGTGGTGTCAGCCAAGCTGGACAGAGAGGGAGAGGTCTCAGGTTTCTAGCAGCTTCCTGGAAACAAGCAGTTGGATGGAAAGACGGTATTAACATTCCTGGGGGGGGATTCCCAGCTAGCAGCAGCACATCCATTGGTGCTCCTATCTCTCAGGCACTGAAGTAAGGCAGGCGGGAGAGCACAGGCACCCTGCCTGCTGACGGAGCAAGGGCCGGCAGCTCCCTGCCGGAGAGGAGCCAAGGCAGCCCCCTCCCCGGCAGGGCACAGGCCCATAGGGTCTGTGCACAGTGGGCAGAGCCAGGTGCTGGTAGCAGGTCCATTGACACGGCAAGCGATGAACTAGGGCCATCCAGGGAGTCCAGCAAGGAGTAAAAGGAGATGGGGCTAAAGACAGGCCAGGGAACAAGCTACCATGAACATCTGAGAGCCTATCCAGGAGAGGACCTACCTGCAGCACTGATCCAAGGTCCAGCCAGGGTGCAGGGACAGGGCTGGGAACAGGCACCCCTGCAGCACATCCCAGGCAGAGGCTGAAGCCCCAGGCTGAGCTAAATGGTCTCCTGGGCCATGGGCAGGGGGTGGGTGGGGGTCCCAGGTGGGGCTGGTCAGGGCCATTAATGACTGTTAGCACCTTCAGGGCCCTGAGACTTGCAACTCTTTGTTTATTGTTTTGCCCAGGTTGCTTTTTATCAAAAGTTTTAGGAAATGGCCCTTGGAAAAGGGCTATTAAGAGTGTGTCCAGTCGGTACCTGCATGGTCCTCTTCTCCTGGGAGCTCTGGGGTCAGCTGCAGCGAGAAATCAGAGCGGTGGCAATCATCAAAGACCACAGGGGCCGAGGCTGCTGGAAAGCCACGGCGTAGCACCACGGCCGAGCGAGCAGGCTGGGGGCTTGGGCGATGGCAAGAGACACCAGTGCTCGGTGGGGGGAGAGGGACAGAGCCTCCCATCTGATTTACCTGATCAGATGAACACGAGGGGCTGCCAGGTTTCCCATGGGATTTAGGAGCCCCCAGGAAGCACTCGGCGGACGAGCTGCACTGCGGCAGCCACCTGGTCCTGCTGCAAGCACAGCACTCTGCTCGCCTGCCCGGGGAGGTCTCCTGCAGACACCTGGGTGGCGAAAAGAGCAGCAAGTGCAGAAAACACCCCCAGGCCCTGGGAAGGGTGGAGGGACATCCTGCCCTGGGCTGGCCCAGGTCCTGGCTGCTCCATGGCAAGGTGCATTAAGGTCTTCCGCAACAACTGAATTATCCTAGTGCTGTTCCAAACCATCTCTAAGCTTTTTGTGTTTTTTGGGGGGGTTATCTGGTCATCAGGGCCATCAAGAGTTGCCAAGAAGGGGGGAGGCCAAAGCTGCATTTGCTTTTGTGGTTTGCAGGTGCCTGATATCCAGAAAGACCCCTGGCTGCACGGTATAGCCTCGGGTGGTAGCACGCAGCAAAGCTCAGCTCTTGGAGTTGTCACGGCAGGCTGAACGCTGGGCGCGAGGCAAGCGAGGCCACCACGGGACTTTGAACGTGTCCGTTTGTGCAGCTTTCTCCTCTGTCTGGGGCTTTGCTGGTGTGTTTGGTGGGGTGTCCCGTGCAGTAGCGGATCCCCATGATTGACAGTTGCTAAGCACATCCAACCCCAAATCCCGCCCGTGGAGCCTAAAAACCTCCCCCAAGCAATGGTCAGGGGCCCTTGGTATCCTTCTGCTTCCTGGAGATTTTGCAAAGCCCTGGCGGGAGGATCTGGGTGACTCCTCACCATGGGGTGGCTGATGGCTTTGCAGGTCCGCAGGGGACAGACCAGTCTCCCTTAACCACACGGGCTTTGGCTTTACCTTTGCAAAAAAACCCAACAACAACAAAAAACAAAAACACGCCAACAAAAACGCTGTGCAGGCATGAGTGCTTTTACGCCAGGGTAATTCCTGCTCTGCCACCGTTCACCAGCTCCTCGCGCAGCCAGCTCTGGCTCAGATAAGGCATTTTTTTGGTCCATCCCTGCTTCAGCAGCAATTTTGAGTCGCAGCCTCGGCTTGTAGTGGATAACTTGGATTGCAGGATACTCCGGCCAGGGAGGTGCGCTGGGCTCCGGCCGGGAAACGGGCCCGGCCCCGGGGAAGCTGCACGTCGGGAGCAGCGCCCAGCTCTCCTGGGCCCCCGAGCCTCGTCCCCGCTGCTCGCCGGCACCCGGCTAGCTCCGCCGGCCCCGAGACAGCAGGCGACCGCGCGGTTTGGGACCAGAGCTGCTTCGCGGGGGACCTCCCACCCAGGAGTCCGCTTTAATCCCCTCCCGCTCCCCCGGCACCCTCTGCTGAGAGCGATTCCCGTCTGAATGCCGGTAAATCTCCGGGGTTGTTTTACATGTCCATTTTATTCAGGATGATGTTTTACCAGTTTTCTTTTCTCCCACTCTCCTCTCCCCCTCCCTCTCGCTTGCCTTTTGTGTATATAATTATTCCCCAGCACTCCAAGACAGGGCTGTATTATGTGCGGGGAAAATGATTATTAAATCTTTGACTGAAATCGCACACTGGAAGTACAATCACGCAGGAGGCAGGGACTGGAGGCGCTTCCGCCGAGCCGTTCGCACCCCGGCTGCCTCCCGCTCCCCTCCCGCCTGCCGGCCTGGCCCGGGCCCCACACGTGGGGGAAAGGGTCATGCCCCGCATAGGAAAAAACACCGGGAGCTCCCCACCATCCTCCCGGTGAGCCAGGCGAAGGCACTGCCAGGCCCGAGCCCCTTCCCATCCCCGGGGCATCGGTTTGACCGGCGCGGGAAACCAACCGCGGGAAATATTTGGAGGGGACTAAAGGAAATAACCCGACCCATCTTTATCCCCCTGCGTAATACGTTAGCGGTCTGGATACAGCCTCTCAATCCCCCTACACCTCCATGCTGCGGGGACGGGCGCTGTCTCACCCCAGCATCCCCCGGGTACCACCAGGCACCGGAGCAGCAGCAGGATCCGCCAGGTCTCCACGCGTGGTAAAGCGGCTCCGGGAGGTTCCCCAGCTACCGTTTTCAGCGCTGTCTCAAGGTCTTTGGTGGAAGGAAGATCCGAAAATGCTACCATTATGATAAATACCTTAATAATGTTGTAATCAATAGGTGATTAGCCGCAAATGCTTTGAAAAGTTCACGGGAAGAAGGCAGCTTATTATTCTAATAACACATTTTAGAGAGCTATGTGATGATTTTCAACTATTTAGCGGCTGATGATACGGCAAATGATCTAGAGGTCTGTGGTGCACGGGAACAGACAACAGGGCACAATCATTTATACGTGTTGGCTCAGGGAGAGAGGCCCCTGTAACCCTGCTTTCCTTGGCTTGCTTGCAAGCGAGCTCTGATTAATCATTTATTCGCTATTAAATATTTACTCACCTTACCTTCTCTGGAAAGCGTTTTGGGCAACGTGGGAAGGCCCCTTCGCTGGAAAAGTTTGGCTGCTCGGTTGCAGGGGGGCTTTCAGGGGTGGCTGAAGTTGCTATTTTCCCAGCAGAGGAGCGAGGTAGGAGCTGGTTTTCGAGGAAACGGTGCCAGGCGCCTTGGGGCTGACTTGAAGGCGCCGTGCCCGGTGGCATTGCCTTGGGAATGGGGTTTTCTGCCTGGGCCACGTGGGCCCATTGCAGCTCCCTCCGTGCTCGGCCCACAGCGAGGCAGATCAGGGCCAGCACGGGAAGCAGTCGTGTGAGCTGCCTGGGGAACGGCCCGCAGAAACCGCTCTTCCCTCTGCCCCCAGCACGAGCGAGCTTTTCTCTTTTTGCACGGTGGTGGGGAGCATCGCGTGCCCCTTTTGACAGATGGGGATGTGCATTTGAGATGCTCCAGTTCCTGAAAGGACCATCTGAAATCCCCGAGAGCAGCTGGCAGGCCTGGAGGCACCCTACAGGCACTCAGCACACCTGGACTTCAGGTCTGGGGTGCCCTACATTGGACTTTTTGTACAACCAATGTCCCCGAGATCAGAGCCGCGTGGGAGAAGGTGCAGCCACCACCTGAGCTCCCAACCCAACGCTCCCGGCACTGCCCTGTGCTGAGGCCAGGAAACCTGCACGGCTCCCCTGCATTTTATTGCAATGTCTTCTAAAGGAAGAGTCCCCAGTCTGGCGGGGGGGGGGAATAGTTGTTTTGCTGTGGGTTGGGAAAACGCAATTGGACTCTCCGTCCTTGGTTTGCAGCCCATTCTCACGCCATCTGCCAGCTTTTCTGGTGAGCAGCGCACTGCCGACACTGCCTCTCGCTGTGTGAAGTGCAGTCCCTCTTGATTTTCGAAGTGAAGCCCCCACCAAAACGGAGACACTGCTATGGAAAAAAGTACGTTTCAACAAGCCATGATTTTTCCAGCCAAAAAAAAAAAAAGCCATTGAAGAATTCCCAGGCAGCCGGCAGGTGCCCGGCACCCCGTCCTCCCGCCCTCGCAGGGCAGTGGAGCAGCGGCCCCTTTTTGATCATCTCCTTCTGCAGCCCATCCTCTCCTGTAGTCAGAGCAATACGTATTATCAATTACCACCTGCACGGCTCTTCACTGGAGCTGATGAATCCATGCAGCCCATTCAGATGAAGCCTTTGAAGTCCCATCTCTTCCTCCCGCATTGTCCGCTGACTCTCTAGTGGCTTCTCGAGTTTTGAAGAGAATTAGACTGTGAATAGGAAAGAGAGTGGCCAAAATGTCCAAATTCAAGCCACCAAACCTAACTCACAGCTAGAGACCCAAGTGGAAGCTGCCTGATTTACAGCTGAGCTGATTACTTAAACTCTCATTAAGAAAATGTTCCAGCTGTTCAACATCTGGAGCAACCCAGGTATCCAGCTGGGGAAGGAAGTAGCCAATTTGGGACATCCAGGCTTTTATCATAAAACCTCCCGGCTCCCAGTGCTGTTTGAGGGTGTGGGGACCATACCCAAGCCCCCAGGGAGCCCACCCTAGGTCTCACACTGGCAGGGTGAGCAGGTGCTTAAAGACCTTCTCATGAAGGTCTTGAGACAGAAGGGAAAAGGTTTACTTGAAAACTCAGTGATGGAATTGTAGGTCACAGAGTGGCCAAAAGGGAAGGGCATGAAGTTAAAAGTATCTGGCATTTGTAATTACCAGGTGCCAGGCTTGTGGCAATGGTCATGGAGATGGGGAGAAGGCGATGGCCTCCTCTGCAGGTCTTGCTGTGTGGACAAGGACGCGGGGTGGATGGAGGAAGCCAGCGCTGTGGCCAGGCTGGCCTGTTCCAGCCAGCAATGCAATGGCTTTTCTCACTGTGTCAGCAGGGCTCCCAGTTCCCAAAAATACCTCTCCCAGATGGGCTAAATGGTGCAAGTTAGTTCTTCAGGCCTGGGACACTGCCAGGCTTGTTACCTGCCCTTCCCTGTCCTGGAGAGAGTTTTCTCCGGGAGGAGGAGGGTGACAGCTACATCACAGTGGCTGTGATGGTTCACTGAAACACGTAACATCTGGTCAGAGAGCAGGACATGCTGCCGCAGGACTTGCTGCTGCAAGGAGCCCGCACAGGGCTCCAGCCCACGTGTGGGCACTACTGAGATCCACACGATCACAGTGGACAGGAACAAAAATGCAGAAAGAGACATTAAACCCTGTGCTTTGGGACTGACGGTGATCTCTCGAGATGAGGATGAAACCTGCGGAGAAGTGCTTTCTCTGGGGGTCCCTCCGTGCCCATGGGTGGACACACTGCCCAGCCAGGGTCCTCAGAGCAGCATCTCCCAGGTGGTCAGGCTGCAGAAACAGGTGGGAAATCCCAGCTGCACAGCTCCATCCTGCCTTCCCCAGGAGTTGTCCCATGCAGTCACTCAGTCCCATAAGCCGAGCAGGAAATGACTGGATCCACCTCGTGTCCCAACTGGGCCAGCTCAGGCGTTTCTCACAGGGTGGTAATGGAGCATCGTGGTTTCAGAAGAAGGTGGCACGGGGGCTTTTTCCTCCAGGCTGCAGCCTGAGGAAGGCAGGCAAAGGCAGAAAGAGCCGTGGTTTCTCCCTTCTCCGGGGAAGGGTTGCAGGAGCTGGCTGCTGCAGTGAGGAGAGGCTGTAGGAAGCGAGCTAGGCACCTCCCATACTCCATTCGCATCACGTCCTCCCCCTCCGTCGCTCCCGACACTCCGCCGAGAGACTCCCGCAGCCTGGGTGGGGGTGCACGAAATGGGCCCACCACCTCCCCCCCCAGCCTGGGCCAGGACCCCAGCGCCCACGTGACATGGCTGAGGGCTCTCCCACACCGGGTCCCCTTTCTCCTGCAGCTGGGGGAAACCTCCCATGCCTGGGTTCCCAACCTGTGCTGGGCAGACAGGGAATCTGGGTCTGGCCTGCAGGTCCATCCTTCACCCTCAGCTTCATCTCTCCCAGGCCTGTCACCAGGGGTGGCAGATAAGGGACACGTGCCTGGATCCTTCCTCCTCTGTGGTCTCCCTCATGTAATCTTCTGTCTCCGGTAGCTGCCAAAATTGGCACTCACAGAAGCCTCTAGTCTCAGAGGGGGAAACTGAGGCACAGAGCAGGGACAGGTTCTGCCCAGGTGCTCCAAGATGGGGTCAGACCCCACGGCATTTCATCCCTTGTTGCGAGCAGCAGGACACGCTCTTCCCCCAGCACTGCGCGGGCAGTTCGCCGGATGCTCAGTACGAAGCTAAGCAGCGACTCGCATTAAGGGGTTTAGCTGGAGGGTGTCACCCCCACGGCCATCCTTGGAAATAAACGGGCTGTTAGGGACCCGTGCGGGGAGGAAAGCTCTGGTCTTCGGGGTGGGGACGGGCTGGGCAGCTCTGCAGTTTTGCTTCGCGCCATCTCCGCAGCACTCCAGCGACGGCAGGGTCCGCAGGCACCCGGTCCCGTCCCTTCGCCCGTGCTCTGCCTTGCACCGGCTCTTCCTCCTGCTGCGCCAGGCTCGGTGCTGGGGGAGATTGGTTTCGTTCGCCTAAATAACATCGCAGTGCCGGGCTGGTTCCTCCTTCCTGCCCTTTTCAGGGCAAGGATGAATTGCCCACTGCGTGCTTGCAAGCGGGGGGGATGAGCAGAGTTACCCCACCAAGGGTGGGACGAGCCCTCCCGCAGCTCCGCCGGGGATGGAGCGATCCCGGTCCCCTGCGCAGACGGTGCAGTACCACCTCTGCGCTCACCCAGCCTTCGCGGGAGCAAAACCGCTCAAAGCAGCGTTGAGCATTACAGTGCCAAAACGGTGCGAGATAAACATCAGAAAGGCTGGGAGCTGTCAGACTTCGGGATTTAAGCCGATCTCTAAGTAGCTGCAAACAAGGTGAAGCCTAAAGGCGAGGGAAGAGGAGGGCATCGCCCTTTTGGCACCCAGGGGTCACCCGGTGGCACATGCAGGGACAGCCCGGCTCTCCTCTCCGTTCGCAGGTGACAGAGCCACCCCTTACCTTCACGGGCAGCGAGACCTTCGCCGGGGTCTCGCCGGAGACCCCCCAGCCCAGGCAGGGGAGAGGGGCTGGCGTCCGTCCCCTGCTCCCCCGGCTCCAGCGATGATCATCTCTGCTGAAAGACTCTGACGGTCTGCCCTGCCGTGGGAAGGAGAACAGCAGGGAGGAAAGACCAAATCCTACTTTACATTTAAATCCAGGCCTCAGCAGGTACCAAGTGTCACATAGGTACTTAATACCCCACCACCACCCGGTTAAAATAGAAGGAGCCAGGAGAGCGCTCCTAAAAATAGCCCAGAGCGAGCCACGGCTGATGTGACACTCATCCCCACGTGCCGCTGTGGGGACAGGGAGGAGCACAGGTGCCGGTGGCTCGCACGGGAGCTGGCGGTGGGGAAGGAGATGGGGAGACGTGCTTTGTCCCTGCGCCACAAAGCCCAAATCCCAGCCTCCAGCCAGTGCCCCTGGGAACACGCGCTGACACGCTGAGAGCCCTCAGCCCCGACCCTTTTAATTAAGGGGGGGGTAGGAAAAAAATCCCCCATTGCTGCTGGGAGGGAGGGACCTGCCGGATTCAACTCGCTGGATTTTGGAGGTCCAGGGGTAAAGCGCTGGGAGAAGTTTCTCCTGAACCTGGTGCTGTAATTGCTGGTCTGAGAAGCAACTGGGGCAGAGCCTTCCCAAAACGGAGGTGATCTCATTTTAGCCGAGGGTTTCGGTGAAACCATTTTCTGCCTTATTAAAAAATAATAATAGCTGGGTGTTTCCCAGGGACAGCTCGTTTCTCCGTTTTCCCAATTCCTTTTTGTCACTGCAAGAGAAGAGGTCACATGCTCTTCCCCCCCACCCCTTTTTCTCAAGTTTCTCCCCTTCTCCCTCAAAGGGAAAAAAAGGGGGATGGGGGAAGAGGGATGGCTGGGCAATGGGAACAGAAGCAATTGTCTTTTCTAACTTGGAAAGTTTCTTGCAGATGCTGGGGTCACACAGTGTCTGCTGGCTGGGAGGCTCAAACAGGGGTCCCACTTGGCTGACAGCAGCCTTCAAAGCCAAAGCATTACTGTGAGACACCTTCTAGCGAAGGACCAATTAACCCCTGCCAGCCCTTCCTGGGCTGCTTGTGCAGACAAGGGTCAAACAGGCAAAAAAGAGAAAATCCAAGTCAATGGGAGAGGGAGAAAAGCTTAGGTAAAGCATGTGTGTACTTACACACACACACTTTCCACTGTCGCATGGTGGCCCCGTCCGAGAGCAGCAAGAGCAGGGCTGCCCTCAAGGGGGATGAGCCAGGAGGGACCAGCCACAGGGTCTATCAACAGCCCCAGATGCAGCAAGCGATGAACCAGGTCTGCAGGCCACCCAGGAGACAGGACCAGAGACAGAACTTGAGACAAGCTACTTGCAATGCAGGGCTGAGGTCCATCCAGGAGACAGGGCTGGAGACAAGGCTATGACATAGGCCCACAGTCCATCCAGGAGACAGGGCTGTAGAAAAGACTACACATACATCCAAGGGGTCCATCCAGGAGATGAGCTACTTACAGCACAGGTCCAAGGTCCATCCAGGACACAAGGGCAGAAACAGGCACCCCACAGCAGAGCTCAGAAAGGCAAATGAGGCCCCACCTGAGCTTAAATGGGCTCCTGGGCCCCTGGGCAGGAGGTGGGTGGAGGTCCCAGGTGGGGCTGGTCAGGGCCATTAATGCGTGCTAGTGCCCTCAGGGCCCTGACAGCCCCCGGCATCTCCAAAAAGGGGCTTTGCTCCTCCTCTCTGAGTGCTTAGGGCCTGATGGTTGGAGTGCTCCTCTAATTTCCAACCAGAACTTGATCCTGGCAAGGTTGCGCCCCTTCTTCCCTGGAAAGATGTTGTCCTACCCCTTATATTGCCGCAGTGTTACTGGCCAACATGCTCCTAGACAGCAGTCCTTGGCACCTTGGCCTGGATTTTCCTGGTGAGACAAACCCGAGCAACTCCTGGATGCCCCAAGTGCTGCCCTCCCCATCTGCACCGCTCAGGGACACCGGCCAGGCTGGCAGCTGGCTCCGCTGGTGGCCCAGGCGCCATGGCAGGAACGCAGCAGCAAGCCAGCAGCCCACACCACCTGCTCACCGCATGTGCCAGCCCGGTGCTCTCATCAAGGTCAAGAAAAACTGCAGCCTAGGATTGTTTTTTTTTTCCCGAGCGTATCCGTACCACGTCACCGGGATTTTGTGTAGGAGCAGCTGGGGCAGGGCATCCTTCCCTGCCAGGGACTGGGGTGGCCAAGGGGGGAGTGAAGGGAGCTCCCCTCCCTCCCCCGCCCTATTTGCTGGAAATAGGGACCACGCCAGTGTGGATTTGCCCTTGCTATGGCCAGGGCAGGACCTGCTCTGCCCGAGGCTGGAGGTGAGGTGCTGGCACAGCACCCCAAGGGGACACATGGAGGAGCTGAGCGTCAGGGCAAGCAAGCAAGAGTGGGTCCAGCAGTGCGGCTACCCCTCTGCCCTGGGGCCAAGGGACACCCCGCTTGCAAAGAGGGGACGTTCGCCAGCCTCTGCTGGGAGCCTCAGGGAGGGCAGGGAAGGAGGAGCATTTAGGGAGGGCAGCGGCAGGGCAGGAGGCAGAGCCCCGGCTGCCCGCGGCCAAGGGCAGCGGGAGAGCTGTGCTGCGACGGGTCCTGCCTGCGGTCAGCAGGGCTCATTTCTGCCGCGATCGGCTGCTGTGAACGTTGCTTTGGCTTTGCCCTTTGCAGGTCCAAGTTCAGTACTTCCTTCCTTCAGTTCTTCCTTCCTTCCATCCTTCCTTCCTTCTTTCCTTCAGTCCTTCCTTCCTTCCATCCTTACTTCTTTCCTTTAGTCCTTCCTTCCTTGCTTTCTTCCATTCTTCCTTCCATCCTTCCTTCCACCCATCCATCCTTCCTTCCATCCTTCCTTCTTTCCTTCCTTTTTCCCATCTTTGGGTCCCTCCTTCTGTCCTTCCTTTCTTTCCAATTGGAAAACTCATGGTTTATTTCCACCAGGAAAGAAGGAGCTAGGAAAGAGCAGGGGAAGGAGAAGGAAGGGAAGAGAAAGGCAGTAATGAAAACTAACAAGCAAAACATTTGTGCTCAGAGAAACTGCCTGAAAAATGCCAGCAAAAGTGCTTTTTTGCTACCAAATGATGGGTGTTCAGGGAGGGCTGGGGAGTAGCTGTAGCAAAAATAATCTCAGGGCAGCGGTGCGAGATGTGGAGCTGGATTTAGCCGGGAGGAGGACACGGCATCCCGTGGGAGGACCCAGGGAGCCGGGGAGCTGCTGGGCTCCTCCGAAGTGACCACCCTGACGCTGAGCCGGGGCTTGGGGAGCTGGTGTCCTTAATGGGCCTCCTGCTAACAAGCTTTTCCCTTTATAGCTTTGCTTCCCTTTATGTTGGGAAAGGTTCAACCCTGGAAAGGAGGCCCCAAGCAACTATGGGATTGCAAAGGAGAAGTTGGGGGGGGGGGGTGGACGATTCAGTCACTGCAACACTGGGCCAAGACATCCGTGCTTAATTGCAGGCAGCCAAGCATCCATTCCTGAGCATAACCTGTCCTTGTGTCCATCCAGCAAACTCCTGGCTGGATGGAGGGATTGCCACAAGCAATGTGCCCACCAAAAGTGCCCGTGTTCAGGGCAGAGGTTCTTACCCGATCAAAAGTCCAAGGTGTCGCCTCACTTTGACAGAATCCGGGCAAACTCTCCCCAAAGCACTCCTGGCCAACGAGGGGGCCACAGCACCACCGTGCCTGCTGTTGTTCAGAGTTTGCAGGGTAAAACGCCGGCATCGAAGCGAGCCTGAGGTGCTTGCGCACGCAGACGCCCATGCCGGGGTGAAATGCAGAATGCGGCACCGGGCGCACAAGTGGGTGCAAGCGAGGGCGAGTGCCAGCACTCCTGGGTCCTCATCTCCACTGCCGTGCCGTTACGGCAGGCAAATCCCTTTGCTCCCCAAGCCGCGATGCCGACTCTGCCTTTACGGGGTTGGAGAGGGGCGTCCATCTGGCAGCCGCTTTGCGAGGAGCCGGGGCAGCATTGAGCGCAGCCGCGAGGCGACCAGCCCGTTGCCGCTGCTGCCGTCCGGTCTGCACAGGGGCGATGTGTGTCCCCCCCCTGCCCAAGGCTGACGGGGTGCGAGCCTGGGGCTCGGCCCCCCCACCCCATCTGCCTCGGCCCCCCGCCAGGCTGGCGGTGCTCTCGGCAAGGAGGGCGCGGGCCCTCTGCCAGCTCCCCCGGAGAGGCGAGCGCGGAGGGGGGGGCAGGAAATCCAGCCACCCTGCCAAAAATATGCACTTAAAAGTGCTGCTGATTTTAATTTTCGCTTCGTGTGCTGCCTCCCACATAAGAGAAATGCCACACACACACGCACACACACACACACACACACGCACACACGCACACACAGACGCACGCGCGCACACGGAGCCGTACGGAAATATCAGCCAAGAAATAACACGCTTCACCCGGAGGCAAAGCGAAGGCAAGGCTCGGCGCAGACGTAACGCCAGCGGGTGCTTGGGTGGAAACGGGGAGGGGGGGTATTGCTCAGCCCCTGCGTGAGCCTGGGCAGGATTAGTCCCCGGCTGTGCTCGGGGCCTGGCAGATCTGGCCTGAAAGCCCTCGTCCGCCGAGGGTGCGTCGGGTGCGCTAGGCGGGGGGGGTGAAGTCGAGGGTGGTGGATCGGAGCCCTGCAGAGCCGACCGCCCGCGGGCTCGCCGCGGCGCCGGGTGCTGCCCAGCCGAGGCACCGGGACAGCCCTGCCCCGGCCGGGTGCGGGCAGAGGGCCGGGAGCGCTTCTGCCCCCCCCCCCCGTTTCGTGGGCAGGGGAGCGGATGCACGGAGGAGTCGCTCAGGTCCGCGCAGGGCCTCGGGCTGAGCCGGGAAGGCGACCCAGCTGTCCGACCATCTGCTCGGCGCCTTGCGAGCCCCCTCGTCCTCCCGCTGCAGCCCGCCGCGCCTGTGCCGCCTCTCCCCCGCCCGGCTCTGCCCGTTCGGCCGTCCCCGCCGCACGGAGCCGTGGTGCCCGAGCTCCTCGCTGTGCTCCCGCGTGCCGGCGCGGCGCCGTGTCTCCGTGCGCACGGCACAGCGGGAGTGCAGCGATTTGCCCCCATCGCCAGGGAGCCGAGCAAGCCTGGGGCTGGGATCTGGCTTGCCCAGGTCCCCCTGCATCCCATCTTCTCCCACTGCTGGAGATGAGAGCAGATTGGGAGGTAATGCTGCCTGCCTCGCTCCTCACTCAGCGCTCAGCGCCCTGCTCCATCCCTGACCCGGCCACTGCTGGTCCAGCGGGAAGATCCAGCAGCACATCCTGGTGGGAAAAGGTTCAGTTGTCCTGCAAACTTGAGCTCAGGGGCCATCTTCTGCAGTTACAGCCTGCCCACACTGAGCTGACGGTGTCCGTTAGCTTGTTCTGCATTTACCCCCATCACGCTCAGCATCAGCATCATCCCTCCCAGTTCGGTTCGGGCAGGTGTGGTTCAACTAGCTTGTCTCCAAGTGGGTTTTTGCTATGCATCATGCCAAAATCACGGGGGAGTAGTGAGACTCACATCGCTGGTCCACGAAGGTCCCTTGATCCTTGTGAAACGCCCAGCGGTGGCTCTGAGGTGGCTGACAACTTGCTTCTGAACAGCTTTATGGTTCTCTAATCTGGAAGCAGGACCCCCGTTCTTTGAATCAGAATTAAAAGCCATGAGACTACTTGTCAAGGTCTTCTACTGGTGCCCTGCTCATGTTTGCCAGGAGAGAGCGGGCCCTCTTGTTAGCGAAAGCAGTCTAAATCAAGTCGTGATCAAAACAAATATCTTGCTTTAATTAACTGGAGGATGTGCAGGTGTTCATGAGATAAGTGCTATGAAAGTTCAACAACTTGATCTGTATTTGTGAAGGGAAAAACCCTGTTCCAAGCTTGGCATCTGCTTCTGATCATACCCTTCAGACTGATACTGCAGTAGCTAACAACATCTTTAGGGACTCATGACGCCAGTTGAAAATTTTTAGCAAACAACTTCTGATCTCCAGAAACCACACTTTCCATGATCAACATGTCTCATGTCATTCAGAAAACGGCTTTTATGTAAACAAAAGAATTGAAGGGGGATGTCCAAATGGCGATGACCCTGTTACTTTAGAAAGCCCCCCCAAACACCTACCTTCCCTGAAGGTGCTGAGCGAATACCAAATCCGGGGACTATAACTTTCTTCCAGATTTCACTTTGTTCTGATCTATAGTCCTGACTCCAAAAATAAATGCACAATTATCCTATAAAAGCAAATATCTTGACCTTAAAAGTGATATTCAAGAACACATCACAGCATTAGCAGAATGACAGCTAATGTAATCGTGAACAACAACTGAACATCTCAGCAAATCTGAGCAGAGTTTGTTCTCCATCAAATCAAGATGTCTGGCGAAGACCAAGGCCCTGACTTGAGCCTTCACAGAAAAGTGACCTCTTGGTTCTCTCTGACTGAACCTCTGTCCAGGACAGCTGACCAAGGCTTGTAATAGACACATATTTCCCAGTCCCTTCTGTGGTGGCAAACGTCCTGGTGAGCCACCCAGACTTCCTCTGGGCAAGGCCATGCTGCCACGTTCACCCATCACAGGAGCTGGTGTGCTTCACGGGTGAAGTCACTGCACCAAAACTTCTGTCCCTTCCTACCGAGTTGGGTCTCCTCGTGCTTGTAGGCAGCTATGGCCATGGACCCGGACCCCAGGAGACTGCAGGACAGCGCCATTCCCAGAGCCCCGTGTCTGAGAGAGGGCCACCCCCAGTGAAGGTGCGCGAGGAGCCACTTGGGGGGAGCTGTGGGGCGGGAGAAATGGGGCACCTGCACCCAGTGCCACGGCTAGGCACTCGGCGAGGGGGGCGTAGCACTGGCTGCCCGACCCAGCGATCAGGAGCACGTCCACGCTTTACATCTAGCCCCTCTTTAACCTATTTCTCCACCTGGGCAGGCGTGCTGCCGCCTTCTCTTGGGGCACGCAGGCCTCTTCCACCATCTGTAGCCCCTGAGGTGCCTCCAGGGCCTTGGGCAGCGCTTCGTGGCCATCTGCTCAGGCGGTTTGCAGCGGTCCTGGGTATCCAGAGAGCTTGCGCAAGGAGTTAAGCGTTGCCCGACGAGCGGAGGGAGGGCAGGAAGCCCAGGCACGGGCCGGCTGGTTCGCTTCCGGGCCTTGGGAGGCTCTGGGCGACCCCTGGACATAGGGGTGGCCAACCTGCAGCTCCTGATGGTCACGCTCGGCTCCGCGCTGGCGCTCGCTGGGGGCCCACCACGGGCGCTGAGGCTGCCTGGTCGCCCTGAGGCCCAGCTGTACCCCGGCACGTCCGCCTGTCCTCGCCAGCAAGGACCTACGGAAAACAGCCCTCGCTGGGGTGGAGCTCGAGCTCCCGGGCGCCTGCTCTCGGCCGCGGGCCGAGCGAGTAGCCGGGGGCTCTGCTTTTTATTCCTGCAGCGGCCTCGGAACCGCGAGCCGCCAGGCTCCGCGCGAGCTGGAACGGGAACTAGGACATGACGGTCTATTGTGTTAAATTTTTAAGGGCTTGTTTTATTCATGCCCGAGAAGCGACTGCCGCGGCGTGCTCCCGGCCCGCCCCGCGCCAGCGCGTGTCCCCGCCGCGGTCCGCGCTGCGCGGGGCGTCCGGCTCCCTCGGCAGCGCTTGTCGCGGCACTGCAGCAGGCCCGGCTGGAGGTCGAGACGCGCAGGGACATGGGGACGGGGCACGCCGCCGGCACGCTCGGACGGCAGCCCCGTCTCAGGGGACGCGCGCCCGGCAGCACAGGAGCACCGGCGGGGAGAGACGGGCGCTGCGGGTCCAACCCGCTCCCTATCCCCCGGGCTCCGGTGCTTAGTAATGGCATAAGCAGCTGCTGGGCGGCCCGTGCCAGGGAGAGAGGATTTGGGACTGAGCTGCCTCCTCCCCTCGGTTCCTGCTGGGGGATCCCCGGAGCAGCTCCCGGCTTCTCCTCCCTGCCGAGAGTCGCCCTACCTGGCTCCGCTGAGAGCGGGGCTGAGACCCTCCCAGCTCATCTCACGGGTGGCGGCCACGGGGTGCTGGCGAGCCGGACTCGGCGCCCCCGGGCCGGTGACAGAGGGGTGCACGGCCGGCGGAGCGGGGTGTCGGGAGCCCCCGGGGCGGGCGCAGGGGGCCGGGGCCGCCCGCCCACCCGCCCGCCCGCGCTGCCCGCCCTGTCCGCCCCGCAGGTGGTGAGCCAGATCGACCGGCTGACGTCGGATTTCGAGTTCGAGCTGGAGCCGGACGACTGGACCACGGCGACGGCGAGCAGCACGTCGAGCAGCGAGAAGGGCGGCGGCGGCGGCGGCGGCGGCGGCGCGGAGCTGGGCCAGCTGGACCTGCTCGCCTCCGACATCCTCTCCGACAGCTGGGAGTTCTGCTCCTTCCTGGAGGCCTCCACCCCCTCGGACTCAGGCGACGGCCCCGAGCCGCCGCCGCCGCCGCCGCCGGGCCGCCCGCCCGACTACCGGCTGATGAACGGCGGCGCGCCGCTGGCCAACGGCCCCCGCGGCGGGACGCCCGACTCGTCCAGCGAGGAGGCCTTCGGCGCGGCGCCCGGCCCCCGCGCTCCGCACCCCCGGCCGCCCGGCACCCGCGAGCGCGTCCGCTTCAGCGACAAGGTGCTCTACCACGCGCTCTGCTGCGACGACAACGACGACAGGGACGGCGCCGCCGCCACCCCCTCGCCGCCGCCGCCGCCGCCGCCGGGCACCGCGGAGCCCCGCAAGGTGCCGGCCGGGCCGCCCGCCGCCCACCCGGCCCTGCTGGCGCCCCGCCGGCGGCCGCCCACCAGGAGCAGCGGCACGCAGACCGTGGCCGACAAAAGCACCCAAACGGCGCTGCCTTACGTCCCGGCCAAGCAGAAAATCAAAAACAAGAACTGACCCCCACCGCCGTCGCCGCCGCGGCCCCGGGTGGGCTGGAGCCAAGGGCGGGGGGCCGGGGTGGGCCGGGGGCCTGGGGAGGGACAGAATTATAAATATATATATATATATATTTAAATAAATCAATAACTGATAATAAACACAACGTGCAAAGGTGGCAACGAGGAAAAACGTCCAACTACCTAACCGTCTTTTTCGAGGCTCAGGGAATTTTCAACTGTTTTGTGGACGGAAGATTCAGATCTCAATAAACCGTACCTAACAAACGGCATCAAAATCAAAATAGCGGAGCTATATTATAAGTATATACGCGGGCCCCGAGAGAGGCGAGCCCGCGGAGGGCCGAGCCAGCGAGGCGGGGTGCGCCCCGGGGACCCGGGGACGGGCGCGTGGCCAGCCCGGGGGGCGCACGGGCCACCGAGCGCGGCCGTCGCGGGGCCCCGGCGATGCCCCGAGCCTGCCAACCCCAAATCCGGGCAGCGAGTGCCCCCCGCGAGCACTCGCCGGAGAAATACCGGGTGGGAAAAGCCTTTCGCCCAGATTGCATCATACATCACACACACATATATATATATAAAAAAATCTCGGCTTGTGCGAAATGCTTCCAGGAAACAAGAAATACAAAAGTGTTGCCGTTCCCCCGGGGACTGGGGAAGCAGCTGGAGGCCGGGTTCGATTTGCTTTAAATTGCTGTGTGGGGCTTGCGCGCCGCTTGTTGCTCTTCCCTGCTTCAGCGGCAAAAGCAAACGGGGGGGGCAAGGGCCGGCCGCACCGCGGGCGCAAGGGGGTGACACCCGGGGGGACGTTATCGGCGCCGGGGAGAGGCGACCCGGGGTGCTCGGGGCCCGGGTGCTGCTGCGGGGCTGAGGGGGGAGCTGTGGGGCCGCCAGCCGGGGCTGGGGGGGCCTTCAGCTGCACCGCCATCCTCTTCCTCGGTGCCGCCGCCGGCACCGCGGGATTTCCCTGCGGCACGGGGCCGCGGCACCTCCGCTCTGCTCTGCCTATCGCTCTCCGTGTCAACAGCTGGTTGCTTATTTATTTTTATGAGCTTTTCCCCGCCCGGCCCCATTTCCAAGGCGTGATGAATAGATGCAGCTTTGTTCTTTAATAACTCACTGTGAAGGATGCCAGGAAGAGCACGAGGAAGAGATTCGGAGGAGCCGGAGCTGCACCAGCCTCTCTCGCTTTTCGGGCGACCCCGTTCTTGGGGCACCCACGTGCCCCTGGTTTCCCCTGGGCCTGGTGCTACGGGGTCCCGGGTTAAAGCTGGGCGCCCCGATCCCCAAACGTCCCTGGAAATGGGGTGGCCTGGTCCCTCCCCGCGAGCATCCCCCTCCCCGCCTGGGCAAACACGGCTCACGGGGAGCGAAATGTTTAGGGGAGGGGTGTCGATTTTAACTTAATTTTCAACAGGCAACTGCCAAAGCGCTTCGGCTCAGCTCAGCTCGTCTTCGCCACGTCAAAATACTCTGCTTTCATCGCGGACTTAATTTAAACACGTACGTGATAACACCATACGTGAAGTAGCACGTGCATCCGAAGTTTTCTGCTCCGCGCTCTTTTCGTCCCCTCGCCCGCTTTAGATCCAGGCGGGGACGTGTCCGTGCGAGGCTGCGGGGTTTTTCTTGGTCAGAGGATTGCCGAGACGCTTTCGAGGAAAGAGCCAGCTAAAAATTCCTCTCTCACGTTGATGAGTTTGGGGGGAAAAAACATTTTCGGACTGCTGTGTTGGCTCCGTTCAACCTTTTCTGCCAAAAACTGGCGGCTCTCCCCACCGTGGCATCGGCCGCCTTCGCCTCGCGGGCGAAAACCAGAGCTCCCGGCCGTGATTTAAAGCCCATTCCTGCTCCGCAGCCAGGGCCGCGCGGACAAGGGGAATAGCTTCTTCCCCCGTGTTTCTATTAGGGATGAATTTACAGCCGTGCAAGCTTTGCTCCGTGCTCGCCCATCAATCCAGGCTGCGGCAGTGCTGTATTAACCCTCCGGACCCACGGATGGAAAAACCTCCGTAAAGCAGGGTAAACAACCAGCGCGAAGGGGCAGCTTCTCCGCTCCCGTTTGCTTTGGGGAGAAGGTGACACAAGCCACCGCTGACGGACGGAGAAGCCCAGGCAGCGACCTCGCCGCTCCTCGGTGCCTCCGAGCAAGGCCAGGGCGAGCCGCGGAGGCGTTTTAGCCCCGCCGGGCTGCGGCAGCCTCAGCGCGCATCCGTCCGCACTAAATCACGGCAGGGAAGGAGGCGGCGAAACCTGCCTGGAGTAGGGTGGGTTTCCCGAGAGATCTTAACGCGGCTGGAAACGTTCGGGTCTTCGCTGGGAAAAGCCACGCTCCCCTTCGAAAGGAGCTCGAGAAACTCCCGAGGAGCGGAGGGGGGCGGCCGCGCCGGGAGCCTCCCGGCTCCGAGAGCCCCACACTGCGCCCACGTGAACCGTCAGCCCCGGCTTTGCTGTGCCTGTGCACGGCGCTGCACGCCGAGTGACACAGTGTCTCCAGTGTCCCTGGGGTGTCTCCAGAGCCCAGAGCAGGCAGGAGCCGAGCAGCTTACGGATATTCGCCTGTGCTCCCGTCGTTCGAGGCGCGAAGCCTCTCATCAGGCACTTGACTTTGCAGCCTTCGCTGCTGGAGGATGCTGCAGATGCTGGGAGTTTATGTGGATTCAAAACACGAGCTGGGGAAAAATCTCAAAAAAAAAAAAAAAACAACAAAACCCGAACCAGTGAGAGCGATTAAATACAAAGATGCTGTGTCTGACTCAAGAAAGGTGAGCCGAACGTGGGAAAAGTATCACAACACATTGCCCTGTTGTTGGGAATCTCCTGCTCTCGTAAAGAAGAGAAGGAGCAGAGAGACGCCCCATGGAGTCCATCCGGGGCAACTGCACCACGGGCGACGCGCCAGCTCGGACGGCCGCAAAGTCATCCAGGCACCCCTGTGGATGCTCTTCCCAAAGATTCACTGCGGTAATCGGACTTGTCTTCATTGCAAGCAGCTTTGGATACTACCACTGAATTATTCTGGAGACTCCCAAATAATTGGAGTTGCTTCTTTTTTGCTTGGTGAACTTTTTATATATATATATATTTTTTTTTTGTAATTATTATCCATTCTTAAGTGACTCTGTGCATTCAGTTGCCTGCCCACAATAGCTACCATGTAAGGAGGCTCAGATAACAGCAGGAAAGACACCTCGTCTTTCTCCTGACACCGTAAATTAATTAGCTAATATCAGCCCACACCTGCAACGCTCGGCAGCCAGTGTGCCAGCTGCCGCGCACCCGGAGCTTAAGCTTTGCATTCGAATCAGTTGTCTCTGGTCATAGGGGCTTTGAGAAAAGCAGGTTTCTGGCTCTCCATCCGGGGGGGAAAAAAAGCAGGAAACGTTTCCCCAGGCAGGAGGACAAGGCTTGCGAGCGGGACCTGGGGAACTTTGTGCACCGCTGCTTTCCATACAAAATAAAACCGGAAGAAAGCAGAGCTCACCGGGAAGGGCCCCCGAAGAGGCAGCAGGGAAGCAAAGAGGCAGCACGGGGATGCTGTCCCTCACCGTGCTTTCGGGGCTCCTCTCCCCCCTCGCTTACCCAGCCGCAACCGCACACGGCAGCGGCCACCGCCGCGCCGAGCTCAGCTGCTTTCTCGGGACCTCAGAATCGGACTTTGCTGGGGCTTGAGGAGAAGGCTGGCACCACCGCGCCGGGGCGAGGATCGCCTGCTGGCAGCGGCAGTAATTGAACTTCAGGCAATAAATCACCAAGTACAATAAAGCCAACTGGAGCTTCACTCTATTTTGAGCAACTCGGTGGCTCGCGGGCTCCCAGCGGCAGATTTATCCAACCTTCACGGCGTGCTTTGGCCCACCACGACCTTTGGAGAGAGCCTCTGCTCCGAGCCCAGCCGCCTTTTCCTAGAAGGAGGCAGCTTGTGCGTCCCAACACCCGGCTTTCTTGCAAGGTCGGTGCTGCACAGACAGCTGGGACCGGTCTGGGGGAGCACGAAACACTGGACTTGCTCATCCACGTCCTTCTGCCCCAAGGGGACCCGCTGCCCACCCAGGCGCCGATAAACTCGCCCGCGGGAGCCCCGCGGAGATGTGGCTGGTGTTTACACCCTGGCCTTTAAATGAGAGCAGGGAGGAAGGATTACAGAGAAGCCAGCCGCAAGCACCCTCCTCCAGCAGACGAGGACTTTCTCCCCAGCCGCAAGGAGTTTTTCAGGATCAGCCCCTGGCACTTCCAGCACAAGCGCAGGGAACCTGCGGAGAGCGACTTTCTGCTGGGCACCAAGCTCTCGGACAGACCCCCCAAAGCGGCGAAGCGTGTCTCTAAAGGGAGTGGGAATAAGCAACCCATCGGGGATCTGGTAAGGCGCCGCTTCAGCATTTCCCTCCCCTCCTCGAGGTGGAAAAGGAATAAATCACTGCACGGGACTGCGAGGGGCAGCCCAGGGCGAGGACAACGCGCTATGTTGGCGTTCAGCCGGATGGTAACACCGGCGTGGGAAGGGCCCCTGGGGTCCGCAGCAGTGCCGGCCCCGCCAGGGTCCCCCCTGAGTGTGCCAGGGAAGGTGGGCTCCGTCCCCGCAGTGCTGCGGGCTTCGGCAGGCTCTTCCCCTCCTCGGTGCCCCCACAGCTCCTGCAGGAACGTGGACATCCCACCTTTCCGTCCGTTCTTTCCTCTGCAGGCCTGTAAGTGCATCTTTTTACCTTTCCTGAATCTGAACCTGGGCCCTGGCTCCACTGCTTGTATTTGAGCTGACCTGAACTGAGGGAGGCTCTGGGTATTTCTGTGAAATTCCTCCAAGCTAACCCAATCTTGCAAAAAACAAACAACCAACCAAACGAAAAACCCACAAACCTGAAAAGTCTCCCCAGAATAAGCTTTCTCGGTACATCTGGCTTTGGTTAGGGCTGAAAATAGCTCCCGCCTGTCTGCCGGGAGACTTCGCTTCTGAGCTCGTGGACATGAAAAGCAGCAATCAAAGCAGCTAGCGGGATATTTTCAAGCCTGCGGTAAAAGTCCAGCCGGGGGATCACGCTGAAGGAGAGCGCCGCAGCCCGTTCTGCAGGGCTCGCGAGCGTGCCGCGGCTCGGCGCGTCGAGCCTGCGCCCGCGAGACGCCGAGGTCGCGCCGGGCAGCTGCCAGCTGCTGGCGGATGACCGCTTCGCTTTCCGAGGGGAAGGCTATGCCTCCTGCCTCTGCTAACGGCGAGCAGCTTGTCTTGTCCGTTCATCGCCGTTCCACAGCTGAACTGCCCCAAGTAATGCACCAGCGCCGTATGCAACGCTGCTGCTTCGTAACTCCCACAGGAGCTCTCTTTCCACCCTTTGCTCTTTCCCTGTTTTCTTCGGGGCCTGCCGGGAGCTGTTTCCATGCAGCGCCCTGCGAGGGGGCCACCGAGACGCATGCACGTGAGCTGCCTGCTCCTTGCTGCCCATCTGGCCAGGCCTGGGGACGTTGGACCGTTGCACCGAGGTTCCCGGCACACAGCATCCCCGCGGGAGCGTCTAACCCGCTCTGCTCTGCGGCTCCGCGCTCCAAATTTCAGTAAGGCGTGAGCCAGCCCCGATGCATTTGCTCCCAGCATGGGGTAGCCCAGGGCAGCCGGGGCTCACCAGGGAGCAGACCCCGACGGGAAGGTCCGTGCCTGCGGCGAGGAGGGCACAGCAGGTTACGGGAGCCGGGCTACCGCGGGAGGCACAGCCGGTCTCCCTGGCCGGCAGGGCCTGGCGTGCAAAACGGGGAACCTCTGGATGAGGGGGGTTTCCTGGGCTGGGCGACCCACAGCGCAGCATGGGAGCCACCCTGCAGACGCAGGGCCTCTGATCACCGTCAGTGCAGGGGTGACGGTCCCCAAAAAGGAGCCTGCTGGCAGCCCGCTCCTTCCCTGCAGCCGGTGCACGGCCGAGCTGCACCCTGACCCCACGGCTCACCACCTCCGCGGCTCTGCAAGCAATTCGATTTCCCTCTCGTTTCCCAGAACAGATACAGGCCCTGCAGCCGGGCATGGGAGAATTAATTACCCCTCCGTGGGCTCATTTTGCGGCTCATTAGCCCAGGGCTGCAGCACCCAGCCCCTGCGCACCAGCGAGGGGGGAACGGCCGGAGCTCGCTGGGTCGGCGCTGGGAGCAGCAGTACGTCGTACAACGCCCTGCCCGGCTCAGGGCAGCTCCAGAACAAGCCCCAACTTCAACTGGGGCCTGAACACCTCCAGCATGGCCCTGGGCCCATGGCTTTCCCCAGGGTCCATCTGTCACCAGCCACCCCTCAGCTCCTTCTGCTCCACGGTGAGCAAAGGATGCTCCGGGGCAGGAGCAGCCACCTAGAAACGGCGGCTTAGCAACGCGTTCCCTGCCGATGAGGGACGTCCACCGGGTCAGTCCGGCTCGGCTGCACCTTCCGCAGCCTGGTTTTGCTCTGCAATGCAGGGAGCAGTGGGTCACGTGCCTCCTCGGCTCTGCTTATCTCCAGCTACGCTCCCACCTGGCGCGCGTGCTTCAGAGCCAGATAACTCGCCCGCAGCACTTATCTCCTTGCAAAATTCACGCCGCGAGGAAACGCAGAGCGCTCCTGACGCGGCGCAGCGAGGCACGGCCGCCAGCTGAGCCGGGAGAGCGGCGGCGGGCTCGGGCCGCGCGGGGAGGAGGTAAGGTGCGTGCATGCGGCGGGATGCACGGCCGCACACCAGCCCTGCTTCAGCCCTGCAGGGTCTGGACCACGCTGCTCTCCTTCCCCAGAGACCTTGCGGGCCACTGGCACCAACACCATCCGCTCACCCAGGGCACTACCACCAGGGCAGGAGGTCCTCCTCTGTGCAACCACAGACCACCATTGCCCCATCCATCACCTAGACATCTTCCCCTCCCAGCTGGAGATTTTCCTGTTGTTTGCTCGGCTGTTCGATAGGGGCGAGCGCAGGAAGGCCTTGGGGAAAGCGGTGCCTGGTGGCAACGTGACAGCCAGCATGGAGGTGTCAGCCACCACTTTCACTGTGCCTTCAGGCTGGCATCCCTCTTGCAGCCCCCCGAGACACCCACCTCCATGCTGACCTCCCCGTCCTCATCCAGCCCCATGTTCCGCTCGGTTCAGACCTTCCCGATATGCTCCAAATGCAAAACCCAAACCCCTGTTCTTCTGCCAATCCATCCCCCAGCACCCCAGAGCTCCTTGTCCTGAGCCCCCACCTCACTCGTGACTCCCTGCCACCCCACTCGGGTGGTGCAGACCCCCTCCCCAGTGCACTTCCGATCCCACCCAGCCAGGATAGCAAGGCGAAGCCCCTCCAGAGGCAGCAGGAAGGCTGCTCCCAACCACCAGCAGCACATTCACAATCTCCTTGAGGGCCTTCAGTCCCCAAGAGCTGCCAGAAGCAAGAAAAGCCCCAGTCCCCTCACCCTGCTCCAACAGATCCACCGCTCTGACCTTCCCCAGGAGTAGCAATGTCTCCAGGATGGGAAGAAAGCTTGTACCTGCCAAAACGTGCTGGAAAAAAACCCTTTCCTCGCAGCTGCAAGCACAGGGCCAGGAGGTGCCTGGCTGTTCAGACTCCTCTCCACACTCATCAACCAGGGCAGAGCCTGCTCTTGCCTCTCTCTGAAATAAAACCACCTGCACCTCTTCCCTGTGCCAAGTCAAAGGCCTCCCAGTAACTGTAAGAAAGCAACGCATAAGCACAGCCTGGCTAGACACAGGCCTGAAACGGGATCTCATGGCCACGATGCACCAATTAATTCTCATTTGCGCCCTGGCACTCGCCAGCCTTTAATTTCACAGCTTGTTAGAGGCCTCCTTGCTGCAGGACGGCTGCCAATCGATCTGTGCCTGGGGGTGACAGCTTCCCTGTGCTCACAGGCTAAACAGCTCAGCCGGCAGCCCGGGGTGGGCTCCAGCCTGCTCATTTGCCTATTAAACCAGCGACGGAGGGATGTCTGCACGGCATCACCCAGTTACAGCCTCCCTGCAGCACCTGCGCTGCCCCCAGGGAAAGGGGACCCAAGGGACAGATATGCCGGCGGCAGGGCAGGAGCTGCGCCAGCCAGCGTCCCGGTGTGCTGCTGTGAGCAGGACGTGCTAGAGGGAAGCTGGGGTCAACCGAGAGCCTGATCAGCAGGCAGGTTTGGGATGATGAGGCAGGTCCAAGGGCAAGCCAGGAATCCAGTCCACACTCAGGATCGAAGGGGGGGGGGGGGGGCAAGGTCGGCTAGAGGGTAGAGCTGCTCCTAGAGGGCTCAGGCAGGAGCTGAAGGCACCAGGCTGAGCTTAGATAGGGCTCCTGGGCCCATGGGCAGGGTGGATGTAGGGTCCCAGGTGAGGCTGGTCAGGGCCGTTAATGGCACGTTTCTGTTGTTTGGTTGGTTTTGCTCGTTCTGTCAATGCTGGTGTCGCCCCGCAGCAGGTGTCTGGGTTAGAGCAGGAAACAATATCGGCCAACGCAAAGAGCCAACGGTGTTGCTGCAGCATGTTATAATATCCAAAGAAACAGGGTTTTCTCCTCCGCTGGAGTTCCCGACCAAGCCCACTCATTTACAGCAGAGCTTAGCTTTGAGGGCATGGGGTGGCTATGCCATGAGGAGGGACGGGCTCAGCTAGAGCTATATCGGTGCGGAGACAGCAGCCAGATCTTCTGCTGGCCACAGTTTAGCAGTCAAGACAAACAGAAACGCACTGCCTGAGCAGTGAGCTGGAGCCCAGGCTCTCCTGCTGGAGGCAGGACGCTGGAGGAATGCCTGGCTTTCGGGTAGAGGGTGGATCGAACAGCCCATCTCTGCTCAGTGCTGCGATCTCAGCACGAAGCAGCAGCAGCAGCAGCAGCAGACTGGCATGCGCCAGGTAGCCCGCTCTGCTCAAGCCTGCCCGTGAACAGCACAAATTCAAGCCTGTCTATGAGCGCAGGGTGGCCCAAAAGGCGCAAGCTGAGAAGGCCTGTTTGCCTTGGAGCCCCACCATGGAGGAAGAGCTCCCTTGGGCCAGGAGCTCTACAAATGTGGCACTTAACTATATAGTTAAAGTTAAGTTAAAGGATGCGTTTCAGCCATTTCGGCATCCGTGCCCAAAGTCATCGCCCCCTTCAGCCTGGACCCAGGTCTGTTCTCACTCCTGCTTTCCTTACTGGGCTGAGACCAGTAATGATTAGGACAGGCGAAACAAGCCCGGAGGACCCAAGGAAAGCCGCGGTGTGCATGGTACCTGGGAGGCAGCTGCTACTGGTCCCCCCGACCGCCAACGTGGGAGAGGGGTTTGGCTGGGCTGGTCCAGAGCACGGGCAGATGAGACCCAGCCCCTGCAGGAGGGTTCTCCGGTGTCAGCTGGCCCAGGGACAGCGAGGTCAGAGCCCCGGGCGTGGAAATACTCCCAGATAATACAGACTCAGCTTGTAGTGCCTTACACTGTCTTTGTGTGTTCATGAAGAAATGCATCTTGCTGAGTGATGGCTGGGTGCTCTTCCACCACTGGGTGGCAGTGGGCACACGTGCACACGCGCACATGCATGCAAGCCCACACGCGCATCCGCACCGCCTGGCTCCAAGTAGGGGCTGCCTCTCGCCTTGCTGCCCCTCCGGAGCCTTCCCAGGTGCTCCCAGGATGCAAGGACCTGTGCTGAGCGGGGACACTGTGGCTTCCCCATGCCACGTCACCTCCGAGCATGGACACCATGGTGTCCCCATGACGGAGCAGGGCCTCATGCTGCAGACCAGTGGGGACATGGGGAATGGGGAGTTTCCACCTGATACGTCCTGGCTTCTCCAGAGCTCTGCCACAAAGCATCCCCTCTGGAGGCAGCTGGAAAAGGCACCTTTGAGCCTAAAAGAGTCACTTACCTCCATGTCACTGGAGGCAGGAGAGGACCATGTCCCCTTTCTCTTCTTTGGGAAGTTAGAAATGCCATAGCACCACCCGCAAGGAGGGGAAGGATGCTGGGAGACCCTCCATGGAAGAGCTCTGGGGCCCATCCAGCCCTCCCGGGGCAGCGCTGGGCTCCCTCATGCCCAGCACAGGGGCATCCTGGGTCCAGTCAACAGGGCGTACGGGGCTGCAGAGCCTGCAGGAGCGCAGCTGTGGCGGAGGAGCCCTGGAGGTACTTGTAAGACAGGGATGACATGCTTGATGGGACTTCTTAATTAGATCTCACTAAACCAAAATGTACTGGGGCTCCCCTGGTGGAACAACGTCAGACAAAACATTAATCATGCTCCAAATAAATAATTAAAATGTTGTGGCTCTTAGAAGGAGGGGGAAAAAAAAAACAGGAAGAATTAAAGCCATCAGTCCCAGCCCATAATAATGACCATGGCCACTGGGTGTAGAGATGCCGTGAGCTTGGGGGAGGAGTGGCTGTGTCCCCGGGGGCAGAGGTGCTGGCAGCAAGGCTGGCACAAGCAAGGGGCTGGGAAGAAGGTATCGGCCATGGTCCGAACTGTGGGAGCCAACATGGGGAGCTCTGGTGGGGAGCAGGGCTCGGGTTCAGCCTGAGGCTCCCCCGGCTCTGGTCCCTGCTCGCCACCAAGGCCACGCATTTCAGGTCCCCGAGGAGGGCACAGCCCTTGAGGTTGCCTTCCTTGTTTGCAGGAGAGCAAGCGCAGAGCATGTTGGCCCCGGCCGGCGGAGCCGGGAGGGACCTCAGTGTGGTTGGACAAAGTCTCACCTGTCCCCAGTGATGGCAAAGGCAAGCTCACGCAGGAGAGACGGGCTGGAGATGATCACCGGCCCACCAACCTTGTCCTGGTCACTAAAGCACAGCAAAGCCTACGCAGCCAAAGTCCCAAGAGGTGTCAGGATGGGATTTAAGACATATAAATCTCTGCTTTGCATTAAAACAAATTTATTCACAACCAGCCTTTATGGCCTCAAATGATAGATGAGAAACGTGCTCCATGCCATCACCGTTGGCCATATTTCCTGAGGTAAAATGATTCCCCACTTTTTGTCTCGTGCAATCTCATGAGACTTTATCCACACTCACTTCTACTTACCCAGGACCAGTAGCAAGCCAAGAAGAGAAGTAGCTGGGGAGGAGAGGGACAGTGAGACACAAGGTGGCTCTTCTCCTGGAAAGCCTCTCCTTCCCTGCCAAAAAAAGAGGAGCGAGAGGAGCACTGTGCTTCCCACTCCCGTGGCAAGTCATGAAAGGTCCTTTCTTACTCATGGAGCATCCCCTTGGGGAGTTTTTTTCCGGAGAGGAATGAAGTGTGTTAGAGGAAGCAGGGGCTGTAAAAGAGCTACCAGAGACTAGCTGAGCTCTTCAAGGGTGTACCAGCAAGAGCAGTGCCCAAATCCTGGTGGACTTCAGTGGCTGTCCGACGCAGCGTGGGAAAAATCACAGTGGGAAAACCTCTTCATCCAGCACCTGGGAAACACTTCCGGGAGGAAAAAAAGAAAAAGAGGCTTCCAAAAAGAAACCTCTCCCTCCCCATGCCCTCTTTGCTGGAGCAGAGATGATTACTCAGTATAAGCAACAAGGAGCTTAAATTATGCATGGAGCTATTTGCGTCAAAGAAGATGGTTTAGAAGAAGCTGGGCTTGTCTCGTCACGGCCGCCTGGCCACGCACATGCACTAGTGCGATGGCTCCGTGCGGGGCGTCCGCACATGGAGCAGGACAGGAAAGAGCTTGCTCCCTCGCGGTGCCCAAAACGCAGCTCTGCAGCCTAGCAAGAGCCCCGGGAAAAGAGCACAGCCACTCCGCAGCACCCGAAACGCAGCCAGCACCGCGCCAGCCTCCGTCCTGGCCTCTCCGCACGCCATCTCCCTGCTGAACGCGTGAGCTGCCCCAAGGCTTTTGGGCATTAACAAGTCTTTGCTGCTGTGCAGCAGGCTGTGGGATCCAGGATTTTCCCAGCAGGGACCTGTTACGTAGATGTCTTTCAGCATGCGGATATTGGGCAGCTCTGCCCGCAAACAGGCATGGGACAGCGGCTATTAGCCAAAGAGGTCTCAGGTGCACTGGGGTGGCTGGCTCACGCTTGGCTTTCTCCCGTGCACTGGGATGTCCGTGCATCTCCAGCTGCATCACTCAATGGGTCGGACACCAGCTAGCGTCTGCAGCGTGGTCCTAGGGTGCTGGCGCCCCTAACGCCCGGTGGAGCCAGAGGCCTAAATCTTTCCCAGAAGTGAGCTCAGAGCTCCAGCAGGACAGCCCAGAGGCTCCGGAAAGGGAGGTCACAGCCACCACATCCCGCTTGGGAAGCTCCTTGGGACCCCCGGCTCCTGCCACTGCACGGCACCCGGTCCTGGCTCACCTCAGCATCAGGTCCTCTCTGCTTGCACCGATTTAGCAAGCTCTGGCCGGATGAGAGAGGAGAGGACATAACACCCAGGGAGGGCTTCTCGCCCTGCTGCAGCTCCTGGCCGGCTTCACGGCAGTTTTGCCAGGTAGAGGTTTTCTCTGCCTTTCCCAAGGAAAGGTCCAGTGAGCCAGGCTTCCCCTCTTCCATGACCACCATCCCTGGTGTTCCCATCCCTGCCCAAAGCCTCTGGTGGGGGAAAAAGATGAAAAGAGAAATATTAGGGGGTACAAAACAGCCCGTTTCCCCACGCTGGCACCTCGCGTGCCCCTGGGCGACATCGCCCTACTCCAAAGCCACCCCCTGCGCTTGGGTAGGGGCACTTTGAGAAACAGATGTCATCTTTGCTTTGCTGCCACCTTCTTTTTTTTTTTGGTACAGATGTACCTTTCTTTCATCTAGCATATTCTCCAACGTATTTATTAAAAAGCAAGACAGCAGTTCAAAGCCGGGGCTGTGACTGAATTGGGCTACTGAGCTCGCTCCGCGGCCAAGCCGACAGCTGCTGAAATATTTAGCGCCGTTACTGTATTCTTAGGTTTCCGTTTCTCCCCCCCAACATTTGGAGTCTGTGATCCTACAGGGAAGGGGGTGTCTGCTGCTCTGCCGAGGAGCAGGTGATGCCCTGGATCCGACCACCTGGGAGATGCTGCTGCTCCAGGGCCCTCGTGACACCCGCACCCCCATCTGGGTGCTGACGGGCATCCCGTGAAGCCTCACGGGTGGCGTGCGTCCCTTGCCTTCCTCCTCCTCCTCCTCGGCGGTGGCGTGCACATGCACAAACACAGATGGACTGAGAACACACACACACACACACACACACACACACACACACACACTCCAGCTGAAGCCCAAGAACTTGCCTACAGTCTCCAAAGAAACCAGCAGAAGCCCCGACACCGGCGCGACCTCCCTTCTCCTGAGCAGCTGGGATCAGCATCTGCTGTGCTGACACCGCACGAGCACAAGTCACAGCCCCCAGATTCACACAAAATAGCCCCAGGATCGGGGAAGGAAGCAGAGCCCCTGGGGCCTGGTGTCCTCACCTCCCGTGGACCCAGATCTGGGCACCCCTCGCTCGGGGAATCAGCCCGAGCTCGAAGGCGGCACCTTGGGTGAGAAGGCGAATCTATCGGAGGGCTGGGCTGGCCCCAGGGTCCTCAAGCCAGCAAGGAAACCGCCGTCGAGAGCGAGTTTGGTGATCGGCCCTGACTTACTGTTGCTGGCTTTGCTGTTCAGTTGCTGTTTTGTTTTGGGCGTTCGGTTTCTTTAAACAAGCTATTAAAATCTCTTTAAGAAAAGCGGAATAGGTCTGCTGCTTGAATGCTCCCTGGCCAAGTATTTAAATAAATCAAGAAGAAGGATGGCAGGATACGCAGCCCAAATGGTCCGGGACGATTTGCTCTGTGCATACAAATGTTGCCCGGCTCCTGCTGCCCCGGCAGCCGCAGAGGGAGCAGCCGCGCTCCGGAGCGGCCGGGCTGGGAAAGCCTGCTCTGCCCCGCGGCAGGGCAGCGGGGAGCACTGTGTCCTGACATCCTCAGCGGCGGCATCTGAATTATGCAGGTCTTTTGGGGCTTTTCCCATGCACCGGAGCGACTGGCATCGTGCCTGGATACAGCCGCAGGACAGACCCGGCCACCAGCAGAGACATCGAGCCATCATGCCCACCCACCTGGGTGTCTCCAGGACCAGAGCGGTCCCGCTACAAGGTCTCATTTTTATTAATAGTGCAAAGAATATCGAGTGACACCTCAAAACACCCTTTTACAGAGGCCCTGATTTACCCAGAAACTTTTGCAAAGCAAGTCACTCGTAGGCTTAAATCTTCTCCGAATACAGCCAAGCCAGTGCTGCGCGGACGTGGGCTTGGGGACCTGTTAACCTTCAGGCTGACCCACTCGTGTGATGAGAAAGCAAGTGAACGGGGGCTCAGTCCTTCCCAGCCCCCGTTTTCCAAATGCCTCCAGAACCAGCCGGGCAGCAAACACCCTTCCCAGCTTCCCAAATGAAATCACTGCTTTTCTCTCGCCACCCCGGCCCAGCAGCTATGGCAGAACCCGGCCCCGCAGCAAACGCGGGCGTAACGAAGAGCCCGCTCACCCTTGTATTTTAACGGCGATTACGTCACTGCTGCTCGGTGCTAACCCGACACCCTCGTTGTGACAAACCGCCCTGCCGTCAGCCCTGCAGATCATCCACTGGAGAGCTGGATTAGAGCTCCTAGAGCAGAGGCAGCGATACCACCGCTTAATTAAAGCTCTCGCCCCAGTCCAGCGCTCGTGGTGGGCCGGGATGAGGCACAGGAGCTCCCCTCCCGCTGCGGCCAGCCTATGGGTGCCTGGAGGCGTCCCGCGGTTTCCCAAAGAAGCAGCAAAAACCGTGCTCAATGCCAGTGCCCGGCTAAAGCTGGCAAGAGGACGAGGCATGAGGGCTTGGCCAGTGCACGTAGCTTAGGTGCACGGGGTGGGGGGCACCCGAAAGCAAGCCCTGGTGCCCCCTGTGGGCTGTAGGGTGCCCGCACCACCCCTCGCAAGCCCGGCACCCAGCTCTTTGCATCCCCACGGCTCAGGGAGCGACGGCTCTGTCCCTGCCAAGAGCCCGGCAGAGGCACCAGAGCTCCCTGGGAACGAAGGACTCCACCAAACTGGCTTTGTTGCATTAATATTTGCTGGTAATGAAGTTAGATAGCACTTAGAGTCCCAATCAAATTAGGAAAGCTATAATGAACAAGAAGTGGTGCATTAATTCATTAGCAGCAAATTACACTAAATTATCTCAGCAAATAAGGCAAAACTTTAATTTACCAGCAGTGTTTTCGAATGGCTTTTGCTCCTTCGCTTCCCTTTGCGCCACAGTGCATTTTTTATGACAGCAAGAGAAGGGAATTAAATCCAGGTCCTTATGGAAACAACTTTGTCGCTCAGATGGGAATAAATAGCCCGAAGAGGCACCAGGAGCTTTCCTCTTTGTCTCCTTTTCCAGGTCTGGTTGCTGCATTCACAGGCACCAGGCAGAAATCCGGGGCTTTGCCCTCGTCTTGTAGGGCTCAGAGAACAGCCGAGCGCAAAGGAAGCAAATCGCGGCCCAAACCGCAGCTGGGAACGGGGGCTCCGAGGCTGTTCTCCACCCCGGCGGTGCTCAGCACCCAGCCAGATGAGGCCCGAGCGACCTGGAGACTTTGGGGCCGGGGCGTGAGCTGGGACCTCCCCGCTGCCTCGTCCGCTGGCCCCCGCGCCAGGTAGGCTTCTCCTTCCCCGCTCCGTTTATAAGTAATCACAGCAAGCGAGCTCGGGCCGGGAGGCCCATGGCAATCATCCAGCGCTTTATGATATACCATCATCCCCAGCACGGGGAATTACTCACACTCCCTGATCAGGCAACCGAGACTTTTAAAACCAGCAAATAACAAGCGATGAATAACAGCAAATAATCTCTGGCGTGTTTTCTAGGACACGACCTCGGACAGAGCTTGCTGAGGCAGGAAAAATCGCCCCAGCGCCTTTCTTACGGCCTCCCCCTCCGCATCCCACGGCTCTGAGTCCAGCAGCGAGCCCACGTCCGACACGGGACTCAAGAGCCGCCCGGGCACGGCGGCGCTGCCCGAGGACTGCGCAATGGGAAGCGACTCCCTTGCGCTGGCAGGTCGAGTCCTCCGGGACTACTCAAATGGACCAAAAAACATCTCCTGCCTCCCTGCAAGAAAACAGATATTATTTACACCAAACAACCTGACCTCACAGGAAACACCTTTGCAGAAGTAACCGCCCGTAAAAACTGCACCAGCAACGAGTCCCAGGGCTTAGAATAATGTTCTGCTTTGCTAATCGCCACGGAAAGAAAAAATCATGTAGCAATTTACTCGGACATCTGCAGGCAGTGCATTAATAATGTATGTCTTTGGGAAATTAGCCCTGATACAGAGCTGCCAGTTTGCACATGTTTAATACATAAACGTGGGCATCAAAGTTTGATGCCCGCTTCAAGGGGGCACAGACCCACGTGGACTCGGAGCACGGAGGAAGGGTACAATTCGCGTCACGTCCTCAGCCTGGCACGATTTGGGAAATAAATGCTTGGCGGGAACCTGGAGTCCTCGTGCCCAAGCGCCTCAGGCGGAGGCAACGCAGCGCCGCTGTTTAACTCCTGTGCATCTCTTCCAGGGGTTGTTTCCTTTTCCTAGCCCAGTTAACAGGGCTGGAAAAAACACATGCTGGCACCCTCTCCCGGTCCCCTCCCCACACACACCTCAGATGTGCAGCAGCCTTAAAAAATTAATAATTTTTCCTTCTTTTCTCTGCTTTCTTTCAGTGCAGGGTTTTTTGTTTTTTTTTTTTTAAGGAAAAAAGCTGAGTTTCTCATGCATTCCCATGACTCCAGGAGGTGGTGATTCAAGGACCTGGAGGGGTGAGAGTGTGGCTAGAGCCCGTGAGCTGCGGTCAGATCACCTTCACCTTGCCCCAGAAGGCATTTCAAGCCGAAGCAGAACCCTTGGGACATCAGAGACCTTATTCACAGGCACAAGCCAAGCGTGTGGCCGCAGGGCTGGGCTGATGGAGCAGAAAGGAGCCCTTGGACATGGGCATCAAGCCTCTCAGCCACTGGTTTTGAAAGCCTGGTCTGCAGCAGGGAGGCCCCTCTCGCTCAGCACGCATACAGCGTTTAAGGCAACAGGGCTCTTGGCTCTGAAAACGCAGTAAATAAATAACATTGAGGGAGTCCTTGGGTTTCGCAGGCGCCCCCCTCTGCGGCTGGAGGGTTCCTCTTGGCTCTCTTAACTGCTCTGATCTAATTCGGTTTTGCGTCTAAATTGCAACCCAGGCAACTCAGGGATAATAGGAAAGGCTCATTCCTCTAGAAATTGGAAAATAAACCCATGAAATGACACCGTGGCCTCAGCGACCTCGAGAAGTGATTTGTGCCAGGCAGCGATTGCTATTCCACGCACAGCCGCACATGCCGGCCTGCAAAGCGGCTCACGCCGAGAGCACTTGAAGGTGAGATAGCCCAGCAGCTGCAGGAAAAGCACCGGCTGCCAGGGCTTCTCCGAGTGAAATAGTGCCCAATTACAGGCAACGGGACCGGGAAACAAAATAGCACCCAGTTACGGCAACAGAGCTGGGGCTTCACAAGCCCCCAGCTGCTGTAGGACACCCCGCTCCCCCGGCAAGCGGCATCGTACAGCACAGGGGGCTGCCCTTGCCCCAGCAGGAGGGGCTGGGGGTTCAATTAAATGTGGAGTTTGGATTTTTTTTTTTAAGCAAGCTGCCTTATGGACCGTGAATCCTTGCAGGAAGGTCTAGTCTGCTGTAGCAGGACAGAGACGGCAGGGTGATGAGAGCCCAGCTCGCAGCACAGCCTGAAAGCTGCCATGAGATAGGCCAAATCACCTTGAAACCAACTCAGTTCTGTTATTGCTGCTGGAAGAGATCCCAGGAGAAGACCTCCATGCCCTCAGCTTGGTGGGTAAGAGTATGTAGTGGTCAGAGGGAAAGGCAGCCTGAACTTCGGGGGCTGTTGCTCCAGGCAGCGAAGGAGGATTTGGAAGGGATGGGAGAAGGCAGAAAGGAGATGATCAGGAGCCAGCAAGAAGCCAACAGTGGAAGCAGCTTTCCAGCAGGGGCTGGGAGATAGGGGAGAGGAGAAGAGACAGACAACACAAAGGCAGGGCTGACAGACAGACTTCAGGAGCTACCAGAACCACCAGTCTGCCCAAAAATAAGCCTCCCAGAGACCTTATGCTGGGTCCCACCCCCAGGTGATGGAATCTAGTCCCCAGGGTAATGCAGCACCAGGGGATATGTTTTCCTCTTGGTGCTCTGCATGGTGCCACAGCACTGGACCAGCACTGTGGTTTTTCTCCCCCGTTACACGCAACATGCCCTCTGCCTTGGGGCCAGCTAGGCATCCCTGCATGTGGCACAGACCAAGGGGCCATTCTCCCAGAGTATTAGGTCTTGCCACAAGTTTGGGAGCCTAGCACAAAGCTACAGAAGAGCTGAACTGAACATTACTTCCTTTCCCTCATTCTTTCTTTCTGTGATTGCTGCTGTATCTCCACCACACATCACCAGCCTGCCAGGCCTTTTGATGAGACAGCAGAGCAGAAAGCTCACACTCACTTCCCTGGGCATTTAGGCATCTGCAGCTAGGGTCAATCTGGGACTTGCACTCTCTGCAGCGAGCTTAAGACACAAAACAGAACTATCCAACATGTGCAGTAACAGGGCAATCTTGAAGCACTGGTCCAAGATCTACCCCATGCACTGTGTGCTGGGAGCAGGATATGGCAAGGCTGTACAGCCACCAAGCCAGGCAAGACACAGGCAGCAGGGACTCCATATCTGCCCAGACTTAATGCAAGTTCTCAGAAAATGCAAGTTCCCAGCTCACTTTCTCAGAACATCCTCAATTAGCTAATCATGCTACCTATATTTAATTGCCCTTGCTGCCTGATGGACCTGCCAAGCAAGGAAGAGGAAGACAGGACAGAGCAGCCACAAGCTTGAGCTCGTGCTATGCAGAAGGGAAATAGGCATTTACACTCTCCCCACTTCCATAGGACGTGGAGTTAGTCCTTTGAGTGCAAGTTTCCAAATGAAACAGCAACAAATTCATTTTTATCCTTAAGTTTCTGTAAGAAGTATCTGATGTTCTTCTGTATAGTAAATTATTTTTCTTTTAATTGTCTTGAAGGCCACTTATAGCCTATCACCAGCATCTCCATATAATATGCCACTTACAGCAAGCTTGAGACACAAGTGAGTAGCTGTAATGCATACTTGTTCCCATTATTAATCCCTACAAATTGATTGTTCTGCCAGCACATACAGCTTTCTAATTAAGCCTTTACTCAGGTGCTCATGTGTGCAAGGGAAATGAATACTAATAAAGTCCAGAAGCAGCAGTTATGGGACTGAGGTCTAAGGCCAATGTGAGCTGCAGAAGGACATGTTGCTCACAAGTAGAGAAGCCACAGGCAAGTTGGTCATCACCTCCAGCACACACTGTGCACTGGGACCACCATGGGCATTCCTCCTACTACTGGTTTATGGTCCCTCAGACTTTGACACCAGCTTCCCAGGGGCATACAGAGCTGCAGAAAAAGCAATCTGACATTCTCCTGGGCATAGAAGTATTTCACTATCCCAGGCCCTCCCAGAAGGGGAAAAGGGAAGAAGGTACCACAGTTTGCCTCTGGGTCTCTCCTGCCTCTGGCTTTGGCCCCCCAACTCTAAGCAAAGACTCACCAGCTTTCAGGTCTTTCCAACCCAGCAGTGAATAAAGCCAGGGATGACCCAGCTGCCTAGCCCATCTCTGCTTGCCTGGAACAACCTAGACCAGTGCTACTCAGCACTGCCCATCAAGCAAGGAGGCAGTGATGCCTGGTCTGAAAGCCGCAGCAGCCACCCTCCACAAGCCTGCCGCAGGTTTCTCAAGCGGTGCTGCAGTCCCCATGCAGCACAGGCAGCCTGCTCATCCCTCAGGGCATCCCTCTGCTCCCCTTGGCTACAAACTCTCTTCCTGATGGTCTGGCAGCCACAGAAGATGGCACTAAGTCTCTTCCAATCCTGTTCCCTCTGCCTCCAGCTCAGCCACTGCAAAGCAAGCTGCACAAGGGTCCTGCACCAAGGCCCTGGCCTCTTTCCCCATCACATTCAGGCAATTTAACATGGCTATAAGTCAGACAAAGTTGCACCAGCAACTCATCACCTGCCACAGCTCCAGCAAGAGGTTTCCATGCTTTGAGGATAGGAGAGCAGTGCCAGGCAGCCCTGAAGGTATCTAATGTTGCCCATCTCAAAAGAGCACCCCATGACTAGCAAGCTATGGGGCTGCCTGCTCCCTTAACCTAATAAAGCCTCCCATCACCTGTGAAACCCCTTCTGCATCCTTGGTCAGCCTACAGTGGTCTCAGATTTAGGAGCATTATCTCAGGGCTGGACTTCTGGAAGCTGTTTCTCCACCAAGTCTTTTCCCTTCTCTGCATCTTCCAACCTGAAGGAAGCCAGAGCAACATCCTCATTTAGCCAAGTCCTGAGAGCCTTCCTGTTCTTTTTTCTTTCTTCTCTTAGATATGAAGCAGAAGAGAGGCCAGGGCTAAGGAGTTTTCTTCCTAACAGAGCCTCTGCATTTCTCAGTGTATCTCATCTCCACCTCCTGCAGCAACACAGCCTCTTAACAAAGATCCTCCTCTTTAGGGGAAGAGAGAGAGATGCAGAGAGACTCACCACTGCAATCTCTAGGCCTCATATTAATCAAGCAGAGACTATGAAGCAAGAAGGTACTTTAAACGCACCTTGTTCTTTAGTCAGAGCTCAGCTTGCTGTCTAGGAGGACAGAAACGAGGGTCTCTTGTTTGTTTTCTGATCCCCTTACTCCGGGAAAACATTTTTCCCCAGACTAAGTGGGGGAAAAAATTGTTTCTGGATTAACAAGCAGTAAGGAATTAACAGCTGTGTTAAATCAAAACACCACTAAAAGCTGTACAAGCCCTGGCTACCACAAAGGGAAGCTGACACTATTTTATAAGCAGTAGTAACTGATGTCCCTTCCTTGGCTAGGAACAGGGTTTGACATGAGGGGATGACTAGTCAGAGCATGTTCATTCCTGGCATAAGTCTCATCTTCAGCTGAAGAGGCCTCAAAGGAGGACCTGAACACAGACTATGGTATTAGTGCTAAGAGGATCAGATCCAACAGGTCTGAGCCCAAAACTGGGCTCTTCACATGTGTGATGTCAAGGACAGCTGAGGTGGCAGGCTGGCCATCACAGACATGGCTGATCAGAAGACAGAGAGGCTCCAGCTCTCAGTACTGTCAGCCAGCTTGCTAATTAAGAAGGTTTTTCTTCACTCCAGCAGAGCCACCATTCTCATCACCGCAGCTAAAAGCGTAATTCAGGAAGCCATTTCCAGCAATAGCTTAACTGAATGTACAGATTAAGAAACAACACATGCAGCCCCATGCTTGACACATCAGCTCAGAGCAATCCCTTTCAACACCCAGCAGCTCCTCAAGCTTCTCTGCACGCAGTGTTTCTGGAGAGCATTGTGGCTCTGCACCATACCAAAGGAACAGTTCTGTTTCTTGTTGCAACTGGTCAAGAAACTGCCAGATTCCCTCCTAATTTCATGCCAAAACTATTACAGGGCAAGAAGGAGTCCTGTGTTCTTGGCTGGATCTTTAAAGCCTGAAGCAGAGGATGTCAGAGCAGGAGTCCATAGCTTGCTTCAAAAAGTTAATATACAAGCCAAGCTTCATGATTTTCTTAAGTACCTCATAGGTTTGAGAGGGTGGTGGAGCAGGCAGAACATGCCCAGCACAGGACTATGCTCTTTTGCAGCCAGAAGAGCTCATGCAATAGGCATGATGCCCAGAGAAGCACAGATCTCAGGCAAACTCATCACATGACTACTGTGACAGGAGAATTAGGTCCTGTTTAGCAGCAGAATTTCTTAGGAGAGTGAGAGAAAAGAGGAATAGCCTTATATATGAGTGAGGAGATCTTAAGACAGGTGCCACAACACATACCAGACCACCTAAGAAGGACAGCCTACATTCCACACTCAGATGACACAGCTGGCTCTCCTTACCTTTGGGAGGAGAACAGATAAACTTTTAGAACTATAGACTCTGCTCCAAGCATCACAGCTTGGCCACACACTCAGCCTTGAGGGACATGTCATCTTGTCAAGGTAAAATTAAGAAAGAGGATTTTAATCTTCTGCAGCACCTTCAGGAAGTAGCTTGTGCTTAAAACAAAGGCTGGAATCCTGACCTGGGAAGACTTCAGTCCAAAAAGCTTACGTGGCTGCTTCATTATTCCACCTGATTATTTCAGCTCTGTTGCTAGGTTCATGGAGGAGAGAACCTGAAAACAACTCCTCTGAGCATATCCTAAGGCTTTCAAACCCTAGCTAATTTAAGGGAAAGGATTCCTGCTTAGCACTCTTTAGAGATCACATGCCAAGTAATTTTTCAGAGCAAACAGGATCAATCCCAGGACAAGAAGGGTTGCATAAGGACGTTAAGAAAGGATCATTTGCAGAGATAGAGCTGTATTCAGCCTTTAAGTATATTGCAAGGAGGATCAGCACAGCTAGATTGCAGCCTGATGGCTAGGGAATTATGGCCCAAGAGCTTAAGGGCAAAAGTGCCATTTCCAGCATTCAACTGCCAGGTTTAGGCCATGCATTTATCAGCAGCAGTCTTCAGAGGTCACTAACAAGAGCAAATGCCCACACACCTGAGAATGAGAGGAATGCCAGCAGCTCTCAAAGCTGGCCTTGCTGCTCTGCCCATTTTGTTCTTTATCTGGGACCACAAGTAGTTTCCTCAGCTCAGGAAGGACTGGTACAATCAACAGGTCTCGACAGATAAGGGTAGGAAGTAAGAGCATGAGGCATAATGTCATTCAGAGCAGACCGGTGCATTGGGGCCAGCAGGTCCAGGGATTCTCCTCAAAGCACACAAGGGTCACCAGCACCAACCCAGGCACAGTCATGGTTCGATGAGTCTATTCCCACTGTTGTGCTTACCCAGGAGCACAAGGTATCATGTTCCATGAAACCAGCTGACTTGGTCACCTGATCCAATGTAAATTGAGATCTTTGCACCAAATAGCACCACAAGACACAGGGCTGGAGAGCCATGGGGTGAGGAATTTCTGGGACAGGTTGGACTGGAAGTAACAAATGCTCTCAGGCTATTTCTGCTCCTAGTAGAGGGGACTGACCCAGGGCTGCATATGGCACACATCCCAGGGCAAGCAAGACACTTCTCAGAAGTGTTCAAGTTACTCAAGCTTCCAAGATGTGCAAGCTCTGCTCATTTGGATTGCAGCCCCTAAGAGCCCCAGACCAGATTCTGAGTTCCACCAGACAAGTCAAAGCTTTTAGCAGCCTAAGTCTAGATGTCAGGATAAGCCTGTGCTGTGTGGGAGAGAAAGCCACAGAGCAAGGGGAGAGATTTAACAATGCATTAAGGCCCATCTTGTGTTTGACTCAGTTTAAGATTAATGAGAACTGTGTCCTATGGCACAGTCCCTCCAACATGGCAGAGGCAAATCCGCAGGGCTGCTGCAAGGAGAGACAACAACCCAAGTCCCATCTCCAAACCTGTCTATTCCAGAGGAGGACTGCAGCCTTGGCCTCTGCTACAGCAAGAGCCAAAGATGACCATTTAGCTCTTTGCCCTGCAGTCATCTTCAACAAGAGCTGTTTCTAGTAGGCAGACCAGGTACCTTTCCTTCTTTGCCCCCTTTCTTAATTACAAAGTCATCTGCTCCACCTTTGCATCCAGCCATTGCTCTCTGCTCTCTATACAGCTGGAGCTGTTATAAACCGGTGGTAACTACAAGCAACACACATCTTCAGCCTCTGCCTACCTCCAGCACCACACCAGTGTCATCCAGTTCTCCCAGCAGGAGAAGGCCAGCACCTGCATGGTCCCAGTCAGGGGCTCAGAGATGCTGCTCTGCCCCTCAGAAGGGCAGTGCCTCTGCACCAAGGCTACATCGATTCATACCTTTGACAAGCCCCAGACAGAGCTGTTATTGTGTCCCCCAGTATCACTCCTGCTAAGAAGGAGCAAACAGATACTAAGTGGATTACTAACTTTAAAAGGCCTGTTAACAGCATGAACTCTTCCCTTGATCACCTGAAAACAAGAGCCATATCTTGCCTGCAGCCAGCATTTAGGACTGCAGCCTCATGTGAAGCTGACAAGGAACAGGGAGCCTCTGCAATAGAGCTGGGGAGCATCTCTGCAGGAAAGCTTCCCACACTTCCAGCAATAAGCACTGTGGCTTGGGAGATGCTTTCAGGTCAAAGAGCTGCGCTGTAGATCTAGCCCACAGGGCTGAAGGCTTCAGTGCCAACTTACCGGCCTGGCAAGTCAGCAGGTGGGCCCCAACCTGCCATATGATGAAGAGAACTCTTCATATCCTTGGTCACACTGCTGGTCCAGTGGCTGCTTCATACAAGCTTGTGTCCACTACCAAAGGTGGGCAGACCAGGATGTGCTGGTCACAGGCCACACTAGGAGATTGCTTCCCTGGAGGCTGGTGCCCAAGCACAGCCCTGACTCCCATCCCATCAGCAGCAGATCCAGTGTAAAGCTTGACTGGCATCCCTGCTCCCCACCCAGGACAGCACAGGCTCAGGAAAGACAGAAATATTACTATTTATTCCAGGAGGAGAGTTACAATGACACTCCTGCAGGAGGACAGCTGCATTTTTTGCACACCAGGAACACTCCAAGGGCAGTTAAGCTCAGCACAGTGGCTGCAACAAGCATGACAACTTGGACCAGCATAGAAAGTCCTTCAGCAGCACCTAGGAGAGATAAGATCCATTTACTAGGCATTTAATGGCTTTCCACCATCTGTCAGTGGCTGGACTCAGAAGCAGGCAGCTTTGGAAAGGAGTCCCCTAGACTGTCTTTTGGTGATTATACTGAAGTGTCTGACTTTGATCTAGTCCTGAATCCCTCAGGATTTCACTCCTAGACATCCTGGAGTCACCTTCAATGGAGTTTAAGGTATGTTCACCCAGAAAAATCCATACCTTGTGGAGTCCTCCCTTCTGGCAAGAGACCTTCTGAAGAACTCCATAATCCCTGAGCTGGATCAAGGATTATTAGTGGTCCAACTGAGACTTCAGCCTCCAATTCCTTTGGGGACCCATCTAAGAAGAGAGGGACATGAAAGAGTTCTTAGGGGAAGTACTTCATTCTTAGCCTGCATTTCAAACTGACTCCCTTCCACAGGTAGGGCTTACAGAAGTATGGTCCTTTCAAAGTCAGGTTTACCGTAGTTTTGAAGATAAGGACATACAGACAGTTCCTTGCCCAAGGACATTAGAGAAGAGCTTGTTTTGTCCTTGAGATTAGATCTTCTCTAATGATCTTTCAGCATCTTTGGTCATCCCAACCTGGAGAGTCACCTGGCCTTTGGGGTCCACTTTAGACATGCAGAGACATACCTTGTCCAGAAGGCGCATCTCTTCTCAAGCGCCTCCCAGGCCATCTAGCCAGAGGGTTAGTTCTCCTGGAGTATCCTCCATGTAAGTGGCAGTGGCCAGTCTCACAGCAGCTGCAGATGTCTCCAGTACCCTCCACTGGAGTCCAGCTGAAACAGAATCAGCTGTGAGACCTCTTCTTAAGCTGGTCTCCACCCCCTCCCTGTATACACCAGCTACTCACAGGCTGCTGGCTTTGTTGAAGAAACAGGCCTTGTTTAGTGGATTTGGGGGCTGGTCAACTGGGGAGACCTTCAGGTGGCAGGTGATGTAGATCTGGAAAGGAAATTAAAAAAGCATGCCCAGGAGGAATTATATTTGTTCATGCAGAGCAGCATCACTTTGGAAAGTGTGGGGGAGAGAAGGGTAGACACCACATCTCACCAGGTTTCTGTCGTCTGCTGCAAACTTGAATGCATCAACCATGAACTGCAGTGTTTCCTGCCTTGGTCTTGGGGTCACAAAGGCTGAAGTGGTCTCATCTGATCTCCCATCCACCAAGCACCTAGACAAGAGTCAGAAGTCAGCAGCTTCCCAGCCAGCTACAGCAGTACCTCATCCAGGCAGCAGTCCATCCCTTACCCACTGAGGTCAATCAAGGCATATCGGGGAGAGGAGTTCCTGTCTGGAGTCAAGGTAGCAACACAGTCATCTACAAAGAGTCTTAGAGGGACATGGTTCCCAGAGCTGACATCGGCTTGGAAATGCAGGCTCTCTCCCAGCTGGAATCCATCGGAGATTCTCTCCGCACTCCAGTCATCTAGAAGGCAGTTTCAAGGCTACAGGTTGCTTTTGAAGAACTATGGCCCTCCTGTGTTCAGACCTCACCATGGCAAGCAAGGGGTGCCTTGCCACAGACAATTCCCTCATGGCACACAAGAGACTTCTTAATCAAGTAGCAAACTTACATACATGTCACACTTCCACAAGAGCCAGTTTCAGCCCAGAAGGTAGTTCTGCTTGGGTCCTCAGCATCTGTGGCCAAGAGCTGGCAGGACTGGTGATCAGAGGGAAATAGGGATTTCTAGTGTTGTACCTACCATTCATGAGGTGCAGGGAGAACACCAGCCTCTCCTCTGCTGACAGAGTGGAGTGGAAAGGAGCCCACGTGGGCCTGATGGCATTGCTGCTCACATTATTCTTCCTGAATAAAGAGATATGCATTAACAAGGGTGCCACCATCATCCTAGGTCCATAGGAGCAGAGACAGCCTTATCTACTCACCTGGGATAATGGCACTCAATAGGAACCACAGCAGGGTTGGTTCTTATGATGACCAGGTTGCCAGTAGTAGTAGGCTTGTAGGACAAGCTTGTTTTGTAGATCAGGGAGTCTGGAGTCATCTGGAAGGAACATTTGGGAGAAGTGGTAAATTAGTGAAACAAGCCTGTCAGCCTCAGAAGCTGAGCACCTTTCAGATGCCTAACACTGACTGTACTAGGACACCTAGGTCTATCAGCCACAGACACAGCATCTATCTTCCACATTTCCCAATCCAGTACATGTAGGACACCATGAAGCTTTCTATTAGCATGCCAGCAGAGGAGAAGGAGGGAGACAGCCCCACAGGCTGCATGAGTGGTCAGTCACCAGGACTCACGCACCAGCAAATACCTACATCAGGTAGGCAAGGACTATAAGGTTGTAGGTCTGCAAACATCCCCTTCCTGGTGGGCTTCAGCACACTAGATGCAGTCAGCCCTTGCCCTCTCCTGGTGAGGTGTGAGTCAGCACATTCTCAGAGACCCCCTTTCCATGCTTTTCCCAGCACCAGCAATAATCACTTCAGAGAAGCATCAGACCCTTCCTCACCAGGCCACCTCACCTGCAGGGTGCTGCCACACTCGTGGAGTCCAGCCACAAAGGTCACCGTGTTGTCCACAGCACTCATGGCCGCAGGCTGACAGGCAGCTGGGCCCAGGGTCAAGTCCGCAGCCCTCACCAGGCGCCCCGTGCCAAAGAGGTCCCTGTGCACCGTGACCACCATCTGAGCCTCCTGGCACTGCACAGCCACAGGGTGCAGCGGGGATGCAGCCTGGAGCTGGGAGATGTCAACCCAAGCCCAGGGGGAGGGCTGGGAAAAGGAAGGCACATGAGGCTGTCTCCAAGAAGAGTCCCCTCTTACTCTCAAAAACCCTGAATCCCTCTGAGAGAAATCCCAGGGACTATAAGACACTACTCTAGCAAGCACCCAGCATAAAAGAGCAATCCCCAGGCTGCCTCCAGACCCCATCTTGACCTCAGCAAACCCAGCACATGGAAAAGCTGCTGCTCAGCAGCCTTTATACCTGCACTCCCAGCATCCCAGCCTAGCCCAGAACTAGCACACCTGGGGGCTGCAGCCTGGCCCACCTGCACCCCTGCCCAGCCCTTGGAGCAGCCGGGAACAGCCCAGGGCAACGGGGCCCAGCTGGGACTATCCCTCAGGCAGGCAGGGTGATTACCCTGACCCAGCACCTGAGACTTGCCCCCGAGCAATTCAGCCCATCCCAAATCTTTTTATCTTGCTCATTTGGGTTAACATCAGCTTGGCCCCTCTGGCCCTCCTTCCTGGCAGCAGCAGCAGCAGAATGAAGTCAGTGTCTGGTCACACCATTAGTCTTGCTAATGGGATGGAGGGAGCAGCACCATAAACCACGCTGGCAGCAGCAGCCACTACCATGGTGGCTCAGGGATGCGAGGGAAGGTCACCACTGGTGGGAGAGCAGACACAAGGCCCTGCCACATCTGGGAGTCCCAGCCCTGGGGAAGGCAGTGGGGAGCATGCTGCATCCTCCTCCAGGCAGAGAGCCCTGTCTCCACATGCCACGGGTCTCTCCGACTTCCTGAATGCCACCCTTGCCACCCACATTTCAAGAGGGCCATATTCATCCCCAGTGCCCAGCGAGACTGTGCCAAGGGAGGAGGCAGGGTCGGCAGGGGTCCAAGCTGTCCTCCAGCAGTGCTGGCTCTCAAGGGACTCTCTACCTGTGTACCCAAGTCCCAGCTGGCCACGGAGCCTCTGCTCTTGTCCCTTGTGTCTATGTCCATGCCCCTCTACCTTAGCTGATGTGAGACAGGCCAGTTTTGACCACCAGCATCCCAAGGGATCAGTCAGGCTCCCTCAAGTGTTATTACCCATAAGCTGTTCTGCAGTGACCAGCAAGGCACCTGCCATATGCCAGCCATCACAGGAGTCCCTCTTGCCAGGTGTCCACCCCAGAGGCCCTTGACATCCTCCTGTGCCAGAGAGGCAGGAAAAAGTCACGTCACAGCCATAAAGGAGAAGAGCTAAATGGAGAGCGTTGACCTAATGGAAAAGGCCATGCTCTCAACTCCAAATGGGGGTGACGTATTTGCCAAGGCAAGAGCGATGGGAAACAGCAAGCCGGTTTTGCTGGTTATCAATCACAAGTCACTAATGCACCCAGAGGAGCTCCTGAGTAACACCGCGCTCATGCACTTCACCCTGGGAAGGACCAGCAGCATTTTGGCACCACGGCTGGGCTGGGAATCACACCAGTAGCGTCAGAGATCCCCAAAAGCCCAGGCTTTTAAGCGCCAGCAGTTTCATGTTGTAAGGTGGCAGACTCAAAAATGGAGAGGACTCTTTCATAACCCTCTTTTAACTGCAGAAGCCACCTGGGCTCCTGGCCTGTATGTCTTGGCAATCTGTCCGTATTCGATTTCATGGGTATCTGCTCTGCGTAATCGTATCTCGAGTAATGAAGGCGTCATAACCAGCTTATTTGCATAGCAGGCAGAGGTACCAAAGCTGGTCTTCTCATAATAGCTTCTGATAAGTGAATGGCAGGCATAATCAAGAGATTAATTGGCCCTCATGTGTTAATTATGCTAATTGGTACAGCTGTTCGTGTATACAGTACGATGACTAATGGCTCTACATCACTGAGTTGGATAAAGAGGTTTGGGGTCATGCAAAGCTATTTTCCGGAGTGGCAGAGAACCGGCGAGCAGCTTTCCTCCAACACAAGGAGCGATCGCTGCCCTGACCCTGTGTGGCCCCCGGATTAGGTGAAGGCCCGCTGCCCACACATGCTCTTTACTGATACAGCTGAACAAGCAATGGGAGGCTTATTTAACCTGAGTGGTTGTATCAGGACGTGCATTCTTACACGTGTGCCCAGGAAAATGGGCTTTACCAGCTGAAGCATCTTCCTCCCAGTCTGCTAGTTTCTGCACTGCAGTGCAGGTTGGGGGTAGTTCAAGCAGCACATGGTTTGCTCGTAGGAGAGCCCATGATGATGAGCCAGAGAAGCAGGGCCTGTAAGGGTGCGAGTAGCTTCCAGGAGCAGGGAAGGTGCTCAACATCCTGAAGGCCTGGATGGCTGATGGGAGCACTGCCAGCGACTGCTGTGCAGGCATGGGACATCTGCGTCCACTGGGAATCCTCGCTCAGGAAGGATGATCCCACACACGAGGCTGCCTGGGCAGCAGCGCCGATCAGGCAGATGAAGGGGAGCCAGTGAACTGGGCACTGTTGCAACTTCTCCCAGGTCCCTTTAGCTTGTGTACATATGTGCATTGACTCCTCACAGCTCACCAGCCCAGGAGAAGGCTTGCCAAGAGGGACATCACTTTTCTCCCTACTAACTCAATGTGCCAGACAGCTCGAACCATGGTTCCCCTTAAGAAAACATCCCTCCATCCCTCTTCTGTGGTTCAGGGAGTGCAGAAATCACCTGGCTCTGCAGCAGGAGGGCTCTGGGGCCACGTTAGGGCTCTCTGGAGACAGCCTCAATTACCAGGATGAATCTGAATGACTCCAGACTGACTTGCTGAGCCATACAGCACTTGGGCTTCCCGCAGAGGCAGGGCACTCCCTGTGCTTAGGGAGGGGGCCACATGGAGATCAAAGCCATCACCAGCGAGTCTCCTTGCTCCATCTCAGAGCAAGGGGTCCCAAAGTGCTACCCCACATAATCATTGTCCAGCCTATGAGCTCCCCTGAAGTGCCCATCAGCCCACTGCTTTCTGCCCACATCTTTCACCTCCGCTACCTGCTGGCTCCAGAGAGCATCTCAGCTTCATCTCAGATGAATGCAGACTGCGTCGGGCAGCTCTCATAGAAAGGAAGTAGGGAAGAAAAACAAGGTGTGAAGAGCATGTGTCTGCCTGGAGGTGTTGCTGAGTGCAGGAGGACATTACTCCGCGGCACCCATCCGCAGATACAGGAGGTAGTGAGAGTGCGCCAGAGGCCCCAACAGGCCCCTCCTTGCCTGGCTGACCTGCACACTAGGTGTTGACTGTGGTCTCCTCTAAGTGTGAATAACCACACACACGCACACACACACACACACACACCATCCTTCTCCGATTAGATCTCCGTGGACCTGACTTGTCCCTGATAATTTTTATGAGTGATGAATAAATGATACAACAAGAAAAACCTTTCCAGATGGTGGGTAATGTCTAAACCCAGGTCATCCCTTGTGCTAGATTAGTGTCTTTTACCCCGCAGGGACAGCAGGGACAGGTTTGCAAGTCATTTCTGTCTAGAAGCTAGACGAGCGCAGCGTGGAGCCCAAGGATGTGCGCCCTGTATCTCAGGCTAATACAGCTTTAAGCCTCTGTGCTCTGCCTTTCTAAAGAGATGTACACAGGGAGCCCAGCACCCTGGGAGGGAAGGCAGCCTTCTCACTTGCTTTTCATGATACCAGAACCAAATCTGGTGGCCCCAGGGACCCACAGCTTGAACTGTGACGTCTGATTGCCCAGACCAGAGCCCAGGAAACCCAATTCCCAGCCTGGCTGCTGCAGAGCTGTGCCCAGGGCCAACGCATCAAGTCCTAAGGGGAGACAGGGAGGCTGCTCTAGAGGAAATAACCATGTTTTTCCTCAAAGGCAAAAGAACAAAGAGCTCTGATGAGGTCAAAAAAGCTGGCATTGAAAACCCATCACCAATCCTTAGGGATGCAGGTCTGAAATTTTCCAGTCTTCTCCTCTGCAAACCTAATAAAGATATACATGCACATATAGAGAGAGGGAGAGATTATGTGAGTTATCAGTTTTGGCACAGCCCTTAGCATTGCCCAGATGATGGACATTTCAACCCCAGCTCATGCATTTCATCTGCTCCAGCCAGCCACTGGCAGGTCAAAGCACTGTGAGCAGGACAGTGTGAAAATGAATTCAGGTGTCCAGGATGAAATGAGGATGGAAGATTCATGGGCCTAAATGTTGCTGTTTCCTGCTGGTGTGGAAAAGGCTGAATCTGTTGGGTGGAGAACAGCTTTTATTCTCATTTGGGTGCATTAGTGACTTGTGATCAATAGGCATCAAAAAAACCCCATCCACCATCTCCCAGCTCTCTCGCTGCAGCATCCATCACTGTAATCTGTGTTTAATGGCTCTGAAGGAATAGCCCTTTCAATCTGTGAAGTCCTCTGACTATACATTTCCTCTGGTAATGAAGGACACCGGGGGACATCTACCTTCTTTTTCCCAGCTGTGGTCTGTCTATGCTCAGGCTAGCAGGAACTCAGTTCCTCTGGTTCCCCTTGGGATGGGTCTCATCAGACTCTCCTGAAACTCCTTCCATCCCTTAATTTTTACACGCTATTTCTCCACCTGGTTGAACGGTGCCTAAAACATTGGAGAGCAAACAGTCGTCCTCTGCAGGAGCAGGCCGACCTTGTGGGAGAGACTGGGTGTAGAGATGACCTTCAGAGTGGGGTGAAAGGTGCACTCCACGCACAGTCCCCAGCTCTGGCACTCTGCGACGCTCTGGAGAAAGCCAAGGAGCTCCAACATCTGCCTTCTTCCCTGAGGCTGGAGAATCATTTCTCTTCTGTGCATGGGAGAGACCTGCACCATCTGCACTTCTTCCAAGCTCATCTCGATGTCTCTTCTGAAGGGATCTGTTTATTTGCCAGGGTGCTTTTTCACTGGAGTGTTGAATATTTTATTAACAGGGGAATTGCACAGTTACCTGGCAATGTTTAAGCAACTTCTACTTACCTCAGACAGCACATGCTTCTCCAAGGATCATTAAGCAAGAACAACGTAACTTCCCTGTTCCCCCCCTGCCCCACCAAAATGATGATATCGCCAGGTCTTCAACGCACTTGCTTAGATGCAGCTTGCAAAAGCATTCGCAAGGGATTTGTCTCACCTGGCTTGAGTAATGATCGCAAAATGGCATTGAAATACCATCTGAGTGTGAGCACACTGGGAGCCTCCCTCGTCCCACCCAATAGTTCAGACGTACTCCCAAAGGGAAAAGGAATGGACCCGTCTCGCCAAACACGGAAAAATAGGGGGATTTGCTTGGAGTTTGAAACTCGCAGCGCTCATTAATTTTCCTGGCCAGAGACCACTTCTAAATGCCAGTTAGGGACTTTTAAGAAATATCACTGTTTCACTTCAAATATCCCTTCAACAACCTCTGAGTCACTGAGATAAATAGGCGCGCTGCTTTTTTTCTGATTCAGATCACTTATAGCTGCTGATTGATAAATCGCTAAAGTTGTCCATGACAAATTGCACAGGGTAGCCAAGGCTATAATTAAAATGTCTCTAAATTCCTTGGTTATCTCTGACATATTGGGACCAGATGCACTTCGGTTGTAGGGAATAACACGCTTGGGACTTCATCCGGAAAAATGAGTCTCAGGAGAGAGAAACTGGCTCTAAAACATGCCAGATACACTTCAAATTCTGGGTGGATTGACAGGATAGTAGCTGAAGTGGCCATTTTTGTTTCTTCCTTAAGGTTTCTGGGAGTTTCACTAATAAATAGTCTTAAAGCTAATAAATACTCTTTTAGAGCTTTTACTTCACCAGGGCTGGCAATCGGCAACCTCTGGCATGGGAAACCTGTAAGCCACCAGCAAGACATCCAACCTACAACAGTCTTGGTTGTTAGGAGGCCTTACCAATTAGTAAAAGAAACACGCTGCAAAACTTTGCCTACATGCACCCTCACGCAGCCCCGGCCCCCATGGACATGGCACATGTCTTTGCACGAGTCAGAGGTGCAAGTGTGGCACGGGAACACTGATTTCTCCGTGGAGAGGAAATTCGTTTCCTGAACAGATCTAGCAAGGAGCCGGGTGAATACTCGAGTCTCCCTTCCAGATGTTTCAGAAAACAAGAAAGGAAATAAAATAAAGATTGGTCATATGGAACAAACATACTCAAAAATGAAAAGGTCATTTCAGAGGGAATGAAATGCCCTGTTTTACTGAAGAACACAGGGTTATGTTTGGGGTATTTGCAGCTGCCAGGTAACAAGTGCCTCTAGCGACTCCCTGGGTTTTAGACTGATTTGTTTAAATATTTTCTAGATGCTATTTCCCAGAAAAAGCTGCAAGCACAGGTGGAAAGTAGCAAAAAAACTCCGCTTGCCTCTCCCTAATATCAACTTTACATCAGAATCACGCCCCTGGCTTTGGGGAGCTGCTCCTTGGCTTTATCAGCTAAGTGGAAGGAAGAGCCAGCCCGAAGCTGTTTCTTGGCTCTGCTTTCCCCAGGAAAATTTGATGTTATGTTTGCAGTGGCTAAGAAATCAAAAGCGGCTCAGCCTGGTCTAAGAGACACCAAGACACCTGGCAATTTTCAGGCCAGTAATTGGGTATTTGGGGGGCCAGAAGGGTCTGAGGCAGAACTGGAAACGTAGGAAACTGATCCTGCTCATCCTGAAGGTCAAGGCAAATCTCTCCCTGGAAAGAGCCCATCTAGAAGACAGTGCTTATTGCAAATCCTTGCTTTTGCAAATCCACTTGTATTAGGACATGGGTGTGTCTTTTCAAACGTCCCCTTTCCTCTCTGTGCAGGGGTTCACTGGGGAAATTCATCCACCACTCACAAGCTCAGTCCTAGAGCTCAGACCCCAATGAGAAAACACTCTGCAAGCCAGGAGCCGGTTGGCGACTCTATTCAGAGCCCGTGACAGCCCTGGCAGCAGGGTGTACGGGGACACGTGCTGCAGGAGGCTCTCGGAAATGTAGTTCAGCAGCAGGGAGCAAATCTCATGGAGCCGCGTAGGAAGCTTTCCTCCAGCTCGCAGCACCAAAGCCACCATGCACCACGCAGGCATCGCCTGCCCCATCCCATTAACCCACATCCGACTGGCCGTGGTCCAGCCCGCACGGTCCTCGGAGACGGCGGCAGTGGGGGGAGGCGATAATGAGGAGCAGCGTCTTTATTTTCATCCCCCTCTGTAATTAGGTCAACAGGAGAAGCAGGCGCCCTTTATTTATTATTGATGGAGAGAATGAAGCCTCTATTGATCAGAGCTGGGGAGAGACTCGCCCTGGCGCTTTCTGCAATAACCTGCCAAATTAGATTTTTGTTTTTACGGAGCGAGGGTGTTTGGATGAACTCCTGGCCTCACCTGCCCCTGGAGAGGGATGAGTTGGAGGAGGAAGAGCAAACTCGAGTGCACTTGGGCAACTGAGCTGCTGCCAGCTTTCATGTCTGTGTCCAGCTCGCTCTCCATTCCCCAATAGCTCTCGCTGCTCCCCGGCAGCCCGGGAAGGGGCTGGCCTTGCCCGCAGGCAGAGATGAGCTGGAGCAGGGGAGCAGAGCTCATCTGCTGTTGTCATCGCACCCTGCACCAGCTCTGTGACGTGCCGTCAGCAGTGGTCAAAACCAGGTCGCTACATCCATCCACATTAAAAACCACTTTCCAGGCTGCCAGACTCTCTGCTATCCGGGACTGGGAGAGGAGGAAGGCGGCAGTTTGCTGGGTAATGGAAAAACCCTGCCAATACAGCACGGCACAACGCCCTTGGCACTGCACCTGGGTGACGAGCCTGGCCCCCGAGCCTGTCTCTGCCTGGGCACCCGCAGGGCAGGGTGCTGGGTTTGGCCAGGAACCCTTGAAGAAGACTCCAGACCGTGTCCTTGCCCTCCATGCCCAGCCATGAGACTTCCCTCCACACAGCACAGCTCTTGCCGGGGTCTCACTGCTCAGGTGTAACCACCTCCCTGCCTCCTTCCATCCCTCTCTCTGGTCTCCGGCAGCACCAGGAACACCAGGAACCTGCATCCCCCGCCAGGTCCTCCTTGGAAGGTTCAGCAGAGCTTTCAGTGCCTCCCTCTTTCACAGGGGTCCGAAAAAGGGAACACATCCACAAAAGCAAAACCGACAGCTGAAAAGCAGCAGCCAGCAGCCGAGGAATAGGTCAGGTCTTGTTTTACGCAGTCGAGCTCCCTTCCCGCAGAGGAGATGGTGCTGTAAATGCCACTTGTAACCGATGGAGACAGGCACTCTACATCTTAATAACTAGCCTGGCTTTTTGCCTCCTCGTCACACCCCAGATGCAGGACGACCTTGGGAATGATTTCTCTGCTTCGCTTTGCTTAAAGCACGTCTTGCTCGGCCGGGTTGCTGGAAACAGCTTCTTCCAGCAGACGCAGACGACCTGCATGGGCCAGGCTGCGGCGTCCCGGAGCCCGCGCTGGGCACGTTGCTGAGCCAGGGCTTCAGAGCCACCACCAGAGCCGGGCAGCCCTGTCGGCACACGCAATTAGGAGCCCTCGTATGAAGCCAGTGTTTGTCTGCGAGGAACCGCACGGGTGCCAAGGCCAGAAGGAAAATAAAACAGGATTTATTTAAAATTTCCTCCCTCCCCCAGAGAAACAATTTGATTTTTGCCAAAAATCTGCCTCTGGGATTTATGTTTCCAACGATGTTTTTGCGTGTTTGTGAGAAAATTCTTGAATGTGCACAAAGAAACTCACCCAAAGTGTCTACCTTTTCACGGCGCAAGGTGAGGGCCCCAGTGAGGCAGTCACCATCTGGAGGAACAATTCCCTCATCTTATCTTTCTTCCCTCTTTACCTAAGTGTGGGTAATGGCCCGTGGACAGGGCCATCACTTAGGCTGCGTGAGATGCACAGCCACATCTGGCAGGGAGAGACGGCAGCTGTGTAACACAGCGCGGTACAAGGGACAGGAAGGCGACGGGAAGGGTGCAAGGACGTAGCGGACAGGTGGACCACGCGTGCCTAACCCCGATGGAAATTGCTGGGGGACCTTTAAAGACCATGAAAGTCTTCAACTTAATTTAATTTAATGTAAGATTGCAGGACAACTGTGCAGAGACCCTTGGGGAAGCCGAGCAGGGCTGGTTTGTGCCTCACATAACTGAAACCTGGGAGCAGCTGGAAATCCTTCCTCGCCACCACCCACAGCAAAGACGTCTCCCGTGCTGCCCCACGGCTCCCTCCTGCCCACTGTCCCCTGAGACCCCACCTCCAGGAGCTGGGGACAGTTAACGGCTTTAATACCCCAGCCCAGCCCAGCGCCTTGGTGGTAAATTATACTAATGGCACCTCATGGCACTTCATTAAAAATTGCACCAAAACTTAATTCAGGCCATACATCAAGGCCCGTAAATGAAATAACCATCCATTGCCCCTCTAATACAAGTTTGATACCAGCACGCTTTAACTTGTCTCACTTTTAGAAATATTTTTCTATTAAATGCAGAGCCTGGCTTGGCGCCCAGGAAGGACAGCTAAAAATAAGACTCAGCTGGCCGCAATGTCGGCGGGTGATTTAGGATGACCCCCTTCTCCGCAGCGCCAGCCCCGCAGCCTCCTCCGCTCCCCTGCTAGTGAACCAACAGGGCTGCCAAACCACGAGCCAGCGCGGGGGACAACGTTGACCCCCTTGGGTGACAGAATCAGGCAAAGGGAGCCTCCCGGCTCTTCCCGGGTCAGCCCCACGGCCGGCAGGGAGCCAGGAGAGCTGCAGGGCGGCAGGGACTGGCTGGGTCTACCTGCAGCAAAAGCTCCAGCAGCCATGAAAAATGCAATGTCCCTCCAGGAATTTGCTCTTTCTTCTGCTGTTGCCATCATTAAAATAAAGAAAGAGGAGTTGGCAGGGCAGGTCTCTCCCTCGCCGCCCGGCTGAGTGATTTCCCTGTGCACGGGCCGCGGGGTGATGGATGAGGCTGTCGTGGCGCGAGGTGCAGAGATGGCAGCAGGGCCGGGAGGAGAGCGATGGGGAGGGAGCCGGGGCTGCCGGAAGGGACGGATGCCTCCTGCCCGGGTCCCGCATGGGTGTCCCTGTCCCCCCCCACCCCCCCCCAGGTCCCACTTGAAGCCTTAAGCGAGGGGTCGCACCACCATGGTGAGCTCCAGCACGGTCCCAGCACAGCCAGCACTGGAGCAGTCCCCAGTGATCCCATATCCCACCCAGAGCTGAAGCTTCCTCTGCTGTTCCTCAACACCCCCCAGACAGGCAGATCCCGTTTCTCGGTTCCCTAGCTCTGTATGGATAATTTTCCATCTCCTTCCATCGCCCCCAAACCGATGTCGATGGCTGCTCTCTGGGCATCCCTGTCCCTCGCCAGCATGTTTTTGAAGCAAGAGCTAAGAGAGGTGAACTGTGAGGGTGGCTTGGGGTCTGCACACTCAGCCAGAGCCACCAGAGCCAAAGCTTCCCATCCGCGTCAGGGACACAAGAGCACATAAAGCCTTCACCCAGCTGAAGCCCGTAAGGCAAGTGCATGTAATAATTTGGGACTCCCTGGAAAGTCCACCCAGACATCACCCCTGCGAACATCACCCAGGTCTGGCAAGAGCACAGCAGCTCCCAGGCCATGTACGTGCAGGAGCACGGTCCACTCAAATACACCTCTGCTCATCTGCGTTTACAGCTCTGGGAATTTAGACATTTAAATTAATTCTGGACAAACCTGAACAGCCTTTCCTGCGGACTGTCTTTCAGCTTGCCAACCGGGGGATAGATTAATTAAGCTTGTCTCATCCCTTTTCTACAGGCTGCTGTGCCACCTGATGTGTGGTCAGACCAGGGGACACATCCCAGCGGACACATCCCAGCCTAGGGACAGGCGTGCCCAGAGGTTTCTCTTTCCGCCGGCCACGCTGGGGAAACTGTCTCTCAAACTCAGCTCAGAAACTCCCCGGGAGGAGGCGACGTCTTTAGGAGCTCATTAGAAGGAGTCGTATTTAGGACCTCACTCATTCAAAGCCCTCAAATCCATCTTGTGCCACACAAACGCAAACCCTGCCAGTGCCCAGCTCCCTATTAGGATGATGGATGGCGCAAAAAATGAGCCAGAATGTAACAGGATTAGAAGAGCCTTAATACACAATATAACCAGGTTGTTCCGCAAGCGGAGGGACTAATGAAGCCTGTTTCCCTACACGTTGGAGTCCTTTGTCCCCTACATCTTCTCCAACACAAAAATCAGCTCCCTTCCTCATCTCCTCTGGCAACCCAGCCAGAAAGAAAGCACCGTGTGCTATCAGCTAATTTGGAGAGACTCCTCGGGCTGACCGGCCACCAGGACGCTTGTGCGGTCCCACTACCTGTGAAGTGTAGTTGCAGTTGGCTGAAAGGTTTACAAGTGACTGTCCTGAAGGAAGGGGAAATAGGACTTAGAAGTGGGGAAAAAAAAACAAGTTCATTCTTGCTCCCCTTCTTCTCCTCCTCCTCCTCTTCTGATAGTCCACACAGGGGTGTGATGTGAAATGCAGCCTCCCATTTCTGGAGGTCTGGATACGGGAATTTGGCTGGGGAGGAAATGATCTGGGGCTCATAAGAAAATGAAAACCTCTCCCATTTCATGGACGTTTTCATTGACATTTTCCTACAAGAGAATTGGGAAAACTCAACCCAGACGAAGGCTTTCAGTTTCCAACTGCTGGTTTGCTTTCAGCCACTGGGATCAGGGTAGCCCATGTCCCATGTCATGTCGGTAGCCCATCTCCAACAAGGAACCACACACAGGCTTTACAGGCACAGTCCTCAGATAAAAATACTACCTAAATCCCAAAGCAGCTTGCTTCCCCTGGGCAGCTGCACAGAGCGAGGGACAGGTCTGCTCTGCTCTACTGCCCTCCGGCTGCGCCCAGCTACAAACCCTTTGGAGCATCCAGCACGACTGGGCCACAGATGGAGGCGCGATGCCCCGGCTGGGGTCGGCAAGGGCCCAGCTCCCCAGAGAGGCATGGCAGGGTGGTGGCCTTTGTCCCCAGGACCCCCCAAAACACACCTGCCCCCGCGCCCATCCGACAGCATCACCGCTCCATGATGTCCCCTTCTGAAGCAAGCCAGGACCAGCGAGAGCTGCTTTCCAGCCCCTCCCCAAAACCACACACAGGCTGGAAAACACTGTCCAAAAAGATCCAAGAATTTATTTGTCAAGGCACAAAAACCTCCAGATTCTGGAATTTAAATAAAAATTAAAAACAGCAACAAGAACCATTGATTCTAGCACAGCAGTCACTTCTCTGCCAGCCTGAGTGGGACCAAAGACACGCAACAAGTGAAAACATTTCTTAAGTCTGCACTTAAAAACCAAGGAGACGTCAGTCAGGGTTTTCCAGCAGGCGGGCCAGGCGTGGGCCAATCCCCACGCGTAACCCCCTGCCGTAACGCTGACCCAGACCTGACTTTGGGCTGTCCCTTCTGCATCCATCCGCGTTCAGCTTAACGCCGCGGCTCCGACTTGGGCCCCAGCTCGGGCAGCTGGTGGCCTGCCCGGGGCTGCGTTCCCACCGCACGTGCAAACAAGCTGTGTTAAACCAACTTTTTTCCAATTGCAAAGTCAAGCACCATGAAAGGCAAGAAAGCCAGACTTCAGTGCATCCCCTTGCGCCCATGAGTTATGATTCAGTCTTTAACGACGTGGCCACCCAGTGCAGCGCCCGGGGACCCTTGCCTCGATCGGGCCAGCCAGCACTCCTGGAAGGAGCTACTCTTTGATTAACCACGTTCTCCTCAATTTCAGTGTGCGCTTTGGGATGCCCAGAACCCGACTTTACAAAGGCTTTAGCATCATGCAGCACATGACGGACACGTCAGATCCTGGCTGCAGATCCAGCTGGGAACGTTCGCCTGGCGCACACCCCAGAAATGCACAACCACCACTTAAAAAACTTGATTTAGGTGGTTTCCCCAGCAGCCACCAGGAACTGTAGCTGAGCAGAGACTGAACCCGCGTCCCAGGAGTGGCGTTAACCACCTTCTCCTTGCTACGGTCCCCTGTCTGTCACCAAACGCCTTCCACTGCCTGGAACAAAGGAGGCAGGGGACGTTTCCTTCCAGTGCTCGACTTGGCAATTGCAACAGTGCTTTAACACGGGAATTCAGTCACACGGGCGGCTCGGGTGCCTCTGAGCACCCCACCGGTACCTGGGGTGAGGACAGAGAGGACACCCTGGGCGATCTCATTACGGGGGCAAAGCACTTAGAGGTGTTTCTCCCAGCTGGACACAGGGGAAACGGGAGGGTCTGAGCCCCCTCGCACTCGGCGTCCTCCCGCCCTCCCCGTCCGAAGGCAGCGCCGCCGCGTCGCCCCCGGGCGAGCCAGCAGCAGCCGCGTCACGGCGCGGAGGACGGCGCGGAGGGAGGACGGCGGCCTCCCCCAGCCCTGCCTCCCGCAGGCACCTCCTCGCCCCGCTGCCGGCGCCGGGCGGGGGGAGACCCCCTGCAAAAAGCCCCCCCCCCCCCCCGGGGCGACTTCCAGCGGGGAAGAGACGCGGCGCCACGCGCGTAAGGCAAAACAAAAGTCCGCTCCGAAGGGCAGTGGTACAACGTGAAAAGCGATCGTCCTCCCGCGCCTCCGGGGCCGCGCCGGAGCCGGGGCGGATGCACCTTGCCGGTGCTTCCAGGGGCCTCGCCGAGCCCCTCGCGGCCCTGCGACTCGGAAAGGGTGTCGAAAGCCCTCCCCGCGGGCGCCTCCGGGGCGCCATCGGAGGCCGCAGAGCTCCCGCCGCGGCCGTCCTCCTCGTCCCCCCTCGCTGCCCGGGCCTCCTCCGGCGGGGATGCCGGGAAGCGCGGGCTTAGCCCCGGCCGCGGGACGGGAGCGGAGGAGCCGCACAGAGGCCAGGCCGCGGCTCTCCATGGCCCCCGGCCCGGGCCCGGGCGCCGGGGCAGGGCAGCAAGGAAGGGGGCCCGCCGGGGCCGCAGGCAGCGTCAGGCCCGGCCGAGACCCGGGCGGCCGGGGGGGACGAGCGTGCGCAGGAGGAGGAGGAGGAGGAGGAGGAGGAGGAGGAAGGTCACAGTGCATGGAGGGGCCGCCCCGCCGGGCCCGCGGCAGGTCCGCGTCGGGGCCTTCGTGCAACGTCCTCGGTTTCCCGGAGCTCGTCCCCGCGGGACGGTTCGGCTGGTCTGGGGGCTGCTCCGAGCTCTCCCCCAGCTCCCATCAATCGATTTCTTGTTCGTTATCTGCGGGGGGGGAAAAAAAAGCAGAAGAAAGGGAAGTTGGCGAAGGAACTATGAAGCGAGAGCAGGAAGCCGTCCGCGGCAGTGCCAACGGGAAACGCCCGGCACGACAGGCTCCGAACGCGCGGCCCCGTTCAGCAGACGGGTCGCGCCGCAACGAGCGGCAGCCCAAGCCGCAGAGGCAGCGGAGTTAAAACGGAGCCACCCACGGCTCCCGGCTCTCCCTTCCAAAAATAAATAAATAGATAGATTGATAGATAGATAAATAAATGAAAATCCGAACATCCCAGCGGAGATGCCCCCCTTCCCCAGGAGCTGATGCCAAGCGCAGGTCGGCTACAGCAGCGCGCGGGCAGGGACGCGGGGGCGCGTTTGCTCGGCCGCTGAGCTCCTCATAACCAACCGGGGAAAAAAAAAAGGAAAAAAAACCCAGCAGCGGGCGACTCCTAGGAGATGCTATTATTCAGGCTGCATTCCCGCTGCAAAGGCAGCCAAGGAGCAAGCCGAGGGGCCGCTCACGGAGACGGGGTTAAGCAAACAATCTGGATGGGAGATGAAGAGCGAAGAGGCAGGGAAGACAAGTGCCCTTAGTCTGCCGAGGCTTGCGAGGGGAAGATAAGGCCGGAGAGGAGAGGGAGAAGAGGGGGAAAAAAAAGCAAAAGCAGAGCCAGCTAATGCTTCAGCTAAAGGTGTGAAGGGGATGGGAGAAAAGGCTTTTATAAATCTATCAGGAGGAGAAAAAAAACAGCATTAGAGAAAAAGCGGGGCCATTAATAACGGAGGAGGGAGGGTGGAATTAGCAGCGATTCAGCCATGGCTGAGACCAAAGCTCTGCTGGGAAAGTCTGCCTTTAATAAGAGGGGAAATAAATCAAAAGCTTGAGGAGATCTTGGAAGGGAAGCAAGTTGGTGAAGAGTGGGGCTGAACACACACAGAAAACGCGGGACCCCTAAGCGGGCTGAGGGGGGTCACAAGCAGCGACTCATTGCCCTGGGAGAGGACGCTGAAAGGCAGAAACAGGGACTCAGGCTCCAATTCCCATGAATTTTCATCAGAAATTCAGTACCTGGCTGCTACCTGGGAATCTGTATGGGGAAAACGTGTGATCCCATCGGGAAAGCAAGGGAGGGAACAACAGCTGACGTGCGCAGCTCACTCCTCTGCCTCCTTCTCCTCTTCCGTAAGGCAAGGAGGATGGATCCCACCAGTTACCTTCTCATTAGCACACTGATGGCAATGCTCAAAAGAGAAAGGGCACTGACCAGACAGAGCTTAACGGATCCCTGATCCGAGATGGCCCAGTGCGAGATCAGTGCACGGATGAAGGATATTTGCAGAAGGGAAATCGGAGCGAGACCGGGAGGAGGTTTGGGAGCAGAGGAGGTGCTCGGAGGAGCCTGCAGCTGGGGAGCAGCCTCCCCTGGATGAACGCAGCTCCCGCGCATGCCCCAGCCACTTTATACACCGGGAGGTGGCCCCAAATTCCTTGCAACAAGCTCCCACCCCACCGGCAGCACTTTGCAACCCTTCCAGCTGCCCGGGCAATGCCATCCCAGCTTTATGGGCAACCACCTGGGTTGGTCATACAATGTCCTTCTCGCCTCCAAGCTGGAGCGGAACAGGTAGATGGGGGATGTGGCTCCTTGGGGCCAGGAGCACAGCCCAGGACAGTCCCCTCCCTGCCCTGCTCCCCTCCCTTTCCCAAGGTCAAGGCTTCTGTCCAGCAGCAAGAGCACCCAGAAGATTCACTAATGCTCTAGGTGTAAAGACCAGGACACCTCAACGTGCTTCAGCCCAAGGGCACTCACTACACGCTGGAGAAAGCCGGATAGGAGCCAACTTTCTCAGGAAAGAGAATAGATCAAATTAAATCAAATTGCTTCGAGAACCCCAGTCACAACAGCCTCCCCGTCCTTGATCTACCTTCCCCAGCATAAACACAGGCAACCTGTACCCTTAAGGAGCCACTCAGAAATAACTCCTCGTAACGCTCACTGCTCTCCTGGGCAGAGGATAAGAGAACAAACAACATGTCAAAGACATCAGTCACGTCACTTAATCCATTACCGGGAGATATGAGCGTGGGCAGGAGCAAGAGCAGCCCAAATTAGAACAGAGGTGCCCTGAATGCTTGGAAATAATTGATCTGGGGAAATATGATTGTGCTCCTAGCGCAAACTGCAAGGAAAAAAAAGAGAAAAAGGGAAAAAAAGAAAAAAAAAAAAGATCGATGGATGATGGAAATCCAATGGATACTGTACACTCAGATTTTAGTATCGTTTCTCTCGCGCTCTGCAAGAAGTCTTAATCATGAGCTGATCGGTTTGCAATGGAAGCGCCAAGCGGGACTGAGAAGCGCCTGAGGAATCGGGAAGCGAGGGCAGAGCTAAAGCAGAGCAGCCGGGGGAGCCGAGGGCTGTGCAGCCGGCTGCCGGCCTCGGGCCCACGCGGTTTCCGCTGCGGCGGACCAGCTCTCGCCCCTACGCCCGGCGCCCCGCGGACGCCCCGCGAACGCGCTCACCTTCTTTGCTCTCCACGCTCTTCAGCGGCTGCAAGGCTGCAAAGGGCAGAAGGGCAGGCGGTCAGCGGGCTGGCAAGGGGAACGTCTCCGCGGGGGGAAGACCTGGATCCGCCCCGTCTCTGATGCAAACTGCCTTTAAGAACCCGCAGCGTTTGCCCAGCTCCCACAAAAATTAAGCCCCAAATTTCCACCACAAACCAACTCCCAGCCCTTAAACCTCGGAGGCGGCAACAGCCGTCGAGGAGCCGGCATCCCCACCGCGCTGGCTCCCAGGAGGAGACCAGGCGCGAGCCAGTCTGCACGCGACCAGGCTCTGGTCGTGCACCGAGCAGAGAGAGGGAATCACCAGGCATGTAATTAACTCACTTGATTACAGCAGAGCACCGCTATCGCTGTTTATTAGAAGATAACACGGCTTATCACGGACCCGCCAGCCTGCTGGTGGCTCGGAGGGGTCTGCTGCCAGCCAGCTGGCCGGCGCCGCACGGCCGGGAGCGGGCGCGGGGGACGCCACGAGCGGCTGGAGGCCCGGCAGCCGCGGGCGACGCGCGGCGGGGACGGCGGCACGCGGGGCGCAGCGACGCGCGCTGCTGCACCGCCCTCGAAACCGCGTCGACACGGACACGGCGAGCACGGCGGCCCGCTCGCGCGCCCCGACGTGCGCAAGCGGCTCGGAGCGCGTCTGATGGCTTCCTTGGCAGGAAAGTGCAGGAATCCAGCCCGCTCTCGCCCGCCTGCCTGCTTTGCACCCGGTTCCCGGGAGCTGCCAGCCTTGGCCCCGGGAACCCACGGCTTGGACATCGCACCCACCTGTCTTGGGCTCTTCCCCCTCCTCGTCCTGCTCCTCCGTCCCTGCAAAACAAAAGCCGGGAGCATGTGAAGCATCCGCAGACGACTCGCTCCGCGCCCGCGGGCCGCAGCCTCCTGCCAGCAGCCTCCCGGTACCGCGATCGCTGGCTGATTTAGCGGACGCTGCTCAGAGTCGCCTCCGACCGCGGCTGCTCCGGAGCCGCCCTCGCCTGGTGCACGTGCCGGGCTCTGCTTGGGACGAGGCGCTGCTGAGACACCGGAGCTGGTTGGGAAGGGGTAGCCGGTATCCAGCTCCAACCAGCGCCCTTCTTCCAGCGCCCCAGCCCCACGGCAGAGCTCAGGCCCCCACGAGGGATATTTGCACCAGCTCCAGGGCGGCACCGGGGAGCCAGCAGGTCTCGCGAGGGCCTTCAGGACAGCCTGGCCCGGGAAGCTCGGCCGGCGCCGGCCCCCGCAGGCAAGCACAGGCTGCCTCCAGGGCTCGGGAAAAGCAGAGCAAGGGGACCCTTCGAACCACGCAGCTTGGGAAGCTCTTCCTAAGGATACAGCGGCTTCCGAACTCTGCCCTGCCGTGCAACAGGAGCCCCGCTTGCTCCCTTTGAACGGCGGCCACCGAGGCGCAGCCTCCCCCCGCGCGAGCCTTGGCCGCTGGCTTTGCCCAGCACCTTGCTGCGTGACGTTTGCTTTCGAGAAAACAGGGCCGCGATTCAGCCCGGCAGCAGGAACCCTTTGCAAGCGCCCCAGAAGAGCATCAGCTAATTCCCTTCTTTACTCCACCCAGGGTTTTCCCACGGTTTCTCCCGGTTTGGATGACCAGGGGGACAGGATTGAGGATCGATGCAGAAGGCTCTCCGCCGCCCCGGCAGGGACGCTCAGCACGCAGGCAGCAGAGCCGCGCGCAGGGCGAGCAAGAAACGGGGTCCCCAGGATCCCCGGTGCGCCCGGGCTGCCGTTCCCTCGGAGAACGTCCTGCCAGCGCGGGGGACCGAGGCCACCCTACGGCACAGCATCCACTCCCCCACCGAAGAGCTCCGAAAACGTCCTTGTTATTTGGGCAAAAAGCCGCTCTTTTCTGGACAGCTGCACGGCCTCGTCCCTTCTGACTTCTAAAGGGCAGCGAGGTCCTAGTTACACGTAATAGCTCGGAGCTTTCCAAAGGCATCTGCCTCCAAACTGCCGAAGCAACACAACAGGGGAGGAACGAGGGCCAAAAGAGTTCAAACCCCACCAAATCTCATGCAAAAGCAGCAAAAACCGCTGCGTCTTGCAGCGGCGCTCTGCCGCCGGGCGCGGGAAGGTCCCTGCCCGGATTCAGATCACCGACGCTCAGAGCAGAGCTTCGTTGCTAGGGATGCGCAGCGGTCAGGGAAAAACACGGAGGAGGCTGGGAGCGGTCTCGTGATCCAGGAGGACTGAGGTCAGCTGGCCTGGGGCCACGGCCTAACAAAATCCCTTAACAAAAGCAAAAATTCACTGCAGTTTCCATTATAGAGGAAAAAGAAAAAAAAAAAAAATCAAACCAGACGATCAAAACAGCCTGCAAGCCAATCGCTATTTGACAGGCTTGATCTCGTGTTACGAACCCCAAGGGACAGAAACGCCCAATCCACCTTCTGCGGACAATTCAGTGCGACGTGCTGGAGCAAAACCCTCGTGCTCATCCGTCCTGGCGACCCGGGACGGCCCCGGGAGCGGGTGCCAAGAGCTCGCCTGCCCCGGGCGAGGGACGGAGCAGCGAGGGCATCTGCGGACCAGCCTCCCCGGCAGCAACGCGGAGAGAGGAGGAACCAAGCCAGGCAGCCTCCGGCGGAGGCTCCGGTCTCACGGCGCCACGTTCGGATGCTGTTAGAGAAAGGATTTTATTTTTTTTTGCTTTGGCAAAGCCCATCAGCCCTGGAGTCGGCGAGAGGAAACAAGCCAGCGGTGCCAGCAGAGCTGCTTCCCCAGCCGTCTGCAGAGCACAGCAGCGCGTTTAAAGGAACAAGGTCCCCCTTTGCATGAAAACGCCTCGCCGTCATAAAGGAACCGGGAAAAGGAGAGGAATGCCGAAAACGGAGCGGGCGCAGGCTGGTTTTGCAGCGCCAGGCAGGCAAGGAGAAAGGAGCAAGCGAGGGAGCGCGCGGAGCAGCTCTGTCTCATGCTATCTGCCTGCGTCAACACACTCGATGTTTGCACGGTGGCAAACGCTGGAGGCGTCTTCTCGGAGGAGAGGCTCCTCCACGGACGCCCGCATGCCAGAGAGCAGCGGTGCTCCCGAGAGACAGCAAGGGAGCAAGCGAGAGCGGAGGGAGCAGAGGGATGCGCAAGGCTCGCGGGAGCACGGAAGGAAGGGAAGAAAGGCGGGAGAGATCGAGCGTGAGTACGGAGAGGTGGCTTCCGCCAAGCCAGCGCCGCCAGCTGCGACGTCCCTGCGGAGCCAGCCCGGTACATCCCAAATCCCGCGCGTCACTGCCAGTCCTGGCCGCAGCCACATCTGTCCCTTCCCCTGCGCCCTTGGCTCGTGCAGCTCAGCGCCCTGGGCCGAGCCGAGGGGCACGGGGAGGATGTCACCGCCGCCGCCGCCGTTTCGCAGCCGGGAAGCTCCGCGGCGTACGCAGACTCTCAGGCAGCGCTTCGCACCAGCGCGTCTCAGGAAAGCTCTTGGGTTCACCCTGCAAAGCGAGGCCGGGGGGGGGGGGCAGAAAGAGCCCGGGCAGCAGCGCCAGCCAGGCCCTCGCGCACCGGCGGGTCCTTGCACACCCGAGCGTGCAAGGTGTTTGCCAGCTGGCTGCCGAGCAGGGAACGAGCACCGCGCGTGGGAATCCCTCCTCGTCCCCGCTCCGCTCGCTGCTGCCCATGGGCTGGAGGCGGCAGGGAAGGAATTCCCAGACCATATTGGCAGGTTTAACCCGTCTTCACTGTTTGCACGGATTTTATGGAGACCCAATTTTTTCCCTTCTGATCTTCTCCTTCCAAACGGGCGGCAGGTATAACATCAAGCCTTTTTTCCCACTTTGCTTCCCTCCCAGACCGATGCTGCCTTCTGCAAAGACAAACCTGGCGTCCCCTGATGTTCCTTCCACCCAGCGCCACGTGAACCGGGCCGGAACAGAGCACACAGCCAGAAGGAGCTCCAGAAAGCACGCTGCTACAGGAGCCACCAGGGCACGGGCATCTACACTAGCTTCTAGCTCCCGTGGCCCGACATAAGAGCCCGGCGCTAGCTGCCTTTAGAAGGGGCCTGCCCGAGGGATCCGCGCGCCTCCACCAGCCGCGCAAGGCCCCGGGAGAGCGCCGTCCTTTCCCAATGCGGGAAGCAATTTTCTCCATCCAGCTAATACTTATTTTGAGTTTCCAGGTCCAACCAGAGCAGAACGCACATCAGCCTCAGCGGGGCAGGCGAGCTGCGCGGGAGAGGCAGGGAGGCGAGCTCCCACCTCTGGCGAGGAGCGGGGCCGTGGCAGGTCCCCGCTAGCGCTCCCGCGCTTCCCTGCCCACGGGACCCCCACGGCGTTACCCGCACACGGAGCCCGCAGCCCCCGGCCGGCACTTCCCGCAGGCCGCAAACCTCATCCCTAAGGGCCAGGCTCCAGCCGAGCTGCTCCTCCGGACAGGAGGGAAACGGGCACTTATCCCCCACCGTCGCTCGAGATAACGCGCCGCAGAGCCGAGCACGTTACCTGCGTTTTCCTCCTCTTCCTCGCAGCTCTGCCGGATTTTCTTCTGGCACACGTACGCCAGGGCCGCGAGCAGCCCGAGGACGCAGATGGCGAGTCCCACCGTCACCCAGAGTGCCACGGCGGGGAAGGCAAGGTGTTGGCCTGGCGGAAAGAAAACAGGAATACCGGCGCGGTGAGCGCAGCCGCCCGAGAGGAGGGACACGGGCCCAGCATCGGGGCTGCCGGCGTGAGGAAGCCCTCCGGCCGGACACCAGCCACCCCAGTCAGCGTCACCACCGCACGGAGCACCCGCCGGCACTGCCGGAGTCGTGCCAAAGGCTTGCGGGACGATCCCAGATGGTATGTCCTTGGGACCACCGACGGAGCAAGGGACTCTCCAGTAGAGACCAGCCCCGCGGAGCAGCCAGGGATGGACACAGGGTGCAGAGTCCTCGAGGCTCTGGCGCGGGGTCTCCACAAGCAGGTCTGGCAGAGCTCGACCAGGCAAAGCCTCGGCCAACGGCAGCACGCTGCCCTCTCCCAGCGCCTCGGCGCTCTCCGGCCATTCGGGTCCTTGGAAATAAAACCATCAGCTCCTGTAATTATGGCCTCCCCCAGCGGGTCCAGATCCGGCCGGGAAAGCAGGAAATCAGCAGCTTGAGTCACTCCATAAAAATACTTCATTAACCTTTAAATAATTGCACGAATAAATTCAAATTGCAAGCTGACCCATCGCTCGCTAGGAAGCTGAAGAGAAGAATCAGACAGTGCTCACCCAGCTCCCTGCTCCCTCTCATCTAACGCCCCGGGGGCCGGGGAGCATGCAGGCCCCCGACACTTCCCACGGGATCGGGGATGGCCAGGCACGCTCCCCACCACACCAGAGCACAGTGTGGCAGGCAGCAGCCATGCTTTGGGCATATTTCCATGGAGCAAGGCACAGATATAGAGGGCTCATTGACTTGACCCTTGGGCTCGTCCACCGCCAACCTAACGCACTGGAGAAAGGTGATGCCTCCAAGGAGCAGCCCACGTGGAGAGCAGGAACCTGCTAGGGGAGCTGCTCTTTCAGCTCCGATCCCACCCAGGCATATTTGCTTCAAGTGCAGGCAGACTTGATTCCCTCATTTCTTTTTTGCGTAAATCCCTGATCACTGTATGTGCTGGGATCAAAAGGGACTTCAAATTTTGAGGAATTTGGAAATATCTATGGCGTGTCAAGCCAGGATGGAAGTGTCAGGACCCACCAGTCGTCCACCTCCAGGGGTCCTGCTAATCGCCAGCAGGGACAGGAAGAAATTCCTGAAACTCCTGCCGGCTCCAACAGCGAATTCACAGCCCCCTGCCAGCTCCACCGTGGGAGAGGGGATAACAACCACGGCTCCCTGCCACGGCAAATACTGCCCTTGCAGAGGGCCCGAACCCAGGCCAAAGCTTTTCCCCCATCACCGCTCCCTTCCCAGCCATCAGGCTCTACGGATGGGCTGGCTGCATCCCCCAGCAATTCCCTCTGCGGCACAAAGTCACACTGCTAGCAAGAGGGAAGAAGAAGAGGACGCAGGAAGCCAGAGCAGGACAACACGAGAAAAGATGTTTGGGGGGTGCTGGATGGTCTCGGAAGGGAGGAGACGCAGAGCCTGTGCCTACTGGATGTGCTGCTGCTTATTTAAACATGTGGCAGGCCGGGAAGAGATGAACAAGCCACATGTGGGGACATTCGCAGGCAGCGCAGCTCCCCCATTGGGTTCTCAGGCCCTTCGTTCTGCCTTAGCAGTGAACCGTAGCAGGGAGGAGACAAGGTGAACGTAGACCTCTCCAACGCACGCAGCTCCTCCTTTGCAAGGTAACAGCATCCACAGCACCTCACCAGGCCAAATCTAGCACTCGTGCCTGTCATCCCAATGCTGAACATCCGCTCACACACTACGGAGACAACCATGAAAAAGCCATTCCTCTGCCACCAATAACAACAAATTCCTGCTGTTGGGCAAAACGAAGCGAGAACCGTGGAAACGTTATCAGTGCCTCCGCAGTGCGTACTGGTGGGAACGCTTTGGCAGATGTTTGACCTGTTCGTACGCAAAGGTGATGACCACTGGCATCAGCCAGCTCTCCCCCTCCTGCACAGGCTGGTACCCTCCTCCCACAGGTAGGGATAAGCCTAGGTCTGCATGGGGCTGTCCTCTCCCAGTGCCCTGCACGCACTCGCAGCAGGTCCACCTTCTCGAAGGAGGGGGCAATACCTATGCGTACGTGGGGTGTGGATTCACCGCTGCCAAGCTGACGTCGCCGCTCCTCCAGAAGGAAGAATCGCCTGCAGAGGAGGTGTCGTGGCCTCCGTCGGACATGGCATCCAACAGACACAGGACTCCCACAAAGCCATCATAGCCAGCCCCTCCTTGCCCTCACCGGCTGTGGCTAACGCTAGCTTCGTCAGAGACAGCCCTGCCTCCAGGTAACGTCCGCGCAGCTGTGCTAGGCTTTCTGGAAGAGTTTGGTGCATCCAGCCAAAAGGTTTATGCTCCACCAGGGAACCCTCCTTCACAACCCAACGACTGCTGTACCAAGGACAATTAAACACTAATTAATGTTACCAGTGAGTGTACAAGGTTATAAAGAGCTCCAAGGCATCTATAAAAGCTGAGCTAGCGAGGACAACTGGAAGCCATTCGTAACTGCCAGCAAGCTCGTCACCAGCATGCCGAGGATGAGCCCTGCAAAGCATCTGATGGAGCCCAGGGAGTCAAACTCCTTGGGAACAGAGCCAGGACCAAATCCACGCTCTGCCATGTAGACCAGGAGCAGCACATGGCTTTAGAGAGCTCCTGTCTTCCCTCCTGGGTCAGATCACAGAGAACAGAAAAGAACCTCCAAGGGCAACAGGAGGAGGGACAGCAAAGCCCCCAAATCCACCCCTTGGCCCCAGGAGGCCAGGATTTGGGGCGCTCGGCTTGACCCCATCCCTACCGGCTCACAGCCGTTGGCATGACTTGTCATCCCTCCCAGCTTAGCCACGCAAACCTGCTGCGCTGCCCATCTCGCTCCAGCAGCGCAGAGCCCCCCCTTCGGCCAACACCCCCGTCCGTCGCAGGCTTGGCATCCCCCAAAGCCTCCCACCCAGACCAGACCCCCCTCCCTGCACCCAGACCCATCTCCTCTCGGCACCCCGCATTACTCAGCTCCTTGACACAGCCCTGCCAGTCTCCCTGACTGAGCCCTGCCCACGCTCCCCTGCCAGCCCCATCCATGATAAATGCCATTAAAGTCTTATTTATCGGGCCATCAGAGCAAGACATTGTCAGAGGGAAGTGGCAAGGCTGAACGACGCTCTTACGGCACAGCACCGCCTGTACGATAAACAGTGGTTAATAAACTAGGCCAGCCTGTATTTACGATCTGTTTTCACAGCTCCCTCTCCTCCTGACTTTTCTTCACGGAGGGCAGTCTCCACGTCAGGAGAACGGCCCTGAACTGTAAGGGAGCCATCAACCATCCGACACGCCATTGCCTGCCTGCTGGGACTCTAATTAACAGTGTACAGGCGTCACAGAGATGTAACGAGCAGGAGAACTAAGCGGAAAGTTTGCCAAGACACTACTGGCAATGCAAAATGGCCCAGGTGGAAAATCACCACCATAATGCCAGGTGCCCAAAGGATCCGTCAGTCAAGATTAGTTATTAGAAGGTCAGCTGAGACTACGAGTAATGCAGTATTTGTGTAGGGTCTTCAGTAGGGATTGCTGCAGCTGCTGCTGGGATGGAGCACCCTGAATCAAGAGCATCCCACAGCCGTAAGACTACACACAAAGGAGAGGAAGAATACCATGCCCTGTGGTGGCTTTCAAGGGTGGTTTAGACTGGGACAGGGCAATTAGCAAAACTAGAAACTAAGGAGTACTAGGAAAAACACACCCAGACCTTTCCCAACTCTTGCACAGCTCTTGAGAAGCTTGCTGCAGCTCAGCAAGTGCCTTCGTAGCACAGCCCTCCAGAGACGAGCTGGGATGCTGGGGCGACTGCGGAGGAGAGCACAGCCCAAAACCACAGGTCCAGGGATTGGGATGGGAGGCAGAGCAGGGATACACGGTAGCAGCCTCAGGGGAAGCTCTGGGCTACAGCAAAGATCATCAGCTTCTTCAGAGAGACCCCATCTCTGACCTCCCCTTGCTGGCTTACCCGTGATGGTGACGGAGGCATGGGTCTCCTGCTGCAGCACTGGGTTTCGCACCAGGCAGGAGTAGGTGCTGCTGGGCTCCACCAACACCTGGAGGACGCTGTGCACATCGAAGAGACCCTCCTCGTTGGCCACCTGAGATGTAGTGACGTTTTCTGTGAGGTTGCTGCCGTGGTTGTCTTGCCAGAGGACAGTGGCTTCAGGGTAGCCACGGGATGCATGGCAAGTCACTGCCACCAGATCCCCCGGCTTCAAGTTCTTGTTGGGCTCCAGGTTCAGATTGGGCTTGGAGTAGGGAGCTGAAAGGGAGAGGAGAACCAGCATGAGGTGACAGAGGTGACTGAAGGTTCATGCTCTGGAGCAACCAATGGTCCTTTTCTCCTTATTTCCCCAAGGCACCTACTCCTAGCTCCATTACAACACCAACAGCTCCATCCCCACACCAGAAAGACTCCTGCCACCTTCCTATACCCAAGAACTTGGGGACGCTGTTCCCACAGAGTACTAGAAATCAGGCGGCCAGAGAAACAGCGTTTCCCAGGAGCAGGTTGAACGCTGAGCCAAAGCTGAGGATACTTCAGGGGAGCCCCCAGCCCAGCCAGGAGCAAGTCTCAGTCCTGCCCCATGTGCCTCCCCATCCAGTACAGTATACAGAGGAGGCACCCATATGGGACCTGAGGACAAGGCTGCTGGCATCTCACATACCCAGCTCAGCATTCAAGCAGCACAGGCCACAGCCAGGTTGCCTCTGCACCCAGCTGTGAGCCTCCCCAACGTGACAAGGAAGGGACTAGATCCACCGGCAGCAATATTTAGGGGAGATGCAAGACTGGTCTGTCTCTAACAGAGAGCACTGAATTCAAGGAGAAACCCTGGCAGGGATGGAGAGAGAAAGAGATGCTCCACAGTGGAGAAAAGCATGATGGGGGACAACCTCACACTCCGGAGGAGACATGCAGGGACACCCCCACCCTCCATCTCTCACCTGCCACTTGCAGCATCACAGCCGCGCTGCTATAGTCGCTGACCCGGACAAAGCAGGTGAAGCTGCCTTCGTCAGAGATCTCCACGCGCCGGAGGAGCAGGGAGACATTGCCCTGGGCCAGCTGGTCGTAGAAGAGGGCCGTGCGGTTGGCGTAGCCTCCTCCCTGGTCAGCCAGCTGATCCTTGCCACCAGAGAAGCTGTGGACCAAGCGCTTGGTGTCCGTCAGCTGCCAGATGAGGCTCAGGTCATTCAGGCTGAAATTGGCCTCAGGGGAGAAGGCGCAGTGCAGGGTGGCATCTCGGCCAAACAGAGCCACCACAGGCTCATCCGGGACCTGGATCTCCATGGCACCTGCAGGAGGGTGGCAAGAGAGCAAAGGCACATGGAGATGAGACCCCTAGAAACACTCTGCTTTATATCTAAGCATAAAGAATTGAGAAGGGAGAAAACCTGCAAAGGATGGGTTAGCTTACTTTTCCGCAGGAGGTGGGGAAGAGGAGGGGAACTCACACCCATCTCTGGGACCTCAGAGCAGGAGCTCCCACCCTCTCCCATCCCTGCTGACATTATGCGCTTGCATCTGCACCGGCCCCGCTCTGCTGCACAGGGCTTTTTGCGGGATTGTTCTGGAGACGCAGAGGACACCTGCAAAACGCAGCTGCCTCTGGGGAGGAGGAGCAGCACAGCCTCCCAGAAACATGCAGCCACGGCTTACGGCAGGAAGAGCCAGGCTGCACGACCGGATGATACGACGATGACCAAAGCTGGAAGGTGGCTGGGATTTCCGCTCTACAACGATGCCCGCAGAAGAGATCCGAGAGCAGCCGGCATCTCAAAACCTTCCCCAGCACCGATTCCCAGAAAGGCCCACGCTGGTGACGACAGGAGAAGCAGTCCAGCAGCACACCTCGCATATCTCCCATCCCAGCCCTGGCCAAGCCTAGGCCCCGCTTACCGGGGACCAGAGAAACCAGCCCCCAGCACCCCGGCGAGCCTGGCCCAGTGGGAGGCAGGCAGGCAGGCAGGCAGCATGGCACATCCCAAACCTTGGGTATTGCTGCCCTCAGCTGTCCAAGAGCAGCAAGCGCTGCCTCTCGCAAGCACAGCTCTGCAGAGGGAGCTGGCAGCGAGCAGCAGCGACACCCAAACCTGGACCTCCACCACAGCTCCGTCGAGGGCTGGCTGGGTATTTACAGCTCGGACTCTCCACCTTGGTGACGTTCCTGCAATTCAGGCCACATCCTTGCCTGCCGGCTCTGCAAAAATCACTAGTGCCAAACCTGGCAGCACACGAGCTGCCTGCCCGCGCGCTCCTGTCCCCAGAAATGATGAGGACGCAGCTCCTCCTCAGCCCTGACCCTCGGCAGGTAGGGCCTAGAGGCCACCCCGACAGCGGATGCTGCATCGGACCGAGACAATTAGGCAACCGTTGAGGTGTCCAGGTGATGGAGGGTCTAAATCCCAGGCTGGAAGACTTGGGACTGCCTCCAGCATGGCCCGGAGGCTGCCGCACAGCATGGAGCACGCCGGCCGTGCAAACGGACAGAAAATCCCAAGGAGAGAGGTTCCAGCAGAGGGAGAGTTTTTAAAGAGGGCAGAATCACAGGGCAGACGATTATAAAGGCGTACAGGGGGGAGGACACTGTCAGGGAAGGCACCACGGGGGGCAGGAGTTAGGGGCAGGCCTGGGCGACGGGGCCGTTTGCACCGGACATCGCACAAAGCTGCCTCCCCGCAGGACGGGCGGGCAGCGTAGCGGTGTCGAGGGGTGAGAAGGGCCCTCTGAAAAGCTCCCTTGCTGCGGGAAACGCAGCCCGGCGTCTTGCCAGGGCTGCCCGCGGGGCATCGCACACAGCCTGGCGTCCCCCAGAAAAGGCAGCTCTGGGTGCCACCGCGGCCGGTCTCGCGGGCACTAGGTGGCACCAGTGCTCCAACGTGATGCCAACCCCGCCGCTGCGTCAGGGCACGATGCCAGCCACGCCGCGGCATGATGCGATGCCAATCCTGATGCTACATCAGGGTGCGATGCCAACCACGCCGCGGCACAGTGCGATGCCAATCCTGATGCTACATCAGGGTGCGATGCCAACCACACCGCGGCACAGTGCGATGCCAATCCTGATGCTACATCAGGGTGCGATGCCAACCACACCGCGGCACAGTGCGATGCCAATCCTGATGCTACATCAGGGTGCGATGCCAACCATGCCGCGGCATGGTGCGATGCCAATCCTGATGCTACATCAGGGTGCGATGCCAACTAAGCCATGGCATGGTGCGATGCCAGCCCCACCTCTGCATCAAGGTGTGATGCCAACTGCACCATGCTGCAGTGCGATGCCAACCCCACCATGCCAGGCTTGCATGCTGCATCGGCTGCTGGGCCTTCTGCCCTCTGCGCTGCCCTTGAACAGCTTTCACAGTCTGAAGCCAGCTCGCATGGGGACGAGCCCCAGCCAGGCACCTCCGCCACCCTCGCCCAAGCCCCACGTGCAACCTTCCCCTTGCGTTTGCGGCACTTGCCGAGCTGGCTACGGTTCACTGCAGAGGTGCAGATCTGACCCGCAGGCCCTCGCAACATGTCAGGACTTTCCCAGAGGATTTGGCTCTCCCCATCCCTGGGACCAGTCCTGGGGTCCCCCATAGGCAATGGGCAGCAAATGCCCCTCCAAAGCAGAGCCACGGAGAACAACAGTGCCTATGTTCACCAGTTCCCCTCCAGTCCCCCACAAGCTGCTAATAAGGGGAGGAAAAAGGGGAAAAAACTTGCCTCCGACCAGGGGAGGAGAACTGTGGGTATATCCGCATCTAGATTTTACATTCTGATCTCAACGGCCTCTCCAGGACAGAGCAAAGCCATTACCTACAGTAAATACCTCGCTGGGGATGAGGGCAGCAACATCCACCACGAGACATTAACTTTTACCGAAGAACCCGAGAAGGGAGGATGAGAGGAGCCGCGTGAAGGACGACTGCAGAGGAGCGCACGAGGGATGCGGGAAGGAGCTGGGTCGGATGAAGCCTGCCAGCGAAGGCAGACAGGCAGACAAGCCCTTTGCAGGGTCCAGCACAGCTTTCGGGCAGCCAGCCTGGTTCTTAGCAGACTCGACACGTCGCGTCTACCTCCAGCTAATAATAAATGCCGGTCGGTTTTAGGAACGTTATCTAGCCCGGCTGTAACCGCTGCCGGCTGGGGAATGTCCCGAAAGGATTCAGGCCCCACGCAGCGCGGACGTCACTCTCCCGGGCCGCGGTGTTACGCGTGGGTGCTGCCGCCTCCCAGGCGCACACCGCAGGCTCGCTGGACACGGTGCTTAGGGAGACCACATTAAGGCCAGGGCCAAGAGCAGAATCCCCCTGGCACCAGTCCACAGGCAGCCTGCAGGAATGGGCCGTGCCACGGCCACTGCCCGTGAGCAGCTCGGGATGCGAGAGCCCACGCTCCCAAAGCACGAGCAAAGCGGTGCCTAGAGCTGCCGGCGATGGCGTGCGTCCCTGCCCCGCAGGCTCGGGGATCGTGGCTCCAGGCAGCATCAGCACCGGCAGTGCAGCAAGGGGCTCTGGGAGCCTGGCCAGGGCACCGCATCCCTCTCTGCAAGCGGTCACACGCTGCTGGCAGGTCCCAAGAGCTGCAACGCACGGGGACAGCCCCAGGAGCAGAGGTGAAGACCTCATGAATTCACCCTGCTGTGCCTTCACCATTCAGCCGTAACACGTGCCACAGTGTCCCTTGATAAAGGGGTGAGCCAGAAGGACACGTGTGCCACGGAAAGCCATCACGGACACGAGACCATGCACCTGGGTGCAGCTGGAGGACTACGAAACAGCGAGAAAGGTCAGGCGCCCGCCCTCCCAGGTGTGACGGCCCCGGGCGCTGCCTCCAGGCGACCTGGCCGTGGGTCTAAAGCAGCTCTGTTGGGACGAACATCGCATTCGGGACGTCTCCTTCGGAGCAGCGACCGGCAGCCCGGACGCCCACGGCAGCCCCAGAGCCGCAGCCCCGCTCACCTGCCAGGCTGAAGGCCAGCGCTCCCAGGACGAGCAGCGGGCAGAGCATCTTCGGTGCGAGCAACGCCCCGGCGCCCTTGACACGGGGAATCCTCTCGCATGCGGCAACCACCCCGAGCTGAGGAAAAACAGAACAAAGCAGGGAAACGGTGAGCAATCCCAGCGGGAACAAGAGGCAGCGAGCGGGAGGCTGGCAGCCGACATCCTAGGAGAAATGAGGCCAGCGGTGCCTCCTCTCCCGTCTGGTTGGACCGAGCTGATTTCCAGGAGGCCTCCAGCCACCCCTGTGCTGCCTCTAGTCCCTCTCCCACCCCCAGGCACCGCGTCCGCCCGGAGCAGGCGCTGCGGGCTGGGATTCCTCCCACCCGGCTCGCGAGTTTGCTTCAGAGCCAGGCAGCTCCGAAGGGGCGCTGCTCCGGGGGCCACAGCCCCGCTCGCCCGCAGGACGAGACCTCTCAGGCCCTGATTCACCCCGTGCACGAGCCGGAGGGGTCCTCGAGCACGGCTCCGACACCCCGCGTCCGGCCTCGGGGCTCCCGGCCCCGCTGGCGCCCTGCCTCGCTCCGGCGCTGGAGCCGCCATCCCCACGCGCCTCCCTCCCTTCTTCCCCCGCTCCCGTCTCCGGGAAGCGTCCCCGCGGCCTGCTCGGAGGCGCTTGCTCGACGCAAGCCATCCGTTCCCCCCGCGGCGGCAACGGAGCAGCCGGGGGCGGCGGAGGACTCGCCTCCAGCCGGGCCGCCGCGCCGCCCAGCACGCGTTAGCCGGAGCCCATCCGCCCGCGGCGAGGCAGCTGGCGGCGAGCCGGCTCCCGCGCCGGCGACGCTCGGCCGGCACCCGAGGGGCAGCGTCCCCGCCAGCCGCTTCTCCTCCCCGCTTCGCTTCCGGGCGCCGCCTTTCGGCGCTCTTCCCCGCGGGGCTCGGCGGCTGCCTCGCCGCCCTCCGAGAGGCAGCGCCAGCCCCTCGCTGGCGCTGCCCTCAGTTGCTAAGAAGAGATTAGGTTTGCAGATTCCTGGCTCCGACAGCGGTCCCGGGCCTGCGGCGCTTCCCCCCCCCCCGGCTGTCACGGCACAAAAATTTCCACCCCGGGCTACGAAGGCCGAGGCTGCCTCGAAGCTCGGGAACGAAACGGGAGCGCCGCGCGGCCGCAGCGAGGGCCAGGCTGCCCGGCCCCGGCTGCCTCCGAGCACCCTCGCCGGGGAGGGGAGGATTAGGCCCCTGGAATTGGGCACCCGCCCCCTGCCCTCCCCGGAGTCGCGGGAGGGCCTAAGCCACCTCCGCGGTGCCCCAGCGGCACCCCGAAGCGGCCATGCTCAGGCGACCCTCTCCCTCCCTCCATCCCGCGGCATCGGCGGCGCCTCGGTCGCGGCTGCCGGCCTTTGCGGGCTTCGGTCTCTCCTGGCGCCGGATCCTGCGAGGCAGCTCACAAGAGCAACGAGTTCGGAGGGTCTCTGAGGCAGAAACGGCTGCGTCCAGCGACCTCCTCACCAGGAAACGCCAGGTGCCTCCGAACGCACCGCCGCGCTCCTCCCAAATTCGGCAGCGGCGGGCTCAGGCTCCTCCGCGCCCCCCACGGCCCGGAGCCGGCGCGGGCCGGGACGCGCTGAACGCGCGGGGCCCCGGCACTGCTCCGCTCCCGTGAAAGGAGCTATTCACCTTGCCCGGCGGCGCGGCCAAAGCCCAGCTCCAGCCTCTTCCGTCAGCCTCGAGCTCCCCGCGCCGGCGCCAGCCCCAGCGCTTCTCACCGTATTCAGGCAGGTCGCTCGGAAAAGAGAGACGTGTCCCTTCCTTCGGCTCTTGCTCACCTAAAAGCAGCCCCAATGCCTTCCTGGGGACCAGTGTCCAACTGCGCTAGGTTCCAGCAATAAAAGGCAGAAGGTCTCTGAATCCCGGGCGCGAGCCCATAGCGGAGACGCGCAGCCGGCAGGCCACGGCGCCCCGGAGAGCCCCTGTCCCCAGGCACTTGCAGCTAGTCCCCAGCTCCCCCCAGCACCCAGACACCTGGGGAACAGCCCCAAACGGACAGACCTCCAACACCAGACCCTAAGCTTCTTTAGACCTTCACATCCCCAGCTCCCCCCTTTCTGAGCTCAGACGGCGATTCCCACCTACCCGGCTTCCCTTCCTGGGAAATCAGGGCGCTGAGAGGATGGGAGGATGGCACGCATGCCCGGTATGAGGATCTTCACGCCTGGGCCACCCAGCCTTGGACCTCCCTCCCGATCACATTTTACACCCGAGGGGGTTTGCCCACGGGAAGACGAGAAGCAACGCCGCACCGCGGCTCTGCCTCGGCACTGCCCGCCCGAAGACCGCCAGGCGCTCGACAAAAGGACCGAGGGGAAACCGAGGCACGGAGCAGCGACCCGGCGTGCCTGACGTCACCCTGCGGCCGTCTAGAAGGAGCAGCTGGCTCGTTCTCCCCCCGAAGCCCAACGCGCTCGCCCCCGCGGCCGCCCCGCTTTCCACCCACTACCTAGCAATTGCGGTCGCAGGGGGAGAGCGGAGCCGACCGTCCGCTCTCCTTCCTTTCGAGGCGCGAGGCTCCCTGTGGGAGAGCAAACGGCCGGGTCGCGCTCTTTAATCACCTCCCCAGCCTTTTCCCAAGCAGGCGAGCAGAGCGCCGGCCCCGGTGCCGAAGGCGAGCAGACAGGAAGGGAGGAAGTCACGGTGGGAGAGGGTGATGGGGCACCGGCACGTCACGCTCGCCTGCCCGGGCAGCTCCGCACAAGGGAAGGGAAACAGTGAGTCATCCCTCATGCTTGCACTTGGAGCTCTTTCCTTTTCCACAGATTTTCACCAGCGGATGCAGACGGCAAAATGCTTCGGTGTGCAGAAGTGAGGCAGCGTACCCACGTGGAGAGCTCGGAGCAACGTGCCAGGGGCCAAACCCGGGGCTTGGCTGCAGGAGATGTGGTGCCTGTTCCCAGCTCTCCTCCTGGTTTGGGAAAGCCATCGCCCCTCCCCCTGCCTCAGTTTCCCCACCTGGGACTTTGAAACAGAGAAGACGCAGTGGAACGGGGTAACTGGGGAGTCAGCTCATCCCTAGGGCCCCTTTCCCAGTTCACCCCTGTGTTCACTAAAGCAAAACCAACTGAAGGAGCACCCCATGACATACTGCGTGGATTGGGTTTTTCTTGCAAACGCCGCTAGCACAAATTAATTCTGGTGATGCTATGACCCACGCACAACAGAACTCCAAACTAAACTACATGGTTTGGCTACATGACCCAAAAGTCCTGCTGGGTCCTCTCAAAGGAGAGAGCAGCACAGCTCCATGCTGCCAAAAACCCGAGCAAGACAGAGCTCAGGAAGGGCAGTCCCAGGTGGGATCAGGATTGGGATTTCCCCCTCAAGACCTCCAGGAGCCAACGGCAGAGGAGCCTGCAAGCCTCATGAGAGGGGACAGGGCCTCAGAAGGACACGCGACAAGCTGCAGGGAGCTTTCCTGCTCCCTTGATTCCGCTTCTGCTGTGCAGAAGACAACAATCTGGCCTACAGTGGTTCCTTCAGGAGGTCCGACGTGGCTTGAAAACCAAGCCCCAGAGGCTTCCAGCTGGGCACCCAGAACTACCGGTCACTTGAGAACCATTTGCCTTAAAGACAGAGGAGAAAACATGTCCCAAGCCTATAAAGGGCTACGATAAATGCCTGGGGAAGGAAAGAGCCCTCCACGGCTGGAGCACAGCTCTCGCCCTCTGATAAGGGTGTCGGGCCCGGGCACACAAGCCTTTCCCGTGACGGGTTCACACTTCCATACACGATGGGGGTTGGCGGCAACCTCTGCTCACCCGATCGAGTTCACGCCTGCATTGGCGCTGCACAGGGCGACAGCTCTCCAGGGCATCGGCAGAGGCCTGCTGCCCACCAGGACCCGTGGGCTGAGCCAGACCATGAACCGCTCCAGCTGGCTACGGATGTAGCCACCAAAGGCCACCCAGGCTTCACGCTGTCACAGAGAGCATACTCCAGCAGCATCCCTAGATCCGCACACTCCCTCCCCACTGCTGGGTACAAAGCAAAGCCCCAGAGAGATCTACACCTTGGTCACGGCCGGGAGAGCGCAACCCCTGCTCTCATGCCTAAAACACAGCAGGAAGGAGCAGAGGAAGGAAAAGCATGGGAGCAGCTGTGGGCAGGGGGAAGAAAGAGTCCCAAACCCTGTCTCTGGTTCTAGAAAAGGCCAGTCTCACTCTTCTGTGACTCACTTCCCCTTCTCCTGCAGAAATACTACCCTGTTTCACATGGGCTCAGCAACTCATGCCCCTGAGATACCACGAGCCAGCAAGGAGCTGCAAGATCTCCCCTAGTCTGCACCACCGCTGTTTCTCACAGCACGAGAAGACATGAAGTTCATGTAGGCATATGTTAGGGTCATAAATTTCCAGTTTATGCATGCTGCATGTTGAAGGGTTTCCAGATGCCCTTCAGAGGAACATGTGATTCTTTCTACACTAAAACTCCCAGCCAGGAGGGGGACCCGCTCCAGCCGGCGCCCTACTCACAGCCACGCGATGCATCCCCTCGGCCTGCGTGCGTCAGCCCACGGGCACCGCAGCCCCGGGCGACACGGCCGAATGCTGCACCCTCCGCAGGGGCTCTGCAGCCCCTCAACCGCAGCTTTGGTTGCAAGCGAAGGAGAAAAGGAAAAGGCTGTTACCGGCAACGCGGGGCAAATGAGAGAGGAACTGAGTCACCTAACCCCAAAGACAAGTTTTTGCATGGGTATTAAAAAAAAACTCCAAGTAATCAGCAGAAGAGAGACCCCCGGTATCTCAGATCCAGGTCCTGATTGCTGTAGGTCAAGTAGTAGTTAACGCTGCGAACGACTCCCTTGGAAGAGCTGCAAGCCAGGAGGGCTGAATCTGATCCTACAGAAACACAATGACTACTTAAGTCACATTACAAACCATATGTAAACAATTAACAGCCTGGGCAAGCAACATCTACAGAACATGTGACGGCTATTACAGAGGGACCGCAGGGAGCATACGTCACAATTCCCCACTCACTATTTACCAACACGCAGCAGAAACGCTGCTTTTCAGAAACGCCCGGATTATGAGCCACCTCTCAGTCTGAGAAGAGCTGAGGTGCAACGGAAACCTCCACAGGAACGGCATCCGCAACATCCGGGGCACATCAGTCACCTTCCTGCTGCGGTCAACCACAAAGCTGCAGCGAGGCATTGCTGAGACCCGGCAGAAGATACACGATCTTCAGCAGAAATCCAGCACACAACATATCTTAAGTAAGTGTGCACCAAGAGTAGAAGGTCCACAGACATTTGAGCTCCATCTGCATCATCTACTGCTGCAACCAAGGGGGAAGAAGCTGTCCTCACCCCCAGGTCTGAAACAGACCCAGTTTTGGCAGGTCCCTGGGCAGAGGTCCCTGCTTGGCTTTCTCTCCATCGCTTCCCCAGGATTTATGCCAGCAAAGAGCCCCACATTTGTTCTAGACCCAACAGTGATTTCATGCTCCAGAAAAATTCTGCCATCCATTTTTAGTTCCCACTCAACCTCTCACCAAGCAGCAGGAGAAGTGTTGGCAAGAAGCATCCTGCTCCCAAACTGGAGCAAAGCGGGATCCTAAAGGGAACGTGGCTCAGCAGAGACACGTCCCGACTGCACTTGAAAGGATGGGCAGAGAGACAGGGAGCGCAGGGATCTGGAAAGCTAATTCGTCCTCCGCCCAGGCTGGAGATATCAAGCATGATCTTTGGCAACGGCGGTTGAACGAAAGGGACAAATTATCCTTTTGTTCATCCTGAGAAAAGGGGAACAATTATTTCCTCAGCTCTGAGCTCATTTTTTATCTCATCCAGTTATACACTGTGGTTTTCTTAACTACACAAATTAAATACAGGGTTTAAAACTGGATATATTAGCACACCAATCCAGGATGCCTCCCTTCCTTGCCTCCAAGCTCACCTCTGCCCAGAGCACAGCCTTCCAGTAACGATCGCTTTGGGACCATCGCCTTCTCCCTTCCCTCCTGCTGCGGCTCCCAAGCGCCTCCCGCTCCCCCTCGCTCCCTCCCAGCCCTGCCGAAAGCGGCCTTTCCTCCTGGGCACCTCCAACGGCTCCCTGTGTCGCAGAAACCGCGCAGGAGCTTGGGGCAGAAGCGCCGGGAGGAAGCGGGCATGGGAACAGCAGCCAGCTCCCGCACTGCTCCCCACGGCCACTCCGTGCATTTGAGTGCCAGGCCAGGGAGACACGCTGACAGGGACGAGCCAGCGTGTTGCCTTGGGTCAGCAGCACCAAGACGAGGGTAGGGAGCCACGGACATCTTTCTGTCCCCTGTTTGTACAGCGCCTAGCACCGCAGTCCAGCTCCAGCACACCCGGGCTCCCCGGCAGGGTTTTTAGGATTCGGTTGCATTTCTTTAGCGCTTTCCACATGCGGAAGAGCCCCGATGGAGGCAGCTCAGAGGAGCCGTCTGGGGAGAGGCTCCCCGACGGCGCGGGCAGGGCGGGCAGGGGTAGGGCTAGCACGCAGCAGCGGTGCGGCCCCGCTCCTCCCCAGCTCCCCACGCCCCAGTGACCCCACGGCAGGCAGGCAGAGGCGGAGGAGCGGCCTTGCCGCCTGCCTTCGGAAGCCGCCAGCCGTCTCGCCTGCGCCGCTCTGAATGAAGCATCTGTGTCTCGAAACCACCGGAAGGAGGAGGAAAGCGAGCTTGCGGTGTCGTAGAGCTGCCGCTAGGAAAGTCAGTGGCAAGCACTGATTTTTGTGCCTCCGGGCCCGGCCGCGCAAATTACGCGCTGCTCGCTCTCGGGACGCGGCAGGAGCGCGGGAGGCCGGGGCCGCCCGGCGCAGCCCGAAGCGTTCGCGCAGCCCTCGGGGCGCCTCCTGCCTCCCGCCCAGCCGCAGCTAAACCCAGGCGCGTCGCTGCTCGAGGCGCCGCTCGCCGAGCGCGGCCTTCCCCGCCCGCCGCGCTCGCTGCCGCCGCCAAGCCGCCTCGCAGGGATTTCCACGCGCTCCGCAGCGCCGCCGCCGCCGCCGCCGCCGCCTCCTCCCGCAGCGGCGCGGCTCCCGCGGCCGCGCCCTTGTGCCGCCGCCGCCGCCGCCTCCCCCCGCGCTGCCCCCCGCCGCGCCAAGCCCCGCGAGGCCGCGCTCGCTCCCCCCGCCGGGGGGCAGGTGCGGAGGGCAGCGCGCCTGCGGGGCCCGGGCGCCGCCGCGCAGCCCCGGGCAGCCGCGGCGATTCCCGCGGCAGCGCCCCGCGCCCCAGCTGCCGCCACGTCCCCGGCGCCCCCCGCCCCGCGGCGGGCAGCGGCAGCCCGGGCACTTACCGCGGCCAGGCGCGGAGCGGCGCGGAGCGCGGCAGGGCAGGGCCGGCCCGGCTGCTGCCGCCCGCGGGAGCGCCCGGCGCGGCCCCGGCTCGGCTCGGCTCGGCTCGGCTCGGCTCGGCTCGGCGCGGCGCGGCCCGGCCCGGCCGGCAGCGCGGCCCCGGCTCGGCTCGGCCCGGCCCCGGGGTGGCGGCCCCGGCCCTGATTGGCTGCGGCCGCTTCCTGCCGGGGTCCCGCCGCGCGGGGGGGCCGCGCCGGGCGCGCGGAGCCGGGGGCGGCGGGCGCGGGGCAGCGCCGAGGCGGCCCGAGCCCCCGCGGGGCCCTTGCGGCGGCGCCGGGCCTCGCCGGCCCCGCTGCCCGCAGGCACCGGCCGCCCCGGACCGCGCGGGGCCCCGAACCGAGCCGGGGCGAGGAGGAGGCGGCGGTTACGCGTGCACAGAGCGACCGCGGCCGCCGGCAGCGACGAGCAACATGGAAGCGCACGAAGCGCATGATGCAAGAGGCGCCAACGAGGGCGTCCCCGTCCCCCGGGCCCCTCGTCCTCTCGCTTGCTCGCCGGGGCGGATCGGGGAGCAGGGGGACGCGGTCGGCCTGTGCACACGCAACCCGCCGCCTCCTCCTCACCCCTGCTCAGTTCGGGGTCCCTTGCGACCCCCCGGCAGCATTTCCCACGCACAAGGTCCGGGGCTGGCTGCACCCGGCTCTGCTTTTGGAAAACCCGTCGGGCAAAGCAGCTCCCCTCCAGTATCCATGCTGCGCGCAGGGACCACAGTTCCCCTGGAAAAGTTAACAGCAGGGCCCGGTTTAGTTCCCATCTCGCAGCGGTTTGGGGGTTTCTCCTCCTGCCAGCCCCGCTTTCTCCTTCGGGAGAGGAGAAGATGGGAGCAGGAGGAAGGGCCGATGGGAAAGGGAGAAGAGCAGGGCACAGGAACACCCCGCTCGCACCACCACGACACCCTTCCCCGGGATGCCCGTCTCCACGGCAGGCACCCGCGTGGTGGATGCGTTTCCCCCAAGGAAGCAGCTCCATGTTTTTAACCTGGTTTCTCCAAGAAAGGCAGCAGGGCCCCGGGCCCTGGCAGCTCCCCGGGCCCCGGCAGCTCCCCGTGGGCAGCACAGCCACATCAGTGGCACAGTCGTGTCCGGGAGGCCACGTTCCCGCAGCCAGGTGCCCAAGGCAGAAATGACAGACCCAAAGCTCTAAGGAGGAAGGAAGTTCCTCGCCCCTCTGATTACAGAGGGAAGCTGCAACCAGTCAACCTGCAGAGCCCAAAACTACAAAGCAAATAAAAATAACCTGAAACGTGCTATATTTAAAACCATGTGATTCATTCTTCTTTTTTTTCCTCCTGCGGGCAAGGAAGAAGTTAAGATTTTGCAGCGAGGGAAGCGGCAACGAGGCTGCCGGTCTTGGCCCAGGCGCCGTGGGTGACAGCAGCCAGGAGGCTGGAGGAGGAAGCGAGCGGGCTTCCAAAGCCGGCAGCTGAAGCGGCAGCTCAGATGTGCCCCGCGAAGCGGGAGCCTTCCTCCTGCAGCACGCAGCTCTGCTCCCATCAGCCTGGGAAGGCACAGCGAGTGTCTGAGCACCGGGAGCTTGCTCAGAGTGGAGGGGGGAAAAAAAAAAAAAGTAAAACCCCAAAAAGGTACTTGGAAATGCAGGCAGATTTTCAGCATCAAAACTCAACTGAAAATTTAAATTATGACTCTTGCAAGCCTGTTCCTAATTAACAATGAAAGGGCTTCCAGCAAGGAACTTAAAATAGTAAATGTTCTCTGCTCAAATGATTATTTTTGACTAATTTTCCTTCCTCAAACCCCGAAGTACCTAAGGTATGTGCATAAGAAATGTGCATAATAATGAAGCTGGCAAAGAAAAAAAAAGAAAGAGAGGCAAAGAAAAGGCTGCAATTTGCAAGTCTAATTTCACAGCCAGCCCGAATGTGATCAAGGAGAGGCGGGATAGCCGGATTGTGGCACCCCGGCAAATCTGGATCCAGCTGATCCGTAGCCCCAGCGTGCCGCAAAGGGCACGGCCGAGAGCGGGGGGAGAAGCCCCACGGCTGTGGGTGCACAAGCACAGATACCGCTGCAGGATCCTCGGACATAAGATGAAGAAATTAGCTCTGGACCTTCTGCTGCAGACCTGGAGCTCACAGCTGTCAAGGTAGTGGTGTTATCACCTCTGGGTTTATCACAGATTTAGTGAAGATGGCGATACAGCATGGTCACAGCGAGCAAATCTTACTGCACATTTGTTATTGCTCAAGTCTCGGTTTCTCATCAGAGGTTCTCTTAACTCCCGGAGAGGTGTCCCAACTCAAGGGGACATCCGCCGCCGCGCAGGAGAGCTCTGTGGGCTCTAGGCTGCAGCGCTGGCTATGGGCACAGTCTGACTCGTGGTTGTACGGTATCTGGTGTGGAGATGTACCTTTTCTGTTGATCTCATGCCCGTTTCTGGCCTCACCAGTTGCAACCAGTATCTCCTAGTTGCTCCTGGTCAGCCCTGGGCACTGTCAGTTATTTGCGGTCAGATGGGCCCGAGGTCAGGGTGAGGGGGTTTTGTTGCGCTCCACCACAGCGGCGCATCCGTCTTTGGCACGTGGCATCTGCACTGCTCTCGGGCCTGCCAACCCCGCCGTAAATCATGGTTTTCCTGCGCAGGGAGCAAGGAAGAGGTAAAAGCGGCGGGTCCCAGGGGCAGAGCCGTTTCTAATCCGTGAGACGCGGTATCGGCACTCACTGCTCCAAGTCTGTTTTCAAGAAAATGGTCTGTGCCCGGAAAGAACCGACCCAGAAGCCAAGGAGAAGAGGAAGCCAGATGCTCACGCAAGGAGTGTTGCAAGGGTGCTGAGCACCAGCGCACGGAGCATTGCAAGGGCGGAAAGCAAAGGATCGCAAGGGAGCAGGAAGGGGGTTTTGAGGCTGCTCCGAAGCGGGCCGGGGCTGAGCAGCGAGCCGTCCCCGGAGCAGATGCTGCCGGCACACTACCCTAGCACTGCAGAGCCTTTCTGGATGAGGCCACACCTGAGACAGCATAAATCCTGCTCGCTCATGAGCGGCAGCGCCAAAGCACATTGGATGCGCCCACCCCGAGACGCAGGGTCAGCACTAGGAAGGCTGACTCACTCCCCGCTGGCTGCGTCCAGATGTTTTAGGTCTGTGCACGTGGCACGGTGGGAAGGAGGCAGCTTTGGAGAGAGCTCAGCGTTCCTGCGGCAAACGACACTCGTTCCCAGGCGGCGAGCCCGGCAATGCGCTCCAGATGCCCGAAGCCACCGGGAGGCTAGCAAAACTGCAGGGCCCCAATGCCAACCGCTGCAATGACCTCGCGGGGAGCAGGATTGGCACCCCCAAACCAACTCCTGGTGCAGGAGCACCCGTGCAAGGAAGGGCTGGGAGTGCAGCTTTTGCTGTTGGAGCAGACGCTGCAGGACGAAAAGGCGCCTTTCGGTTCTGCCGTTGGGCTGAGCCGTGCACCAGGCCCCTTCAAGGATCCTCCCTCCCCCAGCCACAGAAAATGACTTTTCTTCCCTTCTTTCCTCCCCCTTCGTTTCCATATCCCTCCCAGGCTCCCCCGCCAGCCAGCCCAGCCCTGCAGCTAGCAGCACCTACAAGACAGCGTTTCTTGTGCTGCCACCACCTCTGGTCTCCAGCAGCCCCAGCGAGGCTGAGGGAGGCCAAAAGAAAAGCAGATTTTCTCCAAAATCTGAAAAACACAAGAACTGCTCCCCCAAAGGCATTACCCCTCTGGGCAGCACGAGAGCCTGTCACTGCAGCATCCTCTGCTGTCCCAGAGCCATCCTCATCCCTGCCAGATAGCAGGGGCTGGTCCCACCTCATCTTCCTTTAGCTGGGCTGCGGGTGCCAGGCTGGAAGGGAGCAGTGTGACCATGTGCTCCTTCCCCCCTCCGATGTGCTTTCACTCCCTCAACCTGACCTCCCTGTAAACAGCACGTATGCAGGGGCTAATTGAGCGTGCACGGATGACTATGAGTCAACCATCTCCCCCCCATAAATAGGGGGCAGCCCAGAGCCCCTTGAGCTCTCCTGCACGGCAGCGGGCTGCACGGCAGAACCTCCTCTTGAGCGGGGACGCTCTCAAGGTTACTCCTCAAGGCTGAGAGATTCCTCCCCCGCAGCAGATCCTCAGTAAGTGATTAACAGCATGCTGAACTTCTGCAAACTTTGCGAAACTCCGCCGAGTTCTCTCTGATTAATTGTGCACCTAATCCCTTAGACAAACTGTTGACCAAGTCTGAGACTAGGATCAGATCCAGCCACACCTAGGCTCCTCTCCGAGGGGGAGTTTGGAAAGCAAGGGGGTCCAGTCTGAACCTCGTGACTCAACAGGAGGGTCTCCGTTGCACATGCATCTGACCCTGTCCTTCATGCAGGAAATAACTGAGTGAACCTTGCCAATCGAACCTCATTAAATCATTCTTATTTACAATTGAACTTTAAGTCGCTGTCTTACCACAATAAACACAGTGCTGCTTCCCTCTTAGAGTGAAGTGCATCACTCCTCCACAACAAGCAGGCAGGGATATTGCGCCAGCAGAACACGAGACCAAAGAAACGCCCCACGTCCAGCGCCGACAGCTTTGCAAAACGCATCTCCCTGCACTGCATGTCCAGCGACTGCAGGCACCAGGTGCCCCGGCTCAGCTCCGGCTATTTGCGCTTTCCAGTGGAGGCCAAGCAGGAGATGGGGGCAGAAGCAGGGGCTGCACGGCCGCCCCGACACAGGGCGAAGGTCCCACAGCACGCACTGCATCTCAATCTCCCAGAAAAATGTGTTCGGTTCAGAGCAGTTAGCGGCCTGTAAATATTAGGAAGGTATTTTCTTATCAGAGAAAGGGTTTTTTTTCCAGTAATACTTCTGCAAGATTCTTCAGTATGGCTTTGCTCAATATATGCTTTGAAAAAAGTAATTTCCCTAAAGCCTTTCCTTAATGCATTTTCCTCAATCAACTCTAAAAAAACCACATTGCAACAATAAGCAAATCCCATTTAGGCAGCACAGCAGAGTGCTATTTCCAAGGCGCCGCTGCCATTCACTCCCCAAACACCTGGAATTCAGCACAAAACAGCACAGCCAGCCTTGCGCACACCCACGCAGGAGATCGAGTGGACTAAAGACCCGGGCAGGGCCAAGGAGGAGCTGCAGCACTGTGTGGTGGGATCACCATGTTCCAGGAAAAGGCGGTTACGCTACCGTCCCGCCATGCAGAACTTCAAGAGGTGTCACGTTGGCAAAGAACGAGTTGCACACAGAAAACAAGTTTGCCTGGCCGTTAGGTATTCAACCTAGTGGCACTCAAGACTCGCTGCAAAGGATACGTGCTGTTCACAGCTCATGTGCAACGCGAGCCTCACCTAGCACCTGCACAGAGTGGTTAAATGCCAGCTCAGTCATGCACATGACGCTTCTATTTACAATTTAAGGCATGTGAAGTTGGCAGAACCTTATAGCAAGGCAGGACCGAGCTTATGCAAGCCTCCAGGCTTTCTCCACAAAGCACATACGTAATGTAACCTTAATCTGTTGGGCGAATGGCTCTAGAGAGCTGAGCCTCCAAGGCTGCGTTGCATCCTGGTGCCCTTTGGACCGTGGCTCCCAGCTAGGAAATGCCTGCCAGATATCCTGCAGGACTTGGCGCAGCAGCACGGCAGGCCTTGCTTGGCAGCCGCCCGCACCCAGTCGTTGCTCACCATCTGCCGTTTGGGCTCCTGAGGGTACAGCCCGCCAGCAGCACACAGGCACGCCGTGCCAGAGGGCAGCGGTCCTCTCCTGCCCAGCGTCCCCACCTTGCCAGCAAAAGCCTCCAGAGCCGCAGGAGTATGAGGGAAGCAGCATCCCCTAAAGGCAGAAAGGGGCCCGCGATGCCGTTAGCATCCCTGCTGATAGACACTAACGAATTTCCCTTTCAGACCTCACCAACCGGGCAAACAAGGTGCGGATCCCACTGGCTGGCTTTCCATCTTCTCCCCAGGAATGGGCTAGTTCACTGGCAAACTTTAAATCAAGTCTGAAATGAGGTAGAAGACTAAGGGGCAACTCAGGTCCTATTGGTTTGTGGGAAGTTCAGTGGAGGAGGGAGGCTGAGGGCAAGGCAAGCTGTCCCAGCAACTCTCCATGCCCTTGGGAGCAGCCAGCTCTCATGGCGGCACGTGTTGTCCACCCATCCCTGGGCCACCCTGCTCTCTCCTAGCCATCATTGTCCTATAGCTTGTCCAGAGGGGTCATGGGGGAGATGGAGTTAATACAATGTGGGAGAAGGGACACTTGGGGGGGAGGGGAAGTGACAGAAGTGAGGGGGAGCCAGACAACCCCCATGGTGCTGCTCATGGGGCAGCTGGTGTCAGGAAGCAGAGCACTGGGGCACAGCCATCTCCAGGCTCACCCACACCCAGTGTGGATCGATGGACCTGCAGGACCTAGAGCATGGGGTGAGGGATGCCCATGTTCATGCCAGGGTGGTTCTTCCCATGGTGAACCAGCCCCCAGGAGCAGGGGGCACTGTGCACTCCCAGATGGCGTTGGCCATGCAAGTCTCAGCAGAGACAGGAGCTCCTCCATTGCTTCTGCAAAGTGCTCTTGTTCCTCCAACATTGCGCTGTCACTGCTAACCATACCCAGCCTGCCACCACATCCTCCCCCTGGCAGGCAAAGCTTATTTTTGGAGCCCACCTTGTGCTGCAGAGAACAGAGCTGATCCAAAAAAAGGCCCTTCCCAAAGCAGCAGCTTCATCTCAGCACCATCTTCCTCCTCATTCTCTTCTTCCTCCGATGCGGTTGCCAGCAAGGGAATATGGCAACTGCAAAAAAAAGATCACCACTAAGCTCATCTGTGACTGATGCTTTAGGCTTATAAATTGCAGCTGTCCCATGGCAACATGTCAAACGTATCGTGCACAAGTTGCTGCGTTCGCACCATTACCCACATCGCAGTCCTACCCGTAGCCATCTGTTTGGAGCCGGGCCTCTCGACAGGTGGCTAGTGGGATGGCAAGAGGAATCATGAGCTTTTTAGGAGCTCTTACCGCCTGGGATACACTGCCTTTCTCCCAAATACCCTGCCACCTGCTTAGGAACAGTCCCACCAGACCTGAGAGCGGGCTGAGGCAGGAGATTCCCACTCATGGGTCTGAGCAAAGACAACGTTCAGGATGAATTAAAAATCAGCTGCTCGTTCCCCCACGCTCGGGCAGCAGCCTGACCGCCCAGGGAGCCTTGGTGGAGGTCTGCAGCAGAGACCCCCCCATCCCGCAGCAGGACACCCTAGAGACCAGCAAGGGGCCCACACTAAACCCCACCGCGGTGACAAGCAGCTTTGGGACAGTTATTTGAGCTTGTGCAAACATGCTCCTCTAGCAGATTTTCTTCAAACCTTTAGCCTTTGGCTTGTTTGCACAGTGCTCAGACCAGCCCTGAAGCAGGGGTCAGCAGAAAACTGCAACACCCCCGTGCCTCCGCACCCCCCCGTCTGTCCCGGCTTTCTCTGGAGCCCACACGTCGCACGTGGGAGTCCGGGGGGCCACGCGGTTTCCAAACCACCGATTTCCCAAGGCCCCAGCGCCACGGGGCGCAACGCTGCCCCTCGCCAGCGCAGGCTGCATCCCCTGCTCCCAGGGAGGGGACCAGCCAAAGGGTGGCATGATGCTCCCCATCGAGGGGCTGCTGCTCGCAGCTGCCCAGGCCCCCCGGAGCACCCACCAACCCCGCTGCTCCTCGCACCCTGGGCTTGCCGGAGCAGCACCTGGCCCCAGCACCCGGCCCTGCTCCCCAGAGGCAAAGCAGCCACAGCTTCCAGCCATGACCTCCAGGGATGAGGTTTCCAGCCTCCCTCCCACTCTTTGGGGCTCACAGACAGGTTTCCTCTCAGTGCTAAGCCCAAATTTGCTTTTCTACAGATTAAGCTCTTCCTGGTCCCACTCCTGCTTTGAAAAAAAGCCAAGTTCCCTTTCACGTGCCAGAAGGTGCCCATCCTTTTTCGGGCAGCTCTTTTCTAGACTAAACAACCTCAGTCGCTTCACCTTTCCCTGGAGGCTGTGCTTTTTTAAAACCTCCGGTCTCTGCGGTTTCCTTCTGGATTTTCTCCAATTTGACCGTGTCATGTCTGACAGCCAAGAGCAGGCACAGGATCTCGGCTGAGGGCCCATCCGTGCTGAGCAGAGCATGGCCACCACCTCCCTTTTCTGTAGGGTCCCTCTTAACACGTCCCTTCCTCTCCCTTAGGGGCTGCCCTAGCCAGTTTATCATCTTTTTTCCCCCCCAAAAAACCTAGTTCTGCTTTCTAAGAGCATGCCAGAGGGAGGTTTCAGACTTTCCACTGGAATTGGCTTTTCCCCCTCCCCATGCTTCCCTAAAAGGGTAATTCAAACAATTTTAATTGTACATTATTTTCTCTCTGAATTGTCCCTCTGGATAATTCGTCCTCTTTCAGCCTAGCTCTGGGGAGTACAATCTTATCTTTCAGCTCCAGCAATGCTGACAATTTCCTATCTTCTGACGCCTTCTGCTCGTCACTATGTTAGGGCTTTGTTATTTCATTGATTAAAGCAAAATTGCTTTTTGCTGCAATTTTACTGCAATCTAACCCAGAAATGCCCAAAGAATCATAGTCATCTTTCACAATGCTCATCTGTTCGCTGCTATAAGAGTCCTCCCTGCTCAGTCCGAGGCTCCTCCAATTCTGTACCAGCCGTAATGTTTGCCATCAATTAAACCTCCCCTATTGACACTCCGCAGAGCTTTTGTAGGTGAGATACTGAAGATATTCAGTTGAGCCCATGGTTACTCACCGCTATCCCTGTTGTTCATTTTCCCCTATTGAAAAAAACCTCTTCCACAGAAATTGCTTTTTTTGTGCTTGCATCCAGAAGCTTTTCCCAGCCCTCTCTGCTGCAGCTTCCTCAGCTGCTTTTGCCCAGGGTGCAAGAAGCTCCAAAGCTCAGACCTTTTCCCTTACAACACACTGCATTACATCCTAAAATTCACCCATGGGAAATATCCAACCTGTTTTCTTCCTCCCATTCAACTCAGTGCTAGTCCACAGTACGGACTGACACGGTCCCAGCCCTGAATCCAGCTCCTGGGCCGAGGCCCAGCTCAGCAGCAAGGCAGGACCAGGTATGGGCTCACCAGCACAGCCCAGGCCAGGGGGCCAGGCCTGAGCTTAAATGCAGCCCAGGAGCAACGGGCAGAGGGTGGTGGGGTCCCAGGTGAGGCTGCTCAGGCCATTAAGGGCTGTTAGTGCACTCGGGGCCCTGACACCAGAGAGGCTGGGGGCTGGATCTGCCGCCCCTCCTTCCCCATGGTCGCTATCTGGTTTTGGTGTCGTGTTCTCAAGGGAGAAGGGAGCCTCAGGTTTCGTCAAATTGCTTTTGTTGAGCTGTTGCATCCCTAGTTAAAATAAATGTGCCCTCTCCTCTGAAGATCCTCTGGCTCAGGCTCTTCCTTCCCTCCTCTTCTGCAACTCCGCATTTTCTGTGAGATGCTGCCTTGTTGCACCCCAAAGGATCCGGAGCAGCTCAGCTAATTCCCACTGAACTGCTCTTAAAAAGGCTTCTTATGCAGTTTGCACCTGAGACTGGGAGCACCATCCTCCATCCCCGGGCAGCCCCAGCTTGGAAAGCCTGGCCCCAGCCCGAGGAAGGAAATGGAGCCGGGGATTTGAAGGCTAGAAAAACCACACGTCTAATCTGACCTCCTGCAGCACGCTGGATTAGGAAAATAGGTTGCGCTGAGGGCAGGCTTAGCTAACCGTATCACTTACCGCACCGCAAAGGCAGGCTAGCACCTTTAATCTTGATTTAGCTGGGCAAGGCTGACCTGCAGGGGACGCTGAAAATAAATATCTTTGCACGTACAGCCGCCCGCCACCCATCGCTGCGGGAGAGCTGGGCTGCCATTCGTGCAACCAGCTCCTGCCCGGGCCGTTCCCTCCCCTGCCCTCCGCTGGCCTCCGGATGATCCAGGCCTTATTGCCTTCGTTTCATTCTAATTACAGGCGTTTAGTCGGACGTATCGGCGTTTCCGCCTGGCTGGCTCTGCGCGGCTGGCAGCCGCGGGGCAGCGACGGAGCTGCGGGCAGAGCAAGGCCACGAGAGCGCCGCTCTCATCGACGCCCCAGCACCCGTCCCGCGGCGGTGCGCGCGCACAGGGGACGCTTTCCAAAGCGCTAGGCCTCGCAGGGCACCCGGCGGGGGGCGAAAGTCAAGGGTCGGCCCGTCCCCTCCTTCTCAGGAGGCCCAGGGGATGCTCGACCATGCAGAGCCCTGGCGAGGAGGTGAGGGACCACGTGGCTCCCTTCGCCTCCTGGGCAACCTCTGCCTGCAAGCTCAGCACCTCCACGGGCGTTAATGGCCTTGAGCTGCCCCACCTGGGACCCCCACCCACCCCCTGCCCATGACCAGGAGCTCATTTAAGCTCAGCCCAGGGCCCCCGCTCTCTTTCTGAGCTCTGCTGTAGGGCTGTTGGTCTCCAGCTTGGCTGTGGGTCCTGTGGCTCTAGCTCCCCAGCTCCCAGACCAGCTTCCCAGCTTGACCTCAGACCTGTCCATTGTTATGGACCTGACCAATAATCTGGACTCTGGATTGACCCTGGCTGCTTCCCTGGTTTACCTTGCTCAGGTATGGGGGGGGGTTGGACCCTGGCCAGCGAGGCCCCTGCCCTGCTGGCTGTGTTGTCCCCCTCGGCTCCCCATCCCTTAGGGAGCAGCCAGCCCTTGCTGCTCCCCAAACCATCACCCCTGCTTTGTAGAGACCTCAGTGAGGTTTTGTGCCCTTGCTCCATGCAAGGACCAAAGCTAAGCCCTATCTCCAGGCTAAAAACATCATGGATGGCTCTGGGGAATAGCCTGCAGCAGGAGGTGCCCCAGGCCACTGCACGCAGGACACAGAGCTGCTCGTACGTGCGATGGGGAGCAGCTCCCTGGCACCCTCGTGCCATTTTACCTCCCGAGGAGATGCCCTGACACTCGGGCACGTCCAGGCAATGCAGAGCACGACGAGCTGCCCCAGCCCGGCTCGCGCCCGCCGCAGAGCTGGTCCTGCGCTAATCCATGGGTGCCACCTGCCGTCTAGTTCTGCCGGCATCATCCGCAAATGCACCTTCCCGCAAATCGCTCCAGATGTTCGGGTTTCCCCTCCTCGCCTTTCAGCCGGCAGCCCCTCGCTGTGACCCGGGCTGCGGAGAGCGCGGCCGGAGCCGCTTCCAGCGCCAGCGGTGCCTGCTTCCCCCGGGACGACCGGGTCGGGGAACAGCTCTTGTCCACTTGCACCTGGAAACTAAGCTGTTGCGCTCAGTTTAACAAAAAATTGGGGGGGTGGGGGGGAGAAAAACATTACCGCGTGAATGAATCGGAGGAAGAATTTGCAATTATGAAAAATAATTTTTTGGTTGGTTCAGGGGGAGGGGAAAAAAAGCACTTTTTTATTCTTCCCCCTTTTCTGCAGAAAAATAAGTCGAGGTAAGAGAAAGCTCAGGTTTTTTTCTAGTATAACAAAAAACAATCAAGATACACCAACATTTCTCATTTGGACTCTTTTTGTGTTTACATTGCACATCATTTTGACCAAAACTACACTTTCTGTCACAATGTTTGTTTTGCTTGAAAAGACATTTCTCTTCAGGGGGAAAAAAAAAATCAGTTAAAACATTTTGACCAGTTCTGACAGGAACATTTGAATATGTAGGAGGATGGGGGGGTTGCTAGAAATAACCAAACTGCCATTACCAGTGGAGTCGAGACGTGTAAAGCTAACTGTCTCCAAAAGAGGAAAGCACATCCATCCCCATCTTCTCTCATTACTTTCCTAGGGACTTTCCTCTCCTTCAGAAGCACCACTTCTCTGCCTTTACAAGCTTTGAGGTTTTTCTGTCATTTCTGAGAGCACTTTTCCAGTTCAACCTTTTTCCCCTTTTTCATTTCTTTTCTTCAGGATTTTCTCTTCCATCTCCTTCTTTCCTGCTCCTCCTTTCCCCATGATTTTTGCACAAAGCTGGTCCCCTCGCCTTGTTCTTTTCCTGTTGGCATTTCCTCCCAGCTCCCATTCTCCCATCAGTCAGCAACCACTGACTTTCTAGCTGTCATTTTTTTGACGTGGCAGGGTTAGGAGTTGCCGAATCCTGGTGGCCTGACAGAGGGGAGGCTGCTGCAGCATCACATGCCCGGGTCCGGCGATGCTGAGCCTGTATTCCCGGCAGGCACACCTACGTCCTGCACATATATACACAGACTGATACACAGCACTTGTGCAAACACAAGCAGCACCAACAGCCTCATCTTCTCTGGCTGCTCAGGATGAAATCCTGTTAGTGGAAAATACATATAACGTGGATCCCTCCAGCAATTGGCTTTAGACACTCGATCCACCTGGTAGCTGGTCTTGTATCCTCTGGTTGCCCGCGCACACAAATGGGTCTCTTGGTGAATCCCCAGGGCTCCCGCTCTCCCCGGTAGCTGGCCCGGACCCCAGTCCCTCCAGGAGCCGGCTCTCGGACCCTCTGGTGTCTCCAGCATCTGGCCCGGACTTGCGGCCTCCTCCATACCTGGCTCCGCAGCCTCTTTTCCTGCTTGCTGACTAATCCAGCTTGATATCTGCTAGCTGTCACATGCTGACGTGTGCGCCCACGCGATATGCACGCGCTCGGGGCTCTCCGCTTGCTGGCACCCCAGGCACGGGGCGCCCTGCGACTCGTGGTCTGATTCCTGGTGCTGGCACGTAGACCTCCATACACGCACGCGTGTGGAATAGAGAGCCCCTTGCCCAGGAAAATGCTTAGAAATGGAGTTGAATTTAAAAAAAAAATTAATAGGACTGTGGTGGTCAGCCGCAGGGTATGGCCAGACAAGTGCACTGGTTATATATGACCAACCTTTTTTATCCCCTTTTCCCTTATTTTCCCATGCTCTTTCCTCCCTTCCCGGGTTTGGTCCTTCCCCTAAACGTCCCATAGTAAGTCGTGTACCGCCCCGAGCTGCTCTTCCCTGCGTCCCATAAGGAGGCCCGTTCCCCCGTGGGCGGTAGCCCCCCTTGGGCTGTAAGACGAGCGGGACGTGAGCCGCAGAGCAGGACGCCCCTGGCACTCTGCAAGGCAAGCAGCAGCCCCCGCGGCCCGGGAGCCCAGCGGCTCGAGCCGCGCTCCGGCTAGCCCTACGTAACGTATACGTGTTGCATTACGTCTCTGTTAACCCATCTATCTCTCTCCCCTGCAGATGCAAAACAAATGCAATGTGTATCTTGATCACGCGTTCAGCAACGCAGCCTTTCCACGCAGAGACATTTTGCCTTGCAGGTACATCGTGCACGTGGCCGGCTACCAGCCGATTTGAGTCCGCTGAAGTGCAGATCTGTGTTTTCACTAGCTTGTCGCCATCGAAGCATTAACCAACGTTACGCAGCACTGCTCAGCCCCGTAAAACCCCTGCAGTAGCTAGGTTCCCTGCTAGATGTCACACAACGTTTCATGCTCTACCCTACGTTTTCTGTCGGAGTGGGGGGAACGGGCCCGGAGTAACGATGGAGTCTCAATGTGAGTATGATCGTTCTCCCTTTATTAGAGCTTACACAGAGTATATATAGACAGGTGATAGAGCATGCACTAGCAATAGCTGTATGATTGGTTTACAGTCTCTGTTCACGCGCCTAAAGCGAATACACGATTGGTGCAAAGTTGCTGTTCCCGTGGAGGGGCTTGTCGGCCCCCTCCTTGACTTGTTTACCACTACTTGCCTTCCCCTTCTGTAATGGTCTAGGAATGTTCAAGGACAGTTCACATAGCCGTGGGATCCTCCCTCCATCCTGAAGACAGGATTGCTCACTTCTAAGAGATCATGCCCCTTTTCACTTAACCATTCTTCCACAATTCCCCCTTCTTGTTTTTGGGCAATCCAGGCTTGGTTCACTACTTTCAGCAGAGCTTTCTTAATACAGCTTAATACTACACATAAACACAAACCTATGACTACAAGGATCATTAAGGTGCGTGAGCCTTCAGTAAGCAACCCTGTTAGCCACTGTGGTAGATTTCCAAACAGGTTAGTTAGCCATCCGCCTAAGCATTAATAAGCGCGGCACTACAGTTACTAGCAGGCATACTGCTGTTGCACCTCCCCCTGCTATACCCAGAAAAGTCGCTTTTATCATAGCCGGGGATTCCTACTAGGCAGGTTCTAAAGGGCTGCGTAGCAGAAGCTAGCGACAGACAAAAGGCTTGTGGCCCTGTTTTGTTCGCCCAGGTAACCCGCATATTTTGTCTGTGCTCAATCTTGTGGAAAGTCATTACCACTGGGAACAGTATTCCCAGAATCAGGATCTCTGTCTTCTTGTTCGCTAGATGAGTCATGGTGAGTCAAGACAGGCTTCACGTTCTTGCTGGGTACCCACACTGGACCACGATCTGCGGAGACACACATATAACCTCGACCATTAAAGACAACAGGGGCGGGCCCAATCCGTATTCCGGAGACTGGGTCCCGATACATTACTTTAAACTGTGGTAATGTTGTTGTATTATCAAACTTAAGATTTTGGTGGTGAATGATCACCGGGGGTTCCTCACGGTCGCCCACGAGACAGAGATAATTCAGGGTGAAGAGCGCACGGTGCAGCCTCTGCTGTGCATCCGTCTCCTCACCCTTTTGCTTCCTTAGGTAGTCCTTTAACACTTGATGGGTGCGCTCCACTAGGCCCTGTCCGGTGGGTGAGCGTGGGATTCCTGTAACATGATCAACTCCCCATCGGGACAGAAATGCCCTGAATTTTTGGCTGACATAGGCAGGTCCATTATCCGTTTTTATGCGTTCAGGCACGCCCAACACGGCAAAGCAGGCCAACAGGTGTTTACACACATGTTGTGCCTTTTCTCCGGGTAATGCAGTTGCCCATATCATCTTCGAGAAGGTATCAACAGTTACATGTACATATTTTAATCGACCGAATTCTGGAACATGAGTGACATCTATTTGCCATAATTCTAGAGCTTTCAGCCCTTTTGGATTTACCCCAAGCCCAATGCCTGGGCCATGGTTCCCGCATCTTGGGCAGGCCTGTACAATGCCTCGGGCCTCACTCTCTGTTAAACCGAATTGTCGTCTTAGCCCTTTTGTGTTCCTCTGGCAGTTGTCACACCACACCGCGATGCGGGTGCGACAATTAGGTCGGGTGTGTCCTGCCTCACCGCATCGAAAGCATCGACCCTTAAAGGGGGCGTCCAACGGGCGACGCTTAGGGTTAGGCCGGCGGTCTTTTTGTACCACTGCAGCAACAGCGCCTTGGACGGCGGCTGCAACGGTGGCACCTTGCCTCTGCGCCTCGGCCCTTTCAACCCGCATCAGCATCTCTTCCACCCCAGCGCCTTTTGGCAGGCTGGCCAGAATTTGCTTCGTGACCTTGTTGGCATTGTCAAAAGCGAGCACCTTAAACATTTGATTCTTACTGTCCTCCGTGAGGTCAGGGTGCTGCATTATCGCCTCCCAGAGGCGGTCGATAAAATTACTGTACTTCTCGGTCACGCCCTGCATCAGGTTCCCGAAGGATGGAGTGCCTCCCCCTGGTAGGGCAAGGAAGGCGTCGAAGGCCAGACGGGCTGACAGCTGGAGCATGGATGGGGGGTAATTGGCCTGGTCCAGATAGTTGGACCAGGCTCCTTCCCCAACCAGCATCTCTGGTGTGACCCCTCGCAAGGGGTCATCTTGGCCTAGATGCCACATGGCCTCCTCCGTGCTGCGCTGCTGCCATGAGGCCACCCACAGAAGGTACTGTGTTGGCGTGAGCAGCAGTCTCATCAGGTTCTTACAGTCATACGGACACATCAAATCCGCCGAAAATATCCAACTAACTATCTGCCGAGTTGCCTCGGACTTGATGCCGTAGGTAGACACCGTATTACGGGCCTGCTGAAGGATCTTCCAATCAAGTGGCTCCCATTTCCTATCTCCCCCTTGGTAGAGGATCGGGAAGGCCAAGGCCGACGGCCCACCCGTCGCGGGGGTTGATTGCCATTGCCCTTCAACGATGGCATCTTTGATAATCCCACTCCACCGGGACTCCCTCGGGACAAACCCACTAGGGAGTTGCATGCATGGGGGAAGGTCCCTCCCCCCCTTTCTTAGTTCCAGCTTTTCCAGCTTTTCAGATAGCTGCTCAAACATCTTGAACAGCTGTGCCGTGGACGGCATTGTCCCCACAGGGGTAGTAGGCGAGGCTGTTCCCGACGACTCTGGGGAGGACAGCGCTGGAGGCTCCCGCCACGGTCCTTGCGGCGCACTGCTGGCTCCCTCAGGCGCGGACGGAGGCAAGGGCAGTGGGGGGGGCGGTGGTGGAGGGCCCAACGATCGAGGCGGCCCCCGCGTACGCGAGTCTGTGGGCGGCAGAGGCAGGGCACTAGGAACTGTCCCGCCCTCCCCCGGCTCCTGGTAGGCATCCTGCTGTACTTCCGCGTTCTCGGCAGTATCAGAACCGGCTGGCTCGGCAGCAACTTCCCCCTTTTTTGGAGAGCCGACCGACTCTACCGGGCCCCCCCGCAGCTTCTGTAGCATTTCTGCAACGCTTCGATACGGCTTGCCCGTGACCCCCTTGATGGGATGCGGGGAGGTGCTGCTTTGGGTCGGTGGAGCGCTGGCTGGTACAGGGCTCAGCATCTTTGTGGCCGCAGCCGCGACCTCTCTTTCAGCTTTCATAGCTGCCAGGGTCTCCAGGACCGTGTTCCACAGGGCACGTACTGCCTTTATCTCCTTCTTGTCCTTATCCCCCCCTTCGATGGTTTTGTGCCACATTGTCTCTCCGAAATCTCGCCATTCCGATACAGAAAATAGCATATGGGTGTCGGAAAAATGTCCCCATTTTTGCCCTAGCTTAATCAATCGGTGCAACTGCTTTACCGGGGCATCAATCCCTCTCTTAGAGAGTATCCCGGCGAGCAAGGTGGCGGCAGCATCAGCCTCCATGCTGCTCCCCGAGAGGCGGGGTGCAACCCCGAGGCCTCAGTGTCTGGTGGGCTAGCGGCGTACAGCCAGCACTCCTCTCAGCCGTACAATCCCCACTCCCGTCCTCTCGCTGCTTACCGCAGTCTCGGAGCTCTTATCGGTAGTCACGGAAGTAAACCGTCCTCTGCTACCAGATGTCGGAGTGGGGGGAACGGGCCCGGAGTAACGACGGAGTCTCAATGTGAGTATGATTGTTCTCCCTTTATTAGAGCTTACACAGAGTATATATAGACAGGCGATACAGCTATTGCTAGCAATAGCTCTATGATTGGTTTACAGTCTCTGTTCACGCGCCTAAAGCGAATACACGATTGGTGCAAAGTTGCTGTTCCCGTGGAGGGGCTTGTCGGCCCCCTCCTTGACTTGTTTACCACTACTTGCCTTCCCCTTTTGTAATGGTCTAGGAATGCTCAAGGACAGTTCACATAGCCGTGGGATCCTCCCTCCATCGTGAAGACAGGATTGCTCACTTCTAAGAGATCATGCCCCTTTTCACTTAACCATTCTTCCACAGTTTTCAACTTTTCTGTAGTAGATTCGAAAGAAGGTGACTGCACCCATAAGGCCTGTGCTTTAAAGATTCGGTCTGGTGGAATTTGTAATAAAAAACCTGTTCTTTTCTCACTATCAAGCCATTATGGTGAATAAATATTACAGTGGATCCAGGATTGGCAAATCCTGTTTTTCTACGCAGCAGCTTCACTATAAGCACAACTTGTTGTAAGAGGAAACAGTCTTGCACAGTAAAAGAGCAGCTTCTTCTTCCATACCAGCCATGGCAGGGCACCAAATACGGCAGAACGGATCTTACTGTATCCATACAGCCCATGCACACTACAGACCTGGTATTAACCCTGTTTTGTCCCTCAAAAGGTTCTTGAAGACCACAGCAGGCTTCAGGCTGGGTCCATCACCGGCCCTCCTCTGTGGCAGGCCGTGGCAATCCTCCGCTTTGGTTTCTCGTGTTGTGCCGAGTCCGCCCTTCTTCCTTACCCGCTCCGGGTAACCATCTCCGAGCCGAGCCTCCGTGGGAAGCCCCGGCCCGGCGCTCCAGCCGGCACAGCGCCTGGCGGGCGCACGCGCTGGGGCGAGACCGGCGTTGCCCCCGGGACAGGACCAGGGGAGTGAGAAAGCCGGCGGACGCCTTACGCAACGGTGCGGAGAAGATCTAGCAAAACAGCAGTGCACTGAACTGGTTAGAGGAAAAAAAGGCTGCTAACTTGGGCCCGGGCCCCTGGCAGGATGACTCACGGCGAGCTGCCATGGTTACGGAACAAGTATTCCTGCGCAGAGACGAACCAGGCTCAGCGGCAAGTGCATCACTAACTAGTTCCAAACTTGGAAAACACTCGAGTGTAGGTAAGGCCTAATACTGAGTGGGTGTTTGCAAAAATGAGAGTTACAGCAAAATCCACTGGTGCTAACGTTGAGCAGGCAAAACAGCACGCGGAAAGCAGAAGGAAGGACACCACCGCGCGAAGCCTTGCTTGCTGGTTCCCCTTGCCGATTCCTGCTGGTTTTCAAGTGCTCCTGTCAGAAACGTTCCACAGCACCATAAACGGGGAGAAAAAAGGAGGGTGCTTCTGCACCTTGGCAGGAAAACAAATAGTAGTGTCACAGATGATTCAGCTGGCAAGAAGAGTGAGTCATGGAAGTACACCATGGAAATTCTCAAGCGCAGGATACGCGGCACAGTGGAATATCTGATGCAGATCAAATTTAGTACCGTGGCATCCTTGGAGAGCTAGGGACAACCCTGATTACATAAAGAACTAAAACCACGCCTAAACGTTTCTCCTGTGCGGCCTTGGCAACAGGAAGCTGCCGTTGCAAGTCCATGGCCATCATCAAAGTCTTGAGGTGCTCAAGCAGCGATTTCGTTGGCCTCAGTTGAGTAGCAGGGTTTTCGCGGAAATGGTGTGTCAGACCTTCCTTTTTGGGCTGGTTTCTGAGACCCGCCGACAATAAAGGGACTTGGATTCAGCTTGCTAAGGATCAGCAGAGAATAACCATGATCAGGGAGGTAAAGGCAGAGAATTAAGAAATTATTTATTTTAATGGGATTTAATGGCAGGGAAGGTTTCCCTGCAAAGGGCAATACAGCTTGCAGTGGCATTAGCAGTCTCCCAGAGCCGCTTCTCTGGCTAGAGGGGAGGATAAGGAGTATCAGACACTCCTTGGACACTCCTTTAGGAGTGTGATCCTGTTGGGATTTCTAGACTGGAAGCAGGGTTCTCAGCAGAAAGCAGAAAATCTGTTCTCAAGGGATTTTCCACATTTGTTAGCATCCTTCTGTGCCGGTCCCTCCCACAGCCTTCTGCAAATCTTGTATCTCCCCGCCTCGGATGCACGCTAGAACGATGGATTCGCATTCGGCAGCACGCTCCGACCGCTTGTGCCGTCCTGTGATTCAGAGCTGTCAGAAATCTGGCTTAAATGGGCAGCTAAACCGGGTTTACACTCGGCTGGGATCACCAGAGCAACCAGAGCAGCAGCATATCTGTATTTTCCAGACAGGGAAATAAGGAGAGAACTTGGGTGAGCTGCCCGGCGTTCATGGGGCCAGCCTAGGGTGGAACCGCGGCCGTCGGCCGTCGGCGCGCGCCGCAGCCCCCGCGGCGGGGCCGTCCGGGCTGGTCCGCTGAAGCGGGAGCTGGTCCTCGCGCGTCCTGCGCCCAGTTCTGCTGCTAAGCCGGGCAAACTCCTGCGCTCCGGGGGCTGCGGGGCCTCGGCCCTCCAGCTCCGCAGCCGCAAGCCCAGCGCCCACCCCGCAAAGCACCCTCTCCTGGGAAATACATAAGCGCTATATGTTTTTATACAGAGTGGTGTCCCGGGGTGGCGTGACGGCAGCCCCGGGGTGGCGTGACGGCGGGCGCCGGGCACGGACAGGCCCCTCGCAGGCGGCGTGTGCCCCGGCGCCCCAGCACCTTCGCGGCTGCGGGACGGCGCATGTCCCCTCGCGGTCGCTGCCGCCAGCACCTCGTGTGCCGGGTCGCGGCTTCGCGGAACGCGAGATCCCTTTGCCACGCAAGCTCCGGGCCGAGAAGCGGCGCGGGGGGACCGCGGCGACACGCGAACTCGCGTTTCAACTTATTTCGGGGCTGCGGAACGAAGCACTCGCTGCTCTGGCGCCCGCGCAGCAGCTCCGCGGCCCCGGCGCTGCGCCGCCCGGGCTCCGGTTGCCCCGCTCCCTTGCCGAACACCGCCAGCCCCCGGCGCCGTTACCCGCGGGGCGGCGGGGCCCCGGGCGGAGGCGGCTGCGGGGCGCGGGGCGGCCCGGGTGGGCGGGGAGGGTCCGGCGCTCGCCCCGCCCCTCGCCCCGCCCCTCGCCCCGCCCCGTCACGTGCCGCGGCCGCCCCGGGGCCGCGCGTCGCCCCCTCCCCGCTCTCCGCCGAGTCTCGCGAGAGCCGGCGGCAGCGTCGCGAGAGCCGGCGCTGCGGTAGGAGGTCGGAGGCAGAAGGACGGAGCCGGAGCCGCCTCGCTGCCCGCCGCCGCCGCCGCCGGTGCCTGCCTCCCTCCCCCCCTCCCCGCGCCGCCCGCCCGCCTCGCCCCCGCGGCACCGGCCCGCCGCCGACGCAGGAGGATGCCGGGCTCCGGGCCGCTGCCCGTGGCGCTCTCGCTCCTGCTGGTCACGGCCAGCCTCCTCCCGGGACCCGCCGCGGCGCAGAGCGGTGAGGGCGGGCGGCGGCGGGGGGGCGGCGGCGGCGTTGCTAGGGGGGCGGCTGGTTGCTAGGGGGGGCGGCTACGGCGGGGGCGGAGGGTCAAGCGGCGGGGCCGGGGCGGCGCGCTGGGCGCGGCGGCGGCGGCGGCGGGGCGGGAGCGGCCCGGGCGGAGGGGCCGGCGGGGCCGCCGGTGCCGCGCGCCGGTCGCCCCCGCTCGCAGCCGGCCGGGAGGAGGCTCCCGCGTGGCCCGGGCGGGCGGGCGGGGGGAGCGGCGCGGCGCGGAACGGCGTGCGAGGGGCAGCGGTGCCCGGGACGCGGCGGCCGCTCGCTTTTGCCCCCCTCGAGGCGCTCGGGAGGCGCCCGATGCCCCGAACGGCGTGCGGAGCGCTCCTGGTAAAATGGAACATCGCTTCCCGCCTACTAAAGCTGCATCTGCTGAGCTGCTTTAAATGATTTATAATGCAATAAAATTGTAGTTTCTTAGCAACTAAAGGGATCCTCTGATAGGACCACGGAAGGGAAAAAAACCCTGCTCCGGTTCTTATAGGGTAGTGTGATCTAAATCTAGCATAGCATACCTCCTCCCTGATGAGTTTGCAGCCAAGTGCATGACAATTAGTGGCAGAATGAAGCGGGGCCAAGAGGCTGGCCTAAATGAGTGCAGTCCTAGCACTTGGAGGAAGATCCTGCGGAGCTTATAAAAATGCATGTCTTATCATGTGATCCTAAAGCTGAATGTGCACCGTGAAGTCAGTTCTGTGCACTCCCAAAGTGCGTAAGCAGAGTCCTTCTGGTGAGTGCTTTCTTATGCAGCATCATGGTAGACCTGAGAAAGGGAACGCGTTAGCGTATCGACGCTATAAAGGTCAGGGGTATTTGCTTCACAGGAGACCCAGATTTGTGTGCGCTGGGAAAACCTGTCTAGATGGAAACGATACCTTATTGCTATAACAGTGGAATGCAAGTTTTCATCCTTTCTCCTTCTTTCTCCCTCCCTCCTTTCTGCTCTGCAGATACTATGTAGACCTAGCAGTTTCCCTCTCTTGAGGTGAGAATTTTACCTTGCAGCATGAGGTCAGCTTCACTGACTGCATGCTCTAGAATAACCATGAGGCTTTCAGTGTGTTTGACAACTGTAATAGAGATGTAGATTATAGTAATAATGGCCTGAAGATCCAAGATATGAGTTATTGCCTCAGTATATGCAGATTTTGCAGTCTGAAGCAGAACTGAGCCCCATGTCTGACTACGTTAACCAAATAGATGCAGCTTTGGTAGCCACACTATGTGAATGAAAATTGTGGGCTTCCTGCAAGACCAGGCACTTTGTGAGGAGCCTAAAGGAGTCTGGGCAAATTCCACTGGAGTTCAGTGGGAATTAAGCATCCGAGTCCTGCGAGCTCCCAGGAACGCGCTGGTTGGATGGTGGTGCGGATAAAGTCTGGTTCTCTGTTGCAGGGATGCAGTCTGATTGCTGCGATAGCTCTGCTATCTGAGCAGCATCCTGGCAGAGTTATCTGCCTATGTTTCCCGTTTCAGTTGGCTGGAGGGAGGTGAGCGGTCTTCAGAAATGCGAGCTAAATGGGTCGTGTGCCTGAAGCTGTTCCTGTGCGGAGTTAGCAAGCAAGGTGTCAAGTGCTGGCAGCTGGTATAAAAATTCTGAGTAGCCAGTTGATGGGCAGTGCAAACACTTGTTGTTTGACAGTGGTTACATGTCTGAAGCTCAAAAATGGAATAAATTTTTGGAGGTGGATGGAAGGCTTTAGGCTTTCCATGTGTTAGTCAGGACTCCCATTGCTGACATGAAGTTAGCCAAGCAGTACCAAATGTTAGCATGAGGTAAGACTGGAGACCCCAGATATATTCTGAAAGCTCATTAATTTTTGTTTGGTTAGCTAGGGACATCCTAGCAATTATATGGTAAGGGAGACTGAGTTTCTGGGCTGAGATAGAAGGAAATGTGCATAGGTGCGTGAAAGTGGTCTCGAAAAGGAGCGGAGCGCTGAAATTGTGTAAAGCAAAGGGAAAGGTGGAGATCCTTCTGAAAAAGGTTTATTGCTGCTAATTGAAGTGCTACTCCAACCTGAATGTGAAAAGGAATTTAAAGATTGTAGGCAAGATTGTAGGAGCTGTTTTCTTTCGGCTAGTAATGGCCAAAGAGACGCTTACCGAAGCAGAACAATTCCTCTGTGCTTTCACATGAAGCATGTGTACAGCCATTTACTGAACTGTGCATACTTCTTGTAAGTCATTGGAAAAATATTGTTCTTTGAATAGGTACGTCTAAATACATCAGTGACAACTTGGTTAAAAATCCCTACGTGAGTAGTGACAGGTACGCTCTTCGAAGGATCCCGGAGCGCGTACCCAAGAATCGCACCATCTTTTATTGATACGTAGCCATCGCTGTAGTGGAAGGCGATGCTCCAAAGTGTTTTTGAATGTAGAATAACACTATGGCAGCTTAGGATGAAAAATGAACAGTAATGTACCTGTTGAAACTGCAGGAGAGGTCACAGTGTTTGATGAAACCACTTGCTTCACCATAAAATATGTGCTGTGGAATCCTGAGTGTCTGCAGGAAGTCGGCCTCTCTTCTGCTTCTGACAAGAGATCGCCACTGAATTGCCAGTGATTCTTTTTTTAGAATTAATGTAGCTCAGAATATTTGTAATTAGAATCACCTACAGATTTAAGCCTAATAAAACTGTAAGTTGTTTTTGGGGGCGTTTGTATGCATTCTTTTTAGAGCTCTTACATAAACACCTGAAGATCACAGAAAAATTTACATGTCAGAAATTTAAACTTTTCCTGAGGAGTCTTCTGAGAAACTTGTCAGGTTCTGCGAGACTGCGTTTCCGATGCATACTAGTTTGTCGCTTGTTTGCGGAGCGTGGCTTAGACGAGGTGGCAGAAGGGAGGGAGAGAAGAGAGATGAGGAAGCATGAGGAGGAACAGCTGGAAAAAGTCAGTCTGTAAAGAAGATCCGTGTAAACCCATACTTCCCAACGGATTTTTGTTGGAAAATTACTTTAGCGCTTCAAACCAGATGCTATTCTCCTGATTGACCTGGATGTTTGTTGTTAAAATGACATGCCTTTTCTGGTTGCTGTTTTTTAACCGTAGCAATATATTTGCTTCTCCAGCTACTTGCTTAAAAATAAAGACTTCAGTGTACTAATGCTTTCACTTTGGAGTGTTTGGATTTAAAGGAGCATGGCTATATTTTTACTGTTGTCTAAAATAGATGCTTGCGCTGCCCCTGTTAAATCCCCAGCGTTTCTCCAGTGCACCAACGTGAGCTGATTTGTTGTCAATTTTTAAAGTTAGTGCTTCCCTTTTCAGAGCTCTGGTCTGGCAAAGTGCATCTGAAAACAAACTCAGTCACGTTTTATGTAGAGGAGTGAGTTCTTAAACATCACTTATTTTAAAATATTGTGAATGCTGATTTAATAAAGCTACATAGGATATTCAAAGCTAGACATAAGGACAAATAAAGGAATTTAAGTTAGGTGGTACTTGTTTTATATCTGCTCTTTTCATACTCTGATTGGATGAATGAGAGGGATCTAGCTGATTTAAAAACATAATGTGGCTTTTCTGATGGCAGAAACCAGTATAGAAATGACCACAAAATTGAGGAGTAGTTGTCTCCTCTTAAAAATGCAAGCAGAAAATCTTCCTTTTATGCTTGCAATGCTCTTTCTGACTGCTGGTTCTCATCCATTTTGTGCTGATTGTATTCTGACAAATGATTTTAATGGTCCCTAGGTAAAACTTAGAAACAGTTTCATGCAGCATTTATGGAGACTGAGTGTGGGCTGAGCATGGAGAAAAATGTTCAAAGTTCTATTCTCTTTCCCACCATTTCTTTTCTTCTTCCTCCTCCAACTCCCCCATAGGAAACTTAAATACAAGCAATATGACTAATGTGTATACACTTGAAAACTGCAATAAATTCTAGCAGATCTCTGCTAACAGGTTAGGAGGGAATAAGCACTGGTACTAAACATCTCAAACGGTATTTTTCATTCTGGCAAAAAACAGTTCAAACCCAGGAACTCAGTGGAACTACTTTTAAATGGTGACATTTGCTCAGAGCTTTACGTACCCTAACAGTATGATGCTTTATGAAGACTACTTGCTGTTACGCTCATGAATGAGGCGCATTCTCTCCTTCACAATGAGCCGCTTCTCTCTCTGTAAGTACTACTTTAGAGGAGGCAATTGTAAAACACAGCGTTGTAAGGGACAGCGCTAGCCTGTGATTCATCCTTCTGTTGCAAAGCCAGAGCAACTGTGTTTGTGCTGTTCTTCTAATGATGGAGGTGCTCCAGCTCCCGGTCACAAATCTGTTACGATGAAAGGTCGATAATCTGTTTCTGCTTATCTATTAGCTGGAAAGATCTTCCATGAATCTAACCTAAACCCGCTTTGCTATCGTTTTAGGCTTTTTATTCCTTATTCTAAACGGTGTGGATATGGGGAGCAGTGTATTTACTTGTCATCGGCAGCTACTTTCAGCGCTCCTCCAGGTTAATTATCATGGTTGTTCTTCATAAGTTGCATCTTCTTGACCATTCCTGTTGCTTTTCTGTGGATTTTCTCCAGTCACGTTTCTTGGAGTGTGATATGTAAAACTGGACACGATTCCAGTTGGGACCAGACCAAAGTTCAGCAGAGTGGAAGGATCACTTAATGTGTCTTGCATATGGCATTCCTGTTTGCATCATCATACAAATGCTTTTGTACAATATAACATTGTTGACTCACGTCCAGCGGGATCCCTTGTGGTCGTCAGATCTTATTGTGCAGAGCTGCTTCTTCACGTTCTATTGCTACCTAAACCAAGTAGTTCGTGTATGTTCTTACTAAAAAGGCATCTTATCTAGTTCTGATGTTTTATCCCAGTAGTCAAAATTATTCTGAAATCTTATTCTATCTTCTTGAGCACCCACCACTACTTCAGCTTGCTTCTAGCCCATCATTGGTCTTATATTAGGCTGTTTTCCACCTACTCATTTACTTACTATAATGTAGCTTCATGAACCATGTGTGTGTTTTTTAAGAGACAGAGTTTTATTTTTGGTTATGAGACTCTTGTATGGGGCAGTATTAAAAGCCTTAGTAAAATTAGGAGTCCTCCACAAGTACTGTAGGATGGCTTTAATTAAACCCAACAACCTGACAGCATCTAACTTTCCGAAGCAATCTCTGACGTGTTCCTAGAGCTCTTCCCCAAGACCAGGTCCTTGTCACTATAATGCTGCCGCTTTGAATGGCATATGTGATGGTAGGAGCTTCTTCCAGGCTCTACTGTTCACCTGAACCTTCCGAGCGTGTCAGAGTTGTGCAGGTTGTTTGCAGGAACCCATCTGTGATTCAGGTGCTACTTCTGTCTCAAAGCAATGAACTAGATGTGCAGATTTAGAATCTGATTCTATACACGATGGATGAGTTCAGTCCATTAGATGCTTGAGGATGGCCTTTGCGTATTTGGTAAAACTCATTTTAAAAGGAACTGTTTATTTGTATTTCAGAAAGATTGTGGTGACTTGCATCTTTTTTTGGGGGGGAAAGAGGGGGTTAATGCACAAATATGAAACCAGACTTGCATAAAGTTGAGGGGGTTAGAATGGCTGTTAAAACATAACTCAGAAATTATCAAAAGTCCGTATTAAAAATCAGATCCAGTTTCTTAAAATGTGGTAATTATCTGAAACATACTTATGTGCCTTCAAAAATCTTACTTGATATATTAAATAGAATTTTACTCTAGGAGTTAAATACTTTTTTATGGTCTGGTACTGCATTGTCTTTTTTATGTTGTCTTAAAAGATCCAATCTAAATACATCTAAGTATAATTTCAGCCTGGATTGAATGTTTGTATTTGTGTCAAAACTTGAAAGTGTTTTCCCCCCTAGTAAGATAACTATTGTAGACTTCTGAAAAGTCATTCCAGGTTGATAAGCTTGAAGCTTTTCTGGGTCATCTCTGTGGTTGAAGTCACAACTTCCGTGCTGACGCAAACTCATTCAAGGAAAAAAGACAGTAGCTTTTGAAGCTGTGAAGGGTTCTTCATCATCTGGCATCGGAAGCTGTAGAGCTCTGCCATAATTTGGAATTAGAAGTATTTTGAGAGTAAGATACAAGATGGACGTTAGGTGCTGATCTAATGATTGAGTCTCCAGAGAAGGCTTGGATGCAATGTTTTTATAAACTATGTTAGCTGTTGATAACAGATTGGAAGCCCTCTTATGTGTGTCTACATACACATACATACATATGTATATATATATACACACACACACACATAAACACACACAAATAAAAGACAGGTGGGGTGTGACTTTCTCAAAGAACAAATTTTCCAAGTGATAGCATCCAAACCAGACTAACAGCAGGTAACTAACTGAACAAATTTGCCATGTGAGGTGTGTCTGTATAGAAAAATAAGATTGTAATGTCTTGTTCTGTCTTGAATGAAGAATAAAGCAGGTTTTAGAATCCTTTGATTTGTATAGGTTTGTTCTACATTGAATGTTTTAAAATATCACACTAATGAATCTATTAAGCCAAAGTACTCCTGAGCTTGTTGCCCGTAACTGCATTGCTACGGGAACCACTGCTGGGTTTGAGTATACGTAGGGATCACGGTGGCTCTCCCTAGAGCGTGTGCGCTTGTCTGGAAACCTAAACTACTACACGCAGTCTCTAAGAAGCATGTTGAAGACACGAGAACATAAAAGGAAGGGGGGATATTCTAGACTAGAAAAGGGAAGACTTGAAAAGATCCCATGAGTCCGTAACTTCAGGTAGTAGCACAAGTGGGAAAAAAAAGACTTAATTCTGAGCGGTTGGTAAGACTGACAAAAGGCTACATTTGGAACCGAGAAAGAAAAAATTGAGCTTAAATGTCTAGCAAAAGAGCTTGACAACGATTTTGTCAGTGCAGTAGGCTCCCAAAGGACATCATAGCAGAGCAAAGGCAGATTGAAATAATTCAGCGAAGGCAGCAGCAGGAGTTAAAAACAAACAAAAAAGCCCCCCACATACACACTTGAGTGATTAAAAAAAAAAAAAAGAAAGAAGAGATAGATATTGTGCTGACTGATAGCTTCTAAATTTTTTTGACCTAGTTTATGTTAGAAAAGCTGTGTGATAGTTAAATAATCTACCTTAACAGGTTCAAGCTGTAAATGTAAAAACATTTTAATCGATTTAGGCTATAGTTGAAGTGGTTAAGCATGACTTAAGTGATACTAAACTGGTTTAAATGCAGTTCACAGAATCACAGAATCGCTGAGGTTGGAAGGGACCTCTGGAGATCATCTAGTCCAACCCAGTTCCAGATTGGAGTTCAGCTTGTTTCTTTTAGTCTCATTAAACTCATGCAAGTCTCCTCGGGTTAAAAAGCCTATGTCTTTCTGTAGTGCCAAGCACAGTATTTAACAACTGTCCTAAGTTTACAAAATATTAGATGATACCTCACTTCGGTAAAATCTGAAATTGCTCTTACAGTCCAGAATTGGAAGAGCAGTGAAGGTGGCTTTAGTAATGGCTTTGGCCATTAGGGTCACTTGCCTTGGAAAGGAAAAGGTGCCTTGACACCGGCTCCAAGATTGTGAAAGGCAGTATGAGAATTGGATGTGGTTCTTTTGCATGTTATTCCTAATACACTAAAGGATAATTAATAGATTTTTGGATGAGAAGGTGAGGAAGAACTAAAAACTTGACAGGTAACTGTCATCGGAGGGGGAGGTAAATGCGACTTGTGAACTACTATGGTCAGTGATACCACCTAGCTTTCCATGGCGCGATGAAGGGCGGCCCCTTGCCTTAAGGGAGATGTCGTGTTCAGTGTCTGCATATGGTAACAAGGGTTCTGCAGCAAACGTTTTTTCCCCGTTATGACTGCGAGGCTACATAAGCAATGAGTTTGGCAGTTAGCTGCGGTTGAGGCTTACCGCTTCGCTCCAAGAGGTGCCTTGGGGAAGCGATTTCAAAATCCCGAAGCGGCTGAACACGCAGCTTTCGGGGCTGAGGAGCAGCCTGCGCCATGTCTTTGGCAGTCTCCCCTGGATGGACTCCGCTGCCACATTCGCGTGTCTTGGGAACCGGGCTTGCTCAGTCCGACGGATTTTTTTTCTGCATTTTCATGCTTTAAGAAAATCTAACAAGTGGCAGAGCTATCGCTGGCTGCGAAGTTGTATAATATGAACAATCGCATTAGAAGCAAGGGTTTGTAACTAGCCTAGTAGTAAAATCTGAGCGTGTTTCAGGTGTGCTGGAGAAATGGGTGCGGATGTTTCCAGAGGGCAGAGGAGAGAACGGTCTTTGCCAGTTGGCCAAACAGCTAGGCATTTCAGGCATACCTGGAGAACTTCTTAACAGTTGCTCTATAACTGCTGTTAATTATCAGTACTAGGAGGGAACTCTGCTTGCATTTTGGGTGGCAATGGGGGAAAGATCAGATTGCCGCTCCCTTTAGGCTTCCTGCGCTTCACTTTGAGAAGTGGTGTATTTGGTCCCTGTAATCTAGAAACGAAGACTGCCAGTGATGGCAGTTTATCTTGTTTCCTTCTGGGTCCTTGCCCTCCGCTCTCACGAGCGTCACCCTTTTGCGTGCGCCTGGGGATGACCATTTGTGTCTGGTCTGGCACCAGGGTCTGCAGAATTGCCTAAAAGCTTCTCGTGCTACTTCACAAGATTGTCTGCTCTCCCTTCTGCTATGTTTGGGTTTTATGATGCTTTAGATTGCCTTCACCTTTGGGTTTTCTCCTTTTTTTCCTTCACCCTTCAATATAAGTGCTATCAGCTCTGACCTTTGCACTTTCAGAAGTGTTTGAGCTTTGCCCTATTTATGCTGTTTCTTTCTTTATGCAGAAGGTGTTGAGAAGATGACGCTTGAGTACCTGACACTAACAGTTCTGTCCTGCGAGAGCTTTTCTGCTTGTTGTCAACATGACAGTAGTATAAATGTTTTCATTATTTGTGTTTAGTTTGGTTGCAGTGTAACTCTTTATGTATATAAATATATTTTAGTTTCTCGTAGTCTTTTAGAGGGTCCGGTGGGTTTCTCTTCACAGTCACAATTAGCTCTCCATACTTCAAGTTTTGCAAGTATGGATTTTGCTGATGTTTACTGTGAAGCCAAAGCATAGAATTTTAGGTGTTAATAAATGAAGGTTTTGAAGGTAGCGGTGACAAAAAGGATGGAGTGCGAAGCGATGCAACGGTCTCTTCCTGGCTGTTTGCTTTCTGAAACAACTGCTTCAAGTAATGGGATAGTTTACAGCTCCCCTCGGTTTTAAGAGTACTGAGCTTAGCATCAGACTAAGTATTGATGATTCACCTTCAAATTTGATTTGTTAAAATTTAATTTTGAATTGACAAGTTTTTGAGCAATCTGCTGTGAGGTCTGTAGTGATTTATGGTCTTATTTAAAGGTAAGAGTTAGGTTTGTGCAAAGCTGCATGTTTGGGGTCTAAGAGTCTCCAAGCTCCTATTTCTAGAGCTGTCGGGACCAATTTAAGGACCTTAGTCTTGAGCCATGTAGAGTAAGATGAAAGTCATTTTAGGCCTCTAAGGAGGGAGTAGTTGGGAGAAGAGCAGAACAGACAGGGCAGGGAGAAATAGCTGTGAAGCAGCTATAAATAACGACCACGGCAGGAACTGCGAAAGGGGAGGGATGAACACAGTACTGCTTATGGTATTCTTCATGTGCTTTTCCCCATTTCTTCATCTTCTCCAGTCTTACCTTCACAATAGGATGCGGGCTTTATTTATTTATTTTTGGTCACTGACCTCCTATACAGTTTAAACTGTTTTGCTGAAAAAAATTGCATGTAGGCCACTGGCAAACATTCTCATTCTCTTTTTCTTTCTTCTTGCTCATTATCGCTTTATTTGTGCCTCTTCTAGGCTGGAAACTACTGCAGAGATGATTATCCTTTTCTTTTTCTGGCACCTATCGGGTGTTAACCTGGCATTGGCCGCTCAGTCGGTGTCATGGTACAAATGAGTGTGCCGTGTCCTGCATTGCTGCTGTGCTGTTTTGGGCTTTCGATGTGACAAAAAGGCGGATTTATATTTCCCAAAGGGTTTTCCAAATATCCTGCTGTAGTCTTCCTTTGCAAACTGAAATGAGATGGAAAACTACTAAATAAAGTTTTCAGGTTTTTTGTGGAAATGTAAACTTGCTCTAAGATGGTTATAAAAACATCGCCTCTGTTTTAGGAAATCCCTCAGTAGCAACCTTTTGAAGGCTGGCAGAGTAAGTGTACGCTGGGGGAGCATCGCTAAATGTTTGAGCTGTTCTTATGTTCTTCCCGAGGCCATCGCTGTTAAAGGTCAGGTACAGGATAAGTTCTTTTGATGCTTTGATCTGACCTTTGATAAGGTATTTGAAAAATACCTTTTAATGCTGTTGTAAAATACCGTACAATTTAAACGTGGTCTTTGATTTAAGAGCATGTGAAAGACTGTTCAGTGCAGTTATATACAACTCTTTAACAATGTTTTACAGTGCTATGGTATAAAATAGATGAATAAGTACCTTTCAATTTTAGTTCAGTTCAGAGAGACAATTCCAAAATACTAAAATAATAATTTAACCAAATTATTTAGATCACCATTCATATTCTTCTCAAACACTACAGAATCTCTAAAATGTCTAACATTCTTTTAAATAAATCTCACTCATGCAGTGGCATGATGGTTCAGTGTCCCATAGGACTGGTACATACTGACTGTATAGGTGCTCATCCTGTTCAGTAAGGCAGTTTAAGCGCAGCGGGCAATTCTAGTGAGCTTTTCTTGGGCCTGAGATGAGGAAGAGGTAAAATATGTGTTGAGTAGGTTCTTAAGCTTGTCTTATTGATGAGGCGACACAAGTAGTTACAGTGGTAGCTCTTGCTTTTGGGTGCTCTCAAGGAGGCACTTGGACCAGGGGACCCAACCACAGCTATCTCGAGTAGTCCAGACATCAATTCTAACAGTGCAGGCTCCTGAGATCTTGCAGATCCCTTTGGTATTTTTTCTTCTTCTTTCCTATCTCTTGAATTTCACCATGAAGTCATCTTAAACCTTGCCTCTCAAGCTTCTGGTTTTTATTCCCATCAAGCTATCCGCATGAAGTGTTGTATCGGTGATGTGACAATATTGCTGCTGAATTCAAAAGATCAGAAGAATTTCTGATGAATGAGTGTTTGACTACTGCTTACTGAACTGTTGGCAGGCTTCTGTCATTCTTTTGGAAGCATTCTAGCAAATACAGTTATTTTTCTTCTGTAAGTAGCATTGGTAAATTGATGTTGCTATTTGGTAAATATTCATGCTTACACTGAACAAAGGAACAGATTTCTGTCAGCATTTTCTATCTTCTCTGTTTTATTCTACCCATTTGAAGAGTCTGAATGTGCGTATCCCTTAGCTGAACTGCGGCCTTTGTCGTAAAGAGGAGCAGGGGGTAGTCTTGGGGTGATCAAAGCCGAAATGTCAGCTGAGAATTCCAGTCTGCCCTTAACATTGTAAGGTTATTCTTCTTAGATAGAGAACCCAGAAGCTCAAAAATGGACTACTCTAACCTTGAGTGAAGTTATTGCTGTTATTGCCCTTCTGCACATAATTTGAGAGGCGCAGGGGCAAAGTCACCAGATCTAAGTGGTTAAAGTACCCAATCTGGGCAATCACTGTTAGGCATTGTATTAATCTTGCCTAATATTGAACTTGAGTTTTCTCTCATAAATAGCCATATTTGACGCTGTGTAGGAGCTGCCCTCAGAAGTTTATTTGCGTGCAAGGTATCAAACCAGAGTCAGGAGGCCTTGCGAGGTCAAGCCACCAGTCCAAAGAAGGATCCGATTTATGACGCAGCTCAGATGCAGCTACAGATACTGGCACAAAGTAGTGTGAAGGACAAAGCTATTTCTACTGGAATGTCCTATATACAGAGCGTGAGGTATGGAGAGACAGCTCGCTGTGGACGTCTGAGTTAGCAGTGACTTCCTGTGGCCAAAGGCATGTTGTTAGAGTAACAGGCATGTCAGAGCGAGGTGAAGCTAAACGGTGCTGTAGAAATGGTTTTGGGGGAAAAACTATTGCAGAATGCAACTTAAAACAAGTGTCTCAGTTTGCAAAGCAGCGTAAATCTGGCAAATAAAAAGAATTGTGGCATCCTTGCTTCTTAATTTCCTTCCTGCCTTCCTTGTTCTTGTAAGCAGAACACTGTCTGGTGTTCTCCATGTCTTGGGTTGTCCATTGCCGCTCGTGTACGCTGCACCTTGTTTGACCGGGAAGATCAAGACCTGACCTGCTGGAGAGATGTTTCTCTGGAGTTAATAGGCAGTGATTCTCTCCAGCTGTGGAGAGCATAAACTTTTGATGTAAATAAAGCATCCCTCCTCTAACCTGCACCCCCGGGGCAGGGGCAGTGTTTTACGTATTGTTGTTAGGCAGATCCTGCTCCGTTAAAAGTTGACCTGTCAGATTTGCTTTTTAAAATGTGTTGTACCTTTTTCTAATAATGCTTCTTGGGCACGTATATTTTTGCTGAATGACTTGTTCTCGAGCCTGCCTCGGATTGCATGACCTGTTACATAATCCAGCATTTCTGCAAAGGGCATTTCTTTAAAAAGGTCTGTGTATTAAAATGCCCTGCTTCCTCATCACAGATGAGGCTGAGAGCAGCTCGTACTTCTGCAGAATGCCTAAAAGGGAAAAAATAGGTTTGCCATTCAGTATGCGCTTCCTTCGTACTAAAGAAAAATGTAATCAGTCCCCTTTCAAACACACGTTTGTTGGTTAAGGAAAGGTGAAAACAGAATTGGAAAGTAGTTTAAACCTTGAGATCTCTAATGGAATAGTCTGAGGATTTTAAATAACTAATCTGAACACAAGATTTTTTTGTTATCCTCACCAACCTTTTACAGTGTTTTCAATATTTTAGGATGCAAATCTGTTTGCTTTTAATATTCCTGAGATCTTCGGCATGCAGGCTTTAGTCTCTGTGTTGCATTTAAACACTGGACACACTTGAGTTGCTGTCTTCTGCGAGAAACACTAGCAGCTGAGCTGTTGGCAGCTCTGCTTTTCTGTGGAACTCTGGTTTTCTGTGTTTTGAAGATGAATTTATTCCCACTTACTTCAGTGGAGTGGGTTCCTGGTTGTTCACATCTTTTTTAGCAACGTACAGGAGCTGTGTCTCTGTGTTTTGGAGACATTCTTGTATGTTTTCTAGCTACAAAGAAAAAAAAAATCTGTAGTGACCTAAAAAAAAAAAAGGAGTTAAAACTAATAAATGCTGTTTTTTTCTTTTTTTTTTTTCCCCTAACTTCTGTCAGAGAGAAGCATAAATGGAAAGAACTGGAGAATAATGCCAGCCTTTTCTCCCAACCTTTTCTAAGGATGAGGCAGGCTTAATCTTTGGAAAAAAACTTTTTGAGAAACTAGTCTGCAGATCCTCAGTGGAAGGCAATCTCTAGTTAAATGCTTCTCCATGGGATGAAGCCAGTCTCCTGACAAGGAGCACTCTTCTGAACAAGCAGGAATTTGAATGCATGCAAAAGCATCATTTGTCACTCAATTATCTCATTTTAAAAATGTTTGGCATAACATCCTGCACTGCACCAACATCAGGAAACAACAAACAGTCTCGCTTCATTGAGGTGATTAGATTGGGCGTCTGATACTCGGAACCAGTTAAGTGTCTGCAGATAAGAGGACTCTGTGCCTTGAGGTTAGAATACTGATAGCTCAGGGTTTTACTAGAGGGAGGGCGCGAATGCTTAGTAAACTTGATTACAGCTTACAAATGTGTCTTTTGAAACCTTATTCGGTTGATTGCAGAATGAAAACTGCCTTAAGTCACTTGACTCTTGCATCAATGCTGAGCCCTTCAGTTCATAGTCAACCCTGGGCAACGTTTGTAGCTCATCCATGTGGCATTCAGGAGCGGGATGAAGACAAACCCCTTTGCCATTGGCGTATTCTGATATTAAACCTGATTTGCACTCTGGCGCTGTCCTGAATTCAGCCGGGTGCCCTCTGCGAGGGAACTTGCCATTTTTCTGGGATCTGGGTAACAGCTTTGTCGTTCAGATTTGTTTAACTGACGTTACCTAAGTTGTTGGTCGGCATAAACTGCCGGATGAAGCTAAACAGTCTTGCCTGTTTAAGCACGCGACTGGAACGTCCCATAGCTAAATATAATCCTAATGAAAGAAGTAGCCTGCTTTCGTTACTTAGGATTTGTCCATGGTCTTCAGCTCTGGTATTTACAGTGTATGTGAGCTACTCTAAAGACTGCTATGAGCAGTTCTTGGCTGATGTCCTCTAGCATTTTCTTTGAGATAGGGCTTCTAAGGCACTGACCAGCTGTATGATCTGGATACTGTTAACCGTGCTGCAGAACAGGTAATATATGCTTCAGACTGATCAGAGCTAGCTTAAAATTGTTGCTTTTGATCTTTTGTTTATTTGGAGAGCATTGATCCTAGTCTTAAAAAGAAGCGAGGAATTTTCTGTACTTACATATATTTTTCTATACAAGTAGACTTTTCTATACTACTTCTTGCAGAAGAGAACACTTGATCATGTGTGAAGTGATATCTAAAATGTCTGTAATAGCATACCCTTCTTTAAGTGCATAAAAGGACATTAATAAACTCACACGGCAGTGAAGCTTGGAGTTCTCCAGATTCTCCTTCACTGCCTCTAGTCAGAAATTGGGGTTTAAGAGGCAAGCAGACTTTCTTAAGGAAGCGCTTGTAAACTGACAACGGGGCTTGCGCTCAGCAGAAAATGAGCTATGTTGGGAACTTCCGAATGCGCTATGGGGATGTGCCTGTGTGAAAGCAGCACCCACTTACCCCGTGTCTGCTCCTTGTGTGTCTTCCGAGTAGTTAATTTAGTCAGGTAAGACACTGCATTAGTTATCAGCACTTTTGAGCCCCTCTCAGAAAAATATAGGAATCGGCATGTTATATATCCTTAGCAAAGTTAGCAATTAAATATGAATGTCAAGGTTTTCTTCCTGTTTAAAGTGGAATGTGATTGGGTTTTGTTTCCCCACTTTTGCCGTAACTAAGTGAGATATCAAGTTTCCCTGTCCTTTGTAAAGGACACAAGCTGGTGTTCCAGTTAGATCTTCAGACTATGATGTCTTGCAGTAGAAGAGATTCAGAAATGTGGATGTTGTGCTTTAAGTAGAAAGAACAAAGGTTTGCAATCTAACATGCTTCAAAACGTGACCGTAGCCAGCCAGCTGACGTCAACGTGGAGCCAAAATGAGGGAGTAGATGTTAATTTCTTGTCCTGAATATTTTTCACTTGCTAAGGTATTCCAGACTTGAATGTATTTTCAGTTCACTTACCTTATGCTATCAAAAATATACAGGCATAGGATTGCTGCAAAACAAGAACTTTCCAACTCATGAAAACGTGTACGTATATGAAAAAGGTGCTTGGAGAAGGTTTCTGGACCCCAAAAGATTATTTAGTAAGAATATATTTGGGGTGAAAGTAGCTTCCTGAAGTTGGAAAGACACAGCTATAATTCCCACTGCATGCCAATCTCGTTCTATGAACGGTGTTTTGACGCGTTTTTCAGGGAATTATAGTTAATGAGATCAGTTCGTGCACAGGTACAATGTGTGGTGTCAGCGCCCGTAAAATAGTAGTGGTGCTTGGAAGCATTTGCTGTGTGAAATAGAGTATTGTTTGTTTACGGGGAGGAAAATCTTAAATAAAAATTCCACAGGTTCCCCGTGTGTGGGAGAACATGAATGAACACCTTGTCATGTGTGTCGGAGCTCCTTGGCCTGATCTAAGTGGGTTTTTCTTTGGGGACAGGGGTTGGACCAGACCCTTCCGAAACCCTTTCCAGTCTGAATTCCCTGATTCTAACCTCAGAGCAGATCACCATGTCCCTTCCCTCTGCGCAGATGCAGGGAGGAAGGAAGCGTTCCTTGGCTACGGGGGACGTATTCCCAGGATGCTCTTGCAGCAGAGAAGGCTCTGAAGCATTTTCTGAAGCATTTACTTTGGTCTCTCTGAATTTTACTTTGGTAAATAATTGACATTAGTTTGTCCTTCACTCTTTTTTTTTGTTTGTTTGTTTTTTATGTCAAACTGAGCAAGATTTTCTGATGCACAGAGAAATACAGAATGTTGGTCTGAATCCAGAAAATGTTAATCCTTACATCTGTGGACTTGGAGAAAGTAATCTTTAGGTTTCCCTCTCTGTGAAATGACTATAAAGCTGCAGCTTGGACTTGGGCATTTTGGCATGATACTCACCGTATAATGTTTTCCTTCATAACAAGCATAACCTACCTTTGTCTATATAAAGCTGCGGGAACTAAGTTCTTGTATTGCTCCAATTCTGAGTTTTCTCGTAGACCAACATACGCTCGTCTGGACGTCTGATCCAAATGTCCAAGTGCTGTTTTTAAAGCATCTTCTGTTGGATAAAGAGTAGGCAATGGCAAAGTAGACCACAGCAGTGAAGGCAAGTTCTCAGTTCATTGCGTTTATGCCATGCACCTAGGAGACTTGCTGCCGCTTGCCCGGCGGGGCACGCGATGTGCGCCAGTGCCGCGGCGCCTAAGGAGTTAAACTCGTGGGGCCGTACAGCAAAGGGGACAGCGAGTGCCCTGTGAAAATTAAACCCGGTTTTTATCACTTCACTGATAAGAGACTGGTTCTCCTGTGTTGAATGAATGGGAAGCCATTAAACCTGCTAGATGGTAGGCAAAAATGCAGCATGTTTTCCTGTTTCCCAGGGAATTTAAGTATCTTTCTCCCTCTCCTCCAGCCAGCATGTCAGCTGTCACTTCTTTTGTACGCATTTGACTCACTTGAAATGCTTTCTTCTAGTAAAGGTCAGGAGTGGAAAGAAACCGCATGTTAATTAGGCTGTTTTTTTCCCTCCTAACCGGAATAAAAATGCAATACTTTGTCAGTGATGCTGTCTTTTTTTTTTTTTCCCTTCTGGAAAATTTATCACTTAATTAACATCCTTCACTGGAGAAGAAAAAAGTCTTAATTAAGCAGAGTACCAGGTTAAGCAGCAGACACTCAGGCTTTCAAAGCCCAGATGATGGGCGTCTTCGGGAGGGACAGGGCGGGAGGGCAACTTAATGCAGTTTTCTTTTGAAATTCTGATGCCAGTTACAAGTGAGATTGTTGCCCTGTGATAAAGGTAAAAATAGGCTAAAGTGAGTGCAAAGCAAACCCACCTGAGAAGCACTCTGTAGACTACCTGAGAACATCCGTGCTTTCATGGTTTAATGAAGTCTTTATAGTTACCAGGTAAGTTGATCTCCCTTCCTGAAAGCAAAATCCCCCTGGTCACTCCCCTCCTGCTCCAAGCACACTTTGAACCCGTAAATACCTTAGAATGAGGCAGTTGTTTCTAATTCTTTGTACAAATGTAGCCATTCAGAAGCATCTTAAATGTCTGCACCTGGTTATATTGTAGTCTTCACTCTTAAATCCTCATAACTGCAATTTTTTCGTAATTCCAAGACAAAGGATCAAACGATTTGTCTGGTCATTCTGAAGCATTTGCTGGTGGTCATAAAACTTCTCTTGGTTTTTCCTATGCAGAGCCTGGGGTACTTGGGAAGTTTGGTTTTGTTTTTTTTTCCTCAAAACATTCTGCCAAGAGTTGATAATTCAAAATAACAATTAGGAAAAGGATATGAAAACAGTTCAATAAGGAGATCTCCCTGAAAGCTTCAACCTGCATGCCTGGTCTTGGCAGCAGAACCTCAACATAAAAAGTGGTGGCGTTTCCTAGAAGAACGTACCTATCTTGTCTGGGATGCCTTGGGTAGCACTAGCGGAGAGAACATCCGAAACTTCGCGTCGGCAAAGACGTTTGGGTGTGCGGTGGTCTGTTCGGGAAAGGCCTTTCTGAAGTCATGTATTTACAAAAATGCGTTACAGTATGCTAAGAAGAACTTTTTTTTCTGGCTGTTCAGAGACAAGGGGGACAGAAAAATGGGCCAGACGAGATGTGCTTTATTCGGTGTATAAACATATGGGATTCCAGGCAAAGCTATCAACCAATATATATAAACAAACCCTCCCGACCCGTGCCGAAGGCCTGAGGGCTGTGGGGAAGCGGTGAAATGTGGGCATATGGCAGGCTAATGGGACAAGTAGGAAACATCAGCCCCGTCGCTGTTTACGTTATGGCTTTGGTTGTAAATATACACAGTCTGCAAAGCGTTCAGTCCCTAAGCAGTCGGCGTTTTAGCTGTGTATTGCAGGGTCGTGCTCGAAATTGGTTGTGTTTCTGCCCTAGCTTTGCAAACACTTTTTATTTTTTTTTCCTTTTTGAGCTTTGAACTCTGTTTTTTCTTCCGCGTATAAGTGGAAACCACCATATGATAGAGACGAGAGGAGCGTTATCATGCTTGACAGATACACGCTGCCTTGCCTCTGACTGCAAAACTGCTGCGATGTAGTTATATTCCTTGTGACCAGAAACATTTTTGGAAATGTGTTGCATTTCCTTAATTTGGGTCACCTTTGTACATTTGTGTGCACGTGTTCTTCTATGAATTGGTTTAACTAGTCCTTCACGTCCCTGAGCTACATAGCCCTCTTGTTCCTCTGTCTTTGTAGACTCCATTTTTAAGACTATCTGCTCTTCCTCTTTGATGTTGATGGACTTGCACTTTTTTCAGCTCTAACCTTCACCCCCGATACAAGTAATAAATCTAGAGAAATTATAGCTTGTTCTAAGTCTCATTAGGGCTTTTTGCAATCCCTGCGTTTCATTTACTCCTAGCTGCTTATGTCTTTTTGCTGGAACTGATTTAATGTTTTTGTCAACTAGCATTTATCCACACTTTCTTTTCTTAAGGCAAAACCTATTTTAAAAAATTTATTTATTTTAATTTTTTGAACTTAAAAAGATTATTATTCCCCTGCTTTGCCTTTCCAATACCACTGGCGTTGATGCTTTTGCGACCTAGTGTATCCTGTGTGAAGCTTCGGTAACAAAAGCTTGTCTAAATCGATAGCATAAACATTTTCACAAATGAAGGATGATTTTTGGCAGATACTGCCTTCTGGCTGTTCGTAGGTTGGTAGATAGCTGATCGTGTATTTTATGCTAATTGTTGATCTCTCTGTCCAGCTCCTTTTTTGTGTGTTCGTACTAGCAGGTAAGGAATTGGGGAAGCTCTTTGGTCTTCATGATGCTCTTTTTAAGCTATTAAGGAATCTTCTTCTATGTAGTTTTTTCATTTGGGCTCCAGCCCAAAATGCAAGCTGCCTTACATGCTGTAGAAGCTAGGCTTGGCTTGAATTACAATTAAATATTTTTCTCTGTACCTCTAATATTATTAGGTCTAAATTCCTAGCTGCATGCTGTATTTAATGCTCCAGTTGCAGGATCGCATCCGCAAGTGGATAAGGTCTGTTCCCTCTCCCCGCCACAGGTTTCCATAGGTGACAGGTTCCTGACTGTCCCTGGCGCCGTCTGCAAGCAAATGGTGCAGCTACCGTGTGATGCTGGAAAGGGTATTGCTAGTATGTAAAGCTGTGATTAATTTATATGCCAAAGCTGGAACGTAGCTTAGCTTGGCATCGCTTGCTTTTGACCTGCAGGTAGCTCATAATTATTGGCAGAAGAAAAAATCATCTGAAAAGATGTCTTTCATTGATAAAGCCTCGTGAATGAAAGCAGTTCGCCTAAGAGCAGCGAGGCTAGGCTTTTACATTCGTTTCGACCCTCGATCTTTAGCCTTCTCGTCCCCTCTTCTCCTCTGAACCCTAGAGTGGTTTAACATCGAGCTTTCCTAGCTTTCTGGCTCTCGGAGTCTGCTGCACACGTTCCTCTTGCTGCATATGGAAACTTTTGGCTGCCCTTTCCATTAGCTCTTCGCTTCTCCCCACTCCCACTTCAAGTCCACCTGTCTGTTTCAAAATACAGTTTTGTTTTGTTTTTTCTTACTCTGGATCTTCACTACGGAACAAACCGTAACTTGCAGCTCTAACAAATGAAGCGCCTGTGCTGTGCACTGGAATTTGTGCGCCTGTGGCAGAACTGCATGCAGAGACTAACCTGTTTCTCTAGTTTTAGAGCATTAGTCTTCTGCTTTCCTCACCTTTACCCTCGCAATTGGCGGGGGAAGATCAAAACTTCAATAAGCAAACAGTGCATTAGAAGCAATTTAGTATAATTGTCACTTGTTCTTCAGTGTCCTGCAGGCAGATAACAGTAAATTATTTAAAAAAAATGCTTGAAAACATGATAGTGTACTTGAATCGGTATACCTTCTGGACCATCTTGCGTTACTTTCCTTGCACTCTGATATATTGTGAAGATCTGTAAAGACCTTGCAGGATTTAGGGATATTTAATGACAGGTTTTCCCTTGTTCTTTTATGCACAATAGCAATTAGCCTTTAAATTTTTTTTTCTTTTAGTGAGGGAAAACTCACTAATAAAACAAAGTTATTAATGATGACAAAAGAAATACAGCTGTCATTGACACTTTTTATCAAACCTCAATAAGAATTTTTTCTTAAAAGCACTTGAAGATGCTTATTCCCATTTTACTGAACAACAAGGATTCAAATAAGAGTTGGGCTATTCCGCCACTTCCAGTGGTCTGTATGATTTTACGGAGTGGCATTCTAGCTAATGTCTCCTGCTTTGCCCTTACCTTTGCCAGCTTTTGAGTGTTGGCCCCAGTTTTGCTCTGCTCTTCCGTACCGGACTGACACTTGTAAGCTGAAGCGCAGTCAGCGGAGCCCTTGCATCGAGGCCCTTAAAAATCATTCTTGCAACCAGTGCTTCCTGCAGGTTACGCTTCGAAAACTACAGGCAGCCATAAAATATGCATGAGAGCAGTTTTCCAGTTTTCAACTGATAATACTATAATCCCCTTAACAAAACCTTGACCTGTTGTCTTAATCGGTTTGTATTTCGATATGCAGCTGTTCGTTTTGTTGGGCGCCTGTTGATGCTCAGGTCTCTAGAACGGTGCAGAACACGGTAGTGACAACGCAGCGAGTCCTGTGCTGCGGCGACGGCCAAGTAAGGAAGCTGCTGGGCTTCAAAAGCCTCTTATGTAAGCAATGAAATCTGTGTAGTGTCATTCTCCAGCCTGGTTTTGAACAATTATGGAAAATGCCGACAGAAGTGCCAAAAAGCAGGAGTACTCGGCTCGGTAGATCAGGTTCTGGACTTCTGTTGTATTACAGAGAGCATTCCATGTTAAAAAATATATATATTTTTTTTAATATGTCTGCTTGGTACCGATGGATTTTAGCTCTGTTTGCAGCTTCTGGCAGGATATCTTAATCAGAAATGGCTCTGGCAGATGTACAGTAGCTGGAAGCAGGGCCTCAACTTAGTGATGCTGTTTGATGTATATTGCCTTGCTGTTTGTGAACTGCTGAAAATGCAAAACACTGACCGGAGGTTCTGCTGGAGAGTTTTAAATAGCACTGCCAGTCCTTTGTAATGCGGAGGTTTTATTAATCTGCGTGTGGAGGCTTTTCTACCACCTCTTCACATTTTCCCTTCCAGAATTTCCCTTCCCTTCCAGAATTTTCTCCGGAACCTTTCTGAAGAACAATTGTATCTTTAGGACGGGTGGGACAGGGGTGGCTCCCAACAAACCCAGTTTTTTGTTGTCACCATTATTAATTGTCTGCCCTGAAAACACAATTATTCCGATCAAGAGAGAAAGTATTGCATTGAAATTTATGATAATCTGAGTGTTTTTTCGAGGGGATTTGAAAGTGATGGAAACGTAGGATTTAAAACTTAAGCTCCAGGCATGTTTACTAAACAGGCCTTTTGATGCAGTTGTCCAGTTTAATCTTGGGTTTTTTGACTCTTTGTCAGCTTTGTCCGAGCACAAACTTCGAACATTTTTAACAGCTTAGCTGATAAAAAAAAAAAATACAAAATCAAATTGACAGTCAAAATTGTCAAAACCTGAAAGGTTTTGACAGCTCGTGCCGTTCAAATTACGGATACCCCTTTTAACAAGAGATTTTACCATGCCCCTTCATGTTACATGTGTCTGTTGTGTAGCCCGAATAGCAGTTCAGCTAATGGTTGTTTTAAAATATACATGATGCCGAGCGGTATCATGTTGACTGCAGAACATACTGGTGACTTCTTTCTACTGCTCTTTTGTCTTCTAAAGTCCCTTTCATCCCTGCCGCGAGGCTAGGTGAGATGCCTGTGATGCAGACGTGGTTTCTGAGTAGTCTGGGCAGCCGGAGAGACAGGATCGAATTGCAGCTTTGGGTCGCTTGGCCTTTGACTTCAGTGACCCATTTTAAGACAGGGTGGTTCACTTTCCTTGTGGATCAGTGTTTACTGGAAAGTGGGAATCTGTAGAGTCGTGGTGACTTTCTGAGCAATCTTCCCTGAGGTACTGTCATCTCGCTGGCTGAGAGTGGCATTTCCAAATTATGGAAATGGTAGGCAGGAAAACAAGACTATCGTATCCAGGGGAGGGAACTAATAATTAAGATTTGGAAAGAAACTGGGTTATGCCATATGCTACTGCTTTAGCCTTTTGATTCTCGTAAACCACGTTCAAATAGATCCAGGTCCTGCTGCTTGATTTATGCCACCGTGGGAATACAAGGTCCTCATTCAGCGTCCCTTGAAATGGGGACAGTCCAGCAGAGCAAGAGCATAACCTGGTCTCTCTCGGTACCCCAAGCAGCAGTGTGATCCTTGTTAACCTCAAGAAAGAGCAACGGTGGTCTCGGCGGGGTTTGTAACCGCCAGCAATGAGGGCACTTCTGGGGGAATAGCTTTTCCTCTCTGTGCCTGCAGCAGTGGCTTAGTTGCAGTGGTGCTTCCGCTGAGCCTAAAGCTCCCCTGCCATCAGTGCTGGAGCACCAGGCTGGAGAATCCACGTCAGGCGAGCTTGTAATTGAAAGGCTTTCCGGCGTTGATCCGATTCTTTGAGCATTTGTTCCTGTAGCTGTTACCTGCAGCCAGCGCTCGGTCGCTCTGCGTGCAGCGCCGTGCCAGCGCGGGGCGACGGCTGCTCGTGCTGCAGAGACTCTTGCTCTCTGTTTTGTCGCTTGAACGATTCTTCAGCGAAGCTTCCGTGGTGCGAGCTTCCCCGGGAATCGGCTGACAACGTACCGCTGCGTTTTGCCGTTTCACGTGTCCTGTAAGAAATGAGGTGTGCCCAAACGATGCTGGGGGGAGCTCTTCGATGAGCGTGCACCAGAAGTTTTACCAGTGCTTTAAACCCACCTTACCTTTAAAAAATAAAATAAAATAACTGAAGTGTCATCCAGCTTGCTTCCTGAAGGTAAAGAATGGATTTGAGGAGAGGGACGAAACCATCTGTGTTTTATCGGCCGTGTGGCCCTCCTAGCGCTGCTCGCTGGCGATGACTCCTGCTGCCCGGAGAGCGTAGCAATACGGCAGGTTTTGCTGCATAATCTGTCTGGCCAGCTGCAGTCTAATCTTCATTGGGAGGAGGGGAGAGGGGAAGAGACTAGCTTTGAAGCGACCTTCTTCTCAACGGATACCTTTGAAAATAGGATTGAAGGGCACTTTTATGTGTGCTCATAACGCTGTCCTCAAGCTGGTAAGTAAGGAAGAAATTCATGCCATAAAAAGGGTTGTTTCAGCCTGATACTGAATTTTAGCACCACTTTTTTTTTTTTTTTTTTTAAAAAGCAAACATCGCTTCTTCTCTTGAAGCTCGCTTGGTGCTGTCAGTCTCCCGAGTAATGAACTGATCTTTTTGCCTGTGCACATACACCCCTAAAATCCCTTTTACCTTAGAAGGTTGTGAGACTTGCAGCTGTGGTGATGTAGTGACTTCAGGAAAGTAGGTCACTTGTATCTTGGGGAATTCCCTGCCTCCTGAGTCCAAAACAGATGGAAGAAAAGGTCGAAGCGGAGTTTACCGAGAGCTGTGTAGGGCAGAAGCTTGAGGGTTTTTTTCCTTTTTTCTATAGCTAGGCTGTATAAAACTAGCAAATTCTTCCGAGAAAGACGTCTGACCTTGAACACCCAACACTTGCCAATTACGTGGTTGGCCCAACTGAAAAGACGGCGAACCCGTCAGCTGGCTCTCTGTCTTGGAGTGATCTCCTAAGCCGCTAATCGCAAGCGGGGCGCAAGCGGGGTGCGGTGCAGCACGCGGCTGCCCTGGGCCGGCTGCCCCGCGTCCATCCGCTTTGCCGCTCCGGAGCCGGGAGCAGCAGCGTTTAACGCCGTGAAGCCGGGCCTCCCGGGAGCTCCCCGCTAGCGAAACAACAACCTGCAAGTGCTCTCTGTCGTGCTTTTTTTTTTTTTTTTTCTTCTATAAAAGTTATGTTAACAGCTGTTATTGTGGATGCTAATGTCTTATCTGATTCTCTGTTTTCTGCCACTCATTGCTTTGTTCTTTATAAGCTCTTTTGTTTTCTGCTGGTCTGTCACTGCGTTTCTGCTGCCCCTCCCTCTAGCCGGGTTTGTCAAGTCGCCCATGTCAGAAACTAAACTCACGGGGGACGCCTTTGAACTGTACTGTGATGTGGTTGGGAGCCCCACTCCAGAGATCCAGTGGTGGTATGCGGAAGTCAACCGGGCTGAGGCTTTCAAACAGCTGTGGGATGGCGCTCGGAAGCGCCGGGTCGCCATTAACACTGCCTACGGGGCGAATGGGGTGAGTGTGCTGAGAATAACCCGCCTTACGCTGGAAGACTCTGGGACTTACGAGTGCAGGGCCAGCAACGATCCCAGGAGGAATGACTTGAGGCAAAACCCCTCCATAACGTGGATTCGAGCCCAGGCTACTATAAGCGTCCTTCAGAGTGAGTCCGGCACCCTGCAGTGGTGGTACAGTAGTAACTAGAGGCAGTCTGGTGACCCTTACCCCTCCCGTTACCCTTGGTATAACCCTCCTCCACCTTGTCTTGCTGTTTTGCACCCAGACCTGTCCCTCCACTTGTAGAGCTGAAGTGTCTGCCATCTGTGTCTCTTCTCCTTAGGATCAAAGGACTTGGGAAAACCTATGGATCTGTTCCATAGCTCCTGTGTGAAAACTTGCCCAGTGTCGCTTTTCTGTTCCTTCCCTGCCCCCTTTAGTTTTGTAGTAGGTTTCCAGCCATCCTAATGCTGGCTTCTCCATGAGTGCCTTTATATTTGATTTATATATTCTTCCCAGATCTAACTGTTTTATTTTTATTTCTTCTGTTCTCTCGGAATTTCTCTGAATGCCTTCCGCACGTGGCTTTGGTTGCATATATACTTCTGCACAAATCTTTCCCTTTCAGTTACATGTGACCTTTAATGTGTAGATTTTTCCATAAAATCATGGTGTTTCTTTTCCTTTCTGAACAGCAGCATGTTTCCTAATGAGTTCTCTGATGCGGAAGCACCGAACTGATGCAGCTATTCTTAAACTAGGCTGTGAAAGGGGAGGAAAAAATTCCTTCCCCAATGTTAGACTTAACTTTAGCTGAATGAGTTTCATCTGAGAACGCAACTTTTGGCAACTGAAAAGCTTTCAAAAGTGGGGAATATGGTTGACCCAGAATTGCTTTTATTCTCTGTTTTTACAAGTCTTAAGCATCCTGCTGGCTTTTTAAGCAGTCCCTGACATGTTTGGACATTTATTTTATCAGAGTCAGTATAGAAGAACCCTATTTCATTTGCTAACAAGTAAATGTGTAATGAGCTGTGAGCAGTGTGACTGCTGTGTGGAAGGTACAGGAGAACTTGCTTTCTTGGTGATTTCTCAATGCCTTAAGGTGGAATAGTGGAAGGTAGATACTGTCTTGCCATTGCACTCTGTTTCAATAGACCTTTATGTGCGACTTTGACTTTTGTCTAAGTACAAAAGTGTCAAACTCTGTAATTATGTCTCAGTTATATTTTTGGGCTACCTAGAGAGGTGTGTCCCTAAGCACATCCACCTCTGGCTGCTGTTCCGCTGGGCATTCACTCTCTGGACTGCCTGGTGCCGCGACGGAGCGGTGTGGCAATGTCCCCAGCGCCGAGCTGGAAGAGGGCGAGCGGTCTGCTGCAGTCGGTGCTGGCGGATCAGAGAACCTCCCTCCGGGAAATGGGAAGAACATTGATATGTGTGGAAAAATAAGTAGAGAATGAACCCAATGGTGTGGATCTACTTAAAAATTTAAGTAGCATTGGGTTGTTGGGCTCAGACCTGCTCAGCTTTCAGCCTGAATGCTTGATCCCTCCCTCATCCTTTGAGGTCCCAAAGGACTCAGGTCTGTAGACCGTTTGTAATGCCTACAATAGCAAGAACTGCGTAATTTTAGGAAATGATACTACCTTAAGACAAAGCTTAAAAATTTTTTTCTGCAGGAAGTAGCATCTCCTGGAAATCCCCCCTCTCCATGCCCCTGCTAAGGCCTTTAGCTTCTCTTGCATATGGAAATATCCGAGGTGTTTCTGTTCTCCTCTCCTGGTTGTGCAGTCCATTTGAGTAACCTACGGAGGAAGAAAATCCTTCTCATATGTAAAGTCAGTAACGGTGTTCGTGTGGCATGAATTTGGAAGTGAATTACTGTGAAGATGTCTCCACATGGAAAGCTGGGTTTTCCCTCCTCTCTGGCCACTGAAACTAACCTGTTCTGGGGGTTGAAGCTTAACTTTTCCTCTTCATCCCCAGTTGAAGGCTTCTTGTCATATCTGCATCCAGTGCTACTAATTCTGGAGTGTGTACCATGACTCATTGCTAAGTGCCTTGGACCCAGGACAATTCTTCTGGTTTTGTTTTTTATTCATGTTGATGTGAGGGACAATGTCCAGCTAATGCTTTTATGCTTTTGCTCTGTAGTACTGCATATATTAAGAGATCTGACCAACCATTTGGGAAACGGAGCACACGGATATCAAGCCCCTGCATGACAATACAGAAAATAGAGATAAGGGGGGAAAGCAGACTTCCAAGCAGTTCCTGCAACATGGGAGGCATCTTATCTGAAGCCTCTCAAAATGTCTGTGCGGCCGCTTTGTGTGCGCAAACCCCAGTTTGCATTAGAAATGGGAATTTTCTGACTAAACAGTGTGGGAGTTTCTTGCTGCTGGTGGCCGTTTTGCTGCTGGCCTTATTTGACATCAGCACCGTGGAAGAGGAACGTCGAACATATCGGAAGAGCACAGCTTCTTTTCACTGTCATTTTAAATCATAGCTCGTGTCCGATGTCCCAAATGGCGTGCAGAGAGATCAAGTGCAACTGCTGATCTTAAAAATTAGCACCTGAGAACTGGAATCTGGTATCTATCTCGTTACTAATCTGGGTAATGGATTTCAGTTGTGAATGTCCTTTTTTATTAAAGGAAAAAAAAACAAGACAAAACTGATCTTGCACAAAATTGACAGTTTAAGTGCAGAAAGCATCTTCAGCATCCTGCTCTTGCAGTGGGGCATCTTTCTTTGGGTGTCTCTGTCCCAGGAATAATCCATTTGCAGTTTGTCTTCCAGAATTAAATCAGGCTAGAATTGCCAGCTTGCTCTTTTTACAGATTAAAATACAGTAAATGCAGGTAAAAGATGTAAGGGAGACTGAAGTTGCCTCTAGTCTCCTTTCATTTTTCTTCAATCCTAAAACTTCAAAATGTTGCAAGTCGGACACAAAAGCCCCCAGAAAGCTCCAGCAAAAGCTTTGTTATCAGTTGCCTTTACTTCAGTGTGTTACAAACTTGGGACAGATGTAAGTGTTTTTGGACATCACAGCTTAGCTGAGAGATGTCAGCAGAAATAGTCATTGAAGGCGGCTTTTCGTTTGTGTGTTCTGGCTCGTCAGTCTGAGGAGCAGACCTCAGATCATCCGTTACCAGCAACACGTGAAAACCAAACTACCACCTTCAAAAGCCTTCTGGACGGTGTCCTTGTTAATGTTCTGACTTCTGTAGCCTGGAAGCAATTTCCTCTTGGTGACTTTTCCTTTGTTGATAGGATTTGTGTAAGAAATACCTTCCGATGGCCGCAGGCACGCTGCCCGCTTCCAGGCTCGCTGCCGGCCCGTCGCCCTGGTAGCTCGCGGGCAGCAGCGGCTCTTCCAGCTGCTCCCTCCGAATGTGTCGTCTTCTCTTTCAGTGGCCCCTGAGCCTGCACTGCCAACTTGCCCTTAAAAGGAAAATACTTTGTCTCTTTTGCAGACTGAAAAATTTTAAATAGCTGTGAAAAAAGTTCTGTAGCCGGCCTGCTGAAGAAAGGAGAAAAGGTTCTACAGGACTCAAATGGCTTTGTCAGCTTATTAGTAGATAAATGTTTTTTCTCCTTGCCTCCCTGGACAGCAGTCTAAATACTGCATTGGAGAGACAAATGTTAAACGATGAAAAATGCAACGTTTTTGAGGGTACTGGTATTTTCCACTTCCCCTCATATAATAATTTATTTTCCAAGTGCATTATATCCAGAAGACTGCATGGGTATGACTGAATTTGTACTCCAGATGTGTTATGTGAAGTGTGTTCGAGTTTTTACAGACTACTCGAAACCAGCTGAGACCCCGTAGGCCTTCAGTAGCGAGGTCTTTTTTTCCAAGTTTGGGAGGAAGTTCGTCTCAGCCGGTTCAAAAAATTCATCAGTCTTATTTGTTAGGGAGCAATAACCAACTGCACAATTTTAAGAAAACTCGGTTGTCAAATTTAAGGAGAGTGCCCTAATGTTAGCCTTATCGCTTTTGAAAAGCCTTACCAATAAATAATATGAATTTGACCTTACCAGGTAAGATTGTAAAGCGAAACAGTCTGGCTTCAGTTACCTAGTGCAACTAGCAAAGTCCGAAACTCTTGTGCTCTGTTTATTAAATGAAGCTCAATTTTTTTTTTCTTCATTAATATTTACATTTAAGGTTACTCTATAAACTAAATAGTTCCTGACTTTACTTTTAACATGGTACGTAATTGGGGTTTTTTTAGTTGTTATGCGTTAAGGCCTGCTTTCAGCCATTCTTCATCAGACTTGTGCCTTATTCACGTTTGGTATTTGCTCTAATTTTAGACATCAGAGAAGTTGCACTGTTCAAAATATCTTGTATGCACAGGATGAAACCTTTCTTAAGCTTCATCGAAATGCAGCTTTGCCCGCTTGCTCTGCAGGGTTTCATACTAGCAGAGCTGTGCCCGCATCTTGCGTGGAAATGTGTCCTGGTGCAGACGGGGTATTTTTCTTAGGTGGACATTAGCCTTTCTGCAGAGGGGAAGTCCGGAAATGTTATTCACAAGATTCTAACTTTGAAGGCTTTTCTATATAGAAAAAGGGTTTGTTTTTAAACCCCAAAATAAGTAGAGGAACCACCTAATAGCCAGAAACAAATTGCTTCCCAAAGGGTAGCTGGTTTCTTACGTATTGTCACAGGACCTGCGCTTTCTCTTATGTTGAATAGCGTGTAAAACCAAGTAACAGTATTATACAGAAATCTATAGAGATGCTAAATATTAAAAAAGTCTAAAATAAATAATTCTCTTTTTTCCATAGAGGGAAGCTGATCCCTAAAGTGTTGCCTTCGCTAGTGGTCAGCTGCTTGCTTGTGACTTTCTTGGTGTTTTCCCAAATTAGTGCAGTGACGTTCCTTGTGTAGCCTCCTTCCCTTCCCAATTCCCCTCTCGCTTTTAGACTAGTGTGGCACGATCGTTAGCGAAGATTTGTTGCTATTTAACGTGTCCGTTGTTTCAGAGCCCAGGATCAATGCCAGCGAGGATGTAACCATCCATCCGTATGGTTCAGCCGTCACATTGCAGTGTAACCTCACCACAAGTCCCAGCCCCCTTTCTGCCAGTTACTGGGTGAAGAATGGAGAGGAGATCCCCGGCACCAGAAAATCTACAAACACTACAGAATACAAGTAAGTCAACTAGGAACCATCGTGATATTACGCTGGAGAACAAAAAACTTGGTAGACTTATGGCTTTGAAATAGATGATGGGATGTTGGGACTACCAGGTCCCTGGCTCAGCTTCACAGTGGTTAGACAAACTGCGTGAAGTGATCTGCGTTCAAGGCTCTGCAAAGAGCGCATCTGAGAGTCGTGTTAGAAGAACGATTCTGGAAAGGTTGTTCCCTATAGCTATCTTGTTTGAGTTAAGTAAACATGATATCAACATAAACATACCGTAAATTTCTCTTTGGCAAGTAGCCCATAGTTTCAGTCTAAACTCCTTTAGTGCTTCTCTAGACTACACATGATGTATGGACACAGGCACAGACACAAAGTCTAGTTTTCTTTTCCTCCGAGTATATCGTGCAGTCTATAGCCTGCTTATGTCTACATTGTGTCTGCATTTGTAGCTGTGATTTTTATCATGCAGGGAAAACGCTGCATGTAAATCACTGCTGAAATCGGCTGTTTTAGTTGTCTTCAAGCCTTGCAAGATGAAAGACCGTGTTCTCTGAGCTGTTACTGATGTGTCATCAGAGTACAGTACTCTGAAATTTTACCAGATCTTGATTGAACCAGTACAGCTGTATCACTTGTGCTTCTTATTTGTCAGTACATCCATGTTTTAAGCATTCATCTGTCTCACATGTGCATGTTCCGGCTTTGTCTCCATACTTTCTATCTGAAGAGAGTGCATTCAGCCACCTCTTCCATTTCACCGCAGCAGAAATTCTTTGAGGGCTTCTATATTCCTGAAATGGGACTTTCTTGCTGTGCAGTTGATGAGAGCATGGGAGAGTTTGCTCAGTGATGACATCAGAGATCTATTCTGTACCTGTGGTTCTCTTGCCTTTTTTTTTTCCCCCTTTTGTTTTCTTCTCTTGATGACAGTGTAGACAGCAAATACAACTTTCTCTGCAGTGTTAAGGTAGAATGGAGAACACTTAAGTAATTTAGTCTTTGGAGACACTAGACCACTTCTGACCCTCCTGTTACCTATTTTGCCAGAAAGAGGTGCCTACTTCTGGGCAAAGCCTGCTATTTACACAGCATCTGGTTTACTGTGCTGGTCTCACTGCACTAAAGGATGGAAGCAAGTCTTACGCTCATCTGATTTTTTTTTCTCTCATCTCCAGCAGAATACAGTGGGCTCTATCACTAGTGTTGCTTTCTGGCACAGGATTAAGAAATACTCGTGATTTTCATTGCCTTAGCAGAGTATTCTCTCATGAGGTTCTGGAAGTTGTTTTTGATTCTGACAGAAAGTAGGTGTTCAAGTTTTTCCTTGGTTTTCCGCTTCAAATCACTTTGCATTATCTGTTCAAATTTGCAATTGGAAAAAAAAGTAAGTCTCATTTAGTTCTATAATTACATCCTGTTAGTTCTTCAGTGCAATGTTTTACACTGGGAGTGTGTTTTAAAGGGTCCGCTTTTTTACTCATCATGTTTATCAGGGACCGGAATTTTATTTAGTGAGCCATCTTGTACAAAAGCACTTGAGTGATGTGACAGGCATGTTATGGCAAGATTGCTGAAAATCGCATGTTACTGTTCAAGAAACTAAGCATCAAGGCTGACTTCTCTATAGCTGTTCCATGCTAGGGTGGACTTTTCCTTCCAAATTCCTCTGTAAAGGAGGAATTAAACTTGCAGTTGTAACTTCCTGCAGAAGGAATAGATAAGGTGGGTAGTCTGTAAAACTGTTACCTCGTTCTTGGTGAATAAGGGTTTTAGTAGAGCCTGCTGCAAACACAGGGGCTGGTTGAGAATTCAGTGAATTTGCATTTAAAAAGTAGCTCTTGAATTCCTACTCATTTGCAAGCCGCTTTGCTGCACTTTGCTGCATGTCCTGGTTCCAGGCTTTGTGTCACTTCTTCTCTGCATGTGATCGCACTGCATTTGGTCCATTCCTTAACTTCTAGATTGAAATTATTATTATTATTTTTTTTTGATCCAGGAATATCAAATTCTGTCAGTGAGGATTCATGGAAGCAATGTCAATATGGATGTAATTAAAACAAGTTATTAAGTTTTAGCCCGAGCAGCTTTTTGATATTTTACTGACCAAAAAAAAAGTTTCAGGTTCTTGGTGTTTCATAGTGATTAAGCTGGTTTGCTATAAAATACAGTTATTACTTCAAATTCAGCTTTGTGTACCATCCAGAAAGCTTCAGACTCATAGGTTAAAACGTTTACCCTCTTAAAAAGCCCTACCTCATATAACGTTAATAGGGAACTCATGTAACATTAGAAATGGAACACATCTTCCCTAATTCGTCATTCCAATTTGATAAAGCTGTTCTTGCTGGAATGCGGCTATGTTCAGAAAAGCCAAAGTATAGCTTTTCAGCAAACCGTTCTAATAACTCTTGTTCATTTTTAATTAAAACTGTATTCTTTCACAAGCAGTGACAGAAAGCGTTTCTGGATGTCCCGTAGTTTGAGGAACGTAGAAATGGCAGATGGCAAACCTGTCACCTGGTCTCCATCTGTAGTTTGGAAGAGAAGAGTGATCACTTGCTTCTACGTTCCTAGTCAGTTAATTCAGAGTTGGGTGACAGGTTGCTGAGCTAAATGGAAGAAAATATTTCTTGCATCTGCTGAAAAATCTACAGCTGTGAAGAGCTGGGCCCTTCCTAAAACCACAGGACTGAGGGAAATTATTGGCCAAGCAAGCTTGTTTTAAGTGCTTGTCTGTCTTTAAGACGTTGCAGCCGTATCAGTTTGCACTTAAGTGGTTTAATAATTTATGGTAAGAATACTCTAGTAATAAGCTGCCATAGTTTCATACTTTAAAAATAAACCTCTGTAGAACTGAAAGAATGCAGTGTTTTATGCTCCCCCTTGTCCCTTAGGCGTTGCCTGTAGTGGATAAAAACTAGAGGTCAAATTGTGATCACTTAACTGTTTGGGTCCTTGACACAGTGACAAAAAGCCAGGTCTTCTCTGCCTTCCAGCAGAACTAAGAGCCCTTCACAATAGCTTAGGAATGGAGGAGATGGTTGCGTGGGGTTGTCCCATTACAGGTAGGTGGGAAGTGCCCCTTTCCCACATTTTACCTGTAGTCTCAGCGGGCTTTAGTGTTATGAGTTGTTGTGCACTTCCTAAGGATACTTTGCCTGCCTACAGTTTAAATTGCAATTATTGCTGTGGTGTTTAATGATAATAGGGAGCAATCGTTGTTTCTCTTGTTAAGTCTTTAATTTTAACTCTAAAAAGTGGGTATGTTATTGCCTGTCTGAAAAGTTTATTAACTTTATTTATAACTAACTTTAGACTTTCACCAGTGACTCTGGAAAGTAAGTGCTGTAAACACAGTGAGACTTGAGTCGAAGTATTGTATTAAACTGGGGAGCTTTTTCCGTGTGTCTAAGCCGTTTCCTTGTGCAATTTAATTCTTTTATTACAATAGTCTTCTGCTTCAGGGTTTCTTTTCATCTGCATGCTATTCACTTAATGTGTTTAAAAAACAAAACAAAACAACACCAAGGTGCCTTTCAGTAAAGGGAGGGAGGGGAAGAACTAATGATTTGTTCTGTGCTATGGAAAGATGATATGGAAATAAAGATTCCACATCACATCATAGTATGTTTCCCTAGTCTAAGAAAGATGTCTTTTACAGGTAAATATCTGAAGAATATATATGTACAGCTTTTAACTCAGTTATATCCAAAAGCTTTTTTGAAGGACGGCAAAAGCTGGTGGACTTGAAATTAGCACCATCTTTAACATAAATTCTTGATTTTTGTGTTTATTGCAGCTCCAGTTTTCTTCTGGCTGACTTGCATCTATTTTTTCCTCTACTAGTTGTTGTTGCATTAGGGTCTTTTGTAATTTTAAGTGGCAGCAGACTCCAGTGCCGTGTCTTCCTTTTGTGGGTTGACCAGCTTTTGCAGTTTTTCCATGTCCAGTCTGAATCGGAGAAGACTATTAATGGACCAGTTGCATATCTCTTATTAAAAAAGAAAACAGCTTATGAGATGATGACAGTGTCAGCCTTGGTTATATTTGTAGTCTGACACATTTCAATTGGATGTGCTACAAGTCTTCTCCATGCAGATAGTACATATAAATCACATTCTCCTCTCAACGGGAGGCAATACCTGCCTAATCTTCCGTGCAGACTAGTGACTTGAAGATGTCTTGCATCAAACTAATTGTAGTGTATAATATAACAGATGTCAGCCTCTTTCCTTGCTTTTAAGCTCAATGCAGCTTCTCCAGCTAAAATGGTACTGACTTGCCAGATTAGAGCTTACCCTTTTTCTAGGCAAACAACATACTGTATTTCAAGTACGTACACCTGCACAACATACCTTGAATTAACGATTTATAGCTGTGACATTCAGTTGAAAGATTAAAGTCTTTGGGGAAAGAAAAAAATTCCTAGCCTGCTCATTTTTGGTTGCTAACACAGTACCTAACGCGGCTCATGTGTTCTCTCCCTGTCTGCAGGATTTTGAAGCCCAGAGCAGAAGAGTCAGGGGAATACTTGTGCGTGTTTGTGTTTTCAAACTCTCCTATAGCCAACGCCACTATAGAAGTGAGAGGTACTCGTTTTTTGTTTTGTTTTGTTTTGCTTCCTCTCCCCTGAAAGCGAAGTACTTTCACTGTCTTTGCCATCTCACTCGGTGTCCATACAAGACAGCCTAACTCAAGTGGCCTGTCCTAAGAAAACTTCCTCTTGAAATCATGGCTGTTTCTATCTAATCCGTGGTTATAATTTCTGGGGAAGCCCTGCACCAAATCGCAGGGAAGATCTAACAAATACGGGATTATGTACGCTGCACTGGTGATCCTCACAGAGGGTACTTAAATTTACCTTCTAGCACATAGAATATGGCTGTGCTGATGCAAAGACATCTGTGGTTTCTTCCCTGTTTCACAGCATGGCAATAAATGAGGCCTTCTTCTGAATGTATTCAATGTGCTTTGAATTTCTCTGTGGTTCCTGAATGAAAAAAAGTATGAACCAGCATCTCAAGTATGGCAGCTTGGAGCTGGTGTACTTCTAGGCTTGTGTCTGGCGACTCTGCTCCAGCTGCTGGGAGAGCCTGGGTTCCACGTTGGACGGGTGCCCCGTACCAGACTGATGGGGTTTTCTACTTTCATGCACAGTTGTTGTCCTGTGCATTTTAGTGCTGTTCTGACATCTTTAGGAGCCTAAAATTGTGGACAGAAACTGCAAAATGCCAAAGTTGCCTGAAAGAGAATTTTGCACTGCAACAAATCAGTGTTCCTTGGACTGAGTTTTACTATAGACGCTGAACAAGAGAAGAGTGTTTCTTTTATAGACATACACAACAGAGGTAGCATGGAGACAATAGTGTTTTATACAGTGTTTAACTGTATCTAGAATACAGTTATTGTTCCCTGAATAGCTGTGGAAATTCCTGGCCCATGTAAGGCTATGGCTCGCTTCTCTGCAGTAGCCGTTGTTTTCCCCTTGTAGCAACACAGAATGATGCATTATGTCAGCTTTTTAATCAAAGACTGATAAGATACCGTGAAATGTGTTAGTCTTGCAACCAGTTTATGCATGTCTGGGATTGTACTGATGCTTGTTTTATGAAGGTGTATTGTAAATTTGTTTGAGACCTAATTTAGTGTTGCTTACCATCTTCATTACGTCTCCAGCTCAAATGTAGAACTTCCTCTGCTGCTGTCCGGCCAATAGCAAGTGGGAAGGAGGATGGTTCATGTTCATTCCTGGTATTCCTCTACCAGTGATGGAGCCTCTCCTGATTTATTTTGTGATTGTTGTTTAAATTAGGTACCACAGATCTGTAGTAAAAGCTAAAAGCTTGCTGATTGACTGTCCTGATTTTTAAACAGTATTTTGGGGGTGTTCTTATGTTTTTAAGGATCTTTCATAAAGTAGCCTATCTAAATATACCCAGTGTTTAACCAAATCTGGCCCAGAAGGTATCTCTGCAAGGAGAAATGAAGTCTGCAAAACATGTGCTCGTATGAATGCACCACAAATTCCTGTTGGCCTAGCCAAAAGGTGTAAAGTATGTGAACACACGAGGAACTGCCTATTACTGCTGAAAACGTGACCGCAGTTTCAAAACTAATCATTGCCTTGCTTAGATCAAGTTGAACTCAAGTTCATGCTGTACTTAGTGAGCTTGTCTTCTGGGTTTTCAAGAAGGAACATAAGTTTTTTGATTTTTTTTTTTTTCTTTTTTGCATTCTGCTCTTATTCTCTTATTTTGCCAAATCTTCTAATACTATCTTACTTAAGATCTCACTCCTTTCTGCCTCTTCCAGCCTGTTTTCAAGGGCGACAACAGCCACTCCCAGAGACGGGAAATTTAGCTTTGATAGTGGATTGCATAAGACCTTCTCCAGCTTGGTATAATCTCTCAAAAGATCTTACGGAAACATTTGGCTTACGGCTCCTCTGCTGTACCACGGTGGGTGGGAGCATAGGGACACCTGGAGAGCTTGGCAGAGGGGATGCTACAGGGACACCGACTTCAGGATTATAGCAAGAAAATTCAATACATGTGATTGAACTACTGGCACAAAGGGCAGGAGCAGAAACGTAACTGATCGTACTAACAACTTTCCATGCATCATATATAAATACCAATGAGCAATCATCAGTTATAAGTTAATGACTCCAGCACCACTCCTTGGAGGTATAAAGCTTTCTGCTTGCTCAGCAGTCGTAATTAGAGGACTGGCTAACCCCGTTCTCTGGCTCCTCCTTACAGCGTCACAAGAGTTGCTTGGCCTTGAATTTTCCCTGAACGTAGAGAAGTATCAGGGGTTGTCTAGCGTGGGAAGCACCCTGTCAAGTCCTCTGCAAAGCAAATTGGAACATGTGTATTTTTAAACTGAAAACATGTTTTTCTTTCTAACTTCTATTAAATGGAAACTTATGTAGTGGCAAACTGAGACCACATTGAAAGCATGAGTTGGAGAACTCTGTGTTTGTAGTTTCCCTGCAATGCTAGGGCTGTACGTAAACTCATTCTGATCAGAATATTCATTTAAGTTACAGCTCCTGCAAGAGCTGTACAGCTAGAACTTGTACGGTTTGACATATGTTCTCTTGGATATAAATGTCCTTGAATACTATTCGTGCTAGTTGCACAGACTGCGCGAGACTTTTCCGCTCTGCAAAGGAAGGCATGCTTTGCAGTTCCTGCAGTTCGGTGGTGGATACTGTCCACCTCCTGCTAAAGCAGTTCTAGTTCTGCAGTCAAGCTGATTTTGGTACTGCTTCATCTGTGGACAATGTTACATTCTCGTTAATCAAGGAATGTATAAGGTAATACAGCAGTGATGATTGTTTGACCATGCAGGTGCCATCATTTAATGCTTACCGGCATGTGTGGCCTGTCACAGTATTTGTGTACACGCAAATGTACACAATTTTAATGGTTTAACTGGTGACTGTAATTGTGCTGCAGTTGCTAATTGCTGATGCACATAGAAAAGATGGTTCTGAGTCTGAAAGTGCCTGTGGACCAAAATAGTGACTTTTTGACAACTTGTGAACAACTTTAACAAATACCTCGCAGCAAATGAAAGCCAAGATACAGCAGTGCCATTTGCCTTTATGTAATATTGCCTATTTTGTTCCTGCATATCTGAGTGCTGTGTATATGAAGATAAAAATGCAGAAACATAAGTGTTGCTGTTAGAATTGCTACATGTGCTTGCATATTAAAAGCAGCTGTTCTTGGTAAAGGAATTATTAGGCTAGAACTAGTATAAAAGCTGTTGAACTGGAATACTGGGGTTTAATGGCGATCTTTGGGAGGTCCCAGGAACGACTCAAGTCCGGCTTCGCCGATACGCTGAGCTTTGGATGAAGCGCCTGGCGCAGTCTTTGCACGCTCCTCTCTGATCCCCTCCGAGCTGTCAGGGGGGCATTGCACGAGTACAGCTTTAAGCGTGGAACTGTAAGCCGAGCAAATGTGGATATTGCAAGACTTCTGCCTTGGAATAGGGGTCTTCTCCCACCTTTTGCTTCTGCATAGAGGTCAGCTGGCTGAGAGTGTTGCTAGTGACCAGCCCATGTTGGATGATGCGGTTATTTGTCAGCAGGGACCGCGAGGATGATCAGAGTCACTAGTCAAGGTGCGGTGTGCTAACTCCTTTCTGTCTCAAAGTAAGCTGCTTTTAATTGCTCCATTGCCACAAAGTGGAAACACCTGCAGTGCTTTTGCTGCATGGTTACTTTCTTGGAGCTCTACTGAAAACTTGAAGACTCAAACAAAAAACCTCTGCAACTGTTTAAAGGGTTTTGTCTTTGCAATCCTTCTGCTCTTACCCAGAACTTGGGGAGGAAACAAGTTCACCCTGCGTCTTCTGATGCTCTTCAACCCATAGTCCTGGGCAGGGCAGCAGCAGTGTGAACACGATGGGGAGGAACATGCTTCCAGTTCCCTCCCGCTGTCCAGAAATAGTGCAAGGACCAAAACATCGAAGTACATAAGATGACGTAGTGATGGTGTACATCTCCTCTCTCTGCCCTGCCTTCTCATCAAAGGTTCCTCTCTTTCCATACCCCTGGACAAGCAGAGCTTTTTATTGCCTTTTCCTCTAAAGCCTTGCTGCTGTCATTGGATCAAGGAGGTTCTCCTGATTTCTCTCCTCATTCCCCACTCCAGAAAGCTCCTTCCTCTCCTCCTGTCCCCCCCAGGTAGTTGCTTTCCCAATAGCAAAGGCTCAAACAAGTCCCACTGCTGCTGCGAGAGCATAAAACTTAGCAGCTCTGTAAAATGTCCTGTCCTGTGCTGAGCCAGAGGCTTTTGTGTCACACACGATACCTGCACCCGGCACATGATTCTTCAGCCTTTGCTCTGGTGCCGGCCAAGTGGCGTGCTGGAAAATGAACGGTTATTTCAGCAGCCTTGGAAGATCTTGGTTTCTGATTCCTGGCTGTCTCAGGAAACCTCTACAGCAGTTTAACAATGTTGTGCCAGAAGTGAATTAAGAAATCTGGCATTTTCTCATCACAGCTGCATCTTGGAATAGTCCTATACATTGAAAAGAAAAAAGGAAAAAAAAAAAAGGCGTTTCACGTTCTGTCTTCACAGTAGCTTTAGTGCGCCTTTTTAGCTCTACACCCAGACTAAAAAGGTAGAAATTGATAAGAATTCTCATGCAGAAAAATAAGACTTCTAGAGCCCTTTTACTAGGTCATCCTTAAGACATAGCGGTTTTGACATGCAAGAATATTTTTAGGTGCTTTTGCCCTTGCTTTAATTTGGTATTTTAATGGGAAAACTTGAAGGGGTTTTGTTAACTGGGACATGGTTGGGAACTGTTATGCATATTAGTTGTCCCCTCCTTTTTAGTAACTCCAGTCAAATATCTTGAAAATAACCTGGAAACAAAGGAGTGAATCCCTTTTTTGTATAAAAAAAATGACATTGCATGCCCTTTAAGGGAAAAAAAAAAATCTTTTCAGGGCAGTATTGAAAAAATACAATTCCTGAAGTAGCTGTGCAGTGCGTTTTGTGCCTACTATGTACTTGATGCTTGAAGATGCAAAGTTTACTTAGGCACAAACCCTTTTTCTTCTGTGATGTTTTTTAAAACTATCAAAAGAATGATGCTTATAAGAAGTTTACTTTTCTGTTAAGAATGGCTATACCTATATTTAACTTTTTTTTTAACAATTAAATCCTGTCTGTCTTTGCTTTTCTATATGCTGTTTCAATCAAGTCTTTAGACTTTCAGTATTTAGTCTTCCTGTTCATAATGTAAGAATAAAAACCCTGCTTTATTTTATCAGGGGCATTGACTTGGTTTCATTAAAGTGGGACCTGATGGAGAATGTTTTGTCCACGTCTCCCCAGCGAATTGTATCTGAACTGGGAAGTGAATTCTGCTGAACGCTGCCGCTTAAAAGCGGAAGCGAAATCTAAATCCTTTATGAACAAAAACTGCTTCATTCTGTACTTTATATCTTGCTGGTGCTGGAGCAGAATAGTGTAAGAAATCTTGACTAGAAAGGCTGAACATTGCTCTGTTGCTAATTCTGTGATTGAGGTCAGCTGCAGTGATATTTTAATTGTAGTTTGCACAGCAGAATGCAATTAGCCACATATTTTGGTAAAATAAGTACCGGATTAATATCTCAGATGTAGCTTGAAACCAGCTAGCATAGGATGCTCTGAAATATTAATATTCCATGTAGTGCTCCCCTCAGACTGTGCACAAAAATAGTCCCTGTCCTAGTAGAGCTGGAGATGGCTGCTGCGTGAGTGTGCCCGGCGACGAAAAAAGCAGAATGTATTCTTGTCACTTGTGCTCTCCTTGGGATAACCCAGCAAAGATGTCCTCTTCTCCGAGAAATGTAATTATCTCTTGGCTGTAGGAGAACACTAGGTCACCCTGCAGTGGAAGCTGCTGTGTCCTAGAAAGCCTTCCCTCTTCCTTGCTCTTTCTGTATCCATCAGCGGCCTCCTGGAAGAAGTGGGCCAGCTTCACGGTGCTGACGTACGGCATGTTCCTCCCCTGCCAGGTTCTGCTTTGCCTCTCTTTCTGCTGGTAGACAGCAAAGAAAAGAAGTGCTGACAGATGGAGGCTGTGTGGGGCTTCGCTTTAAGCTGATGAATCCTATTTCTTCTTTTCCTCGTTGGAATAATTTGCAATTGCTTTTGACAGCCCATCAGTGCCAGTTTGGGGACTGTCACCTTGCCACCTTAAGTCTGTTTCTTGTGCTCCACTTCTGGCCTTTCGTTAAGTTGGAAGTAATCTCTGCGTATCACCTTCAAGTAAGGGGAAAAAAAAATCGCAAGGAAATCATTGGGCCTACTTAGCTTCTGCTTAAATGAAAACTTTCCAAACTTAGCAGGGATGAGATGGGACTTTTCAATAGATCGCAAGATGAAATTGCTTCTTACTGAAGAACCACTTTCTTTAGGAATAAACATAATCTTCTTTTTGAGGCTGTAAACAGTGTTTCAAAAGAACATTGCAGGTGCTTAGTGATTCTTAATAAGACATAATGCAGCCCACTTAACCCTAAAGCAGATTTCTTTTCTGCTTAGAGACCTTCAACTTGAAAATTTCATTTCTTCTTAGAAATACTGCCTGTGCCAGTATCTGTGGTTGCTTAGCAAGCCTGGGACGTTCTTTCCTTTCCAGCTGACTTCAGTTTATATATCTAAAAGCTACTTTTTGCATAAGACCAGAGAATTGTCATGGCCTGGTGTCTTTGTTCAGCTCGTGTTTTATTTCCTTCAGATTTTTCCTGTTCGGCATCTGTAAAGATACATTTTTAGAAGTATTTTTTAAAAAGTCTTAGCATGGTTTTTATCATGGTTATGGTTAGCAGCACCTTGCAAATAGTCAGCGTTTGTCTAGCAGCATCCACTGATCTTGTTGTACCTTTTATCATGTATTTTGAAAATTGCTAGCAAAGCTCTTGTTTGTCCATGTGAATGCTGAAGACTTGAATCAAGTATTTCCTTCACCTTCTGCCTTATAAGACAGGGATGTTACAATCCCAATGATATTTCTCTTGGCTAATGAATAGCCCCTTGCTGAAAAGGTGTTCAGCTTAAAATCAAAAAAAGAATTTGCTTAACATGTTAAAATACTTAAAAATGGCATAAATCCTGTTAGGGCTCTGCCAGAAATCCCTGGGGTTAACTTCAGTTTCTGGTGGGCAGGGTCTGCTGCGGGATTGGGCTCCGCTTCCTCTGCAGCGGCCTCCAGCAGGAGGAGGCTGCTCGGCCTCTCGGTCCACGCGAAGAACAGCTCCGGCTGCTGCTGAGTCGGAGCAAACCTTGCGTTAGCAAATGGGACTGGAAGTTAGGATTTCTGTCAGCAGCAAGTCCACATTTCTTCATGTGACAAATGGTCAGAATTTCTGCAAAGGTGGCAGATTAGAATTTTATTATTTTTATTTTTTTAAAATACCCGGGTAGATTCGAGAGGCTGGGTCGGCGAATGTCTCCTGCTGATGTCTCTTCAGATGAACAGATGTGTACTGAAGAATGCTGTAGCTTAAGTATTCTAATGAGCATGGGTTTTGGTGGTTCAGAAACCTGTTTTATGCCTCCTCTAACAGTATTATCAAGCAGTTGCATTCCTGTCCTAAGAAGATCTTCCAGGAGAGCGGCATGGGATATTTTATGCATTTGAAAAACCCTTGCATTGGAAATACAATTCCTTTAGCGCTTAAACTGGCTGGATGTTTTCCCAAAGAGTTGTGATGTAATTCTTGGAAGAGCAGCAAGTTGCTCAAGATGTTTTGCTTGTTCTTCCTTGCTGCCGCTGATCAGAACTGTGAATTTTGTCTAATTCTTTTAACTTGCCCTTGTGGATATGGTGTCAGGAGCCCATGCTCCCTTTCTACCCCTCTCTGCAGGGGCTGCTAGTGATGAAAGGAACTTTCCTTGAACAGACCCTTGTAATAAATTCCCATGCCGGAGGGTCTGTTCCTGGAGCGCTCGGATTGGACTTTGACTGGATTAACAGATCAGCGTCCAGCGGTCACACAGCAGGCCACGTGTGACATAATTAGCAAGTCAGAAAGCGAATGGGCTTTGAAGGTGGTCCCTGCAGCACCAAAGCCATCCGCTTAAGCGAGGGTTCGGCTCGGGCAGTCCGCTGAGCCGCGGTAACCTCTCGTGAGGTGTTAGGCTGCAAGAGGCTGCTGTGACAAACACGGCAAAGTGAATGACGGGCACTATTTCTAGGCAAATTAATTCCGAATATCCTCCACCGGTATTCGAGGCTGTTTTGCTCTGGGTTGCCCCCAGCTTATCTTCCATCTTCCTTAGAGTATACATTTGTATATAGGCTGAATGAGAAGATTCCGTATTGGCGGGATTTTGACTTTTGCTACGTTACAGGTATCTGACAGCTCCAAGGAGAGGTATTGCTGTAAGATGTAAGAAGTGTGAAGTGTAACAAGTCGTAGCAAGTTGGTGGATCAAACCTAAAATCCCACCGAAAGGAATAACGGCTTGACTGAGCTTTCAGAAGCCCATGTTAAGACGGGATCGGTTCAAAATCCTGAAACGCTGGGCAAGTTGCAAGCAGAGTCCCTGCCTGCTGAGCTGCCAGGCCGAAAGCCCCTGCAGAACCACGGGGAACTTCTGAGCGGGGAGGGAGACGGGGCGCCGCTGGGCAGGGGGGAGCTTCCGTGCTTCCCGCGCCGCAGACGGCTGGGCCGCTTGGGCTTTGTAGGTTTGTGCTTTTCGGTAGGTAACTAAAGTGCGATGTTGAGATGTCTCCTCTGTCCCTCCCCTTGCCTGGCAAACCCATCCCGAAAGACTTTCTTGCGGAGCTGCAGTTGAGATGCTGGTGGGAGAGAGAAGGGAATCGCAATTTCCCTTTTGTAAGTTGGGTTCGGCTTGGGAAAGGTGATCGCTTCCGGGGAATTTGTTGCTTGCATGGTCTGTTCAAATTCTCAGGGCTTAAGATCGTTACTTCTTTAATGAGCAGCTTGTAAACACAGAGCTTTTCTGTTTTGCAGCTATTCCTGACATCACTGGCCACAAACGAAGTGAAAATAAAAACGAGGGGCAGGAGGCAGTCATGTACTGCAAGTCCGTGGGCTTCCCGCACCCCGAGTGGGTTTGGCGCAAGAAGGTCAATGGCGTGTTCGAGGTAGGTGAACTGTGATACCGGCACGAATTAACCTGCTGAAACCCCCAGTGCGGAAGGAAATGAGCACCTTCCTTTTGGGGGTATATTAGTGCCTCGTAATTTCCCAAAGTGCAGTTCCTCAAAAGTCTAAGCCATCAGTGAGCGAAGCAGAAGCTTTTCAGTAGCAGCAAATAGAAAATGAATAAATATTTATAACTTAGTTGTGCAAATGGAGTTGCTTATTGCATTGCTACTGGACTAAGCTATGAATTGCCAAGAAAGATGCAATATTCAGGGCACCTGCTGCAAATTACAAAAAGCGAGTTGTGAAATCTACCTTAATGCACTTAGTTTTAAATTTCTTAAGCTGTTTCTCAGTTTTACTGGTTGAGCTCACAAGACTTAGTATGAGGATGTGACAGTGACACCTTTTAGTATGTAAGTGGCCGTATTTTTTCCATGTGGCAACTGGTCTGTTGAGTGACAGATTTGACCAGCAATTGAAATAGCAGAAGAGAAGTTGGAGTCTGCTAAATCCTGGAGCCCGTCTATTTTCACATGGCTGTGTCGTCTGCCACAGCCGTAACGACTCGCTTGATACATGGGGAAAAAATGATCGGTAAATAAGAGGATGGACTGATTGCTCACTGTTAGGTGCTAGCTTAAACTTTTATGAGGACGCTGAACTGAACTGCTGTGTGAATGGCTTGTCAAGGTTTGCAAATCATCAAAGTCCCTTTGTGGTTCTGTAGATTCTCATGCATGGTGGTTTTTTTTTTTCTTATTTTTTTTCAGGTTATTTGATAACCTGAAAGTTATTTGATAAATTCATCCAAGGTTAACTTGCAGGAAGAACAAACTTGTGTCTGTTCTCTTGTTCTTTGTTCTGCCAAGGTTTTGTCCCTTTTTAAAACTTTAATTAAGCGTAAGCAGCTCTGGAACTCTCTGCTCCAGATGTCGAAGGGATGTGGTGCCCCAAATTTCATGTTCTCTAAATATGCCTGAAGTAGGCAGCTTAGGCTGCCCTGCGCACAAATCTTTAGGAAGTACCTGTGTTTCTCTGGAAAACATAAAAAATGCAAGATTTTAGTAGGCCCTTCATACCTTAAACTGTGTGTGTGTGTGTGTGTGTGTGTGTATATATATATATATATATATTTTTTTTTTTTTTTTAAAGGCTAATGCTATATAGAATAATCTTAATTTGTACTGACTTTTTTTTCTTTTCTTTCTTTCACCCTCTACATTGAAATCTGTTTTTGTCCCCTGCTAGGGAACCTACCTTGTATGCTGTTACTTGTCTCATGTTCAGCCCAACCTGTTTCATCCCATTACTATAAATTGGTGAATGGAATATAACCGTTTCTTTCAAAGCACAAGGCTGAGAACACTGTAGCTTACGTGATCACGACTGTCAGCATTTCATGGCTGATGCTGTTAAAGTAGTTGACCACAGCTTGTCAGTCAAGATAGCAAGTTTTTTGTTTTGAAGCAAAATTCACTTTAGTGAGGGGTACAGAGCAAATGCTGGCAGTGGGCTGTTCTGTTGTGTGAAGGAACCAACTTCTTTGCAAGAATTCCTCAGAAATAAAAAAGACAACTCCCGCTCTTTCCTCTCCCATCTTTCTCCTTTTATCAGGACATCAACAACTCCTCTGGCAGGTTCTTCATTACAAATAAAGACAACTACACCGAGCTCAGCATCACAAACCTACAGATAAACGAGGATCCTGGCGAGTACCAGTGCAACGCAACCAACCTGATCGGCTCCGTCTCTGTCACAACCATCCTCCGTGTCCGCAGCCACTTGGCTCCCCTCTGGCCCTTTTTGGGGATTTTGGCAGAAATCATTATCCTCGTTGTCATCATAGTTGTTTATGAGAAAAGGAAGCGGCCGGATGAAGTCCCAGACGGTAAGTGCTCTCAAAGCCACTTATAAGAAAAGAAAAAGAAAAGGCAAAGAGGACTTATGGCAGCAGAGCAGACTGGGACTTCCTAGAAGGAACGATCAGCAGTGCAGTTCGTTCAGCTTTGAGGAGTTCTTTGACTTGTCAGCTGTTCACTCTCCAGACGTTAAGCCCAGTAAGCGTACATGGTCCAAGTGCTGTGCAGTCACTGGATTTCCTCAGGTTCTCCAACTGTGGAACAGGAGGGCAGTGATTTCAGTATCTTTAAAGCTTTTGTTGCAGAAGGTGGGCCTAATGCCGCCTCCTGCCTTTCCTGCTTCAGTAGCCCTGAGATGCTTCCCCCACTAATCCCGACTGGTGCTCCCTCTTCAATCTGGCATCTGGTTTGGGCAGTGTGCGGGTTTGAAAGGGAACATTGCACTTGGAGGGATTGTGCCCACAGAGATGTTAAAAAACATTAAATGTTTTCAGCCAAAAAAAGAGGCAGGGGGCAGCCTCTCTTTGGTATGTAACTGAGTTTGTAATGAATTTAAGGAATGCTCTGGAAGTTTTGTCTAACTGTAACGTCTAGCAGGTTATATTTTCTGAAGATCAGGTTATTTTACCGGGTTTGATGGTAGCATTGATAACTGTGTGGGGTATACAGAAAAGTTCCATTTGTTTTATCTTTGAGCTTCTGCATATCTTCCTCTTTTAAAGATGGGGAAAGGGGCAGTCTGAGGCTAAAATGAGTATTTGAGAGAACCGACTCAATGAACAGACTTGAATGTAACACCTAGTTGCTTACTACAGTGTTTACCAAGAAAACCTGTCCGAGGAGTCCGTGTGAGAAACGGATGGTATGCCGCTTTGCTTGCTGTAGCAACGCAATGCATTCAAAAAATGGAGCGGGAGCTGTATGAGACGCAGTGGGCTACGCACTGAGTCAGTCTGGGGAAGCACTGAATCATTAGTGTTTTCCAAGTTTGGACAAGCCTTGTAGCACGCTAGAAAACTTCCGAAGGCAACTGTGTGTCGTAACTTGTGCAGCAATGACTAGCTGTTGTCGAGCTGCACAAGAGAGTGATAACACAGCAAGACATTCACCTTTTGGGATGAAAATATAGGTGCTGAAGCAATGATCCGCTTGTGAAGTTTGGGCAAAAACGACTTCACTGGTCCTGAGCTATATTGCAGAGAAGGGGAGGGGAAACGGGAATCTTACTAAGCAGATAACAAATTTTAATACCTTGTCTCCAAATGGATCACTTTGGATCAGTTTGGATCACTTCCGTAGCAGACTGAAACTTTCTTAAACAAAGAATAGTGCATACCTAGAGGAAACTAGCTTTTTTAATCTTAACCACTTTAGTAGCATTTACTAACTGCTTATAGAGCATGCGATTGAGACTGTTGAAATTTTGTTGGAAATGCACCTAGGAACGATGTAGTGCATGTATGTCTGCATAACTAACAGCTTTACAGTCGTTAAGGGGTTTGTACCGCCAGCGGTTTGTCTTCAAAGTGGCTCTTAACCAGCCCAGAAAACTTCTAAATGTATTTGAAAAAATAATTCAAACATTCTCTTGTGCTTCTCCCATATTGCTGGGCCTTATTTGCCTGACCTTGGGTAGCCAGGAGGAGTCTCGCCTCATTAGTGGCTCTTCATAGTTCCCTGCATTTCGCAAAGACTAAAAGTAGGTATTAATGGCTCTAATTTAATGTGGGAATACTCATTGTAATCAGCCTCAAATGGACTTAATCCAAAAGAAATTGGTTTTGATTTGACCGACTGCAAATATTGCCATGCCTGTGTTAGCCCAGTGGAGTACACCCCAGAGGTGAACTGTATATCTGAGTTCGCTACCTGTTTATTCCAAAGGCTGAAGTTTTCCTGACTGGTCTGGCCACTCTTCAGATGCTTGAGGAATCTCAGGATCATCATCTCTGATGGCAATGTCCAAGATGATGAACCAAGTAACTGAGGTTACTAAGTTTGCTTGCTTGGTTTGCTATTATTTTAAAGGCAGCTAAACTTGAGTTGTGGAGAGTGATGCGCCTCTGTGGTGGAGATGTTCTCTCTGCCTGCTTTTCTGGAGGAGGAAATCAAATACTGACTGTCACAGTCAACGTTTGTATATTAGGTTTGCTTGGATGAAGAGACACAATTGGCATAAAATCTACTCACCTTAAAAACTGACTTAAGTCCTACATTCCCTTGGTTTTCCTTGTGCTTTTTGTAATTGCATTTAAAACCTTCTGTGATATTGTGGTGGGAAGCACCCGATAAGCAGGGGCAGCGTTTACGAATGTGTATGTGAGAAATCCTTCAGAGCCTGCTGATTTCCACACTTGAATGTTTTACTGAAAACTCAGGTTACTCTTAAGTTTATTGGTCCTTTTATACACATGGTTATGAAATGCCAAAGTTAATGCTTAATGCCACTGTGTGCTTATCATTCAGAATTTAAATTTGGTGCTTCCAAAATCATATATTCCCCTCTGCATGCTGCAGTGAGCAGGTAACATCAATGGTCTAAGGCTGGGCCAGTGACTTACACAGATGCCTATCATAACTCTTCATTAATTAGTACTACTCTAAACACCGTATTACTTAGTATAAATATCATTTGGAAACAGCTGTGGTCTCTATAGACTATCAGCTTGTTTCCAAGCTGTTTTTAGCGCTGGTTTTGACATTTTAAGCTTTAAGGACAAGGGCTGTGGTTGTATCAGATGTTCATATGAGGCTGCTGCAGCAATAAGCATTGCAGTGACAGAGCTGTTAGTGCCTCCGCCCTTGCGTGGGCAGAAGCTGGTAGCCGAGTAACTTCCCTGATGGCCCTTTTTGCAGGACTTTGTATTTTAGCCTTGGACCTGTCCAAATTTTTCCTTAGAATCTGTGAGATTCCTTAACGTACCCCTCCACCACCCTGCTCCCTGGTCTCCCTCCTGTCCTGGAGTCTACTTAGCCGTAGGATTTCTCTGAAGCTCTTTGTTTTCTCTAGAGGAGCAGATAGGAGCAGCCAAAAAGCCCAGTCACGTCTGAGGATGGATGGCCATTTCGTGTGTTACTTTGAACCGCTGCCCAGCGGATCGTTATCGTTCGGCTTGGCACGGCTCCCTGCTGCAGGCTGTCTGCCTTCGCTGATAAGGCGGCTGCTGCCGGTGAACAGCCTAAACGTTGGGGTGCAAGTTCTGTGCCTGCTCTCTCGCCACTCTGCGGCGCTTTGAGGTGGCCCGTGGGGTGCCTTAGATCCACCTAAGGGAGAGGAAGGGAGATGTCTCCCGTGTTCAGTCATTCCTCCCTGCCCCCCCCCTTTTTTTTTTTGAGAATTTAGGTGTATTGGCTAATGTTTGCCCCTTTGAGGGGATCTTTGAGTAATGGTTTCTGTGCAGACCTAGTGCAAAGATGACTTCAGATATTCTTATGTGTCCTGAAATAGAAATTACAGTTCTGGAGAAAAATGATTATGTTAAACTTGGCAACTTCCCCTGTATAAGGAAGAATGAAAGCCTTCCTTGAGCTGAAGGAACTGTTCGGTTGGCAGCCTAGAGGTGGTACGCCTGCAGCCACGCCGAGCCTGACCGGTAGCGGCGTACGTAGCACGCAGCTGCGCTGTATTTATCCGGGGTCTTGGGCAGACGCCCTGGCCCACGCTGAGCTCTTGCCTCGTATGGTACCCAGCTGACCTAGATTTTAGGTCTAGCTCAGTTGAGCCTGCACAAGTTACAGGCAGCCTTTCAGGGTGTGCTGCATTTATACCCTCTGACAAAGCCAGCCCAAGCTGCAAGTTGGAGCAGGGTGGCCTCAGACTCGGCTAACAGAGAGGATTCACATCAATGCTTCTCCTACCTTTCTCTTCCCCAGCTGCACCAGCCTGCCCTCGCTAACAATTCACGGTGCCACCTTCCAGAAGCTGCCTGTCTTGCCGCTCTTTGAGAATGCTGTACTCAACCGCTTTCCCTGCCTCTAACGGATCATCCAGTTCGGAGCAGCACCATATCCTGAGGGTCCCCCGCTACCCCCGACTGATAGGGAACTGCTTTTAGAGGAATGTCATGTTTCCCAGGCAAAGTGCGGCTAGTTAACCCTTCAGCAAACCACATTTGTAATGCCACTGGTTGTGTTTGCAGTGCACATATATACAGGCAAGAAGGTGTTTGCAAGAACATCGTAGAAAAGTGAAAGCTGCATCGGCTTAAAAAGAAATAAGCAAGGCTTGTAGGTGGAGGGCGGTACCTTTTTGAGGAAACTAAATAAATAAGCACCAAAACAGGCTTTGAAAACTGATCTGAACAGCAACGCTCAGTTACTGGCAGAGGGATGTGACTGGAGAGAAACGTTATCTCTATCCTGGAAGATGCCTGGGATGCTTTCCAGAGAGCTTGGGAACTCTACCTGGCCAGCAAAAATGAGATCAACTGCATTAATTCTTTCCCTTCTCCTTAACCACTGTTGCACAGGCTAAAAATTGCCCGTTTCACCCCTAGGAGGTAACTTTGGTGGTGTTCCTCTTCCCCCATCCTCCTGACAGCCTTTCTGAGAGAGAAGTTGTTGGTACCCTGGGATGGGTAGAGTGCCCAGTACCAAGTTAAATTTGGAGCAGTTCTTCTCAACTTGCTGTTTAGCTGTGCAGTTTGCCACTTAGGTTTCAGAGGCAGGGGGAAGGTGCCTGCGTGCTACAAAAGACGTTTTTACCAATGTGCTAGCTGGCCTTCTAAAAGGCGCTACCTCCGTCTGGAAACACTGCCGTGCTGGAGGAGCAAGGACGGTCCTTTAACTTTGGCATTTCCTGACTGCAGTTTTAACTTTGCATGAACCTTGCTTTTTGTGTTTGGTTTAATTGCTTTTTCTGCCACAGAACAGGGCTGCTCAGTAGCTCCTTTGCTAATATTTCCTCCTTCACATAATTCAGATGTTTGAGCTTTTTTTTTTCTTTTTCCCCTGCTGCTGTGTAGCAGAAATAGGAAGTTCTGAATCGTGCAGTCTGTATTTGCACTGAAAGCTGGGCAAGGCTGGCATTAGTGGGTGCCCAGTGCGGGTCCTTGGTGTAGTGCCTGTGGATTAGGGGCATTCCTGCCCTCCTGGAGCGGAGGTTACTGCAGTGAGCACCTCCGTGAACTTGCTTATGGATGCGAACCCTCTTGCATTCAATTATGTGCTGGAAGGAAGAAGGGAGGGGGAGATTGCGCTTGAATTTCTGCATAATTTCAAAATTGGAGTTTGCCTTGCATTACACATGATAAAGCAATACGGCTTACATACCTTTTCCAGAGAGCAGATAGGTTTTGTGAAATCGTGGTGGTTAAACAACGTGCAGCTTCCAGTGGCTTTTGGTGATGAAAGCTGCATGAACACAGCATGTTTAGGCCAGAGATGTTGGCACTTCCCTGCATGTGTGATCAGAAGCAGAGTTTCAGTAGAGGATTGCTGATGCATTTTGCTCAGAATGCAAGTTGCTTGGACTTCACTTTACAATAAAAGGAAGCAAATAGCTGTTTATTCCTCTGTGGTATAGCTTAAGCTGCTTATAGACATGGTCATCAGCTGTTATTACCTCAATATAGTATACCAAAGATTTTTAAAGTGTGTGTGGGGGGTTGTTGTTGATGAATCAAATAGCCTAAAATTGGCAAATACGCTGTTTTAAAGGGTGTGTTCTGGGGTAAGTAGAAAGTAAAAACTTCTTGGCTGCATTCCCCCCTAGGAATGTAAACAGTTTTTACTTTAAAATCCATATTCTACATAATCTTTAGCACAAAGCCTTGTGGTAACTGGGTTATAATACATGCTTTTTTATTCTTCCCTTCTCATTTGTCAGTTTAATACAAAAGCTTTCCATAAATGTATTTCTGCTCTGGCTCTGCAGAAGCTTCATCCATATCCCCACATTCTTTCTAATACTTTTTTTTTTCTTGACTTTTCTCTGTTCCTGCTATTACTGTAAGTAATTTAAAAAAAACAAAATGTTTTTACTTAAACGGTTTACCTTGTAACAAGCTAATTTTTGGTTTCTTTTTTTTCCTATTACTGTCATCTTTCTTTCCCACGCCTAGAATTTATCAAGGGGAGAAAATTGTCAGGCACACACATTATGAGACTGTATAGCTATCAACTATACCTAAAAGCAAGGATCACTGTATCACGGTGGTAGTCAAATAGCCTGGCTTCTATGGTCCTATATACTAACTTGTTAGACGCTATTATAGGATCAGAACTCCTTAAGTCTGATGTAATTGATCTTGGCCAGATATTCTTCATTGCAAATATAGTTATGCCTTCATTCCAGTTCAGAACAACTGCTTTATTTTTATTGGTTTGTTCTGTGGAGCCCGACGAGCGTCTCCGTTCATCTTTTCTTTACCCCTCTGTCCAAAATATTTCCATTGTTAATGAAGCAATATAGAAGCGTTACACTAAACCTGGCAAATACTGCCTTTAAATCTCTGCATGTAACCAGAGCTCTAAATTGTTAACACAGATCGTAACGATTGTCCCCGTGAACAGCCACCTTGTGAGAATGCATTGCCGGCCTGCGTGGCGGAAGTCAGTAGATGCTTTGAGTGGTCATCATGCCCCGTTTTGGAAGCTTCTGAATGTTTTCTGAGTTAATAACTGAAAAATTCATTACTTTTTTCAACTTGGGCAAACGCATCCGAATTCTTACAGTTGTAAATATTCTTCTCAAAAGTTTTCAAACTGTCAACGTGCACCACTGTCAAATTTTTCTCTTCTCAGAAAGCAAACTCTTAAGCTAGTTTTTAAATATAAAAATTCTCTAGCAGTTTCTGTAGTAGTTCTAAAAAATTGCTTTGCAGACTGTAGAGGCTGTATTGTAACAGAAGACTGAAGCAGCCATAGACATTGGCTTTTTCATTTGAGGGTGTGAACAGAATTTTAACATAGGTGTTTTCCTGCTTGGGTGTGTATTTTAATAATGCTCAAGTTCACTATTGATATAAAGGCAGGTTTCACTCTTGCTATGTGTCAGTATAATAAACACTGTTGAGGCTGTCTCCTAACTCCTCCTTGTGTAGATTTCTTGGAATTTTTTTTCATTTTTAACTTCTGCCAGTCATAAGAGGCTACAAAAGATTAATTTGATATTAAAAATAAATATTGTAATTTTTCAAAGGAGATAGAATTAACTGAGTAACAAACAAAGCGACTTCTAAATTAAGGCTGAAAGTAATGCAGGGTTGGGGACACAAAGAACAACCCCCTTCTCAGACTATTGTAGCAGGAGAGTTATACTGCCAGACAGTTAATACACACACGACCTCACCAGATGCACAAGTTTGAGGAAAGCTAAACTATATCTATTTGTCATCATCATACAATTTTAATGTTCAGGGTTTTTGGCTGGAAGGATTGATTATACCTGTTAGAATTGCTACTACCTTTAATACATTGCATAAAGTTTCACTTTAGAAATCTGCTATTTGAGGGCAACATTAAGCAGATAATCACTGTACCTACAAGGAAGGCTTGGTAATATTTTTAATCTTGTATTAGATAAAGAATGATTTATTGGTGTCTGCAGATCCTTTCCAAATTAGAAAGCAAATTCCTGAAAAATGAGGGGTTTAATGTGGTCAATTATAAAATTAGAGCTCAAGCTGTAGTATTTCGGGAACCTTGCAGGTACTGAATGGAATGAAGCAGCATACTCGGAGGCATGTTCGCTATGGCCATATGTTTCAAATATTATTGCATTACAGACAGACAGTTACTAGAGCCAGGTCTTCTGGCATAAAGGTTTTGAGTTATATTGATATTTGTCGGTTACTATGACTTCTTTTTTTTCCCCCCTTCAATTGCATCATACCCTTAAAAAATGGTGGTAAGTGAGAGATCTGCATGCTTTGGAGTTTGTTTAATCTCCGCTTCAGTCTATACAATGCACAAGTCATAATGTTAACACTTTTTCTTAAAACTTCTTCATTCACGTTCACAACTAATTTGGATTTCAGTTTGCTGTTTTTAATCTTTATTTAGTCTAATTTTGTACTTATTTTTCTGTTGTTCTGTTCCCCCTGATTTCGCTAGGGTTTTGATTCTTTGTCTATACTGTATTGCACTGTACTGGGGATGCTTCTTCAGCAGTTAAATGGCTGTCCAGGAGACTATTGCGTAAAGAAACTTTTCCTCAGCCTCTCTGTATCACCTGTTAGATTATAGATGGGAAAGGGGTGAGTGGTGGTGATCCACTGGTCTTAGACCTTATGCATAATCATAAGTATTCCAATAGGCATTTTTGTTGGATCTTTGCTAGGAAAACAAACACTTGCTGGCAGCCTTTATAAACCTGAAGCATTTCTATTAACACACAAAACTTACCTATCTGAAATATGTATCTAAATATTTTAATTAAGAGGAAGAATGGTTATTATAGCAAGAGAGAGCTTGTATCTTAATGGTGCAGTTTTATATTTCTGAAGTTCAGCAAAACAAACTCTCCAAGATGTTGCTTATGCTTATAGAAAGCTGAGATAACCAAGTCTGAAAGCAGAATGGCTTTGGTAGCGCTACTGAGTGTGGAGGGGGGGGAGTAAGGATTTGCTGTCTGTCCACTTCTGTAAAAACATTCTTCCCACAGAGCATACAGAGTACGTAGTATAGTCTGTTTTGAAATCTTTTGTGAATCAAAAGATATTTGTGGAGGGAAGATCTAGATTTACTCTACTGTGCTTTGTGTTTCAGTACCTGATGTGTCTCTGTATATCTCCACTGTATATACAACAGCACATTGATGTCTGGTTGTCCTTACTAGTCCTAGTTTTCTCTGTATCTTGTCCGATAGTGTACTGTTGCTGGTAATGGACTTCTGTGGACACTGGTGTGTCGCTAGTATGTTATTTTTGGCTGTAAAGCTATTGGTTTGTGGTTAGTTCTTTCTTTTTTTGAAATATTTTTTTGTTCCGGTCACTGTCTGTGCTAGCGGTGGCTTTGCCTATCCGTTGCCTTGAAGGTACAGGTGGAGTAATGTCCCGTTTGACAGACATTACTCCTAGTGTGTGCTCATGCGGATGCCTACACTGTTTTAAGACTGTAATTTCCATAACTGCTTCATGTGCACTAAGCCCCCTTGTGGAATCCTGCTGAGAGTTTCTTAAAGACTTCAGTGAAGAAAAAAAAAACCCCAACCTACTAGCATGAGGGGGAACAGCAATCATTAATATGCTAAAAATAGCAGGTTGTGAATTGGTCCCCCAAAATAGTTCTACAGGAACATTAACTTTCTTGATTAATTGTGTACTGCTATTTAAATGCACTTAATTTCTGTCTTCTGTACTGCAACTTGTTGGCAAAATAACATATTTGTAATTCAAATAACGTTCAATTGGTCATGAAAGAACTAATATTACTCATTGAAACATTACTCATTGGCAGATATTTTTCCAATTCCTAAAAGAGAATGTTTTTCCCTGGCTTTTTGCCAAGACACAGGCAGAACAATGCTGTCAGTCTTCTGTAGCTGAAGTCTGTTGTGTCTAGGGGTATTACAACACCATAATTTTTTCCTAGTGTTTTGGGTCCTGTTTTCTATTAGATGCATGCATAATGCCTGCTGCTATCCAAGGACTATGTTTGGATATTGGAATAAAGTATTGCACCTTCAACCTCCTCCTAACCTGGTCCGGTGTAATTAGACCTCAAGAAAAATGGAATATGAAATGGTTGTATGATCCATGGGAGAAGATGAGCATATGGTATATACCCTGTTGTGTATATACCAATAATTACCCATCAGCAGTTGAAGAATGGGTTTAAAAAAAAAAAAACAATGCAAGAAAACAAACAGCAGGATTTTACAACTGAAATGTTGGTTTGTCTTCTCATCTACTTTATGAGATTGAACCACTGGAACTTGGGGACAAGATGAGTATGACCATATTGCAACAATCTGTCCGCTACAGTTGCAGTTCTTCATGACAAGCATTCAAAGTGTTAACTAAAACCATTGAAGCAACATACTTGCCATTAAAACTTGAATCCAGAAAAATAACTCATGAATTTTGCACTACCAAAGTGGAATGGCCTTTAATGCTGTAGATTGGTTTGCTGTTTCAGTTCAGCTAGTGTACGGTACAAAGACTGACTTTGTTTTTCTTTCCTTTCCTTGTCTTTCACTGGATTGCATCTGAACTCTTGCTGCAGATGATGAACCAGCTGGGCCAATGTAAGTGCACTTTAAGAAAAATATTACTGAGATTACTCAAAGGGATCTGATAGTTTACGGGAGTTTACATTACTTTAAACCTACATTACATGTGACATTACTGACTGTGACAGTCTGAAGCTTTATTAAAGATCAGCGTGCCACATACTATATTGCTACCTAAAAGCAGGCAAAATTCTCACTCCAAAGAGCCCGTAAGCTGACCTCTTCTGATTTGTTGTTTGGGCAAGGGAGTAAAAGTCTGAGCATAAGGGGACAAGCCACAAAAGTCAATGCTCTCAAGTAAAGCAAGCCTTTCATCACCGATACTTGGGAACTCTGGCCTTTTGTCATTTGTAAGCACTGGAGTAGAGAAGATTGAGATTTCCAAGAACTTTGCTATAAAAACAATGTTGTTGAAAGAGTTAGAAACAAATATTCATGCTAAAGCAAAAAGTGGTCTCCTGACTGTCTTGCATAACATATTTGATATATTACAAATATAATAAGTAACTGGCAAACTGGAAAAGCATGCTGCATCAATTATAAAATGTAAGTGGTAAAACTAGGAAGCAGAATGATGTAGGAGGCGAATACACTAGGCAAGAAGGTATCAACATACATGGCTAAAAGTTGTGTGTGCTGTCTTTAACCACCTAGAGACAGGAGGGGGAAGAATGAAACGCTATTTAACTGTATGTTCAAAGAAAAGTTTTCCTATACTTGTGAATGACTTTGCATTTTCTCTCTCTTTCTCCAGGAAAACAAATTCTACAAACAATCATAAAGATAAAAACTTACGTCAGAGAAACACAAATTAAAAATGCTTATAATGTAAGTATGACTTGCACACGGGTCAGAAATGGTCAGACTGAAGTCCTCCTTTTTGGGTAGTAATTGGTAGGGATCGGGATAAGTAAACATAGCTTGTCCATGCATTTAAAAAGCTGTCAGCTGTTCAGTGTATAGCACTAGTCCTCCTGACTCTGTCATGTTTCAAAGAACACACGGGGTTATCAAAAAATTTTTGCATGAAATACGTAGGTCTTTTAATGATTCACTAGCTGCAGAACTCTAGGCAATCACAACTGTAGCTTAGCAAACTATAGCTTAGCATTTCTGGTAGAAAAATACTACTAAAAAAGCCTCCTCATTCTATCTTAAATCTGGAAGCTAGCCGTGGCTGGGAAGCCTTTATCTCATTTCACAGCAAATCAGATGTTAACGGCTTTGTTTATGTAGTTATGGCATGTGACATTGAAAATGCTGTCAGTCGTTGACTAATACCTTTTCTCATTTCTTTTTTAGAGCTTTAAGTTTCTGAGAGACTGATGGCAATATGACCTGCTAAATTTAATGTTTGGAACTCTTGGTTCTAGAACTTCACTTCTGTCTTTTTTTCTTTTTTTTTTTTTTCCTTTCTCCTTTTCAAGTGAGCAACAATATGACTGTCTAAAGCATGCCTTATTTAGCCTCTCCTGTAAGGATGACCTAGCCAGATAAATTTTAATAATGCTTCAGTGTAGAAGGTGTAAACTATTTTGGGCTTGATGTGCTGTGAATGTTGCTTTTTTTCCTTAATATATTTAAACAGTAGAAGTAGCAAGTTGAATCATGCATGCGCCATTTTTTACTTAAGGTAGCTGTTAAATTGGCCAAGCTCTAAAATGCACTGCTGCCATCTAGTGATACTTTTTTGTAAAGTACAGCAAAACTTAAAAATATATACAGTATATATTTATATTTTGGGGGAGGGGGAAAACCAAAATACAGTAAATGTGTTTCATTTTTAAGCTGCTGATATTCATTCCTTACTGTATGTCTGAAAGATGAGAGAATTATACTGTTCTGGTACTTAGAGAAGTAATATAAATTGAAATTATCTTAAGGGCTTAACCTATATAGAGAGACTTGGGTGTCCAATAATCAGACTTCAAAAGCTGGAATGGTTCAACAAAGTGGTGGTGGTGAAATGCAGTTAAAAACAAAAACAAAACTTCAGTTTATAAATATATATATATGATTGCTTTTTAAGTGATTTTTTTTTTTTGTTAAATCATGTAAATTCTCAAATCCTTTTGCACTGATGTGTTCAACATATTCTTGTACATTCAATTCAGGCAAACTTTTATAATTTTCTTTTTTGTTTAAATGATGATGAAATGTTACGGCATGGTGATATTCTATGCAACTAGTTATACTCTTTAGTTTGACACTGTAATTTCTCATGATTTAAAGATTGTAGAAATAGACCTAACAGGGTTCTCATGATGTGCGTAACTGTAGATGCATGAACTTGTGTTCTGTGTATTTGTTGAAGTGCAATGATGTATAAAAAGTGGATTCACCTGTTTTTAAAAATAAAACACTGACAAAACTGTGTGAGATTTTTTCAGATAATTAACAATATTTAAGCTTGTGTATCCCGAGTGCTGTATATTCTAGTAGTAATAAGTTCTCAACCTTCTGTTAATTTTTTCAATTCCTTCTCCACATCTTCCACAAAAGCTGGGAAATTTTGATCCATAAGACATAAGCGAATAAAAGGCCCCAGCTCTTGTGCACTCCACACAGAATGCCGATACACGAGGGGGAGCTCAAACTTCGATTTCAGCACAGACTGCAAAAGTAAAAACAAAGGTGTTGTATTAATCTTGTACATAAAAGGTAGTATTACATGTTTTTTGTAACAATTGAGTTAGCTCAGATTTTTCCCTTCAGTATTTAATAAAGACACATCTGCCTTGTTAATATGCTGTTTGAATACTTTCAATCACATATGATTTCTGTATATAATTTTTTTCTGATACTTAGAGCCAATTCTAATATAGCTTTTTATGCAACTTTGAATTCTTGACTGTACAATTGTTTAAATTAGAAATGGTAATTTCCTGGGTAACAGTGACTTTTGCCTCATAGTGAATCCATTCTGTGTAACAAAAAAGGATCTTTTATAAAGTGTATGTAATGCTGTTAGAAGCTAGAATTACCAGAGAGTTTGTTTCAAAGACCTTAATTTAGCAAGATGTCTCTTACAAGTAAATTATGGGGCTTTTTAAAACCTAAAAACCACTTTCATCCCTACTTAACCCCCCCCCCCCCCAGCATTTTTTTTTTCTTGTGGTGGTGATGGTGGGGAGGGAATATGTGTGTCATGTCATTTTTCAATATAAAACTAGTTGCAGCAAAATGGGAGATGTGCTGCATCACGCTTGAGGAAGCCTTGACTACTTTCCATCGTGTGTAGGAGATGCCAGCTCTCATTCTTTGGATACGCTGGAGAAATGCACAAGCCTAATGGCCTGATAGGCAACTCCTAAGCACTTTCTGTGCTGCTGCTACTATGACAACAATCCGAACCAGCTTGACTAAAACTTTATTTTGGTTGGCTGCCAGTTTTCCCTGCTGGATGTGAGCTATATTGAAGAAATGGCATCTTCACCATTTAAGGGCCCTACTGTAGTCAGTGTTGCTGCTCTTGTTAAACTGCATAATTCATAATATGCATTAATGTCTCTGAGACTTTGTGTACCAAAACTTTTCCATTATTTAGGCTGTGCATCTTCTACAGCCCTCACTTCCCCCTCACTCTCTTTACCTATCTCTGCCAAAGTTATAATAGCAGGAGCATCAGTTACTGCTGATGCTTTTTGGATTCTCTGCATGGGAGAGGAAAGTAGAATTAAAGAAAGACTGAAACTGTACTTTCATAATGCAGTAAGGGTGATGTGCAGAGGCAGCTGGGGATCATGGTGAATGTTTGCTGTGTTATTTGGGGGTGGGGGAAACACCTAACAATAATTAGTCTGTGTCTTGTTTTAAGGAACTTCAAAGGCACAGTTTGGCCTATTTTTCTGATGCACTGATTTGGGAGATGCCTGGCCATCTGGAAAAGTCAAAATTGCTATAAACTGCTAAGTCAGGCCCTAGCTTCCATAGCTTAAACTTGTAACAGTGTAGGGCAACTGCCAGATGGCCTGGGCACACTAACATTTGGGGCATACCCACATTTGACTGGGGAGGGGGGGATATATCCTAGTATTTTTGCTCGTCTTATTATTGGTTCACACTGCAGTATCATTTTTTTTCCTGGCTCATGTCATAGTCCTGAGTTGAGAACAGTGTCCTTAAACACAAATGGAAGTCTGCTGGATGTGTTTAAAAAAACAAACAAAAAACCCCTGGTAGAATGCTTAAAGCTTCTGTTAACTTTAAAATGGTGAGTGGAGACCAGAAAATGTCTCCTGAGGTGGCAGAAATGGGAAATTTAAATTCCAGAGCATAAATAAGCCAGCTGAAAGGATATGTCTCTGAAGTAGAACTAGGAAAACGAGCTCAACCCTGAATGAACTTGGGATTGCAAGCCCATGGGCCAGAGGATGGGAAACACCATCTCTGAGCACAGCTGTATTAAGCTGACTAAAAAGCAGAGAAACAAGTAGAGGATGCTGTGCAGAAAAATACTACATCAAGGCATCTTTTTGTGCCAGGGAACTTGCTATTTGTTCAGAGGAGAAATGGATGAATGTGTATGGCAAAGAAAGGTCTCAGTACTAGAAAGCCTTTATCAGAAGCAGGAATTTTTAAAAGCTAAATTTTTCTTTTATAATGCTGGTTTTAATTTACCTTTTCTAGTATTGTCTCAAAGCAGAGCTTAGTCATGAAAAAATACAGTTGCTAAAGGCCAGCTGTGCCTTGTTTGATCACTCTATACTGAATAGTGAACACAGATCTAAACTATGTCCAGGACAGGAAAGGATTGCTGTGCCCTGTGCAACCACTGTCATCATTAATTCCATCTGTTCCAGGCACCTGCTCACTGGTAACATCAGGCTATCAGGAAGGTCTGAGATAGTCCTGAGGCTGCCATTCAGGTTGTCTGTAAATCCCATCTGCCCTTATTGCAGAGAAGAAATGTAGTAAACACTGAAATATAGGTGCAAGAAAATAAATTTTTAAGGTGTTGTCAGACTTCTAGCTTGCTTTCTTAGCCCAAGCTATGGCCAGGTAACAGATACAGCTTAAGTTTGCACTCAGCTCAGCTGCACAGCAGTGTGTACATACAGATTTCCTAGCAACTTCCTAATATACTGCAGTAGCGCAAGTAACTCAGTCCCACCCTGAGCAGCCACTGCTTTATTTGAAAGTACCTAATTATTTGAAAGTGCAGATAAAAATTAGAGCCTGTTCTTAGATCCAAAACAAAGTGAATGTTAATATTTTTTTCTGCAAGTTATCATGCTTCAGCAGAACTGGAAGTACTAAAATATAATCCACAGATCTGTACAAGGATAAGAACAAAACTGTTGGTAGTTGACCAGCAGGACATGTATACAGCTCTCATCACTGAGATGAGCTCAGAGAACTCTACTTTCTTGAAACAAAGTGTTTGGTAAGTCTGTTCCTTTATACTTAAAAGGCTTTTGGGATTTAGAGATGACAGAATTGATGATAGGAATTGTCCCTTAAACCATTGATTTGAAGCATTGTCTTGATCATTCTATCCCTAGGAAAAAAAGTGCAAGAAAGATCCATTGGGAACTTGTAGAAAAAAAAAAAAAAAGGTTAGAAACAGTTGTTTCTCCTCAATCATCTTATTGTGAATTTCAGACAATACAGAAAAAAGTAAGTAACATTAACATCAAACTATTTTTAAACACCATTTTACTGTGGACTTCTTGGTGAAACTATCAGTTGAATTACGGATGCTTTTGCTGCGAGTCAAGTGTGATGATTGATATTTTCAAACTTAAGCTATAACTGCAGGAAACTGCAGGGATAACTGCAGACTGGAACACTGACAAAATCATTTATTTGTATGTGGCATGGGGGTATTTGTTTGCTCTTTGCTTTTTTTTTTTAAGCAAATGTTTAAATTATACCATGAAATCTCCTTTTTGTAGCTTATTTCCTAGGTCTAGATCATTACACACAAGATCCTGTGTTTTTGCTGGTATGGCTGTAAGTAAATGAACCATTATTGCTGATAGGAGACTTCACTGAGCATCAGGATGCTATCAGATGTCTACAGGGTACAAGATAGCTCACTCTCTCTCCATGTCAGAGAAATGAAGTTACAGGATCCAAGCATTAGATTTTTACCTGTGCTAGCTGTGTTATAGATCTTCTTTCTCCAAAGCTTGTGTGTGAATCTGGTAAAGGCTCATCTGGCTGGAAAATATCAAATGCAAATAAAGGCTTCTTAGCAAGAAGAGTGTGGGTATGTGCAAAAAGGGTAGTAGTTCCATTTTTAGAGATAACAGGAAGAGAATGTGCTCAGCTACCTTATGTAGTAAAAAGGCATCTTTTTATGAAACCTGAATGCACATGTGTTCAGTCTTTACTTTTTAAAGACATGAAATAATGGACCTATAGTTAAACTGCCATGTCTAAACCAAGGTAACTTTTAAACTACTTACACACTGGAAGAAATTTTAAAAAATAATGTGTATGCTCACAAGGAGCATGCTTTTTTCCTTATGGGTCACACCACCCAAAAAAATGGTTCAGGTTCACATTTCTGTTTTCAGAGTGAGGCTTTCAGTCCAACTTCTGGAGTGAGAGCATAATTAACATTTGTATGACTGCTTAATGGCGTTTAATGGTATTCTGCCATTAAATTCTTTACCTTCCATTCTTTGTTTTAGCTCATCAGAAAATGAGCAAAGCCCAAAGGAGAGGCGATCTGCTTCAAGTTGAACCCATAAATCTTGGAGATCAGCTGCTGAAGGTCTTCTTTCATGCACCCTCTGGGAAAAGGTGTGAGTCAACTGAGCAATGTATTTTCCCCTACTTTCTTTACCAAATCTGACTCCACTGTCCAGTATTGCAGGACTTGCCCAGGTTCTATCCTGAAAATGAGGTAAATGAAGACTCTGAGATTCCCCTTCTGGACTCAGGCTTGGTCTTCAACATTTTATCACATGCCCCAGAATTTTCCTGGCTGAGTTAGCTGCAGGGATGTTTCTGAGAGCTGGTAAATGTGATCCTCTGGATGCCCAAGAGTATGTACTCAAGAATCGGTCACCCTCAGAAACATTATCTGCCTTTTCTAATTGCCTAAGGACTTTGTCTTGGAGAGGGGAGCATTTTGTTGTTACCCTGAAATCACTTAAAATGTATCGGGTTAAGTTAAAATTGATGCAACTATTGTATTTACAGATTCTATGACTGCAAAACAGAGGAGTAGGTAAACAAAAAAAGGAGAAAATTCTTAGTTGCTTGAATGACTCTGACCATTTTTCTTATCCTGTATAATCTAGCTGAAAAGCTGCCAGGTGCTTCCCAGCAGTCTTAGATGAAGAACACTGAAAGTCTGGACACATTTTCTTGGTGACAATTCAGCTCTTATCCTCTGTCCCCTATTCATATTTATTAACCTAAGCAGAAAGCATCTAACTATTTTACCAACCCATACCCCCCTCTGCTTGGGAGTTCATACGTGTCCCTTGGATGTAGCCTCTGTTGTTATTTCTTTAGCAGTAATAGCTTCCTGTGTTTGCCTGAGCCCCTGCATCAATTGTTTGTTTTCTTCATTTTCAGGCTCCCCAGCTTAGAAGTTCAAACCCCAGAGCAAAGCTTTTCCCACCTAAAAACCTCGTTCCATAGACTTCCTAATACAATCCTCCTATAATCACATGAACTGCATATATTAACCTTGGTTATGACTGACCTGTTTGAGGCTACAAAGGTGGTAAATGATTGCTCTGAGGTTATAATAGGCTCGAGGAGCTAGAACCATTTTTTGAGGGTTACTCTGTTGACCTTTCTTTCAGGCACACTAAGAAAATAGGAAAATTATAGCCAGCTTCAATAGCTCTCTTCCTGGATAACTCCAGCCCAGTTCACTACCTATTTTCCCCTGCATGTAAACTGAATGTCAGGTTTGGGTTTCCCAAATTTTCCTATCCAGGATTCCAGGAAGAGTAATTCAGTTTCCTGAGACATGAAATACAGATCTTAACTAAGAAAAATAGCTTAGAAGTGATGCATCACTCTAGTCATTTTTGGCACCCTCTACACAGTTCAGGTATTGTGCCAAAAAAATGACAAATCCTTCAGACTTCAACCTGAATCTACCAGTTAAGATGCATAAAGCAATTAAAAAAAAAAGTCTATTTCCTAGAACAGTGACTTTAAAAAAATAACTGAAGCTTTTCATGATTAAAAAAAAAGTCTAATAGTGGCTAGCATTTTCTTCATAAAAAAATAGGGGCTGATAATGAAACACACCTAAAATAATTTCCCTGGAAAAAGACTAACTTTGTAACAGCTGAGACAAGCCATCAACAGTCAAGGAAACATTGTTTTAACTTGTTTTTAGCAGGACTTTAATGATGGCTTGTTGCTCATTTTTCATATACGTCTAGCAGTTGCAAAAGATTGTTTTGCCAAAGATGCACTCAGATATCATTTACAGATCTAACACTACGAGGTAATTATTTTTCTATTTTCCAGTCCACGTGCTCTTGCTTACTTACCGTATGTAGTAAGGATGCATTTTGTTCAGAGTCCTTCACTTGATTTTCACCATGAGCCAGCTGACTGAGACTTTGATAGAGCATCTGGCTTTGTTCATCAGTTACTTGAACTGGTACATACTCTGCAAGCTTCTGCACGCAATTACAGCAGTGTTCCAGCATCTGTTCTTTTGACTCTCCACCAAACTGAACACGGAACATACGGCATTCATTCTGCTCAAAAGCAAAGAGAAATTAATTTAACTCTGCATCTCCTCAAACTATTTAGATTTAATTAAATTCCTGTTCATTGTTAGGAAGAAGGTGATAGCTCTTGGATCACTGCACCAACTTAAATATGAAGAAAACTGTTTTCCCTATGGCATCTTCATCTATCCCAGTAGCTAAACCAGAAGAACATCTGATTCCCAGTTCAAAAATAAGTCAAAATCAGGGAAATGGTAAGCAAGCAGGGTCACTTGTCAGCTAATCAAAAGTCTAGCCACATGAAAAAAAAAACTTGCCATGACAACAGGATTTTATTTTTATATTTTTTAAACACAAATATTGCAGGGAAATTAAGTGCTTACTGCTCCAAGTAGTATTCTAAAATAAGCCAACTCTGACCAGCTATTGATGATAAAAGTGAAATGGCACTAAAGGAAGCAGAAGTTAACTAACTTTGGAAGCTAAGCTAAAAGTTATGAAAACTCTGCTTTCCATTTAGGATTTATGTCACCTGTCCAGCCTTACCTACCCAATTTGCCTGTGCTTAGCTAAATATACAAATTCAATGTAGAAATCCGAATGAATGCAGATGTTCCTTGAATAGAAACCACCACAGATCATTAAGTGTGCAAGAAACAGATGATTTAGTAAGAGAGATACTATGCAAATGAAAAACTCTTCTCTAACCTTTCCTCAAAAACAGCCCTTGGAAATGTTCATACCAAAAATCAGCTACAAGTCTAGTGTTCTAATAGTGATGCTGTTGGGCTAGTCAGACTCTGACTCACTACGGTTGTCCTTAACCATGAAATATGGCAGATTCTATGTACGCCAGTAACACAGGCTCATGAAGAGCATCTTTTCATTATTTAATAAAATAGAGAATTCCTTCAAGTAGTGAAATAATATTAAAAACTAAACAAATATACTGGACAGAGTTAACCTCCAATGCAGGTTGTCATGCTGTATAATAATAACAGAAATTTCAAATATCTGAGCTCCAGCAAACTGCACTGAAAATGGAGGGCTGAAAGGCCTGTAGTGCATCATAAGCTTGTCCCAAGCACATTCACATGCCATAAGGCAAATACAAATTGAACACTCATTTAAAGAATGCATTACGGGGACTTTCAGGTTGATCTTGAAATTTCAAATGTGAAATAGGGTTAAAGTACCAGAAAAGGAGCAAATTTTACTTGGATTGATCTGGCTTATTTGATTCTTCCTGAAACTTCAAAGCCAATTTTTTTTTTTTAATGGCTAGACATACTGTCTGCTGACCTGAATAAAAGGACATATTTCACTTTCAAGATTTTGTCTCAAAGGTGAACCAGCTCTTCATGGCACAGTCTGTATGTTTACATGCACATTATTTTAAGATGTACCTATGTGATTTTTAGGCACTACATGCCTGAATGCATAATGTGATTTTTAGGGCACTGTAAGCATAAAAGCTTGTTCTAATGCCTTTTAAAGGGAAAACGTCAGTCCTCCTTTTACCAGTGCCCTGTTACTTTTCCTCTAATTGGCTAAGATGTTCTGGCAAGTGAGTCAACTTCACATAATGGAAAACTGATTTGAGGATATGCCAGACAGGTAAGTTCTCATTAAAATGAGAGAAAAGTAACTTGCACCTTAATTTGAACTCCTTTTGGAGACCTTCAGAAGGACATCTATTTTAGTTACCCTTAAAATCCCCAAATCCATTTTTAGTCTGAGCTGGCTGTATTCTTCTCTACTTTTTCATAAGGACTGTTATACATTTAAGATTAAAGTTTATAAACAACAGTAAGTTTTCTAAATAAAACTTTTTTCCTTTATGAAAAAGAGGTAGTAATAATTAAGCTAAGACATGCATCAAGTTTTAGCATAAACTGTGAGTACTGGGCAGTAGCACCTGAACTACACAAGAGCTAAAGTATTAATGAGCTTTGAGATCACTTGGATCATAGAATTTGCACGTTTTTCCACTCTGAGGGGTGGACTCAATGAAAACAGTACGAAGACAAATAGCTTAATACAAGAATATTGTAAATTATTGTCTTCGTACTGTTTGCAGATTTTTATATTAAAAAAAAATTGTTTTTTATTCATAGAAGCATGTCAAAAACTGACATGAGATCACTGATTACCAGAGACAGACGGATATAGAGGGCAGTCATAGCCATGCAGCCTTTTGTTTCAGATAAATAAGACACATACATAGGTCTGACAGATATGGCTTCAGAATTACACAGCCATACATGTATGCTTCACTGAATAAACTAACTTCAGATAGTACATCTCAATTTCAATAGTATACCTGTGAAAGGTATCCACTCTACATGTCTTTCTCCCTTAAGTATACTTCTAAGTTTCTCAAAATAGTTTAGAAATTCATTCTGCTACCTAAGAGTCCATAAAGCCCTGGCCCTGTTAAAAGAATATTTTGTAAGAAATTTTTCACTAAAAATGCAATACTAATGACTTATGAAAACCAATCTGTTAATGTTCACACAGTTTTTTCTAATGTACATAATTGCAGTGATTAAACTCCATGTTTCTTTGACATGAATTATTCAAACTCTCTACAGCTGCAAAGCAGGTAACAAGGAGCAAAAGAAAACAAGAATAGAAAAGCAGTGAAAAAACTAAAACCAGTGCAGTAATGACAACAGAATGAGAACAAAGAGCAAAAAGGTAAAACAAATGATAGCTAGTAAAATATTTAGTTGTACGTGCCCCATAGTTGCCTTGTGCACTCAAATATAAGAGCTGTGTTTTGAAAAGGTAACTTGCTTTCCTCTGCTTAAACGGCTTCTACTTCCTTCTGCTTGACTCTTTGCTTCATAGTACCTTTTGTACTTATGTCTACCAAAGACAAAACACAGGGAGTTATGTGCTGTGGCTGGCTTCCTGAAATGTTCTTCGGTATTTTTAAAGATTAGCACAGAAACTATATATACATTGACAGCATTTCAGGGATCGCTCCAGCTACCGTTTAGGATATAAAGTAGAGAAACTGTATGATAGGACCACTGTAGTACCACTAAATCCAGTTTAAGTTGTGAGAATTTACGGTAAGCAAGCATTTGGATGCATTGTCTTCATTGAAGACTGAGTGAAATGTCCCTTAAAGTTTTGTTCAAGCCTCAAAATGATTGTGATGTTGATTTTATGTTTCTTCTGAGATGCAGCAGAGTCTCTTAACACTGTGGTGGGGAACTGGTTTTACTAACTGTTTTATTAACTGAATCTACTGATTCATCTAAACTAATTACTGCAGCAGCTCCACAGTCTTCTCCAGTGATGTTCCAGATTGTTATACAATCTGACAAATATCAGAGAGCAAAGGTATTTTGGTTTCAGGTTGCAAGAATCCATGAAATTAAAAGAGGTTGAGATACTTATTTTTGCATTTCCTAGTGCCACTATCAGGCTAGGCTTATTCTGAAATGAGATGATGACTTTTTATTTGAACAACATTTATTAGGCCTCACATCTGTTTATATTTTGCAATTAGCAAGACATTCCTCTCTGCAAACTATACTGTTTTGTTTGTATCATCTTTTATAAAAGATATAAAACTGTATAATTGGCCAGATAAGGGATCCAAATGTAAGTAAACAGGCATAGGTGCAGTTTTCAGCTACCCTTGATGTTGCAATTATCTATGATTATAATAACCCAGTCTGTACCTCCCACAAGAGCTCCTGGCAGGGAGAATGCTAGAACAACTTAGAATACTTGGAATGTTTTTATGTCTTAATAGTCCTGTGAATCTTTAATCTTAAACGTTTAGCAGGAGCTAAAACTGGTCTCTAGTAGCTACTGAACAAGGGACTTATCTCCTTCCAGAATTCCCATTTCTAACCTAGAGATGAATTCTCTTGTCAAGTACAAACAGTTAAACTGAAGGCAGCTGTTTCTTCTGCAACAACAAAACCGAGAAAGTATCAGAGTATCAGGGGAGCAGGGAGAGCTGTTCACATTTTGAAACAATCTTTGTTTCTGAATAACCTGTCAAGTGCTCAGCATAGCTGAATAAGTAGCCTCCCAGAGTTCATTTAAGAACTAAGAAAACTGAGATTTTATACATACGTTAGTAACAAGCAAGTGCCATTTAATTATTTAAAGGCTAACCAACCATTTTTCATGAGATCTGAGGGGAAGACCAGAAGTCCAGGTCTCTTTCATTAGCTTCAATACCAAATGCCTGGATCGCTAACCAGACACTATGGTGCCAGGCCTCAGGGGCCAGGAAATGACCAATTGTTTGTTTAGATATTCAGCTGGCCAAAGTGAGGTGCCAAAATGGAAACACCAGTTCTCTGAGATATAACCCTAATGGCAAGCTTGAGAAAGAACGGGAATACATGCAAAACTAACCTGTCTTTCACACATTCCCAAGCAAAGAAATGTTTAAATTTAATTGCCAGTGTGGGAGATGTTGTATATGCAGTTCAAAATGATTGATAAGCAGCATTGAAGAATGTAAGCCACAGGTAAGACTCTCTTGATCTTTTTAATGGTTAGTAGTGTGGTTGTCACCACGCAGGCCCATTTTCAGGTTTTATACATTCAGATCAGCAAATTCTAAATAAATATCAGTCTAGCTATTTTAGTAGCTCACTCTCAGAGAGTAGTCCAAAAGACTCAGATAGTAGGAGTTGCAAAAGACATTAAGATGATTCAGTCCACTTTATATATTTACTTCATATGGACAGTTTACAATATCTCAGCATTTCTGGTTTAATTTGTCTGGTATTAAATAACCCTATACAGAACTGTGTTGGCTATTAGAAATATTAGAAGCAACTCTACTGACCTTTGACTTTGCCCCAAACAGCAGGCAGTCTGCTCTTCTTACTATCTTCAACCACTTGTGGGAATCAATTAATGAAAAGCCTTCCTGAAATTAAGCAGAACATGAACTACTTGAACAGTGAATACGCAGCCATCAGAAGTAAATGCTCAAGTTATCTAACATAATTTCATCCTTCATAAAGCCTATTTGCATCTGTTTGTGTATCTTTCTTACATATCTGTGGGTCTTATTCTGCTGTATTAATCATAAACATAACAAGACTTCCCTATGACCCCCCACCACGCAGCCCAAGGAGCCTCCCGGGGCCACCAGTGAAGCGAGAGGCATGTGTCATTGTGAATTCCAGACCACAACGATATAGCTTCCTTTCCTAAGGAGCCAGCCAACAATATTTATCACATACTTGTAAAGAGCTGGTACTTAAGATTTCAGAAATAGCCATCAGCTACAAACTTGAAAATATTTTTTCATTAAACCTGAAAGATTTACTATCCGTAAACCTAATGGAAAATTACATGGAAAGCATACAATTGCCAATACCTAATTTTTACCACACTATGAATTAAATTAGAATCTGTAGCTCCAGCAACAACACTGTGTCAGGATACATCTTAATTTCCATATATATTTCAGAGTGTATATATTATGAAAGTCTCCTTGACATGCGTAATAAAACAGCTGCAACAGAGAGTTTTAAATTCTCCTTCCGCATCCCATGAAGTTGCTTAAGAGGGCAGCAGAGGGCAGGCAAACCTGGAGAATGGGACAGCAGTTGGCTTATCCAAGACCCAGACAGGCATTTTCTCCAGAGAGAATTCAGGTAAGCAAGCAGCAGCTTTTATAACTTGATAAAGATATTTTTATGCTTCAGTTGTGTTAACTGGTAGTCTCTTCAAACAAGACAGACTGCTTAGCATTCTGTAAAAATATCCCAGGAAGCTGAAAACTTCATATAAACACGGCAGGGCAATGGACTATGCAATTCCCAAGGTATTCCACAGACTGCCACATAGTCATCATTGGACAAAGTCTGGGGAGGGGGGGAAACTTAAGGGCAGGGAGGAAATTACTTGTCTGTCTTATTTCTGTTTTATCTGAACAAATAATGGTTTTCAATTGCTGTGACTTTTCACATAGGCTAGCCCTGGCTGCTTTCAGTAAGTGTCCTAAGGGTCAAACAACTTACAAGTCAGGCCCATCCTGAACCACCAGCAGCATGTTTTTGCCAGTCAATATCCATCTTATGCTGGTCAGGCTGGGAAGCCATCTGCCATTCTGTTTTGGTACAAGAAGTCACTGCAGTAAGACTGCCCTTTTAAGGTGTCGACACTGGCTCTAGCCTCACACAGCAGTTGCATGTGGACCTTAACTGAATTGGGCAAGAGGGATGTCTAAGAAACATTGAAGAGTGGAACTGAAGGCAGTCTGGCTCAAGGACTCATTGCTGAGCAGATATTTACTATTATAGACTCCAGAATGGTAAGACAGCATGCAAGCATCAGCCCCAAAAGACTTAAAGTCAGAGGGAGAAAATTTCCCTCTATAGTTTTTGGAAAGGCCCTGACAGCAGGTAAGACAGGGCAGTCACTTGGCAGCATGTCTGTTTGCACTGAGCGCGCCCAAAATGCTGCAAGGTAGGAATTGCTAAGGTGTGAAAGGCCTCAAGGTCAAAAGAATAAGATGACCTCACTTTGTGACGGAAGGAAAGTGCCAGGCCATCCTCTACTCTTACAGGAGTTATTTAAAGGAACTTGGATCCTAATAGGGACAAATGTCAAATGGCAGACCTCTCACTAGAAGAGAGCATCTTGCTTGGTAAGTCAGTACTCCACAGCCACAATACACAATGCAATTAGCCTGCTGAAACAGTGGAGCAGGAGGCTGCATCCACCACACTGAAGGCATCCTCCTCCCATATAGAGACAAAATCCTCTCCAATTTAGAGTCACTGTCCCAGAGACAAACAAATGAAGAAGCAATAACTCCAGAAAACAAGGCAGCAGAAACTACAAACAAATATGATAGATCCAGAAGCAATTCCCAAACCAAATCAGTATAAGTGCCAGCAAGCTAGGTGCCATAAATGTAACACTGTAATGCAAACAGACCTTGCAATAAGTTTTATCTCAGCTCAGCTGCAAATTCAGAAAGGTTGTACCTCCCATATTGCTGCAGGAGATTTTATACTTATTTTCATTCTTCAGCTCTCAAGGAGCCTATAGCACATGTACCTCCCAACAATATCTCACTGACCAAATGCACTGGAAGCTGAGAAAGCCTCAGTGAAATTTATCTTCTTATTAAAATTGCCCAGCAGACCTTGGCAAAACTTAGTGATTAGCCTTACTATGAAGAGTAAAATAAGAGTAAAGTAACACTGACAAGAAGGATACAGTGGCATAGGGTTCATGGTATGTAGACTGAGAAGATGCTAATTTAGGTAGCTAATCCACAGCAAGGCTGGTGTTGCCACATATTTCTTCACTAAGTTAATGAGTTTGAATAGCAGTAGCACATCTCTTCAGACTGAAGTTTCACCTCTGGTTCGATTCAAACTAGAAGGTCTGAATAAGGGAAAGGAAATTGAGGACTCATACTGCAGTTGTTGGGAAGGAAAAACTGAAGAGATCCTTGTGTGTAGCATGGCATTACCTCACCCGCTGTCAGCAATACCTACTGCCATTACCACCAGCGTGATGGCTCCTGAACGGGCAAGGTTTATGAGCTCCTCAGGAACACAGAGTATCCACTTCAGCATGTCAATATTCCACAGTTAAGTATTTTCTTGATTTTAAACAGTAAATCTACTGAGGAATATACATGTTTCAAACATCATAATTCATTTTCATTGTTAGTCCCATTAGGAAGAAGGTGAGATCAATAGGTTCAGAAAAGAGTGCAGCACCCTTAGAACATTTCTAGAATAATCAGTAGCACTTCACATGTAATATTTTCAAGTGCATAGTATATTATATTACTTTGATATTTGGCTAATCACGTTCTTAGTGATGCAGAGATTGGCCGCAGAGTATTATTTAATGCTGAGTATGGAAAAGCATTAGCAAGTTAGGTTAATGATTGTGCACAGCAAAACGTTACGTCAAAAATTTCAGTCATGCCAATATCATCCAAGTAAAGTGTGGCATCTGCCACAGCGAATTAAGCATTAGTTGTGCATAAACATTACAAAGAGCTCTCAGTACATGGTTGTACAAAATACAAAAATGCAGATTTGATTTGTGTACATTAGAAGTGCTTTAAAGGTGTACTTTAAAAGAACATCAATCTATAACACTTATCAGCTTGTGCTATGCTCATGCTGCCATAGTTGACATAAGGGAGCCCATCAAGGAAGCAAGCAAGGAAAATGGAGTTGAAATTATATTAGTAAGGTACAGCCTACAGTGCATTCGAGATGGAGAACTGGTTGCAGAAAGGTAGAGCAAAAGAGCTTGGATGGGGTAGGGGACAGGTTCTCTAATCAGAATGGAGAGAAAGACAGGATATTTAGAACTGGAATTTATAAAGCAGGAGGGGAAAAAAAACAAAAAACAACAAAAAAAACCCCACTCTCCCTTCCAGGAAGGGTATATTCTCAGGGTTTATACAAGTGACCTGAAGACTAAACATTATTGTTGTTTGGAATGCAGTAAAGCAAGTGCTTTTGCATTTATTTTTGTGAAACAAATACAAAGCAACATGAGGTGAATTCCATCTCAGCACAAGGACTTGATTTCCCTAATTTCAAGTAGTAAATGTTGAACAGCTACTTTTAACTTGCTGAGATTGATGGGAATATCCATACCTCCTCAAAACAAATGGGCCAGTTCAGAACCATTTACCCTGGATAGGCACCCAGACCAAGTACTGGACAACCAACCAACCTAGGAAATCATTTGTGTTGGACTACGACCGCTGCCTGCCGCAGGGAACTTCCCCTTCGCCACTTCCTCTCCCTCTGCTTCCACTGCTGAGTCCCAAAAGGCTGTCGGTGAAGCAATTCTAATATCCCATTCTTTTACTAGGCCACTTTCGTTAAGTTGTGGCACCTAGTGCTTGCTCTGTACATTTCAAATACTTATTGTTTTTGATACACACCAACTGTGTTTATTAAAAAACAGCTATTCCCATATTAAGTTTACTTTAATAGTATTTTTCCTTTCACTGTAAGACATAGAAAAATGTTTTCTCTTTAAAATAATAACTGTTTTCAAAGAGATCATAAAAAGCAGGTAACATTTAATTTTCCTATCAACTACTTCACTGACATTTCCCAGGTTGTCATTCTTTTATACCTCCTTTTTCTGAGGTAAAGCAAATTGAAAAACAACAACATTTGGAATTTTTACTTACGTACTTTAATTATTCAATTCCAAGAGCAGAATTTAATTAACTGAAATTTAACTTCAACTTTAATTAGCTAACTGAAAAACAAAGCACCAAGTATTTCCTTTATTCTTGCACCCCTGGTTGATTCCATATTGCCAAGCAGAAACACATACAAAACTAAGAAAAGCTAACCCAAAAAGGAATACCTCAGTGCAATGCTCAAGCAATACAACAGAGCTCTTCTGGTGCAAGCAAGCTATCTGAAAAGTTATGGACAAACTCAGGTCTGCAGAACTACTCAGACTGAACTCCATCCTTAAATTGTTTACATCATTAATGGACATTACAATCAAGATCCTCTACATTTTCTCAGTTCTAAGCGGCAAATAAGCCTGATTTAGCACAATATTAAGAAGGTCCATTCTGCTCCTCATGGCTTTTTGCATGTTACCTCAATCTGCAAAGACTCTATATTTGGGGCTGCTTGAGAGAGGGCAAAACAACAATGGTAACTATTTCATTCAACAAGAGAATTACAAATCTGCATATGAAGTTAAATAAATGAATTCAGGGCAACAAGAAGGAAGATCACAACAAATCTGTCCCTTGCTCCATTATTCAAAAGCTAGAGAATTAGAAGATCTCTGCCACCATCCAGGAAGTACGGAGTAGATTCTGGAAACTGGATGGCAATGTTCTGAGATTATAGTTCAAACAAACAAAAAGGCAGGAACAGGGATAGCTGTGGTCACTGCACACAACATCCACACCTGCTTAACGTGGGCTTTGAGCCCAGAGCTGGGCTTTGCTGAGCAGTATTGGGCAAGAGCAAGGACAGGTGGCAGTATAAGATTAATCAGGATTATAGACAGAACAGCAACATGGAACTGGTCAGGAACAAAATACCCCAAATGTTTATGATTTGAAGATATAAAAGGGAGCTCTTCTCTAAGATCATTGGCATTCGATCATGCATATACTCCTTATGTCATTCTCCAGGGTAATAGTTGCAATAACACCACATTAAAGGAAACCAATTTCATATTTTTCTAATAAAAATATTAAGCCTCTCATGGTCCTATAGAGGAATAAAGCTGAAGCAGAAAACATTTCCCAAATATTTTGGAACCAGGACAAGACATAACCACACCTCACATCAGGCAGAGAAGTCAAATAAGGCTGGTCTAGCCTCATACCTGCCTGCTTCATCGCTAATTGGGAAATGCTTTTGTTCCGCTTTTACATTTCTGCATTCAAGAAGCTGTCAAATAATGAGGTCTATCTATATGTTGCACGGTATTGCCTATTATTACAAATATTTCTATTGTATTATCTGGAAACCTCAAATATGGTGCTAAGCAACATATGAACACAAAAAAGGTTATTTATTCTATGTTTAACTGCAAGATCTTTAGGGAAACATTTTAACATTTCTTAAACATATATTACTCTTTAGTTTTTTTGTGTAGCAGACATAGTTCAGCTACACTGGCTTACATCAGTTATTCTGGATTCACTCATTCAGTATACATGTTTTTAAATGAAACTGAACTGCATTTAGACAGTAAGTTAGAAAGAAGTAAAACATTTCTTTTTATCACAAACATTATATACTCTGCCTATTTAAATTATAGCCAATATTAAAAAAAAAACAGAAAAAACAAACACATTCTTCCCTTTTTAGCTACCACTTATAACACTGATGAAGTGCAAACATAATGGTCTGTCCCCAGAGTTCACCATTCAGATGGGTGTATACCTTGTATAATGAATTAAAGATTCCATTGCGTATCACACAGACCGGGAATGCGCGTTCATAGGAAATGATGAGTTCAGCATGAGATCAAAGGAACTTTATTGTGTTAATAATTAATATCCCAGTGCTTTTCAGACAGGACCCCTCTGGCAGCTAACTGAAGCAAGATGGCAAAAGAGAGAAGCTCAAGGCCTCATTATCACAGCAGAGAGGTTGAGGGCGAGATTTTCAACACCTGACCCATGGAATCAGTGCTCTTCTGTCACTAAAGTCAAATAGACTAAAGTACTTCTGAAAACATTTGCTCATCTGTGATACTTCCCAGTTTCCCCTCCTCTCCTGTTTTGTGCCCAATATTGAAAATAAAGAAACTGGCATAGAAGGGACCCAAGACTCTCAACTGATATGCAACAAGCTTTTACTTATTGCTTAAGTTTATCTGTTCCTGAGTACTGAAGAGCAGTCAGATCTCTTCTCTAGAAAAAAATTTCTCTCAATTTTTCTTCTGACCAGCTGTATCAGGAAAAAAGTATCCCTTTATCAGTTTCTAAGATAAATTTCCTGGAATAACCAGAAAATAAATTATTCCTTTAGCCTTCTCCAGTCCTTCAGGTGTTTTACATTTGGTAGAAGTGAGGAAAGAGGTGAATGTTCACCAGCAGGTGAATGTTTTGAAGTGTAAATGTAAAGATGAACTGACATACACTGATGTACACTGCAGCAGAAGGAGTGCTGCTAACTCCAGTCTGATTACAGGCAACATTGCTTAGATGAACCAACTCCTTGCTCTTTATATGTTAGATTTTTTTTTTTTTTTTGAAACAAAGGATTTGAGTAAATGCTCAGAATTTCCAAACACGATTTTGATGATGCATAATTGTCTGCTCTGCAGAAGTGTCAACTGAGGAACAATTCCTTCACTCCAAAATATATAAGCTTCACACTGCAGCAAGCAATCGTGACAGAGTTTGAGGCCATCAGGGAGGCTTCCCTTGTAGACTGATTATAGATACATGCAATTCCTTTCCAGTCAGGCAGTCCTCCTTCATGAGGTTAACTGCAATTGCAGAAGAAGTTGTGGAAAGAAAAAGAGCTAAAGAACTAAATTATGGGTGAACCAGCTGCGGAAGTTGTAAAGCCCATGCTATGGCACTAAAGTGAGAAGATGCTGAGAATCTGTTGGTCTCTGTTAAATATTTTTGAGCTGCTGCTTTTCAGCATGCCCTCACCATGTCCCCTGATGTCATTCAACCACAAAGATTTCCTCTGTATTCTGTTGGAGAGATAGAAGTTAACTCCCCAAAAATCATGCGTTTCTGTGTTGATACACATAAGAGAACACTACTGACCCCAATTCTAGATGAGGGTTAATCAGCCAGTAGCACACTAACAAGATTTCCAACCAATCCTTGATCAGAAGGTCTTTTAGTATTTGTAAAAATTTAAAGCAAACAAAACAAACACACACACACAAAAAAACATTTCAGGGAGTGAATTTTAAGTTTAAGTTACAACAACTTCACACACTTAAATTATAGACTCATCATTTTCCTTCTTAGAACTGATATACAAGTTCACTTCCTTTGGAGGAATTATGCTACCATTTGTTTACAGCTTTAGGACATGGCCAGACATCCTGATTCTATGGCCTATGTTCAGAAACGCTTAGAGCACTGAGAGCCATATGTGCTAACTGCAACCCAACCATTTCTCCCCAGTCCCATGCTTTCTGCCTCTCTTCATCTTATTTCACTCTGTCTCCAAAGCAAGACCTCAATTCACACTCATGTGCTTCCCTCATCAAATCAATTATTTTTCTTCTCCCCGAGACCACCTGCATTCCAGTACTCCCAGTAATAAAGCTGCAGTCACCACACAATCGCCAAACCTTTTGCCTACCCGTGAAATCCTCTGCAGCTTTGTCTGGGCACATCCAGCTCCAGGATATCTCATATTCCCACCCAAGCCCATGACGTCCTTTTTCCTCCCACCCAAACTCTCAGTGGTGCCTTTAACACATTGCCCTTGGTTGTATTCCTGCTTCAGCATCTTACTGCTTACAGAACTACAAAAGCTCTGAACCCAGGCAACAAATGTGAGTATGCCCCTGCAGCTAGAGCTATCCCTGACATTTGCAGTAAATAGAGACCCAGGGAGAAGGAACAGCATCTCACATAGGTTACCAGCGTAACCTGCTAAAAGGCAAGCTGTGCCCACAGCCCTCCCTCAGCACCTAGTCTGATCCTGCAGACAGACACCTGCAGAAAAGACAGAAAACTTCAACTGCACCAGCACCAAGCCACCCTCTCACTGTCATATTGTAGAAGTAACCACAGTGCCATAGCATGGCTTGCCAGTCCAAATAAAATTTGATTTGAATGCAAGCAGTCACACTTCTCTGAAATATTTTAAAAACTACTTTGATTTCTGTAAGAACAGATACGCAAACTTTTAACAAAGAACAAAACAACAAACAGTAATTTTAAATTGAGATTCTGAAGCCACAGTAAAGCTAGACTTCATTTGCATCATGAATACTGAAATACAGTATTAAAACTCCAAGATAGACATCCACTGATTGACCAGCCAAACAGAAAAAGAAATGGATTGTGAATCAATCCCGCCAAAAGCTTTGCAGCAGCTCTGAAATAGAGGTTTCAGATGGAAATTTTAGAGGTATTATGGCTTATCAGTAAATAATACATACTTCCAATGTTTTCTGTCCAGTTCAAGTTGCTGCTAAAGTTTAGTAGGTCACTCTGAACAGGTCAGAATATATTTCAGATATTCAGTATGAATTAGTTTTGTTTTGGATGATGTTTGCCATAGAAAGTTACAGAAGACAAGAAGGTGTACCTTTCAAAAGATGTTGCATCCAAGAGTAACAGGAGAATGTACTGTGCAAGTCACCCTGCGCATTTGGTGCAGCAGTAATGGTTATTTACATGTATGCCAAGTCCCTACGTATTTATGCGTAGGACTGCTCCCTGGCACTGCTGGCGTCTCAGAGCACTCTGTCCACAGCGTACCACTGAAGGACCACTTCAAGCTAGAGATGCAAAACTTCTGACACGCAGCACTCCAGAGAGGCACCCTCTGAGCAGCCCTGCTTGCACCTTTCTGAAACAGGCTGGGGAGCAACATGGTACACAACAGTTTCCCAGAAAACAGAGCAATCTCCTACTCAGGACAGCCATGCTCAGTTTCCAGGGAGGCACCTGTGGCAGTCCCTTAGTCCATCCATTTCCCAAAATAAGCTACAAAGACACAGCTGGGGAGCACGACAAGCACAGTGTTCTTCACAGTGCATTTGCAGGGCAAAAGAAGAGGTTTGGGAAAGTCCTTTTCTGGGGAAGGCTGGACGACTCCTCTGACAACGACCCCACCTGCAAGCTCAACTTGAACAGAACCTGAGAAGAGAATGGTAAAGATCAGAACCCTTTAAAACTCCTTACTGTTGACAACCATCAATGCATAAGGATTATACAAAGGAATGTATCATTATATCCAACATAAATGGGAAAACTGATGGAGAAAGATATTCAGCTTGACCAAAATAATCATCTCAGTAGCACATGCTGAAATTAAAAAAAAGATAAAATAAAATGTTGATTTTTGAACTAGGAATTCTACACTTTCCAATACCAATCATGGGACCTTTTATAAAAAAGAACCTCCCTCTAGCTTTCCAATGGATTACCAGCAAGCAGGACAGTTTAGCAATCTCTTCACTTCCCTAGGTGTCAAATGTCCTCATCTATCACACAGGGACCTTTGACCACTCAAGTCACTGTTGTGAATATCATCTCAAAAACTCAGTGCATAAGTTTTAGGCACTGCAAAGAGAGCATCAAGAACATCAATTCCTCTGCTGAATGCTTGTACAATTAATGAGGTTAGAATCTACTGTGTCCTTAGCACTACTAGCTTATTAGAAGTCATGAGGGGACCAGGAGGGCACTAAGGACATTTAGTCTACACTTCAAAAGATCAGGTCACAAATCAATTACTCTGGATTAATTTCATCCTATTTAATAAGACCTCTTCACAATTTCAATTTGTTTAATTTGTAGGATATTAAGAATTCCAGCACCAGAATTAATTCCATCCAATAAAACACCAAAATATAATTTTCATGATGTGCTGATTTGAAGGATGAAAGAAGAAGAGGAAATAAGAGCTGTGTGTGTGGTACGCAGAACATGATGCATCTTGACAGTATGGCCAGGAATGGCCAGAGATGCCGTTGAGGTATTCCTGTTAAAATCCTATCATCCACCGTGTGCAAGAATGAGTTTTTATATTGTAAGATAAACAGTCTGGCAGGTTACACTACTGCAAAAACATGTCCTAAAAATGTTATGCAATTTTATTCCAAATTAAGAACTTTGCTTTAAAAAAAAACACACCCAAAACAAAAAAAACCCCTTTCATTCGCATTACACATTAGGGATTTTTATGTTCCACTCCTTGAAGTTCCATTTACCCTCCTCTTCACTCCATTTGACTGATCACAGGAAGCAGATTGTATTTTTAAAGGAAAGCAGTTGTTTCCTTATTAAGACATTCAAAGACAAATTCAAGTAAGTCTCTGGCACCGTCATTAAAAAAAATGTTTAAAACAATCTTGGAAGTATACCCATTTCCAAGAACAGTTTACCCATCAAAATAAATTGTTTTCTTTGTGCAACTGATGGAAATGCTGAAATTATACACAATTATTTGTTACAGCACCATGAACTTGTGCTTTAATCATCAATTCTGAAGTATTCTCAGATACTATAATCAATTCTGTCAAAGCTATAGCACCTCACCACACAGCACCGTACACAGCACAAGGTATTATACTAATCTGACCGATGTAAAATAAGTGCTGAGACTGAATTCTTTCTGGCAAGAAAATGGTCTTTCAAATTCCATTAGCAAAAAGGTTGCTAGAAAGGAATTCATTAAATATCCTACTATTTTAAGGCTCATAAAAATTATTCTATAGTCTACTGTATGTATTAAAAAAAATCAATTGTTAGGATGTATGAAAATTTTATTGCTATTTTATAAATATTCCTCTTAGAGATGGATCATAAAAGAGTCATAGTCTCACCTTACTTGGCTCTAAATAGCTACAATTCTTTAAGAAAAATAAAAGGTTTCTTACATGCCTGCTTTACACATTCTCTCCTTTTTATTTTCTTGAATACATCCATTGTAGAGAAAGTATTTTGGTATAAAGTTAGAAACACTTAAATATTTTTTCCCAGAATGGATGAGATTAATCCAAAAACCAATTAAACACAGATTTTCTATTTCTGAATAAATGTCTTTCACCTCAGTTGTGTGCATATGGAGATGTAGTGAAAGCTGAGCATAGCTGAAAGGTAGACACTAAACAAGAGCACTCACTGACTAAACTCACACAAAAGCTATTTCCTCTTGTTCTCACACTGACTGGAGCAAATGCTACAGAAAATAATTTATGTATTTTAGTATTTCATAAATCATCACTGGATATGAACATGTTTCAGGGAAGAATCACTAAGAGAGCAAACATTTGGAGCTATTGCTAGAATGTTGGCCAACTGAGATTAGTTTTGCAGAAAATTAACAACAAAGCTGATGAGCACTGGGTTCAGGCAACCACTATTTCAGTTAACACTAACATTTACTACAGAAAAATAAACAAAGAAAAGTCCTATGTGAAAAACAAAACAGCCAAGGTCTGAAGTTCAGAGTTGTATGCGACTTGGATATTTTGCTGGACTTTTTAAAAAGCATCCACCCACAATATTATCAGCATAAAGCAGAACTTGCTGGCAGCTAAAAGGTTCTTTTTAGCCTTTGTAAAACACACACCATTGAAGAACAGATGTACGCTCACTTTTATCTTAGTAAAGAAAATAGACAGTACAAAACAAGATAGTCTGAATCCACTAATGCACTGATTTTACTACATTCCCTGCCAATTTCAAACCACAAGAGATAAGAATAGTTCATAGTACAATATTGTTCATTTTTAAAAGTGTCCAATTAATAAATTTTCTTTGTTACAGATGTTAAATGTAATTTTTGTGAGCTTTTGGGGGTTTTTGTTTTTAAACCTCTTACTTAGAATAGTTCAAAATAAAAGTTAGGGGGTGAGGGGGGCTCCTGCTCTTCTGTCACTGCTACAAAATGCTACTGCAAAAAAATATATTATTAGGCACTTTTAACATTTAATGATTTCCTGAATTTAGTTACCAGTTCAGTTCATTCTTGGATTACTGTTAGCGGGAGAAAAGGAAAAGTCATTTTTATTACTCATCCACAGAAATTTTACAAAAATACAATATAGTTATTCAAGTTGAAAAGGAAATGGTCCCTGTGACAACAGAGTAACTGCCCACTGCTGGGCTTCTTCATTTGTCTTTTAAATGACTGGTTGTAACCGGTGGTTGAGATAAGATACCGAACTTGAGGAAACATTTGCTTGTGTCAGATTGCAATTTCTGTAATCATACATTGGTGATTGCTTGATGTTCTCCCATGACAAAAATATCTACTTTTCCAGAAAAGTTCTATAATCTTAAAAAAGGCTATTTTTCTATCAACAGCAACTGCCTCAGGAAAGTCAAACCAGACAGGAAACTGAGGAGCAGTGCTTGTTGCAGGTTTGGGGATTTTTTTTTTTTTAATACATTAAGTCTTATGTTATTCAAAACATTAGCGTGAAACATCCAGTAGTTCTTGACCTAAATTACACCTCGACAGTAAACCAAGTCTAACAGTGTCCAGACCAACCATGCTTAAGCCAAGGAACATCATTCCTAGGAGAAGATCCTTTCTATCATTCTTTAATACCTGTAAACTGCAAACTGTCTTCATGGTACACTATAAAGAGAATAATGACATCTATCATTTGGTTTTCTCCAGGGTGTTGCAGCCAATGAGAATCCCATGAAATTCATGCATGAGCACCCCAAATAACCAACAAGACTTTTTTTCAGAAGTAGTATTCAACAGGGCTATGTACAGATCTTGTGCCTCACTGTCTTCCTCTGCAGAGGTATGAGGCACAAAGCAACTATAGTTGTTATCCAGCTTCCTCAAAACCAGGAGCCTATAGTACTTCAAAGAGCCTGTAAAGTAGGGATTAGAAGACAGATCAAAAGACTAGACTTCAACAACTTAAGGGATGTAGTTACTACATAGCAAGAAACAGTTTTGTAAGTACAGCAGAGGGAATTCTACTGCAAGTGAGTAAGGCAGCAGGCAGCTGATAGAGAACACTTTGGCATTTAAAAGGAAAGACTCAGTGGCCCATGCCAGCAAGCACAAATGAACTACGCAGTAAGAACATCAACTGAATCACTCCAGCTGCAGCACTCTATCAAACTTGATGCATTCCCTCTGGAGCAGAAACCTGTGCATTTCACATTACCCTCTGTGACAAAACATCCATTGCAATGAACTCCCAGCGAGAAGATTTGGTCTGTGATAGTTTCAAAGACTACATGCACTTGGCTGTGCAATGCCTGTTTAAATATTGCGACCAGTTTCTGACAACTCCCGGGAGCTGGAGACCACAGGGAGACAGAACCAGTGAGATTAGCCACTTCTCTAATCTGATTATTTCTACAGCAATAACATACAATAACATACCAGTAATGAAACTTTTTTGTTATATGGCATCTAGACAGGGAGCATGCAAGATTTCGTCTATTGCTTGTGAATGTTTGGCTAGGTTTGTGATGCACCATCTCATATCCCACACATCACTAGAGTTCATCCGAGACATTGCTGAGTTCAAATTCAGTGCTTTTCTATTACCCGGAGAGACAAAACCCCCCTCTTCTTTGATACCTAGTTACTAATCTGTTGCAGATGCGTAAACACTTTATTTAACCTACCACCTTACCATGTTTGGGCATAATTTGTCACAGCCAACATAAAATCCCAGCAGAAAAATAGAGATGTATTTTAAGACTTCCACGACCTGTCTTCTAATGGGCTCTACCTCTTACCAGCCACTCTTAATATAGTGATAGCCAGATGTGAATATCCATTTTAATTAACATGCCATCATTACTGCCAGCTATTTTATACAAACTTCATATACATGCATGCTGACTTTTGGTCAAACTAGGAGATATCTCATTTAGGCATTTAGAACCTGAATTGCTTTTACCTCCCATTGCGTGACTGAAGGAAATAAGCAATCTGCCCAAAGGCAGAAAAACTGTAGTTGAAAAGTTACTTTAGAAGATTAGCACATCCTTAATATGGATGTCTACTTCTTATCAGATGAATCACACCCTATATGTTATGCTGACATAGGATCAGTTTATGTCCTAGTCTCAAGCCTAAACCAAGACTGGACCAAGAAAAAATGTCTGGCAGAGTCTACTGCACTATAAGCTCTCCTTCTGTCCAGATCCTATTTTCACCAGGGCTTAGAAGACTTCTATACAAAGACCTTGGTATATCTGTCCTTAGATGACGATACTTAATTTCTAGTACCCCTGCCTGCTACTTAAAAATATATATATATATTCATAGATCCAGTGACAGTCATACTTTGATATTAATGCTGATACCAGCTTCTGGCCAACAGCACCAGTGCCTGTGGTGTCCTTTTCAGCACAAGCCCTGTGCATTGCTTTTCCATTTGATGACGCTGGCTTCTCTGCTAAATAGACCAATTGTTCCTCAAAGGCTGAAAAGATACTTGTGGATTGGGACAGTCCCAGAAGGGGGTGTTTTATCACCACGTCAGTCTTACATAGTGTGCGGGAAAGGGAAGTCTGTCTGGGAGGACACGTATCTAACTAATGAACACGCCTAAGCAGTAAAACTAAGCCAGATGTGTAGGACCAAATCACTTGTAAACAGGAAACCCAACACATATATTTAAGAGGGAACTGACAGAGGACTGCAACTGCTCTAATCTGCTCATAGCTCTGTCCTCTGTCAGATCCCTCTTAAATATATTAGACTCACTGAAAAACCCAGCAAATATCTGATCAGCTAGTTCAGAATACGGGCAGATATCTGCAAATTGTGTTGGGTTTCCTGTTTACAAGTGATTTGAGAGATATAAATAGGTGTAGGGCACGTTGCCACATTGCACCAGTGCATTTCACACTACTTTAGCTCTGTATGCACAGAATGCACCTGCAACATGATCCTAATTACATGTAGTTAAGAACTGCATCCAAAGAAACTGACAATCAGGTTTTAAAATACATATAGCAATTTTTGTATACCTTTTCTCTAACACCTAATACAACATCGGTGGTGGTGGACTTAAGGTTGGTGCAGAAGCATTGCTGAAATAAATGCTTTTTCTTAAAAACGTTTTTTACTCTATCACATACCTGTCATATTTACCTAGCATACCTCTTCTGTCCCTGTTCTACATTATTCTTAAACTGTGACCATTACTGCAAAATCCAAATGTCTGTTAGAAGCTGAAACAACCAAGAAACCTAATAGATCTCCTCAGTAATTCCACGTTGCATTTCAATCGAGGCAGTTACCTTACGTCCACACTAGCCACTAAATTCAGTTAACCATTCCTTTTCCTTTTCAACACATAACTGCCAGAATACTTTCCACGTTCCATTTTTACCTTGTCCAAGGACATTCAACTTGTCCTCCCTAAGTATGACAGCTAAATGCCATATATTGTGTCTGGGATCTCCAGACTGACAGCTGTCTGTTAGCTCATTAATTATCTATTCAAAACCCTTTACACATTCAACCAAATATCAAAAAAAACCCTCAAGGGTACCTTGGCTCCCCTCCTATACTTACAAGATGTTTCTGTAAGTTTAAGACCTTTTAAGATGCACAGCAAAAGCTAATTTATGGCATTGTATGTATTTAAATCTACAACATACACTCTTATGCATTCTCTGTAAAAGTTTTTCTCTATCTTCATAGTGCCACATTTTCCAGTAGTTTGTAATAGTTTTCTACTATTTATCAGACATTTTCTACATCTTATCATCACTGAACACATATGATCCCACTTTCCAGCACAGGCCTTCTTCTGTCATGAGGCATAGTGCAATCCCAGCATCAAACCAATTTCTTCAAAATGGAGTGTTTCTGTTCACCTCTTTGGCATCACTGTGAAATCTTTACAATTTAGTGCCTGAAACACAGGCTACAGCAAAACCAGTTAATACAGTTTTGAAGATGTTGTTGTTGTGTCTCCAATATTATAAGACATATTTTAGATCACATAATCCAATAGGAAAAAAAAAAACCACTGATAAACCAAATTATCAAAATATAATGCCAATATAATTGTTGGATTATACAGTGAATCTTGCAGGAAATTTCCACATTGTAGTTATATTTTTATCTATTTCTTAACAGCATATTTACTCTATTTGCTTAGGTAAAAGAATCATGTGGAAAAAAAACAAACAACCTATGTTTCAACATCAGCAGCACCAAGTATTATATCTTACTCTACATTTTTAGAGCCATAGAAGGAACACTGTACTCCAGTATGAAATAGTGCATTAACATCATTCTGATAAACACAGAGAAAAAAATACCACTTGAGATTTTCCATGAGCAAAATAAAACTGGCAGTTTCCTTTCACTGGCGAGAACATGAAGCTTAAAAAGGGAAAAGAAGTCAAGACTGATGCTAACATGCATGGAGAAATGTTCTTTACATATGAGGAAGAAAAACTTACCAGTACTGCTCGTCCTTGGGAAATAAAGAAATGGCCAGATACAACAATGGTAAGGATAAGATGGCCTGATTCTTCATTTGACTCAAAAACCTTTAAAAAGAGAGACCAAAAAAAAAAATTAGCCATATAAGTGCAGAATCTACATATTCCATTTTCAGTGTAAAACAAAAGATTTTAAATACAGGTGCCAGAAATCAGGCATATAGAATTACTTCTCAGTAATGCAAATTGCCCTCCACTCCCACAGAAAGCAGGCATATTCGAGCAGTTCTTATAAATTAGAACTCTGTATATGAATTTAGCTACTTAGCTCTAAACAACCACATGAACCCTTCCAACTTAATCCATAGTTTTCAACCATTTTTAATACCACAAGTCACTTCTAAAGGAGGAAAAAAAAAAAGTGAGCCAATACCACATCATTGAAGTGTTCACATTAATAATTCATGAAGCAGAGTCTCTCTTGACTTCTGCATTAATTTCATATTTGCAGGCTGAACTACAGTACAGAGATACCCTAGCCAGCTCGAAGCAAGCTAGCTCAGGAGCAGGAAGAAGCCTAGATTCCACAGATTATTCTGCATTGTTTCACACTGAGCTTTAATCTAGCTATTGCTAAAAAATAAAAGAAATACTTCTACAAATTATCTAGAGAAAAAGAAATTCCAGTTTGGGTTACAGCTACAAATCCACCAGCAATCCCAAAATATGGTGCATGAAGAACCAGGGACTGAGGCTATATAATGCACTAGGTAATTTAATAAGGAGTTGAGACTAAACAATAGCTCTGGAGAGCCAGGATTTAATAAAAAATATGTGCACAGACCTCAAGTTACTATTATTGCCTGTTACACAGCAGCCTCCTGGACCCGCCTGCAGCCCGCTACGGCAAAACCAAGCAGCCAGGCCTCCTCAGCACCCCCCAGCCCGGCCCAGCCCAGCCCCTCCCCAGCACACAGACCTCCGACGGCGGAGGCCCTCGCCCGTTTCACTCCCGCACACCGGTTTAGGGCAACAGAACAGGAAAACCCGGCCGGAGGGGAGCGGGCCGGCGGGAGCGGCGGCCGCAGGCGGGCGGCCCCGGGGGCGCAGCCGTTGGGGCGCAGCCGTTGGGGCGCGGCGCGGCGGCCCCTCCCCCCACCGCCTCTCACCTTCCACGAGGTGCCGCTTCGCCCCTCGTCGTCGTCGCCGTCCGCCGGGGGTAAGAAGCGGCCGTAGCGCTTCAGGGGCCATGTTGTGGCGCTGCCGAGGAGCGAGGTGGTGCCGGCGCCGCCTGGCTGGCCGTTAGCACGGGCAAATGTCTGCCCCGACCCCGAGCTGCGGTCCGGATACCCCGCACCCGCCGCCGCCATCCCTGCGCTGAGGTGACAACGGTGCCCAATAGGGAGAGGGGCCGCGCAGGCGGCTGTCAATCAAAATTTGGGCGGGAAGAGGGAGCCAATCGGCGGGCGAGAGGGAAACGAGAGCCAATGTGGTTGCGCGCTTGGGCTCGCGCCCGTTTTCCTCAGGCGGCCGGTGGCGCCGCAGCTGTTCCTCTCGCCTCGGCAGCGCGTTGGGCTGCCCTTGGCCGCGGCGTTTCCTTCCGAGGCTGCCGCTTTCCCGAGGGCAGCGTGGCTCCTGTGTCCCCTTCTCCCAGCAGCGTCCGAGGGCGCGGACGGAGCGGGAGAGAGGGTGGTGCGGGCCGAGGGGCAGGCACGCCGCCGTTTCACGGGGCTGAGGGAGCGCGCTCGGGGCTGTGCGGCGGGGGAGCCACCTGCGGTGCCTGGCTCAGGGAAACGCCTGCGAAAGCCAGCGGCGATGTCAGCATCCGTGTGTCCTCAGCATCCCTACCCAGGTGAAATAGGTCTACGTCCCTGCAGAAAAGCTGTCCTAAACTCTAGACTGCCTTTTCAGTTCTTGGGGCAGCGAGGTATTGTATGTACTTTGTCTCTGCTGTTTTGCAGTCTCTTCTGGAGACTATTCTCAGAGTGACTGTAAAGCACTCTGGGAATTCTGAATGGGCAGCTATGTTAAATTTTAAAAAGCAGCTCTTTTTTTCCGCTGTGTGTTGCCTGTCATTAGCCAACCCAGGTTTGTGTAGCTGGATAATAAATAGAAACTGCACTTTTCTCTCCCTGTTTTGCTTCCTCTCTTATTAGTATTATATAATCCTAGGAGCAGCCTACATTTTCTCTAGAAAAGGAGTGATGGTGAGATGACTCATAATAAGGCTGCACTTATGTATTCCATTTATAGTATGTGCCTTGGCTCATTCACAATAAAAGCATGTGCATTAGCCAGCCAGGGTCATTGAAGTGGGCATGAAAGAGCCTCTGGTCATTCATAAAGATGCGAATGAGAGTTTGTACTAACCTGAACTGACTTAGGGATGCCTGGTCACCAGCAGCCCCTGTTAAACCACTTCTTCCATCTGTATGCTTGACCATGTCATGCCATTAGTATTAATCCCAGATCTGAGCATTGCTTGTCACTAGCAGCACATATTTGACCAAGAAGAGGCTTGGCTAAATAGTCACGCTTCTAAATTAGGCAGAACAACAAAGTTTAAGCCAACTTTTTTGCTTTTTGTCACCTTTATGGTTTGTCCTTATGCAGCTAGCATAGATTATGTGAGTAAGGTTAAAGTGTTATGAGTAACTACTACCTCATCTGAAATAAAGCTTCCAGGTGCAGGGTTAACCTGTTAGTTATTTTCTAACAGATTGAACCATTGCTGTTTACTAATTGGTGTTTTTGTTATGTGGCCATTGTGTTTTTCATCTGATGTTACAAGACTGAAAGCCAAATTAACTGCTTGATGAACCATTTCCATAGTAAACAACTTTACAGTGTTTCGAAAAGGAAAATGTTTTTCTGACTGTTTTGCCCATAGGGAAACACAGGCAGAAAGGAATTAAATGACTTGACAAGATTGTCGAGAAAAATCAGTAATGAAATAGGAAATACAGAGAGGGCCTCCTAGCCACCAGTTGCTTTCTCTAATCACTGCTGCTCCAAGAGAAGTTCTCATATTGCACTTGCCAAATGCTCGGAATTGGCCTGTAAACTTAGGGACTTCCTTGGAAACCACAGAAGAAGGTAACATAAATATCAGAGAAAGAAAGTATGAGTACATATATTAATGTATTTTCCCCTAATTCAACTGAAGTTGTGGAAAATGATTTGCTTGTAACATCTTCTAGTGTCTGGTTTTGCAAGAATGATTTCTGACAGACATGCTAAAGGCTCCTGTAGGAGGAAAACAAAAGCTCAATCTTTTAACAAAACAAAAATTTTAAAATGTGGTTTAGAAAGAAGCAGAAGTAAACAAAGACCATCAGATGCTCCCATCAAATCCTTAAAATAACCTATTTTGAAATGGCCCGTGAAAGGAAGGAACTATTAGCAGGATATAAAGCTAGTTACAGTGTGCAAAAGGCTATACAAATTCTCTTTCCTTCACAGCTTTGTTAGGGCACTTCAGTCAGGTATACAATATCTGCAGTTAATTTAGACCTGAAGCTCAGCCAGTACAGCTCAACCTTGATTCTGCAGTATCTCTTACTTTCCCCATGTAGAGGTATCATAGCCACGTTTAAACATGATGTTGACCTTCAAACATGATTCTAGTACTGTTAATTTTCTGATCCTAGGTTTTGCTTGAATGAGGAATGCTACTTTGCTTCTATTTTTTTGACATGAATGAGTTACAGGAGGAATATCGCATTCTTTTTTTACACATTACAAAGTAAGGTTTGAAACAGGGAAAAAAATAGTATTTTCTTAAGACTGATCCACAAGCTTTTGCTGATTCAGAGTTCCTTGGGAAATTGCTTCATTAGTTTTGCGGTCAGAGGGTAAAGCTGCAGGAAGGTAGGGTTTTTTTTTTTTTTTTTTTTTTTTTTTTTTTTTTTTTGCAAAAGGCTGTTGATGTTGCCAATTTTTTTTAAATTATAAAATAGAATATAGAAAAAGAGGCTTCGTAGGTGAGCCTGAGAGAGATTAAAATGTGTCCCATCAGAGATGAGATAGCAAATCTCACATATGTGACAAGGACTACCATTGTTGTGGTACACTTCAGATTTGCTTGAAACTTCACAGACAGTGGTAAAAGTTAATTCTAGTGCAGCAAAAAATCACATAGTCCTGTTACTAAGTTAGAAGAAAATCCTTATTAGATATATAGTATCTGACAAGCTGAAGCAATTTTGTGTCTGTTCTGTAAAAGGCAGTAGCATTATAAAAAAGAAAAATGTAAGCAGTCCTGTCCGCCTTCTAAAATTGCACTTTCTGAGAGTTTGGGGGAGGGAAATAAGGGTGAAGGTAAAAAAAAATCTTTTTATAATTTGGGGCAGGGGTGGGAAATTTTTAATTTATGTAATCTCTTAAAAAGACAGATTCCCATAAATAGATGAGGCTTAGAATTCCTTCCCTCTTTTGTCAAATCAGAGTGTGGTTTTATTCTTATTTCTCTCATTCTTTCAAATGGTAAAGGCTGGTTTTGTGGGGGGAGGATTTTGTGTGTGTATGGGGTGTTTTGTTTTGTTTTTCCCCAAGATGTTGGTTTGGTACTTATACATCTGGGTGTTATCTTTCAATCAGCTAACAATATACTCATCGCTTTCCAGCAGAAAAAAGCAGATAGACAGCACATCTTCTTTCCTGCTTTAAAAAAAAAAAGCTAGAACAAACAGCAGTTATAAATTGGTGCATTTAATAATCTACAAAATGCCCCTAAGACCTAACAAGAAAGGGAGCTTTTGGTAAAGCTGATTTATTTTCATGAAGGTGAATTGTTAAAGATCTCTTATGTGTTGCTCTGTTAGCTCTAGAATTTTCTCTCTGTCCCCAGCTGCTTTTGTTCTTTCAAGTGTACCCTTCCCTCCTCATTCTTCTTGTTTCAAGCAGAGGTGGGTTTTTTTTTTTTTTATTTTGGTTTGGATTAAATCTTGTCTCCCTGCAACCTCAACTTGCCTTCCTTGTGGTCAGCACTTAGAGATTTGTTTCCTCTGCAAGGATTGCCAGTAGGGTTTAGTGACCAAGCAGCTTTGTTACTATCTACATACATAGCTAGAGGGTATATAAATATAAAATTCAGAAGGAAAATGTTACAGAGAAAAGAGATTGTAAAGCAAAAAATATGTTTTCCTATCTTAAAGCTTGCCATACCCCCAATTTCCAGATTATCCCACTAGCTCAACCTTTCCTGATGAATGTTCTTGAAATTGAATTCTGGTACTTCCCAAGAAAGCTTTTGAACTGTCTGCTGTTCTTTTGATTACTTTTCATATCATTGCCAAAACAGTTGTGTCCACTTAGCTTAGAAATATTCACTTTTATTCTAATGTTTCTGTTGTTTTGTTTGAGAATTCTTTATTCATATATGTGATTTCACTTTTCAACTTGTTCTTCCAGTGGCCTCTGGTTAGGCTAAAAACGTAATATGTGAAAATTTTACAACCCAATATACAGGGACTTTACCTTGTTGAACATTTAAAGATTTTTAGTTCTAAAGAGCAGGAAGCTCTTTAGAGGTATGCAGAAATGGAATATGGATTTGATAATGTGCTAATAGCATGGGGTTTTCTGTTTTTATTTTTTTTTCCATAGCAAAGACCAGAACAAATTTGTGATTATTTGGCAATAGAGCAAAATGTAACAGTAACTTACTCTCTGGATTGTGTAGGCTATATACATGACAGTTATTTTTGGTACTAGGCATTTTGCTGAGCCACCTACAAGATTAATTTGTAATAATAATGACGGTGATAACAGCAGTAAAAATAAAACTATGGTAATATGTTTGTTACTGTGGGTGTAGGTTTGCCATAAATGCAAATGATGAATTTGATTAACTTATACAAATTGGACAAATAATGCATTAATAAAATAGAGTCTACCAGATGCATGAGATTGATAAAATAAGCAACAAAAGTTAAATTGAGGCGATTTTTGAGATTTCTCTGTAGTACTGACATCTCACCATCCTCTTCTACCCAGCTGTGTTAAAGTGAAAAATAAGATTACTCAGAGTGGCATAAATAATAGAAGAACACTTTCATTGGACTATTCAGAATACTTGACCGACTGCTTTGATTTTATAATGAACAGTGTTACCTTATGCTTTAGTTGCTGCCGGTAGTCTTGTGACTTCCTCAGTATGTGACAGGTTCATTCCATCAATCAGTATCATGTATTTAGTTGGTCCTACTTTCATCTGAATGTAATCTGACAGTCAGCAACCTCACTGCCCAGATCTCTTAGTGCTAGTGAAGTTACAACATCTCAGTGTTTGATTATTACCCAGCAGTTCTGCACCCACCACAAAACTATCATTATGAGGTCTGCCAACATATGTCAGCGTTGAGGAAGATGGACTTAGAGGAGTTCTCATACCCACAGATTTGGAGCCAAGGAGCATGTAGTATTGTGGGCTTTAGTAAGATGGCCTATATACCTGTTAAGAGACCTTTTTTTCCCAGCAGTTGGACTTCAGTCACTGAATTTTACTCATGGCTTTTATCCTGTTTCACGTTTTTCTTTGCCAAAATCTATCCCTTGCAATGAACTCTTAACATCTTAAGTAAAAAAAACAGCAACAAAATAGCTGCTTTTCTGATGGACTGTACTTCAAGTATTGTTGTAAAAGCAGGAGTGAAGTCTAATGCCTTGTATTAGACGTCAGGCTCAAATAGTATCTTGCAGATGTACTTCATAATTGGTCTTTTCTCCATGATGGCCATATCAAGATTAAGAATTGATTGAGAGTCCTCCATTTAAGCACCAAAGGAGTTAAGGGATTCTTTCTGGCTCAGGCTCTTCTAGAGTTTTAAACAGTTGCTTCTTCTTTTTCTCCAAAGTCAAAACGTTTTCTTCAATGAAGTCTTCAGTGCTCCCTTCTTTTCAGGAGTTGATTACTCTTAGTGTGTCTCCAGAAGCTGTTTCCATATGCTCATGTGTTGTTGCTGTTTATCTAATGGTGACATTCGTAACTATACCTAAATGACAAATTCAGCTCGCTCCCTAAATTATATCATTTGGATATTTGTCTTTCAGGATGCTTAACAAGATTTACAAGGAAGCTAATGAAGCTGTAGAACCTCACTTAGCAGCGCATGCTGATGCGCACATTCCTCATTATTGTGAAAAGAAAAGTAGCTATGCAGTGCTGCAGTTTATCTGTCTTACCTGTCACTGCTGTGGGACTTGCTAGACAGTTTCAAATTGAGTCAGAAGCTTTAAATAGGTAGGTGAATGTAGTTGTCAAAAAAAAAACAAAAAAAAAACTATCTACATGAGGTCTCTTTGGCTGCCATGCAACAAGTGGAAGAGTCCTGTACCAGTTCTTTCTGGACAGTGTCAACAGAAAGCAGAGCTCATCCACTGTGAGCAGGGACAAACGAAAGACACCGTAATTTTTCTTGACCCTTGACTTAATGATGTCTTTGGCCTGATCATGTGTTTTGACACTCTGTTACCCAAAGTCTTGGGATTTCTCTAGGGAAGGTTACATTTATTCAAAGCATGATTTATTTACACTGCTTTTAAGTCTTCTAACATTAGCACTCATAAGGCACAGATGAAAGAGCCTCTGCCTCACAAATTTTCCATTTACGTTTAAAAAAAAGAAAAAACTTCACTGTCAGTGCATCCATTTTGCTGAGTGTCTTTCATTTTCCATGACCTTGAAAGCATAAGGGCGTTTATTAATTAATTCAAATTTACAGATGGGTGGAGGGGAGAATTGCAGATCAGAGATGAGCAATTTGCTGTATGCCCCTTATTTGATGAGGATTGTAGAAGGAGAAATAGTCCTTGTCTTTGCCAAGATTTCCTGTCCTAATCAACTGGGAAACTTCTCATTTAACCACTGGTTAAATAACGACCTGGGCAGAAAGAGAAGAGTAATTATTGTAAGCTAAATTCCTGACAGTCTTGGGCATGGGCAGAACCTTTGGTTATCTCTGCTGCTTTAACTTTTCAGCTGTTTAACTCTGGATGTTTCCTAATGTCGGCCCACCTATGCTGGTATAGACTTAACAGTCATGAAGGGGACTTCTGAATACACAACTCTGTCAAAGTTTGTTTCTGCCGAAATATGTACCAGACCCTTGAAAAGAGAGAAAACAAATTTTGTTCTTAGGCTGCATTGCTGCTTTTAGCAGTTCTTGCAGTGAAGTCATAGGGAAGATGCCCCTTTGAGTCTCTCTTTATGTCTCAGACCAAAAGCTGATGTCAGTGAGAGTTATATGTGCATAAAGAAGAGATTATGGCTTGAGCTCTAGAGCATCCTCAAAAAGGAGTATTCTTCCCTTCCCTCCTCCCCCCCATTAATTTGGCATGTCTTTCTTTTCTACTGGATTATCATGTGTTCAACCTATGACTTTGTGCAGGAACAGGTAGAAAGAAGTCCCTAAATATGTATAGGGCTTTATGTATGTTACCATAATGCACGTTAGAGCCACTCAGAGTTTAATGATGATAGCTGGGTCCAAGACTCAAAGCCTCCTGTTTCAAATACACTGCCATTTAAACTAGAGGAAATCTTTTCTAGTTGTTAATCACATGAGACTAAATTTGACATGCAGCTGAGCAGCTCCTATGCCTTCCAATGAGAAGTAGACTATACAGTACACTTAAACCCATCTTCCCAGGAGCAGCAGGTGGAATATTAAAACAGGCCAAGTATTTTATGAATCAAATGCATGTTGGCTAAAAATCCCTTAAGGAGAAATACTATCAGCTCCTTTTTCATGGTTTAGGTTCCTATATTCTTAGTATAGTGGTTGATTCCTTACAGCTATTCTGATTCCTTTTTTTGAGTGTAACAATGATTCTACTGTTGGAGAAAAGTAACCTCAGTCTTATACTGAAAATGAATAAATTAAAAGAGGATAGAAGGCAAGGTGTTTATACTAGTCATAAATAAGTAAAATACTGCTTATTCCCAGAAAGAACCTTGATAAAGTTTTCCTATATTTTTCAACATTTTCTAATGTTTTGATTAACTTTATAGAAACTGTATGTACTTCATTAATTGAACTGAAGCCATCTAGCTTCTGAAAGTCCTACTGTCCTCAGCCAAAATTCTGACTGATTTTTCTATACTAAACTGTGTTCTCAAATAAGTTTAATCCTCTACCTCTAACAGAAACTTATTATTAGGAATGCCTAAAGACTACTCTTTTATTTATCTGTTCTGCACAGGAATAGAGAAAGGAATCAGCTGCATAATATCCGTTCCTGTAAACATAACTACTGTGGTATACTCTACCATAAGGTGTCCTCACTGGCACAGTGTTCATTGACATCAGTGAAACTTCAACTGAGTCTCAAATGCACATCTTTCTAAATGACAGAAAACAGGGTTGGAATGGACCTCCCTCCATCCCATCACCTTCAAGCTGGGTCACTATATCCATGTCATTTGTGAAGCAAGCAAGGCTTGTAGGAGGAAGCGTGATGAGAAAAATTAGATAAACCTCTCGGCGTGTGGTTGCTTCTTCATGGATCTGCACTCGTACCGAAAGTGTGTCTGTTATTTGTAAGCTAGGCATGATAAAATATTTTTTCCTTTTCCTACAGACTTTACCCCTCTTGGCAAACCTGTTGCAAAAATCTTCAGTTACAAAATTCCAGAATCTTCTGGGTAGTCTATTCCTGTGCAGAGCTATCGTTAACATTTGAAAACTTTTGCTAAAGTCTAAATGATCCTCACTTGCTGCAGTGCGAACTCATTCTTTTTTGCCCCGTCCACCACAGATGCAGAGAACAGCCTCTAGGTCACTGCCTCTTTTATTCTGTGCATTTATCATTTCTGTACATTTATCATACTATGTGCATGCTCAGCATCATCTTAGTCACTACTGTCAGTACTGGCATCAACCATTTATCATATATTTGTGTCATTTCTTTCTGAGGAGGGGGAATGATGGAAGAGTGGCAGCAGCACAATGAGGTGTCAGCACAATTTACTGTTCCCAGATAGTCACTTTACTATTACATGAAGATAGAAGTGATCCAAAGTATCCTCAGGATTGCAGAGGTGCCAAGAGCTGAATGCAGCAACCATGATAATGCAACTACGTATGGGTATAGGTGCCTGCCTGACACACAGTCTGAAATATGTGCCCCACCAGAGGGAGTCTCCAGTCCCAAAAGGTTCCACACTGTTTAGGAAGCAAGCAGCAGAGTGCTAATAAATTTAATTTACTTGCTTAATCTCCCCTGTGTTTTGTATTAATATGAGTAGCATTATAGCAGCAGGGATGTGCTTATATAACAAAATGTTCTCCTTCAGCCTAAGGTTAATGGAGTTGCTCGTATTTACCACGCTCATAAAATGGAGGTCTTAATCTCCTGCAGCAGGATACGAGTAACTTCCATGAGAGTTAGTTATAGCCTGTGAGGCAGGGAATGAAGTATCAGGGATTAGCAGTTTCCGCAAATCACATAACATTGGGTACTGAAGACATTCCTGTCTCACCAAACATGACAGAATCGGTACACGGAGGAGAAAAAGAATATTGAGCAGGAGCATGTCACACATGAAATCTTTGTTTAGTCTGATAGCCTAAAACAAAAAACTTCAGACCTGTTCCTTCCCCAACACTCAAGGACTTTTGCTTTGACATTGAATTGCATATGATGCCGTGCAGAAATTGCGCTGTACTGTACTGAATTTACACTATGGTTTTCTTGATAATTAAAAAATGTATGACTCATCATTTTTTCCTGTCAACGCTTTTGGGTCAGGTTCCCTTTCACCCACATTGATGAAATCTCATTGATGTTAGTAGACCAAAACCACGTAACTCAAAAGAGAATTTGGCTATTTTTAGGCATGCATAGGGAAGAATTAAGGACAATGCACAAAACTCTGAAAGATCCAAGCTAAGGTCTCTTCCCAAAAGTGGAAAGGTGTCTTCACCAACCTCAGACTTGGAGGAATGGGTGAGCCATCCAGTGGATCCTAACGATGAGTGTTTTCAGACTTGAAATAGTGGGCATTCACAGAGGACATGCCATGCACAGTTTCTTGATGTTCAAAATAAGAAAATATTCTATCAGATTATTTCTTCCAAAGCCATAACATGCATATGAGCTCTCCCAATTCTAGAGAGATATCTTCCTATATATCATAAAAAACTCATGTCTGAGGTTGTAGTTTGGCAAACTAACCAACCAGTTAACTCTTTAAAGGAGGAAGCTACTCTTTTGGGCCTGATATTTATCAAGTAATCACACATTTTGTACACTGCTGCACCTAAGTGAGACGACTCTTCTGTTATCATTCATAGTACTGGAAATTTAAGGGGGTTTTCTGGAGTTGCAACAGAAGCACAGTCTGGGGCATAAAGAGTATATAAGCATATATCACTTTCTTCGGTTACTGAGCGTGTTTCTGAAGCTTTCCCAAACCAGATATTCTCTATACAGTCAGGCAGGTGATTCAGGCCCCAGCAAGCAACATTTTTTCCCATGCAGAGCTTAGGGAAAACTCCATTTGTTACATAGGAACACAAGAATAACCAATGTCCTTCTAATCCAGTTCTCCCTTGGCAAAGGGTGGTGGGCTAAGGAGTGTGTGAGGACAAGGCAAGGATACAGTAACGCTTCCTTGGTGCATTCTCTTAGTCTCCAGCAATTTCTGCCTAAAGAGTTCCTGGGCTAGAGTTGTTGTCTTTGTAGTTTTTTCTCCATAGATATGTGTATTTGTTTTTTCAAACCACAGAAAATGTTAGCACTCACAACTTCTGAATCAAGAAATGCCACAAATGAAGTATGCGCTGTGTGGGAAAAGTGCCCCTTTTGTTTGCTTTGAACTTACGTGTGCCAGTTTCTTTTGATGCCCTTAATAGTCGTATTGAAAGAAGCAGGAAATGCATCTGCCTGCAGGCTTTTCTTTCCCATGCGTGAAAACCTGTCTTATTTAATGATTTCTTTTATGCCACATGTTTTATATCTTTGATAATCATCCCATCATTTTCTTGTGTATCCCTTTTGAAATGATTTTGCAAAATACGTACAGTATTCATTTTCACTCTGGCATAGAAATCTTTCTTCTCTGGTTCTATTAATTAAAACTAGTGAATACTGAGGTGACGTTTTCACAGAATCACCTAATATAACCCCATGATCTTGTTCCTTAGTGGTAATTGTTACTTGAAAGCACATCGCTGTATAAATAAAGTTAGGGTTGGTTTTTCCCCATGTATATAGCTTTATAAACATTCAGTTTCATCTTCCATTTTATTGCCTAGCTGTGTGGAATTACTATGGCTAGAAATCATTCCATTGGTGTGTTCAACTAGATCTCATACCTATGCTCAACAACTAAAAAGACTGTATATGGGCTGAGATTCTCAGGAAATCTTGCAGATTGCAAACTATCCATGGATAGCTGGAGAGCAGAAGTAAAGACCTGGTGCCACCAGTCCGTTTCCATAAGAACAGTTTCCTGTGTAAAATCAACTGGCCCTATAGTTGAGGGAACTAATGGGATGCTAAAGGAAATAAAGAGAGGACAGACCCTGGCTTTAACTGCTACTCCTCCACTCCCCTTCCTCTTCTTCTCTCTAGGATTTATATCTGCAAGTCACATCCCCAGTAAGTTCTGAAGAGGCCTAGGATGGGTGATTATACAACACACATAGTTTAAGACATGTATTCAGTGCCTGAAATAGTAATTACCCAGAAGATATTACCCAGAAATCTGGGTTTCTGGCATTAGTAATAGTCGGTTATGATTTGCCACCTGTTAGCATTATTTGCTTAGTCTGGTTCCTGTTATCTCTAATGATCTATCAAAAGCCTCTGTAAAGAAACTGCTTTTATAGTTTTTCCTGTAGCTTGCTGGATTTAGACTTGGGCGGCAAGCTAGGCAATACAGGTTTGAAGATTTGGGTCTTCTGCTGAAAACCCCTTAGTATTCCCTGTAGTGAATACAACCTGGTCCTCTTCCTAGACTGTCAATTAATAAAAGAGACTCAAAAGGCAAAAAACTTGAATTTTTCATATATGAATTTGGCCAAGGCGTTCCTCCAATGAAATCTTTGGATTCTACCCAACATGCAGAAATGCTGTGATCTAGAAAATGTTCTTTGGTATTCACAGACACGCAATCTCTAATGCATCATTAGGGATAGCATGTAAATACCCTGTAACAAACCAGGCCCCATCAACCTGAGAAGCCTCCAAGGCTTAAGTGCAAATATCAGTATCTTATGCTCCCCTGTGCCACATAAGGCCAAACACAACTCTCCTCCACTGTCCCTGATTTCACTGGGGCTCGTTGCCAGATAGGCAGGCATGACTGAGCTTTGGATATTTCTTTAAGAGACACTTTTATAATAACACATTGACTTCTCTGTTGCCTGCCTTCATACCTCTGGGACAAGAGCTATTTTTGTTTTTCCATGTTTATAGAGCCAAGCGTACTGTCAGCACTTCATAAATATGGAATGTCTTCTCCTTACTGTATTATATTTTAGTTAATTTTAATGCAGAAGGCAGTTGCTTAATTCAGCCTAATATAATTGCTGTCTGAAAACTGAGAGATATCTGTTGTCATTCTTTGCAGAACCTGGGTATGATTCTGATCTTCCAGTAAATTTACAGCAGAACAGTTCTGCCAGCTTCAGCTGATTACTTCCTGAAATCCATTGACAGAAGGTAAGAATGGGAGCCTGTCTTCAGTCTTATTTCCTGTTGTTACACAGGACTTGAATAGACAGGGACTCAAATAAGCATAATCTTAGTTGTTATTCTCAGCAAAAAAAATCAAGTATGATAGATGGAATGCCATCTGGGATATAAGATGTTTTGTTTTCCTATCTTAGCATTCCAGAGATAGGGTATTTACTAATATTTAATAGTGGCCTGGTGTCAATGGAAAACTAAGATGTCATTTTACATAAGCTCTCACATTAATCAAGAAAAATGTAATTTTTAAGAGACATTTCTGTTACCTGGATAGAGATGAGGCTTAGGGTCAAAATGGAAATTTGGAGATTATCCAAAAGCTGCTTTTTCTCCCCAAGTGCTGCAAAACAATGTTTTTCAAAACCAGCCCCTTTGCAAAGTCATACATTCTGATGGTTCCACTATGTTGATTATGAAAAGTAAAAATGTATTAATTACAGTAGTGCTAATCTCAAATAATTGGTGTGTGTCTGTATTTTAAGAGGCTGATAATAGAATATTTTACATTGAAGAGTAAGGGAGTGGAAGGGGATGGTTTTAGGCTGTGCTAAAATTTTCAGTGCCTCAGAATCCCTTCCACGTTCTGTGGAGCTGTATGACTCCCTAACTGAAAACCACTTCTGTAGAGAATCTACCAGCCACCTCAATTTTCTGTCACTGGCATTCCCTACAAAAAGATGATTTGAAATGATCTTCACTTATCCTTCACCGTTTTTTCTTACTCCCCAGATGGTCAGGCAAAAGCATGACAAGGAAGGTATCGTAAAGGCTACTGCATTGAATTACATTCAAAACAGAGTGAAACTTGCTTGCATGCTGATGAGCTTTGCCTGTTTGTCTTGGCAGTAACAGCTTGACATTTTTTTAGGATTTGTACTCCTAGCCATGGAAGTCCAGCCCAGCTGTATGTACTGAGGGTAGTTTAATTCCATAGAGAAGACACTGGGCAAGAGGACCCTGATTATATCATGAGTGCTGTCCTTTCTACTTGCAGATATCTCATTCGAATAAAAGCTGTCATACCAAAGAGGTTAAGTACTGAAAATAGCAACTTAGCAGCAATTTGAGAGTATTTGGCAATTCTTAAGGCATTATTGGACAATGTATAGTGGAGAATACTTGATTTTGCTTTTCAGTGCCAGTGCAGGCTCATATGTTTGCAAATAAAGCTAACCGCTCTCCATATTTAGAAGAAATGATCCTTTAAAGCTGTCTCTGCTTTTCCTTTACATTCAAAGCAGTATAGAAGGTGATGCAATCTGCAGCTTTTCATTTCTTAAGGTCTGAAAAGCAAAGAAGAGTAGGCTGCATTAATCTGAGAGCTTTTTGTAAAACAAAGAAAATATATTATTTCATAAGTTTAAAGACTTTATTCTTTTAAAGAAAAATGTATAAAGCTACAAAAATAAAACATACTTTACTCTACAGCACCCAATTAAAACATGGGCCTCATTGCCATAGGATGTTGAGGATGCCAAAAGTTTACATGGGTCTGAAAAGCAATTTAAAAAATTCAAGAGAAAAAATCTACAATGGGCTGTTAAACATAGAGATATCTGTTATGACCAGAAAGTCCCTGAGCCACAGCTTGCTAGAAGCTTTGAGAATATGTCAGGGAAATTTTGTTACAGGATTTTCCTGTTTTTATACTTTCCCCCAGAGATCCACTATTGATCACTGTTCTCATAGATTCCCTCCCTTAGGAATAAGCAGCAGACTTTCCCTAATGAAAGTTAGTACCCTGTTTCCCCCTCGTTCCCTCCAAAAAGCAGGGAGAGAGGTACAGGAAACAAATTGGTCAGGAAGAAGTATAAAAAAGATTAGTTCAGGGGACAACAAATGAAAAAAGAGAAGGTGGTGAGGGTTAAGGAGTCAAAAATGTAGGGACAAAAGACAGATGGGGACGCTGAGCAGAACACTCCCAACTGCCCACTGGTCCCTCAAGGCGTTCAGTGAGACAGTAGCTGCTGACCAGTGGTGCTCTGCCTAGAGTCGTGGCAGGATGAAAAAAAAAAAGAGAGAGAGGCTTCACAGTCGTCTCCTGTTTGCTGTGGAGGGTGGGCTTGATCTTGGCTAAGATCAGAAGGAGGCTGACAAGGAGGTCTTGCAGCTTGGTGCAACTTTGAATGGGGTGAGTATAAATAAAAAAGAGTAAGAACAGAGCTGAAAGCGTGACTGCAGCCTGCACACAGAATGTATACGTGTGATCTCCCTCTTTCTTCAGAGGAAACATGAGTCAGGAGACCCTATGAACTGCGCCATGAGCATGACTGTGCCCTCACTACTGACCACTGCTCGAGAGAGGATACTAGCTAAACCAATCTTTGGTCTGTGCCTCTATGTCCATTCTTCTACTCTAAGATCCTATTCTTCTTATGTTCAAAATCTTGGTTTTGTAGTTGCCCCTTTGAATTGTAGAAACCATATACACGATGTATTATGCATGCATATTTTTCAGGAAATTATATCAGGCACAAAAATCCAGGTACCAGTCTTTATCAATATTACAAAATATTATCAATATTACAAAAATGCCATTTTAGTCATCCTTTAAAAAACTCAGACAACCCAGACTAAAAGATACATATGTACAGCCTCTGTCTCTTACCTGCTTTAATAATAAGCTTTCATGAAGCGAAAACACATCTTGCAATTTCCTCTGTCAGTTACTAAGTGCTAAGTGACCTTTTCTAGATTTGCCAAATCATTTAAGCCTAAGCACCACTTATCAGTATTTAATATATACCATGAAGTGCTACTCGATTTTCAGATACTTAGCCCCGAACTCAGCTCATCTCCTCATACAACTTCTTTGCAGAGTCACTGTTTCAATGAGGAAATATTTCCAAATTACTGCCTGTTATCAGAATGGAAACAGGCAAAACTGGGGAAATCCATAGCTAAGTGAAATGTGCCAGTAGACAGACATTAGAATCAGGACTTAAATGTCTGTTGAACACTGTCATTTACTTTAAACTCAGATTTTCATCTTGCCTTAAAACTATTGCAGTTTTGTGAGAATGGCCTTCCGAGTCAGGGTCAGCTCCTGATTCAGCTAGTGATGGGGGACACTGCTTGTAGTGCTCAGCAGGACGGTAGGGTGGGGAAAAGGTATGCAAAGGACCACAGTTTTCTACAGCTCAGAAGGGATTCTGCAGTTCTGACTGATTTATACCGCTTATCAGAATGTAGGCGCCAGCTAGGCTCTCAGCAGTTGCACATCATGCACCAGCAACGTCTTAGGTAACTGTCCTCCCCCATGGCCTGTACCTGTGGGCCAAAGAGGGCATGTTGGAAAAGAATGCATACAACAGGCAACTTGGCCTGATTCAGAATACGGGATTTCTTTACCTGTGACATGAAATGTCCCGATTGTTGTAATAGGTCTCTCTGAAACAGTGTCTCTGAAAAAACAATAATCAAGAATTAGTAGGTGAGAGGTAAGAGTGTCCCGTTACGGTGAATTATGCAATTCATTGTGTCTGAGCAGAATAACGTGTTTGCTTATTCCATGAACACTGCAGGATATTTTTATTATGAAATAATAATGAGACCAAAAGATTCTTTTCAGCCTTGCCGTAAGTTCCTGTGGAATTAGTACTGGCAAGCAGCTACCCTCTTACTCCATATTTTGTATTTTATAGACACTGATGGACAACCTTTGGCATCAGTGTTAGTTCCCAAGCCAGTTCGTTGGCTTTTTTGTTGTTCTAGGGTGACTATAGACTTAGACTCTCATTGTGTGTACATAATATTTCCAAGCTCCAGTTTGCAAACATGAGGGCTAGAGATATGACTCTTTTTTACAAGAAAGGTGGCATCATCTATTAATGGTATGACACTAAGAACTGAGGACCTCAGCATTTATAACCTCTAAAGCTTAATCTGGGTCATGTGCCGGAAGGGTCGTGAAACATAGTATTGTTGAAGTGTGATTAAAAGTGTATAGAGGAACAGTCAAGAAAGAAATGTCCAAAAAGTTATTAAAGTCAAATAAATAAAAGACAAAATACTACTCTGTCCAGGCACTTCAAAGTGTCCTCTGAAACAGTGTGCGGATCCAGAAGCCACTCTGGCAAGTCATTGCTGATTAAAGAGAACAAGTCAGGGAGTTCAGGTTCCAGCTGATGACGTTTTTATATAAAAGTTTACAAATTCCATTACGCTCATGTCAGCTTCAGAATTGTTCTTGCAAACTTTCTCCATTAAAGTGTGTAGCTTGAAACTTGATAAAATAGAAAAAGTAATTATAAATTTGGCTCAAGAGTCAGACAGGAGCTATGTCTCGTTGGATCTGTGGCTGTTCAATATTCATTTTTTCTTCTTCCTTTTGCACAGTGAAAGGGCACAATTTATTTTTACAATTGTGTTGAGATACTTGCTTGATGCTATCAGATGAACCCTTTAGTTGGAATCTTCTTGCTATACCTAGAAAAAGTAAACTCTTTTATTCATATACCATAGAATTCAGACCTCAGGGAAAAAGGAGGAAAAAAGAACAAACTTCATGTGGTTGTCACATTGCTTAATATACAATTGGAGGACAGATACAGTGAGGAAGGCAATGCACTGAGGAACACTACAGTACGATTCAGGACGCTATTTTACAGAAGACAACTCCGCTGGGAACATTTTGCTTGACTTCTTGTATACCATAAGCAGTAGAATTTAACCCAGTGCTTCTTGGTGCAGCTTGTAGATGAACTAGAACTCTTAGAGTGATTCAGTTGTGCTTTAAAGCTACCACATGGTGCTGTGCCATTTCAAAACAGCCACCTCAGTTAGGAAGGGAAAGCTTTAAAACAAAGTCACTTCATAAAAATAATACTCCTCAGCTTGGCCACTCTGTGAGGAGTAGGGAAGGCAGAAGCTGAAGATCATAACACTGTGTATACAAACCCTTGCAGCATTCAGCAGAGAGAGTGTGCTCCAGAGTAGGCCTTTTACTGTCACTGACTCTACACTTTCTGTCAAATTGCACATTGTTCTTGCTGTCACTCTCAGTACCTCTCACTGCCCTCAGCAGGTGATACTAGCACCGTGACTGCTTTTCCAGTTTGAAGTTAAAAAGCTTCTTGTTCCTAATCCCCAGGCAACGCCATGTACCTCCTTAGATATTGCACTGCATATTTTCTTCTTTGGGTGTATTATTTTCAGACCTGTTCCAACAGTTAGACGTTGTTCCATTCCTTGCTGAAGGATGAGTGTGGAAGCAGCTGAAGATAATTATGAAGTGGTTAAATGAAGTGGAGTGTGCTTCTCACTGGGAGTCTAGGGAAGCCCTGGGTTATGACATACAATATAGGATAGATTTGTCAGTTTGCCCTGACAGTCATTCCTGCTGGGTTTCATGTAAGTGCCAGATGCTGGGGTTAAAAAACTCACCTGACAGTTTAGTCTGGAAACCATGGATGCTATTATAGCTGTCCGTAGAAAGGCAGATGGGAGGAGAACGTGTTCATTCCTCCATGAGGTCTTGGCATGAGATTGCACAGGAATGTAGCCACTGTACACCATTCAGAGATACAAACCTGCAACAGATGCCGTGTCCTGACTGGATCTGAAATTGCAACCAGGGGATCAAGGGTGTCTTAAAGAGTTGCTGATTACGCTCCTCCCATATCCTCCATTTAGTCTAGTCGCCTGTTTGCTTCTCTCCCCATTACCTATATCCAGCTGTGAGCATACAAGTCAGAAGACTGAAGCTTCAGTGTTTGTTCCTAGCCTACCAGGTAAGCTGCAGTTAGGTACTTGCTTACTCCTCGTCTGCCATAAAAGCAGTGCTGATTCCTGTAGTAATTTAATGGGGTATTTCTACTCCAAAGGCATAGTCTGAAAAGGCTAACTTGTTCTACCAGGGATGGCAAAAGGACCCATCTGCTGAGCCACCTGGAAGGCCTCTATTTTTAGACTCTTTCCTCAGAGTGGTTGTAATTTGAATTGACATGTTGTTGGCTAGATGCATGGCACATTGAGCAGCAATTCCTCTGGAACTGTGCAAATAGTTGATTGTTAACAGCACTAGAAAGAGGGGTTCTAGTGAGAGCCAGTTTGCTTTTCCAAGCAGGGAAACAAGCGCTGAATTTTAGTTGGTGTAGGACTTGCTTTCAACAGCCAGACCTGAACAGTCTTAACAAATCCGTTGCTCAAAGAGAGCAAAAGGATTAAGGACACATCTTTTGTCTGTCTGCGAAGAATGCAGACTGTGTCGCTTACCAGTTGATTCTCGAGGCCACTACAAGTAAACATGCAACCTGAGATACACTGTTAAAGTCAGATACCTAAAGCCTAATCTGCACACAACACGTGCGCCTTTTGGCTAACATTGTTTTTCTTTAATAAATGTAATAAAACTAGCAGCCTTTATGAATGTATTTAGTTATGAAATGATTTCTTCAGCATGTTCACACAGTTTATGTGAACTTGATTTTGAATTAATGTACAGTAAACCATACAACTTTTTGTGCATGAATCAGCTACCTGTACATACTTGACTGACCGTGTCATCTGAATGGCTTCTTGCTTTGGCCATTGCTGTTTTACACTTGGTGAAAGGCTTCTGTGTGTATGTACATTTGCCTGTTCAGAAAGAGCATATGTTGCTTTATAGTTGTTTCCCCCACAGAGATAATATGCAGTGTACGCCTGTCCTAGATTCACAGAAGTGAAGAGCACAGGGGACCATTTCACCCATCTATTCCTCACTGAAGTCAGTCTGGCTGAGACAAACATTCCAGGAGGACATCAAGCCCTAATATAAAGATATGAAGTGACAGAATTTGCCATCTTCTTTGGCAGTTTGTTCCGATAGTTAGCTTCTATTAAAGTGTATTCCTTCTTATTTATCTCACTCTTACTTCTAGACATTTGTTATTTTTATGTGTTTCTGTGCTTGCTTATAAAGCTCTTTAGTTACTAATATAATGCCTCTTCATAAATGATCACATCACCTATCAATCTCCTTTTATGACAAATTAAACATAATGAACTCTTCTCTTACTTTAAGGCATTTTTTTCCAGATCTTTCCACTTCCTCATCACTACACTGCTGCTTGTAGTCCACGGTCGCATAAGCGCAGAGCACTTATACAAACAGTCCTTTACAGGGTCACTACTTTGTCAGGATACAATCCCCCAATCTGTAGATACTTCCATATTTTGTTTGTACATATATTGCTGTGTTAAAACACATTTGGTTAAATCATCTCAATTTACCAAAGTGCTCTTCGCACTGTGCTTACAGATAAATCATTATTTAGGTTGCTTGTGCGTGGATCCTCAGGAAGTAAGTTTGTATGTGTTTCTGAGTGTATTTGTGTGTGTGTGTACACCTGTGAGTGTGTGCATGCGCATTTCTGTTTGCTTTATCTCGCTTAAATGTTGGATCTGGAGCCATTATTTCTGTACCCTTTTTCCCATATCCCCTTTGACAACAACTCCACAAAGAGAGATTTGCTTGGAAATCTGATTTCCTGGTATTTCAGGAGGTAAGACTTGTGTTTTAAGAATAGAGAAGTCTAATTTCTGCCCCAAATTATAGCTCTGCAAGAAGCCACTTGATGAAGTTTTACTGAATGGAAAACCTGTGGATTCCCAGGAAAGCATTTGCGGGTTTTGTCTATCACTTGTACAACAAAGACTTGAACAAATGAATGCAGTTTAGGTGCTAGTTTTGTTAAATTGTGAACAAGGGAGCATTTTGACTCCACTCAGTCAATTTGTAGCAGTGCTTCCTTGGTCTGAAATACTGTCAAGATCTCAGTAATCTAGATCCTGCCTCTACAAAATGCATTCATTGAGATTAAAATGATTTCCAATTACTTTTGTGTTCAGAAGGCTGCAAACTTGTAGAGTATTCAGCAATTTGAACTGACTGTAGCAGTTTTGTTCTGTAATATGAGACAGTATCTGCAGCAGTACCAAGGTGAGTAAGTCAGTAGAGTACCGGTCTGTTTGGTGTCAGACTTTTCGTTGAACGAATGTATTTGCCCCAGATGTACAATCATATCTAGAAAATAGGTGGCCTAAGGCAGTTTATGTCTGCTGAAGTACAGAACTGTTCTTACAACACTGAGGGGAAATTACAGGGTAATAATTGAGTTATTGATATAAGGGCAAGGGTAAAGATTATAAAATCTGCTTGTTGATATTGGTTGCTAGGCAGAGCAATGTGGTAGTCTTTGGGTCTTCTGTTCAGATCTCTGCAATTCCAGCACGTGTTGCCTAGACATTGCTAATGTAGAAGTGTAAAGACTAATAACAAATGAATGAGGATCCTAGAACACAGAGATGTAGGAAACTGATGGTCATTTTCTGGTTTGCTCACAAACGTTCTTTGCACTAAATATGTATGTATGTGTGTGTGTGTGTGTGTGTATATATTCCTCAGTCTGTGCCTTGGTCCACTAGTCAGAAAATCAGTATGTTAGCACTTTATTTTATGATTGTGAAGGGAGAAGAGTAAGGCTAAAATGAATCACAGCTGGGATGCATTAATACAGCAAGAGGATGAGGGCAATGTGACTGGATGGATTAAAGCTGTTTCCTAAGTAATGCTTAATTATTTTGTTAGATCCCTATTAATTACAAAGAAATCCAGCTCCAATGTGATCCAGCTCCATTGTGATCCTAGGGAAGGTCAAGCACTTCCACCAACAATATGTTGCCACTAGAATTTATCTGCTTCCAGATAATATAGCAAATAGTTCCAATTAATCAGACACTGCTACTGTACCTCAACTCACGAAATACTGTAGCTCTTCAGAAATCTGGGGTAATTGTGGCATACACTTTGACCTTACCTGTCAAAACAATCAGTAACTCAGAGAGGATATCTACCAAGGCTGCAGCATATTCCTGTGGGATATGGAAACTTCTTCCCTGAGTAATGAAGGACATGATTAATTTTGACTGTGTTGACACAAGAAGGTAATTGAATAGGATTTCCTTATAAATGGGCAAATCCATTCCCAACAGAAAACCATTACAAAGATGTCAACCATACTCCCATTGTATGTTAAAAAAAACCCACACCAGGACTGCATAAAAACAGCTCAGGGTGCATGCAATTAAAAGTTAAAGAGACGCATCTGTGAGCTTGTGCATTATGCAGTATCATGTAGTTACCAAAAGTGTGGAGAAGACTCATTTTATTTAGGAGAAAGGTTAGCTCTGCAGCCTCTCTGAGTCTCTTTCTCTGGGTTTTCAATGGCAGCTACCCATTAGGCTCTGAAATTCTGTGATTTGGGTTCATACTCCTCTGTTTCCAGATACTCTGGCTCCCAGTCAAGGCAATATATAATCACATTCTACATTTTAAGCAAATTATCAAGTCACTGGACTCTGTCCGTATTTCACCACATACAACCACTTTGGCACCATCTGGAATGAGATCAGCCCGTAAAGGAAGAATAAATGGCAGCATTTGGAGCTGAGTGAGGCAGCCACGATGCTGTTAGGTAGGGAGAAGTGTTCTTCAGTGCTTGTAGCCTCTGCTGTTTGAATGCAAATGCCTATGAACACTTCAGTTAGTGACTCAGAAGGCTTCAGAAACCTTTCCTGGCAGTGAGGGTCGGATTTGTCTCCCTCAGTGTTAGCTGTTCACATCACGTCTGATCACAGAATAGCTCACTTTATAGCCAGTGAACGGAAAGAGCTACTGTAGAATGTCCAGCCCGTTACAGAAGTATATGTACATTCAGACTGTAATTGTGCCTGGAAGTTTCTGTTTCTCTCCATTGATTATAACGGGAGACGAATAAATGACTTTGATCTACACTGCAGACATCCATGTTTAGCCAAACAAATCATACATCTGCATTTGCTGGTAAGCACATGCGTTTGTGTGTACGTATGTGTGGGCAAGGGAAAAAGGATCAGAGAACCCTCTGATGTTTCTGGTCATGGGGTACAAGAGTGGCCATGCAATTTTGTAGCCCTCCCATATACACTAGAGCTGCAACCAACTTGTTCCCATCCTGGAAAGGCCTGATAGTGCCACCATTACTTGTGCTTTTGCCACCGACTGGATGGACTATAATGCTGCAATGGATTTTTCATCATTTCGCAAACTCCAGCTGTTATAGGACCAGGCTGGATGAACAGTAGTTCAGCCCAGTGGCATTGCAAGAAAAGGAAAAAGGAACCCACTATTCCAGATCAAACCAAAAGAATACTTAATAAAAAGCTTTTGCAGCTTTGAACAATGGAGCATAATTTAAATACCAAGTCAAGTTTAACATTTTATTTTTAGTTTCATGAGTATTATTTTAATCTTGTAATTAAAAGAGAATTAAAGGAACTATTTTAATGAAATACTGTTTTGAATAGAAAAATAGATACATTAATTTTTTGAAATATAAAATACATATTAGTGTTGCCAAACTGCCTTTTTTACTGAAAAATGTTTTGTTTTCAAAATTGTTCCGAGTTCTACAAAGAATACTATCACATAACTCTTTTGTAACCCTAGCTACTATGAACATGTCAAATTCATCCTCCTCTCCCTTGATAGGCTTGGCTTAAAATGTTAAATCAATTTCTGTGCCTTCAAGGCACAAAGGATATCTAAATAATCTTCCTAAATTGTGGAATGAATACTGTGGCCAGCAGCTGTGCTGTGCTCTTTACAGCACCATGGAGCTTTCTACAACAGCTGAAGTTCATCTTTGTGGGACACAGAGGGATTTTCCTGAGGGCCTCAGCTGGGACAGTGTGGGATGAATTGCTCTAGAACTAAGATTCTTCACAAACCTGATCATTTTCCGCTTCAAATGCGAGTTGCACATCATCTCTGACATTTGACAACATATCTGTGCATATATAGGTGGGTAACAGGTCAACTGCATATGCTTTTCCCCCCAGTGAGAGGATGTGAAAACAAGTAAGTGAAAGATATTACTCATGGCGCTTTAAGCACTGTTGAAAGATATTCTGGTGCGTGGTGATGAATGCAGTCTAGATGTGCAGAATTCATGTTGAATTCGGTCTCATTTAGGTGTGCATTAAAATTGCTTGGGTGCTACACTGAATAAGGTAAGCTTCCCTTAGACAGCAGTTGCCTTTCTATTACTCCATGAAGCTCCCCGAAGTCAGTGGAAAGACTCGCAGCTATTAAAAGCCACAGGGAGATAACTATTACCTCTCCATGAAATTCTAAAATCCTGCTTTAGCAACTGTTAAAAGCTCTGCCATGACTCATAAAGACATTTTTTTTAATGACAGTTTCTTGCAGGTACGTTTTGGTGGACAAAGCTGTGTGTCCTTCTGGAAGGTACAGATAGCTGTGAATGCTATTTGATAGTTTGCTCATGCCACAAGACGGCCAAATACATCAGCACAAAGTATTACAGCAGTTAATGGCATTGGGTATAATTGCAGGGCCCCTTTTACTCTCTCCCTGGTTGTGTAGATTCCCGTGGAAGAGTTTACTATTGATCATGGTCATAACATGAGAGAGTGCTTGACAGAGCACATAAAGGCTCAAAATGAATGAGGAAAAAATTAGACTGTTCTGTCATCTGAGTCATATATTGGACGTCTTCTTCCTAGAAAATAAGGAGGACCCTGCAAAGAATCAGGAAATTTTGTACGTTTTCTGGCTGTAAGATGTGCTAGACATGTGGTGGGCTTTGAAATTTATTTCTTAACTGTCTCAAGCCCTGCCACAACATTCTGCGAGCAGCAAGTCTCTTAAAAGAGTATCAGGAAAGATACTGAATGGTATTAGAAATTTCACTGCTACTGTAAGGATGGTTTTAGGAATCTCACTTTTAATACAAGTTCACGAAGGTAATGCATAGATCCTTGTGAGAAGAACCAGTTCAGAATATGTTTTCTGTCCTCCAAAAGCCAATTTAGGCTATGGGATTTTTGAGCTTCAAGTACTAACTAGTATTTCATATACATGACTGCTGGATATAACTTACATATCACAGATTCTTCAGTAGCAACTAATATATTAAACCCTGCAAATACATAAATCAACTAAATCATATGTTATTATTCATATTGTTGTTAGTGTGATATCTAAGAATCTGTGCTCCATTTTATCGGGACCGATCCTACTGACCAAGTAAGATTTGTGCCTGAGTAAATTCTAAATAAAGATTTTAGTCTTTGTTGCAAAAAAAAAAAAAAAAAGATAAACAAGCAAATGTATCTATCAGTCGCACAGCACTGTGCAGTTTTAAGGCACTGCATGAACACAAAACGGTGTAATTGCAGCCGTAAGCAGACCTTTAAAGCAGTGTTTTTAGTCTTTAAGCATTTAATACGTTATGCTATTAAAGGTTATTTTCAGCATTTTACTTATTTTAGAATTTCATGAGACTCCAATTAGTTGCCTGATCTATTTACTGTTTCTTTTATATTTTAACTGGTTATATGCTTTCTTCTGTTCCTGGGCACTGGAGGTGGAAACTTTATAGCTTAATTATTCAGTGCTTTTGCTATTTTTATTGTCAGTGTGGGATTTGAAATTGGTTAAAGGTTTTCTTTCTCTTCTTAGCAATGTTTGGACCCATTTGTTTCTTGCCGTGTGTGTGCATGAGAAAAGACTGCAGACCTAAAGAACTTGATTCATAGAGTCAGGGGAGACTAATGTTCTCAGAAGCGTGAGGACTAATATCATGATTTTGGAATGTATAACTTTAAGCGTTGACTTCAATTATACTTCAGCACATATGTAAAGCCAAGTGTGTGCTTAATTGCACTGTGCAATTAACCTACCTTCAAGAGAAAGGTGTTGGTGACAGAATAGCTGCTTATTTAGAGTAAATCTTTTTCAAAGCATGGTCAGCTTTTGTTCAGAATATCTGGGTTTAAACTCTGCTCTCAGTCTTGCTGGGTAAATGCACAGGAATTTATCCCAGTGTCATCAGTGGAGTTACTCTAGAGTTTCCTATATTGGATCAGACTTTTTTTAATTCATTGTTCTACCTTGTGTGGCATAAGGAATTCAAATTGCCTTTGCCATCTGGAGAGGACTGTTGGATCATTTTTCTTGTGTAAGTGACGTGTCCACTGGTAGAAATCTGATACACTTTAAGTCTGCTGCTCTGACTGAGCTTGTCAGTTGAGGCAGTTTAAATACAGTTTCTTCAACAATATAGTTAGATCTCTTTTTTTTTTTTTTTTTCTTTTTGAATCTCAAAGTATGTGGTACTTCTCAGTGCAACATCTTCCAAATTAACAATACAAGGCAAATATCACAGATTCCTTTTGTTGCTTCTGGTGTGTGTTGGCGGGGATGGAAGATTACCATTTGAAGATGCAGAGAAATGCCAAATGAATTTTTAGAGAGTAATTATTTTAAAGCAGATCTCATGATTTTGAGGGCCTGATTCAAAACACGTGAAGTGGTAATGCTAAAGTAGAAATTCTAAAGAGATATTGAAGCTGGAGATTCAATATTGTGCAAAGTATGTCCAAACCTGAGTGAGGGCATCCATGTACATGTGTAGGAGGTAGTAGAGAAGTGTGATGGAAGGAGAAGAGAGTAAGATAGTCAGGTGAAAAGAAAGATATTCCTGATAATATTAACTGGCTTTCTTTTGGAACAGCTAGGTAAGACAGTTCAAGACTGAGATGCTATTGACAATCAGGAGATAAAACCATTCATTTTGTACTGACTTCCAGGGTATTTATAGACCATGTTATTCAGCATCAGTTGTCTTATGCCATAAGTTATATTTATTTGGGGTGGAGGGAAGAGTAGGCAGGCAGTAGGTTCAGGTGCCTGAAGACTGGAAGAAAGCCAGTGTCACCCCAGTCTTCAAAAAGGGCAAGAAGGAGGACCCAGGGAACTACAGGCCAGTCAGCCTCACCTCCATCCCTGGAAAGGTGATGGAGCAGCTCATCCTGGAGGCCATCTCCAAGCATGTGGAGGAAAAGAAGGTGATCAGGAGTAGTCAGCATGGCTTCACCAAGGGGAAATCATGCCTAACCAATCTGATAGCCTTCTATGATGGAATGACTGGCTGGGTAGATGAGGGGAGAGCAGTGGATGTTGTCTCCCTTGACTTCAGCAAGGCTTTTGACACTGTCTCCCCTAACATCCTCATAGACAAGCTCAGGAAGTGTGGGTTAGATGAGTGGACAGTGAGGTGGATTGAGAACTGGCAGAATGGCAGAGCTCAGAGGGTTGTGATCAGCGGCACAGAGTCTAGTTGGAGGCCTGTAGCTAGCGGTGTCCCCCAGGGGTCAGTCCTGGGTCCAGTCTTGTTCAACTTCTTCATCAGTGACCTGGATGAAATGACAGAGTGCACCCTCAGCAAGTTTGCTGATGATACAAAACTGGGAGGAGTAGCCAATACACCAGAAGGCTGTGCTGCCATTCAGAGAGACCTGGAGAGGCTGGAGAGGTGGGTGGAGAGGAACCTCATGAAGTTCAACAGAGGGAAGTGCAGGGTCCTGCACCTGGGGAGGAATAACCCCATGCACCAGTACAGGTTGGGGGCTGACTTGCTGGAAAGCAACTCTGCAGAGAAGGACCTGGGAGTGCTGGTGGACAACAAGTTGACCATGAGCCAGCAATGTGCCCTTGTGGCCAAGAAGGCCAATGGTATCCTGGGGTGCATCAGGAAGAGTGTTGCCAGCAGGTGAAGGGAGGTGATTCTCCCCCTCTACTCAGCCCTGGTGAGGCCACATCTGGAGTACTGTGTCCAGTTCTGGGCTCCCCAGTCCAAGAGGAATGTGGCACTACTGGAGCAAGTCCAGCGAAGGGCTACAAAGATGATTAGGGGACTGGAGCATCTCTCTTATGAGGAAAGGCTGAGAGAGCTTGGCCTGTTTAGCCTGGAGAAGAGAAGACTGAGAGTAGATCTTATCAACGTATACAAGTATCTGAAGGGAGGGTGTCAAGAGGATGGGACCAGACTCTTTTCAGTGGTGCCCAGCAACAGGACGTGAGGCAACAGGTGCAAACTGAAACACAGACACTTCCATCTGAACATGAGGAAAAACTTCTTCACTGTGAGGGTGACGGAGCACTGGAACAGGTTGCCCAGAGAGGTTGTGGAGTCTCCTTCTCTGGAGATATTCAAAACACGCCTGGACACAATCCTGTGCAAGGTGCTCTAGGTGACCCTGCTTGAGCAGGGGGGTTGGACTAGATGATTCTCCAGAGGTCCCTTCCAACCTCAACCATTCTGTGATTCTGTGATTCTGTTTCTGCTGTGTTGTGAAATTCCCCCTTTCAGTGTAGAAGGTTTCTTCCTGTAGCTGAAAGGAGTAATTTTTGATGATAGCAGTAGAGTCTACTGCAGAAAGAGTAAATCCTTATCACAGGCGCCAAAAATAAGCGAATTCTAGATATAAGGACTGCGTACATGGAGGCTGTATTCAGCCTTGTTGAACATGTCTGCGTCAGAATAGCACTGGATGTGATGCATGACTACCTAAGTAAAGTTTATTTTTAAGTACAAATATTTAGATTTGGTACATATTGAATAGGAAACTCTACTATTGATATGTATTTCTTTGTGTTCATTGCCTATGTACATACATACATATATAATTTTTTGTAAATGCACACACATGCATGCATATCGATACAGGCTTTGGAAATAAAACCTTGGTTTTGAACTTGTGACTTGGTTGCAAATCTGCCTATATGACTGGGAGAGAGCGTGGCAGACACTTTGGATTACTGCCAGAGATGGATCGTTCCTTGTTTTTTGAATGCTGCAATTTGTATAGTTCAGTATTGTCCCTTGGATTAAGTCTCACTCCCTTTCTAAGAGCGCAGTCAGGTTGGGATGTTTTGTTCAGCCGCTTGAGTTTGCTCACTCTTAGTATCAGTTAGGGAACTTGCTTTGCTGTACCCCCAGTCAGTAGGTTTCTGAGAACTGCGAGGGAATGTTTCATGTCCTCCATGTGGCGGCTCTCTAATGATCATCTCTGGACTCCTTTGAGAATGTTGCTTTGATAGCCTCATCTTGGTTTTGACCTGAGATAAAACACTGGACCACCACTTCTAAGTTCAGCTTCAGCTGAAAGACTAAGTTAGGGAGACAAATACTTGCTAGTAAATGAGAACAAAAAGAAACGCATAGCTTATTCAGAACAGGGGTGTATACAGAATATTGTCAAAGCTGGACAGTATTATTGCACATACATCAAGGCTAATGTAAATCTCAGACAAACCCATAAGAACCCCAAAATATTTGCTTCAGTGGGGCAAAACAAGTGAAAATATATGGTGCAGAAAATGCCTTTTATCACAGCTTGATTACCAGTAGGATGCTTCTTTGTCCAAGACTGATCATCATCATCAATTACACCTTTTCTCCCCAGAGCTGTATACCGTAAAAATCTATTTCTAGAGCTGTATGTAGTAACAATAACAAGAAAAAAGGCAAAAGAAACCAACACTTTACCCTTCAAATACAGAGAAAAGGGATCTATTAGTGGTAGGGGATGCTATTTTAGAAGCGTTACCACTGTCCCATTTATTCGCTGGTCTGATCCATCCATCTACCTTTCAAAGATCTAACAGTGGCAGGAAAAAAAGGTTTTTGAAATATATGTGTGTCTTGCTCCTGTTTAATTGGTGTGTTGGGTGACTGAGCTCAAAAGAGTTTTTCCTCGTCAGTCTCTGCCCTAGTTCCTGCGCTGCTGTGAGAGGCTGTCCTCGCCATGTTCCTGCTGTGTGTGACACAATGCTCAAGCACAGCTGCAGAAGACTTTGGGTCCCTCTGCTGTATATTGCTGTCACTGACAGCAGGAACGAAGATGAACTCTGTCGTACAGCATAGATGTATATATTGCTTTTTTTAACTCTGCAGAAAAAGTGCTATTAATTTCTAACCACACTAAAGAATTTAGATGCTTTAAGTGCATCAGAATCCCCAATCTGTCCACGCCATGCTCAGCACAAACCTGCTAAGGCTGTTGACCGATTTTGAGGCTCCTTGTGTTAGAGGCTTGCTGTGCCAACGCACTCCCTGGAGGGAATCTGAACAACATGAAGTTTGATCTAGATTACACTGTCCATCAAGTAGCTCTAGAAGCTGGAAGTCATTGGGGTTCAGTGCACAAATCCTGGCCTTCCTTTTATCTAGGTAAACTTGGAGCAAGAAAAGTCAATAGCTTATGAGTACAGTATGTGTGACAAAGAATCCTTACAGGGTTAGACCTGCTCTGGCTTTAAGGAAGTTTTGTTTCTGGATATCTTCCCCAGTGTGGTAGTTACACTCGAAATGTGCTTTGCTTAATGATTGTCTAGTGTTTAGACTGGAAATCGAGAGGCCTACATTCATTTCCTAGCTTGGACTAATGTGTGCAGTGTAGCTTTGGAGAAGTCACCACATTGACTGTGAACCTATTTGCAAGTTTGGGAGAATAATCCTCTTTCAAGAAGGGCAAGAAAAAGTGTGTTATGTTCATGAAAAAATGAAAGTTCCTGGTATGAAAGCGAGATCATCGCAATTCACATGTTTGAGCGAGACGCGACTATAATTTGCTGTGAGCTCCTTAGCATTAGCAATATTTTCTTCATTCTTTTTTAATGAGATTTTTTAGTTTCATTACTTTATAATCAATGTAACATGAAGCCAGAGCACCCCTGGAATGAAAGTGTACCTCGGTGCATACACTCCTCCTTTAATGCCATTAGACAGGGGTACCTCCCAGTGGAAGTAGTTTGTGCCTATGTTGTGAAGAGCTTAAAACTAGAAATTCAGGCACACAAGTCCTTCAGGTTACTCACCTGCCCAAAAGCTTGCCCATTTTTTTATAATTACAACACTTCCACTAAATGTGTATAACTTTCATAATAGTAAATATTTAACAGCCCTGAAGAACTCAGACTTTTACATGTCTGCCAAACCATTCAAGCAGAACAAACTTGTCCTATCCTTGCGTGTGCCTCTCTAAAAAGGGAGAGCAAAAGTTTGCTTTCCATGGCTTATCCAGTTCTTAGTCAATGAAAGCCAGTTTTGTCTGGCAACGGGACTGAAATCATTTAATATTTTCTATCCAATAATCAAGAGAGGGTATCTGATGTGAGCTAGATTTGTTCCCGAGACTCTGATTACCAGTACCATTCTCTATTCACTCTGTCTTCTTTCTAACCTCCATTCCAAGCTCATGAGCCACCATTTATTGTATCCTCCATCCTAGTTAGTTCTGAGACTATCATCTCATTTTGTTACTGACAGTGAATTAAAGCTGCAAAGCAGAAGTGAGTAGAAGAGAAGGGGACTATGAGAAAGTAATCGTGGAAGAATTGCTTCTTTAATTCCCCCACGCACATCCTCTCCCTTCCAGACACACTGTGCCATCACCAGGTGGGTGTAGGTCAAATTACTATCAGGGAGCAGCAAGAGTAGGGCTGTTCTGCAAGGAAAGGCAAGCCAGCAGCCGAGGGTGACCACAGCACAAGCAAGGGCAGTGCCCTCACCAACAGGGCACAGTCCCACAGCTGGGGAAGCAGGGCAGGGCTGGCGACAGTAACAGCCATCATCAGGTAAATCAACAAGTCAGGTCTAAAGTCAATCCAGGAAAGCCAAACAACAGCTCGGGAACAGGTACACCTACAACATAGCTCAGGCCAGCACTGCGTGCCCAGGCTGGAGCTTAAATGGAGCTGCTGGAACAAAGGGCAGAAGCTGTGTGGGTGGAGGTCCCATGGGAGGCTGACTGGGGCAATTAAGCCTATTGGTGCACTCGGGCACTCATGCACCCTGACACTAAGAACTGAAGATCTAATATTGCTCTGTCTTTAAAAGATCAATACTAGCTTTCCTGTCTCCTGGCGGAGCACAGTGCTGGCATTGTGAATGCAGAGTTGTTGCTCCCTTAATTCAAATGGAATGGATCTACTAAAGCCAGGCTCAGCCTGACCGTTGTAAACAATTTATGGTAAAACAATTCTATTGTTTTCGAAGGTGTCATCACCAGCCAATTTGAAATCCAGGTTTGTCTTCCCCTTTCTTTAGTTGCTCTTTCCTGCAAGTTCACATGATAGAATAAATGAAGGTCACATAATAATAAATTACTGTTGTTGAGGCTGCCTGATGTCCAAAACACTGCAGACAGAATGAGATGTCACGTCATTGTTATGGTGACAGCACAGTCAGTGAAGGATGATCCTTCCCCCACCCTCAACTGTAGTCATGAAAACTCGGCTGTCGCATCTTTTTAGTCTGTGATGTGTGCCAGCTGTCAGTCATCAAGCAGCAGCCATAGAGCATTTGCATCCATCCCCACCACATACGACTGACTAACCAACTATTGGGAACCTGTTTCAGAGGAAAGAGGGCAACTTGTTTCTACCCTCCTTCATACCTACAACCACCTAACATGGGGCTATCTGTTCTTCCTTAATTTCTAACTATTTATTTCTGAGGCAACCAAACAGCTGACTTATTTCCTAACCACTGTACTGTCTTCAGAGCTTACAGGCTCTTCCATGGGTTGCTGCTGAGCTCTCTCTTTAGACGTTGCATCTTGGCTTCTGCTCTACTGGATACTGGGAGTTTGTCAAATGTCACAGTGCTACCTGCTCCTCAAGGTGTTATGCTACATGGGGCTGACTGCAGAATTTTAAACAAACCTCTTCAGATTGGGTTTCCACTGAAATCTATCACAGTGATTCTCAAAAGAGAAATTACATATTTCAGTCAGGCACTACAGTCCTTTCAGCCCCAAACAGAAGAAGCACTACAGAGCAGCTATGTTTTCTCCTTTGGTGGCCTTGTTGTGAGGTGCTGTTTAGTCATATGTCCTGAACCTTGGGCCTGCCTGAGGCATTGTGTCTACAAAGGCTATTTTAAAACATACTTTGCTTCAGATTCCTGAGAGTTAAAGACAATCTGACAACATTTACTGCCAAAACTGGTCTTCTTTGGTGTCCCGCTTAGCCCATTCTGCAGTAAGGAGAGCTTTGTGACAATCCCCCCCCCCCATCCTGCAGAAACTTGGTTTTTGCCAGGCTGCAAGTTTTGTGACCTGTAAAGGTGGGATTTGGGGTATAGATGCACTCAGGAGCACTGTCTTTCTTATACCTGACAGGATCTTCCCAAGAATGTTCATTCTGATTCTCAGCCTCTGCTTTTCAACCCTTGTTTTTGGCTACTCAGAATTGTCTTTGGATCCGTGAGTTTCTTCCACAGATCAGCTATGACAGAACTGTCAGCCTTTCTCTTCCTCTTTGGTGAGAAATGAGCCCCACTTCTACTGTCAGTTTATTGATCAAAGAGAATGCAACTGCCTGAGTTACTGCTTACACACTAAAGGACCAGAGGGATCTCTCAGCTATGTGATTCTCAGTGATATAGAAATTAGCCTCCAAAATAAAGATGTGGCAAATATTACTAGGCATATAGTTTGAAATCAGTTGGAGGAATTGCAATGAAATAAAATACAAATCAAAACTCAATTTAATACCAAAGCTTTTTTTTCCCTGAGGCTCAGCAGAGTTTGGAAAATTTGTTTCTTAAGTGATCTGTCATTATCATGCTTCTCCCCACTGCCTGCTTATAACTCAAGGTGAAAGACCAATAATATTGTGAAGATTGAATTTTTTAATAGGTATTTTTCTGCAGGCCACCAACCAAACTTTCCTATGTAGGCTAATATGTTTAGTCCTTAGAAATATACCAGTCTGACCTAGACTAGGACAGGTGACCCAAGATCAGAAGTGCAGTATCTTCTTGTCCTACCAAGCCATCTCATTTCAGAGAAGAATAACTGGTGTTCTGATTAATAAAGGAACCCATTTTCCATTGTCCCAGAAGGAGCCATTGCTTTCTGTAGAAATCCATCGATCTCAGACTCAGAGAACAGGTCTGTTCACTATGATCTACACTGAAAGGTTTCCTATAAAACTACGGAGTCAGGAATTTGCTCTTGAATGATTCATAAAAATCAGAAAGAAGTTGATCCCAAGGAAAGTCTGATGGGTATTTTACAGTTGCATCAGGATCCTCATAGACTTTCTTCCCTTTGTTCAAAGAACAGCTTTGAACTCCTTCTTACCAGTCTGCGATTTCTCTCTGGCTTGCCCATAACCTTCCTGACTGAATCCAGGCACTGGCAATTCTGTTGCTGTCTCCATTAAGCTCACGGCATTCATTTCTGAGTTACCACATTGACAAGGATTATGTGACAAGCAAATGAAGAACCAGTCAGATAATGTTTTTTTTTTAATGGGGATTACTGGTGCTGAAGATGTAATGGCCTCTTTAATGCTGTTACTATCTATAGCATAAATCCTTCTCGACTCTGGACTATTGACCTGGCATACTGAAAAGGCTCCTTTGCAGCCCATATTGTCCAAAGAAAGGGAAAAGCTTTGGGCACAGACATCTTCAAGGCAGAGGAAAAACACAAGGCCAAGAGATAAGCTTGGTAATTTGAGGGCATTTTATTACTTTCAAGCACAATCCCAACGTTTTAGCTGAAACTGATATCCTGATTTTATCTGCGTTGCCTTTTCTCTAAGGTGTACACTCAATACTTCGTAATTTCTAAAGATATCCTGAGCTGAGCTCCTCAGGGCCAGAGCAGCATCCTTGCAAATCAGTGTCTGCGGAAAAGGACTGTCTAATGAGATTTTGGAAAAGCAGTTGTCCCTGACACTTCAGCCATTGTATCTCTTTGACTGTCTATATCTCTGGATATACAGTTACTACCCAAGAATAAACAAATAGCTAGATTTTGGAATAACTAGGTTGATTGATCTTGGTTGGGAGATACCAGTTAATGGTCATGGAGTAATCTGTAGAAAGGTGAGAATTTTTATCCTTTGTCTGTGACATAATGCTAACACCCTACAAACCTATTAACGTAAAAAGAGCCTTTTCTGAAATCTACAAATATGTACTGTTTGCACTTCCATCCAGAGATCTCTGAGTTCTTCACAAATAGTTTATCAGGTTCATAGTATTCTGAGGAAGTAGGGAAATGTAATTTTCCCTATTTTACACTTATAAGGCAAAGAGTTCTTTCCTGAATTAGGGCAACATTATCTGGCTCTGTTGCAGAGTTGTGAAAACTGCCTGCAGGGACTTAACGAGTGTAGCTAATCTGCACACACACACACACACACACTTGCACGCTCCGTGGCCAGGTTTTCTGATAAGTCTCTGGTTATCGTGGGAGCTCTGTGCGATCATGGGTAATTAGAAGATGTCACACCAGTTTCAAGTTCCTCTAACTTCCATGGGTAAAAGAAAACTAAGGGGTAAGGTCAAAAGCTACACTTGTGTAGATGTCGTCAACCTCAGTTTTGCCTCTGTTCCTCAGCTGCGTTCAAGGGCAGGCACATGGGAACTAAGAATAGTGGGGCTCATTCAAGTGCCTTTTCATAAAGATACCTTATCATCGCTATCACCACGAGTCTCTGTTACGGAACAGATGCTGTCACTCAGTGCATGAGCAGGCCTCCTGCTACTGCTAACATATTTGTTATGTTACACTACCCGTGTTCACAGAGCCCGGTGCTTCCTTTTCCTTGATGCTCCACTGATGCCTGTTCATAACTAAGGATTCAAACGAGTTGTCCAGTAGGTTGAAGTAGGTGAGGTGTACCTCTACAGTGACTTAAGAGTGTTTCCCAGGGCAATATTGCTTTCCCTTTCTATGCTCCAGTTGGGTGTATCAGAGCTGTTCAGGCATTTGTGCTCTAGACCTCTGTTTCCTTAGGTTTAGAAACACGTGTCTCCTATCGGTTGTCCTGTTCATGCAGCAGCAACATCTTGCTGTCAGGAAGCTCTCCTTGGGCTTTAGCCTATGCTGCCTTTTCTCCATTTCCTTTTCCTTTCTTCTCATTACAGCACTTCATAACATAATAAATACCCCTCCTTCCTTGTGTGCAAACCTTCAGCTATTTGTAGATGGTTATCATGGGCCCCCAGTCATTGCTGAGCCAACCTATACCTATTTAATATTGTTAATTTAATCTTTATTCTCAAGTCAGTCCCTTCAGCTCCCTAATAATTTGTGTTGCTTTTCTCTGAACTCCCTCCAAAATCTGTCAATGTCTTTATGGTAGTGAGGAGCCCATCAGGACACAGTGTTGTAGATGCAGTTTCACCACGGTGGGAGAGAAGACATTTTGCTGTTCCCTTGTTTCATAGCACAAAACTACTGCAGTTTCTCCCTCAAAATTGTTTTGTTTTCTGTTACTTTTTGCTGACATATTCCAGTGAAAACTTACCTCTAATTTTCTGTTTACCTTAAGGCCTCAGGTCTTGCCCAGGGTCACACATAGTGTGTAGGACTTGGGGAAGTTTTGGGGCTTAGATTATTTGAGAACCGTCCCTCTTCTGTTGATTGTATTTTGTCCCTGGTAAGGACTGTGGTCTTATTTGTCAGGGTGGAGAGAGCTAATGGCAGGAGTCCCTCAAGGCATACCAGTTTAAATTGAACTAAATTCATGTAATGAGTCATTGCCAGAGCTGAGAACAGAAGCCAGAAACTCTGGTTACTAGTTTTCTGCCTCGGTCTTTGACCTTGCACCTCGGATACTCAAGCACCTTTTAGACTGAGAAATGACCCCTATCTGAAACTGCTTGCTTTTAATTGCCCATGGCAAACTAGAGGGAATCAAATACAAATGTACGTATATCTAGTGTGCAAGCACACCAGAGCTAGTTGTCTGCAAACCCCAGGAGAGGGAGTCAAAGCTTATTTACAGAAGCAGCTCTACACATTCTAGACTGCACCGTGTGAACTGATCAGTTTAGGCTGGAGCTATTTTAGGTGTTATCTGTTGTATAGATAATGACAAGGTGAAACAGTGCAACAGGAAAATTAGTTGAAATATCAGAAGTGTCTTAACAGAGAAACAACATTGATATGTGGAACTGGATCAGTACTCAGGAGACCTTTTCACTGTCCCTGCATCCACCACTGAGCAGCTATGTGAGCTTGGTAAATCGCTTTGCCGCCCTGACCCTCTGACCCTTTATCTACAGCATGAGCCCTCTGGAACAACAGCTGCCTGTCAAGTTATGTTTTATGCAGTGCCTAACACACCAGTGGCCTGATTTTTGCTAGGATTCTCCTATAAATCATCATAACGGAGCCTATCGCAGTAGAACAGACTCCACAGAAATGCACGGGAGTGACTGTCCCCCTCACTAAGTTTTGTGAACCACAGTGGGGCTCAGTTCCACAGAATTTACTGAAGAGAAGGCTGATAGAAAAGGGAATGCAAGTAATCTAAGATATATATGAACTAAAGGCAATACTGATACAAGAATACATAGCCAGAAGTTGGCCACAAGTAAAGTTTAGGCTGAAAAGTAGGGAAAAAGCTTTCTAAGCATCTAACCAGGGATGTTCTGGAAGAGTCTTACACTGCAGATAGTTGGAGGCAAAGGACCTAACTTTTTAGTTGTTTAATTTGTTTAGTTTAGAGAGAGCTAGATGTTTTAATGGAAAGAACTGTATCCTGTGGTTGCACATTGCAAAGATGATGGGAATTGATGTGCCATGAAATCCCTTACAGTTCTTTGTCCCCAACTATAAGTGCCCCCTTTACAGTTCACTAGTAACAGGATCTGGGTCTTACTTAATACTTTATTAAGGTATGGGCGAGTCATGAAATTTAGACAGATTCCTACTCTTCCTTCTTTTCCTGCAGCTATGTCAGATCTTCCTCCCTTCTCTATTCTTTTCTAGCTTTAATTTCTACAATTAATTTCATTCAGTTAGCTTGAACAAGAATCTAAAACAAGTTTGTGAAATAAATTAGGCTCACATCAGGGAGTTTGTCCTGTCCATTCTAAACCTTAGAAACTGGCTTCTCAGTGAGGACTCTTAGCAGAACTTTTGTTTGGAGCACGTGGCTGTAATGGAGATAATTTGTCCTTCGATTGCATCAGTCCACTTAAGTAAGGATGACTGCAAATTAAGTGAGCAAGCGAATGCACATTCTTCACTACGAGTATGAATCCAGCCTCTTCTCCCCTGCCTGCCACATTTGATTTATGCAGCACACTCCCTAGGACTTGCCTGTTTCTTAAATAGGTCAGTCAATATGTAAAGTAGAACCTTAGCTAGTTATCGCAGGTGAGAAAATTGGTGTCTTGGGTTTCAGCACAATCTGCTGATACAACCTGGAGGGAAAATGACTTCTGTGTAAAAAGCTACTTTTGTGAAGGAACAAAGAAGAGAGGAATTTGAATCTACTTCAGAGCAGGTGAGAAACTCCGCTTGGGATCTGTCTGCCTTTGTCCCACCTGACAAAGCATTTGCTCTACAGTACATAGCAGAAGAATGAGCCCAATACTTCTTTGGCTGTAAAATCGTAGGAATTCTACCTAAGCAGATCAGTGTTACTCTTGGGCCAGGAGCATTTTTCTGACAGAGAAGACTGCTCGATGTGGAGTCTAGTCCAAGCCAATTGAAACCTCAAGGCCCAAACAACACTTGCTTGTAAGAGCTGAGTTTACAGCATTTATTTCTGGAGGGTTCTGTAGCGTGATGCTGTCTGGCAGGCTGCACAATCTTGACCCTGCACTTGAAGAATTAACACAGTATGCAGAATGGGAAATATAGTCTGGATCTGCTGTTTCTGCCCTCTGAGGTCTTCCTCCAATCCGTGATCCACTGTTTTGTGCTTTGTCACATGGTGACTGGTCATTTAAGGAGAATCACAGCTGCTCTGTTCTGTGACTGGAGTTACTGAAGATAATCAGAAAAGCACAAACAGGTTAATTTTTGCAGGAGAGAACAGAAGTGCCTCTGTGGAGTTCTTGGGACAGCAGAACATGCCTAGGTCAGGTGAGTGCCAGAGAGGTGGCTTGTACTTCATGCTCTTGTCAGATATAGGCAGACTTTCACAGATGACTCTAAGTCAAGGAGAGATGTATGTTAAATAGCTTATTTTGAGGAAACAAAACTTTGTCCTTTAAAAATGGGGGACTGAAATCCTCTGGTTGGACAGCACATCCTGGAAAATTTGCTTCTGGCTTTGAAGCCTGTCCCTTTCTTACAGACAGTTACGTACGCTATTGAAATTAGAGTTGAGAGACTCCTGTAAGGTACTAAGCAACGCTTCCAAGTCGGAGCCCAGTACAGAATATTCTTCAGGGCTTCCAACACTTCTTTCTGAAAATAGCTCAGCAGTTTTCCTGGCAAGGAATCCTTTCCTGATGTTTGTCTCTACCTTAACCTGTTGTTCTGTGTGTCAGAGTGAACCTGATTCAAGGGATCACTGCTGCTGAAAGAGGGAAGTTTCATTCCTCAGCTCCCTCCTCCACTCTGCTGCTTACTTTTTACTGCCTCTGGTGCTCATCATGTGCTTTAATAAATTGATATCGTCCACTAATCTGACAGACAACTAACCAACCAAAACAAAAAATTAACACCTTTTTTGGATTAGTAAATAGAATTTTGGGGCAGGTCCAGTGAGTGCTGGAGCTGGTACAAGAAGTGGGAAGGGAGAGCAGAGCCAGAGGGGGAGCAAGATCTCGCCCCTTTTGGCATCTGCCAGCTAATAGATCAGCTTGTGAAGCCACAGCCATCGTTTTTATCCCATTATTTTCTTAAACATTAGGAAAAAAATGAAAAACTAGAATCAAATTTCACAGCTCAGGGAGGTCTCCCTCCTGACTATGCAAATGTAGCTAGAGAGTAATTATCACAGACCACAAAGCACATGAATTTAGTTTCCCTTGTAGTTCCTATTCTAGGTGTATTCTGGCAGAGTTCAGCCTTTATTAGTGAGCATTCTTCTACTTGTTTGGAGCCTACACTAGAACGAGCAGCTGTATAAAGGTAGATTCCCACTTTACTTACACACACACACAAGTCCAAGCTATCCCCTTCCTGGGGTTCAGTTTTACTGGGGTTACACTCAGAGCCATGTCTGTAGAAACTCACTGAGGGCTGAAATATCTTTGGATGATCAAACATTAACACTTCATCCAGGATCCTCCCGCACTCACTTGCCACGCAGTGTTTCTCTCATCCTCCCTGGATGGCATCCTGCAGTCTCAGTCTTCACCCCAAGTGCCGTGTTCCCCAAATCCTCTGCACTGCTCTTCCCTAAACTCCGCACCCCGTTGCTGCACAGTGCTCCTTAGACCCAGGACCCCCATTTTGCACTGCTCCCCCTCTTCCCGCTTCCCTACCCAGGCCATCCTGCACCCCCTTCGGGTACAGTCCTTCCCCAGCCCCCAGGGCACACGTCATGGTTCCGGTCCAAGGACCCCCATGCCGCAGTGCTCCGCAGGGCCGGCACGCATGCCTTCCCCCGTGTCTAACGTGGCCGTGCCGCGCACATCCGTATCTGCCACCCTGCGTAGCACACTCACCTGGAGCCTTCACACCCCGCACAGCGCTACATGTTGTCCGCTGCCTCAACTTGCCGTTCGCAGCACAGAGCTCCTCCAGTCCGTGGTGCAGCTTACAGGCTCCGCTCTTGGGAGTGAATGGAGAGGGAGAGGGAGCCTCCTGTACCCTTGATGTCACACAACATTCAAAGTCACAGGCCACATTCGCAGAAATAAGCTGTAAGTTCCCCATCCTGTTCAGGGCATATTCCCCCTGGTGGTAACTTTTCCAAAGGATCAAGCCATCTGTCTCTTTCCGCTCGTATTTCTCTCTTGTTGTTTTTTGTTTGGTTGTTTGGCAAAACCCACAACTTTCCTACACTCCCAGGGCACAACAAATTAGACCGCGCCTGGGAAAGTGGTTCATAGTAGGATCTCGGGGGTGTCGTGTTAAAAAAAAGGAACTAGCTTGTATTAGTGAAACATAGGGTGGTGACTGTTGGTATGTCTGTACTGCTGTTAACATCTTTAACACGTTACTCTGGATGCAGGCTGTTCTTTTCTGCTTCATGCGTAGCCTGGTTTCATCTATCTGGAAATGGCAGCAGCAAGAGCTTTGATAGATGGATTGAAACGTTGTCTAGCTTCACTGTGAGTGTCAGCCTCTGAAATTCTGTTATATAACAAGCTCCTCAGTGATTCACAGCAGCCATCCCTGCTGGAGCCGCGAGAGTCAGCTGGGAGAACCGTTCTCCTGCTCTCTAGTGGTAGAAGCACCAAAAAGCCAAAAATGATCTGCTTGTTCAGAACACGCTCATACATTCGTGCCTGGTTCCTACAGTGCAGGCCTGAAAATGGCTGACAAATTCCAGGATGGTAACTTGGAAAATGGAAGAGTCTAAACTACCCCAAAAAGAACAAAAATTAGTTTAATCTAGTATGTATGTATGTGTGTAGTGATACCTGAGAGTGTCAGAGCAATCCTTACGCTGAATCCTGGCAGCTTGAAGGGTCTCTTAAAGCAAGAACTTTTTACTTTCCTAGGAGCCTATGCAGAAATGATTTTGCAGAATGAAAAATTCTCACCACCGTTAGCAGAAGAGGGCCCAGGACACACAGCTGCTCAGTTTGGTTCCAGCCAGCAGATAGCAGCAGTAAGCAGACTCGCTCACCACTTTACTGCCACTTGATGCCTGGATAGCCAGAGCAGCACTCGGTGAAGCAACAGAAGCTGCTTCATGCCTAAGTTGAACAACCGTGTGACATGGTTTAGTGCAGAATGAAAGCAGTGTGTGAGTCCATCCTACAGGCTAAAAGAAATGGTCAGCCTGCTGCAGAAGATGGTCATCAGCACTGTCTGCCAGGGGCGTTTTTTAAGCCACTCATGGCAATTCATGGAATGTCAGGGAAATGTTTTAGCCTCCTCCTCAGGCGAGTAGGACTCCCCTATACAGTCATGCCTAACTGACTTTTTGTGAAGGTCTCTAAGCAAGCGAGTATTTTCTTTTTTAGAGACTGGGAAATTGACAGATCAGCCAGTAAAACCGGAGGCAAAATTAGAAATAATGTCCTTACCCACCTCTGCCTCTTATCTCAGGGGTGGCTCACGAGAGTCCACTGAAGACATCAGCTGCAATGCACATCATCTGTGATTCTTTGTGCTGGTGTACCCACCACGAACTGCACCAGGTGATCTGCAGAACTTTTCCTCCACCTGAGGCTGGGCTCATGCAGCAAAAGCAATAATAGCAGGGAGCCTACAGCTTCATTGGCTGCCTGTCAGCTGAGGAAGGACTGGATACCCTATCCTACAGACACATATATATAAATATAGTTGGGTCCATACTAAATTAAAGGTGGGTGTTGATTTCATACATACAAACGTTGAAGAACTGTGGTGTGTACTGGAGCTTCTCTACTACAGCCCTGTATAATAAAGTAAACAAAAAAGTTCCCTTTAAGGCTTACTTTGATGCTGGCAACTCAGAACAGATGAGTCAGTGATGGAAAATTGCAGATTGTTGCTTCCTCTCTCCTCATCCATTCCAGTGCCATCAAAATTGGAAAATAAGAAATAAAGCTTTTCCTACACCGAACTGCTAACATATGAGCAGTACATGATTTGATACACTGATAGACAAACCTCAGCTTAGCCGCCTCAGTTGATAAAGAATCTATTTTAATGAGGGTTGCACAGCACCCTCTTCTGCTGAGATACTATGAGAAGTGGAAATTCCTGGTATATCTCTCTTTTTCTGTGTCTGTTGGGCATTTATATACTGAAAAACAGGGCAAGTATAAAAACTCAATTACAGCAAATAGGGGAGAATCTATAAAGGAATGAGAAGCTGGCAGCCACGCAGGTGGGGTTTATCTCAGCAGCAGAATCCTGACACACAACATTACAAGAACATAGAGTGCTCAGATGAGTTATGAAGAACTGATATTTATGGTGATGACTTGCAATTGTGCTATTTAAAAAAACCACCTATTTGGTAATGAAAACCTGTTGGCAAGATCTGATCAAAGGGGTGAAATTGCAGGAAGACTAAAATAAGATCAGTAAATCAAATGCTCTAAATCATCTGTGAGGCACACTACAATTAAAGATGAATTCAAGAAGGCAGAATTATTGGAATTACAAGCATAAATCCATGCCATGCATGTGCTGTTCTTTCTGCTGAGAAACATTCTCACCTCTAGCATTTCCAGACTGACCTCTGTCAAGGGCAAAAAGATAACAACTGTCTCCTAACATAATGATTCCCACTGACTGAAAATTGTTCCAGTTCAGCACAGGCTTTGAGGACCTCATCTTGCTTACCTTAGGAGGGCTCTCAGACTCTGTTTCTTCACTTGGCAGCTTTCACATCAACTCACATGGAAGGTAGTTGGTGACCATGATGTTCACCTGCTCAAGTGGCCCGAGACACATACAGTTGGAAAGGAGAGGAGGGACAAGGTGGCTGATAGTTGGAGGCCCAGAGCTCTTAGCTGACTGTGGCTGGGAGATTGTTCATTGTTATTGATCTGATATGCAGAGCAACCTTGAAACAGCAGTGTCTCCTTCCTTTTCTGACTACAAGCTGTGTCTCTTTTTTTTTAATTCCACTTGCTCTGTTTATCTCATGAAAACTTCCAGTTCCTAATAATATACGTGCTAGTGCACAGTATCTACAACACAGGAAGCAAAAAGTGAGTAAGACCCTCTGAATAATGCAGTGTACAAGTCAAGACAGCCAATGAAGAAAAAAATGTTAAAATGTCTGGTCACAGAGTTCCAGGCTGGGATTTCTTCTTTGGTCTGAGATACCTGGTTAATACATTCCTATCAGATGGAGATAGAAGTGGGTCCTTCCAGTTTTAATGTTTGTGGCAGCTGGTAGATCAGGCTCAGTGGCATCAGCTTAATTTTGGTTTTAAGAGGCAGTGTTGAACAAGCACAACTGGAAAGAAATAGCTTGTTCCAAGGGACTAATTATGGGATGAGGAGTTAGGAAATCCTGTGTTTTAGTACCTGGCCTGCCACTGCTTTGCTGAGAGGCTTTGGTGAAATCTCCAAATTCTCTGTAGCAAGCATCTCAATTATGTCATCTTAGGCAGCGTTAAAACTCGCTTCAGTGAACAGTCACAAAGACTAGCTATTAGATACTGTACAAAGGTACCTTGCGTTAGAAAATGAAGCAGTGCTTATGGTTTCCCTCTTAATTTTTAGTGGACACAAATATACTGGCATTCTGCATTGTCCCAGCAGTGCGCACGGGCATGCTAATGTGTGCGAATTGCCCATTTCTGTTGGGGAAAAAGGGAGATCTAGGAGAACTGCTGTCTAGTTTTCCCCTGTTTCAAGAAATCCTCTCTCTCTTTGGTCCCTTTGCAAAGAGCATCTAGAACATAAGACTGGATTTATAAACTATGAGCCCCTCAAACTAATTTGGATTTTGGGGGATTGTTAACTTTTTTACTTTCGTCCCTTGTAGTAACCTACAGGACAGAATGGTGACTACTAACTAGAAAGTGACAGCAAGTCTATTACAGGTTTTTAATTCTGGGTCTGATCTTGACTTTGTTGTGGTAAGCTGGGCAAGATACTTGCTCTTTTGCCCTCCCTTTCCCCACATACAAAATAGAGAAAAGGTGCTGAAATGAGTTTGTGCCCATATAGCAAACAGCATCTTTGGTACAAAGTAGACTGAACTTATTTTAGTAGCTTCATAATTTTCATTCTGTGTATGCAGAAAAACTGCTAGAAGGAACTTAGCAGATGAATGGTTAGTTATTCAGCCTTCAGAATGGCTCCATCCAGTTCTTTAAAATGCTGGTTTATTAGTCATTTTACTTAGCTACAAGGCATTAATAAAACATGAAAGACTAAAGCTGACTTCATCACACTTGGAAATCCATGCAGTATAGTTACACAGACTGGGAAATTTAGATATATTGCATTCATTTTCCATGGGAAACTGAATATTATGCACCAGCAAAGTTGACCATTTGTGGGTTTTAATTTGGGATTCACCATTAAACGTCACTGCTACGCTCCTGGCAAGATATTTGTAAGAATCAAAAAAGAGACTACTCCAAGAATCCATTGTGAGTTTTTCTTTGAAGCAAGTCCATATTGAAACTGGAACTGTGATGGTCCAGTCTGGTAAAAACTCTGAGTTCTCAGCCCATTTTAAAAAATGTCTGTAGGGACCCCTGTTTAGTGCAAACACCATCAATAATGTTCACAGTGATGCAACTCATCACAAAATTTCAAAACATGACTTAGGAACAAAAACCTGATATCTACCACTCTTCATGGTTATTCTACCTCGACCTGGAGCAGGGGTGCAATTTCTGGACTAACATTGTTTCAGTGCATTTCTTGTTGTAGCATTAATTCCCCTATGGAAAGTATTTACACAATTATGACAATAAGGAGGGCATGAGTTCAGCAGAGAACAGGCTGTTATGATCTGAATGAAAAGCATCAGGATTCCTTTTCTGAGGTTCACTGATCCACTTTCCTTTATTCCCATTTCATGTGGGCACAAGCACCTGACAAGTGCATGTGACCCATCAGAGGATAACGACAGGGGATATCAGCCACAGAACGCCGTCACTGCGCACGCAGGTGTCTTAGGAGTTCCAGCCCCCTTCAAGGGTAGGAGAGAAGCCTGGGAATGGGGAGGAAAGGTTTTATCTCGGCTTCAGACACATGTGACAAACAGTTCCCCTACAGGCTGATTTTAATCAGAATGCCAGAGCTGGCACTGAAATTATCAGAAATGTAAGCAAAACACAGGGCTGAGTAAAGTAGCTGGTTAGATTTCAACAAGGAGAGCGTGGAAAGATCTTGGCTGACTTGTAAAACTACATAATGAGATAAGGCTTGATATTAAGCAAGCATTCTGCTATATGCAAAATCAAATAAGCGATGCACAATTCAGCATTCTCATTGAAGTCATGTCCTTTGAGTACTGTACCAGCTGACACACACCTTCTGTGTGCACTAGGATTTATACGATTAAATGTTCATACCCTCATTCTTGCTGCAGTTCTGCTTGGAGAGATACTGCGCACTCCAAGCAGTTGAGCAGCGTGCGTTGTCAGAGCTGCATTGTGCCTATAGCACTGGCAGCTCTTAGAAAGGAAGAGGGAATCCAGTTCTGTTTTATAATATTGGTTATATAAATGACCCATGCAGCACCTAGCTGCTGTTCTATTGAAAGTGCAGGACAACAGAATTTGTGAATGGCTAGCTGTTTTTCCCAGCCTAAGTGGAAATCTTAAATAGTCAAACAGATCACTAGAACCAAAACCAGAATCCTACAGAACAGAACCTCTTACAGAACGTGGACCTGGATAAATACGCTCTACTTTGTTCTACTTGGGAAAAGTCAACATGGCTTCTGTAAAGGGAAGTCCTGTTTATAAACCTCTTGGACATCTTTGAAGTATCATCAAGAAAAGGAGTATGGGTGATCAGATTGTTACTGTCCACTTGAATTTCCAAAAGGCTCTGACAAAGTCCATCATCAAGTTTTTGAGAAAGTTAAGCAGCCAAAGAGGATAAGGGAAAGTACCAACGTGGGTAAGTGGTTGGTTAAACAGTAGAAATAGAGAGTAGAAGTAAATGGTCAAGTCTCACAACAGAAGGATAGAGCCAGTGGAGTTCCTTAGGGATCCGTGCCAGGTTCCAGGCAGCTCTGCATGTTCATAAATGACCCAGAAAAGGGTGTGAGCAGTCTAGACACTGTTACTGTTTATTTGCTTTTCTAGTTTCCTAGATTTTTTTGTAGAGGGGAACATTATTAACACTTACTCAAGCCTCCTGTATGACGTATGAATTAGGACTTCCCCAAATTAATTCCATATTCACATCTTGTATCTGGGGTTGAGCTAAAGCAGATCTTTTAGAAAAATATCCAATCTTTTTTTTATAATTTCCTGGGATGGAGAATCTACCAAAAACTTTGTCAGGTTAATCTAGAGGTTAATTGCCCTCAACATTAAAAATGAATAATTTAATTCTGGCCTAAATGTGTGTAGCTGCAAATTTCAGGCAGCATCTCATTTCCAGCTGTGTCTGCTAGCATGACGAGTCCTCTGTCTTCATATCTCCACCTCTCCATGAGGTACTTACAGATTGTTATCAAATAATTGCTTATCATTCCTTTCGCTTAACTAAAAAAAGACTGAGCTCCCAGGTTCTTTCCCGTTAAAGCGTGTCTTCCAGTTCTTTTCCACCACGCAGGGTCTCTGGCGTGGATCTGGTCGCATCCTTTACCCCAGGCAGCACAAGGCAGTCCGAAATACAGTTTAACCACCTCTTGAGAGTCTTCAGCACTGGGGAAGCCTTCCAAGAAACAGGGAAGGGCAGAATCAGCAGAGCAGCTCCATAATCACCCTGTTGCAGAGCAGGGGGTAAGGGCAGGGTTATATGGTCTGGCTAGACTAATATTAGACTAATAAAGCCTCCTGTGAAAAGCCAATGTAAGCTAATGAAGTATTCAGACTACTCAAAGTCACAGAATGGGTCATTTAACAAACTCTGTATCAACCCTGGGCTTGATGGGAAGATGGAGTCATTCTGAATCTGTATTCTTTTGTTCTCACAGCAAGACTCGGTCTTCTCCATTTATTCCACTCCAGTCTTCTCCCTGCTAGAAAAAGTTAAGCATCCTCTAGTACTGAAAAGTGTGGGTGGCAAACACCTGATCTGAACCTTTTCCCCTACTGAGAAGTCTGAATTTAAAAAAGCAACAACAAAATCCCAAGCTTTTTCCCCCATTACTCATGAACAGGGAAAAAAAATGTGTATTTTTGTCACCACACATTTCTAAATAAATCCTGTCACCTAATCCTGTTAAGTGAAACCTGCAAATCCAAGGAAGTTGAAGTCTATTGCTCTACTAAAACCGAGATTTATGATGGGTTTTGCAAGGCAGTGAGAATCAAAGACAGAATTAACAAGCACAGAAATGGCTAATAACATATAATTTTTCTTCTAGCAGGCTTTGAACAGCAGCCTGTCAACCATCCACTGTGACAGGAAGTTGCTCAGAAGGGGGAGAGGTTTTTGTTGTTGTTGTTACTGTTTTTTAACCTAAAGTGCTTCCTCTGGTGTAGAGTATGCACTGAGATGTCTGCAGTTTCAGAATGCTGTTTAATCTGACATCTCCGTTTGACATCTCGTCATGAGAGTAGGAGGAGAAAATGACTGCAGTGTCCAGGTCTTCTAATTGTTGAGTCTGCTTTGCTATTATATCCATACACACATACACACAATCTTTTACAGCAATAGTGAACAGAAGCAGCCAACAGAAATAAACACATTTTGCTGGTAAATTTGTGCTAGACACTGTATAAACGCATATAACCCGAGAAGACAGACATACAGACAGATTTCGCGTGTGACTGTAGGCAAGTCTTTTATGCCAGATCCAGTGAAAGATGTAGGTGCTCAAAGGTGATGTACTGCGGTGTGTAACTCCCAGGGGCTTGACCAAACTTTGCAGTCCGGTGCCCCTGCACGGGAGCGCCAGGACTGGCTCTGCAAGGGCTTGCAGCCAGACTCACCACAGTCCAGCCATGTTCAGGACTGTATACACCTTCTCACCATCTAGAACCCACTGAGAAAGACTGAAGCTTTTTTTAAAAACGTTGGAAAAGGTCTCGCTGCTTTCTCCTAAATTGTGGCTGGTGAAGCAAATGCTAGTTTTCTAATGTCCCAGAGGAAGCTTCTCAGTGAGGCTGTCCCATTGAACAGAAGGAGATTTAGGATTCCATGGATCAACAGGAGAGCACAAGAGGGGATATGATTCTGTCATCTAATGGTTCAGAGGGAAATCAGGAAGGCCTGACCTCTGGTTCCAGTTCCCAGGAATGTTTCTACAAATCACGTGGAAAAGGGCATTGACTAAAAAAAACACAGAGTCCGGGAAGCAGCATCTACAGCCCCTTGCTGTATATTGTCACGCCCTTGCACTAAACAGCGCAGAGCGGTGATATCAGATGCAGCGTGAGGTTTTCCCATTGATTTCACTGCCTCAGCAATCACAGAAGAGCCAAGTGAGCGGGATCCCTTCCCCCTCACAAACACACACACACACACACACACAAACAAAAACCATCCACTGAGACAAATTTATACAGTGATGAACTGATACTATCAAGGCAAGGGCCTCAAGCGTCTGCAGAGCTTTATTTAAACTCTTACGCAAAGGTCAACGGAGTGTCGAAAACAAATGGGAGCGCAGTCCGCGAAAATTAATCGATGGGAGTCCCTGGGTGGACTGCTCGAACTGCCGCCGTGCGGGCAGGGTTAGCAGGGCTGCTTGCCCTCTGCCCGTGCAGAGCAGAAGAGAGCATGGCAACTCGCAGCTCCAAGAGTGCCTGAGCCTGCAACATTGCTTAATTTGGGCCAGGCTTGTGTGGCACCATGGAAAATAAAAATTTAGTTTGTCCTTTGTATGCCTGAGAACCACGGAGATGCCGCCTGCTAAGTATTAATTAGCAAAAGAGCGTGTGGTCTAAATAGACGTGGCTGACAAGGAGCATCTGGGAAAGGAGAGGCACGGAGAAGAAAATTCTGAATGAACCTTCTGCCTCCACCCTTATGGGTTTACTGGGTATTTTGTCTTTGTCAAGTGTGACAACAGTTGCATTTCCTTTTATTAGAAATTCCAAATCTCATTTTTATTCTTAGCCACTTGGGTGCTACAGCAGTTCCTAAAATAGCCTTTAAAAAAGAGACAGAACATGAAAAGTGCATCTTCCTCCTTTTCTGTTCTACAAATACACCCTTCACGTTCTCAGAAACAGTTGGTTTTGCTTTAACTTTCAAAAAAAGGAAATTCACTTTTCACTTAAGCTAAGGTCTTCAGAATGTCAGCATAGTTGTTGAGAACAAGAATGACCATAAAGAAGCTTAAAATGGAAGTTCATACCCTCCTTGATGGCAGTATTGCAGCACAACTTTAACATATAAACAGCAAACACAATTCTCGCCATGCCCTCTCTCCCTGCTCTTAGTGTCTTCCCTTCTGCTTTGGACCCATCCTTCTCTGTCTGTCGAGTTTTTTCACCCTCTACCTCCTCTCAACAAATCCTTCTCTAATACTAAACAGGCAAGAAGGAGAAGTGCGTAGGAGTAAACTGACATTTGAAGACCATGAGATGGTCTCTCTTCCTTGTACCTAAGACTTTGTTGAGTTCTGCTGCTTAGCTTGGGACTGGACTACCTTTCTCTGCTGGGGCTCTGATAACCAGGTTTTCTAGATGCTTCAGTAACACTTACAATTAAACAAAAGTAGCAAATAACAAAAAGGGGCCCAAATTGGACCTGGAGCACTTTTTTGAACTGGAATTGAAGTAATAGCTTGATTAGCACAAACAAACATGCATGTAGACACAAGCATATGCAAACTCAGGAAATAATCTCTAGTTTTAGGATGACCACAAGATTTTTCTGGTGTTAAGTGGGTTACGTACAATGTCACTGAAGTGCTGGTTTCTAAAAGCAAAGCCCAGACAGAGGAGGCCTTTATTTCTAATCTCGCAGAGTTATGTGCAGCCTTATCAGTTGAAGCCTCTTCCCTTCACCTATCTACTGGCTTACTGAGGCACACGCTATTGCTTACAGTTGCAGACACCGCCGCTGAGAAACAGACATTTTGGTGGCACAAAACGCTCTTTTTTCTTGGAAGATAATGGGAATGTCTTGAGGACTCAGGGCCTGGCCTGACCTGGTTGCTAGTTTATAGACATTATCCTCATGCCAGTAAGAAATGAAATGCAAGAAGAAATATTGTTTCCCCATTGCCTTTGGCCTTGTTTTTGTTGGCAGTGAAACTCTACTTCATTTGAGTTCCTGAGTGGGAGGGGTGGCTGCCTAAAACATGTCCCTCTGTAGGTAACAACATTAGCAAAGGTCTCCATACATAAGGGCTAATGGAAAAGTGGGAACCTCTGCTCGCAACTCTTTTGCTGCCACACTGTTGGCTAAGCTTGTTTTTGCAATTTTGCTATCTTCAAGTGATCAAAAATCATGAGTAAGTGTGAAAAAGTCTGAGTTTGTTCCCCAGAATCATGAGATGACTTTTAGCTGGTTACCTAAGGAAACAAAGCTTGTACAGTATACTTTGTATCCATCAGTCTGTCAGCTCCTTCTTACTAACATTTGAAACTGTTTGATGGCTTAAAGAAAATTTGATGGAGGGATTTTTGTCTCAAAGATAGAATGTTCCTACATATTTGTGAAAATAGGTAGCTGGAGAGAGGAGAGACTGTCCCACTGTTACTGTCTGACTGAGCATAAGGGCCATAGACTCATAGAATTATGGAATAATTTCAGTTGGAAGGGATCTCTGAGGGTCTTCTGCTCAAAGCAGAATTGAGAATTGCGTGCTGCAGATTGCAGCATCAGCATCAATAAATTACTAGACATCAGAGAATCCACATAAAACAGCACCATTAGGCATCTTGGAGGAAAAGTTTCTATTGAATCCTGCACCTTAGACATGGGAGAATGCAGTCGCAAAGCATAAATCATAGCCATTCTGTGAGCACTGTGTTTCTAATTAGTAGGTGATCTCTATCTCAAATTTTTATGCCCTCTGTGTGTCTTCAGCAATCTGCCCCAGAGAGGCGTTGTAAAGGTACCTCCAGAAAGACTATGAGTTCTTAAATACTCAGTTGAGGGGAAGCTGGAGAAGTGTCTGCAGGGTAGCACTGGTGTGAAGCTTTGGTTGAGCTGGTTCGGCAGGAGGAGAAAGGGTTAAAGTCAGCCCTGCCGGGACTCGGCTTACTAAGAGCGGAGTCTAGACTTTCCAAAGCCGGCGGCTGCCATTACTGTTACCAGAGACAATAGCACATTTCCCATCAAATCCAGCACTGCACGATAATCAAAAATAGTACAGTTCATGTAGACAGAAGATACATTGGCGGGGACAGATTCATGAAAAGGGATCCATTATTCTTTGTGAAGCTACAGCTCATTAAATACTGGTGAAAGGTGCTATTTTGAGAAAAAGTCGTTTGATAGTCACTGAACTGATCTGGTTTGAGCAAACCTCCCCATGCTGTCTCAACCCTCTCCTGAATAATTCCAGATGAGGGTAGAAAAATAAGCTAGTTCTCAGTCTTTAAATAGAAGTTTGATGGAATATACATTTGGAAGGCAAATTTTATTGAATTATAGTCCAAGATATAAGCTTAATATGAGCATTTCAATGCGAATATTAGAAAAATTTGTTAGAAGAGTTTAGAGCACAATATAAAATGTAGACACTCCATAAACTAAAAGTAATTATAACTAAATCATATAGTGGCATTAATCTCAGCTTTGATCATTTTTCACAAGTAAAGATCAACCCGTTCTCTACATGGCTGTATGGTAATCAGCAGGGATAAGAGGTATGGATTCTATATAATTTCTCTTTCTCATAGCTTCATACCTGGTTACCTGTCCCCAGGTAGCCTGCTCTACTGTGTTTCAAGCTATGAGTTGTAGCTACTTGCTCCAGTGAGAATTACCACCTTTTACAAAAAGACCAAACGTCCTGAAAATCTCGGGGATTTATTTTCTGCATACTCTGTGTCTGATTTCCATAGATACCAGCAAGACTGATTTTTTATAACATTTCCTATTTTGCAGTCCAGTGGCTAAGCTGTTTGTTAGTAATAAGGACGTTCCTGCTAAAGCCCCTAGAAATAGATGTCCTAGACAAATGCTCGTATTCTGGTTGTGGTTACAAGGTAGCGGGATTGCTCCAGATTTGTTTACCAACAGAAGTGGGACAGAATATAGCTTTCTGAGTACACGCTTCCTGACATAAGCTTTCCTTTCCTCTTGTTGAGCCCATTGTTGCTAGGGATCTGTTCAATATCTCTGTGCTCCCATTCGTGGACTTGAACTGTTCTTTCTCCCCACCCAACCCAGTTCTTGGGCAGCAGAAGGGTGCTTTGTCCTTCCATCCTGACTTCCAGCTCTGTGCAACTCTTCCCTCTTCCCCTGCCCTCTGGAATGATTCCCCAGAGTCCAACATCCTTGCATGGATCGCACTTCCCACTGCACAGCACTTTCCTTCATCCTGGCCAGATGCTCAGGTGTCCTCATCTCTGCGCCTGAAATAAGTTTCAACCTGTGCTGCAGCCGTCTGATCCTCCACCTTACCGTTTCTGTAAGGAACGTCATAGAGCCGTAAGGATGCACTGGCTGAATTTCAGCGAGAGTGAGTGTGACAGCACGCTCGTTCAGTTAACAGGGGTGAGGGGGAGATAGGATTTATGTGTTTATGGTGATTATTTCTTTATTATCTTCTAGGTATGATATAAGCTGCAAAGGCAGAGAGTGAAGTCTCTGTCACTAAAACCCTGGGATAGAATTTCCCTGTTTTGTAGTGTTTAATATTTCATGGATTTTAAAATGCCAAGTATGGGTTAGTAGCTGCCTGCTAGGAACAACATGCAGCTTTCAGAGGACTTTCTCCAGTTCCTCCAATCTATACCATATGTTTATTGACTCCTTTATTATCGGAGAATCCAGGGGTTCAAGGATGATGGCTATGAAATTCTCAGGCAAACAAAAGTGGTCCTAACAGGCCGGTGTGCAGAGCTTGCACTGCTGCTTCCTGTACCCTAAGCTACCGGAGATCAGTTTTCATGACTCTCAGTCTATTATTCCAGAGTCCTGAGCTCATTAGGAATGTGATTTTTTACATTTGCATTGCAGCTCTGAATTTTTATTAATTTTTATTAAAATAGCATTACATATATATATATACACAGAGGTGCTGTCTCTGTGACCAGTTGGCAAAACCCCTTAATAAACAAATGAATCTTTGGCTGCTTCACCTGCATCCTCCCTACTAAATCCATTTTCTTTGCATCTGTGCCAAATCTTGGAGCAGTGTCTAACAAATATCATTACAAAAGAAATCATTTCCCTCAAAACCAATTCTCCTTCCCCCTGACAGGTAGGTCCTCTATACCCCTTTGAATGTACTGTGCTGCCCATGATAGGCAAGGCTGAGGCCTCCAACAGTCATAGCTTTTCTGAAATGTTCTAAAAATGTGCCTATAAAGGCCCATTTGCTGACATGGAAAGCACTGCGATAATATTGATAATAAATAATATCCATGGTAGTAGTTTCATACCATTAGACAAGGATAATTCCCAGCCTCCTGCACTTAGTTCTTGGAAGGCCCTCAAATAAAATATCATTATTTTGAAGTTCCTTGGATAAAAAATTGCTATCACATTTTAAGGATTTTAAAACAACTTCTTCTACCTATGACTCCTGGAGTATTTAGGAACCTGCACCGCGAGACGGAGCTGCACAGGAATGCACCTTCTGCTCTGTAGCACACTGCGCTATCCGCTTCCCGCCCGGCAAGGCCTGGGTTTGGTAAAGCTTTTGCATCCTCATTTCAGGTGAAGCTTTTTTTTTTTTTTTTTTTTGAGACTACACTATTTGCTGAAATGACTGCTCATAACATAGTCCCAAAACAGTAATTTAAAAAAAACCTTCTCCGTATCTGTGGAGGAAACATATGCATCATCGACAGTGCTGGAAACGTGGGGGGGGAGTGGTAGCCGGAGGTCTAGGCGCAGGGTAAGCTGGATGCTTCTGTAACGGCGTGCCAGGGCGCCAGGCAGCCCCGACGCAGGCTTTGCACCTGATAATCTTTTCCTGTAGCTACAGAAGTGACAAAGGAGCGTTCTGCTGCTTGGATTCCTTGTTGTGGTCTTTCCCCACCTTGGGGCTTTAAGAAAATATCATTTGTGTCATCAGGTAAGGCGGCACTCAGAATAATCCCAGAGAGTCCAGGAAATAAAGAGTGTGGGTATTTTCCAGGAGCCAGCTAGAATACCTCTAGCCGGCAGAAGACGAACAGCTTGATTCCTTGAGCACGTCCTGTATTGCTCTGTCATTCTCCGGGAACATTAGGGACTGTATTTAAGAAGCTGCATCAGTTTCAGATGTTATGCACCTCATTAATCAAAACATCCTTTTGGAAGGCAGTTGATTGCAGCTGAGACACAGAAGTGCTTACACCTCAGCATCCCTAGTACTTAGAGGAGGTAAAAAAGAGGAAAAAGACCTTTAATGCTACAACTGGCTTAGTCTGCATTATCTAATGTACAGGAGCATTTGAAAATTGAGCTTTATTTCCCCAGAAAAGCATGTTCCACCAGAGATGAAGATGAAAATAATAATATTAACTAATAGTCTCACTGGGTAGCTTTGCTGTAGAGTATTTTAAATGAGTCACAGTCGGTCTGGGTTGTGCCAGGAGGTGGGAGGAGAAGAGGAGCAGGTAAATGCTTCGGAGCAAGGGCTCCAGGGAGAAGCAGGCTAACAAAGATGAGGAAGCATGGGCAGTGTGTGTCTGCTGAAGTCACCGCTGATGGCTGCGTTTCCTTGAAGTCAGAGCTTAAGTAACATCCTGCTGCTTTAAACGGCAGAGTTACCTATGCCAGGGAGAAGTGGCTCCTGGAAGAGGAGAGGTGAGGATTCGCTTATGAGAGCAGACGTGCGGCGAGTCTCGGGGCATCTGGGAGGATTTCCTCGCTGCTTGCAGCGGTCATTCGCTGCCTGCGTTTAGCCTCCAGTCTGCACTGTTCACATGGTTTTCCTTTTCTGTGAGGTGTGATTTTAAATGTATAAAACAACAAACATTCTGGAAAACCTCAGATATCAAACCTGTGCAAAAATCTGTGCAAATAGTCTGTCATATTCACACATGGCTAAAGAGATTCTTAATTTAACACCACTGGCTTCAAAGGCTTTACACGAGGAAATAATTTGAACCAGTTTATCAGCCTAAGAGCTTCTTGGACATAGGAGCATAAACAGCCATTCCCCAAAGAAGGGCAGGGCAGGACTGAACACTGCCTCTCTGCCTCCTTTTCTCCCCGAAAAACCTCCCAAAGAACAAAAGATAGAGGAAAACCTGACCTTAGCCTTTTCTCACCACTTTGGCCTCTATTACAAGAGGTGGATTGTAGCAAGGAGCGACAGGCAGAGGATTCCCGTCTGGAGCTGGTACTTTGGCAGGAGCAGCCCGGAGACACGGCTAGTGGCGGGAGCCCCGGGAGGTGGGTTTCCCCGGGCGTCGGGAGAGCCCACGCGAGCCGCACGCTCCTTCCCGTCGCGGCGGGCCTCTCGCTCCGGTAGGGGAGCTCTTTGAGATGCGGCTTGCCTTTTTTTGAATGACTTCTACAGATCCAGCCCCTCAGGGGAGAAACAGTAACGTTTTACATGTCTAACGGGAAAGCGAGGCGGCAAAGGGAGCAGAGACCTTGCAGACCATCCTCACTTTGCAGGCAGGTGAAGAACACAGTGGGTTTCCCATCAGGGCACTCCCCAAGCCCCTGCTTTGCATGCAAGTGCGATTTTCAAGGTGAACCGATATTTTGCCTTTCGAGTCGCATTTGCCCTTCCTCCCCCAACCCCCCGAGAAACCACTGCAGCAGAGCAGCCACAACTTCGGAGGCAGAAAGGCTCCTCGGCAAAGAAGAGGAGAAGGAATCTTCTTGCTCCTTTTTTTTTTTTTTTTTTTCCTAACGATGCTGCTGTTTTTAAGCCCGCGGCCCCCGGCAGCCCCGGCTGCCCGACCGAGGCCGCGGTGGCGGCGGGCGCCGCAGCCGCAGCGGGCGCGGTGACTCGCGGGCGCTGGGCGGCGGCGGCGGCGGCGGCGGCGCTGCGGCGGTAGCGCCCCTCGCCGCGCCCCGGGGCGGCCGGGCGTTGCCCTTTTAAGAAGCCCGGGTGCCGGCTCAGGTAGGCAGAGCCTGCGTGCAGTAGTCGCTCCTATGGCAACCCACTAGAATGGGATCGCTTCATGAATATTCCCAGGAGCGGCGGCTGCATGAGGAATAAGTGATGACAGTGATGTAAGCAAGCAGTGGCCGCTGCAGGGTGCAGTTCCTTGTGTTATTGGCTGGCAGGTTGAGGAGTTGGAGGCGCCCGGGCTTGGGCTTCGCTCGCCGGGTGATGTCTGCCCGCCGGCAGGCACGGCACACTCGCCTCTCGAAGCCAACATGGCAAGGCGGCTGCCGCTGCCGCCCTCCCTTGCCTTCCAGCCAGAAGTGCGGGGCTCTCCTCTAGACTTCTTGCCCAGCGCTCGGGAGCTGAGCGGGCAGGGATTGCAGTAACACTCACCAAGGGGAGACAAGCAGCAAGTAGCCAAATCAGGACAAGGGAGGAGAGGGGGGGGCTTTTCGCCTTCCCTCTTTTTTTTTTCCTTCCGTTCTGGATGCAGAGCCTGTGCTTTGATGCAGAGCCTGTGGATGCCACGGTCTGGTAAGGAGATGCCACGCCAGTCTCTGGTCCCTCCTGCCCCTTGAGCTGGGGGCAGGGGCCCGGGGCAGCGCAGGTCCCCTCCTTGGGCAGAGCAGGAGTCTCTCCCCCCGCCGAGCAGCAGCAGCAGCAGCAGCAGCAGCAGCAGCAGCAGCCATGGACAAGCTGCCCCCCTCCATGCGCAAGAGGCTCTACAGCCTGCCCCAGCAGATAGGACCCAAGGCGTCGATCATGGACGAGGAGGAAGACAGCGACAAGGACACCCGGCGGAAAAGCATCAGGCTCAAGCCGCTGCCTTCGCCCTCTGCTGGGAGCACCCGGGCGCTCGGGGGAGACCCCGGCCGAGGGGGGGACCCCGGCCTCCTGGAGACGGAGGCGGGCGCCAAGGGCGCCAAGACCAGCACCAACGGGGACTGCCGCCGCTTCAAAGGGAGCCTGTCCTCGCTCGCCAGCAGGCACCTGCACGACGCGGCCGAGGAGAGGCGGCTCATCGGCGGCGAAGGGGAGCCGGCCTCCCCCAGCGAGGACAGGAGCCCCCCCGGCAGCGGGGAGCCGGAGCCGGGACTGCCGGCGCCCCCGCTGCCAGCGTCCCCGCCGGAGCCCCAGCAGCAGCCGCCCCCCCGGGCTTGCTCCTCCACCTCCATTAAAGTGGAAGGAGGCGGAGGGGCCGACCAGATCACCCCAGACGAGGAGCAGAGGCTGGGCCAAGCCGGCTTCATGCAGAGGCAGTTCGGGGCCATGCTCCAGCCGGGGGTCAACAAATTCTCCTTGAGGATGTTTGGCAGCCAGAAGGCCGTGGAGAGGGAGCAGGAAAGGGTTAAGTCTGCCGGGTTCTGGATCATCCATCCCTACAGCGACTTCAGGTACAACCCCCCTTCCCGGCCGGGCCAGGACCGGCTGCCTTGCCCCCCCTCCCCTGTCCAGCCCAGCCCTTTCTGCACAGAGCTCGCGCCCCGAGATAACTTTCCTTGCTAATTTTCTAGTCAGAGGAGCTGCAGGACAAATGCACGATCCAGTCCAGTCAAACAGTCTGCAGGGTACGTTTATATTTAAGCTAAATTTTAGTGTTCTCACACCATTATTAATTTTAAATTATAATTCTGAACCAGCAAACAGCTCTCACTTAGGCTTTTAATGAAGGAAAGCCTCTCCGTAGTTCAGTGTGAACGGGGAAAAATGTCCCCACCTGATGCTCAACTCTAGACTAAAAGCATGGTGTCTGCTGCTTAACTACTCCTATATCTCCAATTCAAAGCCCATGGTCTGCCCGCTTGATATTCCAATTCCCATTTTAATACCTCAGTCGTTAGTCCTCTGCCTTCCCCTTCCTCCGGAGTTAGGGAAGGATGGTGCTACTCTTGCTGTTTGTAGGGCTTCTTACTGCAGCATCACCTGTCAGGAACTGGTACGTGCAGGGGACAGCAGCATTCATTATCAGGCAACTTAAGACCTTCAGAATCTTGCAGAGAGAGACTTTCTTTTGCATCTGCAGATCTTTATTTGCAAAATTAATTTGGATGGGGACTAGTTAACATTGTCTTTATGAAAAGCAATGCCTTGCTTTCACTCAGTTGGCAATATTTCCCTGAAGGTTAATACGGAAATTAACTTGTAAGCGGTAGAACCGATTCTTGTACAGTTCTCAACCACTGAGCAGGGGGGTTGTGTTTAGGTATTTTGGAGCAAAGCATTGTCTACTGCACAGGTGAATTGTCCTCTGCAATGTGTATGTAAAGTACTGCAATCAATAATTAATTACTTAGTGCAATCAATGGGTAGGGTTTATTGCTTCAACTTTAATTACAACTGGTTTACATCTCACATTTAAAAGCATAGAGTGTAAGAACATCATTCAAATACATATCAAACTATATACTGATTTTCTTAAATTTTTGGACTCTTCAAGAAACCTTGCATTATTCCCTAAAATTCAGTTAGCAAGAGTATTGCAGGAAGGAGTTGCAGGGTGGATTTGAGTGCCCAACAACAGAAACCTCTTGGCACTACATTTTAGACATTTAACAAACAGTTCATACACTTAGAAGATTCAGAACTGGCACTGAACCGATTCCTTGATATTTGCTTGGACTAAGAAACATTATTAGAAGGCTACATGAATTGGAAGACCGCACTGTCATTTAAATTCTGTGCATTCAAGTATCCCAAGCACACAGCTGACCGAGTGTATAAGGGTTTCCAGTAGCTACATCACGATACTGAGTCCTTGCAAGTACAATCGTATTCAAACCCAGATTGGAAAGGGTATAAAATTGCTTTTCAGTTGCGACTGATCAAGTAATATCTCACAGTGAAATGAGAGGGTGATTGCCTTTTAAAAAATTAACAGCAATTTCATACTCATGGCTACGGATTTATTTGCCACAAGTCTGTTGTTAAAAACAAGCAAACCACTGTGCTATCTTGGGTTATTCTAGCAAAGCAATTATCTGCATGTAGCACCTTGAAGGAATTTTGGGTTTAGTCTCTGGCTCATATGAGTGGACTTATCCAAAAGCAGCCTTCAGTCTGCATATCTTTCATGCATATGTCTAGTGTGGATTTATTCCCTCCCTTCCATCTTTATAACTACATTTTCAGCATCAAACCAGACTGGTGAACTTCAGTGAAAGGATTGTAACAGTAGCTGAGGTAGCCACCTTGTCCAAGGTGAGATGGTGCTAAAAGGTTGTTTGGGGTTTTTTGGGGGATTCCTAGTTAACTAGTGCTTATTCCTTGAGAAAATATTTTATTTCTGAGGTACTTGACTGTAGGGCCACTCCTAGCCTTGTACACAGGAATGAAATAAGCAGGCACATTAGACTCTCCCAAGCCAAATGATCAGACTGAGCCTGCTAACACTCAGATGTTCGCATTCATGTATGTGACTTGTTAGCATTAATAATTCAATCCTCCCGATTTAGCTTTGCATTTGTGCAGAGAAAGCACAGTGAGTAGGGTATCTGTGCCCTGGTGCAAGACATTCTCTGCTTGGTGTCCGATTCCAGGTAGGCTGATATCTTGCTGCTCTGTGTTTCTTCTAAATTGATGCTAGAAGCCCAGCATGCAGATACGCGCTTTCTCCCTGCAATTATGTATCAGCATCAGATGGGGCAATGGAACTGACTGTGTAAGGGACACTTCTGAAGAGGCCAGGAGGAGCTGGACGATCTGCTATATGGTCAGTACTTATGATGCTTTCTGGGGAACTTTGGTCACCCCTCTTTCTGGGTCGCTTGCAGCATATCTGTCTGAGTATGACTGCCACTGAGAGAAAACGTGTGGACTTCCACAAAAAAATGACCTCCGAACAATGGCTGCACTGAAGGAGAAGAGTGGGAGCTTTGCTCGATTCTGACAGGGTTTTGTATTCCCTCCTTCTCTGAGTGCTGCTAAAGCATCTCTCTTGGGAACAACTCACATGAATATGAATAACATTTTTTGACCTCTGAAATGCAGCAGATTGCACCAAACAGCAGATCTTATCAAAATATTTAGAGAAGCTATATATCCTTGACCCAGAGGACTTTATTTTCTCCTTTGCAAATTATGCAATGCAGTGCTGATTGCTCCTTGCTAGAGATGGGTGCAGATTCTGGAGCATTAGGATGTTGTAAGAGGCACGAGTCTCCATTATCCTGCACTTTGCATAGTCACTAAAGCCATACAGTAGCATTGGGTATAAAAGTTTCAAGGTAATAAATATTCAGACCCAGATCTTGTTTCTTGTCTTTTGGGGGAAACCAGTTTCACCTCTGAGAGTGGCTCTGGTACCGCCAGGCATTTTGGTAGGTCTCCAGAACTCACAACTCCTGGCTCAGTACTGCTCAAGATGTGAACTTCTGAATTGAACATTCCTGCCCTATTTACTAGAGCTTGATTCTGTCGTAAGCTTACACGGGGGTGATTCCTCCAAGTCCTTCGTGGTGTTATGTCTATGTGCTATGCAGGCGGAGTGCCTGATTTAGAATAGAACAGAGGCTTTCATCATAGTTTCCTTAAGTTACCATTTTAACATCAAATATGGCTAATTCCAGTGGCAAATCTATGACCCCCCCCAAGAGTAAAGCAAGTTAATAGAGATTTAGACTCTGTTGATTTCTGCTTTTAGTCCATTGTGAGGGGAAAAGACATCAAATGACCTTTACAAAAACCAAACCCGACGCCCCTGAGTACTCATGACTAATGCAGTGGACTAGTTCTAGAAGCGCTTAGAAGGGGTCTTACCATTTTACAATGAGAATAGCAGTACTAGTTCCTGTTCTGAGGTGCAGAACATGTATGTGCTAGTTATTGAGTTTATTCGCATCCATGGTTGATTGCACATCAATTCAGAACCAATGTGTATTTCCTAGATGAAGATTTATCTGAGCCTTTGAAAGCTTTTTCAGTGGATAGATAGAATTGTAATTTATTGCTTAGAGGAAGCATTGATCCAGTACAATTGGTTTAATAAAAAAATTCCAGACAAATAACGATCTGTCTGGTTTGTAGTCAACTGAAGCATATTGGTGGTAGCTGCTATCCAGAATTGCTTGCAAAAAAAGTGTAGCATGCTGCTTTTAGAAAGGACTGAGGACAGATACACTATCTGAAAGACCAAAATAGTCCAAACTGTGGATGTAAATAGAACTGCACATTATTCACTGCCCAGTAATCTATTAACTTCTTCACAGAAAAGAAAAGCTGGTGCTTCCTTGAAAGCAATGGAAAATATTCCATTCAGAAACAGTCCCCATTTCAGATTTTAGGATTCTTCTTCCCATTGTTCCTTCTTACTTGGATACTTGTCTGCAAACAGAACCTTTGTTTCATTTTCTTCCTCTGCCTAATCCGCAGACTTCCTTGGGAGCCTGAGGACATTTTGGGGACACCAAAAGGAATTAGACGTTCAGGTGCAATAGATAAGCATGGGAATTCCTGAAGAACAGAACCATTTCCTCTCCTGTAGGCTGGTGCAGTCCTCTAAGCAGTGTCCGTCAGCCAGACTACCTTCACTTGGGGAACCGGGGGCATTTACTAATCACAGTACTGAATACTGAACCCAATAGCACTGGTGGGATCGGGCAAAAATAGGAAGGACGTGTGCGTTTCTCTTTTCCACTCTCTTGAGTAGAACTGATTCCAGAGCGCGTCCTGGAGTGTTGCTCTGTGCGGAGATGGTTTCCATGGGTAAGATTGTCACTGTCTTGTTAAGAGGGTAAACTGTGCAGCAGACCGCCCTGTTCGCTGACTTCGGCCGTTCCCTTAGGTGGGCGCTGCTGTCCCTGCTCTCAGACAGTGACACCCTTTCCTTTACCTGCTGCCCAGCGCGCTGCCTCCCTTCAGGCCTATCCACCTTCAGAGGCTGCCCACGACGGCAAACTCTGGTCTTGTGACTTGCCCGCTGCTCCTAACAAAGTAAAATGAAAGTGTGAGCCTTGTGCCCTGCAAACTGAAATTCTGGTCCAGCGAAACCTCAGCTTAGAAGGAAAGGCTGGGACACAACTGCCTCCGCAGCAGAACCTGTGCCAGGCGTTGCAAACAAGCACAAAGTGCAAACCGGACTCAGGTTTGTTGGTAGGCAGCTCCTGTACTTGCCTCTGTTCTTTTCTTGTTCATGCTGGTGGTGATTGCTCAAAATAGGGTGGGGACACTGCTACCTGAGGAAGGGGAGACACTTTCCAGAAGTGGGATATTGCTGTCTTTACTGCAGATAACTTTTCTGCCAATTCCCAGGGCAGTTTTGCTGAAGCAGAACTAGGGGATACAGCAGAAATAATTTGAGGGATAATCCAAATCCCACTAACCAGTATGGACTGGACTTCTGTTGTCTTCAGTGGACTGTGAATCAGGCTGAAGGAGAAGAAACATGGTTTTGTAACCATGAACTAAGGAGACCAAAATAGTGCAGCCGTACTTCCCATGTCCTTGGGCAAGTCACCACATGCTCCATGCCCTAGGTCACACGTTGTGAGATGGAGGATAAAAAATCCTGCACTACAGGATCATTGCGGTGATATAGTCATTCATAGGTGACATGTTCGAATACTACAAAAGGCAGCACTGGAAGGCAGGAATGCCTCAATAAATAAAAGGCTTCAGCATATTACTGTAATATGCTTTAAGACCATAGTCATGTAATACTACAGTATTTTCATATATTTTCACATGCAGAAAATGAGCTGAAACAATATGAATAAGGTGAAAGAATATGAATAGATGCTAAAGCAAACATTCAGATTTAAAAAAGAGCCGTTATTAAGGTTTCCTGGACGAATTTAATTCAGGCCCTTTGTGCAAATCTCTGCCTACAGATGAACAGGTTTTCTCTTCCACAGAATTCGTACCTCATTCCATGTGCACAAGGGATGGTTGTTCCTTTGCTAAAAGCCCTTTAACATTTTCTGCATCTCTCCTCGTAAGACAGCACGCCATATTTATTTCATCTTATTCAGATCTTATTCTGGAAAAAACAGGTTAATTTCCTTATGGCCCTTTTTTCTATTTTTTGGCACTTACGAAATATTCAAATATAAAAGCAATAAATGTTCATTTTGTTTCCTGACACCTTGGCTAGGGAACTGGTGATATCACCCCCAGTTTATAGAGAGGTGGCTGAGACTCATAGAAATTAAGGTCAAAAACATTCATTAACTTGGTGTCGCCAATTTGAGGACCTGTTTTACACAGTACATAGCGTTACACAGTGCTCAGAGCTCTGCCTCTGTGGGTGCTCAGCCCTGCAAGGAATCGGACACCTCTGCAATCCGGAAGACAAGGGCACGGAGGTGATAACTGCCTGTTGTGAGGGTAACTGGTGCTTTCAGAGGACTGGGACGTTCTGATTTGGATGGTTTCTTAGACTTCCTTGGTGAGCAGCCAGACTGTGAAAGAGGCATGCAGAGCCCACCCACCCCCTCTGATGTTTGTTAGTGTCTCTGTTGTTACAGTAAAAAAAAATATCATAGCTGTAAACAATGACATAGTGTTCGCTTTAATCATCACCCAGGAATATTATTCTAATTCCAATTTTGGATTGAGTGATTTGTCTAACTCCTCTGCAGGAACTTTTGGCAGAGATGGAATCTCCAGGGCAGCGTTCATCTGCCCTGGCCATCACATCTCCTTCTGCAGTTCCTTATCTCACTTATTGCAAACCTTCCAGATTCTGCAAGAAATGAGCTCCTATAGAAAATCTCTTCCCCGCACGCGTCTGCCTCAAGACTTTCCTCTCATCTTGAATGAGGCATGAATTCTATGGGAAGAGCTGTTTTGAATCATGTAATAACCATAACATAATACGTATGCACAGCTCATCTCAGCTCTGCTATTTCCTAACCTGAGCTTTTGACTTTGCAGTCTAACTTTTAATATGGTGTTTTTGTGTATAATCGTTAAGATTTTAAAAAGCAAATCGATCCCCATCCTCATCATAATGACATCTCTGCGCTCATTAGCAGGTATGGATCTTTTAGAGGATTTGCTGCACAGCCCTCTGCTCTGAATTAGGCAATGGAAGTACCAGGTGGTTACAGCAAAAGAATGATGATGCTACAGATCCTCGGGTTACGCTCCAGGCTTCAAAGGGAAATGTGCTCTGCTTACTGCAGACTCTCTACTTGTTCTCTCCACAACACCCAAACGTGATGTCTTCTGCCCCACTCCCTCCAACCTGTCCTTTTCCCCATCCCTCGCTCCTGCTTTGTGTTTCTTATCTCACCAGTCCCATCTCCATTTCCTAGGCTTCTTATTCCAGGCTTCTTCTCCAGCCAGTCCTAGGTCTCAGCGCCCAGCTTGTCATCTGACCTCCCTTTTCCACCTCACCGAAGCTTTTAGTGATGCTTCTTCTCTTCCTTCCCCCCAGCCGTGGGCATTGTGAGCGAAGGGCATTTCTCTCACAGCAGCTTCCTCCTTTGCCAGTGTCAGTCCTCCTCCTTCAGTTCTTTTCCAGATGGGTTTCCCCCACATTTGTTTCCTCTCCTTCTATAAATTCTTAGTTGCTATCATCCCTCTAACTCTTCTAACAATCTCTCCTTTTTCCCAGTCCCTACTTTCCTTCCTAATTTAAGGAATGAACATCTTGCCTGGCAATTTAAACCCTTCTACTTTATCCCTCTTTCCATCTCTGGATACTGCCAGTCCAACAATGTTTAGGCAAACCCTACTCATTTTTTAGTTTTTAAACTTAAAATGTTTTTATCCTTGGAGCGAAGCATTTCAAATGATGTGTTTGCATAGAAGCACAATTGCCATTGCATTAGTATGAAACAGATTTTATTTGAGGGAAAATTGTGCTTTCTAAAAGTGTCTTTTGAAAATCTGTGTAGGACTTTTCAGTGTTGTTATAAGCAGGTAAACTTGGGTTTCCAATGCAGCATTATTCCAGTTAGGTAACTGTGCCTGTGGTTTCTGTTGCACACAGCTTTTTCTGCTATAGGGTCAGTGCTCCTACATTGAGATCCATTTATTATACATATAAAAGAGTGATCTTTGTCTGGAGATAACATAGTGTCATTTCAGCTTGAAACCATTGAATTTTGTCTTTGTTTCTGATGTGTTATGAGCATCTCATTAGCAAGCCCATGAATCCCTCGGTCTGCTCTTGAAACCAACTATCTGAGCTCTCATCTCTGCCAGAGCAGAGATTTCTTTCTTTCTCTTATTTTTGAAAGCTCTGTTGGTGCCAAGGCAGTTATAGGTCAATTGAGTTATTGTTGGTTCTAATTGGCACTCTAACAAGCTATTAAATCAATTTACCTACAGATGAATGTCACTCAAAGAGAAAGGTGCCAGCTCCTTTTCTGTCTTTCAGAACTTCAAAAAAACCCCCATTTCCACTGATGAGTGTAAGTGAAAGGCCAGTCCATAGGGAAGTGGCTCATTAGAGCAAAGATTTCACCCCCAAATGTTTGTGCCATGGGGTCTGTGTGAACAAGGTCCGTACTGCTCCTGTGGGGGGAGAGGTGTGACTACTCCCAGAACACAAAAATGACAAAAAATGACCAATCCTGACTAACTTTCAGTGCCCATGAAAATGCTCTTAAATCCCTTCCCTGGTTTGTAACAGAGCATGAGTTTATTCCAATGTGGAGAGACCTAAGTCCTCTTCTCCTCCTTTATGGCCTCTCAGTGCCCTTCATGCTGGTGCAGGTGGAGTAACCACAGCCATCTTTCAAATCAGGCAGCATCTGCCTGGTGACATCATCTCCTTTTTGGTGTGGAGTGATATATATCCTCATGAGATTTATTTGCTCTGTGCTGTAGAAGGGTCAGAGTTATTATGGTGAAGAGGATTGATTTAAGTTTTGTTCAGAAATGTTTAGGTAACCTCTTCCTCTAGCAGCAAGGCTCGTTCCCACGTTATCTGAGCATTTCTTAGTGAGATGGTTCCTCTGAAAAACAGTCACTTTTCAGCCTACAGGTCAGGACAAGGTTTCCTGACCAAACAGCGCTGCGAGTTCATCCTGGGGTCTCCAAATCAGAGCTGCTTTATACATGACAGCTCAGGTATGCTTGCTGAAGTGGGCAGTTTTTTTGGTGATGCACAAGGCAGATGAGAACGCAGCTTGGCTCTGTGTGGCTGTACAGCTCTGCAGTGCTGACAGCACTAAAACCAGGGTTTTGTCAGCAGACAAAGCAGTTAGGACTCTAGAAACACCAAAGGGAGAGCAGATGTGTGCTGGGCTACAAGGTGCTATTATAGAGACCTCTTTCTGCTCCTTATCCTTGTTGAATGGTTTGCTACCTGGGAAGTTCCTTTACAAATTCAAATTATTCATTCCATGCAGTATATTTACAGTGGCTGACACCAAATGTGGTCACCCCATGCCTAGTATTAGCACCAGACTGTAGTAAAACTGGCTGTTAACTCCTGAAAAGACGCTGCATGCAGCAACGCAAGACAGCACTGATAAGAGCAAAGCAGATGAGGATCCAGCGGGGAATTCCAAGGTCAGCTCGAGGGCCCATCAACTGGACATTATAGGGGCACAACTGCTTTCCCAGTGATGCACAAAAGCTAATCTCATTTGTGGTGACTAGTCCAAATGTGCTAATTAAGGATTTAAATCTCTGCCTCTTTGGATGGAGAGGTTGCCTGTGTTTATGCATCTATTGTTAAAGAGCTCAGCGGCAGGAGAGGTGCTGCAGGTTGCCAGCTGACTCTGGTGTAGGAGCTGTAACTCCTTTTTTTTCTTTTCACAGCTGTGCTCAGGGCTCTTGTGACTGCCAGAAAATCAGTAGCTGTACACTGAGTAGCTCCTCACCCCCGTACACTGCTCCGGTGAGACGGTATTCAGAGGAACTCTGGTGGGATTCAGTTTTCCTGGTCAGAGCTGCTGAGCGTTGTTACAGTTTGATGCTCGGTGCCTCCCCCTGCATGTCTGGGGATGGAAGACCTGGTGAAGTGCAATTGGATTTGCCTGGGTGTGGGAAAGCAATGGCTTGCAAAGTTATCAGCACTCCCAAGCTTGTGAGGGCGATAACGGCTGCGTTCCGAAGACTCGGGGACTCCGCATGCAGAAGTCCCTTCCTTCCAGCCCTCGCTTCCCACGTGATTTCAGGGCAAGGTGCTAACTCATCACAGCGCTAGCATCATTGCTACCCAGCGCAGTGTCTCATCTGCAAGGGACTGTGTGTGCGCGTGCGTATGCGTGTGTCTCCGGGGGACGGGAGGGAGTCGAGGCCCCTAATTACCCTGTCTTATTCTGCGCGTCCTCTCACCTCTGGCCACGCTGGTGCCTCGGCTGGAGGGACGGTGCAGAGCGCAGGGGTGTGGGCTGAGAGAGCGCAGTGACATCTTGGATCTCTGCAGAGAAGCAGAAGTTGCATTAGGCATAGTGAAGCAGTACAGGGGTGACAAGTTGCCTGGCAGTGTCAGGGTTTGGACTAGCTCTCCCAGCAGTCAGAACGATAACAGAAGTGATAAAGATGACTGACTCTGTGCAGCTTTTTTAACAAGAGAAAAGTCATGTTCATTAAGCACAGATTCTTGGCACTTGATTCCCCCCGCCTTGCTTTAAAGCACTAATGTGCACAAGTTATATTTCTGTTCATGCCAGGAGAAATGTTTTTTTCCATCTCTGGTTTTCTGTGAATTGTGGGGAGGGGAGGAGAAAGGACCAGTCTACACCGCAGACCATGGTCTGTTCTCTTTGATACCAGCACAAGCCCATTTGTATCATTTTCCCATGCTCATTTAGCTGCAGATACGCTTTGAATCATAAGCATTGTATAATGGTGAAAGGACAAAAAAGACTCCTTGTGTCTTGATTTCCTCAAATTCGAAAAAGGGGTGATGATACTGCTAGAAGGAGGGGCCATGAAAGATGCTACAGAACTCCAAAATATTTTAAGGTAACAGAAGATGCCAGAGTAGATGACAACAAGGGTATAGTTAGATAGTTTCATGGGAATTTCTTCATGATTATCCTTCTTTGCATACTGCTGTAGATTTGGTTACATCTGTTGCCATATTTCTTTAGGGCCACAAAAATGAAGAGACCTATGTACTGTTAGAGGATTTCTGACTAATTGGTTCCTTTGTCTTCTTTAGTCAGAAGCTGATTGCCAACACCTGTACAGTCCCATGTATGATGCTACACGGTGCGGCACGTTTTGAACTAGACTGGAAAAAAGAGGAGAAAAAAGCCTGTGCAGGGAAGGAGATGAGGCGAATTTTATGTTTTGTATCTAGCTGTGAGACTTGCGCAGCACCTGCATGGGGGTTGGAGATGCTCTGAAAAGTGAATGTTCTGTCTTTTCCTCACCAGTCTTGTACAGTGCAAGTTGTGCTGCCCTTTTCTTTGGGGGAAAGCAGCTTCTTGACTTTAGTAAACACTCTTGAATAACAGGTCTGGTACAGGAGTTAGCAAGATGTCTGTCCTTCTCTGTAGCATGGCAGCGTCAGAATACGTCCTCTGAGCCACTGACAGTGGAATCTTCTGAATGATTTGTTGTGAGCCTGGGCTTTTAGTGCAAACATAGGTGTGCTCTGCGTTGTCTACACTTAGGTTAGAGATCAACTGAGAGGCTTCTTCCACACTTGGGAAGTGGAATAAGGCAGCCTGGGTCAAAGGCATATTTAAATCAAGCTCCAGATTTGGCAATGACTGTTGGCTCAATCCTGACTGCGTTTGGAACGGTCCTGGTCCTTAGTTTTGCAAAGCAACAAGCATTGTGTAAAGTAAGATTGTTCAGAGCTTCTGTCAATGTATCCCATTCCGACCGGGTTGCCCTGCCATCTCTGCACCACAGATACTCCTCCATCCTTCACTCCTGGTCCATCACCCAGATGGGGTGAATTCCCCTGGCTCCTTGTGCGCTGCCTGACAGCTTCTGATGACGGCGGCTGGGCCAAAGCATAGGCTTCCAAACAAGGACAGCTCTGCAGGTTGCGCGCTCCCTTTGCAGCACAAACAAGAATTTAGCCTAAAAATGGCAGATGTGGGTATGGCCTAGGGCTCCTGATATTTGAACAGGGGATCTGGAAACCTCATCTGCAAGTAAATTCACACAGCAAAATCTGCACTGCAGACAAAAAAAGATTTGCCTTGACATCATCTGCCCTGCTCTGAGATGCGCAGTCAGTCAGGAGACCAGTGCACAGCTCCCAGCCTTTCTAGCTCAGTAGAATTAAGGCTAAGCTCCATCATGAGCTAATGCAAGCTGTTCCCACCCCAAATAATTGGCTGCTGGATGGTTTTGTGTCTGTCTAAGCATTCCTGCATGTGGGTGGATGTGTTATGTGTGTGTGAATGAGTCTGCTTTGGAAATTAATACATAACATCGGGAGTGCATCTAATAATACACCACCTCGTGAGTGACGTGGATGCGAGAAGTGCAAAACAGAGCTGAGCGTGTCAAACAGCTGTACAAGGAATACTTCCCCTGGTACCACGGGATGATGATTCCCAAGTCCAGACCACCACCTCTTTTTCCCTATTCCTGCCACCCTAAAACACATCAGACGTCTTTCCAGCCGTCTGTTTCCCATAGCTGAAATTAAAGAAGCAAGGGAAAAAAAAAACAGTGACATTTCTCAGAAACTCAGTCCCCCAATCAGCCCAACCCCTGTCGCAGGGCAGAGTCCCCATGGTGAATAGGAAATGACAGAGGTGTTGGCTTCCCTTAGATATTGAAAGAAAATGCCTGTCCATGAGCATCGATGTTGGCGACTTTGATGCATAGAAGTCGTGTATGACTTGGGGACTCGGGAGAGGTACCCCTCTGGGATTTTGATTTTGGCAGCTGTTATAGGATATTATTTTCACAAGGCTGAACTGTTCCTAAACACTTCCCCTAGTGTAATCATCACACACATGTTTTCTCAGTAATGGCAGGCCATCAGCATTTTTTCCAAGTCTTTTAGATAAGATGAACAGAGACAAGCTGTGAAAGAGCTGAACAAGATGCCTTGACATTACTCACTCACATATTCTTCAGCTTGGCCAACAAATGGACTTTAAGCCTTGCTTTCTGTACATATCCTAATTGCTGAGCTTTTGCAGGGAAGGAATAACTTCTTCAAGTGAAAACTGGTAAGCAGAAACTTGTACCTGTCCCAAATGTGGATTCTTGAGATGCGTAGTCCAGTTAGGGAAAAAGACATATGGTTGATACCTCCAGCTGTCATGGTACGAGCTGGCACATAGCCTTCCTACAGCTGACCACAGGAAGAATGGGAGAGAATTCTTCACAGACTCTTTGATAACTGTTTTTCAAAGGAAAAATATATATGCTCATGATTAGCTCAGAAGGAGAAAGGGGATATTTCAAATAAGATAGATTTGCTATAATATAAACTTCTCTGATCATGCAAAATCCGTGGCTATTGACAGAGGAGACTACTAGCCTTTGTAGACAGCCAGATACCAATGCGAGTAATCCCAGTACAGCTTAAACAGTGTGCTTCAGTTTTATCCATGTGCTGCCCTGAAGCAGTAGTCTTACGCAGTTCTGCTGTGCGCTGCTTAACAACTGCTGCGTTTCTCCCCAGCCCTGGCTTGTTACAGTGCTGGGTGAAATTTCTCTACCCACTGGGGTTCTCGGGGATACAGAAAGAGAAGTCATCGTTTCTTTGAAATTAGTTTTCCTCAATAGACACAAGGAGCCGAATTCCTCGGTGAGAATCCATTGCAGTTGGTGGAATGACAGGAGGAATCCGTTTCACTCGTTGTAGCTACTTCTAGCCCGTCTCTCTGGCACACGTATCTCTAAGGCACGTATGGTCACTGCGTCTACACTGTCTGAGACCTGCTAATATTGCGCCACAGTGCTAGATACAAGATTATGTTCACATTTTGATGTTTGTGGAATGGATCTTCAAAGTGGGATTTAGTGAGGCTGGCTCTCTATTGCTGCAGTGGAAGTGTTTTAGAGCGCAGCATTTTCTGTTCTTTGCCCACAAAGTAGTTATTGCTGACTCAATGGTGTCTTTCATAAAGGAGATCCATAACTTACAGTCCGCATGTCTAATGGGCTAAAATGTTTCGGTGTATACGTGAGAGCAGAGCTAATCTGCAATCTGCTTTTCCTGGACACCAGTGAAAGACTTTCTGCTCTTGTTTCTGAGCACAAAGAGAATCAAGCAAAGGCTGGAAAATTCAGGGTGGAGTTTTGGTCTGAGCGTTGACCTTCGGAAACTTCTTCTCCAGGCGCCACTTTTTTACACCCGTCAGGCCCTACAGGGGCAATTGAACTGAAAATTTCCAGAGAATAGGCTATCTTACTACATGCTGGTACACTGTTTAAGATCACCTTCCAAAGCGCTTATGTGGTCCCACTACTGTTGCGTATGAGAGTTTTGCAGTTTTCAGATATATTCACCCAATGCTCACTGAATTCAGGAGCGCATTATCTCTGCCTGGCAGATGAAGAGCACGGAGTGAGAGATCCACTCAGCTCTGAGGCTTCTCATTCCCAGTGAAACCAGGGAGTGCTGAGGATGTTGGCTCAAGTGGCTTGCAGAGCATTCTCCCAGGTACCCGAATCACCGAACCATCCTTTTGCTCTTCTTTCTCGCTCAGCCTTTCTGTGAACCATTGGGTGCCAGCCAGTTGGGCTGAGTCATCTCAAATATATTTCTAGTGGGATGAATTTAGAAGATCAGGGAGGAAAATGCTAGCTTTTGTCTTACTTACTACTAAGCTTTCTTAAACAGAGGGAGTAGATTAGCTAAAAATTAAAAGAAAAAACATTGAAATCACCTAATCGGGCATTATTGAAGGACACAAATTCCTGGCTAATTTACATAATATGACAGCATATCCCTGCTTCTGCTAAAATCAAAGGCTAAGTCAGTGCCTGCTACAGTGGCTTTGGGACTAGGTCCTATATATGTAGAAGTAAAAAACTATATTTAATATTTTAGAGAATACAGCCTTTGAGAATTTGTTCCTGTGTTGCTTCTGGAAAAAGCCAGAATTCAGCATGACATTGTTGCCCAAACAGGGCAGGGAACAGACTTGCCAATGGGCACCAGAAACGAACGATGAGATGTGGTTTTTCTTTTAAGACATAAAATTTTGATGTCTGGGACAGTCTTCTGTGACTGTAACTTTCAGTACCCAGAGCATATTTAGGATCTTCTGGGGTTTCCTCTGCCAGACTCCAGACCTGAAGTACAGCTTTCTAGATGGGTAGGGGGGCATGCACAAAGTGCCACTGTTCGTCTCTTGGTTGTATGTGCTTCTCTGGTCTTTAGGCATGAATAGACCTCATCCACCCCAAGTACTGCTTGTAGAAAGGGCTCTGTGGTGAGTCCCTGCCTCGAAGTAAGGGGACAACCTCATCAGGGTGTTTCTTCTCTTTCTCAGAGGTGTAATTCAATGTCATGCAGTTGACTGTGATTTCATTCTCTCCTGAAGACAGGCCTAGTTGAAGCTTGAAGCACCAGGCTTCTGCTTTGTGATGTCTCGCACCACTTCTGACCTGCTCTGTGGACCACCCATCACTTGTGGCTGGTGGATGGAGTCACTGAGCGGGGCAGAGGCTCTCCCAAGGAGTGGGAGAGCTGCTACGCTCTATGCAGGAGGTGCAGCAGCTCCAGCTGCAGCTGGGGATACCCTGAGCAAGACTGTACTCCGAGGAGCCCTGCCAGATGGACGGCACGCTCCTCAGCTCCAATCTGCTGTAGTTAGCCTCACTTCCAGGATTCAGCATGCCAGAGGAAAACCTCCCTGGGTGACCAAGGGTGGGGGGTCTATCACACTGGGAAGGTAGTCAGGTGGAAAGTCTGTATAACGGGCACCTCCGGCTCCTGCCCTTGCAGCACTGCGTCTCCCTCCGAAGCGATGCTGCTGGGAAGAGCTGCCCATCCGCAGTCCTCACCCACGTGCGTCTGCGTGGGCAGAAGCTGAGGGAGCGAAAAGACGGTCCTTTTCCTTTTCTTTTGTTTTCTGGATTCTCCTGCACGTTGCTGAGAGCAGTCAGCTTATTTTTGGGCAGACACACAATGTGTACTGATCAATTTTAAACAGGATCAGATAGATTTAAACTACACACTTACACCTCATGTGTCAGTGGGATCTCAAATAGGCAGGAGAGTGCTCAGGTGTCACCTCCTGAGGACAGATATCTGTCCCACTGTTCTTTTGATGATTGTTCAGTGTGTAAACATAACTACTTGCGTGTTTCGGTTATACCCGTTTACTGTGGGAGTTGTATTGGTCACCTGTCCGAAAAGCTTTAAAGAGATGGTTATTTCGCATTCACTTGGTTTGCGTGTCCAAGCCCTGATGCTGAGGTGCAACTAGGGTTTTTGTCGCTATTTACTGGGTTTTCATCACTATCGTATCTGCACTGTCCCCTCTGCTTGTAAACCTAGCTTTGGAATATTCCTGTGAAATCGGAAAGGGCATTTATTCCTGATGAATGTCTGGAAAATTAACATAGGGAGAAATTACATCATTTTCTGGAGAGCTGCTCACAGAATCTGAACTTTAGTTGTGTGGATTCCCAGCCAGTTCCTGAGTGTCAGAGCTGTCCCACCTCTCTCCTGCAATGTCCTGCTGTCCCAGGATGGGAAGCTGGCAGGCTGAAGCCTCCTTGTTATGTATTGATGGAAAATGGGCTGCATCAATCTGAATATATTTCTGAAACAACTTGTTTCTGGCAGGTTGTTCATTCTAAAAATATATTTATTTCTAATTGCTGAGCTGAATACTTAATGAATTCTTCCTTCCCAAGAACAATTAATCAAAGAAATGATTTAGGGCTGGCACTTGCTCCCCCAGGGCTCAGTGGCTGTGTTCCATTGACTTAAATAGAGCAGATCAGGCCCAGCCTATACTGGAAAAGATTTATCTAAGCATTTCTTAATGGTGCCCATCGCTATTTGTCTGGATGCCTCTGGCAGAAAAGTGCTATATATATTGGAGGAACAGCACTGGATGCTCTAATACAGTTAGAGCAAGCCGCTGTGTTTTGCAACCAGTGTTTTCCTGTTCTGTGTATTTTTTTTTAGAGAGAGATATTATGCAAACTCCTGTTGATTGCAGTGGGGATTCTGAATGGTCAGGAAAGAGGAGACTGGAGTAAGATCTTGCTTGCGAGCTTTTATTAACTGAAGAAAGAGTTGGAAAGGAGTGTGGGGGTCACTGAGGCCCTGCAACATGGATGAGAAGTTTGATACAGGAGAACCCCCTGAACATCCCCACCACACCACAGAGATGTGCCCTTTCTACAAAAGACCAAAAGTTAGAGAAATTTGCAGTATGTCCTGGAAAGAGCTGGAGAGATCCGTCAATGTCCTGAGTCCCGGCAGAAGCCCAATATGTGTTAAGTGGAAATGCCCCGATGATCCCAGCACAAGCTCCCGTTACAGGAGCGTTGTGTAGCATGCTCCATGCCACACGGGAAGATGAAGAGCCAAAAAGCTCCTGCTGATCTGATGTGAGGGGAAGGGTCTTATATGCCCCAAATCTGGCCATTGAATTTTTCATATTCTGTATCACTGGTGATTCAAAGCATCCTCTTTGGATGAAGAGTGTGTCTGAAGGTATCTCTTCTAGGAGAATGTATTTTAAATATCCAGAGTTTCTGAGTTTTCCACTCTCCTATCTCAGAGCACACACCAAAACAGTCTTTTTTCTTATTATTAATTAAAACTAATAACACTCGTCACTTAAATATCTATTTTGTGCCTTTAAAAAAAAAACGAGGACGTATAACGTGTCAGTTCCCTCATGCTTCCTCTTCTTTCCCTAAGATTCCTGCTGCCCATGAGCTTCTGCTGGGTCTCCTCATTTCAGTCAGTTCAGTGCAGAAATGCTTGTCCGGCCAACAAATAATAGTCTCTGAGACACCTAAAAAGGCTTGGGAGCACAGCGGCTCCTTGCAGAAGGAACTGCCGTTCTACGGAGCTGAAGTGCTAAGCTGTGGATTAGAAGCTGTGCAGGCTTATCTTAGCACTTTGCATCTGTGAGGCAAAACCTCCCTATGTGGAGAAAAGCACATGAAAAGACTAGCAGGGCCTAAACGAACGGAGTTAAGCTTGTGCGTACACTTCATCCCATCTGCCTCTCTCTGTTGCCCTTAAGCTGCTGGAATGGATGTTGGGAGCTCTGGCTTCTCTTCTCCTTTCCCCTGTGGACCCGTGTGCGCAAGGGAGGCACTGCAGAAATGACTGCATCTCCCTGCCTCAGTTTCCCCAGCTGTCAGAAGCTGCTGGTGTGACTTGTCCACCTGCTGTAAGTGCTCTGAGACCAAAAGGCAAAAATCTCTTGCAAGCCACATATTGGTTCCGTATATGCAGTAATTAATTCAGCATCCGATGTTTGGAAGGGATAGTGGATTCTCGTGGATGTCTACAATAAGCACAGCCTTAGCACAGTGTGTTTCTTCTGAGACCTAAAATAGTCAGAGGGGATTAGACTTTTTTTCCCCTTAATTGCTGCATTTTTTAGAAGGTGATTCATCTCTTGTCTGGGGTCTTGGACGCCTGAATAGCCCCAAGATGCCAGCAGCATTAGTCTTTAAGGATTCATTGTGCTCCAGTCCAGTCTGAATAACTCAATGCAAACGCGAGTCTGATAGCAGCAGCCAGGAGGAGTTTGGGGAGAAAAATATTTTCCACCTTTGAAACTGAAACACACATAGTCCCTACCTCATTACAGTTTTAGATGTCTTATTCCCCTCCTTCTCCCACCTTCGACATCCATCTTCTCTTCCTCACAGAGAGCTGGAGGGGCTCGTGGCTGGCACTTCTCGTTGAAGCTTGCACTTTCAGGTTTCCAGTCCCTCCTCTCAAGAAAGAGATTGAAAAGATGAAGTTGGGAACAGTATAGAATATTTACCCCATCCGTTCAAATCCATGGTTCTTACACACTGCTGTATTGACATTTCCTCGGCCTCTGAAACTGGGAGCCATGCTTCTGCTCACAGAGTAGGCAGAAAACTTGCACCAGAGTTGGCATCCCTGTTGGCTGAGGTGGTATTAACACAGAGGTAAGACCTGTTAAAGAAAGCTTTTGACTTGGAGGTGTAAGTTGGGAATGAACTCTCTTCCAGCTCTTCTTAACATAACCAGTAGTTATACTAGTTATCTGTGGTGAATTGTGCTTCACAGGGACGAAAGCTACCTGCAGGGAACATCTTCTGTCACTCCAGCTTTCTCCTCAGTGAGCCTGAAGTTTAGGAAGTTTGGGTCTTTGGATTAACAGAGCTTTGGATATAATCATTCCAGCAGACTACTGAAAAAAAGCAGCTTTCCATTACCTGTCTCTGGTAGCTTTTGGATTCCCCCCTGCTGTTAAGCAGGAAAAAAGGTCAAGCTCTTTTTTCCCCCCATCTGATACATCCAGGGCCAGAGCAGAGTGGTAAGAGTAAACATGCACAGCTACTGCAGTCTGGCAGACGCTCTTGCTTGTCTCAGACGTAAATCTTCACAACAGCAAAATCAATTTAATCTTGTTTCACTGATTTATTCTTGAAAGATTTTAACTTTAAAAGTTGAAGAGAGCATGTGAGACAGCACATGTGCCTCATCCTGCAAGCACACAAAGAGGTATCTCATTGAGTAAAAGGATTCAAATGGCTTCCTGAGCCTGAGGATGGATCAGACCTGAGCCTGAGCTGGATAAGGCTCAGGTTTGCTCCATCCTCAGGCTCAGGAAGGCTGTAGACCCCTTCCTCCATTTGTTGGTCTTTCAGTTTAAAGGAACCAGATGTAAATGGCCAGCCTCTCAGCTAAACTACGTAAATAATTGTTTTGAAGGTTGCTTAAGCCCACTGATGTCCTGTTGCAGAGATGGTTGTCCTGGTGATGCATGGTTCAAAAGTTATGGTGGTTGTCCCAAACCTGGGTTCTTTATGGCTCTAGGAGCCTGAATAAGGGTTTGGGAATGTTATTAGAAGAAACCATCTGTTTCACCCCAGTTTTCATTTGTGAAGACTGGAATCCTGATTCCTAATCAATGCCAAGCTGTGGCACAGCAATATCTCTGAGGAACATTTTTAGCATCTCATATGGCCAGAAGTCTTTTTCTCAGCCTGGCAGATGACTCGGCTGTCTGCTGCATGCCTTTCTCCACTCTTTGTGGACTACTGCAGAGCATGTGGGCACGAATTTGCCAATTCAAAACAAAGCAACAGCTAGCAGAGTGCAGAGCAGTCTCCTCCACTGCCCTCCACTTTCTCAGTTGTGCTTCTTATCTAACGTCCGTGTGACAATACATTGGTATGTGACTCACGTCATCTCTCTGCCCTATTTTAGTGTTTAATTTTAGTCAATGTGGGTTCCCAGTAAAGAGGCTCGCATCCTCATCTCATGTAAACTTGTATGATGTCAACAGGGCCGTGTCAAGGTGAAATAGCTAAGAATCCAGCCTGTCATCCCTGTAACTTCTCAAGAGAAGTATAATCATGGAAGATACATGGTCTATCAAGTGATGGCATATGTTCTCTGCCACTCCTGCAGTAGCATTTATTCTGAATATACATGCATACATGCACATATCTTCACTATCTATACAGATATAAAACCTGTACCTGCAGCACTGAATTCTGTAAGTCTGAGTGACTGGCACCACTCTGGCAAGCAGGGGTGAAAGACCAGACTCAGAGAACTAGGCTCTGAAATCTGTATCTGCGTGTCTGGATGAGATTGGGGTCTGGGTGCTCTAAATAAGACACACTCCCTTTCCTGTGTATGCATGGGTACAAATCATAACTTTGGCCCAAATATCCCTGCTTTTTGAGACAATTCAGAACTCCCTAGTGCAAATCCGTCCTTGTGACAGACTGCCCAAATGTTTGAATTTGAGTCACTCTGGATGTTGGATTTAGGCCAGGGCCTGAACTTCATAATGTCACAACTTATGCATGTCTTTATGCCTTAGTCCTTTACATTCCACAACATATTCGTGGTGACTTGGATGCTGCAGCCTTTATTGATCTGTCCATTCTCTGCAACAACAACATATGGCAAGTTGCCATGGCAATAAGCCCCCTTAAAGGGGCTTCCTTCCTTCCCTCTGTTGGTCTTTTTCATTATTAAATCATCAGAGATAAATGCACACACAGAAGGGTCAAAGTCTGGATCAATGGGCAGCAAACAAAGAGGAACTTTTCCATATTCATACAAGCGAGAGATTTCAGAAGATCAAACAATGCAGAATTGCCAGGCCTTTAGTATGTCAATCTTATGCATAATGTATGCTGGGAGCTCTATTAAATCAATACACATCTACCACCTTGAAAACCCTTGGCATTAGGCATGGGAGGCAGAGGAAGCGGAAATCAGAACACAGATATCAGTGCAGTATGTTGGGGTATGAAGAGGCAGTTAGGCTCTCTGCCCTGCGCTTTACACCATGGGCAGAAGGGTTCCTGCAGTATTGGTAAAATACGGTGAATAGAAAATTCTACGTAATTCTTTAAGTCAGGGGGGATGTGGTCTTGCTGATTCCTTCTTCTGATGAAGTCTGATGAGGAAGGCCCTGGAGAAGAACCACATCTTATGCAGTGATGTGGCTTTATAGGAGGTGATCCCCAAACCAACAGCAGCAGGTTGCAGTCTGTCCACAGCTTCCCTCCACAGGGAGCCTGAAATGGTCTCATGCAGCATCACCAGGAGGGAGAAGAGCCCATCCAGAATGGTTAGAGCTTGGCTCGCCAGCAGTTGCACTGATCTGGTTTCCTTTTACAGCAACCTTGTGCTTATACATCTCCCATTGAATCTGAACAGGATTTTCCTCCCATTGCTTTCTCCAGACACTTCTGGCAATGAATTCACATTGCAGAATGCTTTGTGTCTTTGATCACCTTATCCTGGGCAATGGGGCTACGAGAACAGCAGTAGGTTGTCTAGGTTCAGTGTGTAAATGTTCTTTCTCTGGGTCTTCAAAGAAGAGAGGCAACAAGCTTTGCCACGGGAAGTACCCACAAAAATCTCCCTTCGTTTGCAGCTTCATACAGGGGAATTCTCCGTGAGCTAGTAATAGCTGCATCCAGGCAAGTGAGAAAATATTGCTAATGCTGCTTTTAGTCAGAAATGGGATGTGTGCTCTACTGGCTTCGATACTGCAAATTTACAGCCTGGGAGTTTCTGAACAAACAAGGTCTCTTGTGGCTCCTTCTGTTTATGTGTACGCATTCACTGAAGGGGGAAAAGAAATCTTGTTTATTTTTTCTTTTCTGGGAAGACTGGGTTCTAAGTATAGATTTAAGATACGGTTTAATTTGTTAGGCAGGTATCTACAGGCAGGAGAGCAGAGCGAGTTCAGGATAGTGGTCCGCTGCCTGCTTGGCGCAGGATCCAGGGTGACTTTTCTCGTCTGTGTGACAAGTTTGTGTCTCATCACCACTGGAAGTGAAACACAGGAGCATACTGTTTCTGAGTGATACAGTATGCGTATGCAGGCCAAGGAGCAGGTTAAAGTGTTCCAATACATTTGCATTTATTGAGTGGCAGATTGCACATAAAACCCTTGAAAACGCTTATACAATTTCTATCAAACACACTGCAGGATTAGCTAATAGATGTTGCCTTTAGATGTCCAGAACTCTAATTATCCCAGGACACGTGCAAGCCAGGCAGCAGCACTGTGGTCTACATCAACTCCTCTGTCCTGACATGCCTCAGACCGTAATGAAGCAACACCCGGAAAGGTTTGTTCGGTCTCCATGAAACCGGGCTTAGCGATACAACTTGCTGTTTCGTTCGCGTGAGAACATACACTGTGTGGCATTTGGAGAAACTTGAGTGAAAGCTGGTACTGTCTAGTGGTTAGAGTGGTGTTGCCTTGGTCAAATGGTTTAAATTCTGCATCAGTTTCCCTGTCTGAATGAAAGTTATATGCACCTACAAGGAGGAGAGTCAGCAGCTCTTTGGGATAAGGCTCCGTATTTTTTTACGTGCTTGAAGAGTACTTTTCTTAATGTGGTTTTGGTTCATCCTGGTGCACTTCAGCACAAAGATAATACAACGTATTTTGAGTTTCTGAGACAGAAAAACAGCAAAGGGAGTGAAGTTGTTCCAGCAGAGGCTCGGACTGTCGGGACTGTCTGCCTTGGCTAACTACCAAGGCGATTTTAGACCCATCAGTGGTACTACATGGAGGCCACGGAAATGTGTCTGTCCTGGAGTTTGCGAAGGACAGTCTGTTGCTTGGTGACTCCTCTAGCTGCTCTGATAGACAGCGCTGAGACTCCTGGCTGGCCAGGAGAGCCCAGGAGAAAGAGATTCCTCTGGAGCTCACAGCGTGCGGCATGTTCTCCCTTCCGCCCAGAGCACATCCAAGGCAAAGGCTGGGTGATTAGACTTTTTAGTTAATATTTGATGAAAAAGGGGGAGTCTCCTAGTAATGAGCTCACTTTGGGTTCTGCAGCTTTTGCCTGGAGCCAGCGGGAGGACAAGGCCCAAGAGTTTGTAGCTAGAGCAAGAAAAGCCCCGTGCCTGCCCGAGGGGGTCGCCAGCCCCCCAGGGCTGGGGCCTGTCGGCGTCCGCTCTGACCGCTTGGGAGGGCGACCTGCGCGGGAGGCAACGCTTGGGTCAACAGCTCCCAAAGTCCCGAGTTACTCAGTGCCTTGGGCTGTTGGGTGTTGTAGCTAAACGCCTTCTCTGCTAGATTACCTTGGACATCAGGTCTGCTTTACTAGTTCCCAGTTCTTTTGAAGTCGCCTGTAAACATCTCAGTCCTGCAAATCTTCGTCTCTTTAAGAAGGCTGAAAATAGAGTGGGTGTGTTGTAGGTAGTGTCAATGAACTAGCAATTTAAAGGAATTCATATTGATACAGTGCATTCTCTAAGTTAAAGAAAGAGCATAAATCATAACGTACTGTGTTATAATAGGGTAAATACATCAATGCCTCAAACGTGCTGTTTGCAAATTGTCAAGTATTACAGCTGGAATAAGAGTATCACTGTGTACATTTCTATTTTTACAATGAAAGAGAATGGAAATTTTCCCCTCGGTGCTACTGCTCACATTACAGTATATAACCACTTTTAGAACAAGGAATCCATGTTTTCTGGTACGCGTGCGACCTCTGACTAAGTCACTTAAATCTTTCGTATCTCCTAGTCTCCCTATGTGTAATATAGGATGATAAGGCCGTCTTCCTTAGGTCTGCGGGTTTCATTAACGTACAGCATTACTTTGCAAAGCGCGTGGTGTTGATCGTTGTTTACTGATGCAATGTTAGATTAAAAACTCGACGCCAGAACAACAGAAGCTGGCCTGCTGCCTTGCTTGGACTCCAAGGGCCACCTCCAACTATTACGTAACTGATAGCTCTCCTCATTTTCCACTCACCGCAATCTGTGTATATTATATTTGAAAGTAATAATGTGAGCATATGTGTTAAACTCCAGACACAGCATGGAAGTCTGCGCTGTTCCGAGGGGATTAGGTGAGCAATTATGTAGACTGAAGATAATCTAAGTGAAGGGCTAAATACAGACCGTAGAAAATACCTTGCCTCAAGTCAAACTGACAGTTGCATTCAGGGAAAATCTTGTCAAAGACAAAACATGAGTTTTAAGAAATCTGCATGCAAAGAAGTGCTCCGAGGCACGTGCCTCCTTTGTGGCGGGCGCGTTACCGTGCGATAGCCCTCTGCGTTTCGGTGCTTCTCCGATCGTCTCCCCGCTTACGTCAGCGCTGCCGATCCATCACTGGTTAACAGGCCTCTTGCTCCTGGTCGGAAAGTTAATCATGTGCAGAACTGTATCCCATCTTAATAACTCGGGGCCATGTTCATGCCGGTTACTGTCCGATACCCAGCTGAGGCAACGTGATGATCATGCTACTGAGGTTCGAAGAGGTGAATGGTTCAGGCTGCCACTGTCCAGGGCTCTTCAATGGGTGGGAATAACCACATCTGGATGGGAAGCGGCCAGCGCTGCCAAAGTAAAAGGCTAGGAAGCTCCAGAAGGGGTTGGGACATGGGAGAGCTCCTTGCCCCCTGCTGCCGTAAGGCATGGCTCATTATCAGCGCTCTCAGGGGTTTATTCGGGATGCCAGAGGATACACTTTATTTGCATAGATTGGTCAGGAGGAATTAAAACAGTTTGTCTCAGTCTTTAAATGGGTCCCCCTAAACATTTCCCATTATTTACCACACAGAGTATTTTTGTAAGTCATATGAATCCCTAATTCTTTTTGTGGGTATTCATCTCAAAGAGGTTTTCAAGTATTTGAATAAATCGCCATAAATAAACCAATTTATCTAGCGAGTGAATTCTTGCTCTAGGTAGCTGGTTAAGTGGCCTTTCGTGTATTTAGAAGCAGTGAATCACCCCGCTCCTCCTATTATCTCTGTGAATAATGCAAAGTTTGTAACTCTCCAACAGAAATACACCTACTCCTACCTGGAAGAAGCAATACCTCCGAGGAGAGGGAAGGACCTCTTCCTGCGCCTTTCTTTTTCGCTCTCCTCTCTCTTTTCAGGAGCCTGAGCGAGCGGCTGTGTTCTGGAGTAAACTTTCCTCCCACCATCGCTGCTGCAGCCACACAAACATCTGCTAATGCTCTTTACAAAAGATGATTTCTATTTCTAGCCTGACTAGCAGTCCTGGGAATTAAAGTGCAACCTCTTTGCTGTCAGGCTAGTTGCTGGTGTGCGCAGCAGTGTATAATTCAGCAGGCCTTCCTGACAGGGGGAAGGGAGCTGCCACTCCGCCAAAAAGGGTGGATTTTTGTCAGCTGCTTAAAGGAATAATGTAGCAATTCCTCCCCGTGCAAAGCAGAGGCTCTAGCTGTGTTCGTGACTCAGTAGGTGGCACTCTGTTCCTTGAGTCAGCCCTGAGCCAGCGCGCCGGCCTGGCCTTGGGTAGAGCAATTGGATTTGTGTTTGGTTTTGGTCTTAGCAAGATATGTTCATTAAAGAGCTGTTCTTGTAAGGTTAGGAAGGTTAGCCATGGTGTCTGAGCTAAATTCCACTGCTGGTGAGAATATCCTGGCTCCCGGACATTTTCAGTTAGATGCATTTTTATTTTTGCTTCCTTTCTGTGCACTGTCAGGCAGCTCCTCACTTTAATCCAGAGTTGGCTGCCTTTCAGCAAAAGCTGAAAACATCCGAAAGCTTTGTTAATTTAGAGGTGAGATTGCTCAAGTCTGTTTTCTCTTGACAGTGCAAACACTACCAAGCAAGAAGAACAGAAGTTAAGGCCACAAATGTGCCCCGCTCCAGGACAGTCTTTGAATGCTAGACTGACACAGTAATGCCAGCCAGCCTAACCTCTGCGATTCATTATTTTCAGTCCAGCAATCACTACGCTTCCTGAGCTCATGCACTGTAAATGGTTACACTGCATCAAGGTTTGGGAAAAGCAAGGTTTATTTAATAAATAAAAGACATCTGAAAGCAATATTCCTAGCCTGCTGTTACATTATGCATTAGACAGAACAGAAAGCTGATCTAACTTTCTGGTCAAAACCCACAGACTGATACCTATGAAGTGTTCATACTATCAAATCAACTTTATGTTATCAAATATGTTTAAAGAACATTTATCCATGAAGTGTCTATGCCTACACTAACTCGCATTCTGTTATAACTAAACAATGTGTTAGGAATTAACAGCTCAGAGGTAGAGGTGCACGTTACCATGTGATTTTTGGCTGTACAAAGTGTGCATAGAGTGAGAATGTAGTATTAAAACAAGAATGTTAGAACAAGGCGTCTGGTTTATATAGTGCTGGCTGTTCCCTGTGCTGTGAGCTGCTCAGTCTCACTAAGTCGACTATAATAAAACAGTACATTCATACTTATTAATTTTTATGTAGGTTTGAAAACAGGAAGAGAAGTGTGAGAAGCAAGACGGAGTCAGAGGGAGATGTCCATGAGACAAGTCTCTGTTAGACTCTCGTTCAAGCCATATGACAAGTTGCAGATCTGCTCGGACTCGAGGATCAAGCTCAGATCCTAACCTTTATTTTGCCTCAGACTTAGGTGGGCAGATCCCATTCTCTCAACTTTGCCATGTGGCTTCTCTAGCTGTAGGACAGGGATAATAACTCCATCTGCCTCTCTTGGGTGCTGTGGAGCTGGTTTCATCACTGTCAGCTCTGTGGAATCCCTGGGTGAAAGGAACAACAGAAATACAGAAAACATGGGTTATTAATAGCTGGTGCTTGCCCTTACATACATCACATGCACTGTTACTCATTCTGGCCAATAATTTACAGGGAGTGAAAAGATGTTCCTCAGTGTAAATACAAAATGACACATGGATGGTATTAGACCTCTGAGGTGTTGCGGTCCCTGAGAGTCTAAATTCAGTCTAAATTCAGTGATGCCACACTGAGCAGATCGTACTTAACCTGTGAATAAAATTAAAATGTGCAGGAGCTGTGGAATCCTAATAGTTAAATTTTGGCTTCTAGGAAGTTTACATTTCAAAGACAGCTGGATTTGCTATGCTGGAATAGTGTGTAGACCAAATTCTTGTTGATTTTCAGCTTTTTCTACTTCTTTTCTAGAGTCTGAAGGTTATCTCCTCCCTGTCACTTTGGATACCCTTTTATTAGCAGTCAGAGCATTGGATACAAAGGTTTATCATCTATGTTTTGTAAGTGATAGCTTTTAAATATCAAAAGCAAAGGAAGTCTGTGACAATATTCTTGAGTCACTAGTACACACCTGAGGAGAACTCACACATGTAAATGAACTTTAGCACCTCATCTCTGCTTGTCCCCATTGCAAACCTTGACTCTCTGTGAACAGCTCAGCAGTAGAACTGGAAGCTGCAGATTGGGACTGGAAAGCATGTGTGAAATGAGTCTGAGGATCCCAAAGTCAGAATAGCAAGAAATGCTGTAGATCAGGATGCAGGACAGCTGCCCGTGGCCTGACTAAGCGTGACTGTGATGCCTGGGGCAGCAGGGAGTGCTGCAATCAGGCGGGAAGCGTTCCACAAGGCTTGTGTGGGGAAACCCTCTCGCCTGAACTGTGAGCAGTCCGTGCCAGCGTTGCCACTGTCCCCAGTTGCCGCTGACCACTGAAATTGCCAGCTCACGCAGAAATAAGGGGCAAAACTCCAATGATGGCTGAAGAAAGCCATTTACCTTTACATCTTTGCATGTCTGGCCAGGTCTGTCTCATGCCATCCACTTGAAACTTGGGGAAAAAAATTTTCTTGTGCATATCTGCTTTTGCATCCCAACGGGGAAATTAAAGGTGGCTGGGAAGTTATTTATTTTTGGTAATAATATACACACTGCTTCCAGACTTCCTGCTGTTGTGCGATTAGCTAGATTAATTGACTAGGAAAGCTGCAGCGTCATCTCAGGCCCTTAATAAGGAAGACCACAGCTTAGATTTGTATTTATTACTGTATGACATATTACTGTCTGACATGGCCCTGCTCTTAGAAACACATGGACCTATCTCATTGCTGGGTGTCTACCAGCATCTACTTCACTTTTATATTAGGTGAAGGATTGCATGGTATCTTGCCTGCAGGGGCATGACACCTTGAAAGCAAGACAGAGGTAGTTGATGACATTTTTAGAAACGTTGTTAGTGCCTAAGTTTGCTCATATTAAAGTCAGTTGCCATCAGCCTCTGCTGAATATTTCTGAAAACTGTAGGTGTGCTGGTTTGTGACCTTGTCTGTACATGTGTAATAGTTGGAATCTTAAATATGCTTTATAGGTCCTTTGAAGTGTTATATTCTTATCAGGGAGAGATAATCTATGCAGAGAAGGCTTTTGAGGCATATTCTGCCCTTTTTATTTTGCTTTTATGAGTTTAACGAACTTAAGATGAGAGACCAGATCCTTATTTGGCCTGAATGGTTGTCATGCCATAGACCTCACTAAAGCAACGTTGCTCTGCGGGTGCTCAGAGTCTGGTCCAAGGCATGGGCTTAAGCTGAACAATTCTTACCAAATCTAGATTTTGAGGATCTCCTTTTCTCCTAGAACATTTTAATGTTTGGACTGTAATATATTAGATAGATAAGCAAGCAGCACGTGGATGTTCTCCTTCTGCAGACCCCATAGTTTCCTTTATTACGTTGTGGTGAATCCAGAATGACTCTGTTGAATTCACTGGTAGTGAGGTGATCTGGTTTAAAGGAGGGCACAGTTCTCTCCCTTGTGTTTGAGTCCTTTAGTACCGTTAACTTGCTGTCGCCTTTTTTCATGCTCTGTGGAAGTAGGCTTATTTGGTACTCACGAGAGTAATAATAATATAAACACCCTGCCAGGTTGTATGACTGACTGGAGCCACTGCAGTTTTCTGAATGTCGCATCTTAAGGAACCAAACACAATAATCAGTTTGCTCTTCACTTTGTTCATTTACTGTGACAAGTGCGCCTTAATTTAAATTATTTATGATACCTCACAGTGTAATAGTAACTGCCCTGTAGTATACAAGGTAGAACTGATGAAATCTTGGTAATATGAAGCCACAGTACATTGGCATCTCTACCCGTGAAACATCTGGAGGGGATTGGAGCACCACTATGTTGGGCAATGGGGCTTCTTTGTGAAACTCCTCAACAAAGTATGAGACCCAGAAAAATTTTCAGTTCTCACTCTGGGTGAGTTGCAGCAACATCACGTGATTGTGTATCTTGTACACTAAGACCTGGGAAAAATCTTAAAAATAAATAAATAAATAAGAGACTATACACAGACTGTGTGTCCCTTCAAAAATCAAAATGAATGTAGTTGTAAGGGCCACAGAATAATATTGACTTGCCACTAAAGAGAAGATAAGCCTCTTGGAGACTGTTTTTTCATGGCACAGCAGTTAAATATTGTCCATGCTTGCTTTTAATATGAAATATGTACAGGTGCATGACTCTGAGCTTTACTGATCATTTCTGTATGACATGGAAGTCTACAGAGTGATGACTAAACTCCTAAAGTCCAAGTTCAGCATAAGCTTGGCTCAGCAAGAAACCTACACCGAACGCTCTGGATCCTGGCAGGATCTGCAGTTGCATCCTGATCCCAATGCTGTCAGTATTCTGAAGAAGAATCAGACAGTAGGAGCAAGCCTGATGATGTTAACCCCAAGTGGTTATATTGGCATGCCAACTTTGTGCCCTTCCAAATCCTCGTTCTCTCTCTCTTTTCATAATACTCGCTGTGGTAACTGTGTGGTCCTTATCATATGTATAAATACTTCTGTCTCTCCTTGGGTTGCCCTGAAGTCCCAGTCAGAGTTTTGAAGTGAATATGTCCAGCCCTGTACCCGATTCTTCTCTGTACCCTCTGAGCCAGAATATGAGTGTCCCTATGATATTAAGCACTTAATTACATTAGCAGCTTGTACACTGGGAATACATCTGGCAGACTAGCAAAGCCTAGGAAATGAGTGACACTAGAGATGTATAAAGCAGATCAGTTCTGTTGACCTGGGCTCCCTGTTCTCCAACTCTATGGCTGATCTCACGTGTCTCTGTCTTGCTGTCCAGGTTTTACTGGGATTTGACCATGCTGCTCCTGATGGTAGGGAACCTGATCATCATACCTGTGGGCATCACATTCTTCAAGGACGAAAACACTACACCATGGATTGTCTTCAATGTGGTCTCGGACACGTTCTTCCTCATCGACCTTGTCCTCAACTTCCGAACAGGCATTGTGGTGGAGGACAACACAGAGATCATCCTTGACCCACAGAGGATCAAGATGAAATACCTGAAGAGCTGGTTTGTGGTGGATTTTATCTCCTCCATCCCTGTGGACTACATCTTCCTGATTGTTGAAACTCGCATTGATTCTGAGGTGTACAAGACAGCCCGGGCACTGCGCATCGTGCGCTTCACTAAGATCCTCAGCCTCCTGCGGCTTCTGCGGCTCTCCCGGCTCATCCGCTATATTCACCAGTGGGAGGAGGTGAGCAGAGGCTGTGGTGCACATGCATCCTTAATCTCTTCTCCACTTACCCTACTGTTACACAAAGGCGCTTTCACTGAATGCCCATTCTCCTACTTTATCGCAGTGTAAATGCTAAAGAAACACATCTTGAGTGTAACACTTTGCTTTTAGCCGGTTCCCAAAGGGGCCTTCAGTGTATTGTTACTTAGTCACTTGAGACTGTACTGTCATCTCCTTCAGGGTCATTGTACAATCCAGGGTGATGATGCATGGTCTGAGAGGTGAGTAAGTACAGCTGGTTCCCCTGAAGGATGTGTGAAGTTGTAGAGCTGTAGAGTTGTAGAGTTGTGAGGGAAGAAGTTAGGCAGACAGCTTGGTCTTGCCCTCCCAGACACCAGAAGGGTCTAGAGACAGCACAGAGGAGGGGTCTCAAGGCAGCTGATTTGCAGGAACCTGTGGTATTTGTTTACCCATGCAACTTCCTCTGCTACATGCTCGTCTCTTGAAGAAATGGCTTGGTGATGTATTTATAACCTTCTCACTTTCTAAATTCTCTGACACCACATTAATGGGAAGAGGAAGGAAAAGGCAATCTGCAGACAAATAGGGTCTGCTTAAAGGCAGAGCAACGTGGTGTAAAGCAAGAGCACCCACGACCCCTGGGCCCTGGGCTAGTCCCAGGGAGGTTCTTACAATCTTACAAACAGCTTGAGAATGAGTTACTTTTTCCCGTCTTAGTGCTCTCCAAAGCAGAGAGAGAGTTTTCTGCAGCTTTCTTCATGTCAGGAGCATGTTTTCAGGACAAGAAAAGCTGGTCAAGGCAGTTTCATCTTCTTCCCCAATCCTTCTCCTCTGCTTTGGAGCTCAGCCTAATGCAGAGCATGATCTAATGCCAAGTGTGCTCCTGGGAATGTTAAGGGAGAGCAGCCATGCAAGTCATGGATATATCACACCAAGCTGCCAGAGGACTAATTCACGATAGAGTAGAACTGTTTCTTCCTCATAGTATCATGGACTAAGAGGGAGAGCACTGGCACATACTTCACAAATTCCAGGCTTCATCTCTGTGTTATTACAAATTGTGAATGTTTCACTTAAGAGCAGTGCACAATGCCTTGCTAAAGCTTGGGGCCTCGTTGTACAAGGTGCTGTACAGGCGCAGAGGGAGAGACAGCTACAGCCCAGAAGAATACACTACCAGGTTAATTGCTTCATAGAAGAGACAGGCAGGAAGTGCATAGAGAGGTGGAGAGACATAAGGTGGAAGTGTCTTTCCCAGTGTGACTCAGTAAGTCAGACACTGAGCTGAGCAATGAAATATCTCCAGGTCTATTGTGTTGTCCCTTGGTTGCTTTGCTTCTCCGTTGCCTAATAGGAGAATGCTCAGGAAAGGGGAGTCGGTGGCTTAGGCCATTGTTAAACTAGCTTCTTCATACTGGTGTACGTGTAGCCGTGACAGGGCAGAGCTCGGCACTCACCCCTCTCAGCTCCTTGACTTCCTTCCCATAAGGTGGTTGAAGAGCAGGTAAGTACATTTGCTTTGATCGTAATGAATTTGTTTTACAAAATCATCAAATGAAGGCAAATCAGCACCCTTTCCCTGTCTTGCTTCCCATACAGTTTCACTGAGCAGCCATTTCTGATTTCAGTCTCGTAGTCCAGCGAGGTGGGGCATCGTGCCCTTTTGCTGGCTGTTGTGGGTACCAGGGGACCGTGGAGCCAGACGCTCTCCGGATGCCCCCTGAAGAAGAGGCTGCCTGGAGTGATGCAGTGCTGCAAGTGGAATGGACAGATGGTGTTGAATTGCAGTTGGAGACTGCAATGCAGACTCTGTTATGCATTGCAGAGCCCAGCAGAGCACACTTGATGATAGCCTTTTTTTCAAACAGGGCTTGACCCAAGTAGCGGTTTCCCAGAGAGCATATGATACTAGGAAGTTTTTCCCCTTCAGGAGGTAAGCAGGGAGAAGGGGCAATCCCTTGTCACCGGTGCAGCGCATGCTACAAAGCAACGAGCAGGCAGGGAGAGACGTGCTTCATCTTTGTATGGGAATAATCTGTGGTGCTCTGTGGAATCACACTGATTGATAGTTCTCTCTTCCTCTTCCTCTGAAGTGCCTACAGATGATCCGTCTCTGAAAGTTCACATTCGGCTTTTTCCTCACTGCACAGAGTAGTGGCACAAATCACTGTGATGATTTGGAAGTGTTAATTCCTGCACGATGGAGCAGTGTTGGCCTAGGCTTGTTCTGGGTGTATACAAAGGGCAGATTGGTGGGCAGAGTTAAAGAAAGAGGACTGTTGGGAGAAGATGTTGCTGAAGAGAGACTTTTATACCTTCTCCTTTGCTCCCCCACTGTATGTCTCATCTGCTAGGTAGTATCGTTCCCTCTCAGGACCTTCACATGTGAGCAGATGAACTAAAAAAGACATTTGAGTAGGGCAGGCTGGCCTACTGGAGAAGAGTATGTGTAGAAACAGTAAGAGCGGGTGTAGCGTGGGCTGAGGCAGAGTTAATACAGGTGGATGGACTAGTCAGAGAGGGGGAGTTCTGCACTGTGGCTGGAGAGAGCATCCCAGCTCACCCGTACTGAGCCTATGCAGTGACTTTTGATGAAGCAGTCACTGCTGCCAAGGAAAACTTCGCTCCCTGCTTGCAACTGCTGCTGAGACTCTGGGTCCTGTATGAGGAGGAGAGGGGGATCCAACCTACGCAGAGATGTCCAGCTGTCTCCTTGCTCTCTGCCTCCTGTATGAACATTTCATCTACTCATTAGTGTCACTCTGAGTGAGTGCAGGGATAAGTGGTCACTTCCTGAGTTCACAGTGAGCCTCTCTGTTCCTTCCTCTGCAATTGTCCAGGCTCTGCATGAATTTATCACTCACCCTGCAGTGAACAGAGAGCAGCCTTCTCTAAGGCTGCAGTGCTGTAAAACAGCCAGCCGCTCATCAGTTCCAGATCAATGCTGGTCATGAGTCTGTGGGCTCAGGAGCCAGTGGTCTGAGTGCCTGCACCATTCTGGCTCAGCAGCAGGCTACTCTGACATCCTTCCCTAGATCTGAAACAAGTGCTCTGGGGTCTACAGCTGGGCAAACACCCTAAAGAAGAAGGAAAAAAAAGAAAATCCAGCGTGCTAACATTCACTGGAGTATGAAAATAAGCTTAATTCCAAATGTGGCAGTTTCATTTGCCTTATCCATTTTGCATGAGTGGTCGCACAAACGAATTTACCAGTAGGGCAGAATATAAACAGAATCTTTCCGAAGTGTCTGTCCATATCTACCCTGCAGTAGGAAGCTTGCTTGCAATGTAGGAAAGTGTATTAGCTTTGACTTGAGCCTAGCTTGCTTCAATATCATTTTATAAGCTTCAGTGTCTACTAGTTACCAAATGCATAACCAGAGATCCAGAAGGGCTGGCACAGACTGTGCGAAAGCCCCTTCTTGAGCTGTACTGCGAAGGCTGGCACAAATACAGGTGATCGAGCCATGTCTTGGTCACACGTCTCACTGCTATATAGGAGTAGTCCAGAAATGGCCAGACTCGAGATTACAAGCACCTTTTATGTGGCTTCTCTGCTTTCTCACAAATCTGGCAAAGTGGCTTTGCTGGAACAGGGTTTACTGAAAAATCTGGGTTCCTGAATAGGGCAGCAAAAGGCCAGAAGAAACTGGAGACGACGTGTTCTGATTGCCAAGAGAAGCAAGCGCGTGCCCAGCCCAACCCCATTGCACATGGGCAGACATGGTGGCACCCCAGGCAAGCTCTTGTCATCTCAACCTTTGAGCCGTTCCCACAGCTCTTCAGGGCGTTGGGGCAGGTCGGTGGTTCCTGACCCTGTGAAAATGGGGGGACGTGTAGCTCACAGAGTCGGGGAGCTGGGCCTCCGCGATGTCGTCTCTGAGAAAATGTTCAGAGAAAGCAGACCAAACGTGTACATCCTACAAACCTTATCTCAAGGTCAGCCAGCAGAAATAATAAAAGCAGAATAATACCGTGTAGCCCATATATCCAATCAAAATGAATCAATGTAGCTCAGATTGCGAGTGTTGAGCAAAAAATTCCCTTTAGGTTTTCATAGGCAAAATCGATTGAAAAAAATGTTTTCTAAGACCAATCTGCTGAGCTTTCCCTATTTTTTGTGCAGCATCTATCCCAGCGTTTGGTGCCAGAATGCGGTAACCTGTATTTAAGATCAAACTATTGTGACTTGCAGTCAAGGAAGATTTATTAGGACAGCAGTAAAATCCTACCCCTATAAATCTGTTTCCAAACAGCAAATGGACTAAGCTAACCAAAATATTTTGATTTCAATTTCCCTCTGTATATGTGAGGGAATATGGGGGTAAGGAAAGGAATTAACTGGTTTACTGGTTTTGATATTTATCACATTGATAAATGATTACCCCAAGTGAGGGATGTTTTCAGTTTTTTGTTGGAAAAAAAGTTAAATTTTTTAATTCTGGCAACTGAAACCTGAAGGAAAGGACAATTTGGCAATTTTCAGGGTACTGCTTAAATGGAAACTTGAAAAGCCTCCTGAATGCTGTCCTTTTCTCCCTTTGAGCTTGCATATTCCACAGAAATTTTAGAATGAGGGAAGTGCACCTTCTCAGGGTCTGTTACTGGCCATAGGTTACGTCATCTGAAAGATGGCATCACTTTTAAGAAGATGCAGAGATATTCAGAAAACTTGATTCCAAGGGTAGAGGGCTTATGTAAAAGGACTAGGAGAGAGCTTCCAAAGACTGTAAGAATACAGCTCCCAATCGATTTTCATTTAGATTTGAACAGCTAATTCCCTTCGGTTCTTCTGACCTATTTGTAGCCTTCCTTAAATTAAAGCGGCTAGTGGCTGGGGGATGTAATTTTAGGCTGAACACTTAACTGGCTCCTGAGAGGGGAGAAGCTAGGCGAAATTATTGCAGCCAAGTAGCACAGCAGGGTCCCGTACCACAAGGAGTTCAAAACGCCTCGATGTGATTTGCGACGCTGTCGTGGTACACGGCAGGGCAGACCCATAAGAGTAAGCCGTGAAAACCTTTGGCCGCTCCTGAGTAAGACCTGATTCAACAAACATTGGGAATGTGGCATGAGTTTCTTGCTAAATTTGCATTGCCTCATCTCCGAAGGCAGCATTATCAAGCATTTGTCTTTAATGTCATTATAGCAGCTTATTATAACCATAATGCAAGTTACAGTAATTGCAATCTCAGTGCACGAAGTGACCCAGAACTCGAGCATCTTTTCCTTTCAGAGAAAATCCCAGCTGCCCTGTAGCTTTTGGCAAAAAACTCTTGATGTGTTGGAAGAAGGTGGTTCAAGATTTTACTACAGCCTTTTAGATTAAACTGTTTTCACTCATGGAGCAAAATATCCTTGCAGAGGCAGGACAGGCAAAAGGAAGGAAAGAGATGTTCTCCATTCAAATACAAACATTACAGTTTCTCTCCCGTGGCCACGGGATCCAACCCCTGCCACCTTTCAGGAGGGAGAGACCAGACAAGGATTTTTGATGGAGTTTGTCTTCAGCAGGAAGTTCTGCTGCTGTAGTGCAAATTAAGCTTTCCACCTGGGCCGTGAGAATACACAGTTTCAAAGAGAATATCATAAAAAAAGGGTTATAATGAATTATAAGGAGCAAGGCAAATATTTGAATAGCTGCGCAGCTACAAATGACACAGAGGTTGGCATAAAAAGGAAAAAGCTAGGGTTTTTTACAGTCACCTTCTGGCAACGCTTAATGCGTCTGCTGTCAACAAGATGGTATGATACAGGGAATAGCTGGCTCGAGGGGCTGGCACGAGGGCACGGAGCCATTTGTCTCCAGGTCAGTAGTTCAGATCCAGCTTGGTAGCGAGTGGAAATCATTTGCCGTCTCATGGCTTTTTTGTCTCTGATCTGCTCTTAGGAGGCAGGTGCACGTGTGACAAAGTCGTCCCTGTGGCCGGTCCCGACAAGCCTCAGGCTCCCTTTAGCGGCAGTGACGGGGTTCAAATTCCCCCTCGCATTTGAAGAGAGCTCCCCACCGGTCAGGGTGTAAGGAGTGCTAAGAAGAGGGTCTTGCCTGCACCACCTCGTGTTCTCGGTGTCACAAGGGCTGTCAGTCCGGGCTTTTCCGCGAGCCCGAAATTCTCGAGGCTTTCAAAAGAGAGAGGCTGATCTCCTGCTGGCCTCTAATCACTGGGATAGCTAGTTGCTGCTCCAGCCTTTCATTTTGCTCTTCCCTCAGACTCCTCCTAGACTGCTCCTTCCATCCCTTCACTGGACACTGCGCTCAGGCCGCCTTTCTCTTGGAGAGCTCACGTCTGCGCCTTTCTCTGCCAGCACCAGCTGCCCGCGGCTCAAAGCCCCTGTCTTGCCAGCTGCCGGGCGTTTTTCTCCAGGCCATTGTATTTGGAGGGGGGGCTCTGGCAGACTTCATCACTGCTGCTGCGGCACAGTAGCACAGGGTCTTCAAAGGCGAAGTGCTGAAGCCTGGCATGAGGAGACTGCTCCTGCAGAGTCGTTTTTTAAGGTTTAACACTGTGGAGACCTCATACTTTATTGATGGGACATTCTGCAGCTGCAGTGCCCAGTTTCCTTAGATGTGTGGGAACAAATGGGATTCAGGCCTGAACAGGGCTGTGCCACAAAGAAAAAGCCCTGTGAAGGCCAATTTGTGAGGACCGTACCCTTGGTGGAGCTGGAACTGAGCACCTCAAGCTGTGTACGTGCCCCAGCCAGCCTGCACACACCTCCGCATAGCCAGGCCCGAGTCTTTGGTTGCTAAATTGTGTGGTGTATCCATGATGCACATATATATAGTGCTGACACAGCTTTGGAAGCCATTCAGCAAGGGAGATTCCTGTTACCATTTGGGGTGCTGATCCAATGCCAGATCTGTGTTGTTGTCTCTCAGCAGCATGGGAATCATGTTCTGCCAGACTTGCCCAATACATTAAGGCCAGCGTGTCTAGCATGAATGGTAGCAACTTAATTGCTTCTCTCTCTGAAGCTTTTTTCAGGAAGGCACTATTGATTGCATCCATATCAAGTGAAAAACTTCAATGAGGTAACTGAAGAGAGCAGCATTTCCTCACCTCACTTTTATTATTTAGCAAGACAGGGTTGGAGAGGAACGTGCCAAATCCGTAAGTTATGTGAATGAAGCAGGAACTTGGCCCAGTTAAGGCCATGAAAAAAACCTGGAGTGGGTTAGTGGGGAAGGAAGAAGAGGGGATTTGGGAGTGTAAGAAGGAGCATCGCTGGATGGAATTCCTTTTTGCCAAGAGACACTGAAGTCTGTTACTTCATCACCCCATAGAGCATCCTCGTGTGCTCTGAATCAGTCACTGGGCAAGAGAAAGTGCCTGCTGGGGACCTGAACAGCTGGTGCTGCTGGGGTTGAGTTTGCACTGACTTCTGCTCTCCACAGTCTGGGTGTCTAGACTCAGGGTGAATGGGAGAGCAAAGCTCAGTTAATGGGGAGAGAAAAATACCCAAATCACTGGGATAGTTAAGGCTTTAGGTTCAGGAGAAGAGTCTGTCTCTGAGCAGCTCCTTAGATAGGTGTGCGGTCTCTGCTTTCTGGTTTGCTTTGCTTGTCTCCCTGCCGAAGCTGGTGGGCACTCTGAGGCATTGGCTGGACACCACGGAAATCCACAGTAGCCGGTACACACCTGGTCCATTTTCTCCTAGTAAGTGGATGGGGCCAGGGGGAGAGAACAAATTATCAACACATCTCCCTGTCTGCAGACCCTTGCTGCATCCTGAGGCAAGTGCTGTAGTGTTGCAGAGCTCTAGGCAGCGGAGACTCCCAAGTCGATCTCCCTGGAACAGGGAACGCTGTGTGCAGAGCTGAGGCTCCAGCACCATCGCTAGGTAATGCCGTGGCTCAAAAGATACATGCCTACTGCCACGCAAACAAGATTGCTGAAGGCAAGCTCTGGCCTTTCTAGGGTGCTGTGCGTTGAGGGAGCGGGACGGAGCGATGTCGGGTAGGCAGAAAGGCCAGGAGTCGTGCTGCCTGCGGGACTGGATGACCGCTCAGCTGGCTGGGGGAAGAATCAATGCTCTTCCACAGTGCGTCAAAACCCGGGGCCAAGCTTTGGCCCTGAGCAATTCTCACCTCTACTCTAGAGAAAAAGTAGCTGGCCACAATAGAAGACTCTCTGCAACACACTGCGTCTGAGGAACCAGAGCTGGAACCCCCCCTGCCCTGAGTATGTGTTTTCACCCTCTTTTCTTCTTGGCAGAAACATGCTAATGCAATGCAAAGCTGCCTTACTTTCCCCACTAGTTTGAGGTAAAATGAGGAAAAAGTCTTTCTGGGGAAGGACAGGCTTCACTCCTGAGCCAGACACAGAGAAGTGCGAAGGTTTGATGGGCAAGAGCCTTATTGATGAAGTTATTTTCTGAGCACCGCTGTGAAAAGAGCTGTTTCGAAGACAGTTTCAGGACATGCAATTATCCAGTTTGCCAGCTTAATGCAGTCAACTTAACCTCATTTTTATGAAGCAGAAATCAATGTGGTAACTTTTTCAGAGCTGAGAGATGACATTTTATTCTTGCCTCTCTCATAAGGATGAATATTTCTAAGTTTTCTCTTCTACTTTAACTTCTCCCTCTCCCAGTTTTCATTAAGCAGGAATACCCCACGGGCTAGAGGAAAGGACAAGCCAGTTTCTGCATTCCCAAATTCATATTAGAATGGGAAATGCTTCTGAAATCTCTTTGCAATGCATTTCAAAATTTGCCTTATTGCCTTCTTGGAAAAAGGCTTGAAAGTAGATTTATAACCTCAGTGCAAGAACCTTTTCATTCATTTCCGTCCAGAGTCACTTAACCAGAAAAGAATTCTAATGTGCCATTGATGATACTAATCTTCAGCCCAGTTTTTTGTTCCAAGGAATGCTTGGCCCCTTCCTCTGCCTTTCCAGTGTCTTTCACCTTCTCTACTCCCACCTGGTCAGGGATCTTAGTGGTAATTATTCCTCCCATGTTTTTTCTTCCTTTCCAAAGGAAAAAGTGCTGCAAAACAGCATCTGCCAGAGCTGGAGAAAATCTCTCCAGAAGTTCCTCAATGAGATTCCGCCATAAAATCGGAGGGAGCAGGGGTAATTCCCCTACTTTTGGTGAATGTGCCCTCTCTCAAATACTCCTTCCCCTGACACTTCCTGAGGTGGGTTGCACCATGCGTCTGGTATTTCAGTCTAGTGACACATGCAAAATTCTTTATACAATCTGGACAAAGGAGCAGAAGATAAAACTTTCCAGCGAAAATCTCCCCAGACTTAGTCTGTTGCCACCTTACCAGTACTGATTCTCTTCTGTCCAAGAAAGTATTAGTGTTTTTATTTCTTGATTGTTTCAGGTAAACCTGAGTTTTACCTCCATCCCCCCTACCTCCATCAGTGCCCCAGGACCGTGAGTTTTGTGTCACAAAAGCTGACCAAAACATTTCTTTGGGGCCCTTTGTTTCACGCTTTTCGTAGCAGGTTGATGGCACAACCCTCCCAAAGAGGAGAGGAGCCCAAGCCCACTCCGAGGCTCCTTCAGCGAGTCGCAACGTGTGACTCAGCAGTGCTGCCGTCGGATGCACTGCAGCATCGGCGGGATGGATGGTGGCAGCCGGCCACATACTTTGTGCGGTTCTGAGCTGGGTCAGCTGTAGAGGAGCCTGGACCAAGCAAAACTCTCAGTTCTCACATCAGTGGTTCTCTACATAATGAGGTTGGTCAAGGGCAGAATGCAAAGGTGTGTATGTGCATCTGCAGAGGGAAAGGGGAAGGAAGACTAGGGACTTCGGCTTTTAAATCTAAAGGGAAAACTGTTCTTCTGACAGTGTAAAATGGCAAAGCTCTATCTACCTTGGCAGAGCCGTGTAGCAAGTGGTCCCCCACTGAACTGCTGGTGATCGTATCTTTGCCATTTGTTCATCCAGTATTTATGAGGGAGAAAGCCAGAAATCTGGGAGGACCTGATCATGAGAAATATTCTGCCCTTCGTGACAACAGGAAAAACAGGAAAAGATGTGATTTGAAAACAGATCTAAATTCTTCTTCTAGCTTCCTTTTGGGTTTAGGACAAGCCATGTGCCTATAGTGCCTCAATGTTCCTTTCTGTAAAATGATGTAAAATAATGTAGTCACCTCAAAGATGATCTTAAACAGCTGCAGTTTATTCAAGCTTGTGAGGTCCTATTAGGGCTGGGATCTGTCCTGACATAGACCTTGAGCAATCCCATTGAGATACGACTTAAAAATACACTTCTCTGATAAGTACCCTTTGGCAAGCCCTGTCCCCAGCTACTCTGTTCTGGAAACAGAGTCCTAACCAACATGGGACCTGTATATTTTCATATTAGCATACCCCGATGCCTCATGTGGCTGTTCATTATTCAGTGATGTATCTAATATCCTTTCCCTTGACCTGCTGATTTGAGATCACCAAGGCAAGTGCACAGAAGAGGATGGTGTCATGGTCACTTTGTATTTTAGATCTCCAAGGGGCAAGAGAGAAGGAGAAAGTTGGGGAATGTGTTCCTCAAGCTTAGATCCAGCCAAGATAGATCATCAAGAAAGGATGATGCTCTTTGTAATGACATGTAAGTGGATTTGGAGTAGAAGGAGATGGAGGGCTGAGGGGACATCTTGAGGTGAGGAATGAGTCAGGCCAGGTACCAGCCAGGTGCTGAAGATATCTGGGCAGAAACTGGAAAAGAAGTGACTTGGGGAGAGGCTAGTGGAGGAGAGGAGGGCAGTGTCACTGTGGATAGCGAGCTCAGGGAGGGGAAGTCACTCTCCAAAGTGCTGTCCAGTGCCGGGGTGGTGCACAGAGCCTTGCCCCAGGGAGCAGGGTGCAGCCGGGAATCTTTTCTCACTTAGGATTAAGTTAAGTCTGGCTCCACTCTTGGGTGGTGGAGCCTGTGGATGGTGAACTTTGAGAGAACCTCTCTGCGCTGCCAATGACAAGCAATCAAACAAGCAGCGGCAGTGCTTCCTTGTAAACACCAGGAAGAAACTGTGAGGATAATGTCTCTTAAAGCAGCTGACAGGCCTGCTCTTCCTCAGTTCCCTGGAGGGGGTGGAGAGCAGTTAAGACGGAGCAGCTGTGTTTGTTTTTTTTTCATTTATATATTTTTTTTTCACCCAGCAAACTGCCGGGTGTTAATTCCTCTTGATTTGCTGTGTCTCAGTGCAGCCCAGTTTGGAGAGGCTGTCCCTCGAATAGGGTTGATTAGACTCCTCTCCAGTATGTGTCACCCAAACATCCACTAATTCCACTTTATCCCAACAGTGTGCCTGGCTTTTCTGATGCTACAAAGAATTAAGCTGAAATTGTCAATTATATAAACTTAGTGCAGCCAAAGTCCAGAGGCCTCCATCAAGGAGCAGCAGTGATCACCAGAGAAAGGTCCTGAGCAGAGAAGTAAATTCCAGTCCTCTCACCACCACCACCCAAAACCAGTCCCATCTACTGGGCCCAACTCTAATTGGTTTCTGCAGGTAACAAGATATACCTAGGGTAGATGAGACATGTCAGCAGGACCGCGTCACTGAGGAAACACCTCCCTCTCAGTGCTAAAGGAGGGCTACATCCCCCTAAAATTGCCATCCTCGTAAATCTTCCCTGAAAAATATGAGCTGATGCTCAGAGGAATTGTGCCTCCTTTGCGCTGGGAAGTTGCTGTCTCACACCGCAGAGGTCAGAAGAGCCTGGCAGCGGTCCTGACAAATGGCTTGGCTGGCAGGGCACCGTACTCCTTACCTGCGCTCATGTGCCACAGGGATGTCTGAAGAGACAATCTAGACAAAACCTAGCCAACTGCATACCTGTCAAGGACTCCCCGGAGGCTGGGAATATCCCCCGCAGCTGTTCTGGTGGTTTTGTGTAAATATGTTGTAACGCACTGACGAACTGTGCGTATCGCATGAGCCTGGCGCCTCTTCACTCTCCGTATCCCCATCTCCCCTCTGTGCTGGAGCCTCTGTTCGAACTAGCCCAACCATGGGAAATGCAAAGTGGAGCCACAGATGAATCATGGGGAGCTTGTGCCAGCCCTGGGGGGAGGACTTCTCCCTTCAGCTCTCCGCCCTCCAGATCTGAAAGACATGTTTGCATTTGGTCTGGAGCATAAGCCAGACCCAGTCCAGTCATGCAACATAAAAGAAAAATGGAGAAAGGACAGACAGGCTGGGAAGAAAATGGAATGAAGAGTCAATATGTGAAATGAGGCAATAGAAATGAGATGTGAGGAAGACCTGCTGCATCATCTAGTCTGTCCTGGCACAGAATTGACTCTGTGTTTGATCTTCAAGGGCTGTTGTCAGATAGGTTTTAAACGCTTCAGGCAGCAGGACATTGTCACTTTTTCTGGGAGGTTCATCTACAGCATCCTCTAGAATGCTGTGAAGGGGATTGCTTGCTTTCAACTGCACTAGATTCCCTTGCTTAGCTGGGGTATGACTGTGCCCACAGAAGACAAGTGGGCCTGAGAGTGGAAAGCCAGTCTTTGCTGTTGCCAGGAGGAGGAGATTGGTTTCTCCAGCAAGGAAAGTCATTCCAAAGCCAAAGGAAAGGTATCTCTCTCACCCACTATGAGAGAGAGGAATGAATGCGTAGCAATGAGGGTAGAAGATGCTCTTCTGCCTTGCACAATGCTCCCCATGAGTGCACGTGGGGTAGAGGAGGTGCATTTGCTTTAGGGGAACTTGAGGACTCTGTCCTGGAGCTTCTCTCCTGACCTGTAGCAATAATGCTGCTGGAGATACAACCACTTGACAGCTGCTGCTTCTCTTATACAGATTTTTGCCCCTTTCCTTGCCCTCTTCAAGGTCATTTTAACAGCTCGCAGGGAAGGAAGAATGCAGCCCATTTTAGGGAGATGGAAAAAAGCTTTCAGTTTCCACACTGCCTATCTGAGTGCTGGGAATGCAGAAGATGAAGTCTGGAGCCAAACATGTTCCTCTCTGGCCTTTACCCTTTCCCTCCTCCCCACCCTTTCTGAGGCAGAGCATGCCGCAAGCTCCTACCGCAGATGGTTCCTTTAAAAGGAACCTTATCGCAAAGCATTCGCCCCTTATCTGCAGCCCTCAGATGTGGATGTGCTGCACAGAGTGCTGACTGGGGACCGGCGGCAGCTGGCAGCAGCTTTCCTTCTGCTGCTGAAAAAAGAAAGCTCTCCGGACCTCCCCCCCAGCCTGTCTGCATCAGTGCATCCATTAACCAGCCATGCATGATCATGGAAGAGGCATGCCTCCTCCTTTTAAACATTCACCATCACTGCAAAAAGATGCACACACATCTCTGCTAGCTTTTCTCTAGCCTGGATAATGGTAGCACCACAGAGCAGGGATCTTACATGTCAGAGCAGGCTTATAATCTCATTAAATAGCCATGGAGCTCCCTATGGAGGCTCCTACCGCTTCGTCTTCCCTGCTGTGGGCATTCGGGCAGACCTGCTGATGCGGGCTACAAGTGCAACGCATCAAGCTCCGGAGAGTGAGAGCAGGGCTGATGTGTTGGACTGCTCTGCCATTCTCCTGCCTGCTAAATGTTGCCCCAGCTTGAGTGATTACTGGCAGCAGGACGTGCAGCTCACTACCTCTTTCCTTCTAGCTCTTTCCTTCCTAGCTCTGCAGCCCCTGGCCAGCAGCAGCAGATGGGGAAAAGCAGCTTCAGAGCCGGGCCTTTGACCCTGATCAGCTAATGGGGGTGAGGGAAGGGAGGAGAAGAGCCGGTGCTCCAATCAGTCACTTGAGTGAAGCGGTACCTGTTCTGATTAGCTAGCAATTTTTCTGGTCATTTGGAGGAAAGGTTGCCAGGATGTGTTTCCTCCTCCCTGGGGGAGATGTGAGCCATAGGGCACCACCCCAAATTTTCCTATACTGTTTTGGGAGGGGGGAGGAACTATTCTGTGGAGAAACCTTTCAAGTATAAGGGGATGGGAGAGTGTAGTTCACACTGATTGAAGTGGAAAGACCAGGCTAAAAAGGACGGAGTATATTCCATTCCAGACAAGGCAGCTCCTCAGGGTAGGGGCTGTGTATCAGCACCCCACACAGTGGCTTCTGGCTCCCGTCACTTGTTTTCAGATGTTCCAGAGCTTACCATGTCGGACAGCTAACAACCAGCTCTGTATCTCCGGGCTGGCAGTTCAGTGCCCTGCGGACTGCTTTGGGGGGGCTGGGGAGGTGGGAAGGTTGCACCGATGAGCCAGCTTAATTGACAGCTGGCACAGAGAATCTGTGCTGATGGATGGGAGGCAGATGCCAATTCCAGATGCCAGCACTGGTGTCAGAGACGTGCCGGGAGAAAGGGGGACTCTGGGGTAGACTCTGAGAAAGGGGTGAGCTGGGCTAGTGGTGGAGGAACAAGACTGGGACATAGTGATGTGAGGGGGGTTAGTGCATAACTGTGTTTAAAGCTTGGGAAATGTGGCAGGCCAGGTGGCTGGCTGGGAGGCTTGACTGCGAGGGCTGCAGAGTGCTCCAAGTCCTTGGTCGGAGCCCTCCTGGGAGCAGGACAGCAAGCTGTGCATTTTTCTGCTTTCTGCTGGAAAGACCTGGAGCCAGGTGCGAAGAGCTAGCTCCCTGCAGTTGGTAATTACAGGAGAGCAATGTCAGCCAGTTCACAGACTGACCAAGGAGAGATCCTCCTGATTCCTGGAGCGATGGCAGCCAGAGGTCGTCTGTGGTCATCAGTTCTAGCAGAGACATCCCTTCATCTTGGGTACATGGGTGTATGTGTGTGTACAGGGCTGACAACTTTGCAAAGCCCAGCTGGCTTGCTGGAGGGTGACAGGACATACTGGCCAGACACTTGTCTTTGTGGCTGGCGCTGGCTGTCCATGCCTGTCACTGCTGGTCTTCTGTTTCCATCTTCTCTGATGATAAGGATTTGCCAGGTCACCTTGAAAGTGCTGGACTGAAGCGAAGATCTGTTGGGTTGTGTAGATGCAGGTGCAAATAGCACCTGCTCATACAAGCCTCCTGCACCCACATCATCTCTGATTTCAAATGCCCCAGATTGTGTCTTCCTGCATTTCCCATAGCAAGGTAATGCTGCTAAAGAAGCCTTGTGGTCAGTATTTTGCCTTGGTGTTCAATTTAGAGTTGTCCCCCTTTTAGTTGCATCCCAGTACTTTCCACTTCATGCCCCTTCACACCATCCTTAACAATCCTTAACCCTTTCCTCCTCACCTCCCATTTGACATCCGGTAGATCTGAAGAAGAGCCCATTGCCTAAAGCTTGTCCATTCATCTCATCGATGAGATGGGATCCCTAATGAAATCCTGACATTCAGATCATTTCTTGTCTCTGTGGTAGGGAGAGTTCCAAAGTTCAGACTCTAATATCAATCATTTACTAAAAAATTTGGACACAAATCTAATCTTTCCAGAGTCTGAGGTGCCTCAGCTTTTAGGGAGATCCAAACTATTAACTGAGATAGCAGACATCTGTTGTTGACTCCCTTCATTTTCAGCCTTCCCACTGGGTTCTGGATTCCTGTGATTATTTTGTTTACTGCTCTTTGGAGCGTCTGCACCCATCTGCATGCTCCAGAGAAAATTCTCTTGAGGAAGTCACCAGTTTGTAGGTGGTCACGAAGAGGAACTGCAGTGTAATTCCCGTGTGTCACTAGCTGCCCACCATGTGCGCAATATCCTGAAGTGCGATGGTGTTGTGAACCCAAGCTATCCTTGTGAATTTAGTGTAAGGAGGCTAGGCCACCCTTCGCGTAAGGTTTCAGCTGTATCTGACAGAACTGAGAAATTAGAGCCTTATGGTTTTGAATTCGCGCTAAGCGCAAAACTAATGGAGCAAGCTAATATCCGGGTTTTCCCATTCAGGCTTTGAAACCTGAAGAGGTTCAAGTCTTGTCTTTTTGGAGCTTCCAATTCCCCTGGGATGACCGAAGTCTGAGAAGGGGCCAAGACTTTGTCCAAACTTGGGTTTCAAAATGGCACTTTCCTCCCAGCATTTCATGCCCAGAACTCCTTGAATGCAATTTAACTCCCTGTTCACTTTGTGGAGGGGAAAGCACTGTAAACACACAGAAAGGAACTAACAGTATTATTTAAAACAGAGAATCATTTAGTCCTAGTGCTGAAGTTTCCTGAAACGAGTACCTTTTAGCTTGCCTAGGAAGAATGTGCCTACTGCCCTGCTGCTTCTCCTTGCCTGATCCCGTATGTTGCAGCCGCTCCTGGTATCTCCATCCTCTGCCTCTGTCCATTTTTCTGTCCTGATTCATGTTTCCTGCTCTGCCAAAGCTTTACAGGGTCAGGGATGCAGCTTTATTTCTAATCACCACTGACACAGTAATTCTGCCTTAGGTTAGAAGTGCTCATGAAAAAGACACTGGTTACAGTAAACGCAGACCATTGAAGCCCTGCTCTGGTCGCTTCCCTGTCCCCTCTTACAGCATAGCTCTTTCGTGCAGAAACAGAGTCCTGTGTTGCAGTTTTACCACTCTATCAGTGCTCTTTTAGGGGGGAGAAAATGCAATGCAATGTAAGCCTTTCCGGATTCCTGCTGTCAGTTCAGCACGAGGCTGAGTCACTCCTTGAGTGCCAGCTTGTCCGGCGGCTGCCCTGTGTCCATGCAAGCTGCGTTCAGGCACAGGCTACACGTTAGCCGTGCCTCTCCCGAGAGTGAAGGCCTGAGTATTTTCAGCCCTTTTGCACAGCTCCCATTCATACAACCTCAACAGATCAAGCATGAGTGAGGCTGAAGCCCATCCAGGAGCAGATACCCTGAGCCAGCCCTCCTAAATACAGTGTTGATACTTTGAACTGGCGCCTACAGCTACAGCCACCGCTGGGGATGGAAAAATGTGTGTCACAGGGCTCCACATATTAATGCTTGCTTGGAGTCCATTCTCACCTTGCAGTTTAGATATAGCCTATATGTACATAGTCTGTAGCATCTGTAGACATTGCCGGTGTAGACGTAGCTCTTGTAAAACTGAATCGGTGGCAGAGGTAAAGCAGATTGTGCCCTGGACTTAATTTCTCTGAATAAATATTCAGAGGTATTGATGGGGAAGGCTCTGCTGCAGCAGCACGCAGGGAACTGCTAGGGAATTGTAAAGAATGATCAATGCTGTCATTTTTATGTACTTCATTTCCCCTGGTAATTTTTCAGTGCTGCCACCATCACTTCTTCTGCCCATTTCTTCTTACATTGATGGGGGTGAATTTTCCCACTGCTGCACTGGGGGCTTTCACAGCAATGAGGTGTCATTAAATCAGACAAGGCAGGACAAGCTGAAGAAAGATCCAGACTATGAAGGGCAAGGGAGGAGAGGTCGAATGAGTAGGTTATGAAGCGAATTCCCCAAGGACTCAATTTCTTTTAAAACTGAACAAGAAACCATACCGGAGTAAGGAGGAGAGTATGAGCACTAAAGCAGCTCCATTTCTGTTTTACAGTATAGCTTCCTTATAGAGGCTTCTTCTATATAGCTTCTTCCCGTCTGATTCTCTGCTAGAGATGATAAAAAAGTAGAACTGGGGTTGGGGGAGCACAGGGTGGAGAACAGCATTAAAAATTGTATAAATCACCATCATAGGATAACTGGTGATAAAAATATCCCAACTCAGCTACTTCAGCATTGTAGGAGTAAAGGGAATTCAGCAAATCCTGATGGGAACGATTGAGGACAACCTGGAAAAAATCAAAAGTTTGAAATTCTTTCCTTTAAGGGGATGAGCTTAAAGAAAAAAGCTCGTAAGGTAATAAGTGGGCTAGAAAAAGAAGATGAGGGCTATATATTCTTCCTGCCTTATACAATGAGGATATGGAGCAGTCAAAGAAATTGAAAAGGCAGCAAATTCCAAATGAATTTCAGGAAATACTCGTTCTGCCAGCATGTATACAGACACTGGAGCTTCTTCCACAGATAGCAAAATTCAAGGGCAATTTGGGTGTTTATGTGAGTTATGAGAATACCCAGAGTTACAAGGTAGGCAAGTGCTTTGGAAGGTTAAAAAACACTCCCGCTTCCAAGACTAAATCAATCTCTCACTATTATGCATTCAGGTGAAGTCTTCCGAGGAGGTGGGATATCATCTCTCTGCCTGATGTGAGGTTTCCTATGCCTTGTTCTAAACTATCTGATTTTGGTTGCTGCCAAAGAGAGCTTCCCGGAGCAACTGGGATCCACATCTGATGTGATCTGACCTTGTTCTCTTCAAGTGGTTTCGACTGAAGTTAGTGGAGCTCTTCTTCGTGTACGCTGGTGCAAAGGAAGTGAGTCTCACAGGCTGGGCGAGGAGCGAGTTAGGAGAGGATGGTGGGTCACGTTCCTATCAGGACTAGCAGGAAAGTTTGAATGGATGTAGCAGCAAAGCCATACCAGAAGGAAAACAGCAAAAACTGCGCCAAAGAAAAGAGCTGGTTTTCAGTGCTTCTATCGTGTAGTGTGCCTTTTGGAGGGAAATATCAATAAAATGCCTTCTGGTCATGTGATACAACAGCAAGAAAAACTTCCATTAGGATTTTAACATTTATGGGAGGGTCTTGCAGTGCCACGGGGGTATCTGGGTCATCCAGCACTGACGGATGAGGACCTGGTATCTAACACCTGTTCCTTTTCAGGGTAAAAAGCGTGGGGAGCAAGGGCAAAAAACCCACCTGTGAACGGGTGTGGCCTTTTAAAAGTGTTTGCTGGTATCTTTTTCCCTTTGATCAGTCGGCTGATGTAGGTTCACTGCAAAGCAAGGGTGTCAAGGCTTCGAGGGTCATGTCTAGGACGGAAACGCCCTGTAACGTGAGCACGAAGAGGGCGTTATCAGCTCGATGACCTGCCTCTGGACCTCCGCCTCTGAGGCACAGCTGGAGGCAGGGGGGCAGCAGCAGTTTTTTAGAACACCCTGGTATTTTGCTTAAATCTACCACATCCCTATCAAACCATTATTATTATTATTATTATTATTATTATTATTATTATTATTATTATTATTATATCCCTAAAAGACCTGTGCAAATCTCTGTCTGCTCCCTGGCTACCGCTCTGGGTATTTTCGCCTCGATAACCTGCCATCAGGCAGCATTTCCTGCTGGAATTCTAATTAAAATGGCAGCCTTGAGGGACTGTGTTCCTGCCCAGCATATATTAACGGCGGTTTAGGAACATTTTAGGTAGCATTTAAATACTGCTTTTAAACATCTTTGTTCCGATTTAGTTCATTTTTCTATAATCTTTCATGGCATCTGTATTCAACCACAGCAGGAATTAAGCTGTCATGTTTTCAGAAATACAACCTAGTGCTTACTGGTTAAAGAGAAATGAAGCTCCACTTCCCCCCTCCCCAAATCCTTGAATGCAACCAAAAAGGAGCCCAGCCGCTTGCCCCTGCCATTCCCTCGCCTCCCTGGGCAGCGCGGGCTGCGTGCGCACGCGGGTGATGGCCGTCGTTCCTCCGACAGCTCCTCGTCCTCCAGCTTCTCTGTGTCTCCTCTGCCTCGTGCTGTGAAGGTTACCTGAAGGTACAGGTTTGCTGAGGTTTATGTTACCCAAGGAGTTATTTTCAAGGAGTTGTTCTTTTAAGAGATGTCTTCTCTGAGGTGCAGGTTGCAGGACTGAAAAGATTGTCTTACTGTGGTTACTCGAAAAGAGCAGGACGGCGTTTGCATCTCCTGCCGCTTGGCTTGGGCGGGTGCCGTGCGCGCCGTATACTGTAGGGAAATAAATTTCCGTCAGTACATGCGACTAAATGTTTTGGTACTCTGCTGGCAAACTCGGTCCCCAAAAGTCAATTCAGATCCTTGTTGGACATATTCAGACCAGGCTATGTCAAAGCAGTCTGCATCCAAAAAAAATGCAACGCCGGAACAAGGCAGTTTAAGTTTGTACTGCTGGGGAGCAAACACCAGCCTAGCCAGCACCTGAAAACCCCTGCTCTGCATTTGTACGGCGCTGCAGTTCAAACATGTTTTCACCGCCGTGTCAAGCACACCTTCCTTTCCGTCTGCCGTTTCTGCAAGTTTACTAGCAAGAAGAAAAAGAGAAGGGGCCCAAAGCAGATCCCTGGAGACTTGGCAGGCAACTGCTGAGCCCATCCGAAAAGCAGGCCGCTGTGCTGAGTAGCCTCGGTCGCAGTTAAAATACAGCGCCGCGGAGTTTGGAGCCGTGGGAGCTTTTGTTATCTTCGCTCACACTCTGCCTCGCGGCACGCGAAACTACTCGAGCCTCCGGGCCCGGCGAGCTGCTTCCTTTCATGGATGTCGCAGCCACTAACGGCATAAAAAAGCCCAGGGTGGAAGTCGTGTTTGGTTGCCGAGGTTGTAATCGAATTAAACCGGAGGATTGAGTTAGGTGGAAAGACTCCATCTCCCCTTAGAGCGGCAGCTGTCCTGGCAGGCGGAGCGGGGCGCTACGCAGCGAGGGATGGTGCTTTCATACAGAAATATCGCCAAGCGTAACGCAATACCAGCCGCAACGGGCCGATGCGGCAGGTTGGAGTTCACATCCTCCGCCCTGTTTAAAAACAGGAGGAGAGCACTCGCCATCATTCCGGTTGACAGAAAGCCGGGTCCTTGAAACAAAAGCTAGCTGCAGAGCTGAGAAGAGATCAGTGTGAAAATCTGTGTAGCTGCAATTCGTTTAAAGAGCCAGCAGGACTGGTTTGGCTGCTGCCCTGGTCTCTGCGCGGTGCGGCTGGAGGGTGGTCCCTGGAGAGGTCTAACTGTGGCGCCAGGGGCCTGAGTTCGGTGGGGAACGAGCCTGTGACCCTTGTGCTTCCAGCTGCTCGAGCCCATGCTGAGAGGAGCCGGGTGCCTCAGCCGGGCGTGCGGCTTGATCCGCTTATGCCGAGAGCGGCGTTGAGAAGACAAACCGGTGCATGTTCCCTTCGCTTCCGCAAATGCCTTGTTTCTGCTCATCTCTCCGTGAGCTATCTCTAGACGTTTGAATAGCACTTAATAAAGGCTTAATGTGCCCGTGCTTTACTCTTAACTGAAATGCAAGGTGCATTACAGAAATACAAACTGATCCAGAATATCCTCTATGAGTTCTTTAATTCTTCAGCAAGCTTGCGCTTACTGGACAGGACCTGGCGAGTGTATATTGTATCCAACTTGCTAACCATATGAATCCATGAGTACGTTAAGTGACGTTCTTGGATTGTCTTAAATCTGTTCTGAATCTCAGCCTGGAAAATTGAAGTGTGACTGGAAGAAATATGAAGACAAAGGTTGCTGCTAATTCGTTTAGTGACAACTTTCTCCAGGCCGTGAGCTGTGGCTGCTTTACCATCTGATCTGAATTTTAAGAAGCCAGTTTTCTTCATTTGAAGGTTCTCTTCTGTTGATCTGATTTTCTTTTTCCCATGTCCTGGTTGTGTATCTCTGCCCAGAAATACAGTTGATAGTCAACAGTTCTCTGGGTCGGACTCTTTCATGTGTGTAAATGGCGAAGAGGAAGCCCTGTGGCAGACCAGAGGCTCCTTTCGCCCAGCAGCCTGTTCGTAATAGTGGTCACCTGCTTCAGAGGGAGCATGCGATGAATTCCAACAACAGCTGTACAATAATCTGCCCACAGGTAGATTTATTCCTCCGTTTCATTGGTTAAAAGTTTTTTTAAGTCCTGAAAAGAAAGAATATGAACCAATTCTTTTAAGTTATTATTCAGCCATTTATTTATGCATGCATGTATTTAGTATCCGGCCAAGTTCTTGGCCTGAAGGGCTCCTGTGGCAATGTATTATACAGAGGAAACTGCACATGTGTGGAAAAAGGAGCATTTCCTCTTATCACCTGACACTTCAGTTTCATTAAAAGTCCTCTTGTCTTTGCATGAGAGAGAGGGTCGCTACGAGCACCTAACCTACCGCATTACAGTGACCTCTTCCGAGATACCTCTGTCACATCTGCTTGTCACCATTTCCTTCTTGGACCAAACTGTCCCAGAATTTGTTCTGTAATTATTGATTTTTAACTCCTGCCTCTTAATCAGGGATCCACAAACTAAGCTGACACTTGACCGAAGGGAAACAGCTTCAAGACAGTATGTGACATGGCTCTGCTTTGGGAGCTGCTATCGCTGCTGGGAGGAAAGATCTGGGATCCCCTGCCTCCGGACACCTATTTCTACAAGTTTTTAACTTCCTGGCTGGAAACAGACCTCGTTTTCCAAGGGAAGGGGTGTCACTGACCTAGGTGATAGCATAACGTGTTCGTTATTGCCGTTATTATGTTGTCCCGTTACTTGCCCATGCTCACCATTTTAATTGGCTTTGTGCCTGATAGCTCGTTGCACTTGAGGGGTGTCTTCCCACTTAGCTGAATGTCTTTTTGATCAGATCACTAATGAGGTCCTTCTGACATAGTCTGCAGCCTGAGCTCACCTACATCATCTGAGTCATCCATCGATTACCTCATCCTGCTGCTCAGCTGCCTTTTCCAGTGACGAACACCCTCAGCGAATGCCGGTCCGGTGCAGAGCTATGTGGAGGCTGCTCTTCCGGGCGCAGGGTCCGACCGCTCAGCGCTCCTTCTCCATGTGCCTGGCCGGGACGGACTTCACCTCTTACCCCACGGTAGCCAGCTTTTCCTAACATGAATCGAGTCCCATTTTCAAACCAGTTATGTTTCTTGACCCCTTCTCTGGTCTTTATGCTTCCTCTCCTCTCAGCCTTCCCAAATATTTCTTTCCCTGGGCGTACCCGTGTGTCGATCGAGCTAGACAGCCCTTTTGCCTGATGACTGTGGTCATTCTTGAACTTCCAAAAAAGCCTGTGACCTATTTCCAGGAGTGATTCATTGCTGGCTTCTTGGAAGCATTAAGATTCCAAAGATGCAGATAAGAGCCATGAGATATTACAAAAACGCCTCGGCAGGTTAGTTACCCAGTTGGCACTGAGAGCTGGACCCCTAACCTACTTCCAGCCCTGGGGGCTTGGAGGTTTCTTCTTTTCAATAGCGTTTAACTGTATCGAGAGGAACGTGGGTACTGTTGAAAACTTGAGCTGTAAAAGCATGCGAGAGCATAAGCCCCACTGGAAAGCAAGGGGGCCCACGCTGCAGGGTCGTGTGGGCTCCGGGAGAAGCGCTGGCGCCAGGCCTGGCGCTGCTGCTGTTAGCCCCGTTCCCGGGAGAGGAAACCTGCCGTCGTCCCTCTGCGCTGGAAGCCCCGGCCGTCTCCTTCCTCTCTTAACTAGCATCCAGGGAGCTTACAGCCAAGTTCAGAGGAGGCCGAATCCGACCCTGAGTGTTTAACCGAGACGTTTAAAGAAAACCATGCAGGAAAGTCAGTTGTTTGAGTTGCGCTGGAAAATATTTTTAAAAGTCTCTGTCATGTTGCCGTGGTGACAAAAGTTCTTAAAATGATGAGGATTAAAGTCGAGGCTGGGAACGGTTGCATGGGGAGGGAAGGGGGGCTGTTGTCACGACAACCTGAACTCTGGGAGTGCAAGAGGCAAAAACACATGGTGGTGGCACGATCTTTGGGGGGTTATATATATCTATAAACACCTGCCATTTATGCCAGCTTTTTGCGTGCTAATTAGTCCTGCTATTTCACCTTTCCCTGCTGTAAATATTTTCCAGTAGACACAAGTCTCTGGGGGAGAAGGCAAGAAAATGCTATTTTAAATTTTTGCTTGGGTTTTCTGCTCTTCTTTGTCTGTGGCCCCTCAGCTCATGACTGGAGAAGAGCTTCCATTAGGCAGAAGCAAGCTGCCTGGGAAGAGTTAAATCACGTCAGGAGGAGGCAGGGGTCTTGCAGGCTCGCATCGGGCTGCCCTGAGATCTCTTCTCCCTGCCTTGTGCTGGACATCCACACTCCTATTTCTGATGGTGCTGATGTGGCCGTTTCTGAATTTGTAGGGTACCTCCGTGGGCTCCAGTTTAGTAGCCCCGATAAATGGGCAATGGTTAGAGCAGGAGATCGAAGCTGGCACCACTAAATTTGGTTCAAAACTTTGCTCTCAGCTTCCTGCGCAACCTTTGGCAAGTGGCTTTTCCCTTTTACATGCCTCATTTTGCCCATCTGTAATAACGGAGATAGGACGTGCACTGGAGATATTGAAGCATACCAGATTAATGTCAGCTGAGCCCCTTGGGACCTTCAGATGAAATCTGCCACGGCAGCACAAAGGATTATTATTTAAAGTGTAAAATCTACTTGGATATCTCTCTTAACACCTGGCACTCCGTGCGCGTCCCTCAAACTCCGCTGTTCCAGACAGCCCTGAGACAGGCACACTCCCGAATCTCTGCCCCCGTAAGCGTTCAACCTAATGAATCACGGACCCAATTCTCCTCTCGCACTGACTCAAGGCAGCATCAGCAGCTCCGCTGACATTGATTGTGTCATTTGGTGCAAAGCAAGCATAAAAAGAGAAGCAACCCCAACCTCTTGCCTTCATCTAAAACTTGATCTTCCGGCTATAGTTTTCCTTCCTGGCACAACAGAAAAACAGCAAAACCAAATCCCAGACCATCTCAGACTGTCAAGCGCTTTCGTGAATCTGCACGCTGCTTGCTGATGTATTTGTGCACCGCAGAAGATTTCCCTTCTCCAGTCCATCTGCTCTGTGCTGGCGGCTGCTTTCGGCGTTTTCCCGATACGATCTGGATCAGGAGGCTCCCTGCCTCCCATGCCGATGTGCTGGTGTGCCAAACACAGTGCGATTCGTGCAGTCCAAAGCTGTCTGCCCCAAAGCAGATTTCCTTCAGAGGGGAATTCCACCTTCCAGTACCCTGGGAAGTTGCACATAAGCCCAGTTGTATCCCTTTGCATAATTTTCCTCCTTGACTAAGGCCCTTTTCAGCAGTCCAGGCTGGCGACAGCTGCCTCAGGATTTCCAAGTTCATATCTTTGTATGTTTTAATGGCAAGAACAGCATTTTGTCCCGTCTTTCCAAAAAAACCAAAATGCGTGGCCTGATGAGTTACTCGGGACAGCAAACCTTTTGGAGTAAAATTAGTTTATGTTTTGGCACAGCTAAACAGTGACATCACTGGAAGAAAAAATAGCAAATAGGGGAGAGAGAGGGAAGCAGAAGTAAAGGGGTTGCTGCTGCATTGCTCATCGGCAGCATCGGGAGAGGGAAAACAGCCACAGAGAGCTTCGGCGTTGCTGCGCTGAAACGCTGTGTTTGCCGGTGGTGTGGGTTTACCCAGCCCGCTGAGTTTCTCGGGAGCTGCCCTTTCTCCCTTGACTTTTATTTCCAGAGTGTCCCTCCAGTGTCTGAATCGCTCGGGGCGGTCGGCTCTGTGCGTGGCTTATGTATGCTCACGGCTTGCGTGCTTCGGTGCTCCACCGCGAGTGATGCTGCCTATGCCTGGCGAGGATTTCGCCTCCCGGGGGAAGCCCTCCTGCGAGCTTTGCATGCTGGTTGTCTCTCCCCTCCCTTCACCCTTCCAGGACATATTTGCTCATCAAGGATCCCCAAACCTTCCATGTCACATGGGTTGTGTCAGTCAAGATTTTGGCGGAGCATGTGCGAGGTGACGTTTAGCGTCCTGGCACAGGAGTTGCCACTGCCGGGTGGTCGTGATCCCTAAATGAGGAAAACGTTGCTTGCCCAATGAGCTGCCTTCAGTTTACGTGTTGGCTTGAAGGAGTAACAGCTTAGACTGTGGTCTAGTCAGTTCTCATAAACTGAGCAGGATGCGGCCCAGGCAGCGATTAGGTGGGTGATATGTACACTGTGCGTATCATAACGTTGATGATGCAGGGACTTAGTACAGACACCCTACGCTAGTCTATCTAACAATATTTTAGGCTCAGAAAAGCTCTTCACAAAAAACACCCACCTCCAGTATGTCGAGAGACTTAAAACTTAGATGTGAAAAGACAGCTAATGCCTCTAAGAGGAAAACATATCTTTACCACTGTTGTTTACAAAAGTCAAGTAAGGGAAGGAAAAGTGAAAGACATCCCAACTTTCTTCTGCATAGTCAACAAATACTGTTCTTAAATGTAAGTAAATACGCGTTCCCTCACAGCAGACCCATTTTATCTCTGACCCCTAAACCCTCAGAAGAGCGTAAGGTACAGTGTTGATTCTGAGTTTTGTGTTTCCTCCTAAGGTCTTTGTTTTTTTTAAACCATGAATTACCAGTAGATGCTTTGTTTTCTATTAAGCTGGAGTAGTTTAACACCCACTTGATTATCCACAGGGGGATTTAGCGCTGTTGTGTATTAACCATGGTGTGGATACAGGCACCAGGACTGGCTTGGGAGCAGCAGGCTGTCTTAGTTTGGACGCGGTGCTACAGAAATCCTGCTATATTGCTCCTAGAGCTAGTGAAGGGCAACAAGCAGTTTCGCTGCTTTCCTGTGGTGCAGAATCTGTTCATAAACCCTGTGGATGCAAGTCGGTGCTGCACAGAGCCAGCATTCAGCCGAGCGATGGTGCATGCTGTTAGCTCTGTCTAGCGGGGTGTTTAGCTCTGGCTCAGCCACGCCGGCTCCGAACAGAATCATTACTGTGCCTCTGCATCGTGATTCCCAGACCCTTTGGGAGACCTGTTTGTTCCACATACGGCACTCGTGTTCATGCAGAGCCTGCAGGGGTCTGAGATTCGCCCCAGCTACCAGGGCCTGAAGCGCTGGGGGGCAGAGTGCAGAGACAGAGGCTTTGCCACTGCTCGCCGGGGCCTGGCAGGGCTGGTGCCGGCTGTCTGGAGCGAGCTGCCTCCTGCATGGGGCTGCTCAGCCACGACTGCACCCTCCCCTGTTGGCAGTATCTCCATCTCTCAGGGGAGTCCAGCCTCCACGGCCCTAGGCAGAGACATGTACTAATGCAACGCTGCTCTCAAGGGTCTGAGAAGTTCTGTTGACCTGTTGGTTTGGATAGCCACACTGAGCTAGGTACCCACAGAAAACAAAATGTTTAATTAAACATGCAACCTTGTTTTGAGTCAAAGCCCTCATTTCACTGCCAGAGCCAGATCCCCCCTTCTCTTAAGATGTCCTTAATTTCTTCCAGCGCAAGTGGTCAGGAGAGAGGGATCCTGCTGCAGTACAGAGCCAGTTGAGGAGCACTGTACAGAGTTTGTTGGTTCATACCATTAGGATCCCAATAGTTAGCCTGTCCAGTATATGTGGGATTCCAAAGTAGAGCCCTTGTACAACTAGAGACTACTTTGTTGAAGGAAATTTTGGTTCTCCCGCTTTTCCCCATGCTGACCTTTCCGAAAGCACTGCAAGGTGCCCTTTGGCTGGAAGCACAGAACTGACTTTGTAACAGGGGTTCCCAAGCCACCGCTTGTTTTGGACAGTCAAGAAATGGGGACATTAGGTCTATCAGAGAATGCCCTTGCAAACGGATACTCTGAGCTTGAACCTGTGCTTCCTCCTCCTCCTCCTCACTCCCTTTTTTCAAATCGCAGGCAGCTGAAAGACTGCAAGCACAAGCAGTTCCAGGGGCAGAAGGAGGTGTGATGCTCTGGGACCCAGCCTGGGTTGTGTTGCAACAGGACAAGAAAGCCCCGAGTGTTAATGATGAAAACCAGAGAAGTACCAATTACCGCTCACATTCCCCTGCTCGCGGACCAGCTATTCTAGCGTGTGTCCTCCCCATCTCTCTCTGACGAGCTAAGGGCTGTTTTAGGATACTGCAGCACTAGCTTCAACACTCTCCAGCAAGCGACTGGAGTTTTTTATTCCCTGCAACACAGGGACCATTTACAGGAGCTTCTTCTCAGGGAAAGGTGTTCATTCACACCCCTTTGCAGTTATTTCTGTGTGCCGCGGGGTGAGTGTTTCTTTTTTTTCTCTTCCATTCGAATGCAAATGTATTCTGAGGAGTGGGCATGAACTGCTAGCTCCTCAGACTGACATTTGAAATTGGATTTGTCTCACCTGCCGTTCAGACATCTGCAGTTGGAGTTCATTGTCTAGGCTCACTTCACGGTCAGCACTGAGAAACGGGAATTCCTGAGACAAAGTGCACCCCCTTCTCAGTCAAACAAATGCCACAGACTAGATGCCTCCCTCTGGAGGTGTGTTTCCATCCATTGCCTCTAGTGATAGTCTAGATATTAACTTGGAGTCTGAATGTCCAGAGGAGGTGAGCTGAATCCATCCTTGCTGTCCGTAGGGCAGATATAGCCACTACCGGTATGGGAAGTTTGTGTTGGCCCCGCGGCAAGCCTCCCCTAGGCAGGTCTGGGCGTTAGAGGGCAATTCCAAATGTCCACTCGGCTCTTGGCCTCTCTGAGCTCTGTGATGGGAACATCTGTGTGCTACAAGAGCAGGTGCATCCTTCTCCCCTTCATGCTTCAACACTGGGTCCTACATTTACGGGTGGCAGCACTCCCTCCTTGCAGGCTGGGGTGGCCCAGCAGTGGAGAAAGGCCTGTGACCCCAGACATGCACACTTCACGCAGAGCTGCCATTTCTCAGCTGCCAGCAAGTGCGTGAGCTGCCAGCGCATGAGAGGAGGCAGTGGGGCCTAATGGCAGAAGCAAACACACTCCATCATGCCTCTGTTTTGGAGATGGACCACCACGTAAAGGCTTTGTGCTCTAGCCTTACTGGAATAGATCCCAGTCATCACAGAAGCAGCTCCATATCCATTTACCTTTCTCCCCAAACCAGCCATTCCCTCACTCTCTAAATTAAAAGAAGGAAGGCACTTCCTAAATCTGGTGGGGTTTCTCCCTCTCCCTGGCTGGAGTTCCCCAGGTTACGGGAGGGCCAGAACTCTTTGAAAACCACAGGTAGGTAGGAGAGGAAAAGTCATTAGCACAGTAAAACCCTGGCAATGCAAGAGATCCGCTCACTGATCCTCTTGCAAACTGCTGCTCTGGCTTCATTAAAAGCATCGCCCATGGCTGTCACTGGAGTAGGCTGCATTCACTTTGGGTTATTTAAATGAGAATGATCATTTCTGCAATGGAAAAAAAAAAGGATGAAACCAGTAGGAATTATTCCTATGAATTATGTGCTCAGCTCTCATCCTGACCTATTGAGTCAGCAATGAGAGTCGGATTTCCTAGAACAGCCTTTCATGCTGAATTTTGGATATTTTTTTCTTTTCAGCCCAGAAATATTGTTAGAATGGCCTTTGTCACACCAAGTGACACTGTGGACTCCAGCTGCACCGTGGACGCAGAGGAAATAACAGGGTTTAGACGCAGTTATCCAAATCATTCATCTTTCTGTTTCCCGGCCTTCCTCTATGGCTCCCGCCCAGCGGGGTTTGAGCATGTCGCGTCTCTTAATACATAAGCTCGAGGCATCCTGATTAGGCAGGGAAGTGTTAATATCTGGTGTGGAAATGAGCATCCAGACTGAACAGCCAGCTCCGCGAACAGAACGGTGAGCCAATTTAGGGAGCTAGCTGACAAAACGTGATTCCTTTCTTTTACAGAATTAGTCTTCTGCTTTTTTAGCTGCTTGAACTGACTTACCCTGGGGCCGAAGGAGGGCCGTCACTGGTACAGGTGAAGATGGCAGGTAGCTACTGCCGTGGGAGGGAGCAGGACCGCCCCAATCAGAGCACCACGCAGCTACATGGACATGGCCGTACGGCTACGTAGCACGCCTGTGTCCATATCACCTGTGTTAGGTGCTCGGCTGACGCCCCATAGGGAAGTTGTGTTTATGGGTTTATTTTACTTCGGAAGAACTGGGAGTAAATCCTGCTGCATCCATAAGGGAGCTGTGCGTTTGGACAGGGCTCCCTGTGTGCCCTGCACGGTGTCCTCCCTCGGAGGTCAGTTTTGCAAAAGCGCTTGGAATTGCCCTGTAACGAGAGGTGGGCCGGCAGGTCGGAAACCAGGTGGCAAGGGCAATGCCGCGGGGCTGGAGAGCAGGGCAGGCCAGGGGTATGGAGCAGAGCCGGGGGGAGCCTGGAGGGGGAGAGCAGGAGAGGCCGTGGGGCCTGGCGAAGGGGCAATGGCAGCGCTGCTGGGGCTGAGAGGGCAGCAGGGGCCATAGGGTGGGATAAACAAGCACTGGCAGAGCTGTGCGGGGAGATTCAAGCTGACGTAGCCCCATCAGGACAGAGCTGACTGGAAGACGCCCTGGAAGGGAGCATCAGGGCCTGTAGGTCAGGATGGAAATGCAGGAATAGCTGGGACGTGCTGCTGGCACGTGCAGCCTCATCTGTTCGGGGTAATACTCTTTTCCCTTCACAAGTCCCATCTGCACGGATTCACAGTAGTCCTATTTGCCCCTCATATTCCTCTGCTTTTCAGTTCCTTCCTTGAAATCCAACTAGGACGTTGTGTCAACAGACCGTGGGCTGAGCTGCAAAACAGCCAGGCTCTATGTACCTTGAAACCATGGGGAGGCCCCTGACAAGGCGCAGTGGAGGCAGCTGACAGCAGTGAGTCTATCCGCTTCGTTCACACACAGCTGTCCAAATATTTCACTCTTCCTCCAGCAGCGACAGCAACACTGTGTGTGGGGAGCAGTGATCAACGCTTCTCCAGGCGAGGCCCTGGGGCAGGACGGGCTGGCAGGGTTGGGGCATGGCTGTCAGGTCTCCATCCATCATGGCTCTGCCACAGATTGCCCTGACAACATGGCGGCATGTGGGAGAGGATGCCAGATGTGGTGGGGGCTCTGTTTGCAGGGTGATGTTGGAGTGAGAGGAACTCCCTCATGGGGGGAGCACAGGCTGTCTCCCTGCTGCGCCCCAGCAGGCGAGTTTCACGGGAGAGGCTGTTCTTACCTGTAGCAGCATCCATTTAACCATCCGATTCTGCTGTTCAGAGGAGAACGTGACATATCAAGGGGAGCTGCACTGAGCTCACCACTGTGCTGATCCCAGCGTGGCCCAACAGCATTATCTGGTGGTTGTGAAGCTTGGGCCACACCGACAATTTGGCAGGACCCTCAAGGCTGCATCCATATCCCTACGATGCAATAGGTTCCCTTAGCTGGAAGGCTGCACCCTGTGAGGACTATGGGTGCTGTCCTTCCTTCATTCAAACCATTGCCTGGTGGCAAGCTGAAGCTTGCTGTCTTCCAGATCTGTGGGAATGGGCTAAGAGACCAGAAGGTGGGCTCTGCGCTGAGTTACACTGGGCTGGCGGCACTCGCCTCAACCAGTCTCCCCATCTCATTGTGGCCTTCTACAAGGCAGGGAAAACCATTCCTGGACAGATACGTAGCTTAGGATAGCAGTCACTAGCATGCCAAGCGTGTCTAGCTATTACCGCAAAGCTGGGCATAAAAGGGCCAAGGAGCCCCGATGTCTGCACAGCACGCCGTCCCGAGGAATAAAATACAGTTGCCACCAGGTAATCCGAGACTGCGTACACCGCTGTGATGACAGGGAAGCTGGATTGCTCAGCATGTCCTGCTTAGGACTAGTTCTATGGACAATAGGGTCATGGGCTTCTTTTGCATTAGAGAAGTGGCTGTGGAGATGTGGTTGCAGCTCCCCATTTCCAGGTTTCTGGGCCTCCTTGCTAAAAGCTACTGTATTGTGCCAACACAAGGCTGTTGCCTAGTTCTGCCATGTTTCTCTTTTCCTTGCATACCTTAATATAAGACTGGAAGAGATTTAGCAGCTAGTAGAAGAAATAGTTGTGTCAGATCCTCCCCCCAAATCTCTGCTGAGTTTGAGGCCATGCTTTCTTGCACTTGAGACTTGCAGAGCCTGCTTCCGACATCCAGTACAAAGCTAGCTTCTACCATGAGTCAGGGTGTAGCATATACTGAGCGAGAGCAGAAATCAAAGAGGGGCACTGCAGCTAGAATGATGTAATGGTGAAGTTTATTTGTGAGGAGTGGCTGAGCAACCAGCTTGTATTGTCAAATGAGCTATGGAGCTTTAAATGTAAATTAAAATGCAAAATCAAAGGGCAGGAGGGGTGAATGATTGTGATTTTGTATTTTGTTTTTTTAATCTATTCTTCAGCTAGTTCTGCTTGCATGCAGTGACTGACCTGAGCTGAGCTGACTCAGCCTGTCCTGTTACTTTAGCAAGGCTCTTGACCCTGATACTGCGTCTAATTACGTTGGGTTGATTGTTTGGGGAACTGCTGTTTAATCTACTCCCTGTTGGCCCCTGCAGATCTTCCACATGACCTACGATCTGGCCAGCGCGGTGGTGCGGATCGTGAACCTGATTGGGATGATGCTGCTGCTGTGCCACTGGGATGGCTGCCTCCAGTTCCTCGTGCCCATGCTGCAGGACTTCCCCGACGATTGCTGGGTGTCCCTCAACCGCATGGTGGTGAGTGCCTGCCCTGCTTGCTCCCTCGCTGCCCTAAGCCCAGGCCTCCAGGCCCCCGCCACAGCATCAACCCTCCTTTCAGCGCCAACCTCCCAGCACCAACGTGGCATCCCCCCGCTGCCCAGCTTCCCATTTCCCCCTTCCTGCTTTGAGGGCCTTCCTGCACTATCCAGCAGTCCCTCCGAAGGCCACGACACTGTGGCCACGGAGGGTCCTTGAGGGAGTCCCACTCGGGGCTGGGAAGCCCAGCGAGCCTGCTGCGGGCTGCCTGCAGCAGAAGGCAGGAGCCAGGCTCCCCCTCCTGGCAGGAGAGAGCAGAGAGCAAGGTTTGAGACGGCTGGGAGCTGGGTGTACTGAGCCGCAGCGAGCGGAGGGGGCCCTAGAGCCGTACTTGGGTCTCATCCACAGAATCCTAATTCCCATTACTGCTCCTAAGGAAACTGCTCATCCTCCTGCTCCACATCCGCTCGAAAGGTGGCTGTGATCACGCTGCCCACTTTTCCCTGGGGTGCTGCACAAGACCCCCTGGGACACTGAAGGGGGCTGCGGCAGGCTGCCAGGCCCCATTCCAGCCTCCCGCGGTGGCAGCAGTAGCCAGGCTTCCCAGTAACAGCCCAAGCCGGGCTGCTCGCTGCGCTGTTTGCTCTGAGCGAGATTCATACCATATGGTAAATGCGCAGCGAGTTCATGGTACCCTTCAACCATCTCACTGACAATTCAGGAGCTTTTATTCAAAGGGACAATGTCCAGTTGATTAAGCAGAAAAAACTGACAAACCTTACAAAAATTGCCTCTTATTGCAGCTCTTAACCTCCAGATTCCCCCAATCAGTTTCTTCTTAAAAAAAAGGCAGGCACTTGGGCAGAACAGAACAAATGTAAAATATAAAAAAACCTGCCAACTTCACATGCCTCCCACATGCGGAGCTGCGGGCACATGCCTGAGATGAGTGAGCATCCACGAGATAGTCGTCTGCTTGGGGCTTATTTATTTATTTCTTCCCACCGCAATAATCATTCACTTCCTGCAGTTGAAAGGTGCCAGACTGACAGTTATGGAGACTGGAGCCCTTTATTTATCTGCAGCAGAGGCACAATCCATGCAGCAGCTGCCTAATCTTCCCCCATGCTGCCTTTTTATTATTTACATGGCAGGAACAATGAGAGATCTGGGCCCCGTTGTGCTTGTGTTATTCCGGTTCGAAAGGCCAGGCAGCTCCTTGTCCTGGAGAGCTCGGCGGTGTAGCCACAAATCATCCCCATCAGATGAAGTGACTTGGTCATGGTGCTCTTGCAGGACAGTTTCAGAGCTGCAAATTTGAACTGTGTTTCCTTACTCCTAACATCCATTTACTAGATTTTGCTTCCTTCTCTTTCCCGCTTCGGTGGTTCAGTCTTCCTGCAGGGGGACTGATCCTTAGTCAAATGGCCATTGAAGATGTGTTTATTTGCATTTAAAGCTTGGGAGAGAACCCCAGACCAAAGGCCTACCCACCTCATTTTCTAACTGCTTAAACTGTAAGCCAGAGCTTCAGCTGCCCCTAGCCTGGGCCCCAAACTAATCAGTCCCTTTGGGACAGCTCAACAGGTTAAGTCTCAGGTCTGGGTGCACTGTAAATGGGAGGCTGGCTGAATGGGCTGCTGGCAGTTGCCCCTTCTCTCCTACTGTCCTCGTTTCCCCAGAGGAAGGGGACTTCTGAGTTCAGCTGTCGGTTGCCAAACTCAGCTCTCCTCCTCCCGCTGTCTACGAGGCAGGTGCCAGATATTAGGCCAGATAGCTCTCAGCTCCCAGTCAGCTGATCCTGGACCTTGCCTATGCTGCAGGAGGAGATCCAGAGGAGAGGAGAGGACTCTTCAGTCTTTGAGAAGCAGACACTCCTATCTACCTCTGGTCATTACAGTAGTGGGTCAATGCACTTGCAGGGCCAAAGCTTACACTAAATTTAAAATGCAAATGTGGCCTCTGGCTAATTTCCAGGTCAGTGCCAAAGTTGTCGACAATGTTAATCAGTGCCCTGGGTGTTCATCTGCAAAGAACTGGATGGAGGCTGCCATTTGATGGCAACAGCTTCCATTTGCTTTTTCCACCCAACCCTGGGGGAAGAGGTAAAACCTAGAGTTGTGCTTCTTTAGACTTGGTTGTCAGAGTTAGAAATGTGAGAAGCACACTCTGCTCAAAGGCCAGCAGATGAGAGCTCCAACACAAGCAACCAGGTCTGCCAGTAACTGATGCACAGAAAACCTTCATGTTACACAAGGCAATAAGTAGCAAAGACAGACACACATGGTGAGAGGAAGAATAACCCAGTGGTTGGAGCACTGACTGAAAACAGGACACCCGATTTCAATTCCCAACTCTGTTACAGATGTCCTGTGTGATCCCAGGCAAGTCAGATGGGAAGCTCAGAGAGTTGTTCTCCCTTCCCAGGTGCTTCCGAGGATAAGCAAATACCGCAGTGATCAGTATCTAAAACAGAATGAGTCTGAGGCACCTTGGGTAATACTGAATAGGCTGCACAAGTGGGTGGCACAAACTAATGCCAATTGGCTCTTGGACACTTTACACACAGAGGCTGTAAAGCCAAACAAAACCACTTGCATGGTGCAGTGGAGAGAAGAGCTACAAACATATCGAGATCAGAGCCTGATGAGGAAGGAAGTAAATCTGTATGGTCTAGAAAAAGAGTAAGTTGGGCCAGACCATGATCACAGTCCATAAATTACCTTCAAGGTAATAACTGTGTAATGAAGGAAAATGATTAGCTGCAGTCTTGAAAGATGCCAGAAGACTGGACAGAGGGAGAAGAGATTTAGTCTAGGCACCGTTCTTAGCAGCAAGAGCGAGGAGAGATGGGGAAGGATGCATCCCACTGGCAGGAGGACCCTGCAGACTCTCCAGAAGAGGCAAGATAGAAAATTTCTATCTAGAGCAGAGCTTTACTAGGCAAGGACTCACACTGCGGTACTTGTCTTCTCAGCCTGGAGAGCCTGTGAAGCTGGAAATTAAACTTTCCATGTGTGATTTTTTTTGCTGCTTCTCCTCTGCAGCAAAATCACCTTCACTTTTTCCATTTAATAAAAGTGAAAAAAAAATGATGATCTTAGTGTCTCTCTCAGACATGGAGTCTCAGGAAACTTAGATGAAGAACTGGAGGGACGATAAAAGCCTCAGCTCTAGTCTAAGTGGCTTCAACTCCAGAAGCTTTACAGGAATGCAGCAGCCCCAAAATAGCCTATATTTAGAGCATTTAACATGGAGAATAATTAGTGATTCTAGAGTAAGATAGTTTCTTCTCACAATAAGATTCTGTCCTCTGATCTCTTGAGGTTTCCAGATGTATCATTTGGAGTCTGTGGACCAGTGTGGAAGGTGAATGGCATGTTTAGTGCAAATATTTACTTATATTCAGTAATAAAGTAATAGGAGAGGTCACTGAGTCAGGAAATGACAAGAAACCAGTGGCCTGGATTGTTCTCAGACATGGTGCCAAGATCTTGATGGTTGTTTGCAGAATGGCTCTGTTGGAGAGCCATGATGGACAGGGTTGGGAGGTGAAAGGCCAGGACAGCATCCATCTTCGACAGAGTCCACAGGCTGGATATTGGGACATTCTGTACTGACCTCATCACAGATTTGAGGAGATAAATACACTTGGTGCAGGACCACCCCTATTACACATAGGGGCTAAAAAGCTGGGATGGAACCACTGGGGAAGAAAGAGGAATCTTTCAAAGCTGCTACTTTCAAGGGGAGCTGGAAGGCAGGTGCCGAATGCTTTGGCGGCTTTAGGGAAATTTATGAAATGACTTTCCTTGAGTATACTGCTGCTGCTCTTCCAGAATTTCCCACCTGGAAAGTATAGCAACCTGAAGTGGCTACTTGGCAGTTCCTGAAACCAGCTATGCCTCTGACCCAGCAGGGAGAGAAGATTTATCACCTCCCATCTGCTTCTTAAAGGCTTGATCCTCTTCCAAGGTATCTGTGAAGGGTCTGGTGTTGCCAAAATCATATCAGGGGCTCGATGAACCCCTGGGTCCAATTCATCTTGGCAGTTTCTCAGTGCTCCATGTTTCATCTTTAGCAGTTGTAGAAGGATTCTCTGTAGGACTTCTTTTTGAACTGGCTCTGAAATGGCAGGGAAGGATGTTTCCAGTATTAATTTCTCAGCCCTAATCTCAGGAGCTTCAGCATTAGAATCCCCACAGGGCACTTTATTAAAAAGGAAAACACTGTCGAGACAGCTGCAGAGAAGCCTGTGTGTGGGCAGCAGCATCTCCCCAAGACCCTTGCCTGGCAGTTCCTCATCAGAGAAATCTGAGCTCTGCTGAGACCTGAAAGCTTTTGGAAACATGTGGCTCACTCCCTTGGGTATTGTGCCGAACTGACAAACCCTGCAGGGAAGGCAAATATCCCCATGTTAAATGCAGCAACCTTGCATAGGAAATACTAATCATCTTCCCTTCCACCAAAAGAATGAGACTAGCTGCCTGACAGAACGGAAGAAGAGAAGCTGATGCAGCCTGTGTTATGGCAGAAGACAGAGCAATGCTATATGGATCTCCTGTTTGACCCCTAACTTCCCCCAAGCCAGCAGATCCCTCATACCCTCACTCAGGAGGCTTCTGAAGCCACGTTGTAGGGTATCATGTTTTATAAAATGTCATGGAGCAAGAGCAGGGCTGCTCCATGAGGGAATATGAGCCAGGAACCAAGGGTGACCCCAGCATAGGCAATGCCCTCACCAAATAGGGCACAGTCCAACAGCATCTAAACAGGTGGGCAGAGCAGGGGTGATGATAACAGGGTCCACTAACAGTCCCAGACAAGGCAAGGTGATGATCAGGTCCAGGGTTCATCCAGAGAATGCAGTCAGGAGCAGCAGGAGATGGCGCCAGAGGCAGGACGGGAGACAAGGCTACGGCATATGTTCAAGGCCCAGCTCAGAGAAAGGCTGGGCACAGGCACACCTCTGACACAGCTCAGGCGAGGATGGGGTGCTCAGGCCTGAGCTCCTGGAGCAATGGGTGTGCGGGTGGGGGGGCCCATGCTAGGCTGATTGGGGCAAGTAAGGCCCATTGGTGCACTCAGAATCCTGAGAAAATCACCCCTTTTTTAAGGTGAAGACCAAGCAAAGCCCTCACTGGAAATAAGCACAGAACAGGCAAGTGCTCGCCGATGTGAAGTTTGGCCTCTCATCTCCATTTCTGGCCCCACTGTTACGCTTGCTTTAAACTTGAGCCCAAGGTCCGTTTTCGCTGCCCAGCAGTTAGGATATTGTCCAGGGGAGGGCAGTGATGTGCAGAGGCATTAACCTGCAGCACCACCTAAGCGGCCTGGAGTAGCAAACCCCGAGTAACGACTCTGGCCACATGAGATAACTGCTGAGATGAATGTGGGAGTTCACAAAATGTATTCCTGCTCTGTTTGGCAGGGCTGCAACGCCCTAAAGGACACCATACCATCTCCCCTGGTGCCTGTGCCAGGCAAAACCCAGTGCTGCCGTGGAAGTTTCAGGAATGCATCTCCAAGTATTCAGGTGTGTCTCTGAGCAGAGGCACCGAAGTCCAGACACTAAGCCCTGAGAAACCCTTATAGTCCTGCCAGTACAGATGTTAAAAACAAGCTAGTTTGAGAAACCACTTCAAAGCCATTTTAACTCCTTTTTGCAGATGCTCTTAGTGCCTGCCATGTGTTTGAGATGACATTCCTCTTGACTATGTTCAAGCACAGATTTGTAGCTCCATTTCAGCTTGCTTTGAGATTTTCTTAGCGAGACGTCATTTTCTTTGTGTAGTTTAAGGCCTCATTTACCAACCCTTAATGGACCATTTTAGCCACTCCAGTATACCTGAAGTAGTACAACCCCCCCACTGTGGGGCTGGTGTAGTGGTATATTGAGTATAGCAGTATGACTGTTAAGGGAAACAAGTTTTATCAGTATAAGGCACCATGATGCCAGTAAACTTGTGTCCATGTTAGATTTGGATCCAATACCACTGGTTTGGCCTGAAGTTTTGCACTCTTGACCTACACTTATTCTGTGGAAAACAAAAGGGTGTAGAGCAGGCCTAAAAAGTAAAGATATGCTGAGACCTATAAGCGAAGAGTCATCCCGTAGACTGTGCCATGAGGATCCAGTGCTCTTTACAGAGGCTCAGAGAGCTCAGAGACTGTCCCCTAAGGGGTAATTGCTCTGAAAGATCTCCCCTTCATGGAAGTGCCTCTGTTTCAGCAGTCCTTGACCTCCTCTCCCAGCAGGCCATGTGGCCCAGGAGTTTTTTAAACACTCCGTGTTTTCCTCCAGCTCTCGCCCATCCATCTGTCATTACTCAGCGATCCCCTCAGTCTGGCACAGAGCAGGCTGTCCTCGCTGGGAGCCGTGGTGCTGACGGGCGAGGTGGTTGTGGCTTGTAAGTAGGAAAGTTCCCAGGGAGCCAGAACTATTTCTGCAGGCTACTGGGGCTCAGTGTTGTTGGATGTGGTGGGTTTGGGGTGACTAATTCCTACAAAATACTGACAAGCCTTCTAAACCCCAAATTTAGTTGGGAACTATGGTCTCCTGTTTACTGAGGAAACCAAACCAGCACGGTACAGTGACTTGCCCACCCCTGAACAGCAAGTTGTTGGAAGAGTGGCTTTTAAAACCTGTGTCTGTCTGATACCCAGACCCATGTCTTAGGCCTGTGGTCGTTAAAGACCCTGGCAGCCAGTTTCTTGGTATATCAAATTGGAGCTCAGCTAATCTTATTCTGTCTCCCCACGTTCCCTTTAGAATTTCAGCTCGGCATTTCTTTGCTCCCTGCCCTCAATTCTGTTGCGAACATGTGCTGCCCTGTTAAACTACTGCCACACTGAATTCAGGAGGCAGCAGCATTTCTGCGGTGGCTGGTGAGAAACGCTTGCGTAGGAAGGGCATTTGCTGTGCAAACTTTCTGGCGAAGAAGCTCAGAAAGCTGAGCTGGCATGAGAGGGCAAGGGCAGAAGAAGTCACTCTGCTCCGTTGGACCAAATTCTCATCTGTTCCCTTTCTCTGCCAAGCTCACCTGTTGCCTCTGTAAGAGAAAGGCAGGCTGCTGTGGGCCTGCCCACCATGTCGTGGATTGCTGGCTTTTTATCCTGACACTGCCCACCTGAATCAGGAGCACCTCACTGTTCTACCTGGAGCTGAACTGCCTTTTCGGTTTGCAACTAGCCCTGGGACTGAGTCGTCTCTCCTTGCCTCCCCATGCTTCTCTCAAGTGCACTATGCACTTCCGTCCTGAGCGAATGTGCCCAGCCTTGCCCCCGCCACGCGCCAATGATGTCTTTCAGACTGCTCCTCGTGATCTTGATCCTCTAACTCGCTGTTGCACTGAAGTGGCTGAGGCAGGAACACACGTGCCGTTCTCCTGCCTGGCATCAGCACTCGGCTACTCCCGGCAAACAAGGGACCCGCTTCCCCCAGTGCAGCTTCACAGACGAACGCATCCATGGCGCAAGGAGGGTTCGTCACCCAGAGGGGAGGGGTCCGGACACCCGCACTGCTCGGTGGCACGCCGTAGCGATGGGTGAGGCAAACGGGGCAGCAGATGCGCTCCTTTGGTGCGTATTCCTCAGAGAGCCCCCAGTAGTGAGACCCTTCCCACTGCCCCGTAGAGGCAGCAGGGTGCAAACGCTCTTTGCCTTTGTTTGTAGCTTACACCCCCTTGGGCTGCAGCTCCTGACACACCAGCAAGCCAGCTGCAGAGCCGGGAATAAAGACACCAAAGGCCACATTGGCTCTTCTGTTGTCTCAAGGGTAATTTTTTCCAGTGCAGGAGGTGACCAGGTTGTCCCTTTGTTGGGGAGGTGAGCCCAGACAGGCTGGCGCCAGCAGGGAGCGGTCTCTTCTGGGGCTGTGAATGGGCTGCTGCTTCTGTGTCCGCTTCACTGTCCCTTCTGTTGCTTTGCCCTTCTTGTTGCCAGTGTGAATCAGGCCTGTCTTGCATAACGTAACCGAATATGGCCAGGGTAACACTATCGCCTGTCTTTGTCCATGTGCTTATCTCCTAACCAAGCATTAACACTCTCCAGAGGTTCCAGCTCTTTGCCACAGCTCACAAACAGCAACAGTACGTTCTGGTCCTGTTTACTGCTTGTAAGCTTACTAGAAAATTTCCACCAATGCTAATGGCACTCAGAGAGCTGGTCGTAGATAGGTCATCAGCTGTCCACCTGATTGTGATAGATACCTCCAGGGGGGTTGCGTGGTCTTTAAAAGTCACTGGTGCCCATTCAGCTCCAGGGCTCCCGACGTTGCTAGTCACCAGTGTTGCCTCTGCTATTTTTCTCTGACTAGAGTTCACAGAAGTCTCGCTTGTCTGTTTGAGCTTGCCTATGAAGCTGTCCTTCTGCACAATGACCTTCTAAGTTCTTATGGTACATATATTGGCACAGCTATATCCATAATGTTAGCACCTTCCTAGGAACAGAAAGAAGACTGATGAACATACAGATTATGTGCTGCAATGAATGTCACTGTAGCAGAGGTATTTTTTCACATACCTTGTAACAGCAGTATGTGATGACAGTGCATTTACTTTACACGGTTTTGTGGCAAGGACTTTCTATCATATAGTACCCACAGGATAGTAAAGGTACCTCGAGCTGTTCCATGAACTCAGGCTAATCAGAATAGTCATCAGACTTTGGGTGTTTTTTTCCTCCCTATCCCATGATGCAGTTGCTGAGGTGCTTCTGCTGAGGTTTCAGTGGGAAAGCACAGGATGTCTCAGAGAAGCCATTGACTTCAGCTGGTTTCTCTTTGTGGTTTATTGCATCTCTCAAATTAGACCATTTGTAGTCTGTTCAGCTCCTTGGAAAAAGCCCTGTTTCACACTGAAAAGAGCTCCCTGCCTGGACATTATCATCTTAATTTTCTGCCCTTTTCATCTCTTCAGTTAATGACCAGAGTTCCTGAACATTTCATAAATTGCTGGGGAGTAAGTGATTTTCCCCACTTTAAAATCTTGCTGCTGGCAGCCTTGCACGGGCTCTCTCTTACCAGTTCTCTGTAAAACTCCATTTCCCAGCAAATAATCATTTGCTTCAGTTCCTTCTCTCTCATATGTGGGTCATTTTGGAAATATCCAGCACATCATCTCTGTTTGTCCCTGGTTACCAATGTGTCAGTCTCTCTGGCCTCCTTTGTGGAAGGTTTTGCTGGAAAGAGTACATGGAATCTGTAAAATCCCTGACCAAATCATTTAAGCCTACTTTTAAATCAGATGTACCCAGCACTTTCAAGCCATCAAGCAATTAATCACTTGTTTAAGTTATAGAAGCACTTTAAATATGGACTTTCGGGCCTGATGTTAGGTATCCTGTTCTGAAATGTTTTCATACCAAGAGAATGTCTTGTGCCACTGCTAAAGCTTTGTCTGTCTGTCTGTCTGTCTCTTTAGAATGACTCCTGGGGGAAGCAGTATTCCTATGCACTGTTCAAGGCCATGAGTCACATGCTCTGCATTGGGTATGGGCAGCAGGCACCCGTTGGCATGTCAGATGTATGGCTCACTATGCTGAGCATGATTGTCGGTGCCACCTGCTATGCCATGTTCATCGGCCATGCCACAGCCCTAATCCAGTCTCTGGACTCCTCACGGCGTCAGTACCAGGAGAAGGTAAGGACTGGGCTTTGCAACCCTTGTGTGACCCCGGGGAGGTTTACACATTGTCTGGAGGAAGTCAGGGCTGTGAGTGACCTATGTGGGAGGCCAAAGGTGTGGTGGTTTTGTCACCATGGCAGTTACTGGTAACTCACACCCATTCATTCACTCAGAAAGACCCTCAGGAAGAAATAGATGCAAGATCAGATGAATAATATAGGGCAAGCAGGTAATTCTTGTTATCTCTGACTGTCCTTTTAGATCAACGTTATCAATGTCACTAGTATCTAAGATTGTCACTCACTTTTTCCTAAGATCTTGTTTCAAACCCCAAGTGGATGTTCCAGAATGTGCAGCTTTTGTTCAGCAAGTACTTTTTTTAACTTTATCCAGATTAAACACTCCAGTGCTCATGAGCAAAACTACGTAACAAACCCCAAAGCACAGATCAAAGCTCAAGAGCACCGAATAGGTTCCCCAGGTAGATATCGAATTAATTGCACAGTTGTAGAATCGCATAGTGTAGCGCACAGATAGAAATGTCACAAGTGGTCAGGTTACCACTGCAGCTGCAATAACTGGTGGGGGGGGGGTTAAGGTGATGCTGTGCATTTGTAAGATGCTACAAGTGTAAACAGGTCAATCGCCATGATACAGCTGAGGAGTGGTAACTCTCTGAAGTGCATCAGCTCCTTCGCTAATTAGTGCCTTTCCATGCCTTTAGTATGTTGCTGTCTGTGCAGTCATATTTTGTCATCTAAAGCAAAAGGGTGCACAGGGAAGCTAGGGAGCCAGCTAGTGCAGTGATATCTTTCCTTCAGGGACGCAGGCAGGCAGAACTTCAGGCTTGGGTTGAACCAGCAGGCCTGCATCACAACAGAACAGGAGAGCTCCCTGAAGGGTGACTTTGTATAACGAAGAGCAAGGGCCTGGGTGGCTCAGAGGTGCGGAAAGGACTTGACAGCAAAGACAGTAGGTTACTTTCAGGCATCAGCACAAGCAACTGCCTTCAATTAGTAGGGCTGAGGAGGACACAGTGAAGGAGGTGTTATGGTCAGGGTCATAAGGATACATTTGGTCTGAAGATTAAGAAGAGGAAGAACTAGGTGCTCATTCTGACCTTGCCTGGTGCAGGTAGATTAGGTGAGAGGGTAGCTATTATTCCAATGGGTAAAGTATGACTAGCATGGAGAAGTGAGTTTGAATAATGAATAAGAAGCAAGTTGCTACATAAGAGAAAGTGGAAGGACAGATTTGTCAGATGGTTCCAGGAAACAGTTCAGACACAGAAAACACAAAGCTGGGCCATAAAAAGGGTTTGCAGTAGGCCAGAGAGTAAAGGCAAAAAAGACCAGAGGCTGAATCATGCTTTGAGGTTATGGAGGAGCTCAAGCTAGAGTTAGAGCTAAAAGAGAGAAAAAGCCCAGAAAAGGAAGCGTGGAGGACTGGGAGGCGATCGACCACTGGGCTTTCTGTAGAGTTTTCCACTGTGTTACAGATTGGCTGGACTAAGGCTAATTGAGAGCAAGGCACGCCAGAGAGAAGGACACTGCAGCACTCAGAATGCAAGCTGATCAAATCTGTGTATGCAGAGTATTTATTCAAATGTGTTTGAAGTAGCATAGAAGTCAAGGACTGATTTGCAGATTCAACCACCTGGTCATCATAGCAGTAGCCAAGTTTTCACCTGCAGGTCTGGGCACTACGATTTTTTCCCTAGCCAGGTCTGAAGACAAGGGCAGAACTTGACCCTGGGAGTTTGATTCCAGTCCGTGCTCAGGGAAATCAGCCACCAGCATGCCAGCAGGGACTGGAGCTGGGGTGGCAGAAGGAGGGTGAAATGTTAAAGCCTGATTAGAATGGCGAGATATGAATGAGAAGGTTAATAGATCCAGGAGAAAAGCTTTGCGACAAAAGCAGTGGGTAGAGGATTTAACAAAGGAGGTATTTCTGTGTAGTGGTTATTGCGGGTTCATTCTCCCCAGGTATTCTCCTAGGAACAAAGCCTCAGGGATTCAGTACATTCAATTTCCTCTTGCAAATGGGACAAATGATGGCCTAAAACAAATATGTATTTACTTCATGCATTCCTTAGCACTCGAATAGCCATGATTAAAATGAGGCCGCTTCGTGATTTGCAGCCCTGCAACTCAATTTAGTTCAGTCCTCATGGGACAACGTGTCTGTTGAAGCATATTATAAGCAAAGAATCTCAACAGGTTTGCAGGGTCGATTGGCAGATGCAGAAAGCAGTTTGGAGACTTACGCTGAGTACATCTCTGGGCTGCAAACAGGGCTCTGCCTCTCACTTCAGAGGATCTCGGGCTCTAGAGACTCTTGCGACTATTTAGGGAGTGGCCGAAGAAAGGGGAGGCAATGGGGAGGGACAGAAATGGCAGGAATGCACACAGGAACAGGACAGAGGAGTATACCTGGTAACTTTACTGACCGGCTTTGCTTTGTGTAACCTTCAGGACAAGGTTGAGGAGTGAGTTTGTAGTGAAATTTCAGACTGGTCTATATCTCTGCCAAACCAACTTGTTCTTCCCTTGTACTAACAGCTTCTGAGAAGAGGCATAAAAGCCAAGATCTGCTGTCTTTTGGCTTTAACAGCAGGCTTCTCTCAGTAAACAGTGCATGATTTGGCCCCATCTTTCACTCTGGGTTGGATTCATTGAACATTTGGACACTCTATTCCTGTCCTCCAAATATTCTTTTGCTGCAGCACCTGAATTTCATACCATGCTGGTTTCTGCAAGACAGGGAAGCCTACAGGGCAGATGGGGTGCTAAGAAGCACAGAGATTTTGGAGGGGGAAGTTGCGTCCTCCAAGACAGTGTGGTGCAGAGGTTTCTGGGTACGTGGGAGAGTGCAAATATACCCAAGTGACATGGTGCACTCGTACTAGCTCAGGTTCTGGAAGTGGCACAGCCATCATGTAAGCATGGCTCTATGCCTCCCTTAAAAAGCTCTGAGTCAGAAGAGCTCTTTAGCTCTGGTGCTTTGAGGTGACTGTTTTATTTCCAGGCCCAGAGGCAAAGTTAGAAGGGACTTCTCTGTGCTATCCTGCATTGCAGAGGGCGTTATGCCCTAAATGACTTGCCCACGGTCACATGGACAATCAATGGCAGAGTCAGGAGCTGACCACTATCTCTAAACCTCAATCTAGCATCCAGCTCTACAATGTCTTTGCACGCAGGATAGGTTTCCTTTTTCCCACATGAGAGTAAAGGGAGAATATCACCACAGATCCAGCCTGAAGGACTCTGATAGAAAAATTTCCCAAAGGCATGGTGTGAAGTTACATATTATAACTGAGTTGATTTAACAGCTCCAGCCAGAAGGGACCTCACGCAGCTATTCTCCCCCAGTACTCCCTGCCCCTACTCCTAGCTGCAGAGTTTCATCTCATGTATTCCATCTCTCATATTTCTCAGACCTTTACTGAGCTGATTTGATCCACTGACCTGGCAGAAGGCTGTTTATTCCCTTTTTTTCTGGGTTAGCTTTCTGCCAGATTGGTCGGTTGAAGCATGTTACTCCAGAGTCCAGTGAGTGCCAGAGCTGGTGTGGGATGATGGTGGAGGAGGTCTATAAGCAAGAGTAGAAGCATAAGGCCCCGTTCAGCTATTCCTAGATCAGCTCAAGCCCTAAAACGCAAGTTCATCTTTGACTGTGATTGTGACTACCCCACAACCTGCAGTAACTGTGGCTCACAAGAGAGGAAGAAGTGTTTCTTGTCCAGAAGATAAGGAAACTAGATGGATATGCAAGTTATTTCCATTCTTTCTTCATATTCCCCTATTAATTTCTTTTTTCTGTTGTACTAAAGCTCAGCTGGATTAATATTTGTGTCAAGTCACCACACATACAGACACACACATATCCTTCTCAACAGCCTCTGTAACCTTGAGCCCTTTGGGAGCAGTGATTATGCTGCCTACTGCAGCCGTGCTCCTCGGAACAAAGCAGAGAGCTCCGGGCTCCGCTCTCCCACCCCAGCAGGATGCAAGCAGTGATAGGGATCCTGCGGAGAGGCTTGGCTCTGCTGTGTTATCTTCTTAGATACATCCAGAAGAATGACTGATGAGGGACTGCTGTTCTCAGCAATGCAGAGCCCAGCAAAGCTGCAATCTCTCCAGATTCTCATCTCTCCTCAAGATCTGTCTGCTACACTGGTATTCTCTCAAACTCGCTGCTCTCCACACTCATTCCCCTGCTCCCCATTCCCCCTGAACAGTCTATTCAATACCTTTTGTTCTAAAAATATATATTGACACTGGGTAGATACTTGCATATTCACTTGTCATTATGCTGAAGAAGCACCTGCTGCAGCACAGTGGCAAGGGGGCAAGGAGGTAGCATTACAGCTATAAAAATAAATCCCTCTACGAAAGCACTAATGATGTCACCTCTCAGTTCCTGAAACAGCCCTGCTTAACCATCAGGACAGTTCTTGTTGTCACAGTTTTATTCTGTATCCTGGGGTCTGATTATCTAAGTGAAAAGGCACTTCACTGTTCCACTCTCACCATTTCAGCCTTTCCATTACTGGCCCGAACTCAGCAAAGAGGATTTAGATAATAGTTGTTGGGGAAAGCTTAGTAACTGTAAAGGCTGAAGCATGTTACCTGGAAAAAGCTTTCTTTGTTAGAGGTCGAAGCAGATGTTAGACTAATATTCATTAGCGGGGAGGTGGGAGATTCTGTGTCAGGCAAGAGTTTGGACCAGGTGATCTCATGTGGTCCTTTCCACTGCATCTCTGGGACAGTGTGAGTCAAGGTGAACTTCTCAGCAGAATGGCTTGATGTCAGTGGCCAAAGGTGAAGGTCTTCATCCTTCAGATTCTCAACTACAGCTCCTACACCTTCCCCAGAGAGACACACTAAATCCACAGAACGAGTTATTCCATGAAAATGGAGGTAGATTGGGAGCTGGATCAACTCTGAGCACTTATGTTCAGTGCCCAGAAAAGACATAGAGCTAAAGGAGCACACTGCCATTGCACCTGGACTGCTACAGTGAGGGCTGAGAAGCCATCTGCTGGGCTCAGTGAGTCCTTGGCCTTTCTTGGAGTCCAGCAGTATAGTCTTATTAGGCAGCAAGTTTAAGGAGTACTTTTTTCTTACTGTGTGTAGTGAAACTGTGGAACTCACTGCTACAGATGCTGTGGAGACCCAAAGTTTAATCAGCCTCAGAATATTTAGACAAATTCACCCAAGGAAAATCTTTCACATGATACTGAGTGCTAAGATGCAGATATAACCTCTGACTGTGGATATCCCTGATCTGCTTTTTGTCAGAAGCGAGGAGGGTGTGGCCAGCAGCTGGATTGCTATATGCCTCTCTTATTCTTTTTCTTCTTCCCCAAAACATCTGAAACTGTCAGAGACACAAAACCAGCTGAGAAGAGCCCTTAGCCTGACCCTTTATGGTTACTCTTATGTTCTAGGCTGTTTAACTTTATAGTTCAGTGTTCTGAACAGGCTCCAAATGAAGGAGGGCAGAGTGCAGAGAATTTGGTGCAGGGTTCCTAGCTGGGATCCTGGATACAGCGTAATCCCAGAAGCCTGGCAGTGTGCCTGTGCTGATTAGCCGCTCCCTCTTCCCCCAAAAGCAGAGGTAATTAACCCAAGAGCAATGCTGCACTGAAGCTATATTAGTTCTTGGAGCTTCAGGGTTGGCCTAGGCAGCACTGCCTTGGGGATCTCTGATACAGCATAGATATATTAAGATAACTAGAGTCAGCTGCTCTGTGTTAGCGTGGAGTTGGACAAAGGCTGCCCTTATTCCCCTACCTCCTGTGCTGCAGATATCAGGTGAGGGATTTCATGGTTATTAGCAGCCTGGACAGGATTTGAAGTGCTGTTCCCAAGATGATTGGTCTCCAATGTCTGTAGGTTCTCAAGTGGCCTCCCCAGATTCTCAGAGGTCCAAAGGGATTAGGTAGAAGTCCACTTGTTGAGCCAGCATCGCAGTCTTGGACGCTGGGAAAGCTGCAAAGCTCCCTGCCTCTCCTGGGAACGTGCGTGCATGGAGGAGAGGGTAGGAAGTGTGCAGCACTCCAGAAATTTAAGGTGTCTGGGAAATTTAATCAATTTTCCTAACTGAAAGAAGTTTGGGAGCCTTGCTTTATCCTGTTATGACTGCATTAGCTGTGCATTAACTCAGTCTGTTAAGAAACGAGCTTGAGAACTATTATGTCCCATGTTACTGTCAATCAAAGCATTTGGGGTTGACAACAAGACCTATAAATGGCACGCTTTATCGCTTGTGTCTAGCTGCACATGTGTGCTGGGCTCAGTGTCTTGGGCAATGCCTCTGGGTAGATTCTTCTGTATTCTGGGCTGGGCTTTCTGGCTAGTTTGCAGTCTAGATTCAACAGGTGAAGGGGGTAAGATCAGATGCAGCTCAAGATCACAGGAGGGGGTGAATTTCACCCTTGACATGTTAAAAAAACAGCTGCAATAACGAAGGTCCCCCATGACCCTCAACCCCACCCTGTCTGCATCCCACCCATGTGCAGGTAGTAAGTCCAAGGGGGTTGCCAGAAAACTTTCTGCCTGATATAAGCTGGCCCTGCTTTGAGTGGGGATTTGAACCCGATGGCCTCCAGAGATCCCTTCCAACTTACAGTAATCTCTGACTCTGTGATTCAAACTCCTTTCAGACAGTGAGCAGTCAAAGTCTGGTGAGAATGGCTGGTCAGGAGTGTTCATCTAGACCACATCCACTCCTTTTTAGAAGAAAGTTTGTAAGAAATAGGTAATAGAGTGTTGCAAATAGTGGTTGGCTCAACCAAAAAAATCAGAGATTTGGGCCCATTGTTTTCAGATTATGCAGTCCTTTCCTTAAAAGAATATTGGGTTGACTATGAAATGAAAATGTTATTTCCTGATTGAAAACCTCATGGTTTCCTTTTAAAACATCTTGCAATGGAATTTGCCTTTCTTTTATGGCTGTAACTGGACTGGGGTCAACTCATTTTTGTTCCTGCAAGAAGAATATTTCACTGGTGAATTTACTATTTCCTTGAAAATGTTTACCGATGCCTATTAAGAAAAACCCCTCCATGAAGCTGTAAAACATACCTTCTTTATGTCTGTGCGGTGGTGGTCAGTCAGCCCTTGAAGCAGACAGCTCAGGTGTGAGTGCGTCCATCTTAGAAGTCGCAGTGCCTATACGGAGCACGTGATGGGTGAGTGCGAGGAAGCGCAGGGATACGTGGAGTACCTTCTCCGAGCTCAGGCAAAGGACAGAAGGAAGAAATCAGTGACACTGCAGTGTCCTTGCTGCGCATCTTTACAGTGGGCAAAACGAACCTGCCGTGTAGTTTGCCTTCTGTCAGCCAGTTTACACTGGAGATGGGTCTTGGTTTGCTGTATCAGAGATACAGTGATTAAAGCTAAGATTCTGACACGTTTTTTCTGAGAATGAAAGCCAAACAAGTAGTTCTGTTCCTTGAGCAGTATCGGTGACAGCCGGGTCCGAGCAGTATGTTTGTGCACGCACGAGCACTGCCTGTGTTATCACGGAGAGGAAAGTGCTCCTGCCTCAGCAGTTCTTTGCATCCATCCCAGTGTGGGATTTGGAACTTCATTATCGGTTTTGAAATTCATTTTGGCACTTGACCAGTAAATAAATAAATAAATACATCATAATGCGAAGTGCGGAGCCTCCCTGCTGAGCCGTGTCTCCTGGCAAAGGGCTGCGCCCAGCAATGCTGATTTCAAACCACACAGACTCACTGTTCCCTTCTCCCCGTCTCTGGCCTTTGCCTGCTGGCAGATTTTGCCTCATCTCTCCTCTCCTGCTCTTCTGATGGAAGCAATGCTGCTCTCTGTTTTCCCCATCACACCTCCAAATTTGCCTGAAGCCAGTGACACAGCCTGACATCTCCAAAAGATCCTGTGATCTGGGTTTCACAGCACTTAATGAATAATAAATGATTCATTGACCCAGTCAAAAAGTCCACTGTGCTGGACTGCTGACATAGGCTGGGATCAGACCTGTAGAACCACGTAAGGCGTTCTCCTCGGGCGCCTTTCCCAGGCTGGTGTTAGTCATGAAAAACAAGCTTTTTCTGTGGCCTTTTCTTTGCTCAGCCATGGGCCAGTCTGTACATGATACATTCATCATCGCACTGTCCTGCCATGATGCGCAGGATCAGACCTTAAGACTGAGAACTTGTAAGAACAGACAAACTGCACACTGCCCACAGCACTTAGTGCGAACAGGTTTGTCCCCGAGTTGTTGGCTCTGATTTCTTAGGACTCCTGAAGTTAGCAGACGTTTCCAGTGCTCGCAGCAAAGCAAAGCAAAGAGCGTGTCCTCCGGGTGTGTGACTGTAAGCTCAGCGCTATGTGCTGAACGGCACCATCCCCCATGCCGGGGTTCCCTGGCTTGCACTCTGCTCACCACTGCAGTAATACGGCTGATGGGAGGAAGTAAACAACTGTTTCATCAGGCTCATAATTGACCCTGCTCTGTCTGTTGACATCTCCCGCTCACAGCCCAGAAATGGGATTGTCTGAAGCATAAGCCTTGCCTGAATAGGTGCTGATTAGCAGCAAGGGGAGGCAGCTACAGAGGCTGATCATTGCAGCCATCCTCGGTTTAATGAATGTTGTACAGAAAGTGGAAAAAAGCTCCAAGAATTTTCTGCTAGTGTTGGCAGTATTTATAGCAGAGCAAGAAATAAAGAGCTGGATTCTTCTTAAGATAATTTCTGAAGGTATCACTGAAGTCACTGAGGTGAGGGCAAAAGTGTCCCAAGTATTTCAGCATGTAACATGCAACTCTTGAAAATCATCCTACTGTAGCAAATGGAGCTAGTGCTGAGCTGCAAAAATTAAGCCAGATCTGAACCCCAGTATTTGGAAGAACTCAGAACCAGGACATTATGTAAAGCTTTTTTTCGGAATGAAGGTTGGATCAAGAGGTAGCTATCAGATAGCTTCCAAAGTTGAAGAGTAGATGGTGGGTATAAATTTAGTCCATTAATCAGAAAACAAAAGTAGCACTGATATGGTCGAGTCTGTGCTAGATGTGGTTTGAATAGTTCTGGTTGAACTGGTATTGAAATAGCCACTGGTTCCTAAACAATCTGCTACAATTTGTTTGTAGCACACTGATCCCTGCCATTTCCCCACCCAGGCACCTCTGGCTGTCTTTCCACTTCCATGTTCACTTAGAGTTGCCTCTGGAGAGCCCCCTGTGAAGGAATCCAACTCCTGCTTCAGCCCCACCTCTAAGTCCGTCCTCATGCTCCCTGGGGGCTGCAGGATATTGAAAGGACAGCATATGCCTGAATACGGCTCCTCTCAATCACTTCACTATTGCTATCAAAAAGATGTACCTGTGCACATTTAATTTTACAAATTTCACTCTTCTTGTTGCAAGACAGCAGGACTATGTTCATGGGCATGAGTTTGTATTTAGAGCTAACTGTGTTCATAAGTGTTGGCAGACTCAGAATAAACTGCAATAGGTTGCACCAATTACAGACCTCAGCCAAATTTTGGGAAGATAAAAATGCAAAATTTTATAAGCTAGTATTGACACTAAATATGCTCCAAGCGTGGAGCCCTGCAAAGGGAAACCAACAAAGATCGCACCAGCGATGATGGCATGATTGTATTGAGTACTACAAAGGTTCAGTTTTCTTCCCTTAAACTGCTCACCCATTTGAAATACTGTTAGAGCACTATAATTTTTCACTTAATTGAAAATGCATTACTCTGCATGATTCTCCTATTTCTTGCACCAGATGTTGACATCCACGGAGTCCAGATTTACGCCATTGTGACCAAGATTAAACTCTGACCCACAGTCATTTCAGCCTATTTCTGCAAGGGTGTAAGCAGTACATCTCTATATACGAAATGTATATTTATCTTTGGTTAGAGGGAAACACTAACATCCTTGCATATCCTAAGTGCCTTCATTACAGTAGGTTATGTGTGCGTGCATGTATTGGTAGGCATAATGTGAAACTGTGTGAATGTGTTTGAATTAACTGAGCTGCAAAAATGGAAATCAGCATTTCTCTGAAGCTCTGAAGAGTGATGTCTGTGGACCAAGAGAGAAGTTAAGAGAGGTGTCAGTGCCAGGACTGGGATAGGAGCAGCTCCTCTCACATGGTGAGTCAGAGGCTGGGCTAGGAAGTAGCCCAGCCTTTTCAGCCGGTGATTGATTACTGCCAAAGACAGCAGGAGTCGTGATAGAGAGTGAAGGTATGAGAGCAGTTAAAAGTATTTAGTTTTCTCTGGACTGTGAGTGATCAGGGCTTCGGTGGAAGGGGAGGGGAATGGTGAGACAACTAGGGAAAGTAACTGATTCTAGAAGGAAAAATACCCAGTGAAATGGTTCCCTTTTGATATATTAATGTCTCCTTCAAGGGCTTATTCGAGGAAAAACAGACTTAAAGAAGATGAGTTAGGATTTAAATGGACTTAATTGTCTTCAGAGAGATTTAAATAATTCCTAAATAAGTCTTTTGGGTTGAACTCAGAGATGCCACTAATCTCTGCAGGTTTCTCTGAGCACAGGGCAGATCGAGGACATGGAGAGAAGTATGAAGACTGAACAGACAAGCACAAGGGAGAAAGGAGGCAAAAGGGTGCTGCCAAGTTAGGCCTGGCCACATCTGAAAGAAATGTTATTTTGTGTGTTCTTTAGCAAGTCCTTTTGGCATTCTTTGTCCATCTTCGAGCTATGAGCTCTGACTTTTGTGGGCATTTCATGGGCTTTCTCATACCAAAACCAGAGGTACTGCCAGAGGCATCTGAGCAGTGGTTTTCAGCACTTCACAGTTATAATCAAAGAAGTGTGGGAAGAGCCAGCATGGGCTTTCTGCACCCTCTGAGGTCCTTCTGTCCTAGTGAACACAGCAGTTAGATGGCACTCTGTAATAGCACTGTGAGTCGTGGGAAGGAGTCAGGCTCAAGAATTTATGGTGGTCTGAAAAGAGAAACGGGAAGACCTAAGGGCTCGTTAGAGTCGGATTCTGATCCATGTGTCACGTACCAGTGAACTCAGTTTAGCTGAGGGTGGCACTGAGAGTTCAGGCTAGTCAGCTGAATTCACCACTAGAGAAAACAACTCAGACCTGTCTAAACTAATGATTGATTCAAGTGGCTTCAGAGAGTGCCTGGCCTCCACGATACCAGGGCTTCAGCTGAAGAAGGAAGAACTGTTTGTTCAGGATTAGCAGGCAAAGCCTCTAACCCCCATGCACTCTGCTGTTGGTGTTCGCTGCACAGTTACCCTTACCCCTTTGCTTTGTCCCATCATTGAGCCTTGCTGGTGACCTCAGGAGTGATCTCGTTTTAGAGCTTAGAGCTGAGAAGAAACATACGCTTCCTGCAGCACTTGGGAAAGGCCCTCCCTCATGCAGCATTTAATATTAGTGGCCTTCGGTTTCATGGATACTGGTGACGGACACTGCAAGAGTGCTAGCTTTCAGCCTGGCTGAGCAGCCCCCTAAGGAGAGGGGGAGAAACCCATGTGGATCTTTCATTTATCAAATGTAGAGAGAAGGGACTGATGCTTTCATCTCTGAGCACCTCTGCAGGGCTTCGTCTCTAAGTAAGGGAGAGTTAAAAACCCACAAAACTCTCCATAGCCAGCAGATCTGGCATGGGTGAGGGCAGGTAGCACTAGCAAAGACAGGAGAGTCCTTCTTGTTAACTATGACAGAGAATTATGGTTTCGTATTTTACAATTTTCTTTTGTAACCACATTTTTAATTTGTAATCAGGAGCAGAACCTTTCCTTCTGGTGAAATAAATTTGCCCTGTTTTCACTGAGTCTTATCTGGAGACAGTGATCACAGGAGAATCTGACAAGCCCTAGGGATTTTGCAGAGCAGCAATTTATTGCTCTTTGTTGCAAAGCAATAATTCTATGTACAGTAGTGAACAAGCAAGGAGTCTGAGTCCCTCCATCCAAGCTACGCCTGTGAGTCTTAGGAGTTGGGGGTATTTTTCCCAAGAAGCAAAGATCAATTGAAGATTGGTCATAACAAGTTCTACAGTAGAGAGAAGTGGGGTGGAGGCCAGGTGCCTGGTAGGAGGTGATGAGAGGCATCTCATGACTCTGGGCATACTCAAAGGCATTACCTGGTGCTCTCAACACAGGGTCTGTTTGATAGAACGTTTTTTGTGGTGCTTTTGCTGTTTGATAGACATGGTCTGATTCAAGATATTGGGCTAAAACTGAGAGTATAAGGTAGCATTTATGGCAAATAATTTATTCAACAAAAATACAGCAGTAAAACAAGCAGAACTATTTGTGAATTTAGGATAAATTTGATACAACTGAGTCAGTAAAAACGAGGGCCTGATGATTTCCCTTTCCATAGTGAGTATTCTGTGTCCTGTGTCTTATCTGGGAGTCCCCTGTGGATGTCTCAGACACAGTAGTGCATCTCAAATGGTGGTGCACATCTGTGTTTAAGCATCTGAGTCAAGCCCTTAAACTTGCTGCATTTAAGAGCATAACATGCAGAATTCTCGAGTGGCTCAGACCAGTGACTTCTCCATTTGTGAAATGCTGGTTTCCACTTCCTTGAGCTCACTCATTCATGAACTGCAAACTCTGTACAGCACCTAGCACAGCTTGCTTCCAGTCTCTAAAGAAGAAATTCAGCAATCCAAATAAAGTGCAGCTTTCATTGCCAATCCACCACCTGGCTTCCTGTGGGGAGGTGGTGACTTGCTTGACTTTGATCATGGTGTAGTGGTCATGAATATTTACAGCCAGCTCCTCTGCTGTTAGCTACAGACAAAAGCCTCTGGAAATGCCAGGAAACCCCAAGTGTCCCCTCTGCCACCTTGGCTTCTTAGAGTAATTCCTTTCCCTCTCTGGTGCAGATCAAGTTGTTAGCATGCAAGGCTGTGCCAGCACAGACTGTACTGAGAGCAGAGTGACACTGGTGTGTGCGGGGAGAGGTCTGTAACGAGCAGGAGTTTGGTAATTAGGCACTTCAGAACGAGCGGCAGTAAAGGGACATTCAGGGACAGGTTTATTGGGGAGAAGAGGGAAGAGAGGGAAGGCAAAAGGGGAGCATGGTCCTCCTGTCAGCATTAGTTACGTGGTACATAGGCAGGATCATATTCTCTGCTGCTGTCCAGGGGTGGGGGGGCATGACCACTGAGGCTCACACACCGTGTTCCTGCAGCACTTTCAGACCAAATGAACCCACTTACAGTCCTGTGCCCTTGAGGAAGTGTCATTTACTCATAGAAAGTGCCATTCCTCTCCAAATGCTGCTCTGGCATCCGTCAAGTGCCTTTGTATTCCCCTCTAAGTGACAGGATGGAAATGCAAATCATTAGGCAAAAATACAGACAGATTAGACAGCAAAAGTGCATGGGGCAATAGGGACACAGCAGAAGGTGAAGAAGATCAGGATCTGTGCAGCCCTAAGTGGGAAAGCAAAGGTGCAGGGCCTCATAGCTGGACAGATGAGAACACAAAGGAGAGGAAAAGAGGGCCTGTGTACAGCAGCTTTGACTGAGTAACTGTCAGATTTCTATCCATGTCTGTCCTTCAGCCTGTCTGTGACTGTGAACATCCAAGGCAGGACTGTTTTGTGCTGTTTTGTACAGCACCTAGCTCAAAGGATTCCTGTGCTTGGCTGGGGCCTCAAGGTGCTACACATTATCTATTACTTACTTCCACTGGTCCAGGGCCAAGATGCCAGGTTGTATATCCTGGCTTCCATCCTGAGGTGTGCCATTGAAAAGCCTTCTGCTGACAGCACGTTGTGCTTTCCTCTTTCTCATTCTACTTTGGGGAGGCATGGGGGTCAGACAGTCTCTACTCAGTGTTATTTGCTGAGAGGAGATCCCCAGCTCATCACTCTTTACTCACCTCTGCTCCCAGCTTTTGCTGTGTGTGTTGGGGAGAATGGGAAACTGGGCTGCTCAGCACCCAGGGAATGAGTAGAGGTCTCCACAGTGCACCTGGCTGGTTAAAACGTGGGGCAGCCTTTGAGGAAATATAGAAAAGGTGTCTACAAGCCCTCATGCATTTAGGTAGTTGGTATCTCCTGCGCCGGATTTGCCAGCCTAGGCCAGCCCAGCTTGGTGTGAAGGAAGCAAGTATGGGTACTGTCTGGCATGTGCTTGTCCATGAGTGGGTACCTATTGCCAGGAGGAGCGGCAGCAGCAGCAGTGCCCTTCACTGAATGTCCTAGTAACTCCTTCTCTTCCTCTCCCCTCTGTGCAGTACAAACAAGTGGAGCAGTACATGTCCTTCCACAAACTCCCTGCAGACATGCGGCAGCGCATCCATGATTACTATGAGCACCGCTACCAGGGCAAGATGTTCGATGAGGAGAGCATCCTGGGAGAGCTGAGTGAACCCCTCCGGGAGGTAAGGAGGGGTCATTTAATGGACAATGTGGGTTCCTGCCATCTTTGGCAGCTGTGGAGTTCCTGGTGTACAGCAGCCTATCCCAGTGGTTTGCAGAGGACACCCTGAGGTAGATGGGAGTGGTGGGAGGCCAGCTCTTTCAGAAGCACTAGCTGTGTGTGCATGCTCTAGTGCCATGCCCAGCAGGCATGGAGGCCCCCCTTTCTGCTTGGGGATCTACCTGTTCCTGGACTATGCCCACCTTCTGGGAGAGCAAAGCCAAGACAAGCATGGCCCACAGCTTGGCTATGTCTCATTCTGAGACAGTTTCATTCAGAGAGTGACATATGTTCTAGCCACTGATGCATGTCTGGGATTCCCTTGCCTTGGTCCTGACAGAAGTCACTTCAGTGGAGCAGAGAAGTCCAGGCCTTTGGCAGCTGCAGGACTCCTGCCTGAGTCTATAGTGACATGAAGGTGATGGGAGCTGCAATAGGCAGGCCCTGCCACGTACCTGTCATGTGAATAGATACATCTTGGCACCTTTTGAGGCCATGGCAATGTCTGGAGGATTAAGCAGGTCACAAGACAGTCACATCACCAAGGATAAGCCAGCCACATGTTTTGGTTCCCTTTAGGAAAGACTTTGCTTGCTGTCCTAAGCCTGGCTAGCCCCCAGTTGGCTGCATAGCACACAGAAGTGTCCATTGCCTGTTTTTCTCTTTAAGGGCACTAGCAGACCTCTCAAGCAACTTCTGGTGGGGATGTGGAGATGAATTTCACTGCCCCTTCACACTTTTTGATTCTCTAATCTCCTGCTCTTTTTCTCAATACAACAGAAATACACATCTTCATCTGACTGAGCTCCCCCTCCTCCAGTTACTCCTGTCCTTTATCCATGTGTGCTTTAAAGGTCCTTTACCTGCCTGGCATTGCAGAGCCCATACTATTGACAAACACCTCCATTTTTTGAGGCTGGGATGACATAGCACATGAGGCAACATTTCCCAAAGAGGTTGATACAAAACCCTGACAGCCTGTACTTCCTTTGCCAATAGATGGTCCGTTACCTGAAATGGAGGGGTTGGAGCTAAGCTTCATCCTAGTTTCATCCCTGCTTACAACCCCAGTGTCTGCGTGCATGTTGATCTAGGGAAATACAGGTCAGGGCAGTTTCATCTGGAATGGATTCCCCCAGTGCTGCCAAATGTGAGAAATGCTCCAGAAACAAGTCTGCAGTGGCTGATGCATAGATATTATTGTTATATTATTCTTTTCCACAATAAATCCTGCCTACCTCCCCTTAGAAGATCAAACATTACCAAACAAGCAAGGAGTCAAGGGTTGTGGGTAGCATCATGCAGCCTCTCTGATAACCTCTGCCCTGCTCCTGCTCTTTGACCTGGATGAGCTGACAAACCTGGCAGTGAATAGACAGCACTGCTAGTCCTTTGCCTCTTTCCCTCCATGATCTAATCACCTGAAGAGGCTGAGAAAAGAAGAGGGAAAGAAGATCCCATGTGACAAAATGCCAGGAATCAAGCAGTTTTGATGCTTGGAGGTCTCAATGGTTTTGCTTTCCCCTTGATGCCAGCTCTGTTCAAAGATCTTGCTGTGCCAACATAGCTTTTACTGGAAAAAGGAGCACATTGGGGTTTCTGATCTCGTGCCCAGCAGTTGGTCATACATATGTTTGCACTTTGTGTGTGCTCCAGAGCAATGGCAAAGACCTCATCCCCATTTTAAAAGTGCTACCGCAGGAGAGCGCGCTGAGAAGTGCCTTGCTCTTTCCATGCATTTCTGCAAGCCCCCTTCCCCCCACACCCTCCCCTGGTCTCCTCTGCCTGGTCGCCTCTCAGACTGTGCGTTGAGTAAGTTCCCACCTCAAGCTCCCTGATCTTAAGCTGTATTTATACGCACCTCTACGGTGTCTCTACTGCTCCAGGACCCCCCCATGGCAGAGGCAGCCCGCTGGCCTGATCTGTGCCCCATCCATCATATGCAGCCAGCATATAGAGTCGAAGGAAAGGAGGAGCCTCCTAGCAGGGCCCACATTCAAAGGAGTGACTACAGAAAACCACCTTCCCCAGCTGCAGCTTAGGAACGTAGGCTCTCACTAGTACATACCTGCAATATATGACCCACAAGCACCAGAAACAGTCCTTCTTCTCCCTTTCCTCCCAGTCACATATCTCTGTGGGAGAGAGAAGAGTTGAGGATCTACCAGCTATATTTTAAAACTAGTTCTGCCAAAGGCTAGATGGGATTCTAAAAAGGCAGCCCTAAAAAAGAAGTCCCAGTGAGGAGAAGGAGACAGATGCTTCCCTTGCCCTCCCTCTCCCTGCTCCAGTCATTCAGTTCCACCTTTACTTTTCGGCTGGGGAGTGTTGCGCTGAGGCGTTTTGCTCAATATCACTTTGTGCTGCTTTCTGAGCCTGAGCTGACATGGCACAGAACAGCTCCTGTGCGATGGAAAGTGCTGTCATACCCTCCGAGTGACACCACGCCGCAGGAGCAGGCACAGTCCCTGTCTACTTTATGACAGCTGAACAGCTGAACTGGTTTTTCTTCATCTGAGGTTGATGATCCAGCCCATGCCCCAGTGACTGGTGGGCACCTCTGCCTCCCCCCTCCAGGCAACGTCCCCAGCTGCCCAGCATAACTCTTTCTCTGAGTATCTTGGCACATTTGTGCTGTTTATCATCCCATTGTCAAGCAAGGACAACACAGAACGTAGGGCTGCCAAGGTGAGCTACAACACTTTCCCAGAGAGGAGCCCTGGGCTTTTGCATACACCATTTCACCAGTGCTGTGCACTCCTCGCACAGTACAAGGTTTACGACAGAAAGAGGTATATTGTGTGTATTTGGGGGGCGGAGGGGGTGTCACTGTATTGTAGCTGCTCAAAGAGAGAGCATCGTGAATGAAAGCGATGAAGCATGGTGTCAAGCTATCAGCTGCAGTTAGCATTGCTATGTGCTATGAGCATTCAGAAGCCTATTCCAGACTGCGCTGGGGGAACCAGACTAAGAGTATAGCATCTTTTCTTCTTCATTTTCTAATATAGAGGTCAAGTGGGGGATCTTCACAGGTTATTAGATGTTGACTGAAGATGTGTGTGTCTTTTCTGTTCTCTGTCCCACTTTTTCTCCCTGCCTCTCTCCTTCTCTCCACTCCTCTCTCTCTCTTTCTCTCTCTCTGTCTCTCTCACACTCCCTTTGTGGTCAGGAAATCATAAACTTCAACTGCCGGAAGCTGGTTGCCTCCATGCCCCTCTTTGCCAACGCAGATCCCAACTTTGTGACATCCATGCTGACCAAGTTGCGGTTTGAGGTGTTCCAGCCGGGGGATTACATCATTCGGGAGGGCACCATTGGCAAGAAGATGTACTTCATCCAGCACGGGGTGGTGAGCGTCCTCACCAAAGGCAACAAGGAGACCAAGCTGGCAGATGGCTCCTATTTTGGAGGTGCGTGTTAGTGAGTCACCCCCACATAGTGAGACCTACTGCTATTGCTCATATATCCTGGACACGAAGGCATGAAGGCACATGGAACTGATATCTCCATCACTTCTCCTCTACCCTCTGTCTCTGTTCATCTCACCTGTCTTGCTGCTTCCCGTGTAACAGGTTGTGCAAAGGGGAGAGTGACTGTGACTCTTAGGCAGTGCAGGAGTCTAGATAATAAATACAAATAAAATTGAGAAGGAAAAATTTAGTTCTGGAAGGTTCATTTCTTCTTTGCCCCAAGCAAATGGATAGATTTGTGAAACTGAGAGCCTAAAGGAAAAAAATGGAACATTCTCAATTCTCCAAGCACATTTATAGTGCTTCCTGGTCCTACTGACTGGCATCTATCGTATGAGGTACTGTAAAAAGACAGAGAAAAAAGCATAGTCCATCATCTCCCCAGCCTGTGGCTCAGCAACATGTCATGGAGGTCAGCAGGCAGACATGATGTATCAGCAGCAGAGGCCTGGAACAGTGAGACTAGCCTGAGGTCAGAAAACACCATAAGAAAAGATTTAGGATATTGCTCCTACAAGTAATACAGGGACACCCCTGTTATTAGAGCCCTGCAGAGGCCTCACTGACACCCCAAGACACACAGTTCTCTTGTAGATGCACTTTTCAGTGCAAGCACTGAATGCACCACAATTAATGGCCTACTGAGAAAGACAGAATGCAGCCTGCCTTTCCTTCCCTCTGTAAGACCTGTTCTCCATTCAAAAAATCCCTATCATGCATTTTCTACAATCTTCTTACAATCTTAGCTCCTGTAAACAACCTGTTTGCACCTACCTGCTGGCTCTGGGGTGCAGGGATTTTGCAAGTCCCTAGCAAGTGGGGTCAGTTCACTGGGATTTGGAATTCAAGGGTGGGAGTCAGGATACCCTGACTCTGACTAATTTGGTTAAAACTGCCCAGCAGATTCAGTGCATTTTTGATACCACACACACCCGCTCACCTACACTCAAAGGCAGCACAGTCTCATAGGCATCATTTCCTTAGGAAAGCCACCTAAAAACGTACTGTCAGCATTGCATCCGTGCAGTGCTGCTATACTAGTGCTTTGGGCCGACCCAGAATGAATCCTGAGAGTGGCACTGGTGGACTGACACCCAACACGTAGCATGCAGAAGGATGCTGCCAGTAAAGGAATATTCTGTCTTTAGGTCACACCAACTGTCTTTATGTGCCTGCCTTTGGTGCCCAGACTGTGTGTAATCAGTGGGAAAGCAGGACTCAGGAGCTCTCCACTGAGCGTTCAAGGAGCATCTGTGCCCAAATGAGGCTTGTATGGCGGAGTCAGGGGCTCTCTGTTCTGTCAGCAGCTGAGCACCCTCCTAGGAGTGGCTGCCTGCAGTGTAAATACACCAAGGGTTAGTAATAAATGGGTGCCACAAACCTGGCTTAACCTGACAATCTCTAGGCTTGTAGCACATCTACAGATAACTTCCAAGTGTCTTTGCCAAGACAAATGTTCGCAGTGTGGGGATCGCAGTTACTACCGAAGCACCAGGGCCACAGGTCAGCACAGAGTCTCTACTGAAAATCTGGAGAGAGTTAGCTTCAGTGAGGGCACGGCATGACCTTCTGCTCCCTGTGCCCCTGAGGAGCTGGAGGAAGACAGCCTCTCCACTCTGAATGCACAAATGATATCTTTGACAATCCACCATAACAAAACGTGACTGGCTAATTAGATGAGCAAAATCCCTGAGGTGCAATTGTATGCAGCAGCTGCCACAACTGAGCCCCCTGGTATTTTTTTTTCCTGATGTTATTGCATATGGAGAACATTTTCACTGTTCATGTTTTCAGTCGGAAAGCAGGTAGGCTCCAGTTAGAGAGGAGGCTGGGTGGCAGACAGGACTGCCTGTGAGTGGCAGTGGGAGGTCTTGTATTACAGGGATGATGGTGTCTGTCCCCACCTTCTCAAGCTGGGTCTTTCATTGCAGAGATTTGCCTGCTGACCCGTGGCCGGCGCACAGCCAGCGTGCGAGCTGATACCTACTGCCGGCTCTACTCCCTCTCAGTGGACAACTTCAATGAGGTGCTGGAAGAGTATCCCATGATGCGGCGAGCTTTTGAAACAGTGGCACTGGACAGGCTGGACAGAATTGGTAAGAAGAAAGTGTGATGGTCCCCTTCCCACTGCCTGCTGCCCTGGCACTCCATCCCCAGACTTGATCCTTTCTTCCTTAGCTGGAGTTGTGAACTGAAGGAGATCCTAGCCTGTCTCTCCTTTCCTGACTTCAGCTTCTTCTAGGAGCCCTGTTAACAAGCAGCTGAATCCACATTCTTCTCTCTCTCTCTCTCTCTTACACATACGCACTTCAACCTGCTCCTGCATCCGTTTGTTTCCATTTCCAAGAGGTCTTTTTAAGAAACAGAGACCTGCAGTCTGAGCTCTCAGGGTCATGTTGGTGAGTTCACTAGCTTTTGAATTTTAGCTCAGAATGTGCAAATGCCCACAGCCTCCAAGGCTCAAAAGAAAACAGGCCAGACTCTGACCACCAAGTCCTGCAAGCCAACCCCAGAATTCAGTGAAATGTTCTGTGGCAGAAATCATGCCTCAGCATTAGGGCTTGGCTGTTTTTTAGAGTGTGGCCTGAGCTATGGTATGACTGGTTAGTAGTATTAATTTTTTTAACAACCACATAGATGGGGAGCAATCTCCTTCCCTCGTACATTGGTACCATAGTGGCTTTTTGTTGGACCCCTGTTTCTCTAATCAATCATAGCTAAAAAACAACTGGAGAAATAGAAAGTTCTGTAGGGAAGGGAAAGCTTGGGATGCTTTCTGATCCAAATGAGACTCTTGTGCAAAACCGTCAGCAAAACACAAGTGCGAAGCACCTGTCCGTTAGAGTCCAACTATAAACATATTCAATAGAAATCAGTGCCTGATAGAACATGGGACAAGTAATTAAACATTCCACACCCCAAAGTAAACACTATTAACCAAAGACTAATTCTGGATTGTAGCACCTCGTAGTGACCCATGCCAGGATGCTGTCCTGCCTGTGGGAGACATCACCTGTGCTGCGAACCTCATTGTCTAGCTAGAGAAGACCAGGGTACAATTCCCTGGCACAGCTAGAGACGCTTAACTGAGATTAACTGACTTGCACAAGGTCGTGCAAGAAGTCTTTGCAGAGCTGAGGACTGAGCATTTCAGAGTCACAGTCCAACTTCTTTAGTTTCTTATTATGCATCTCTTAAAGCTGCACTCATTTTCGTTGCTTTTCAGAATCAAAAAGGTCAGTGCAGGTCTGAGCACAATGTAGAAGGCGAACAGGATAATGCGGGGAGGGGGGTAGGGAGGTAGCTGGCATCCCAGCAAGGGGTGCGGTGCCTCTAGGGCTTTTCATGCCAGGAACATTGTATTCTGTGCATCTCATTACCTGCTGCAAATCGGAAAGTCTGACCCCCGAGGAAAAGGTTATGAGCTAAATATGTACAGTTTGGCAAAACCCACACTAATGAGGCCTTCGTGTAAGTGGCAACAGTCCCATCACTTGGGTTATTCAAATTAAACTGAACAAACTGCTAGAAAATGTAATGTCAGGCACAAGGGAAGGGCCAGCTTGACTTTGTTATCTCAGATTCTCTGAGATTAGATGGTTACGGCTGCTCAGCCCTCCTTGCCTTACGCTCTCTGTGACTGCGCATACAAGTGGGCAGGGTGTCCTGTGCTCTTTGCCCTTTACTTTGTGTGCAGCTGCACATGTGACTAAAATTCACAGAAAATGAAGCAGAAACTGCTTTTCAGTAGTCGTGCAGCACTTAGCGGAGCTTCCCAAAACCACTGTGAAATTAGCTAAATCCATGGATGCTTAACCTGCAGTGAGCTCCACAGCTGGGATGACACCAGTACCTGAATGAACCAGTTTGAAGCTATCATCTCAGGTATGTCCTCTCCTGCTGCAGACTGTGTGAGCAATAGCCCCCATGGAAGAGAAAAGCCCAGATGTAGCTCAGATGAGATACTTGGGATCTGAGTTTCAGCTGACCTCCTGGAGATGGAGATGGACTGTGCATTTATAAATTGTTAGGTCCCATCGTTGTCAGCCTCTGAACCCCTAAAACATAACAACAGCTTTTGGGGAATCAGGTAGGAAAGGGGGTGACAGACAGATAGCCCCAGTCAGACTGAGTTCCTATGGAAGAGTTTCCACCAGTCAGTGGATCACTGCAGAGAATCACTGCTGGACTGTTTGCTTAGACAAATGTCATCTGTACAGCTGCTAGGGAGGCATGTGGGCCTTGAGATTGCCTGAAATAGCAACTCTGTCAGCAATCAGCAGTCAGGCCAGATCCCCAGGAGAAAAGGCAGGGAAGCTGGAGGTGTGGGAGAGGCGTTCCAGATCAAGGAGCAGGATCTGGTTTGATCGCTGGCTGCGTCGCAGGCACTCAGCGCTGTGATCTGCACACCAGCCCCTGTTCTGCCATTTGGATGGTGGCTGGAGTGGCTGAGCATTGCTCTCCTTTCACTCTTCCCTGGAGCGGACTTGAAGGAGAGAGAGCGTCTCATTGATGCCCTTCCAGACTATGTCTCCACATCAGAGAACTTCCCAAAGTTCTTCCACCTTTCTCACACTGCTTTGCTGCTGCCAGCATGTGAATGGATTGTGTTCATTCTTCATATAGCAGCAGGACAAGACAGTGTTATTCTCCCCAGTTTACAGAGTAATCACAGCCCAGGGCTGCTCAGAGCTATCCAGCTGCCCAGTTGCTGTTGCTTTCAATGCCAGAAACAGTTGAGCACCTTTCAAGATATGGATCAAAGCGATTTGCCCAAAGTAGCACTGAAAGTCAATGTTATGGCAGGGAATTTTACAAATGAAAGAACTGAGGCATAGGGAAATGATAAAGTCAACCCGCTCAAGATCACAGTGGGTCAGTGGCATTATGAAGAATAAACTTTGCCAGTTCCACTCCTAATCCTGCAAGCCCAAGGCAGTGCTCTCTTTCCACAGCTCCATCAGAGCTATGTCTGAGCTATTTTTGTGATGTTGCCTGAGTTTCCAAGGAACAACACTTAGACCCTGAGTCAGACCACTCATCTGGGGCATTTCAATGCAGACAGCCTTTTTGGCATAGAGCCCTTTTCCATTTTCAGCACAGAGGCAAGCCCAGAAGCTTGGCAGAAGCCAGGCAGAAACCTTCACATCAGTGCTGCTGTGGGAAACCTTTCTTGCAGTGATGGTCGAGGGGAGAAGCTGCTCCTTTTAGCTCTGCTTTCTGAACCAGCATAAAGAGCCTCACATGCTTCTTCCCCTAGGAGAAATTCCCTTCCACATGTAGCTGCAAAAGGTCAACATAAGGTCAGAAGGTGGCATACAGCTACTGGAATAACGGGCCCTTTGGGGCAGAGCTTGGGCATTGTCCTCCCCTGGTTTTGGCACTCTGCTGACCTGAGACAAATCAGTCCCTGTGCCATATAGAAAGTGCAAACCTGCAGAGTCATACACTCGAAAATCCTAGTGCTGCCCCTGTTTCCCTGGCAATGAGAACTGAGAGCTGGCTACTCTCCCAAATATTCTTCATCCTCTACCATTGCAAAATACCCTGTTGTGCCCAACACACTCTGACTGGAATTTCCCAAAAGAGCCTAGGAAATTATGCACCTCCTGCTGAAACTGGCAGACCCCTTGGAGACCCCTGTTTTTATAAAAACGGCATTTCTTCACTTTCCACTGAAATGTGCACCATCTGGAGAGAGCTGTGCAACAGCATGCTACTGTTTAGGGAAGTCACGAGCTGAGACTCTGAAAGTAGAGGGATTATTATAGGGGGCTGAGGATAAGGAACAGAGATTCATAAAAGCCAGGTACGAACAGAAGCAGGAACATATTTTTGGTTCATGATATGTTCAGCTCAGCATCTGCACACAAGACGGAAGCAAATGGGAGCATTTATTCAAGTCAGTCGTGCATTCACTAACTCCCTTCTCCGCAGCTGACAGCATGTCCTTGAGAAGCCCATGCCTCGCTGAGTTCATGAAAAGATTCAGAGGGATCTATCCATGTTCTGGTACCAGGATAGACTCATCAAGTATTCTCCCTGTGCAGTGAGGAAGCAAGAGGGCAGGGAGAAAAATCTCCGTCCATCCGGTCACAATGACTGGAGAGGTGTTTACAGGATTAGCCGCTATACAGGGGATTTGGAGAGCATGGTCTAAGCTCGTCTAGGTAGCAGAGGGACAGGATGAGAACATGAAGACCCCATTCCTTGAAGCACCAGGAGCAGTGCTGCTTGACTGGAGGTGAAATGAGGCATTCACTTTGTGCAGCAAATGCCGTTTGAAAGCCTGTGGCTAGACAGAGCGGGGAAGAGAGGGGCAGATGCACCCTGCGCTGTGTGTCCCCATCGCTTCCTGCTGGTAGATGTGCAGTGCCACAGCAGGAAGGGCACAGCCCCCCGGAGTGCTGTCAGCTGCATCGATGGCTCTGGCAAAGAGCTTGTTGATGTATCCTGCTAACCTCTGCTGTTAATGAGAATTGATGCTGGCATCCTGCCTGGGTCATGCACGTCTGGGGAAGAGGTTTCCCGGGTGTTTTGCACTTGCAGAGTTCTTTAAAGACTGAAAGGGATTATTCTCCAAGAATTGACTAAGGCCTGGATTCTGCAAAGATTTGTGTCCCTGCTTAACTCTGTTCTCGGGGTAATTTCAAACTCTAAAGAACTCCGCAGGCTGCAGAAAATCACATGCATAACTCTCCACAGGCTCAGGACCCGAAGACTGAGACTCAAGGAAATTAGACTAATATATCACTGATTAAACTTTCCTCTTTTTCTTGTTCTTGACTGAGCTGTAAAATTTTTCTTAATATTTGTATGTTGAAATGATTTGATCGTTTCTCCAGTGAGTACTTCTTTGTCTGCCCAGCCTTTGTGAATAGTCCCAGTTTGTGATGTGTCAGGCAGTTACATAAGTCGCATGATTCTGTTCCCTGACTGGCTTTGAAACTGGCTTTCGGTGACCACTGAAGCTTAAAATTAGATTTTCACAAGTATTTGCGCTTGTAAAACACAACCACTCAAATGTTCAGTGAAAGTAAGTACAGTACGGGTTGTGAATATTGTCATATCAAAGTTCATTGATGAGTTCAAAAATATTGGGGGGCAATTATTTTCCATTGTTTGTTATGCTGTAATAAATATCATAGATGTCTTCCATACAGCTGCTTACCGTCCATATCAAGGTCACTGGTGAGAGCTGAGAGCATATTCTGAAGCCAAAGAAAGTTATTTTTTCAGTTTCTTCAGGAATTTCTCACTCCCAGTAGCCTGAAATGTATATATTTTGATACAAGGATCCTAGTTAACACTGGATTAAGAGTGTCTTGCATTTCCTCCAGGCACTGCAGTTGCTAAAAAACAAAGAAAAGCTAAGACCACACAATACCAGTCTCTAAATATTAACCCAACAGTATTTTGTTGATAGTAGTGTTATGGTACAAGAGTGTCTGTTCAAGAGATTGTAGTAGTAGAAGTGGTAAAAGCTTTGCCATGTAGACAAGCCACAGAAATAGTTGTTCCTAAGCTTTTTCACTGGACACCCTATTTCTCAGCTCATGATCACACTTCTGCAATTGAAAACCTGTTGGGTTTGCACCCCGCTTGCCTAGGTCATGACTAATACTCTGGGATCTGCTGCCTCAGAGGATTGGCTGGTCTGATGTTAGGTAGGTGAACTGTGAATTAGAAGATCTGGGATCTGTGCCAAGCTCTGCCACAGACTCCCTGTGTGACTTTGTCACGTCTTTGCTCTGTGCTTCAGCTCCTCATCTCTTCTACAGGGAAAATAATAGTAACTAAAGGTGGAGCTCAGTCTCTGAATGCTTCTTAGCTGCCTACTCCCTCATATCAGGTGCCATGCAAAATCTTATGAATAAATGAAAGGGATTAAAATGTGTATATGTAAAACAATATGTACTCAGCATAAAGTTTACACTGTATCCATATTACAGTCCCAGATTTGTTCACCTTGCTCGGGTGAGTAACCCCAAAGAGCAGCACATATGAGATGAGCAAGCAGATTTGATCATAAGGCTACATTAGTTCTTATTTAAGGCTGCTGATAGAGACACAGGTGATTTAAAGATACAAGTTCCTGTGGCTCAGGATTAATATATAGTTTTAGAATGTGTGTGCTTTGGGGGAAAGTTTTATTTCAAAATCACACTGAAGGCTGCCCAGCCCTTTAAATAGGCAGAATCTTGTTACCCAACTACTGAGCAGCTGACAGCAGTGGCTAACAAGTGATAACACAGGTTCTCCTGTACTGTGTCCTCTCCAGTCAACTGAATAACCCCCACACATAGCTGTTTATGAGGAATCAGAGTTCAAATACCACTGTGCTCTCTTGACTAGAAACCCTTTCCCATCATTTCCAACACTACAGTGCAGACATCTGCATCTGAATCAGTCTTAACTTCTTTTATGGTCAGCAGAGAGAAATGGCATTTCTAGAGTGTGATTTATCTTCTCCTACAGTGGCTATCTAAAATGGCTTAGGTGGATCATACCCTGGGAATGCTATCTAGCTCAGACATAGGTGTTTGCAGGTTAGGAGCTTGAAGTTAAGCAGGACTTAGGTGTTTAAATTTCTTTTAATTTTGAAGGGCAGGCCCAGACTCAGAGTATTGTGTGTTTAGCCTAAGCAAAAATATCAACAACCCACCAGCCATGACTGAGGGCAAATGATTTCAGCTTAATGAAGATGAACTGGAAATTTTGATTATGGAAATACCCTATCTCATGCAACTCTAGAAGGAAAACAAAGCCTAAGACACCCCAGTAAGAGGCAGTAGGAACTGATAAATGAGATCTCAGGAGACCTGCAGCTGACCTTGTAGGTGACCTTGGTCACATCAGTTTTTCCCAAACAAGTCTACCTTACGGGGTGCAAGTTCTCTGGGAAGAGTTGGGTCTTTTAGGCAGGTGTCACAAGTACCACAAAAGGATACTTGGGAGACACCAAGCAGGACCGATTTTGAGGGAGAGAGTTGGGGGGGGTAGGAGATGCAATATATTTGTTTCACCATCTCCATGAGTCCCCTGAGGCACCAGATTATTTTTACTTTTGAGAGAGCCACATCCACAATTACTGCCTATTTGCAGGAAAATAAAAAACCTGTTCAGATAACATTTTTCCCAGTCCAACACCTTTTTAAATAATTTTCAAACACCTCTTTAATTACATAAAGTAGGACCTGCTTCCTTCCTGCACCTCTAAACTTGGGAAACTCGTCCTGCCTTGAGTGCACTCCAGTAGCTATCTGCAGACCACACTGCAAAGCACACAACTGGCAGAAAACCAGTGCCAGAATGTCATCAGTCCAGAGTCCGCCAGGATGTGTCCCTCTCACAGCTGTCAGCTCCTGTAGGGCACTGCGAATTGAGTGCAGGAGCTTTGGCTCCAGGCTCAAGCACTCCTGCCACTTGAGGAGAAGAAGACTCTCTGGCTCTAGTCTCCAGCAATAGGTAATGGCCAGGACACTGTGCTTCAGGCAGCACAGGGCATCACAAACACTCCAGAATTGCACAGTTCTTACACCCGTTCATGTATATTCACAAAATATTTGCTCTGTATGTTCTGTGTTTGTTCTACAGAGCTGTGTATGATGGGAATAAGTGTAAAGAGCAGGAGGGAAGAACATCATAGGCTTAATTTAATTTAAATGTTGTTTAACTATTATGAGATTTATCAGATGATACATTTTTCTCTATGTATCATTTGACCTACAGCAGTTTAGCCCAGTTAAAGGTTACGTTCTATCTCTTGAAAGAGGTGCCGCTTACTTAGGGAGATCTCTAATAGGTTTATGGGAGAGGGGATGCAATCAGTAAGGCTTGAGCTGTACAGGGAGGGAAAACCTCCTCTTGGAAAAATAGGGAATTGTCCATTTTAAACTTTAAACTAATTATTGTTTGTTAAGATGGTAATAAGACAACTGATTCAGTTCACTGTTCCAGTCCAACAGGCTCTACCCTGATACAATTCATTTCCCTTTCCATATAGGGTCTGGCTTTCCTGCAATACACCCATATGTACAGGTTTAGCTCCAGACAGGCTTGGTGAGGACAAAGCAGGGGAGAAGGGGATGTTGTTCTACTTAAATGTGCCACCAGAGTTCAAATGGTATGGCTTTAGCAAGAGAGAAATGCAACTACTGTAGAGCAGTTTGTCAAGAACTGCACGTCAAGTCTGTAGTGTATTCACATAGCCAGATTCTCAGAAAAGTTAATCTAAATTAATTTCTAGAGCAGATTTGTTAAGTGCACTCAACTTCTGTGTGGATGCTCTTATTCAGAATTGAAGCTGCTGAGATTGAGCTGACCTTTACATGATAGTTAATGCAGTTTACTACGGGTTAATTTTGAGAGAAATTTAAGAGAAAGTCGGGCTTGATTAGGAAAAAAGCATGTATACTAGGAGTTAAGAATTATTTTGAAATCACTGATCCAGCTAATTTCCCTGTATACACGGATTCTAAGGCTCTGACAGTGGCAAGAGCTGGTGGAGACCCTCCAGCCAACATCGTCCCATTGCAGAAGGGTTCCCCGGGGGCGCAGAAGCAGCTGTGGCAAGCTGCCAGCGTGATGAGTACGTCCAGGGCTGCTTTGCCTGCAGTTGCCAGTTGCTGTATTGCCCCTCTGGGGACGATGGCAGCAAGGTGAATTACGACCAGCCCAGAACCCAGGTAACCCATAAGCGGAGGAGGGCAAGACCACCTTCATACCTGCACTGTGCTGTGAGCTTCTTGCTGCAACCAGCGATCTGAGGGGGGTATTTAGCACCCCGTCGCATGAATAATAAGAAGAGAACGGGCCTTGGAGAAGTAACCATGTGGCAGGGGGTGGCCACTTTGACAGCAGGCCAGGGCATAAGCCAGCCTAATAAAGTGAGATTATTTCAAATACATGCAAATTCAGAAAGCAATTCAGTGGCCTGAATTCTTAAACTGCAGCCGGTGGACTTAGACAGAATGAAAAGAGAAATGAACATAAAGTCACAGCTAATTTCCCCTGTGTCTGTGCAGAATTTTAACAACAGAAAGCTGATTTTGATATTTTGATAGAAGAATTATTGTTGAGTGCTGGCTCTTTTTATGAAATCACATGGCCCTTTCTCCGTTTTTCTTTGTGTGCTATCTGCAGCTGAGGATATCTGACTTGGCAATTCTTTGTTAAGGGAGCAACATCTATTAGTTTAGTCTCCACAATTTCACAAACCCCAATCCACTTCAAAGCTCTGGCAGCTTTGCTAGAAGCATCTTTCAGGCTCTAAATCTCTTCTCTTTTCCTGTGTTTAATCCATTGTTGCAGTGAGAAAAATTGGGGGACGGATTAGAATCCACAGTACTAGTTAATGTTATTTATTTTTGTCTAGCCATGGAAAAAAAACATATGGTGCTAGGAGCTGTACAAAGGGAATAAAAAAATGAATTGTGCTGTTGAGTCCTTATAGTCTAAGTACATTAACTGTGCTCCTGTTGCTCTGTTAGCTGGCACTTACACAGCTCCCTCAGTCCTGTTCAGAGGTACATCCAGCCTAAGTAGCTGCTTGGGAATCATCCAGTCCTCCCCTCCTCAGGTTGTCACACGCCGCTTGCCCTACAGAAACTCCTGTGAGTAGAGACTTGTCCCTTGACACAAAAAAGGCTGCTTATCTCTCTTCTGTAGCAGGGTAAGGGGCCTTGAACTACAACACCTCAGAGTAACCAAGCACGGGGAGCTGCAATATGGGGTAGCTGCTGATGGCTCCCATGCCGGCTACGTAGCGCCTAAGTGAGCGCTGAGACTTGTGTCTCCTGGGGAGGATGCAGAGTAGGAGTTTTGGGAGGCAGGGACATGGGATGATAGGGGCAGGGAACATGTGTCCTAAGCAGTTAGGAAGAAAAGAGAATGGGGCTGTAGGTCTCCCTGAGGAAAGAAAGGGGGTTAAGAGTGAAGAACTCAGGAGACATAGGACTGGGAATGGTGAGCTGTGTCAGCCGTGGAAGAGGCTCTTGGGAGAGAGGACAGGCATCTTAACTCTTTTAAAAAATAATTGGGCCTCTGAGTCCAAATTTCGCTTGGGGTCCTGCTCCGGCTGAGGCTCTCCCTATGTACAGAGGTCAGAGGTCTGCTGAGGTTAAGGAATGGCTTCCATGAGCTCAGGTCAGTGTGGCTGTGATTTTGGATAAAAGGGATCTGAGCTTGGTTTCTGCTGCTGCATGAATGCCTCTAAAACGTCCCCAGGTGCTTAGAGACATATAACTGCCTGCTCCACCAGAAGCACTAAAGCAGCACAAGGCAGGGAAAGGTGAAAAGCAGTGCTTTTCCCCCATAAAAGCAGATGAGACGTTTAGAGACAGATGTGTGGAAGCATTTACCTAGCAGCTCTTCACCTCAGAGGACCTGAGTCCAGATCTGAGCAGGATTTTGTAACGTGGCAGAATGATTTGGAAAGATGTGATCCACCCAGGGCCAACACTTAGAACAGCAGAAACAGTTTCTTCAGCAAAGGAGGCAGAGAGTTCCTTGCCTTGGGAATCATCCCTTAGCAAGGACACCACACTAAGTTGCAGCGCCCAGCTTTAAATATATCCCCTACTGTAGCCACACACACACACACACACACACACACACACACACGTCAAAACAGTTCTTGTAGCTCTCCCCCGAGCTCTGCAAGAGCGGGAGTTGCTGAAATGGAATTAATTCCTTGTTCTCTATAAACCAATGTCTTTGGGGAGCTGAATTTGGTGATGTCAGTGTAGTCTCATGGAGAAGCTGGGTGACTTCAAAGCCTCCCCTAAGCCTTGCAGAATGAGTAGCTTTCCTGAGGAGGTGGCCCCTGCTCCAGACCCAGCCTTTCGCCACACATCCCAAACACAGCACAGCTTTCCAGGGTTTCAGCTCTGGGGCTGGCAACAGCCCTTTAAAATTCTTGGAGACTGACTTGATGTCCAAAGGCTTCCAAACTCTGATTAATCAATACTCATGGCAACGCCCCATCCCCAGTGTCTACTCACATGAAGATCATCCAGGGGTCCATTCCTGATTTATTTGGAGAGTGCCCAGGAGCATGAATCAGGGCTCTCCTGTGCTGTATCATGTACAAATACAGAACAGGAAGACAGTCCCCGAATCCAGAGCTCACAAATAGAGCTGGAGAGAAATTTTCTGATGAAACAAAGGTGTATTAAAATTATTGATCTCCAAATGCCTCAGGTTTCACCAGTTTCCCCCAAGAGCTGTTCCCAGCAGCAGAACTTGAAAACCCCAAGTCTCAGGTTGGCCTAGGGTCCTAGATTGTCTTATAGACCGGATAGACAGACTTCTCCAGTGCCAGGACGCCAAGGTCAACATCCTTTACATTTTGACATTTCCAAAACAAAACATTTGCTGGATTTCCAGTTCATGGCACATGTCAACAAAATGTAATGAATTAAAATTACTGCTTTCCTTAGAATCACAATAAATTTGCATAGTATTTGGGGGTTTAGAGGCCATGCTTGGGTGGATTGTTTATTCGAGTATCTTAGACTTTGCTCAGCATTTTAGTTCCTGTGCCATAAACAGCATAGGAGGAGAAACTCCTGATAACATATAGCCTCTGTGCTTCCATGATTAAATTGAAGGGGAAGCAAGATTGCCCCTTCCCCTCCCCTAATGAAGCCTCTCACTGGTGTAGCAAGACTACAGGACTCTATTGCAGTCATTGCAATTAGGGTTACACAGAGCCAGACTAATCAGCCATTCATTCCTCTGATTGCTGTATTTAGTGATCTCCTTTCGAGGCAGGTGCAGTGGCAATAAATCCAGGGCAGGAAAAATGAATTTGAAACTAAAGCAATTTCATAAATAAAATCAGGGGGAGAAATAATCTCAGAACCACTGGCCCCCAAGCAAACTCACTCCTCCTGTCTCATTCCAGTGTTGGCTTACGTTTCTTGCAGGACTTTAGTCAAACCTCCCAGGAAAATGTCTGTCCCAGCAGCACACTGCTGGGTGCCTGTTGTAAACTGGTGCTGGCTGGAAGGAGGCTTTCCCCCAGAAGCAACTGATAAGACTTATATCGCTGTGTAGAAGCATCATGTAAATGATGCAGTTAATTAGAGTGGTGGAAACAATTTTTCAGTCTGCTAGCCAATTACAATTTTGAAGAATGGTTTTGAAAAATTCCTCTCCCCTTCAAAAATAAAAAGGAACATTTTCAGTAATTCTGTAAAATGTTCTGGAGACATAAAAAGCAAAAATTTGAGATTTTCTTTGTAAAGCAGAAAAGAAATTAAAAATTGATCAAATGAAACAGTTTTGATAAATAATAGTTTTGTTTGACTTGGGCTGAGGAAAGTATTAAAATGTAGTGTAATTTCCAAGGAAGACTGAAATGTTCTGTTTAAAAATTAACAAAACAAAGCATTCCAGGGTTTTTGCTGGAATTATTTTGTCAGTGCAACATAAGTTTAAGGAGCTTTGATCAAATCATTTTTCAGTAAATAATACGCATGTTGGGAAGATGTTAGCAGGTTCTCTATTCAGTGCACTCCCAAGGATAACCAGGGTCTGCTGTTCAGCTCTTTCTGGGTTGTCAAGAGCTCCGGTTATGAAAACATCAGGCCGCGCAATTCATCCGTGCAGCTCTGATTAACATCACTCTGGGTTCTTGTCCAGATTGAGGGCAGCCGTGGAAATTACAGGCTATTCAAGCACAGACAAGCAAATCAGAAGCCAGAGACAGGTGACATGGAATTAAAGAGTGAGATGAGGTGTTCGCTGTGATGACGGAAACACAGAACAGTTGCTGGTATTGAGCTTTTTGGAAAGCTGCGTTAGCAACAGCTACAACATTTCTCATTCTTGTACCCCTAGCCATTCCTTCTCAGCCTGGTTTTCTCCAGTATGTTATCATGAGAGCAAATGTGGTAGGGCAGCTTTTTTGCCTGACTGCTTTGAACTCAGCATGCTGTCTCCCATCCGCATCCTGACCTTGCAGTGGTGCAGGATAGCTACAGATTGCCCATGCTGGGATTTGTACCTTCAACTCCAGAAAGAGGATGATTACAAACCTGCAGTCTGAATCCCTCTTTACCTCAAGTGTGCTGGCCAGATCCTTTCTTACCCATCAATTTTATGTAGATAGATTGTTCTTTTTCTCCTGACTTGGAATGATGAGTATTTCTGTTTCTGTTAAGCAGCTCTTTGGGATCCCATTTGTTTGCGAGTGTGTGTGTGATTCTAGAAGATACTGCCTGGAAAGCATTGCATATGCTCAGTCTGACTCCCTGATGCCCCATTCACTCCCTTTCATTGTATATTCACTGCAAAAATGCTCTGAGTTTAAAGCTGACATTCATACTCCCCCTGGTGTAACTGGCTACATGAACTGCAGGAAGAATCAGGATCTGTCTGCCATGGGGATACCCAGTGCTGGCTGTTCCAGTCTGGTATACAATAACACCAGCACTGTACAAATATCCTACACCAGCGCTTGCAGTGAAGCCAGGCTCTCCAGCCCCTCTGGAGCAGTACTGGATGCAGTAACGCAGCAGCTCAGAACGCTGTTTTCTGGCTTTGGCCTTCCACGGCTGGTGTTTCTTTCAAAGATAGCACCTGTCCATATGCCTTTCTGCTCTTTCGGAGGGAGTGATTAGCAGTGGGGAAAACACAAACGCATTAAGCATCCCAAAGCGCTACCCACAGCAGACATGTCCCCCAGGCACCAGTTGCAGATCCAGAATCAGACTTCTGCCAGCATTTCAGTGGTTTGGTTTTATGGTGCAGTTCAGCCTGCTGGAAAGGCTGACCAGGGAGCTGCAGATTTCAAGCTTTACCTGGTCTGAGCATTTGCACAGCCCTGTGCAAGGAACCTAAGTCAATAATTACCGTATCACACTCTTCTCAGTTGTTTTAACCACGTATCCTCCTTTATAAGAGATCCATTCTCGATTTTAAAATGTGAAAGAATACCCCTTGGTTTGTTCTTCCAGTGCTTAGCTACTATTACGATTAATCTGCTCCTTAGTTTTCATCTGGACTTGTCAAAAAACAAATTCTACACCAACCCCTGTGATAGCATCACCTCTTCTATGAGAAAAAGCTGAATACATTGTACTTCCTTATCTGTTGATGTTTTCCAAGTCTGATTCTTGTGGATATTTTCTGTGCTTTTTCAAGTTTGCAGCCAGCCACTAGAACTGGGACATTGCACTGTATGCCAGTGGTCCTCCTAGCATTATATGTGGTAGTGACTAGTATCTCCCTTCTTCTGCTTGATAATTTCCTCCTTATTTGTGCAATGTGTCCCACCTTTTGTTGGAGGTAGCTTTGGAACTCAGCTAGTTAGATTCAAGACCCCACCAAGCCTTTTTCAGAATTACTGCTTTTCAGGACACCGGCTACCCTCTTCTGAGTGTGGTTTAAGTAAGTTCTCTGCTACCAGTTGTTTGATTTTACAGCTGGCTACAGTAAGAGTCATGTCCTTAAACTCTAACTCTTCATCTGTTACAGATATAAAAGATAATACACCATACTGTAAAAAAACCCACCAATCTGGGTGTCATCTGTGCACAAAGATCTGAGCTCTGACTAGCATGGGGTTGAAAGGCGATTTCTCTGGAATCTTACTGGGAACTACTCCACAGTATGGCCAGCCACGCTTAACCATTCCTTCTTGCAAACTGTCAGCTGACCAGCTTAAACTCTATTTAGTAGGGGTGCAGCTAGCATATGCAAGATTGAAGCTTCTTCTCAGAGTATCTGATGGGATAAAGTCAAATATCACACCGTGGGCTTAGTCAACAGTTGACTTATCATGAAAGTTGTGGTTTCATGAAAGAGTGGAGACAAGTTTAATGGACAAGCCTTTGTTTGTAAGAAACTTGTAATTTGGCATGAGCTGTGCTGCCAGCCTTTAATTTTTAAAGGATGACATGATTTGGGGATTAAAATTCAGAAAGAGAAGCCCTTCCAGATCCAGGCCTCCATTCAATACCTGCAGCTCTCTCGTGCTCTGTAAATCCCCTGTGGCTGGCAGGATGCTGTCTGTTTGCTCTGGTCCTGAATAGGAACCAGAAGTGAGCAGACAGGAGCCAGCAGAAATGACATTTGAATCAGAGCAGAGGTTTGCTAGGGGGTGCAGAGCCTGAGGATACATTTGGTTCAGGAGGAAGGTTAATACAGCTTTTGCTCTGATACAAACTGGCTGGTGCTTCTTCTAGAGGTGACCCTTCTACACGCACCCCCTGAGCTTCAGCCACAAAATGAGCTGTGTACAGACACACAACCAGGGAGCCCAGCATGCAAACACACACACACACACACACACACACACACACACACACACACACAGAGCTGTGCGTGTAGTAGGCTGAACCCTTCAACTCCTACCAGCCTCAAGAAGCAAAAGCTAAAGGGAAGCCCATATGCAGGTGCTGTCATCCGGTCAAACTGGCATATGTTGTCAGGGTGCAGGGTCCTTGAAAAGGCAAGCACAGGACATCTAATGAACCCTATTTTTGTAAGAAAATCATTCAATCCAGTGTATAGGCACTAGCTCCTCATAAATCAATGCCATTATAGTTACCCATTTTCAGAATGTTAGGGGAATGCAGATACGAAAGCTGTTGTGCAGAGCGCCTGTCTACATCAGAAATCCTCTCCTTGGAGAAGGCATTGTGCTCTAGTGAAAGGGCATCACTGGCAGCACTCCTCCCCTGCACTGAGTGGTTTGGTCCTTCACTCCAGGAGCGTGTCCCTTCAGTGCTAGGTGCGCTCTAAGGCCAGACAAACTCATTACGCCATATTTTCCAGCCCACTGAAAAGATAAAGTGCTGAACTAATATTTTGCTGCAGGCTAAAATGTCCAGCTGGAACATGAGGTTCACTGGCCTGTAGTTTCCTTAAAGTTGGGGCTAGAAGTTCACAACCACGTAAGATGGTAACTGCAGCATGTCTGAGGGCTCTCACTTGGGCCAGCTGAGCTTTTCTGGCATGTGATGTCCTTCTGTCCCTTATTCACAGGGAAATTTCCCTTCAGCTAGAAACAAGTGCTTGACTTTCTTCCTCCTAGGGAGCTGCGAGCCTTAGGATGAAGTCCTGGCCCCACTGGAGTCAATGGCAAAACTTTCAGTAACCTCACTGGAGCCAGGATTTCACCCATAATGGTTTGCAATGTGCCGTGAGATTCTCAGATAGCAAGTTTTAACCATGACCTTAACATTTCAGTACTCCTAGATATTGAAGGACCGTCCTTATTAAGGAAAAAGACATGCATTTAAATGACTTGGGAGGGGAGAATGTTTCTTTTGAACCCTGGGATGGTTTGAGATCAGAGCTAAGCATCCAAATCCCAAGGACCTCTCTATCCTCCTATTCCATTTCCTAAAGAGTAAAGCTACAAGTGGGCCAGTTCACACAGGGAACAGTGTGATCTGTTCCTGGCTGCAGTGGATCTCCCCATGCTTTCTCCACAGGTCCTCTCCTGTTCCTGGACTGTATCACTTGCAAAGACCCTCTAGGATGGGGAAAGGGGGCTTTCATTCATAATCTTTCACATTGCTCCAACATGTGTCCTTGCTGGAGTTTGGCCTAGCACAGAGTGTAAAATAGGGCACTGTCTGGGGGATACTGTATTTTTCCACAAACCTTAGCTTGGCAGCTGAGCCCTTTCTGCTGGGAACACTCCATGCGCATGAGTTGCTCTCTTGGTGCTCAGTCACTGGAGGCTTTTCCTCTGCAAAGCAGGAACTGAAGAGCCAGCTCACTAGCTTAGCAAGGGTGCACTGAGCAATGAGGAGTAACGTGATGAGAGCAGGAATCTGGGATTCAATTTGTCATGAAACCTGAGATAAATCACTTTGCTGATCTGTGCCTGGCTTTGCCCAATAGAAGAGGATGATGGGGTGATTATTTTCAAGCATAACAAGATCTTGAGTGCAACAGAAGTGCTGGGCATTAGCTAAGGACACATTAATGAAAGGCCCAATTAACATAAATAAATCGAACAGACCTACATTTCAGCTGAGGATTTCTTCCATGAGCAATCTGAAGCTGAGTATATAGTATATAATTCCAGAGAACAGTGGGCTACATCTTTGGGAAAGTATCAGGCTTCTTCAAGAAAAACTTGCAGTATTTGGTCCTAGTTTCAGCAATATTTTGTAGAATATGTTTGATTGCAAAAGCTCTCTGTTACACTGTATAAGGGCCAGGACTTGAATCTGGGACAAAGTAGGAACAAACACCAAACTTCACCTGCAAGACAAGTTTGACCTGCATAGATGAGATGGCTCCAAGCCTGCTTGGATGAAATAGTTAACAATTTACCAGACTGGTATGAGATTTCAAAGTGAACAAGTTCATTGAGACAGATAAAGCAACTGGAGAGTTGCTGAAGACTCAGGCAGGCTTCACTGGAACTATGTTGTTAAGGTTTTTCTTTGCAAACATAAAAATTGCAGTCTTCTGTTCTCTTTTTAGATTGTGAAGCACAAAATGAGAACCTTCCAGATTTATGGTTTTTTACTACCAGTCTCCCAAACTCCTCAATATTGACTCTGCTGTCTAAGACAGAGTCCTGTAAGGCATGGTTTTGTGGGATCTTTTAAGTCTATCGGTCATACCACAAAAGCAGAAGATGGGTTGTGTGCCATCTTGTTGCTGGAGCAAATAGACTGTGACAACACAGTTTCCTTACAAAGGTAGAAGGTAGACAGTGCCAACAATTTGAGGAAAGTCTGGCATGAATCTTTGAGGATGCCTCCTTTGCTTTTACATATCAGAATCACTCTTTCTCTTTCCACTTTCTCTACAGGTAAGAAAAATTCCATTCTGCTGCATAAAGTCCAACATGACCTCAATTCGGGTGTTTTCAACTACCAGGAGAATGAGATCATCCAGCAGATTGTGCAGCACGACAGAGAGATGGCACACTGTGCTCACAATGTCCAGGCTGCTGCTGCCGCTGCTGCTGCAGCTGCATCCACACCCACCCCTGTCATCTGGACTCCACTGATCCAGGCGCCCCTGCAAGCTGCAGCAGCCACCACGTCTGTCGCTATAGCTCTGACCCACCACCCTCGTCTCCCAACAGCCATCTTCCGTCCTCCAGTGTCTGTCTTGGGTTCCTTGGGACAGCAATCCAGTCAGACTCCAAGACAGCTGAAAAGGCTTCAGTCTCTAATCCCATCAACTGGACCTTCTGCTGTAGGCTCTCCCTCCAGTACTCCATCCCAGCTGCATACACCAGGAGCAGAAACCCCTTCATCCTCTTCCTTCCACATCCAGCAGCTCGCAGGATTCTCAGCCTCTGCCGGCTTAGGCCAGTTCCACCAGGCCTCAGTGGGATCCCCTCCAGCTGGCTCCAGCCAGCCAGCTTTGAGTGGCACATCCTCAGTGGGACTGAACCAGTTCCAACAAGCATCTTCTGGATCACCATTAGGGACAGGTCAACCCATGCAGCAGCAGCAGCAACAGCAGCAGCAGCCACCCCTTTCCAGCAGTGGATTTGGGCACTTCCAGCAAGCCACAACTAGCTCCCCATCGACATCATTCACCCAGCTCTCATCAAATTCACCCCCCAGTCTTCTCAACCAGTTTCAGCCCACCACAAGACCACCGCAGGGGGGACAGTTACAGCAGCTCTCGGGCAGTGGGACTTTGGGGGGAATTAATCACTTCCAACCCCCTCCTTCTTCCAATTCTCCATCCTCCAGCCTAAGCCAGCTGGCACAGGCCTCTGGTGGTCCATCCTCAGGCCTGTGCCAAACACATCCAAGTGCATTAGGATCTTTAACTGGAACGATAGCCCAGCTCCACCAAGAAAGGTCACCTTTTGCCTCCATGTCTCCACTACAACAGTCTGGTGTTGCCTCTCCGTGTTATACCCCTTCTGGCCTTAGTCCTCCTAGTCAGAGCCCAGTGGCAACAAGAACTTTTCAGTGTGGCCCTGCCGGGGCCTCAGGCTCTCACGGATCTCTGCTTCTGTCTCAGACCGCCAGCCCACCTCCTCAGATCCTGCAGTCCAAGAGCACGCCACCCCTGCCACCAGGACGTCTGAGCCAGGACATCAAGCTGATCTCTGCTTCCCAGCCATCATTGCCCCAAGAGCTGGCTCAGACGCTGAGCCAAAGTTCTCCTCATTCCTCTAGGGAATCCATTTCCAGCTTCTCTCCTTTCCCTGGTGGAGGGGCTGGACTTCTTGGGAAGCCTTGTAGCTCAATTCCTGGGCGTGTGACTTTACCACGTCAGATGTCCTCAGGTTCTTTACCACATCCACTGGTGTTTGGGGCCAGTGCTGCAGGCGCTACTTCTCTGACTGCTGGTGGGCGGAAAGAATCCATAGTGCTCACAGGGGATCTGGAACCTGTCAGATCCAAACTGCCCTCCAATTTGTGAGGAGTCCTTCTGAAAGCTGGTTATGTCAGCCGTGCAATTCAGTTCCTGATTAGACTTCATGAATCATTTTTTCTTTTTCTTTTTTTTCTCTTTTTTTCCCCATTTCTTTTCTTTAGGTTTAACTGTGATTAGAAATAAACAAAAATACAGAAAAAAACAACAAAAAAAGAAGATAACCAGGTATTCTTAGAGCTATAGATTTTTGGTCACTTGATTTTATAGAATATTTTAATACATGGAGCAAAAGGATATTGGAAAATTTAATCCAACGAGGTAACGCACAGACAAGGCATGTGCCTGAGCTGGAACATATGAATGATCAGCCATAGAAGCCACAAAAATGGTTTTCCTGTTGAGACAAAGATCCAAGGTTGACGTGGGCCATAAAAGGGAACATCAGGTCAGGCCCGTAGCTGGTGTATTTGGAACAGCTCTGGCTGGCCTCAGCTTCGCACCGCTTTGCACCAGCTGTGAACCTGGCCCGCAGCACCTAGATCTGGGGGGACTTGGATGGCTCACTGCGCACATAAGAAAGTTTCACTTCCTCCCAGGTTTTCTCCTGTGATCAGCAGGTTGCAGAGGAAGCAAGAAGAGGGGTGAGTTTCACTAATGCGGTCCCCTCTAGGGATTGCGGAAGGGCTGAGTTTTTGTTTGTCTCTTTCTTGGACTCCATCTGAAGAAGATAAAGGTGACCAGGAGATGGACGAGCCTGACTACAGATGCTTGTCTCTTTCTCGTTCCACTGATGCTCTAGTGGGAACAAGAAATAATACTTATAAGTGATAGGGAGAGCAGTGCATATCCCCGCTGTATTTCCATAAGCATCATGGGTTGTGGGAGGAGAAGTCCCATCTCTGTGCCAGCACGCCAGGCTGCTGGCCCCAGCGGAAGAGCCCAACCCTCAGCCTCTCCGTGGTTTGGAAGGCATGTGTGCTGCATTCCCAGTTGGGGTGTGCAAAGCAAGGGGAGGGATGGAGAAAGAGACAGCACTTTAACCTTCTCTCAGTCTTAATGTCTCAGTGTCCATGGGCTGACTGCTTTGAAAAGAACCGGGGAGAATAAGAGCCAAAAGAGGGGTTCAGTCACTCCAGCCCTCTTCCTCCTTAGCCCAGGGGAGTTTGAGCTTTGAGGCACTGAGGGTAATATTGGTGCCTAGCCAAAAATCCTTCAGATTTGCAACTATGTTTATACCATTAAAAAAGATTCAAACCAGAAATTTGGCCAGCCATGGTCCATGCTTCTCCTCTGATGGGGGGATTGAAATTGTTTGCTTGATTTCACCAGCAATAACAGCCTGCATTGGCTCTGGTCTCGCCCTGCAGTTGCAGCATCACTGGACACATCTGGGGCCTGGCAGGCTCCTTGAGCTGGATTTTTGGGGCTCCCCTGATTTAAGGCATTTAAAGTGGGAAGAAGACAGTAAGGGGCCATTGGGTGCACACAGCACCGAGAAGCTACAGCCTTTACCTCTAGAGCAAATGTCTCCCTTTCTTTTATTTCAATCCTTTCTTTCTGTTTTGTTTTTCCTTAGCCCAACAGGTGTCTCTGGCCACCTCACTATAAAAAGTCAGGTGCTCAACTTTTCTAACACTTGTTAGAAAAACATGTCCAGCCTCCCTCTGTTTCCAGCTATCACAAAGCACCTCCAGCCCACAGAAGGAAAGCAGGACTTGTGCAGCAGTGCCAAAACAACGTAATAATCATAATCACAATACAGATCCTGCTGGTCCCCCTTACCTCCACTCCCCCACTCTCTCCCAAAACATTGGCTGACAGCTGATTTTTATACCAAATTGTTTGCAAAACTCTGACATGTGCCTGTACCTTGAATGTTGCTGCAAGCATTACTGGGCATTCCTGATTCCATGTGCTTTGGTGGCTCAGAATTCAGATGTAATCATCAGCTTTGGTCTTCCTTAAAGGGTTAGGGGAAATCTAGAACTGTTTTTTTTCTACTAGCTACATAAAACTATATGTGTGTGAGTGTGTGTGGCAGGAGGTGTGTACACGTGTGTGTGTGTGTGTGTGTGTGTGTGTGTGTGTTTGTATAGGTACATATATATCTACACACATACTTTTATATGTATAGTATACAGTTATACACATATGTAAACTATTTATGCACCTGTGGAAGCACACACACACACACACACACACACACACACTCATATATATATATATATATATATATATATATATATCTCCTAGTTTTAAAATACATGTCAGTTTTGACCCTCCTGTAGGACTGATTGGCAGGTGATAATTACGGTGTACAGATCCTGCTTTTCTAAAATATGTACAGGTTCATCTTGAAACAGAATCTAATTGATGGAGGTGTAGCAGATTCACAGACCTCTCATATTCTCAAAGATAGCAGGCAATTTCTGGAAGGAAGACTCAGAATATCTTTTTAAGTTTAATATTTGCTTTAACAGTCTTGTTTCCCCACATGCTGGAGGGCCCCCTAGAGCGAGCATGGCAAGAGGTTGGGAGCTGAGCTGTCTGGTCCTGGGAATGCAATCGAACCAGGTGGGAAAAGTCTTCAGCTCAGCAATGCCAAGCCCTCATGGATGGCTGTCCTGTGACTACTGCATTGCTACTTGAATCTCAACAACCCCTGTGGACACTCAGACAAATGGAGGTGCACAGAAACACCTTGAGGGCTGTCTCTGGTAGACGTGCGTTCCATCCACCAGTCTGGTGAACATCCTTCATTCGGTTGAGTTCCTTTGCTTTGATTTCCATGGGGATATTGTTTGATTTTCCCGTTCTTAGCGGTGCAGTAGCCAATATTGAGTTACTCCGACTGGACCCCAGTCAACACTAGGCTTGTCTCAGTAGGTGGAACTATAATAATTATTATTGTTATTTTTTGTTTTATTTTGGGGGGAAGGGAGGGAAGAGTTCTAGGGGTGGGGTTTGCAATATAAAACACAATAAAAACCTTAGTAAATAAAAACATAAAAAAAAAAAAACCATTCCTCTGACTTGCTGTCTGTTTTGGGTGTTGAACTTCAGGCAATATGGGACTTAAAGAAGAAAAAAAAACTTGTGTGGCATTTCAGCTCTCTCTTTTGCACTGGAGACAGAAGATGTAGATTTTTGTCTCACTTCCTGCCTGTATTTTCCTAATGTCTCCATAGCTTTAGCAGTGTGTTTACCAGCTCCCACATTCCCACCTCACATATTCCTGTAGGAAAGAAAATTAAACCATTAACAGAAAAAGTTTAAAAAATTTGCCTATACTTGAATGTTTAACTTCATTACAAAAGGAGAAATCTGATGATAGTTGTTTTGCAAATGTATATCTGAAAAGCCCTCATGTTACTGGCAGATCTGGAACCTCTGACTGACTCTGTGATCCTTAGAGATAAGCCCAAGGAACCTTATGGCAGGAAACACACATTAACAACTTGGAACAGGGGCTATCACTGAAAGAAAAAAAAAAAAAAAAAAAAAAGGAGGGGGGAGAAAAGAAATAGCCATTTCCAGGCCTCAAACTAAACTGGATGATGGTGCCAAGGTCAGGACCTTAGGTATTTTAGGAAGATAAAACTAGCCTTGACTCTTATACTTCATTTCACTCCTGTGAGATCCTCTTTGAGTTTTTTGTCCAAACACACCCTAGGAAGTATGCACAAAATGGATGATTTGGGTCAGTAGCTCACACTGGAGCTGTATGTCCTCGTGCCCTCTCTTCATAGCCCAGAAGGTGTAGAGGAAAGCAGCCCAACTGCTGGAGTCCCACCTACAGCCTGCGGCAGCGAGGTGTAACGAGCCGCTGTGCTCCCTGCTTCCTCTCCTCTAACCTGCTGAAGCCAGGAGCCGCGCTAGATCTCTGCAGCGCCTCACCTCTGCCTTGCCGATGCTCTCACCTTCATTTTTCCGTCTCTGAAATCTCACTTTCTTGGTACCTTTTCATCCAATGGCTGCTTTTAGCCTTCTAACTTTACATCTCACCCAGCCTATGAAAGACTTAATTTGGTGACACATCAACAAGGTGTCTTTCCTGCTGGGATGAGAACTAGGTCCAGGACCTTCTTTACCAGGATTCCCAATGCCAGAGATGACAAAAATTGCTGGAACAATTTATTGAGGAAAGATTTATTGAATTTAAAGAATTATTGAGGAAAGAGAGCTGCAAGACAGGAAAGGAGCTGAAGTGTGAGATCAGGATTTTGCAGAGAGGGGTGTGCAGGGTCACGAGCACTGACTTCCAAGCAGGACCTCCTCTTTCACTCTCCCCTTTCTCCTCCACGTGCTTCTGATGCCACAGAAAAATAGGAAACCCTGTCAGTCTCCCTCCATCCGTCCTCTGATCTAGTCTGGCTCTCTATGAGCAGAGCTGGTCAGGAAAGAGTAAACCAAACATTTTCATCAGAGAATGCAGTTCCCTTGAAACCAGATGGCCCTGCCCTGGTAGGTCAGTTGCCTTGGAGCTTCACTGAGGGAAGAAATCCAAGCAGTAAGATGTTTGTTTGGCCTTTTGAAATGAAAGTCTGTTCCAGGCTTTTTTATTTTGAATGCTATTATTAAAGAGGAAACTGGGATTGAGTCAGTCCTGCCCAGTCAAAAAATTATTTAAATTATGTCTCAAGAAGATTTCAGGGGTTTTATGTTGGAGTAGAGTGAAATCCAAGTTTTGAAATCTTAAACAGCCCTGTGAAACCTGCCTTCTGTTCTCCACCAACCTCTAGCAGGGAGCCAAGATGCAGCCCTATGCCACAAGCTGCAGAAGGAAGGGCAGGACTGCATCAGGAGGAGCTCACAACACCCAGCCTTTGCGGAGAGCAGGGCAGATCACAGCTCACAGTAGCACACTAGCCTCCTGGTCCTCATGACAAGCATGACACCAGAGGAGTTGGTGGTGTGGCTTAGCTAATGGAGTCTAATCTTTTCTGCACCCAGAGCCAAATCCAGGCCAGTACCAGCACTGATGCAAGCAGCACTATCCAGCCAACATGTCCAAGGACAAGTTCCCTTGTACCTAAACAGAACAAGGACTAACCTGAGGGCCAGCATTTCAACACAGCTAGTAGTCATGTCTCTGCTCTAGGTCAGTGTGGATCAGGATGCACAGATAGCTTTTCCATGACCAAAGAAAAGCCCTGGCTCCAATCTCCAGAGGACCCAAGGAAGCCCCGCCAGCTGTAGGACTGCACACATGGAAGGGCTTGACTGGCTTAGCCTGTGCGTTGATGCCGCCTTACCTTACTGAAAGGACTCAAGACCACACACTTTCATGATATTCGTACATCGGCCGTCAGAAATCAAACTATTCAGACACCAGCACCAAGTACCTTCCTATCAATAGGTTTCTCCACCTCCTGTTCACTACTACCTCCCCTGCAGTGCCTTGTGAAGAGACAGCCCACTGGGGTGGGGGCTCGTGGCAGGAGAAGGCAAGATTGCCAGTTCTTGTGGCAGTTTGGCCAGGGATTTCATGGGAATCTCAGCCTTGTCCCTGGAAACTGTCCCTGACTGTATGCCTGCCCCATCTCCCATTTCTCCTAGAAAAGAGCAGTTGCTGGTTACGGGACAGAGGCAGGGGCTCCCAAACCAATACTTCCTAGAGCCAGTGAGAGATTTCGAGGTGGTGGGGAGAACAGAATTTCTGTCTGTTTTTGTCCTCCCCCCAGCAAAGCTTTTCTGCAAGCACTGGGACTGCCTGATCCCCTGCACCAGGCAACCTTGGACAGAGAGGAAAGCGATGCTGAAGCTGCAGTGAGAAGCAGGCTGAGGCTCAGCACTCTGAAATGAGGTTTTTCTTCCTCTTTGCAAACTCACTGAGCTGTTTGAACCAGCAAGATGGTAAGGTTCATTGAGCACAAAATGCTTTGGCACTGTGTGGACACCGGTCTGGCAAAACCCTCAGCTGACCCCTTCACGCAGCATTGTCCTCCAGCCACAGTCACTGCAGGAGGACCCCGAGACAGCCCTGAGCTATGTGTCTCCAGGTGGCCTGGCACCGGGGAGGAGCTGTGCATGCCCTGGCAAGCAGACAGCTGAGTCCTTCCTTTTTTTTAATATCTCCTCTGCAAATCCAGTGATCTGGCAGCACTGGGCACAAGACTGGTGAGCTCAGAGGAGGCAACAGGGAGTCTGCAAGGTACTTCAGTGGATGCCGAGGAGAAGAAAAAGGGATTTGCGTTTGTCCTATTCTCCTCCATGCTGGGGGAGACATTAGCAAGTTAGGAGCCTCTGCTTTAAAGAAATGAATACATCATAGTGTATATTTTATTTAAAAATCAAGAAAACCAAACACTGATAACAGCTTTTGCTCTTTCACTCCACTCAGCCTCAGGGGCCAAGCTTGTACCTGCCAGCCCTTGGGACTGGTGGGGCATGAGCTGCGAACTGCATGATCTGGCTTCTGCATCCCTGTTATTTTGTGGGAGAGCCAAACTTGGCAGGGAGAGGAGAGCTGCAGGAAAAGGCCTGGGTGACAGGACATGTGAGGGTGCAGCAGGAGGAAGGAATGGGAGGCTGAGGAAGATGGGGCTGAAGATCACTTTGGGATGTGCTGTTGAAGGGAAGCTGTCTGCAGGACGCTGCCTCCATTCACGCGTGGGACATGGCATGTAGAAGGCAAACGAAGGAGCTGCTCTAGGCCCAGTACCGCTTGCCCCGTCTCTCCCACTGCTGTTCCTCCACCTTCAGGCAGAAGCAGGAAGAGCTGGTGTCCAGGTGAGGAGACAATGTCTCACATTTCCACCCCTGCAGGATGGGGCAGGGCTTGTCCAACCCTGGGCCTGGCCCTGGGCCAGGGCTGAAGCAGGACTCCCAGGTGGAGCAGACCAAGCTGATCTGCAGCCCCTGAGGCCGGACTGCCCGTTACCCTACATGGGCACTGTGGAGAACATGGCCACCTCTGCCTTGTGGCCTGCATCAGCCCCACACAGAGGTGAAAGCTTGCAGAAATGAGGGACCCAAGGCCTCCCCAAGAACAGAGAAGTGGCCAGGGGCATGGAAGGTGAGGGCACATGCAGATGTTCATAGCCTTAAATGATGGGATGGCTGGACATCTTTCCAGGGAAGTTTATCTTTGCCGGCAGGCCACGTGCCCTGCAGGGACAAGGGTAGAGGGCAGGAATAGGGCTCTCCGGGGTGCAGGCACCAGCATGGGAGCAAAGGCCTGTAGCTGAGGCAGCTGGAGCCCAGCGCTCCGAGGGAGGGAAGGGAGAGGAGCCAGGGTGGGCCCCTCTGCCCAGCACCGGCGGGTGGCAGCCTCTGGTGAGGCGCCGTGGCCCTGCTCGCACTGAAAGGCTGACCAGGAGTTTCTGCTTCCCCTAGGCGAGGGCGGTGACACAGCGCCAGTGCCGGTGAGGCAGCCACTGCTGGCACCCGCGTGGGCCCAGCGCCTGACGAGGCAGGATCTTTGCCCTCCAAGGTAATTCCCCCTGCCCAGCACTGGGGGGTGGCAGCCACGTCTGCCAGCCCCTGCGAGGTTCGGCCAGGGCATCAGTACCACGTGAGCCCTAGGCGCAGGGAGAAAAGAGGCCAACGCGTGCCAGGACCCTGGGAGCCCTGTGGCCAAAGCCCAGCTCCGGTGCTGACCTGTCTGACAGCGGCAGCGCTGCAGAAGAGCCAGGCCCTGGTCCTGGGCAATGGCTGCGAGGGTAAAAGCCCGGGAATCGGCAGGACCTGCCATAAAAAAGCAGTCAGCCTGTTTTTGCTGACGGCACATTAAATCTGTAGACTCCCTCCCCATCCACCATTACGCCCTTGCAGATCCCTCCATCCCTGGCTGAGGTGACCGACTGGTGGCCTGCGGGTAGGGACGTGGGTGGCCCTGTCCCACTGCTGACCCAAAGCTGGGGTCAGTGGTTCCCCTCAGCAGGGGGGGAAAAGGAGCACGGGGGGGGGGGGGGGGAGAGTGGCTCTGCTTGGGTTTGCCCACAGGAGCCAGCGGTGGCTTTACAGCTGTTTTTCATCAGCTGTGCAGCTCCTTGATTGCATTTCACATGGAGATTGAGGCCAAACAAAGCCCCCAGCCCAGGAGGAGCTAATCATGCCTGCGGTGTGCGGCAGGAGGGAGGGACAGGCTCTGCTGCCTGCTCTGCCCGCCCTGGGCACCTGCTGCAGCGGCAGGCGCCGGGGGCACAGCCAGAGGGTCTCCAATGGAGCGGAGGGACTCAGCAAAGGTCTGTGATGCTGAAACCTTCGTCAGAACCCAGGCAGGGAGGGAGAGGATGTGACAGGCACCTGCTGAGTGTGGTGACACAGCTTGTGAGCTCTGAGCCGTGCTCATCTCAAGGTCACAGTTTTCTCTTTGCACAAGGCACCTGAGAGAGCCCATGCGAAGCTTGGCAGGTAGCTCAGATTCCTTCTTTTTGCCCCCTTTCCCCATGCAGGGAAACGCTCAGTTTGCGATGCTAGGTTGTGAGTGTGCACGCGGTCCCTCAGCCAGGGTGTGACCAGGAGCCACTTTGGTTTCTAGGCTCAAGCCCACACCAAGAAACCTGCAGAAATTAAATCAAGCTGTGCAGACACATCATGAGACCATCCTCCTTGCAGGTGATGGCTCAGGTGAACAGGTTTGGCTGGACACTGCTTTTCTGGCCGGGGGGAGGAAGTGTCCCGGAACATACTGAGGCCCTGGCACCAAGGCACAGCCACCCCCTTTCGGTGGGGCTCTGCTCGCTGAACGGGCAGATCCCTGTTCCCAGAGCCACAGCTTGCGCGCAGGCTGCTGGCGCTGAAATCTGGGGGCCAAGGGTTTTCCCTGTTTAAGGTGCTGAGCAGGGTGGCCTCACAGGAAGCACAGGTGACCCTGTATGTGGGCTGCTGCTGCCAGCACCACTCTCCCCGCTGACCCCATTAGCAGCACCGCGGTGAAGCCAAGCCGGGGGCAGCCAAGCGCTGTGCTGCGACCAGAGCCACACCAGGGCCGAGGCCTTTCCAACGTGCCCCCGCCCCGTCCCTGCCAGGCACCGCGCTCCGCTGGCTGCGGAGGTGGCTGATGGAAAGGTGAGGTTTTGCTGCAAGGGCTCTGTGCTGTGCCGTGCTCTGCTCCCGGCAGCCCCAGGGGCTGCTGCCTGGCTTGGCAAGGCATCTTCAGACAAGTTCCCCCACTGCCTGCTCCCCTGTTAGTGAAAAGGGGTTGAATTTTCACCCATGATGATGTGCATGCAGGCTTCGTCACGTAAGTTATTTGCAGAGGCCTCACACATTTTGACTCACTAATTACAGCACACTGAACCGGCGTCTAAGCCCCAATTTCACTCTAAGCTGTGATTTTGATGGAGCTGAGTACAGTGACATCTACAATTGGCAAATCAAAGGAAGAAAATCCTAACTGGGTTCTGCCACTTGCATTTGAAGGAAAATTGATTTCTTTTTTTTCCCTAAAGAGGTATTGCAAACCAGCTGCCTTTCAGCCTCCAGCTACCAGCTGACCCTAATCACTAGCAGTGACTGTTCTGCTCAAGTCCACCTCCTAGCAGGCACCTGATGAGAAAAGACACTGAATGAAGTCTCTCAGAAGGGACGGATGCTCTTCTGTTTTAGTGGAGCAGAAAGAGCAGCTGGATAGCTTAAAGTGGGAGCTTTAGCCCAGCGAATGCCAGGCCCTTGCTAGGACTGCCGCTGGGTGACCTCTTGTGCCTGCCCGCCCGCCGTGAGCTGCGGAGGCTCCCGCGTGCCCCGTTGGCACTGGCGCTGCAGGGCCACGTGTACGGGGCTGATTACCTCCTCCAGACACGCGCCCGCGAAGCCCGCCGCGCCGCGTGTGCCCTGGCCTGCTGCTGGGGAGAGCACGGGAGCTGCCCGAAGCCGCGCCGCAGGGCTGGGCGGGAAGCTGTTAACGGCATCTCCCAGGCCTGCGTGTCTGAATGTCTTCCCCGGTCTGGGAAGCTACTCAGCCTGCCTGTGCTGCAAATCAGACAGCTCTTCTGGGTCATTCCCTGCCCCCCGTCCCCTTTTATTTTATTTTCTATACACACGCTTTCTTCAGCCGTGATGGGAATGGCTGCGCCTCGCCCACACGCAGCTCCCAGCAGCTCTCCGGAGCAGCGGGCTCGCGCCCCCCCCTCCGCTGTCGGAGCCCGCGTGCGGGCATGGCTCGTGGGAGGGCACGGCCAGCCGCCCTCCCCGCGCTCGGGTGTCTCGTCCGCCCTCGCCGGCCTCCTGCTGCGGCCGACGGCTGCTGTCAGCTCCGGCCTTGCGCATGCCTGTCGCTGTCAGCTCCTCGCCGCGGCCGTTTGGTGCCGGCGTGCTCGTGGCTCCCGAGAGCGGCGGGAGCCGCAGAGGGGAGCTGCTCCTTGCCGTCGCTGGTGCTCCGGGTGGCCCAGCTGCCTCCCACCCGGGAAACGGTCACCTTGGCGAGGTGAGGTGACCCCTACCGCCGGCGCGGGGGGCACAGCACGCCCGGGCGCGCAGCCTGGCGCAAACCCACCGCAGTTAGAAAGGTCTAGCAGATCTGGGAGTGACGTCTTGCTCCTAGGGAGGGAGGAAAGATGGAGACAGGGCTTCGCTGCTCCTCCTTCGTGAGGATTTTTGCATCCCTCCCTAGGACCTGCCTGACGGTATTGCAAGGGACACAGCCCCCCCCCCCCCCCGGCCAGCCTGGGGGGGGGGGGAGGGGGGGCACATGGGGCAGGGGGAGGCACGTTTGCTGGCCAGAGCCAAATCTGTAGCTTGTGGCTGCACTGCCAGGCACGAACAGTGTCCCGGAGGGATTATTAACCTTCTCTCTGCTGCCTTGGGCCCTTCTTGCAGTTTGTGGTTTGTAGTAAAAATTTAGTGCCAGGACACGAGGGATTTCATGTCACTACAAGCCAGTGCCTTGTGCCTCCGGAGAGGCTGTGGCAACTGAGGAGATACGTGTCTAGCTCTGGAAGGATGCTGTACCTGCAGCGTCTAATCCGCTTTAGCAAGCAGGCTCGAGCGCGACCCCAGAGAGCGATGCCGAGGGAGCCTGGAGGGGCTGCAGGTGCCCCAGGGAGCAGTGGGGAGAGCTGGAGGCACAAGTGTGCATGGACACACGGCCTGGCGCACTCATCCTTCCTCCCCGCTCCCCAGCAAAACCGTCTCCAAAATCCTAGGGTTTGGTTCAAGTGTTATGACAGGCTTTGGGGGGTTTTGTCCTTTTTTTTTTTTTTTTTTTTTAACATTTGTGAGTAAATTTCTTGCGTCTTTTTACTGCTCCCTGATTGAACATGGGAGCAGTTTTTTTCCAGCTTCTCTCTGCCCCGTGAGGATTAAGAAACCACATCTGTTTAAACAAAAACAAACCTAAACCACCCAAACCAAGCCAGCCTGGGGGATTTAGGAACCCCCCCTTGAGAGCCCGGGAGTCACGAGCGCTGGGGGCTCAGCATCCAGCCCTGGTTCGTCGTGACACCGTTGTTGGCTTGCGGGGTTTTGCCAGGTCTCGGTGGCTCAGGGCACGCTTTGCACAGCGCCGAACCGGGTCCCGGTCTGAAAGGGCCGGTCCCCGTCCCGCTAGGTCCCCTGTCCTCCACCGCTGCCCAGCCCCACGTTTCCAGGCCTGCCTCCGAGTGACACCTCATGAGGGGGCGAGATCCAGCCCACGGCACTGAGGGAGGCCCTCAGGCTAACGGCCTGCAGCTGGAAGGGGAGCCGGCCCTGGGGAGGGACGTGGGAAGCACCTGGGGGAGGTGGGAACGGCGCTTCGTGGCTTCGGCTCCTTGCAGCAAGCAGCAGCCTCCCCGAGTTGTGGCCAGGTAAGAGGGGGCATAGGGACCTTTTTTTTTTGGGGGGGGGGGGGGGGGGGGGGGAGGGGCTGCTCTGCATCCTACCTTTTGGAGGGTGCTGTCGGCCCTGCTAATTCCTGCCTGCTGGGAGCTGCCGGTGGGGACAGGCCAAGCCGTGACTTTGTGCTGCCTCTGGCAACCATCCATGCACCCGGGGTGGCCCCAGGCATGGTGGGCTGGAAGCGCCCGGAAGGCGCCGAGTGCTGCGGCAGGTTGGTAACCGGGCTGCAGGCCCTGTCCTTCGGCCCTCTGGGCACCAGCAGGGTTGGGGCCGGGACTGTGCTGCAATTCCCCGTTGGAGCCAGCGTTCCCGCCCCAGCCCTGTGCCCAGGGCTGCCTCGTCCTTTTGGTTTCGCCCCCCCTTCCCTGCACCCTCGCTCCCCCGGGGGGAACCCAGCCCTGCAGCGCTTCTTCCCCTTCCCCCCCACCCGGGGCTGCCAGCAGCCCCGCGCGGGGCTGGCGCGGCCTCGGCTCAGCACCCCCGGGCAGCCGGGCTTTGCTGCGTCCCCGTGCAACGGCCTCGCTGCGACGTCCCCGGTGAAGCCCGAGCTCGTCCCCATCCTCCGGACGAGCCCAAGCGCCGCTGGCCACGAGCGGCTCGCGGGGGGCAGGCGCACCCGGGGACAGCTCGGGGCCCTGCCGGGTGGGGACGATGGAGGTGCCGGGGGTGCCAGCAGCGGCTCCGGAGGGGGCTGGGGCTGGGGGAGAGGCGCAGAGCTGCAAGCAGGGATGGCTTCCCAGCAGCCGCTCGCTGCAGACACCTCCGTGCCCTTTGCCAGTGACGGATTTTTTTATTATTTATTTATTTATTTTGTCACGAGGCTGCAGCTCCTCAGCCACGGACTGCGAGGGGCCGGGGCGGCGCGGCGGGGGGGTCCATGCCGCCTGAGGCAATAGCAGCAGCTGGGAGAAGCCCCCCGCGGCGGAGGGAAGCCAGCCCTCGCCTCCATCAGCCCGGCGCTTGGCCGGATTAAGTGGATGCCGTTACCACGGCAACGGGGCCCACGGAGGAGCCGGGTTGTGGAAATCAGGCCTGGTGCTTTCCTCTGGTGCTTTCCTCCCGGAGGAGGAGGAGGCTGGGCTGCCCGGAGCCGTCGGGGAGGAAGGGGCCGGCGAGGCCGGATGGGGACCCCTCGGCAGGGCTGGGCCCGCGGCCCTCGCCGGTCTCCTCGTCTCGCAGAGGAAACCCCCAAGGCCCTCCGCGGGTTTTCCCTGCAGATGCCGGGGCCGGGCTTTGCCGAGTGCAGGTGTCCCGGAGGACGTGGGCTGCCTCCCCGTGTCCCACGATCCCCCACGGCGGTGCCTCCCCGGGGCCAGGGGGTCTCAGGGGACCGGCTGCGTGGCAGAGCCCGGCAGCAGCAGCCCCCCGCTCCCCGTGAGCGGCCCTGAGCGGGGGCTGCGCGTAGGGCAGGGCCCCGCGGCAGCCCCGCGGCGAGCCCCAGCTCCCTCGGCGGCCGGGGCTGTAAGTGGCGTGTGCTCTCTTTTCCCCTCAGGTTTGGCGCCCAGGGGCGAGGACCTTGTCCCGGCTTTACCAACCGATGACGTTGTGGGGGCTCGAAACGTTGACTGCCATCCTGAAGTGAAAGAAGGGAAACACGGGCGCAGCAAAAGCTCCAGGCAGAGCAGCAGCCCGGCGAGCGCTCTTCCCCGGCCGGGGATGTGCTGGGGGTGAGCACTGCCGATGTGCGTGAAGTTCGTGTGTGATGCGCTTCCTGCCACATCGCTGGCACGTCTCATTTCATTCCCCCAGGCTCTGCCTTTGCCGAGCCGCCCGGCAGCCGGGGTTGAGCCCAGCACACCCGCGCCCAGGCCTGCCCGGGGGTGACATCGGTTCAGAAACCTCAGGCTTTGAGAGGGGAAGAGCGGGTGGGCACCGCTCCCGGCAGGGGACAGGGCGCCGCGGATGCTAGCGCAGCGCTTCACCACGTCTCCGAGGCTGGCGGTGGCATCGCTGGTGGAGCCGCTTACGTGTTGAACAAAATGACTGTGGTTGAACCATCGCCAAGCCCAGCTCCTGTGGGCTGAGCACCCTGCAGCGCCCCAGTGGCCTCTTGGCAGCTGCCTACGGGTGGGATCCCCTGAGGCAGTCAGGGCTGGGAACAGAGAACTTCCTCCTAAGAAGTTACCAAGGAAAATTAGGGTTTGCTCTGAACTGCAGTCCTTTGGGAACCGGCCGTTTTGGCCACTCTCCCTCGGAGAGGAAGGACAGTGTGTGCTGGAAAAGAAAAGCCTTGGGAAAGGGGGACAAAGGGGCGAAAGAGGTGGTGGAGCAGGCCCTGAGTTGGGGGGTAACTGCACAAAAGTCAATTGTCACTTTGTGAAAGGGCAGGGAAGAGGTTATGGTCCTAGTGCAGCTGCCACCAGGCCTGCTTGTGGCAGGGAAATGAGCTAGGTAACTGCACAGGCAGGGCGTCCTGCTCTGGGAGACTCAGCTGCCCAGCACGATGGAGTGGGGGGACGTTTTCCCCACAGCAAGGTGGCCAGGAGCCCTCAGAGCAGGCTGGAGCTAGCCCTGCTCCTACTTTGTTCCACCTCACTGAATTTTAGGCCTTCTCCCTGGCAATCTGCCATGTCCAGGTTTTCCTGCTTCTCAGAAGGCAGGTGCACAGTCTGGCTCTGTGGGTGTTGCCTTCTCCTGCCCTTTCACTCGTACCCTGTTCGTGGTGCCACCTTTCCACACAGGGCCTGCCAAGGGTCTGCTTGCCTTTTCCAAAGCTGCAGCTACTGGCGGGCTTGTCTGCTGCCTCTGCCCCACCAGCCCTGGACATTTTCTTGCCTGTGTTAGGACGAGGGTCCCCTTGACTTCCATAGCGTCCATCACCCTGGAGAGCTGGTGAGCCTTTCAGTGGCAGGAATTGGGCTCTGCGTGTGTTTATAGCAGGGTCTAAAGAGTCACAGCTCATCTCAGCAGCTGGCTTCTCTCACTAGGAGTCACGCAGGCTGTATGTATTCATTCACACCCACGTGTCTAGTGAGCAGCCGTGTTTAACCTGTCTGAAGCCCATGTTGGGTCGGGGAGAAAGAGTTGTATTGGTTTAGCATTTTGGCAGTTTAAGGCAGTTTAGTTAAACCATGATGAGCCCCCATAGGAATATGCTTACTTGAGAGTGACAGTGACTTGCTGTGATTTAGTTTAAATCCAGTCTCAATTTACATCAAGCGAGAAGGCCATTCTTAATGGGGGAAAAAGCCTGGAAGTGTGACACCAATTTAACTAGGCTGTTTGAATCATAGTAAGTCAAACCCCAACAACTTTTGTGTTGGAAACCTAAGTGCTATCAAGGAAGGCCACAACTAGGCATGAAAAATAGTTTGCTGCATGAGTTCACTGATATACGGCTACTAACAAGAAAGCAGCATAACGTTGGTCTCCTTCACCTAGGCTGAAGAGAAACACTTTATCCTCTTCCAGGTAGATGCAGAACTCGTGTAAGTCGCTGCTCTGCTTTGTGGCTTTACCAGCAGGGCATCGCTGCCCTCTAGTGTCCCTGCCTTGCACTGCCGGGCTGCCGCCGCTGGACAGGAAGGGGACAAGTCACAGCAGGTAATGCTACCTCTGCCTAGCTTAAAATGGGCCGCTTGACCCTTATAAACACCTCATAAACCTGCCACCTCTTCATCTGCTTTGATATGCAAAGCATGTATCGCAGCAAATTATGCACACCGACCAACCTAGCAAGAAATAATTCTTTAACTTCTAAATCTAGAGGCTAGTAAGTAGAGGTCACAATTTTTGCTCTATCAGCTCAGAGGTGCTGCGTGACACTGCAATTGAGTGAGTGCCTTTAGTCCCAGCGTCTCTGCTCCTGCACGCATACACGCATGCACCCCACCACTTCCAGCACGGCTGGGCAGGCCCCGTGCAACTGCAGAGACGTGACAGTCCTTCAGGAGAAGCTGGAGACTGGTTCCCATCCGAGACCCCAGCAGGCTTGCAAAATTTCCCTGTGAGAAGAATCTGACCAGCAAAATCGGGGGTATTTGCAGTAGTTTGTATCTGTTTGCAGAGGTCAGGACAAGGAATGGTCCGACTCCTCCAAGAACATGTGACTCACGTAGCTGGGGAACTGGCTAGCTGGCAGAGAGGAAACTCGCTGTTCACCAGTGTGAGTCTTGTAAGTATTTAAGAGTGAGTATTTAAGTGGGTATTTAAGGTAAAGGGACTGGAGCAAGCATGTGGATAACAATTACAGCACTTTGAAATCTACACCAGAAAGTGCCCAATACTCTTCTGTGATTTACTGATTTACTAAGGATATTCTCTGAAAGGTAGTTAACTGATCTGAAATCCCTCCCTCTTGATGCTTGCTTGTTAGAGGGTGATATTTTTGCAATTGTGCATGCATGGACGGAGGGAATAAGCAAGTGTCCTGTTCCTCTTCGTTCTCTGGAAGAGGCAACCTGTCAAACCGCAACCAAAAAAAGTGTAAGTAAGTAAAATTCCAAACCTGGTCACCAAGATAATCAAGAAAAAAGGCACAGGAATAATTAAAAAGAGAACAAACTCTCCAAGCAGACCAGAATTTGATTGGATTAAAAAAAGTGTATTGGATATCCAATACAAAATAATAAACATGAAGTTATTTAAAAAAAGCCATAGAGTATACAGCAAATACTACAGAAAAGCAAAAAAATTGTACAGAAAGGTAGACGTCTACAGCAGTCCTCAAAATTATCCTACATGAGAATCATAAAACAATATACAGGTTTGCTTTTTTCCCCAAGCATCTCTGAGGGAAGCTGCCACTTAACAGCTCGACTATGACACTACAAGGATACACAATGTTCCAAATTTAAAATCACAGGATATGTAAGAAAACGTAGCATTAAAATGTGAAAAAGTGCAATACAGATTGTACACTGAATTGAATAAATGTTTTTTTTTAGTTTAACCTTAAAAAACCAACTTTGAACAGTTGTTTTATCATTAAAAATATTCCCCTCCCCAAATTCAATGACAATATTAACATTCATGGTGTTATACATAAGTAATATTCACAAAGACCCACCAGCTAAGAATACTGTGTATGTATGATGGTATTTCTTTGGGTATAGGTAAAAAATAGGCAAAGGAAAACATATACCCTTCCTTTCAGGACAGGGTGTGTACTTTATTATTTAAATACATATTCTGTAGCTTATTTTGCCCTGAATTGTATCGATTAAAAGTCCAAACATGATTTTTTTATTTTTATTTTTTAGGTGGCCCATGGTGCTCCAATTAATTCCCTCCCCTCCCTCAAATAATAAATAAACCCAGCGAGTCTGCTAGAAATGGCAACACAAAGAGTCCGGGAAAAGAAAGGAAGTAAAACTACAACCCAAATCCCTGTGGCTGTGCGGGACGATTCATTGGGTCTCCTTTCCCTTAGCGCAGGGTCTACGAAAATTGGCCCAGAGTTCAGCTTTAGTCAAATGGATAAAAGGAGGGGGAAAGAAAAAAAAAAAAAAAAAAAAAAGCTATCACGGGTGTGGTTTTTGTGGGGGTTTTTTGTTTGTTTTTTTCATCTAGACACATTCTCGTATTTGCTGTTCATGTCCCAACAGGCGCAGCCATCCAGCGGAGGAGCTGGGCACTGTGTCAGACGTGCTCTGCATCCGCAACGCCTGCCGGCTGCGCTTCCTCCATCCTTATCGCTGAGCTCTCAAGATCGTATATCCACTCACTCGGGAGGAACAGATTCTCCAGGTGAAAGTTTGGGGTTTCCTTTCATCTTAAAAATGAAAATATGCATGAGTTTCTTGGGCAGCTGGGTTTTGTTTTTTTTCTTTTTTACTAAAATACAGTTCTTCCTTTTATGCCATTCCTCATCACAGAGGATGGCAGAGCCAAGCCATCACACAAGGAGAAAATAAAAAGCATTTTCTTTCCCCCTTGTGCAGGAGTTCCCTTTCAACTTTCCTTCCTTTCTAGAACAGCACCTGAGTCACTAATACTGTTTTCTTTCAAAAGGTTTCAAAAGCGTAAAAAAATACATTTTGCCTTGCTTATGTCTCTCGAGAACCCTTGCGCTGACGAGGGCTCGTCTCAGAGCACCGTTTAACTGGCCTGGGAGAGAGAAATTGCACCGGGATCGGACCTGCTGCTGAAGGATCCTGTGGCCGTGTTGCGCTTTCGAAGGCATGGCATGATCTGATACGCTGCTGAGTACCAGAGGGCCCCAGTTCTCTGCTTCCGGGCGCCGCGGCAGCTCGGCCCCGGCCGCCGGCAGAGAAGTGCTGTGCGCTGCGCGGCTGCTGTGCTAAGTAAGTTCTCCGTGCTGAACAAGCGCTCAATTTGCACCTTAACGTTTCATGAGGTGATCTTTAAACTAACAAACAACAACAAAACGGAGCACTGTTGCCAAAATAAGCTGTAGTGTCATCTAAACATAAGGAACCCTACTTTACAGAAGGAAAATTTTTTTTTAAGTTTCTAAATGAGACTCTCACTGCAATTCAGGAACCAGAGACACAGTATGCTGAAGTTACAAGGAAAGACGTTACAGAAGATGCTCTCATTTTCTTCGGTCTTTCAAGTCAGTATAGAAAGACAAGAAAACAACAATAATGAAACCTTCCCCTGGCTCCCCTCCCCTTCCCCATCTACTTTTCCCCACTCAAAATATTGAAACTGCACAAAAAGCGACAAACAAGCCTTTCAAATTACATTTCAATTCAAACAGACTGGTAATCTCACAGTGATGAGAGGAGAAAGTCAGGCTTTTAATAATTATAATATAAAAATAATAAAAAAGCTTACAAATAGCAGTGCAGCATCCCAAAAGGCCATGGATTAACTGCCAGAAGGGGACATAATTATACGCGGAATAAAAAACAAAACAGAACAACCCACGCTGGCAATGAATTTTCATACACAATAGAACAAGCAGTCAAACGTCAGTCTAGGCTGTGGAAAACAACAGTTTCGTTTTTTTTTTTTTGATTACAATATTTTTTCCTTTTTATAAAAAAAGATAAAATAAAAACACAAATAAAATTGTACATAAATGCGAATGTCCAACACTGAAAAGGCAGGGCAATCACACCACTGAGACAAAACCTGACCAGAAAAAAAAAGTCAAGTCCACTTTTCTTCCTTTTGTCTGGATGCTAGATTTCAGCCTGATGCGTCCCATCCTGCATGGTCTCAGCAGGTAACTAGAATTCAACTTGGCAATGACTTCATTGCAGGGTGACGACAAGCCGGGTCACCTCTTTGACCAGCCGTAGCACAAATGCACTGGTCGGTTCGTTTGCTTTCTGTGTATGCTCTCATGTGCTGTCCCTCTTTTTTTGTTCTTTTTTTGTTTTTTCTCTGTACAATTCCTTGTGTTCCAAGGCTGAGTCCCAAGACTTGTGAAACTGGATTTGGAGTCATGTCCTGGTGAAGGCGGTCATGCTGTAGTGATGGCATTAAGGTCCTTCATAAGTCCTTCCAGGTGGGCCATCTCTTTGGTCAGCTCATCCGGTTCATAATTCTGCGGGAGGATTTTTCAAAGAGGTAGTTAGTTACTGACAGGATAACTTGCTTTCTTTAGAGAGGGACAGAAAAAGGAGTAAGAAGAAATGATCAGTGATTCTGGTGTAGACTGTGACCCTGACACATGAACAAGATTTATTGGGATTTCCAGGAATTAATAACTTGAAACCACTTTCCATTTCCAAGTGCAGATATTTTTGCGATAATTGATTGTAAGACTGTGATCATCTTATCTGGTTTCCTCATATCAATTCCAGCTTCAAGATAACACCTTCAATTTAAATAAAGTAGATATTTTAGAAAAATCTTCCTCGGTTAGGTGAAAAAATGTCAGGAATCACTTTAGCGCAATAGTTTTTAAAATCATTTATGCTGCTAAAAAGATCATCCTCCATTTCTAGCCTCAATTTTCTAGCTTCAGCTTCTAGATAGTCTTAAATTGTTTGTGAACTATCATAATTCCATTATCAATGCATGTATGTAGATACCACAAACCAGTTTACCTCAAAACCTTTTCTAAGCTGATCAAGTCTTCCACCGTACTGTGTAGTTTTCAACCCTTAAGTCATTCTTGCACTTTTTCTCCAAACCCTCTTCACTCTCTCAACAGCATTTTCATAGAAAGCAAGCCAGAGCTCCACATGGTATTGCACTACCAGCCGTGCCAATGCAAAATTAGAAGCAACAAAACTCCTGCACTCTTATTTCATAGGTTCTGCTCTCTAAATCTGAGGTACATTATTAGACTTTCAGACTAGAGCCTAATACTATATTATATATATATTAATACACCAAACAGTTATAATGTAAATATAGTAATAAATAATAAATAAAATGAATATGCATGATATTAAAAAGCTACTGTTCAGTTGACAGTGTACTGCAAAACTGGAGTCTTTCCCAGAGTGGAGTCCTCAAACCTGACAGTGTAATCTCACCTCCCTCGCTTCTTACAAACCTTTGCTTTCACTTAGATAGAAATGGAGCTGTAGCCACTTTTAGTTTACCAAGCAATCTAGCCTGCTTTGTACCAGGAAAGTCCTCTCTGTCCTGTGTCCAACAAGGTTATTTGCCAGCTAGCAACAGTGATAAAAAGCAGTGAGCTGGAAGTAAACACAAAATCAGACTCGCTCCTACAGGCTCTCATAAAACTAATTCAAATGATTTTCTAATTCTAATTACTTTTCAAAACTCATCATTTAACAAGTACATAAAGTGTACTGTGGTGATTTTATATTGTACTAATTTATTAATGAAGATACAGTATTAGTTGAAATGCCCAGAGAAATCTATTCCACTACACTATCTTTATCAAATTTATTTTAATAGGTAAGACCTATTATCAATAAATCCTTACTGAATTCTGTTCATTAATGTCTTTAAGTCCCTACAAATCGTGTTCTCTACTGACGAGAGAAAAAACGAATGACATAGGAGTGATGAATAGATCGAAGGGCCAAAGTGCACCAAATCAAGCATGTGTACAGTCTCCATAACACTGATACAGAAATAAAATCAAGGGAGTGAATTAGAGACAACAGCAACGCGATAAAGGGAAAGGAGAACAAGGAAACAAGAAAAAAAATCATTCAAAATAAGCATTTCCAGTGACACTAATATATATAATGTTATATAAAATAACTCCTACAATTTCAAAGGAAACCAGTGCCTGATACCCAGAACATCCTGACTTCTTACAAGCTGTCTGATTCCCAAAGCAGCTCAAGAGTTGCAGTTTTCCTAGAAAGTCAGGACACTTTCATCTAAGTATCTAAAAACTATATATATTTAAATGTTTTGGCATCAATGCTAAATTATTCTTTTACAATCCCACACTTCATGCTTTGGATACTCTGCAGCAGCAGAGGAAACAGCAGCTGCCTGACTTCGATAGGATCCAGGCTTGCAAAACAGATGACAGGAATAAATGACACCTCAAAGTGAGCATGAGCACAGCATGTTAAGCTGTGCAGAAGAGCAAAGAGCACCGAAGGAGGCCTTCAGCTCTGCAAGCAAAGACACTCTTCACATCAAGAATAAAGGCAATCTTAGAGAACATTACTCTGTTCAGATGGCCTGAGGACAGCCAAAACGCTGATGAAGGCTTATCAGTTTTGACTCAGTGAGTCTTGTGGACTGGAAGGGATGGAAGCAATGCATCTGTTCAGTGTTGTGTAATTAAGAATAGACGTATGCTCACAGGTGATTTTTCAGATTTAGAAAGCACTACTAATGCTTACATCTAAGTACTTAGTCTCTGAATTTACTGACTTGTGCAGAAGGAATTTGCACTAGATGATTTTTATAAGGTTTAACAGGCATTGGCGCTTGGTGGAAGTCAGAAACCTAATTATCCTCCGCCTTTGAAAGCCTCAGTGCAGACATTACTAAAGTTTACAACTATGCCACGAACAGAGATTCATCACAGTTTGATAAGCACTGCCAAAGAAAGCCACCGGCAGCGTAAGTGTACCTACGCTTTCCGAGTCCTCGAGCATCCTGGTGGTCTCCTGCACGTCAGGGGCACTGGGAACCACCACTGGCATAGGAGGTCGAGTTCTTCCCAAAGTCCCGATCGACGCAGTCTTCACCGAGTGAACTGGATGGTTAGGAGCTTAAAATAAATTGTCACATAGTCATGCATCAGTTAATTGGTTCTCCTGCCTATTTCAGAAAGCTCTTCGAAGTAGAAGAATAACAAGGGTTTTATTAGAATAGGGAAAAATGAACGCTTCAAATTATGGAACACTAAATTTGAATTTTCCTCGAGTTTATTGACGTACTCAAAATAAAAGGCTCTTGCAAATTATACCAATGAACTTCAGTCCAGTCTCTGACCTATTTCTTTTGATGCCCCGCTCTGTCATCCCTGAAGGAGCTTTTCTCTTTTTTTTCCCCTAAATCTCCTTCTTTTTCTTTCTGGCAAGTGTCTCTTGCCGGTTCCCCCCGCTCACCTTGCTGGGTCAGTAACGGTGTGCTTGGCAACGCGGGATCATACGTGGCAGCGGCTGGCGGGACTGCAGGCACTGCGAAGCTCTTCAGCGGGTGCGAAGGACGGACGTGGGCCGTAGGGAGGTTCTGAGCCGAGTCCTCCTCCTGTGCATTCGCCAGATAAGTTCCCGTGGTGCTTTCCGGATCCTGATGGTCGGCGCACGTCTGAGACGAGGAAGCCGGCATGGTGTCGGTGCTAGGTGTATTTCGAACAGATTCTACAACAGACGAACACAAAATGTGGCTGATTTTCTTTTAACAGAAATTTCCCGTTTGGGCAGACGGAAGCAAGGCAGCAGTGTTTACAAGCACCTTTCCCAAGATTGCTGTTATAAGCTAAAAAGTGAGTTCATATATCAGCTATTTCGGTAGCAAATAACACCAATTCCATGCAACTGTCCTATTTTAAGGTGAAATGGCCACAGCTGCCCAATAACAAAATAAGCTTGAGAACTAAATGAGTACACAGTGATCAGATTTAAAATCCTCTGATTATAAGACATATTTTTTCTGCAGCTCTTTTTCAGTCAGAGAAGAATAAAAAAAGAAAAAGAAAAATATCTCATAATTGAGCAGCTGCCCAAGGCCATGATACTGATCTAAGGATTACCGTGTTTCTAAAATACGCTTATCAAAAATTTACATTTTCCCATTGTTCCGGAAGGTACTCTGAATAGTCACAGAAATGATACACCCCAAGTCGATCTAATGTTACTTCACGCCCTTTTATTTTCTTCCTTTTATCCCTGCCTATTACTGTGCCTTAGCAAAATGAAGCATTTAGCAATCTGGCTTGTGGAAGCCAGTCTCACATAAGAGTTCACTAGAGCACACAGGTCTAATAAGAAAACAACAGTTTTGCATTGCAACAGCTATACGTGATAGGACGTAGTTAGCAGCCTTGGCCTCATAAGAACAGCATGGAACACAGATCTTCATTCTCATTTTCCACTTGAGCATTTCAAAGCATTGAAACTCTTAAACAGGTCTATGTTAAGCAAAAGTCACTGTGGTGTATACAAAAGAGCCAAAAATTTTTCTGAGACAGGCTTGAAATCCCCTTGCTTGCTGAAAGCTAAAATGAAATCACGAGCTTTGCTGGGCTGCAGCATGCTCCACCCTGATCCAGGAGAACGACGACACGGTAACTCAAATTTACAGCACTGCAATCCTACTTAGACCACAGCCAGCAAAGATCCGGATTGCGAGAGCTGTCACGCCTGTAATTACGCCGGCAGAATAAACAGAACAAGGGAAACCTCTGCCTCGAACACCTCGTCCGCCTGTGTATTTGCAGCCTCATGAATTGTTTTATGCTTTGACTATCAACAGCTGAGATATTCCTGGAAACAACTCTGGCTGTGGCACCTTAATTAAAATTCAGACCTTAAACTAGAGAAGCCCAGAATTTCCCCCATCTCAAGAAATTAACTATTTGTGATTCCAACACTGGTGCTTCAGAATTTTTCAAAGCACTGGATACATTACAGAAACTAAGGGAGTGACTGTTCACTCGACTGTACTTCAAGTCTGAAAACACTGCATAAAAACAGCAAGATTTTTTTGTGTGCTTCAGCAATATTAACTAACATTAGCTCTCAACAGCATAGACCTGACTTTTGTCCTTTCTTGCCGTTAAATGCAACTAATTAGGAAAGTTATTATCATATTAAGTGAGCGAGCGAGTTCTAATTAGATGTAAACTGAAGTTTCAGACTCCCAGGCCAAAGGCTTGAAGATGAGGAATCTTCCTATCTGAATTTGTGTGTATAAAATATGATCACGATCATGTATCCCAAGGATCAATGTCTGATCTATGCAAGAAATTCTTTGGAGAAAACTCAACCTAAGTGTCAAGGATGTTGTTCGTACTTAAACCCATCCCGCTGCCTTTTCATGGAAAGAAAAAAAAATTTTTTTCCATTACCTCCCTGATCTTTTATTGGCAACGAACCAGAAAACGCTGTGATTCACGCTACTGAAGAAGATACACAAAGTGCTAGCTGAAGCTGCAGCTGCTATGTGAAAACCTCAATCATGTTAATCTTATTTTCATTCAGCACAAGGAGAGTCATAACCTTGGAAAGGAAGAAAAATAACTGTCGGGAGATTCCACGTTCCCTGGGAAAACACCACAATGGAGACTGACCAAGTTAAGCTCATGCGCGTCTTACAGGCTTCGATTTCTACACGTTTCACTCATTGTGCCATTACAATTAAATTCTACCTGATCATTTATATCTCACCTGTGGAATTGGCCCTGTCTGAATGGGACATGGATGTGCCAAGCGGCCACGGGTTGACCTGGTGATGGAGATAGCTGCGAGTTGGAGAAGCGAGGCTGCCGGAGTGGAAATGATGGTGAGGGTTATCGAGTGAATGGATGGGATGAGCACTAATCACAGCTGTGAATGAATATAAGACAGAAAAATGCTTAACATACAGACAAGCGTGCACACACACTGAAATGCACCATATCCCTCCCTTCTCCCACAAGGCCGCCGGACAGGGGAGCCAGCCCCTCGGCAGATTCGCAATGATACCAAGATAACATGCTTTATTACCAGTTTTCCCACTGTTTCAGGAGCAGTGTATTTAGCTCCCTCCATGCCAAGAAACAAAACCCACAAAAGAGGCAGAGCTCTTCATTTTTTCCCATGCAGAAAGTGCATCCCTCTTGGACATGTGTCTTCCAAGAGCTTTCTGTTACACTTGAGAATAATGAAGTTCTGTTCCCGTCAGAACTTCCATGTATTTCACACTGTGCTATAAATGCTGGACCTAATACAGGAGACATATGAGCTCGAATTCCAAAATCCTTTCAGGCTGTCATTGAATTTCTCAACACTGTAACCAAATGCAGCATCTCTGCTTAATTAAATACTGCAAGACAGATGATAAGCGTAGGGTAAGACACCAAAGGCTCTACTCAGTCCCCCTGTACAGAATTAGCAAAGCTCTCCTCCAATGCACTCAAACCAGAAGCCTCTCTTCTTTTTTTTTTTTCCCTTTCTTCTTTCACTGTCTTCTTTTTCCTGCTTTAGAATGTGAATTTTGTACTTAGCATAAATCATCCTTTGCCCTTGCCCTCTGGTGCTCATAGCAAAACAAGCTCCCACTGCTTCCCAGCTGGGAGGAGGAACACGCACAGAATTTAGTTCTTAGGGCAGACTCAAATACTGGATTGTTTCAAATGATCCAGAAGAAAGAGTCTCAACACAGAAAATGGGAGGGAAATGCTGAAGGTCAGTGCTACCACTAGCACCCTAAAGAAAAATAAGGTTGTAGCTGTTAAGTTTTTGAACCTTTTCTGAAATTTCCCCAGATGTGCTGCCTTTGAAAGTTGTTTTCTAAGAACGATACCCCAATCTGCCATTTTAAGTGGTGAGTCCAGTTAAGACTTCTTGCCTTGATGCATGCAGTTTGAACTCAGAGGTTGACTAATCAAATATGAATCCTCATTTCCTGAAAAACAGTCTGTCAGCAGAAGAGAGTACGTGAATTGATCAGTGGAGGCAATACACTTAATGGTTTTCAGCTATTGGGAATAACCAATTTCTCTCTCCCATTAAGCTACCTCAATGGAAAGCTAACCCCATTATCAAGCTCCCCAAAACGAAGAGGAACCAAACTCTAATACTGAGCAGTCAGGTCTGCACTGTACACCCTCGTCAGATAGCTCTCGAGGGAACGGTTACAGTGAAAAGTTGGATACTCTCACTAAGAGCTTCGAGCAAGATTAAAATGCCACTTTGTCTCCCAGGGAACCAGCAAATGGAGGAATAAACCACAAGAGCTTGGAGATCAGAAATCCTGGCAGAGACAACGGTCATCAGAGAAACCAGGAGCTGTCTCACATGTCAGCAAGGTAGGAGGCAGAACAGATTTTAAGGCATAAGATTTTATGGGTGTAAACATTTTAATTTCTTCAATTTGCAGAAACCACTGACCTACAGCTGTGTTTCAGCAATATTTTAATCATTATCCAATATAATGCATGTTAATACAAAAGATTGCCTATATTCTCCTGCAACCACAATCAAAATACACTGCGCTTTGTTATTAACTTGCTGGGTTATCAGGCCTAAATCACATATAGCCTTATGGGTCAAAAGTCAGCACATTATAACATTATACCACAGTATCCCATCTGTTATTTGAGAGGTAAAAAACTAGATTTGAAAGCTAAAGAGAGGGGAAAAAAAAACAGCAGGAAGATATCTGCAGCCACGGGCTTAAACATACTAAATGGTCCTGCCACCTGCATTGCTTGCGGAGAAAGGGACACATGCGCTGGAGTGTCACGTTTTCTGGGCAGCTTCTGCTCCAGTCATCTGCTGGACCAAGAAGGAGTTTGGGAATATTTATGGAGCAGGCAAATTTCAAATGGGTCTAGTAAATCCAGGCAACAGATACACCAGTTCAGGAATGAAACGTACCAAAGTTTTCTAAAAAACAGCAGGATTCTAAGTACTTTCTTGTACAAAAGTGCCTACGCTGTGATGGTCATGTTTTATTTACTCCCTCTTTGTTCTGAGCAGAGACATGGCTTTTTTTCCTCTTTAAAGAGGAAGACTATTTCTGGAATTTTGCAGCAGATATTAAACTAGTTTTTCTGCATTCTCTTGAGAAAAATCAAAACATGAGCTCAGAATGTCTCTGCAGGGTTATGGGCAATGCAACCCATGTAATTGCAATGCGAAAAAAGTATCTAAAAGCATTCCAGTAATGTTTCCACTTACTATAAAACAGAAACCTACACTTAGCAGCTCTCTTAGCTTTTGCTGAAAAGGATAAAAAGTCAAAGAACGTCACAGAAACAATCTCAAGCCCTAAGGCACCAGAAGACCTTACATATTCTTATTGACATTTAGTGCATCATGTTAACCTGTCACACCTAGCCAGCTATGTCGCAGTGTGTTCTTTTTTTTCTAGGCAAGGGAATCTAATAAAAAGGGAGAAAATAAATATGCTTTTCAAGCAAACACAGCAGGGTTGGTTTCTCACAAGGATGTCAAAGCTGGGTTTGGTGCTGCAAGGAAAAATCATAGCCACAACTATTTCTGCCAGCATAATCAGATCAGCCCGAAAACCATCGATAGGTGGAACGGGAATATGCGACTGCCACAGAAGTACTACCGCTATGTTTATGACCCGTGTCAGTCGCACATCTTTCCATCCTCTGCAGGACTGATCAGAAAAGCTGCTGAGTGTCCTTTTCACCAAATTAACTTAGCATAAGAGGCACTTTGCTACGCAATTTCTGTGCGGTATGCAGCATACTCAGCACACTCCAGCATTGGCTCCTATATGTGTTTATCTTATGCAGAAGGACTGAATCCCATTGGGAGAAAAAACACTTATAATATCAGAAGAGTGCAAAGGAAGGGTCATTGCAGTCTGAATTCATTAAGGGGTCACGCAAGTCTGAACTCCTGACATTGCAGCATCTGGCGCAGGACAGGAAAGTAGCAGAATCCAATAACTACGATGTCCCTTGTTAAGACACCTGTATTTGACAGCTGACAAAACTTTCAAGTCTCTAATCAGAGTAAAAATGAAGTTTCCTGCGCTCTTTCCTAATACATGTAGAACTGTAAGAAAACAAGGAACATCAGATTACTTACTTTAAAACCAAGGAAAAAAATGTTATTCTTGTAAAAAAGTTGTAAAACAAGCAAACGGCAGTAAAGTCACAAACTGAGCTAATCAGGTCATCAGGCTACTTGAAAAAGCACACGGAGGCCAAGAAAACCAAGCACTTACTTCAAGTAAATAAAGAAAGCAAAAAGGTAAAAAGTTGAAACAAAACGAACTGGCCCAAAATCACTCCACAGAACAGAAGAACACTCGCTTCTTGGCTGGAGTTGGTAATTACCTGGCTACGTGGTTGAACATGAACACGTGCTCATGGAAGTCTAAAGCTCGGACCAAATAAGCACTGTGTAATTCTGCCACACAGTTGTGTCAATGCAGGTTAACTTTTGTTCTTTTTGTGTCCTAAGTCAGGGCTTCAGTGTAGTTGTTCAGAGGTTTAGCAAAGTCCTTTCTCATCTCAGAGTCATCATTTGAAAACTAGGAGTATTGTTTAATTCTTAAAATATTCTATAATAATAATTAAAATGTTGCTACTGCCAGAACAAAACTTCCAACTTAGCACTTTTGCTCAATAATCGTTAATCGATAGGGTACGAAAAACACACAGACAAGGAATAACAAACCAGACATTCTCCACATTTGAAAGTTTGCTCTGCCAGGCTCACAAAACCTCATCCTCTATCAGTGATTCATCTGCTTAGCATTCCAATAAATCAGTGCAACAGACAAATTATGGAGCAAAACTACTGTAAGTATTGCAAGCTTTTGCTATCCTTTCCAAAAAATGAGCAGTGTTACTCCTTTGGAGCCATTTTTTCTGCTCAGTAAATAAGGCGTCTGGCTCAAAAATGTCTTGTTCTGAGACACGTGGTGATATATTGCCCCAGATTTCTTGCTCTCTCCTACTGGATGGACAGCTGAGTTGCTTCTGAAGCTGCTCCTGAGCCACTACAGTGTTTTATGTAAATCCATACTGATTTTGGTTTGCCTTACGATGGTGGGCTGCAAACTGCAGCCGGTCAAGGACTGCCTCACAAATAGCTCAGCTGTCCATGCAGTGGGGACAGCAGTTGTCTTGCATTTCTGTGTATGAGTAAGATCACTGTGCACATGGGTAAACACGGTCATTTAGAGCGAGCATGGCTTCTGTAAAAGGAAATCCTGCTTCACTAACCTGCCAAAGTTTCAAAACTGTGCCAGTAAAGATGGGAATTGGTGGATACAATACATCTGGATCTTCAAAAAGCATCTGACAAGGATGCATAGCAACATTTACTAAAAAAAACTAAGCTGATGTTGGAAGAAAAGCTCTTTTAAGGACTGAAAGCTGTTTAAAGGATAGGAAGCAAAGAGAAAGGCTTAATGATCAATTTTCAAGATGGAGAAGAGTCATCAGGAGATCTCCCAGGTATCACTGCTGGGACTAGTTTTAATCAATATCTTTCTCAATGACCTGCACATGGGAATGATCAAAAAAATCTTCAAGTTTGTAGATAACACTAAGATCTTTGGGTGTAGTCAAATGCTGTGTTGATGGCAAGGAGCTCCAGAAGGAGCTCACAAGACTAAACCAGTGGGCAAAAAGATGGCAGGTGAACTTTAGTATAGCTTCAATGTGCACTGAGGGAAAAATAATCCAAACTATACTTACATGATGCTGAACTCAGAGGTGGCAGTTACAACTGAGCAGAGAGTTCTTGGAGTCATGGTTGAAAGTCCTCTGATATCATTAGCTCAATATGCAATGGCAGCCAAAATGTAGTAAGTCATTCAGCAAGGAGAGTATTGAAAACAGGACAGAGGACATTTTTCCTGCTGTTTAAGACCTTGGCAGTGCATGCAGCTCTGGCCTCTCTGCATCTCAAGAAGGGATGTAGTGAAGTTAGAGAAGGTACTGAGAATGGCAACTAAAGTGATCAAGGGGACAGAGTCTGGGGAGGAGAAGGCTGAGGGTGGAGAAGAATCTCACTGAGATTTATCAACTCAGATAAGGCAGCAGATAAGGTGACCGCAGAATGCTCTTCACCACATCCTGAAGGACTAGAATGACGAGTCACTAGATGAAGGAGGTTGGTTAAAATCAGACTATAGAAAGGAGGACATTACACAGCAGGTAGTGAACTTCAGGAATTGCTGCCACGGCGGAGTAGAGGCAGACAGCACCAGCAAATTCAGAAAGGGGCTAGATGTGTTCGTGAACAACAGGTCAGTAAATGGATAACAGAAGTCTAGGCAGTGATGTACCCTCTACCATTCCTATTTAACAGCTGTAGCCACTGGGGGAGCACAAGGGGAACGGACTATAGAAGTGGCCTAGCTCATATGTTCTCCCTGAAAAGCACCTGCAGTTGCCGCTGCTGGAGACTGGGACAGACAGACTGTTGGTCTACATTCCTAACTCATCCCTGCTTCTGCAGCTCTCCTACTCCTCACTCAAATATAGCTATCCAGTTTTTCTTTGTAGTTTGATCTAAATCTGCAATCAGGATGAGGGATTCAGTATGTCTCCTTTGAACTGTTTCCACTGCAGATAGGACAGAAGTAACTAGAAGTAGGTAGGAAGACAGCGAGTGAAAGTGTGTGCCTGTGCATCAACATGGCTCGTTTGGGTGCTCCCGATTCCAAGCCAGGATAGATGAGCTGTAGACTTACGCTGAGGTGGCTGAGAATCAAAAGGCATCATCATCTTGGGCCTCATCCCCCTTCTTCCTGCCAGTGTGGACATGCTATCCTCTGACTCATGCCCTGAAGGAAGAATACTGAAGGTTATTTACTGTGGCAGCAAGACTTCTGTGATACCATATCAGGTGATTTCAATCCTCCTCTTACACTTAAGAGTACTTAAAGAGGGCTGTCTTGTTTGTAAGCAGTTCTTTGACTCACAATTGATAAAAACAGTTCTTTCATCTTTCTCCACTAGAAGGTGAAGAAGAGGAGGATAGTTAGCGTAAAGACTATTTGGCTCTGGAGAAACTCTCCAGGCCGCCAGGCAAACACAAACCTCTGGAAATGCAGCTCCGGGCAATGACTGGTAGCAGAAAGAGTCTGAATGAGATGTGCCAGATTAACAAGTTACTACCCACCAAGTGAAAAACTCACCCAAACCTCAGATATGCGCAGTAACTGGTTAAAGCACCATTAACTTGATTATGTGTTTGACCACTGAAATAATCTGTGACACACTTCTCTCAACAGGTTAACATGAGACTTGTTACCTGATCTTCTGATCATTTATTTATATATACTAATCATTATTTAGCAAGGGAAATTCATGATTTAACTCTTGCTTACTCAGTTATCTCGCTAAAATATATGATCCATCCTTTTCACAGACCCTGATGAACTAAGCACAAAACAAACACACTATTTAGAAAATAAGAACCAAAAAGTATTGCTGTAAGTGAATAACATGTCATGAAAGTGATTTTTGCCAGATACAGTAAAATGTATTTAATTTTAAACACTAGGATCAAAGCACTCGCTGATAGCTCACCTCTGTAGGAATTCCGCCTTTGATGGATATTGCTATCCATGGAATTGTCAACTGGGGTGATATCCTGGGAGTTGCGAGGGATTGGGGTATCTGTCATGATTGGATTGGGATCTGGAGATTTATCAATGGGTTTTAGCTCCAGTCTTTCATGATGGATCCAAAGGTCAGGAGGCTTGACGTCTTTGGAGTTTCCTTTGTACTTATGGGACCCATTCACTGATTTGCAGGCAGCCCGTTTCCTTGGAAAGGAAGACAAATGAAATGTTCTTAAACGTATGCTTCTTTTTACTTGTTGAAAAAGGCAAATTTTCACTGAGATTTCTTTCAGATCCTGTATCCAGCTGAGTGAAAGCTACCCACTGGGCAGGAAGCTTTGAATTTTCAATACAAGCACATTTGACATCTCAAAGCATAGCACTGCATATTCTGCAACTCTGATGCCATAATTTTGGTCTCAAATGCTACCACATGCTGCAGAACTGTGCTCTACAGTTTGAGGTTTCATTAACAAAAATTAAATTTCCAGTGCTTATGGTTATTAAGACAATATTCTAAACACGAAGTGTATGTAAACCATGCTGTGTGGTACTCCTGGGCTTACAAACATCCTCAAATAATAGCAGTAAGGAGGAGTGTGGAATTAGCCAGTTATCCCAACAGGATAGTTAAGTCTAAAGACTAATGTCAGGAATGTTCATTTTACCCAGGTCAGACACATCCAACTAATTTGCTTTTTCATCGTTGTAGAGCAGCATCAGCAGCAAACGAGAGAGAGTGTTTGTGAGGCAAACATTTGCCACAAAGGAATTTTAGAAAAGTAAAATACAGTGCTCCAACACTCCCCTCCGTACACACACGTCTCACTTTGGATTCTGGCAACCACGGAGGAAGGCGTTCCGTCTGGGTAGCACACTTGCTGGAAACGGCTAAGATATGAATAAATAAATTTTTGAAAATATCAGTGAACAGAGCCTCTCATGTAGGTGATACACAGCCAGACACGTTGGCCTCTGAATGGAAGCATCCCTGCTGTAGTCTTAATTCTGGTGTGTGAGGGGAGAATTCAGTTGTACACCTATATTTAGGATTTCAGAACACTTTTCTAAGGGGTCCAGCACCAGGTTCAGATTCCACTCCAGTAATCTATCTAAAATTAGATACTGTCATGCACAGCTTGGAAACCTGCATTGCACAATGAAATACAAGCTAAGAACGGGAGTGAGAACCTGCCTGAGCTGCTGAGTTCCCCCAGCTCGGCATAGAGGTATCAGCTCAACTTTGGAAACAGAACAGCCAGCTCTGCATGCTGCTCTGCCTGAATTAATTCTGCCTTTGCTTCTGTGGAGTAAAGGAAGCTGCATGATGAGAGATGTCAGCTCTTAGAGGACCATCTAAACTTCCAGCAAGATATTCACCAGAGAATGGTGTGATTACTCCAAACATCATGAGCTGATTTTTTAAAAAAAGAACGCAAAATAATCCCAGTATTTTAACAACAGTCTCTCTTCAGAGAGGGGCAAATGCAGATCTATATATTTTCCCGGTTTGCCTGTGAACTCTTATCTTGATTGTTTGTAAACTCTGAAGCACTGATTAGGAAAAGCAGAAAAACATCATCATCACATGGAAGATAACATGCATCAATACAGCTAAGTTATCTTCTCTGAACCCACATCACAGCACTGCATAACTAATATGTTCTCAGAACAGAATTTCTACAGCCCACAATACTCAAAATTAATAAGCTCTAAAGAATCATAAAGAAAAGATTAAATAATAGAATGAAATGAGAAAGGTAGGAGAGGGCAAAGTCCTGCCCAGGACTCTTACTTTTTCTGGTGAGAAGTAGTACGACGAGTGCAGAAGACAGCAACTATCACCACTATCACAATGGTGATCACTCCAACAGATACTATGATTACAAGAAGCATGTTGCTATCCAAGGGAGAAGTAGGACTTCCGTGGGGACTGTTACTGCCTGTAAGAGTTTGAGTAGGGAGAAAGGGAACATTTAACATATGGAGGTTAGTCCAAAAAGTTTCCCATCAAAGAATGCAAAAAGCAATCAACACTGGTCAAAGAATGGTAATATCATACAGATCAGCAGAAGGAAAAAGTTGGTTTATCCGATAGGATTTCAAGTGCTCACTTATTTTTTGCCATTAGGCAATTGTGTGTCTGTGCAATTGTTAAATCTATAAGGTGACTTATAGATTTATTTCCAACTGACAGTCTATAATAATTTATGTTTGCCCTACTCGAATAGTTATCATAAAAATACTCAAGAGGTTAGTGTCTGGGCAGAGTTAAGCTGGGACTTTGCTAGAACTGCAGCACAGCCGGCATTCCCTTGCACGCAATAATCACACGCATCTCTATCAGTATTCTGCAGTGGTCACTCTCCTTGGAAACAAAATTCACACATTTGATGTAATCTGATGAAATGATGATTCAACACATTTGATGTAGCAATAATGAGTGTTATCTCAGGACAAGGCTTCCACAACGCCCAGTGCTAAAAGGAAGAAGGAACTAACATGATTTTTTCCCTCCCTGATATGTTCTTGCCAAATTAATTTTACACTTGTGCACTGTAGCAGCCATTTTAAACTAAACTGGGAACATGTGCTATCAAGACTGAAATTTAAATGCACGTAACAGTATTTTCTCCATATACCCCACAGAGTAGGCAGGGACTCTAGGACAGGAGTGTGATGCAAGTTCTTGAGTGGGAACAGCTCTCAGCATACAAAGACAAGACTTACTGAAACAGGTGTAATCAGGGTTGTAAACAGTTCACTGTTCTAAGCGGAATATCACACCACTCGGTGTAACTCCAAAGGACACCGCATTTAATTGGAAAAGCTTTGTAACAACACTTACCACCAAGTGGTGGTTTGTAATCTGGCCCTAGGTCCACTGGGCGGCTTCCTTTTCCTGCGGATCCTGAAGCTGAAAAAGTCATACACGTAATAAGTATATATATATATATATCTCCATATATACACACATAAACATACACACTTTCATTTTTAAGGTATTTTTTTCAGAACGTCTGTCTGAACTGTTCTGAATGCAAGCGCTAAGCTACCCACTGAAACGCAGTCCTCTTTTTACTCTCGCAAGTATTTCCCCATTTATAAGTCAGGTCTAACGTAGGTCACTTGCTGCCACAGCGAGGCGCGTGAAGCCACAAGTTCAACTCCGGTGTCAAGACCTCCACTGACCTAGCAGAATGCTTCCAGCACAAAAAAAAAAAAAAATACCCCGAAGTCCTGGTTCTTTCACTTCCATGTTTTCAGTAAAATACGCTAACGCTAAATTACCACAAACACTAAAAATACTGAAGTAGGGAAAGCATACAGCAAGATGTATAGAACAACCTATGTCTGCTTTTAGGAATTCATAATACTTTGCACATTTTTACACTGCTGCATGCAAAAAGCCAAAACCACAAAAACATTGTTCCCAATACTAGTTTCACAATTAGAAACAAAGGGTTTTTTAGTTAAAAGTCCATGCTAAGAAGTAAAACAGCGGTTAAAGGATGTGTAACAAATGGGAATTTTGGAGTTAATATCACAGACTGTGAATTAGTAATTGTGAAATGAAGACAATTGATAAGAAGAGTGAAAAGTACCAACTAAATACCGATTAAATCCCAAGAAGGACCATAAGAAAGAATTTGTTACATGTTACAATAAGGAATTAGATGTAGTCTAAATAATGGAAATGATGTATTGCAGGACAAATCTATAATGAAATAGATATATTACACCTGCTAGTCTGGAGAGGACAACTGCACTGAGTTAAAACATGTTCTGTTTTTAAAGCACTGGACTAATAATTTTGCAGCAACAATGAAATAAATCAAACAATTTTAAATAGCATATATTTAATATACTTAGATCTGTATGACGAGATAACTTGCACCAAAGAGACTTGAAAAAAACTCGCTGAAAAATTCCACGAACCGTTGAAGCTAGCACTGAAGGCAGGCGGGAGCAGCAGAGGAGCTTTGCGAGGAAATGAACACAACTGACTGCATTTCAAAAGGACAAACAGGCAGCCCTGTGCGTGTTAGTGCAGCAGCCAGATCCTGAACCCAGGAACAAGTGCATGGAAAGGCCGATGGATAGGAGATGATAACACAGTTCCTGCCCAGCTATGCTGTTTTACTGAAAAGTTATTGCCAAACAAGCTTAACATCAGACTGCAAATTTTGTTGGTAAGGATGCAGACCTTCTTTATTTAGACTTCTATAAAACATTTTACCGAGCACTGTACAGTGCTTCATTAAAAATAGCACAATAAAAAAGCAATGTGGCACCTATTAACAAGATTAACAACTAATTAACTGATACAAATAAGAATTATAATTGCAGAATCATTATTCATAAGGGATATTTCTAACGAGGCGCCACAAAGACCTGTGCTTGGCCAAGTGTAATCCAGTATCTTTAATAACACTGTGAAAGAAAGCTGAAATAACTGCTATTAAAGTTAACAGAGGACAGAAAATAATTGAGTAGATAATAAGATATGAAAAGTCACCTGCACAGACCAACAGGGATCATGCGGTAAACATGGGTATAACGCACTGAGTCAGTGCAGTTTATCAGACGATCCGCACTCACTAGAACAGTGCATCTACTCACCCAGCCACCGGCAGGGCTTATACACCTCCCCTCACACATATGTATATGTGACAAAATATAAATCATATTTAGAGGATGAAGAAAATGCTGGAAGTCAGTGGGATAAAACACCATTTTGGAAAGCAGTGGTTTCTAAAGGGTCTTGAGATCCTTGTAGAGCTCAGGGACACCCGACACTGGCCCCGACTGCGTGGTGCCCATGGAGCAGCGAGCGCATGCTTCCAAAAAAGCAAAGTTAACTTCAACACACAAAGTCAGTTTGCAAAATACAGTGAGATTTAGGTTCCTAAATACCCGAGCAACCAGGGATCAACAGCTTAGCCTTTAAATGGGGGGAGCTCATTTCACATGTAACGCTACCTGAAAGACGACCTGACTGGTCCCTACGGTTCTTGCTGGTGTGAAGGCTGGAACTCACTGCCCTTCTTTGAAGCACCTAATCACGCCACCACAAGGCTCATAAACCTTGTCTCTTTTGCGCCACAAGGCGCTCTGAACATGCGTATGCACGTGCTCCGCCTTCTGTGTGCATACCAGCCTATTTTCCAGGGTCTTATGAGGGTTGTTACTGAGGTTTTCCATTTTCTTCTGCATCAAGGAACGGTTTAAGATAAAGTTTACTTGAAATTGTTTAATTTTTTAGTTCAGTTACCTCTGTGTTGCCCATGAGGTATCTGGCAGTTGGACAAAACATTTCATTTTGTGTTCTTTTCAAGACAGGTTTACCAGGATTAGATATCTTAACCTTTGCTTTTGTACTAGGTCTGTGCAAATCCCTGAAGCCCGACAGCACGAGCTGGTAACCTCTCCTAATAGAAGCTGGTACCTGCGCTACAGAACTGTGTTGAAGAACAACATACTTGGTACAGAAGGAAAAATATTAAAGCAGGCAAGGGAAAGACAGAGTCCCTAAGCAGGATGAAAGGCCAGCGAGTCAATCCCGCTGTAGTTTTGTTCTCTCCAGTCTCAAATAATTTGTCTACTACTTCCTGAAGGACACGCGTCTGCACTTCAACGATCTTGTCGCAGAGCAAGCTTTTCTGCTCTTCGGCTGGTGTTCTCCTTTGCTGCATTTAACCCATTGCAATGATTTATAGCCTCTGAGTGCTCTTATAGGTATCCTGAAACAAAACTCTCTTGACTTTGAGGTAAGCTTTTATGACTGATAAATTATACAGTTTTATAAACATTAATGCAATTGTTACTGGGAGAAAACGTTACTTTAGGATGATAATGTTGGGTGACAAGATTTAGTTATCTGCTGAAATGAGGTTAGAAGAACAGTGCAGAAGAGAAAACAGCGACTTTTAAATAAAATACAGATTTTCATCTTTCCCTGTTCTGCTCCACTTGCAACAGAGAGCTAATGATGCTGTGGCAAGCCTCTGCTTCCCCACCGGTGATCCTGAATCTCACCTAGTATCTCTGTTATGGAAGCCTGGATACGAATTTGCTCCATAACAGCCTAAGATCAACGGTATTTGGTACAGAGGTAGCAAACCCAAAGGTAAAAGCATAGTTAATAAATTACTCCTAAGTAATGGGTTCAAAAGCAAGTTAAAATATCCCATTCTCAATCCCTTCAGGATCTATTTAATTGTATGTCTAAGATGCTTGCCAATGTCCTTTTGAACTCCTCCCTTCAGACTAATTCTTCTGCTTTTTATTGGGCTTGTAGCTTATTTGGAAGAAAGCAAAAATACCTCTGGGACATTCACCATATAATCCGATGTAGTAAACTCAAAGCTACCATTTTTCAAGTTAGCACTTTAAAACCTTAAGGCTTTTAGCAGCTAATGTTGTCTTCAGGAAAGAGTGGAGTCTAAATGAGCTGACAAGCAGAATCTTGCTTGCAAAAAAGCTGTCTAGAGTAGTGATATTTTCCTTTATTATAAAAATAATTATAGATAGAGACCTCACAAAACAGCACTTATGCTAATTAAATAACTGTTTGATCTTCCACCTCTGTATACTGAGATCTCGCATCCAGTGGTCAGAGGCTGGCTGGAATATCACTTAATCCAAATTCATTTTGACAGAATGATTCAGCTCTGGCACAACTTGCTTTGTCCCTTCATGTGACATCTGACTACAGAGATCACTTTATATTCCTAACACCCCAACCACAAATAGACCTTCCACTATAAAAAGCACAACAGGAACTTGCTCATTTACATTTAGAGCAACAGCTACTCATTTCGTTTTGGAAATGCAACAGTGCATGGAAAGGAAAAATAAAACATGAAAAAGATGGAATAAAAGAGAAAGCACGGCTATTCATTTACCTTGATCATTAGGCATTTTATCTGAGGATTCAGCTACTGGGACAAGCACAGGGAAGGAAAAAACAAGAGAAAGATCACAAGGCTTGAAGGAGTGACAGACAGAATTTGAAGCTTCACGTAATATAAACAAACTTAGTTAAGAGTTAAGATCTCATTTTTAACCACAAATACTCACATGGAAAAAATATGGTTAGAAAATCTACTCATAACATTTCTGAGGTTATTTTTCACCTCCCCTTAGAGTACGTTTACCTCTGACTCCCTCCCACAATAAGGGTTTTTCATCTCCTTTCCGGAGTATGAGATTTTTCAAGTATCATCCCTTCTTAATATTTCACCAGTTACCCATCACCAAGCACGTCTTGATTAAGGAGCCTGTTGCGTCACACTAGTTCACATTATATCGTCCAAGTCATTAGAGTGCCATTGTTCGCCAGCTAACAACTCTAGATCCTGCTGTTTGGTACCATTTCATCATGGGCAGATGCCACACGCAACCTAGAATCTTCAAGCAACTAGAAACTAGTTTTCTAAAAAGCACATTTAGGATATGGACCCTCAGCATTCGTAATTTGTTCACCTAATGGCCTACCAATAGTTTTGAAACAACACATCTAAGCAAACAGCTGAGAAATATTTGCATATGTATTAACTACATGCAAGAGCAACCCAAGAGGAAATTTTCTTCTAATCAAACTCTATCTTCTTCCTGTCTTTTCCAGTTTAAATAGAAAAAGCAAGCTATTGGTGTTTTATCCCTATATAGCTTTCATCAGAAAATGATGGAGAATGTATTTACGTGTTCCTGATACTTTACCTTTTGGGGTTCTGAACTGAACTGCCTCAGACATGGGCCCCATGCCCTTGGAGTTGCGAGCCTGAATTTTGAAATAATAGGGTGTATCAAGGGTTAATTCTTGTATCTGATGGGTCAGTCTGTTTCCCACGACAGGTTCAATAACCCAGTCATGTATTTCAGCATTCACATCTGTACTGTAGTAAATGATGTATCCTATTCAAAGGAACAAAAAAAAGAAGAACCGTTATGCATAAAAGAGCAGAACATTCATAAGATCTAACAGCAAAAGTTCTATCAACTCTTAATGATATTTGCACAGCTAAATGATCACGAGTTTTCTGAAAGTGTATTCTTACTTTTTCAAAGACTAAGAATGCGTTCAGGTATTAGACAGCTTTCCCATCCCAAATTTTAAGCCATTCAAAAGAATATGTTGAGAGGAAAAAAAAGCCATTTGAAATACCAAAACTATTTTCAACCACTGTTCATCCAAGTATGGAGAAATCCTCGTCTCCATCTCTTTACCTGATCATAGTCCAAATAACATAAAAAACATAGAGCTACTATTATAAACACATCTCCAAAGTATTAATGCTTAGAGAAAATTGATAACCTTAAAACAAAGAAACATTCTCATGCACAGCTTTTTAAAAATTATTTTATATTATAAAATAATTAAAGTTTATTGGTTTTCAGTTTACTAACAAATAAAACTATAAAGAGAACTGAAGCAATCTTGCATAGCACAGAAATAAGATATAAGAGTATATGATCTTTTATTGTATATACTGCACATACGAAGCAAGATGAAGTCAAAGCTCTGTGACTTTTTGTTATTTAAGGAGCAGCACAGGACCCTGGCATAAAATAAACACTCATTTGCACAAATACAGTGCTAGGTCATCAGCCTGATGCATCTTGGTGAGGAAATACTAATAAGGGAGGGGATGCACGTTCGGCAGAGCGCCCTCCACTTCTTTAAAGCAACTGAAAGCACCTGGAGCCCAGCTCAGCCCGGTCCAGGGCTTCCCGTCCATCCTACCCACATCAAAAGCAGATTAAAACTGAAAAGATGAGTAATCTAAAGGCGTGCTATCTAGTGCATGGAATTACATCACCACACAGCTTTTCTGGCATTAAATGCATAGAATGGACAGGGCTGATTTAATAATTACTCCAGGTTTTGGGTTTCTCCACCAGAGGGCACTCGGTTCACATGTGCCCGAAAATTCGCGACGGCACCCTTGGCAAATTGAATTCTGAGGTTTGGTGGATTCAGGCAGACTGGGAGCAAAACAAGCTACAAAAAAAAATTATTATTTTTTTTTCTTTTAGAAAACATTCAGCTGTTTTTGCTTATGCAAAAACTAATGAATACTACACATTTCCACTCAACATGTATGAATAAAGGTAAGGCTTTCCTTCTTGGTATAGAAATTGCAAGGAGATTTTTTACCTGGAAAATTACCTTTTCATGGTAATTTTGCTAATGACATTGTATAACTAAATGCTGACCTCTTTTTTCCCCCGCATTCACACTTGATATGAGATAATAAAGGTGACAGGCTCATCTTTTTAAGAGCATACACAACCTGGGGATATCTGTGCCTTAGATTTCACACGTGTCGGAATGACCCTGACTGAGCCCTAGCAACCAAGTGCTTTAACCTGCGATTAAGATAAAGGCTTTTGTTTCTCTGGTCAAACCTTCCTCCAGATATAGAGGAAACATCTAGCTGATAATAAAATAACCCAGAATTTGGTTCATAGAGATAAATGAAAATACAGAAGGATGAAGATATAAACAACTACGCAGAGACACAGACAGCTCATTCGGACCTGCTGTTGCAGTGTAAGGAGCTGGTCTTTCAGAGCTGCCTCCTTGTGTCTCCACTCCTGGGCACACCTGGCACGGGATCAGATGAAGAGCAAGGCGCTGGCAGGTTGGCACAACCCCTCCTGCCATACTGGTTACACTAACGCCCAAAAGACACACAGTCCTACTGCTACACCCCCATTGCCCCACCTTCGGGCCGCATGCTGGACGCCCTTTGCTTTTTAGGGGCCTTTCCTCCTGTTTACTTAAAAGTTTATGGTAATTATTAAGAACAGAATCTTCAACATTCTGCCTTTTCAGGGGAATCTGATTCATTTTAGTAACCGGAGCTACAGTACTGCGTATTTGGACTCTTCAGCTGGTCACTGGTTTCCAAGGCTTGATTCCGCACCATAGCCGATTCCAGTAACACAAGCAAAACTCAAGCACTGCACACTACATGCCAACAAAATCTGCTTTAAGCTTACTGCCAGGAAAAAAGTAAAACAAGTGAATTATTTCAGAAAGCCTTTAGAAATGGCAATCCAAATGAACAGAACCCTTACTGAAAGGAAAATGGTAATTATTATTTTCTCTAGAACGATTTATCCTACATGAAAGTGATGCAACTACAAAGCCAGATAACAGTTTACTCCTAATCATTATGTCAGGGGAGGAATTCTTCAGTCACTAATATACTGGCTTCAAGCCTCTAGGAGTGGCACAAAGATGACAAAGAGCACAGGAACAGAAACTTCCGAATAGAGCATTTCTGAGCCAGATGCATTGCGGATGGTATTCCTGGAAGCACGCTCTTAGAATAGCACAAGGTGAGGAAGACAAAGGTTGCTGAGATGTTTGAACTTTCAATTCTACTTCTGGTTAGATGCCAGTTTCACACTATAGTTACTGTTTGTATCTTAATATATTTTCACTAGGTACAAAAGTAAATAATTAATCTGAGCTACCTAAAAAGATTAACAAAGATGATACAGAACTCTTGGATGGCTCTAGGATAAAGAAAGTATGGTACATTTTCACATATGTATGTAGATTATATTCTGCTGTTAACCGAGCATCTTATATCTGCCTTTATAACTCATGCAAACTGCACCTGTAATTTTGCCATTGGCTTCAGACGGAGGCTGCCAGTTAACAATTATTGTCCGAGGTTTTCCCTCTTTGCTCACCACAGTCACGTCTTTAGGAGGAGAAGTAGGCACTACAAACAAATAAAAAACAGACTATCATGTTGCACAATTTCACTGGATATAAGAAAATAATCTCAGCACTTCTGCTATTTTGTATGTTTTACCATTGAAAGAAAGGCACATACAATAACAAAAATTCAGAACATTCATCTTCAGGTAAAGCTACCATCACAGTGTAGTGATTTACACTGACTTACTCCATTAAACCGGCAAATGCCATCTGGTGTGCAGTATTTCCTTTCCATAAGAAGTTACCTGTTTCTACAGCGTTTCTGTCAACAGATGCTGTGAGTCATGACTGAATGAGCCCGTGTGTCTTCCAAAAAATGCTGTCTTAGTAGAATTCAAATAGGTTAGGGTTAATGACTCCTAACCTGCATTAGGTTGGTCATAAGGAACATTAGATGAACTTGTGAAATAAATGCCTCCTATATGCATAGACATACAAAGTGTCTTCATATTTTGAGGTTTATGGTGGGACCAAGACCTAGTAATGCCAATTTTCCCCTCAAATCTGAATCAGCAAAATCCACCAGAGGTTTAGAATCATAATCCATAACTGCTAATTTACTTTACGAATGATTTAGGTGTGATTTGCAAGGAAATCTGCACCACAGAAGCAAGACTGAAGCAGAAGATTTCAAAATCTAGAAATATTTACTGAACACAATTGTCCAACTTTACTTCTTGGGTTTCCTAAGAGCAAGAGAGAGAAAGAGAGAACTTTTTTCTTTCTTTTTTTTTTTTTCCTCCTATCAGGCCCCTCCTGCCTAAAACTCAGAAAATCGCACAAGCCACTCCAGCAAAAGGCTGAAACCTGAGACCTCTCTCGCTGTGAACTAAAATATCCAGCTGGGGCTTAGATTAATGGCTTTCAAATGCACAAAGCCAACATCTCCAAAGGTGCATTAACCAGCTACAGTTTGGGCCTCCACATTATGAAAAACATGAGACTTCTAATTAGGTAACTTTTAGCAGAGTAGATCTGCCTTGGATATTTAATACTGTAACAGTAATATTTAGAGCTTACACAGGACCTTCCACATTTAAAGAGCTTTATGTCTGCTACCTATTAGAAATGAATCCTTCCAGCCTCTGCAGTGGCCACCTATATCCCTCTGCAGAATATAGTTAGAAACCAAGGATGGTGGAAGTGAAGCTCAAAAATTAGTGTGATTATTATCCAAAACTCTTAAACACATGCTCAGCAGCAATGAACTCAAGCAAAGCATGCTTCAAAGCCCTACAGTAAGGTACAGAGACAAAAATCAGGACTTGCCCCCCCAGAGATTACTGATTCGCAGACCAACACTGAAACCAGCATCCTGTATTTTTCTTCACTATTAGCTGAGAAGTGCTATACAACGCTGCTAGTCATGAGTATTCAAAAATAATGAGTCACACGCTCAGGAATTTGGCGAGTAATATAAATCACAAGATCTGTTAGAAGAAAATAAATGTAGCCTTTTTTTTTTATTTGCCTCTTAGTTCCCAAGCTTTTAGGTCATCTTTTCAAATATTTCTCTGCAACACCACAGTCTAGAAATTTGCTTTCTATTTAAAAAGAAGACACGAAACTTCACGTATTTCATCCTCGCTCACATATTTTTTTTGTTTGAAATTCTCTTTTCAGAACTTTTCTGTGCAACTTTTACAGCCCCCTATTCTTATTGTAGAGCTATGGATGAGAACTGTATGTGTGGCAGCAAAAATACCAAATAAAGTGTTTTAGCACTGGGTGTGCACAGCAATTGCAACGGGAAACATGCCTCAGTCCCTGACCTTGGCTGTTGCAATGGCAGCTGCCGACAGTGGAATACTTTGGGACAAAGCAGGCCACCTCTGGGAAAACACATGAATGGGATTCCCACCAAGACCTAAGACAAGGATTTCAAAAGCAACTGAAGCTCACTAAGGGTATATGGGACTTCACAGTAAGTTAGGAGCTTTTTGATTTTATCATAGTTTAACCTAATTTTTGCTTTTTTCCTCCTTGTGTTACAGTATCTGGATGACCTGACCGATTCCTTGCATACCTGTTTTTTTTGCACTATTTTAAACTGGTGTCAGAACTATATGGCAATTTGGATAGGCTCCTTTTCGTACGTACAGTTTAAATAAACAAAACCATAAACACAATAAGCAATAAATTTAATCACAGAAAGAATCAAAGGAGCAAATGAGGGACAGGTCTGGCGTAGGAGAGCTTCTGCAATCGCAGTTACGCCGCGGGCCCACGTTCCTCCCAGCAGCCGCAACCCTCTTCTGTTCTGTACTTTGGGAATGTGTCACTTCTACACCGAGAACTGCAATGGCAATTCATGTTGAAGAGTGAGAATTCAGGGCTGATTTTGATGTCCTAGTTCTTACTGGGATTTCTTTTGACTCATTTGCCACACAAGCTTTCTTATTCTATAATGATTATAATAATAATTATATCCAGTTTTAACTATCATTTGCTAAACTATTTTCTTTGTATTTGCTATTGATGTGCTGTATCTGAGATACTTCAAAAATATGCTGCTTTTTTCTCTCCCATCCGTGAACTGTGGCATATTATTTATTACTTCTCTGTGATTTGATGGAAATCCTTTTGCATGCAATCATGCCTTTGAATTTTGAAGTATGTTGTTGTTTTTTAATCAGGATTTCTGACTAAACCATAAAGAAAAAAAACCCAACAAGCATTCATCAACATAATCATTTTAAATATATGCACTCCCTCTTCCAGGATCCTGGCAGACTAGACTTGATTCGTGTTGTCAGAAGCATCAGCCCTCCCGGAAAGACACAAGCGAGTACCTAATTCAAAAGTTGTTCCGTGTGCTGTCATACTCCAGGTACTCGATCTTCGCCCTTTCGTCACCATCACAGAGAATTCGTACAAGGTATTCGGTTTCAACCCGGTCACTAAATAGCTCAGAGTGGTTGCATTTGCAGTCTGAAAGAAAAGCAAAAAGTGTCAGTAACTTCTGAAAAATGTCACGTCACTAACTCTCAGACACCTTTGCCTCGGGCAGGTGTTTAAAACATTTTAACATTGCTACATTTTGATAACCAGGACCATTAATTCTCTTTGCTTTCTCGTGCAAATTCATTAATCAAGTAGTAATGCAGCACTTGTTGTATCCTAAACGAGAAATTATTTCTGCAGTCAGCAAGAGCATTTAATAACAGTCAATTATAAATTAAAAAGAGCAATATAATGTCCAGGGCACACTTGTTATGCAGCAGGCTGAATCACTGGCTGCTTGGGGGGGGGGGGGGGTGTTTAATTTACAGCATTTCATTAAATCATCTAGCTAGGGACAACAATAAAGCACAGTTAACAATAAATGCCCTTCTCGAAATCCAGATCTTCCTTCCAAATTCATGTTCGAATTTTCAATGAATTTTAAACATACTTAAAAAATCAACCGAGGATGTAGGTGCTCAGAGACATGAAGAAAACGAAGCTTTATCAATATGTAGGTTTTTTCAGAAAGAACGATTATCTAGGGACATGCTTAAACTACACAGTGTTTCTTTTTATAGTATGAATCAGAACTCAGTCATTTAGTTACAACTTTTTATCTTTAGGCTAAAAAAAAAAAAAAAAAGGATATCTACATATATTTGTATTCCTTACATAGAGCTACAGTAGTCTAAAAGGTAGTAATTTCAAAATTTGACAGGGCCATATAACAACTCTATTCATAAGTAACTATTTCCTTCAAAAAACAATTGTTTCCAGCCAATTCTCCTTCAAGGAAAGAATCTATCTAATAAATTTACATCCCTTCAAGACTCTAATATAGTCCAATCTAGTCGAATATAGTCCAAATGAAAAAGGACAAACTTCTGTAGAGAAAACCCTTATTTCTCAAGTATACAATGACAGCTTTTTAGCTACGCCAGCTGAAAACCCTGTTAGCCAAGTGAAACTTAGATTTGTACCAAGGATTTTGCATGGTCACAGACATGCATTTAGCCAGTTAGACTTCACGGGGGGACAGACAATAAAATAAAGACATGGTAAATACAATTAACATTGAATCCTCCATTACCTTTAAACCTTTAGTTGATACAAACTCTGCGACAAAACTTGATCAAACACAAGCTCCCTAGTACTAATGTGAAACCTTGGATTCAGAAGAGCGGTTCAGCAGCTCTCAGAGGGCCAAGCAATGTTTCATCCGGCTCTTTGCAGTCTAGCTCAGGGACATCAGGAAATAACGGATGCTTCAGGGGAAGCTGCGAAGAACTCTGGCCTGGACAATTATATAGTAACCAGTCCACAGAAGAAACCTTTTCCTAGCATCTTACATTACGAGCTGACTTATCCCAGAAACAGCCTTTCTTCTTCTCCAGAATTTCCGTTTCACTGCACATCACCTCAAACATTACACCTGGAAGCCTAACCGGAGCGCTCGACTTCTCTGCTCCCTTCATTATGTGTACCACTTGCTGGTTTTAAGACTGCAACATATCCCATGATACTAAACCCTGTGCACCTATTGGAATTAAACTTCATAAATATTACCCTGCAAAATTTGTCTTCTTTCTATACGGTCCTAAAAGATCTACATGCAGATTTAATATTTTAGCTTATGCTTGAGAGCACAGCTAATAAATTACAGGTAGGCTGTGAGCCGGAAAACTCTGCTCCACCAATAAAGGTCTTTGAAAAATGTTTTCTGATCCACATTAGTGAAACTACACGGTCCAAAGCACAGTGGACTATTTTAGCTTCAGGAACTGTATCACATCTGTTCCTATGTTTATACGCTCCGGACTGACACATCTTCTTTATAAATTTCAGAAAATAAGGCTCCTTAGGGTAGACCCTCTGAACCTGTATTTGAAGCACGCAGCCTTTTCTTTAACCAAATGTTGCACAAATGTCAGCATAGGAAGTGGGACCGAATATAGAACATTTTGAAGGAACTGTATCAACATCCAGTTTACTGAAGACAGCGAGGGATGCAACAACACCCAGCTGAACAGATGCAGCTTTGGATATCAGGGAATGAACAGGAAGATAAAATTTCTCTGTGCTAGTTCGTGTAACGGAGAAGCTCTGATGCCACCGGGTGAACAGCCTCGAAATGCGTGCTAAAGAGCAAAGCTGCTGGAGATGGACAGGACGAACAACACACTAGCCCATACTTAATAAAGTTACCAGCTTTAACGGACTGAAATACCTCAGCTTATTGAACGGCACTGTTGAAAAGAGGTTTGCCTTCCTTAAAATCAGTAATTGCAGTTGTTCGATAGAGTAGTGCAGAATTCATGACTGAAACAAGGATAGGCAGGATGAGAGCTCTCCAGGCACCATGGGTTAAAATGCATATTAGAGCAAATGTTTTCATGCTTATGCCCTTTCAGGCAAATGTTTTTTACAATGAGTGGTTTTGAACCGTACTCCATCATTACATATTATTTTTGGTCCACAGTAAAACTTGTCGACCGCTGGCCACCAGCACCGAGAACTGGGGGAGTATTTCATTTACCACGGAGGGTGTTTTGCTTAAGCTCTCAGCTAATGAACTTGCAGCATTATATAAATCACTCCTGAGACATCCTCTGCACATGACTCAGGAATGCGGGTTCATAAATAACCTGCCTTTAGAGGAAGAACATACATACATATATCTTTTCATTTCGATAAAAAAAAATCTGGTTTGTAACAAGATTGCTCTGTAAGATCATAAAGGGAGCTCCACTAGCTGGGTATTTTAACAACCATTTCCTTTGAGTCTCATTTCAAATGTAAAATTTACAGTCAGCATTTTTGAGCTCTCCAGGTAACCGTTAACAGTAAAAAATCCAACCAACCAAAAAAAAAATCCAAATGAAAAAACCTACCCCCAAATCTAGCCTCCAATTCAAAACAGTAGATGAAAATCTAGGAAGCCAAGGATATCACAAAGGTGTTGTTATATATTTTGCACCCATTCACTACCTGAAGGAAAGTTTCACCATCAACTTGGTGTGAACAGAAAAGCTTGTAAAAAAGGAAAATGACCTAAAACCATAAGGGTAAATATTTTCCAGGTCGAGGGTGTGTGTGACTCACCCCACAAATTCAGATTCCTCTGCTAACTGGAGGGAAGCCACTAGTAACACAGACCATATTAACACACCGCTGGCTCCTCTCCAGGGAAGCCCACATCTGTCATACAAAGATCACGGTAGGGTAAACCAGCAAGGCTGAAATCAGGCCCTGTGTCCACAGGGGAAAGTTATCCTGAAAGTGTCTTCCTCCCCTGCTTCCACGAGTCTGCTCTTCCCTTCGCTCACACACAACACCCCATCTCAGCCTCCCTCGCGCACATACACAGAGACCACAAGAACATCTGCTTCCACCAAATCTACAGGAACTTTTGAAGGGATGATTTAACCGAACACTACTGACATGATACAAGCCTACACTGCTTTCTAAGCAACTGTCCTCACTCTCAACTTCCACTTCACCCTGATTTGACTATGAAACTTCTCATTCAAATACTCCAGCTGCATTAATGTTGTTGAAACTCCAATACCTTGTACTTTGTATTTGCAGGAATATTGGTTTTCCAGCGAACTGTGTAGTAGCGAGCATCTGTGATCTTCTGGTTCTTTGGCAGAGAGTTGTCTGCCCAAGTGATCCTGATGGTGTCATGACTCAGGATGGAAGCCTGAACTCCCACCGGTGGCATCATGGGAGACGGATCTGGCACTGGAGTGTATGGAGCATTAATAACAAACAAATCAACTTCGGAAGTGTCTAGGGAATTGATGGGTAAAAAGTAGTGTATTATAATTAAAAAGGGAGAAGGTGGCATTTTAATGTAAACAAAAACAAAAAAGGGGAAATGCAGGGTAATACAATGAAATGAAAGGTGAGAAATGGAGAAAAAGAGAGAAAAGTCAGAGTTAATAGGTGACATAAGACTGGTTAATAAAATCACTCTTGCACTGTGTTCCCTTCTTAAGGCAATGGCGATATACATATGCCATAAAGTTTGCCACCTACTCATATTAGTGTTCAGTCATGACCTAAGAAACCCAACATAATTCCAGGATAATATAGTGATTTTAACTTTGACTTTATTTGCCTCAAAATGTCCACTGATTCCTTCTTCAGAAGATTAAGACATACAGAAGTGTTAAAATCTGAACAACCACCTCTGAAGTACTAAATAACGTCACCAGTGTACCAGGTAGCACTATGAGCCAGAGAACAGCAGTAGCTCACTCGTGAAGGAATTTCTCTGCTTAAAGTCTAAGATAACATCAAGTTTTTTATTAATGTATTACAAGATGAAAAAAATTAACCCCGGGCCTTGTTTAATGTAGTGACTGCAGACTGAGAATTAGACACAGCAAATACAGGCATAATAATTCAAAATCTCAGTAAGAAAGACAAAATCTATACTGGCATAAAAAAAAAAGCAAAATAACTTCACTGCCTTTAGAACTGCACTCCTACAATTTGCGCTAAAGTCAGAATAACTTTTTGAATAGGAACACCTGTGCGCTGTTGAAGGGTAAAATTTGTAATTTAACAATAAAATCAATTTTAGGTGGCTTAATAAATGGAGGAACCATGCAAGGTAATCACTGAAACAGTAAGGCCAATCAGTTAAATAAATGGAGAGCACTTGATGACACTGAAAAACAACACTCTTACATTACATATCATCACATTTTCTACTGCTGTGCAGAATGCACGTTAATGATTTTCAGCTGTGCAGAACTTAAAAGCCAGCCCTCGCCTTTACCTGAGTGAGGCCTGGTCACCGCGCTCTCGTACAGAGGGATTCCTTCACCAACGTTGTTAAATGCTTTCAGAGTTATGACGTAGTGGGAGCTGGGGTCTGAAGGAAGAAAAATTCACATGTATTTTTAGTGCAAACTCTTTTTTGCTTCTGCACATTCTCTGCTTCATTCACGCTAAAAGAAATCATGTACAGAGACCACTCTTAATTCACATTTAGTCTTAGTTATTTGGGGTATTTCAACTGAAAGTGAACTGAAGTGAAAGCATCAAATCAAAATGCACTAAGCTTCAAGGACTCTGTTTTTTTTTCCTTTCCCTGCCTGTTCCTCTATCAACAGAAAAGTGAGTTTATTTTAAATTTAACAACAGTTTGGAGTCTCAGTATAGCATCTTCACAATGAAAAAAATCCTCTTAAGAGACATGATTGTAGTTGTATTTATTTATAACACCATAACTAAAAAGCAGTAACATAAATGAGAGACAAAATTTAGACATTGATGTTAATTCATTCGCCTTACCTAAGTTCTCAATGGTGTAATATCTCTGTTTGTAGTCCACCTTGATGGTCTGCGCGTGGGGGCTGCCAATGCCGTACCCTATGGCATATCCTCTTACCACAATGTTCTGGTTTTCAGGCGGAGTCCAGCTTACTACAATACTGGTGACAAGGGGGCGGACATGTAAGGAACTTGGGACCTCAGGAACACGGGTTTCTGTTAAAGAAAAATGATGAATTGAAAGGATTTCTCTTAAATAAAGGTAATTACAAGAAGAAGCTAGGAAGGTCAAATGTAGCACTTTGTATTAAAATGAGAATGCTCCGAAGGAGCGATCTTCATCATACAAGAGAAAGTAAAGACCTCTAATAAGCAGAAGAAAATTAACGGGGTTTTGTATAATGATATATTGCAATAGATACTAGTTTTAAAAGAAAGGGCAGCCGTACTGAAGAAAAGTATCAGATCTGCTTCAAGGCAGACTTCTTTGATTTTTAGCTTTTGTGCATGTTCCTTCCCATTTGTAATTTTTCAAAATATGCTTTAAATTTATCACTTCCCTCCCATCCACAAAGCAATCTACTTTCAGTTCTGTCATATTACTTGCTTGTGGGCATTAAAATAATTACCTTGAAAACATACTGATGATGAAAGAAAGGTTTCTGAGCTCACTATCAGATTAAATAAAATATTCCAAAGCTCTAACAATTGTCAATAAACTGGATATTGCATTTACTACAAAGGTGTGTTGTGATTTGTTGTACACATCCCACCTTACTTGTCACTGTTTAAATCCTTGAATCTCTCTTAAATAATTCATAAAATATATGCAGGGACTACATGGCCATAACCACAGGAGCAAAAAATACCCAGACTCCATAGCAAATGCTCACACTCCCCCACCCCGAAAAAGCAACACAAATCTAATCACGATCCTATTGGATCAGTGAATCCTTAAAAACAGAAGGACTTCCACAGTATGCAACTGTAATCCCCTAATATTTTTATTAAAAGGATTTTTTCCCACTGCTAAGTAGAACTTAAAAGCAATCTAAAAGAGCAGCTGTACATCCTGATGTCCCTACCTACGTTTAACTTCTTGAAAATCAAGTAAGTAGCTCTGTCAGACCACTGGCATGAGCCGTACGTTGACAGATATTGAATATTCTATATAATACTAAGTTGAGTTCCCCACAGTAAAATAAAATCAGCTCAGAGAGTTCTGCTTCCTGCAGGGATTACCTTTTAAAGAAACACGCTGCATTCATCAAAAAGCATTTAATGAACCACCACAACAGCATTATTTGGATCATAATAATGCCATTGGCCCACCAGCCCAAAGAGCTTGTGGTCTCCAGCTCACACAGCTGATCACTTGAAGTTCACAACTGTTAAATAAAGAAAAGCTACAGAATTGCAATATAGGAGATGAAGTTTTAACTGCACAAAAGTCAGTGTGTTTGGGGATAAATTCTGGACAACTGTTTAACAACTTTTGCATTCATGGCAGGACTTGTACCAACTCTACAGAATTACAAACTAACACAAAATTGTATTGGTCTGACTCCCATTTACACTGAGGACCCTATAAAGTGAATTATATGCTATTTAAATTCAAAAAGCAGCCACAGAATAAATAGTAATCAGGCCTTACATGTATATTGAACCCAAGTAATTAAAGATTAGCTGTAAATACATTGCATGGTATTAAAATTATCCGTATGGCCTTTCAAAGAAAGAAAAGCAAAAAATATAGATCTCCTTTCCAGGGTGCATATGCAGAAGCATCTCACACATGTATATATACCGATATGAATACCATATTACACTGTCTTAATTGGGAATTTTCATTATGTTATACATTGTGAAGGATATGCATATGTATAAAGGAAGTTAGATTTCCTGTAATGACTGTAATATTCCAATCTGAAAATGACTAAAATTACAGAACCGACACAGAACGAAAGGGTTCTTTTACGCTCCTTCCTCCCTCCCTGTTTAAATTTAATCCTGACACCCTCCTCTCGCAAAGAACTGTTAACTCTCATTCAAAAGGCGAGCACGTTTTTGTCACCTTTAGTAAGTGCTGCCCATTTACAGAATTCTACTTCAGCTTGGGGAACTAGTGGCCTTTCAAAGCTCCAAGACTGTGTCATCGCCAGTTAGAAGAAGACAGACCCACAGATGCAAGCAATCCCAACTTCAAAAAGTAAACTTTAAATAGCTTACAAAAGTGAACTCTACTGTTAACATTGGGTTTTGTGCATAGTTAAGCGAAGGACAGTAAGAAATAAGAGGGCATATATGAAGTTGAGCATCAACTTGCGCATAATGCAAAGATGAAAGATGGGCTCTCAAGGGGTTTAATCAGTGGGCTACTGAAGCAATCTTCCAATAGCGTGGAGCACGTGTTGGGACTCTCTTATAATTCTGTCTCCCAGCTGCCAGCATAACTAAATCTCAAATCACATGGACCTGAGAGACTTTAGTGGCATCTTGTGGCATTAATTAAGCTAGAAGGACCCTCAAGCTACTCTAACATAGCAAAGGGGGACTGGCCTGCAAAAAGCTAAGTGTAAGGTAAGTTGGGTGCAACAAAACTGATCAAATGGTTTTCTGAAATAGGTACAGTCTTCCCAGAACCACCATATACATGTAGGCAGATCCAAAAAGATCTGCCACAGAATAATGCAGCGATACTTTTAAAAATGGCATTCTTCTTCCTCAATTTCGAATTGCTTTTAGACAGATTCTGGGAGAAGCCCGCAGATTCCCTCATTTGAATTCTTCTGTAAGAGTCAGGTTGCCATTCGACCAACTATCAAAAGTCACATTTTTTCACAGAATATTTTCTACTTTATTTGTTAACCTCTACATTGGAAAAACAAGATGTTAACAAGGTTCTGTATAGCATGTATCATGAACCTATGGCTTTGGTGAAGACTTAATTTTTGATGGAAGAAGGTATGGTCTACACTGGTCTACTAGCATTGAAAATATCAGTCTCCTTTTCTCTAAGGTGGCAAAACAACAACTGTCGGTCAAATGTCCTCGTCTCTTTATTCTTTCCTTTAGAAGGAAAACATAATAAAGAAAAAAGTGCAGAAAAAATATTTTAACAAAGTGTGATACTAATGAAATACAGTGGTAAGATTGCAAGTATATATGGGCATCAGCCACACTTTCCACTGTTTCTTTCATACTATGGCACCTCTCTTACGTTCAACACAGATTACACTTAGACTCCCAACTCCGCAACCACAGTGCAGGCACTCATAATCCATGCTGTGGTCAACAGAACTATGCCTAGTTTATCACTGCATCTTACCTTTGAATAGCAAGTCACTAGTCTAAACTCTTTGAGGTATACTTCGATGGTTACACATTAGCATACGTTAGGTACTACATAAACACATAACCATGATTTTACTTCCCTGAAGGGAAGCAATCCTCCTACCTCCATTTTGTAGCATGCAAACACCCACATGATTAACAGGATGAATTTCATTACAATATAAAAATTGAGCCATTATTATTATATAAATCTTATTATATATTATTATATAAATATTGAGTCACTGATGTTGTCATTCATAATCACAGAATCACAGAATCGCTGAGGTTGGAAGGGACCTCTGGAGATCATCTAGTCCAACCCCCCTGCTCAAGCAGGGTCACCTAGAGCACATTGCACAGGATTGCATCCAGACGTGTTTTGAATATCTCCAGAGAAGGAGACTCCACCACCTCTCGGGGCAACCTGTTCCAGTGCTCTGTCACCCTCACAGTGAAAAAGTTTTTCCTCATGTTAAGATGGAACATGAGTATAATAATATAATAATTGGGTATTTCTTGCCAGAAAAAAATGTACTGCTAATATACAGCACTAGAAAGTAAAGGAGGAGGACTTAATTTATAACCATTTTATGGACTTAGTAAGAATTTTATGTTAAAATAGACATTAACTTCACCTAAACATAAATAAAACACTTCATATAATTAGAACACAGCAAAATCAATTGAGCAAAATCATGTTTGTCTTTAAGAAGGCAATCAAACTTTATTGTACCCTGCCCGTGAATTCTGATGCTTTTAGTGTCACAGATATGTTCTCACTTACAACCTTACCATCTAGATCACTCTCAAATGTTTCTGCCGATATCCAGTCAGTCGCCGGTCCGGTGCCGTTAACAGTCAAGGCAGCTACGCGGAAGCTGTACTCTGTACCGCGTTCGAGACCTAACAGACAAAGAGGAGCCAAGATATCAAACCAGGAACTCCAGCTGTGAGTACGGGAATCTCACTTCCTAATTAAAATACTTAGTTCCACTACAAGTATAAACTGACAGTAATGTCCTTTCACCTCAAATCTGAGCATAACCTGAGGTCAGGAATGCAAATCAGCATGACTTTCAGTGCAGCTCTGTCAAGGAAGCTGACACCAATTATGGTGCAACAGCTAAGCTGTGACCGGAGACACCCGGGGTTGCGACACTACGCAGAGCCTCCCGGTAGGTCACTGGAGGACACCGTGAGGTATCGTTTGCAGCCTCGGCAGCCAGACTTTACTTTTCAGGCTATTAATTAGTTTTAAGTTCAGAACCACTCACACCTGTAACTAAGCACAGGTGTATAGCATCGCCAACGAGTGACCAAAATGTGTCAAGAGTTAGTTTATGGTATACAAGAGCATACAAGCAATAACTAAAGCAACATGAAAATGCACTCAAAAATTTGATATGTAGAACTTCTTAAACAGGCTGTGCTGCCGGCAAAAACATACTCTGGTTACAGGTACAACGCAACTCCTGCTCAGAGCAGTTCTAGTTCTAGATCATGTCCACATGCAGACAGGTCTGCAGACCATCCAGCCAAACTGGTTTCTTTAGCACGCTTCTCCACACTTCTGTTTCTAGGGTTCGGGCAGACAGAAGGAGTTCAGGACCAGCTCCTCCACGTAACCCCTACGCCTTTATATAGCAAAGGTTTTAAAAGGACTTGTCCAATCCACTTTGCAAACCAATGGCAAAATCAGGGCTAGGAAACAGGTCACTAGACTTCAGTCTCCACTAGCCAACCCAAACTACCTCAGAACATACAGCCACTCATTTTAAGTGTTTCTGACAACAAATGCTTGCAAATTTTAGCTTACCTTCAATTAGCTGAAAAAGCTGTGTCCCACCAATGCTCTCCGTTACATCGCTCTTACGGGACACTTTACGGTAGCGAATTTTGTATCCGGTGATTTGTCCACTGTGTGTTCCTGGAGGCGGAGGCTGCCACTGTAGCATGATGCTCTGTGGAAGACAGAAGGTAATTGCAAAGTCATTGCTTCCCACACAGCCATAGAAACTATTCTAGTGCTAATACTTCATGAAAAGCAAGACAGTAAAGCCTGCATATAGAAATCATTGCATTTTCATATATGAAAAATGGAGGCTTCTGTAAAAAGTAAAAAAAACAGGCCATACACATGCCAGTAAAAGTTCATCTCAAAGCGCTTCAATCCCACGAGACCTTCTGATTTCATTTCACAAACAGCCTCTTGGCTTTCCATTTCATTTCCTTCGTGTTATCCTAAGATATGGTTTACTTAAGGACACATCTTTAAGAACTGGTACTTCCTTTAAGGGGTACAAAAGTTATCTGAGCTGTAGTTTGTGTGCCTGAAGGGTTTTTTGAATTTTTTTTTTGTTTTGGGTTTTTCTTTAATCATAGTTAGTAAAAGGAGAGGTTTGAAAGAGGGTCTGGAAAATCTCCAATCATAATCACTAAAGTCATAATGATTAAGTATGTCATTTTCTCTTTTAAAGTGGCCCAGGACACTATAAACATGCATATGTATGCACACATACTGTAAACAGCAGTTAATCAACAGGAACATATTCATGCTCTGGTGCTTCAGGCTTTTGTGCCTGATTAAACCTTGCTTTCTTTCGTAATTAGCCTCCATGCTGAACTCTCTGGTGCACTGTCGCTGTCTCCACTGCATTCAGTTATGCACAACCCACAGCAGTTTCTCACGTTTCAAGCCCCACATTCAGATATTCTCCTGTTGGGTAACTCATATACAAATAACTGGAAAGCAGCATGGCAGAAAAAAGACCCAGAGCAGCTCTCAATATAGGCTGATCTAAGACCCATCAACCCTTCATTTAGTCATCAGCAACAGCAATTTCTCCGCATCTTACCTTGGAATTGCGCACCTCCAGGGTTAGATTCTGTGGTGGAGCACTGGGGACTAAAAACATTAAAGGAATTACAACTCAAGAATTTCCATATACTACGTCAAATACTATATTTCCATGTACAACTACTCTCTGATATCATTCCACTGTGAAAGCACAAATCATTCTGGTTTAAGACACCGTATAGAGTAAATACAAAATTCTACCAGGAGTACTTTATGACATAGAGTAGGAGGTTTACCTATTTTCAGCACAAGGAATGAATTTGCATTTTATTCAGCTCCTTACTTACCACCGGTACCTAAATAAAAAAAGCCTGATATTTAAAGATACTAAGCATCACATTTCCCATTAACTCTAGCAAGAGAGACCACGTTCAGTACTTCTCAAAATCAAGACTTTCATTTAGATGCTTGATTCTGGGAATCCACATTTAAAATTCTAGCCATGGTTTTTATATCATGACAGTTCCTGCTCTTAAACCTTTCCTATCTGTTAATTCTGTAGTTAGCTGTAGCAGCTTGCTGATCATGACGTTTAAAGTCCATTAGACAGAAAGGCCACGTAAGAGAACCTGAGACCCAGGAAACCCTTGCTGCAGCACTCCAGTGGTGAAAAGACTCACCAAATGTTATGCAGCCATGCAATTAGGAGGATCATGACACACTGCTGGCGTTCAGAGAGACCGTAAGGACAAGATAGTAAGGCAAATGGCCTTCATCAGGGTGCAAGGCAGAGATTACACTTCTAATTGTGATAAACGATTACTGCCTAAAGATCAAGAAGACCACAAGAAAAGAAGCAATCCTTGGCAACGAGCAGCACGTAAGCCCTAGTTCAAAATGTTATACCTGAAGAGCTATTCTGCAAGACCACCATAATGTACGTAGATTAAGAACAAAAACCTACATAAAAACAAGGAAGGTTGTTGAAAAGAAGCTAAAGGTAGCAGCTAAGAACAAAATCCTTGCAGGAGGCATGGAGATTGCTTATAGACACCAACAATTAAGAAAACACCAGATGGAGACTCATCCAAAAAGATCTGAGAAATTGCAGAAGCAGAACAGCACAGTTAAGCAGCGGAGTCATATAACTGTTAGAAACAACACAATGTCCTTCAGAAAGCTAAAGGCCTGACATATGTAGAAAATAAATTCCTCCAGGTTAAACGTAGAAACCTAACTCAGGCCAAAAAGAATTTAGGGAACAACTTGCAAATGGCATCCAAACTAATAATAAATTCTTCTTCAACAAATAAGGGGCAAGAAGCCCTTCAGAGAATATGCAGAGTTAGTAGATGATCAGGGTAGGACAGAAGAAGAAAAAGATAAGGCCATCCAAACTAACTTCTTTGCATTTGAACTGCCTGGAAGGAAGAGAAGAGGCTTCCATGACATCCCTTACAAGGGATTTACAGGAGCTCTCAAACAGAAATGTCAACAGAAGAGACTATGAAGAGTCAGACATAATGGAGACTAGCATGTTGCCAGGATTGGACGATATTAACTCAAGAGTTCTAAGGGACCTTGGGAATGAAACAGCTGCAGTACTAGTGGTAGGGTATAACTTCTCACTTAAAGGTATCTTGATACCCAAGGATTGGGAGATGGTAAACTTGATGCCAATTTTTAAAAGGAGTTCTGTGGGAGAACACACTGGAAACTTTAGATAATAAGCCAGACATCTATACTGGACAAATAAGCTGAAGCTATAATAAAGCATGGAATTTATAAATACACGGAGAAACATGACATATTTGCAAAGAGATTATGTCACTTTTTTAAAGGGAGATCCTCAAGGACCTCCCTTTGGAGGAGTTCTCCCAAGATCATAAGCAACCATGGGATAGGAGGGAAGTTCTCTCCTGAATAAATAACTGTTAAAAGAAAGGAAAGAGAAGATAGGAGCCTATGTGGTGGGAGATGACCAGTGGAGTTTCGCAGTGGTATGTGCCGAGGCCCTTACTCAACACAGAAGTGATGAAAAGGGGATGGATCAGTGCATTGCTGGATAGTGCAGACAAGATCTGACTGCAAAGAACTGCAGAAAGACCTCAGGAGATTTAGTGCTTGGATGTTAAGGTGGCACATGAAACTCCAGGTAAAGTTACACAGGTGGAAAAAATGGTCCTAACTCCACACACAAAATGATGCCTCTGAGCAGATGATTACCACTGAGAAGCAAGACCACATTACCCCAAAATGTCACCTCAGTGATTAGAATGAGCCAAAAAAGCCAGTCAGATACTAGGAACTACACACTCGCATCTTTAATACAATTTTGTTACCCTCTGTCTCTATTTTTAAAAGCATCCTGCTTCTGGTTACATTTGCTTTTGGTCACTCGTGGAGACAGGATTCCAGGATTTTTGGTCTGACTGTTCTTATCTACATTTCAACTTTTATATTAAAAATAGAAGTTAATGTTAACTCTGGTCATTCTACAATTGTTCGTATATCCATATTTGCTCACATTATCCTTTTATCAGGCTTATAGAAAATGCTGTTACCACTTTCTGCTTTCAGTATTATATACAATTGATTTAATAATATTTATGCTGGAGTCCAAACTAAAATACATTTTCACATCCAACTACTCTCAAGTAAAATAAAAATATTCCAAAGACTAAAGTCTGCTCATATGTAAAAATATTATAGAAGCTAAAAAATAATTTGGAGTTGTTGGGTTCAATATAATCTTGTTACTGTCTACTCTTAATACTTTGTAGAGACAATAACCCATGAAATGCACTGCTGATGTTGAAATTAAGGATGCTGTTGTTTCATTATTAGAACAGCAGATACTTTTGCAGGTATGGTAATTTTCCTGCATTCAATTCAGAAAGCCTCAAGGGGAGCTTTCGGCATGCACAGACATATGCAGCAACCAGATTATTAATGAAACAGGGCAGCGCTGAACAAAAGCTTAAAAGTCTTTCTGATTAAGAATCCACTTAAAAGAAATAACCGCATGATTCCTGAAAAAAAAACGAAATACAGCAGCTTACCGTCTGACAGGGTTCGTACAACAACATCTTGGGTAGAGACTCCGGGACCGTGTTTATTGTAAGCGACCACTCGGAAACTATACTCTGTGTATTTCTTTAATCCATTAACGGTATAGGAGAGGCCTCCTACATCGACATCCTGCTCATAAACAAACATACATACAAGTCAAGGTCGGAATCAGGTCTGCAACTATTAGAAACGTTTTAGATTCTCAGTGCAGTAACACTCAACGTCAGAAGCCTGTAGCCTGTGCAGTTAAACCCAGTTATACGCAGACTTTTTAAGAGAATAACCCTGGGCTTGCAAAATAGAAGTTCTACCTATGTGATTTAAGTCATAACATAGACACAGGGGCTGTAAATGAAAAGGGATCTTGCAAAGTTGCCTATTGGTAAAAACTGATACTATATTTTGAATAGCGGGAGGCAGAACTCAAAAAAGTAATTCTGAGGAATGCAACACATTCCTATTTCAAGAAGTGATGTCAAAATTATTTTAAATGCTAACAAAAATATTCATGAGAAGCAAAAAAGCTTCCCTCAGCTTTTTTTCTTAAAAGCTGGAATAAAATTCACGCACAATTAGATGCAAAATTAAGAGCCTGGGATTAATTATCCCAAAGTTATGATTACTTCTCAGGTGGCAACTGGACTTTTAATTTTCAATATTTCTGTATTTTAGGCTACGGCCTGTCAGAAAAATGAATGCTTGCCAAGCCCTTTCTAGAAATTTAAGGTAAAAATGCTATCAAAGAAGAAATGCTGTTAACGGCATTATGTACCACACGGAAAGAGCCAAGCTCTGTACCTGCTCGTTGTCCTGGCCCTTCTCCATGTAATAGAGCTTGTAGTTCTGGATTTCTCCATTGCCAGACAACGGCGTTTCCCACGTGACAGTAACCGAAGTGGGTGAGCTGGCAGACGCGCGAATATTGGGTGCTGGACCAGGAAGCTGAACTGAAATGCAAGCACAAAACTACGCCGGTCACCAAGCCTAACCGTGACATTTCGTGTTGCTAAATATTTTGGAGGCAACTTCACAAGTAATCAGCAGGAAGGAGGGTATACGCTCACATTTCAGCATTTCACACGGGTACGTTAGGGGGGAAAAGGCAGACCCAAATTTCCGAAAGAGACTGAGATTCAGCTCCCGGGTCAGATTTTTATTTTGTCCTCGGTGATCTTCACAGAGCACGAACGATGCATTTTGTTAAAGTGTTTCTTTTCCTCTTTTTTCCCACTGATGAGGATTTACAGCGCTCCTTTTAGAGCACAAAGTTTAGAGCATTTTGCAAGGAACACCCTATGGGGAGCCCTGAAGAGCGAGACACTGCCGCCACAGATGACGCTCAAGTATCTATACTGGTAACAGATGCAAAGAGCTTCACTTTAGCAAGTAAAATAGAGGCTTGAATAATTACCCGAGGTATTGCTTTAACTGTGGCATGCTCTATTTAAGCCTGGGAGTTTTTTTGGCTTTATAAGACCTATTTCTTAAACTGACTAAAACCTTTAATGTTTTAAAACTTACATTACTTCCCTTGGCTTTAACTTTAAATTAACACATTTTAATCTGAAAACATTAAAGCCATCTGTGTTGCAGTACAAGCCTAAATAGAAATATTAATATTGCAAAGCACCTTTTAAAAGATTCACGTATTTTATTGCCAGACCATATCACGCAAGCTTCCCAACGTGGTAACCTGGAAAATCATTCTGAAACTTTACTAGTAAGGTCCGCAAGCATGCTACTGGTGAAGAGTATCAACTTAGCCTGGGAAAAAGGTCATGAATGGAAAAAAGGAAAATCTATCACGAAGTCAAGACGACTAGAAATATTCCCAGCTTACCCTCGGGCTGAGTTGCCACCTTCAGGGGGACCGAGCTCTCTCCGGGGCCATGCTTGTTTTGAGCCACAACTCTGAAGACATAAACTGTTTCTGGCATCAGGTTTTGGATTGTCACCTGCATCTCTCCAGGACGACTTGTGTTTTCGACACGTTCCCTTTAGGAAAGCAAAGGTTCGGGTACGGAAACAATCATTGATTAGTAAGAGGATTTGGGGGGGGGGGGGGAATAAGAGAGTAGCTGATACTGGAATAAATCTAACATGTATCCTGTTTGAATATATCTCATGTGTTAATGACATGCTTAATTGTATCCCGCCAATTATACAGTAACGATAATCTGCCAAAATTGCTGGTGATTCTGATTTTGCAACTGATTTTTGCTTCTGATTTTGCAACTTCGCTTTGAAAAAACGTGCTCTAAAAAGCAAGTTAGACTCAGCATCACAAAGATGTGAGTAGTTCCACTGTTATTCTTATAACAGTGTGCAATAATTCACAGGGACAGTTTACCCCACTACTCTGAAGCCACAAGAAAAAAACATTTAAGAATCGTATACATTGTCTGGCTAGATTTAAGGCATTTTTGTTAATTCTGCTGGGCTGCTTTTCGTGCAGTCTTCAAAGAAGCTGTTTTACGATTTCCCCTTTCCTCCAAACTTTACTTAGTTCCTCCCTAACATTTGGATTTCTTAAAAACACCCCGAGGCCGGAGTCGCGCAGGCTCAGGCCGGCAGCCGCGGCACTGACGCCGGTGCCGCACAAGTCGTGGAGCCGACGAAAGGCAAAGCACGCTTTACGCCTGAATATTTTGCAACCGGCAAGATTACTGCCCTACTCGGAGTAAATCTCAGTTATAGCTCCCAACCAGGGGAGAAGTTGCTGGTTCAGGCAGGGCGAAAGCACGGTCTCGCCCTGAACGCAGTGCAGGACACTCAATCGTTTCTTATCACGCTCAGCGCTGAGATGAAGATTAGAAGATTAATCATCAACCAACTACAGCCTTCATTTGCAACGCATCGCTTCGGCCCCGCGAGCTGTCGCGCGGCTGAATTTGGGCACTGCCGTTCGCACACCGCCTTTTCTTGAAAGGGAACCAGCTACTTTGCCAATGGAAGTAGAAACAGTATCACAAGGGAGGAAACCAAACTATTTTCTGCTGAGTAAATAAAAGGAAAATGTGAAGGATGAGGACCAAACCCCTTCCCCTCCGCCTGGCACACTGCAGACAGCTCCACAGCAGAGGGCAGACGATCTTGGGCCCAGGATTAGCTGCTCTTCACTCATTTCTAAGGCAGAAGCCTCGGCAAAATTACTCCGCAAACCCTCCAGCCATTAAGGCTCAGTTCATATCATGGAATTAAGGTGCTAAAATCCCAATTTTTAATTTACTACTTTTTAAATCAACTAATGAGGCCGATTTGGCATAATTTGGTTTATAACATTTCAGAAACTGCGTTAATTCTACATTATGGAGTATCTATATACAGAGGGAAACACTGCTAACTGTAACTAGAAATCTGTTTAAACACACTTCTCCAGAACAGTCTCCTTCACGAAACTGAGCTAAAATGGCACCACATAAACAGCTTAATTTATTGCAGCTGTTTTTTTTAACTTCCACCTTTGAATGAACACCATCCCTATTCTGAATTATATATATTATACATATTATATATATTATATATTCTGAATTAAAAATGTCTGTGAAAGATTTCTCTTCTTCTCACATATATAAAGTATTTTCTGTGAGAATGAAGCTGATAGAGAAGCAAGAGACACACTACAGAAGTATCACACTCACTACAGAACACAACAGGGAAAAAGATAAAATATTTTCCGGCACTAACTTTTCCAGTTAGAGCAAGTGCAATATGTTTGTTTGGAAACGCATTTTCAGCTGGCTAGCTTCCTTTAAGATGCATCTTAGCTATAATGACTGGTTTCTGAAAATGCAGAATAAGTGCCAGCTGATTCACAGCTGTGGAACAACATTCATTTCTCATTGACATGCAAAATATTTTGCATTTTATACCTCAAGTGTAAAGGCACTCACTGATTTTATCTAGAGAAAACATCAGCAATCCAAGGTTGTTATTTAAAATTACAAATAAACCCTCAAATTATTTTAATGGAAAGACAACATTCATCAAAATCCACATAGACGTGTCAGTGTTGCAATTTTCAGTAATAACTGGGAGCTGTGCCTTCCATCCCAACAGTATGTTAAAGATATGTTGAGATTAATCTAATTAAGTGCCACATGAATCTCTCGTTTATGCTCTTTCTTAGGGAGCCTTGAGTGCCGTTGCCGAGCTCTGATGGGTTCAGGTAGGTGTAATAGGTAGTGCACCAGATGGTCTATATGAATAGCTCTACCACCCGACACAACATTATGGCTATTCTAACTCATTCCAGCTTAAACCCCAATTAAAAAACTCTGTAAACTAGCGTTAAGGTTTAAAATAGCTATCAAGTACTTAAGGGAAAAAAACTACAGCGATACACAGTTTGAAAATAGAAACAAGCGTTCATCTGGAAACTCGCAGTTTTAAGTTACACTTATTAAAAAGAAACCTTCAGGGAAGTACTCAAAAGTGAAGATTGTTTGTGTCAGCCAATGTCAACTCTGCCTCATCCCTGGTAAAGCCTGGCAGTGACTCAACCAGACATTTTGATAGTGTGATTACATAGGATTAAATTCCATTTTCTGTTTGAGGCATATTAAGCTGAACCGTGGCTTTAATACTATTTGAATATATCATACACATAATTTACCATTTCATACCAGTACTGTTAGCTATTTCATTTTTTTGTCTTAAAAGATTTTAAGTTCTTTGAAGTTCTTATGCCTGAGTGGTCTTCTGAAGTTTCATAGAATTAACATCCTCCTCAAATGCATTTGAAGTTTCAGACACTTTCCAGCGGATCTGTCTTGAATTTGGAATATTGAACAAAAGGATAAAGGTAACTATGTGACTATATGATCCATATTTTCTATCTACAATATTTTCTATCCGATCAGATTACTTGAATCCTTCCAGAAATATGACAGTAAACTCATGGGTCGCTCCCTAACTTCTCATGCGATTCTCTCAATAAAAGCACATCTCTTACATACTCAGGCCATCGGTACTGGATGAAGATATGCATCGTATGAAGAGCATCACCAGCTGGTTTCCCATTACATAGTCAGGGAAACAAGCCCAAAGAAGCTGGCCTGTGCTACCACCACAGCTGATTTCCACGCTTTGAGAAGCTCCTCTTCTATGTATCACTTTGGTTTCTCTGTTTTAAAGAGTAACCTTCAAGTCCTACAGCACATTATATGCACTTTGCTGTATCTGAAGGTCCACTGCTCCTGGACAGCTTCTCTCTCAATGCATGGCCAGTTCCCCATGGCACCTCCTCCTCCTCTGCTGCCACCTTGAGCTCCTCTGCTTCACTAACTGGCAGTTTCCCCGGATTTACCAGAATATTGGATCAGAGGGACTCAGGGTTTCTGCAAACTCTAAATATTATCAAAACCCAGCTTTCGTTATTTCAGGAGTTGATAGAAGCAACCATCACAATTTTGGCAGCACTGACATTTTTTGCTGTCATTTCCTATTTTCAGTTGCTTAAAATTTTCGGTAATATTCAACTTTGAGGCTTAGCATTTTTCCTCCAAGCAGACAAGGAGTTTAAAATGTGAAACACATAATTTCCCTGGGGGAGGGGGAGAGGGTCGAAGGGGATCTCCTTCTGAACAGCTTTGGCAGGAGGGCCTGGTTAGTCCAGGAGGGAAAGAAGTCATGCACCAGTCAGAAACATTTTGCAGCCCTCTGTGTAAGTTCAAAGTGCAAAACTGAGGAACACCTTCCCATGTTTCTGTGTGTATCTCATTTCCCTGAACAAATAAAAATACAATGAATGTAAAACAGCAGAAGAGGCATAGCCTCTGCTGGAACCAACACCTCGTGAACTGCACACCTTCTATACTGCAGAGAGACGTAAATGCTATTCCTAATATAAAAATGACTATCTGAGCCCTTCTAAGATGTATTAACGGATATCGGAATATCTAGTTAAGCCATTCCGCGTTACACAATCGTTCCTCTTCCTTCATTTTTTCAAAAGCCCAATTAAAAGGTAAGTAAATCAAATACCTAGTTTGATCACTGCCCAAATACAAGTGAAGAAGAAACAATGCTTCGCTTACTAAAAGGATCCAGTAATGCAGGGAAGGAAAATGAGACACGTAGGCAAAAATATTATAGTATGAGGAGATGCTACATATGCACTTAAGACCACAGCAAATATATGTGATCATGTATTATTCAAGGACTACAGAGCAACATTTATGTAGTGTTTTATAATGCTAGGAAAGAAAGAACGGTTGCACATCCAAACTTTGAAATTTTCGGACTTCTGATTGCTTGGTTATGTATGACATCTTCATCTATTTTTTATTCAATAACTAAGCAACTCTTCCACAAGGCCAAGCAGCTAGTCCACTTTTGGACATTAAGTACCACTTAATGCCCAAAAGCCAAGTAGAACGTGTGTTGATAGATTAATCACTTGTCTGTTCATTTACACTATTATTTACTGCTACTGTGCCTTTCAATTTCAAGTAACAATTCTATCCATTTATTTAATCTCTACACAATTAGTTACCTGTGTTTCTGTGCCTCTTCCTTAAAAGAATTTTTAAAAACTTAAGTGCACCTGTAAATCAACCCCCCCCACACACACATATGCACAGATACTCCCCCTCCAACAAGCTGATACAGGAAACTAGGTAAAAATAGGGAATTTTAGACTCTTCAGTGCAACAGTTAGGTAATTTATTGATTGCATAGAAATCACTCTAGGACTGGGAATTACAAAGAGTCATCAGACAAATTCAGTGGATGCCAGCATCCTACTCATCAGAGATTTTTGCTGACTTTCATCACAAGTGCCTAGAAATAAGGAAGGAGACAGTATTACAGGGCCAAAAAACTTTGGCAGATCTCCATTCTATCTTTACCTCTAAGAAAGGTAAACCTCTACCACGTTCACCACCTCAGCTTTTGTCCCTTTTAAAAATCAGCTGGGTTTGGGGAGGCAGGAGAGGTTAGCGCCACTTCAAATACGTTCAGGATTTGAATTCCCTTGAGCCTTACCTTTAAGCATCATCTCAAATTCGACTACAAGAGTTATTTCTGACCTTCCAGGTAGAAGGGAATACTCAGTTCAGTTTTAACTATTGCTCTCCTATCATACATAATGCATTTTTCTCATTGCTTAATCCAGATTAATGGCACCAAAATACAGTCCCTAATGAAGTGACACTGGCAGGCTGTCAGGACCATCAGGTCATATCTAATTTGAATAAGATGAAGCAAATAGCATCCATACTTGTCTTCAATGAGAAGGTGGAGGATGCTGATGCAGACAGACGGCCAAGTCCTTCAAATTACTTGCTCCCAACTAATTTACTTTTTTTAAGTTTTAATATTCTCATTCTCTAAATCCAGACTTAATGTCAGGTTTTCACAGTATTTTCATATCAATCTGCAAAATGTATGATACTGCCATCTTTATTAGGCATATCAAAAACCTTACAAAAAGACAGAGTAGCAGCAGAGGTTAGAAAATAATGAGTATCTGCTAATAAAAGGCTTTTGGATCCTATTTTGAACCTGATCCAGAAGAACGCTGAAGCAAAGATCTCCCTGAGGTCAGTGAAACCACCTGCTTACATATAAGCACCCGCTTAGGTACCTTGCTGTGTAAACTCTCTGCGGACTGCATTAACTGAACCCTGGAGGACTGTTTTGCAAGAACTGGAATCAGCACTTCCAGCAGATTGTCCTGTAATTTCTTTCCTGATTTATTCACCACCAGCTATGGGATGCCTCTTTCCCTTTGTTCTGTGCAATTCTTCTGACAACAGGAATATTGTCTAGATTTCCACAGTCTCATATGTAGCGGAAGGGGATGCACTTTCCCCCCTGCAAAAGCAAGACGCCATTTAGGGAGAGGCATGAAGCCACCTCCAGCAAATTACTTCCTGAAAACCCAGCTGGTAGAGCAGCTGCAACCAGAAATTTGGAGGAAAGGCAGGATGTAAGAATGGCTGGCAGGACACTTCCATTTTCCCTGTCTCACTTAAAATATCTCCAGTAGGAATGAATATTACCAAAGCAAGGAAGTAGAAGAACATTTGTGAGGCACAAAAAAATTTACTACTTGCCTCCCTTAGCTGTCATACATGAACCTGGACAAGATGCCCATCCACAGAATAAAAAACTATGGAAATTCACCGTGAATAATAGTGTGTTCTATATTCTTTATAAATAACTTTCTTAACTTTGAGTTTCATGATCTAGTCACTAAGTAGACAGATGATTTCCTGGTGAGTAATAAATCTGATAATCAAGCTAATTTGTAATTATTTAAGCACTGTTTAAAATGATTGTTAGCTCCAACTCCTCCAACCAAAGAGTTTCGCCTTATCACAACAATTTGAGACTTTAATTCTGAGCGGCTGATCCTATCAGTTAGAAAAATGGGTAGACTGCATTAAACCATTGGGATAGTATGTCAAAATTCATGAACGCTTCACATCCATGAAGTTCCTATTTGCAGTGATTGCTGGAGGAGAATCAGCATGTACCAGCCCCGGTTCTCTAGAATCAGACTACATTTAAGTGGTTTTAAAGCACGAAGTGACTGCTCTATCTCAAATAGCACGTGTATTATCCGACGGCTGTTTATGTGCCTATGGTAGATGGCATTTATAGCGGTGTCAGTATTTCTGAGGAGGTGTTACAGTCTATGAATGCTTTTAGTTTCTAAGCAGTCTGCTAAAAGCAGGTAGCAACTGTTTGCAGTCAATCAAAAATATGCACAAACAGTGTTTTAAGATCAAACTATTTAAGCTTACTCTTATGGAACGTTTTCTGTGAATCATATATATATATATATGATTAATACAAGTGAATGAAATGATTAAATGAAGTGATTAAAAATTAAATTCTGCTAATCATTTCCAGGAAGGGGGTGGCAGGAGGGAAGGGAACACAATCGCCCCTCAGTCTCTGCAACCCTTACTATTTTGGTCATTAAAGGCTAAAGCTTTACAGTCCTTCTACGCAAAGCTAGCATGAAGAGGGGCCATGAACGAGAACAACCCATTTTACATGTATAGATCTTTACCTGTTTATACCTTCCTTGGTGTAGAAGATTGAATAGGTGAGGTTGTCTCCTTGAGGGTCTGATGCGGGCGTCCGCCACGTCAGTCTGATGAAGCGAGTGGAGACGAGGGTGGCCACAACATCCCGCGGGGCTGAAGGCAACGGTCCAGTTGTTGCTGGTGCTAGATGGTCATTAGTGGCACTGGTCAGTGAAGTGGGAGGTAATGTTGGGATGGCAACATCTTGTCATGTGCAAACATTGGGGAATATGAAGGGCAAACATCACCACGGTTTAAAAAAAGAAAACAGGGAAAAAAAACAAAAGAAATAAACAAAACCACGATGGGAAACAAAACAAAATGAACACACAAAAAAGGCCATTAAACTGAAGGCTGACATGCAGGCAAAGGTAACTACTGAAAACTAATGGGAAATATTAAAGGACACATCACTGTAGAGCAAGCAGACCAAATCTCCACTGTAATGGAAGTGGCAAGGGAAAGGGAAGGGTGGAAATTGAGGATAAAATATGACCTCCTAAGAGGACATACCAGTGGCAAACAATGTTTTCATTTCTTTGTAAACCAGATGTGATACCAAACATTTAGAAATAAAAACTCGTACTATTTTTTCAAAAACACGTCCAGACCCAATTTTCTACTTTATTTCAGTAACATGCAGGATTAATTTATACTATTCTCAATCATAAAAAAGACAGATGGAGTATACAAAATTCATTAAAGGAGTGCAAACTTATCCAGGTTTTGCAATTGAAAACTGAAGTCAGTTCATGTAATAACTGCTTTCTGAACCGGTTGGGGTCTACTGCTGCCAACGGTAAGGCGCGCTGATAAACTTCACATGCCAGAGGAAATAGAGGCTTTTTCCTAATTTCCACTAATGTCAGTATTTTCTTTTCATCAGTGTTCTTCCTCCCTCTCATAACATACACTACAACATTTTAAAAAGATGCTAACAAGCATAAAAAAACTCTTGCTTCACGCTACATGAAGACTTTACAGACTTTTTTGTGGTGTTAAGTCACGTATGTCTTCCTGTATTACTATTTTAAAGCCAGGCTAAATCTCTAGGATTACTGCATGAAAAGGCTGGCAAGCTACGAGCAAAAGCTGTGACATACAAATAGTTGTTCTCCAAATCCTATTAAAGCAGTCCCTCCGATCCTCCAGTACATCTAACACGAATATTCTGAGCAGCGGGGCTCCAGTTACCATAAAGTATTACAGGAAGCACAATTGGTAACGTTTAAAGTTCAGGTTACCCTGAATTTTTCAGATGAAGTAGATTCTTAACCATTTATCAAGTTTAAGCCATATGAGGACATGTTCCACACTGGAGTCTATGCTGCCAAATACATTGATTTGCTCATTAATTATGGAAACTAACTAAAGTGGCTCAGATATTCCCAAAAAAGAAGTTCAGGACAAGCACAGCTTTTGTTGCGAGCTGGAGCATCTCCACCTAAAGTACTGCTAGAATATACAAACTTGTGTCATGATAGACAAGGAGGAAGCTGCATACAAAAACAATGATTGAAACAGAAGTTGTTATCTGCACAACCAAACCCAGGGAGTACCTTCAGGCAGACACACTGCGAACATCTCTACTACATTCAGAAGCCTATAATTAAAGAATAGCTTGATTTTAAATTCTAAAAAACATTGTCAACCAAAGAATCATCCCACATGTAGGTCTTGACCTAGCAGAACTCTCATTTTCCATTTCTATTTCTTAGGCAACTACTGACAATGGTGAAAGAATAAAACATTTGCTTTAATCAGACTTGCACAATGTAATAAAATTATGTGGACAGAACTATGAAACTATGAAATCCATTGTTTCATATGAAACAATACTCTACACAATACCACAAAGAAAAGCATGTATTTCTTGGGACCCGCAACGACCACAAAGGAGGCCGAGCTCCGTTTTTTCTGCTACGTGGGACGCCGGTGAGGTCCTCCGCAAATTCTTCCCCTCCCACTCATCAGCGTGCCTGGAACCCTTCCACCACTCTTCCACCTCTCCCCAAACTCTCATCCAAGGTTTTATCTCCGCTCCCAGATACTGCCTGGAGTGTCAGCTGGGAAAATTTCACTCCCCCAACAAGTACCAGCGTAAACACAATTAGCAATTTAATTACATTTCAATTAAATGTTCCTCCTTGCTTTGATACTAAAATCAAAACTTCACTTCAGTAACTCTGTATTTAGAGGACTCTGTAAGACTCCCAGAGCCTAGACCATACCTGCTTTGATACTGAAAACACAGATCACAGAAAGACAGGTAGTCAAGAACGCCTTCCTTCTTAACTAACCTTTCCACACAGCGATAGCCCCAGATTACCATTAAGTATTCTCCAAAATCCCCTCACCCAGACTAGTGGACTACACCATTAATTTCACATTCACTGCAAAATCTGTACTATTCTTATGTCCCTTTAATTAGGTTTTTTTTTTTTTTTTAAACACAAATAGGCCAGATTTCAGCTCTTGCTCCAAACTCAAAGAGGCCCTATAGCCCAAGGACATCTTTGTTATCGAAGACACTACCCAGTAGCGGATGTCTCATTTCAGCCCTTGTTCACAGGTGCAGTTCAATATACCAGGGGCCAAAAGCAGTACCTCAGGGCAGAGATGTTAGCTAAAGCTATCAGCACTTACAGTTACCACTGCAGCCTTACTCCAACCTACAATATCACCATTCCTCAGAGCCATGAACACTGAAGTGTGCTGTGGGCAATTTTTTGGACACCAGTGCTGGATGACCCAGTAAGAGAGATGCTTTCCTGGATCTGCTATTCATAAATATGAAAAATTTGCTCAGGCAGCTGACAGCCGATGGCAATCTTAGTTGATGTGACCATCAGATGGCAGAATTTAAGATCCTGAGGAAAGTGAGGAAGACAAAGGCATAATAAAGACACTGGACTACAGGAGAACAAACTGCAGCTTGTTCACAGGACACGCAGGATCCCGTGGACAGCTGCCTACGAGCAAAGGGGCCCAGGAGAGATGGTTGATCTTCAAGGACGGGCTCCTCAAAGCACAGGAACAGTCCATTTCAATGGGCAAGAAAACAAGCAGGCATGGCAAGAAGCCAGCTTGGCTGAACAGGGAACCCCTGGCCAAGCTCAAACACAAAAAGTGTGAGAGAGGCAAAAACAGAGACAGGCTACCCAAAAGAAATATAGAAGCACCACTTAGGCCTGCAGAGGGAGGAAGAGGAGAGTCAAAGCTTGACTGCGTTTGAAATTGGGGAGGGATGTGGAGGGCAACAAGGAAGGCTTCTACAGGCACAATGGCAGCAAAAGGAAGACCAATGTAAATGCAGACTTGCTGCTGAACGGTGATGAAGGACATGGAAAGTGCCGAGGAACTCAGTGCCTTCTTTGTCACTGTATTTGCTGGCAAGATCTGCTCTTAGGCCTCGCTGGCCTCTGCGCCTAGTAACAGCGTGGGGATCGCAGCAGAGGAGGACTGAGTTACGGACAAGTTAAGCAAATACAACATACACAAACCCATAGGGCTGGGTGAGAAGTATCTGACGGTACTGAGGAAGCTGGCTGACGTCACTGTGAGACCTCTATCGGCTTCCAACGTTCATGGCTTTTAGGGGGAGGTTCCTGAGGACTGCGATGCAGCAAACATCACACCCCTCTTCAAAATCACAAGGGCAGGATCCAGGGAGCTACACACTGGTCAGCCTCACCTCCATCTCCAGGAAGCTTATGGAGCAAATCCTCCTGAAAGCCATGCCCAGGGACAGGAGGGAGAAGGTGCTGATGGAGAAAACCCAGCATGGCTTTACCAAGGGCAAATTGCGCCTGAGCAGCTCTGCAGCCGCCTCAGATGAAGTGACTGGCCCTGTGGTGCAGAGGAGAGGAGTGGAGGTTGCTTCCTTTGCCTTTAGCAAGGCCTTTGACACAGTCTCCCAAAGTCTCCCTGCAGCTAAACTGGGGACATATGGACTGGGTGGGTGGACTGCGCAGCTTGTGCAAAGCTGGCCGGTCCATCAGGCTTCTGGCGTAGTGGTGAATGGGTGAAGACTCAGCAGCAGCCAGCTATGAGTGGCGTTACTCAGGGCTTGCTGCTGGGGCAGCTGGGGCTTCAGGTCTTCATCAGTGACCCAGGTAATGGGTCAGAGTGTGTCCTCACCTCCAAGTCTGGAGATGATACCAAATTGGGAGGAGCGGTCGATACACTGGAAGACAGAGCTGCTATTCAGAGGGAGCCCAACACAGACAAATGCAAAGTCCTGCAGCAGGGCCAGGGTAGCTTACCAACATTAATCTCGCTTCTCATAAATGATAATTAGAGTGCCAATTCAATACCATATTTAAGTGCATACTTAACTTGAGTACACACACGGTTCCAATTACACCAGCCAGGCTTCTCCTATATTTATATTTGAGCTGGTATTAATAGTTCCCCTGGACTGGAGCCTTAATCATTGCACTTTTCTTGATTCCCCTCACACAATTTTGCCACTGAGGATCACGGTTCTGCAAAACACTTGCTCAGTGCTTGCAGTTTTCAGCATCCTTCCCATGGTGTCTGCTTAATTGACTTCCATTTCATTTCAAATTTTAAATTTTCAGTTCTCTTTAAATTTCACACAACTGCTCTTGCAGAGAGCTTGAATTTCCTATTCTTCCGTTAGGTGATTACATTATTTAATTATTTAAAAACATGAAACAGTTTGAGGAGCAATCTCTATGGAAGCTATCACTAAAACGGTCTCGTATTGTTTAGCTACATCAGCCAAATGCCTTCTGAAGTAGCATCCTGTGAACCGTTTTGGTGACCTCTGTAAATGATCGTTTCAAGCAATGTTTAAAACTACCTAACACATTGAATGCCTCATTTTTTTGAAAAGAAACTTAAGACACTTTAAAAATATCCAGTACAACAGACAGTTGCTACTTCACTTTCTTGACAAAAAGTTCCTTATAACCATTTCGGTTGTTTGTTTTATCTCTAGGAAGATTACAGGAAATGAATATGTATTATATGAACTTACACAGAACGAAACTTCAAAGAAATTCATTAGACTGCCCTTCTCCACGACAGCAGTTGTCTAGGATACCTATTCCAACTCAAAATGCAATGCACATATCTTCAGATTACCTTGTATTAATATTTCGGTTTCACTTATGTGTCTTGGTGATATTCTCAGGTGATCTGTTTGAAACTATATGCTCTTGATGCAAAAGATGCATCTTACCTATCTTTAAAAATCACCATGTTTAGTTAAAATGCAATACAAATATTTTTCAAAAAAAAGAAATAAAATGATGACATTTCTCTAAGAAATATATTAGCCTAATGAATTTTTAAAATTCATCTGCTTAATCTAAAACACATCCCATGTACTCATATATTTGTCTTCCTATGTAATGAAAAAGATCCATCTTTTACTTAAGTGATCTGCACCCAGTGCTTGAAGAACCTGCAGGCATCAAGATGAAGAGTCTGGGAGAGCTGCCAAGATTTCCCAGATTAACAGAAACTCAGTTACAGCCTTGTGCAAGATGAGAGACTAGAAATATTCCTTGTTACAGCATTGTAGGTAGATTGGTCAAACACAACAAAAACTAGTAGGGTATGAAAAATAAACCATGAACCTCATAAAAGCACAAAGGACTTGTAGATTGTACAAGTAAGGTAAGCAATGAATACGCAAGAAAACTCACCCATGGAAAGCTGCAATTAAATACCAGCTTGGTGGTAATTTGGTACTGCTGATAGCTTTGGAACGTATTTAGAAGACTAGGTTATTTCTTTTTCCTTTTCCCTCATTCTTCCTCAAAATGCCTTGAGTGCCATTACAGATCGATTTGTACACAGCCATGTGAGCAGAATGCTCAGCAGCGCAGAGCTGTGCCAATGAGTAGTTGCACTAAAATTAGCTTTAATGCCAATAAGGGAGCAGCTTTATTACTTAAAGCTTTTAAGCGTGATGTAACAAGTAACATACAAAACAAGTCGTTTCCTTCTAATATACATTTCATCACTTTATATAAAGCATCTACACTCCAGAATATTCCTTACAGCGCTATTTCTAGACAGCTTTGCATTAATCTCAGGTTTTTAAAAAAGATGAAATAGGCATATTCAGCAAGTGAAATGTTATGAACACGGAAAAAGAATGATGTTGTTGCATGCCAGACATATTTACAACAGATTTATCTTTTCAGCCACTGCTGATATATCACCTTCTCTAAGCTTGTATTTTTCTAACGGATCAAGGAAAAGTCATTGCTCAATTTAGTGTCACGCAAAGGCTGTACAGGCTAGATATAGCACACCGTCTTGAACAGCATTTGAAAGAAATCTTTCAGCAAAACAGCTGACAGAATAAATCACTCTCCTTTAAACAGTGGCTCCACTACAGGCAGGGGTTGAGAGGGGGAGACTGAGGTTAAATAACTAAATGTTGCTAAGAGGACAAATTAAAAATGTTGCAATACGCTTTTAATTCTGGACCAACAGGCAAGAAAAGCAGGTTGATTTATCTTTCTGCGTCGAACCCATAGGAAAAAGTTAAATTCCACGCAAAATATTTCAAACAGTCCTTTTTCTCCTCCACACAACAAATTTTCTAATACTTATGTCGTAACCTGGGCAACAAAACAATGCCTGGAATATGAGACTAAATAAATGCAGATAACACTTAACTACTGAAACGTGCCATCACTGCAGGCACTGGACTCCCCAAAATCCACCAAGGGGCTGAGATGGACAGAAAAATGAGAAAGGATGTTTTTACCACCCTCCTGCTAAAGGTCGCTTTTCCCTTGCCGTACACACGCTTTATACGGGATTTCGGCATGTGGCATTGTTAGCTGCCGGACCTGGCCGAGGAGGAGGCTCCTCATCGCTCACTTGACAGGTCTGCTCCCCGCAAACCAGCAGCTTCAGCATGACAACGCACGGGCGCACACGGCTGCGTTGCTAATTTCTCAAGTCCCTTCTGTCGAGCTGTTCGTTGGCAGGCATTCCTAGGGTTTCTTCTGGGCAGCTATTACCTGTTCCGACAATTTTATCAAATCGAAGACACATACTCGCAAGGAGTTAGACTGAAACCAAGCTAATATCCGCCAGTGACTTACAGAACTTGAATCCTCATCTTCAACAGCAGAAGCACAATATAAAACATTAGGTTGTTGAAGTCTAAGAGGTAAAAGCTACGGGGGGCCATCAAAGTTTGAGGCACTCATACGGTACCATCTTTCACTCAGGCAGCAAAAAGACCCTCACTGCTATTAGTGCAGTTCACCAAGTGTATGTCTGTGATGCTCTTCTGTCATCAACATTTCAGGATACTGATGCGATCTTTGAAAAACAACTCTGTCAAACATACCACACCCGAAAACTAGCAATTGAAATGATTTATTTGTGAGCTAACTATCAGAAATATTTTCCATGTTGTCCAGCCCCTCTGTTTTATATTTCCTTTTTCCTCCAGTTTTTCCTCCCGTGGCGCATTATTGGCATATTCACAGCTTCCTCCTGCTTTGGGCAATAACATTCCAATTATAACATCAGATATACTACACAAAGAAAAAATGGAATAGGAATGTTACCTGCTTTCAGGTTTGCCGCTGTTATCTGAATGACCTGGGACGAGTCCAATTCCCCATGCCTCAGCTACCTCCTACGTATAACAAGTATGTCACTACTACAACCCACTTCATGAAAGTAGTATTGAAACTTGAGAAATTAAGATGCATAAACACTTTAAGAACTACTTTATGGTCATGTTTAGAAAACTGTTGGCCATATTCAAGTGGCCCCAAAGTCACATTTCTGTGCCTGTCAAATGAGAGCACTTGGTGCTTCTTAAGCATGCGGGAGGTTACACCTACACTGGAGGACGGTGCAGTGCAAGCGGGGCAGAAGTGGAGGGCAAAACAGCTGTTGCTGAGAACCCAGCACCCACATTATGTGGACTCAAAAGGTTTCACTTTGGTCTAGCTCTTAGCCCGAACACCAAGACAGGACTGGAGCACATCTTCCAGCTCAGACACCGAGACGGGACTGGAGCACATCCTCCAGCTTAGCTCCACTGCCCAGGAAGCTAGATCCAAGCCTACTCTGAGATGCAGTTCGATGAGCGTTAAGAAGGGATGATGGGGAAACTTGTTTCAAGAGTGCTCTCCTGCTCCAAATGAAAACTTCCAAGCAGACGCACTCTCAGAGGACCGAGATAACGTGGCAAGTGGAGAGCAAGACAGACCAAGCCAACAGCAAACGCTTATGGGGACAATTGTGGAATTGGGGGCATCCGAAAGTGGTCAGTATATAGTATTACAGAAGAAAATAAAATCCTCACTATAAAGATTTCAGAATAGATTTTATAGCTTTTTAAATGTAAATAAATCCCTGGCTTCAGCATACTACAGTGACTAAGTATAGCAAAACATTATTTCACTCAAAGGTCTGTTGGAAAAACATGACCCAAGACATTCAAATCTCTAAATGCTTTGAAAACTTCAGCTGTATACCATAAGAAAAAAACATCTCACAGGTACCAATATGTTTCATTTTAATTGGGTGTATTCAGATAAGAGTGTTTACACGAAGATTTTAATCATTTAACTGATTCCTAAAAGGTAATCATGAATTTGAAACATTTTTCCTACTTTTATCTAAAGCACTGTTTTGCTAAATTTGTGCTTTAGTATACAATATCATTTCTCTTCCTCTACTTAAGGAGCAGAAGGATTTAACTTTCATCAAGACCAAGAGGCTGGGATACTTCAGAGAGTCATATGCAAAAAACAGTATTTTTTTAATTTTCAGGTTCCCTCATGGTATTCAAAGAATACGACACTAACTGGTTGCAATGCAGTCAGTACGAAATAATAAAATCAGTAAGTCCATGCCATACAGCTGTCTTTTAAAATGGTTCTCTCTCCTCCTTTTCCCCTGTCTTTTCCTTGTATCAAACTGTTGTCCCTCTTCATATGCTGGATTTCTAAATTTATTACAGAAGGGGTATCTTCTTGTTTTTCCTGACAGTCCCCTGCACGGTACCATAATCAAAGGAAAACATGGTAGCTGGTACTGTTAAGTTCTTATGGGACAAATGACCACGACGCTGAAGCTGATACTTTGATATTAACACTCTCAGTAAATCAGTTACAATAACTGAATTACTTCCCCTGGAAAAACTGATTAAAAGAAATACATCACACTCCTACTCTTCTACTAAGAGCAGCTTTCATACAAAACAGAAAAAGGGAATAAACTGGCATGGAAAAAAGAATGCATTAAACTAATTCCTGCTTGTAGATAATGAACATCCATTTTCTGACTCTCCTGGATTTCATAATGGCAGCCAATAGCACCTCTGTTCACCTGGTGTGACACCCATCTAGGTCTCGTTGACGTGACAGACAATTTAATATTTCAGAGAAAATGCAAAATTAAACCAATAGTTGTATACAAAATTGCACATCAGGAGGTAATCTGTACTGCAGAACATTTTGCGTGCGATTTTGCTGCAGAAGGAAATCTGTAAGAGAGAGAAGGCACATTCGAATTTTAAGGGCAACAGCTACAAGAAAGCACAGCTGTGGCCACCTGCATATAAAGCCTACTCACCTTGAAAATGTTTCTAAAATTAAAACTGCACAAACCACTCGGAAATGCAGAGCACATCTGCCGAGGAACGGGCCCTATAAAAGACTGGCTGCATGACTATTGCATATCAGGGACGACAGGCTCAAAAAAGAAAACATACAGAGTTTTCATGTTTTATATATTGCACCTTTTTATACATTATTTGCTATGGCTAATTGAAAATCCATTAATGTTGCTTACCATTGTATATAAAAGACATTTCGCACCGAAAAGGACAGAACAGTAGAAGATGAAGGCAGCACTCCCTAGATTTAGGCTTTGACTGCACTAATTTCTCTTTGGCATGGTATTTTTCTAGTAACCTTTTTTTCAGACAGGCTCACATGGCAACAGGATCTTAACATCTTTTGTTTTACCACTTCCCCCAGCCAAGGAAAGACCCAGGTGGCCAGCGATTTTCAACCTTAGGCACTTTTTCTGTGCACTTACACAATGGTCTTATTAAAGACAAGGCTTTTAACTTCTGCAGCATTTTCACTATTTCTGACTATAACAGGCTATTCAATGCACAATTAGTGATGGAAAAACACTGCTTGAAGTTTCAGGAAAAGCGGAAATTTATCTAAGAGCTCACATCTGCCGAAGGGGAGAGATTGGGAGAGAACAGGTTCAAAAGGAGGAGGCAGCAACACATACTCTGCAGTGAGAACTTGCCTTTTGGGCTGTAAGAGCCATCAGATTTTCCCAGCAGCACATGAAACCGTTGCCTGACACAAAGAACGGTTTAAGTGAGGTGCCCAAGGCAACATGAACTGCTGTGGGTGCAGCACGCCCCACTCCTACCGGGTAGGTAGGCTGGTGGTCTTCTGATCCTACAGTAAGGCATTTCAAGGAGTGAAACCTGGAGATAATTATTCGCTTCTTCGTAGTACCATAAAACTTTCTTCTGGCTTAGCATCCTGAATCAACTAACTGCTGGGGCAGACAAGGAAGGGAAGCGGATGGGAAAACATGTGCATGGGGGAAAGCAAGACCAGGTGCACCACACCATCAAAGTGCTCCTCAAGGTGAACATGGTTAGCAGTGCCCAGCGAGCCCCATTGCCTTCGGTCACCTCCAAGGAGGTAGAGGAGCGAGAGCAGGACCCTGACACAACTTTCTGAATCAACTTTATCTCAAGTAGACTTAGACAAATACCATCCCCCACCCCAAGAAACAGCAAAAAACCCTGAAAAACAAAAACCCACCCTCATTATCTTCAAAAATGAAATGGAGATACTTACAAATATATCTTTATATTGACTTTTTTTTTTGCCTAGAGCAGATAAGACAAATATTTGCTGCTTTTTTTTTAATTGCCTTAAACTAATTTACCTTACCACTGGGAATGTGAACGGTTATTTACTCTTCACCCAATGCATACTTGCAAAAAAATGTATACAAGTAAATTCCTAACTCATGCCAACTGATTGTGATTTTTAAGCATTGATTTGGTTCTATATTCTAATGTAAAATGGACACCGAATAAATTGTAAACATATAAACACACTGACAAACATGTTTTCTGATAATGAGCCTATTTTTCAAAGGAAGTCATAAAATCCAATCGGATAAAGAACACTCCTCCCATATCCATTTCATTATAAAGCGCTTTGGTGTAGAGGAAACAATTTGATTTTTTCCTGTCATATAAAACAGCCATTAAAAAGGCGTGACAGCCCTTATTGACGCACTCCGCGCAGCGGTGAGTCCATGGAGGAAGGCAGCCTCTCCTCTAGTCCTACCACAAATCCTGCCGTTTAGATCAGATACCGCTGTTTCAGGAGAGGATGTAGAGAAAAAACGCACCCAATGCATTTCGATCACAAGGCTCGGGCTACAAAAAAGAAGGAAAAAAGCCAAACATATCCCTACCTGTCCCCCAAGGAGTTTAATGCTAAATACTTCTAAACAGATTTTGTTATTGGGAGAAAATTCAAACCATAACTACATATTGCAAAATGGAGGAATAAAGCATCTTAAAATTCCATAATGGTTATTTCTTTAAAATGATTTAAGGTTTTGCAACAACCATGCCTTGAGAAAAAGAGGTAAAAACACTAAACAAAATGCCCATATAGAGCCCTAGGCCATGCAGACACATTAAAAAGCACAAAAAAAGCCTATGCAGGTTGTCTTCTTAATGTAAACATTCATAAATTGAATTCTTATGCAGAATCAAAATCTTTCCAGAACAGCAGGGTCTGCGACAACATATCATAATTTGACCACTGTATCTCATAATAGGAAAATAATGATTTTATTTCAAGAGCAAACGTGCCTCATTTGAGCAAAGCTTCTTTACGGAATAGCTACTAATAAAAATACTGTATATTTTTGGAAAGAGATGATTTTTACAGTATGTGGATCCGTTTACATATCTGAAGCATTAGGTAAGATGGTTCCCTCAGTCGAAAGCTTCACTGGGACTCTGCAGGAACTCATCTGGTCAGCTTGAGCAGACCACCTCACCATGCCTTCATTTCCAGTCTCACCTTTTGTGGGTTTTTGCAGCGTTTTCCAGTTTTCCTTCACCATTGGCATACCCAACCTAACAGGGCCATGGTTGCTGTCAATTCTGTAAACACTACAAATAATTAACAATATCCATTGCAACAAGCCAGGTTTAGGACTGAAATTGTTGCTTTGCTGGCAGAAGAGCACCAGTATACTGGTACCATGACTGCCCCACCGTATTCAATTATTTAAGGATGCATTTCCAAAGAAATAATAGAGGATAACTGCTCCCTTGCTCTCTTTCTCAATAATAGCACAAATGGAAATAAATGAACCCAATTTAGAGGTGTGGTTACTAATCCACCAGGTGAAATTCCTGCTACTGTCAATGGTCTTTCTTCTAGTTAACTTTGACAACCCTTTATTTTAGACCAAAACATTCTTTTTAAAGGACCGTAATGCTCCTCAAAGCTTCCTCCGGATAAACGCTCATCTTCCCCTCCCGCCCCGTTCTGGAGAACTCCAGGCACTACCCTGCGTCTGATGGGCATCCGCGCAGAGGCGGCTCCGGCCCACACGGGCTTCGCCGGAGGAACGGCCGGCACAGGTTGCTCTGGGAAAGAACTCAGAAGTGAAATGCAATTCCCCGCAGTCCTGGATCTGCAGATACTTTAAACAGCTTAGACAGCACCTCTGGCCAGCAGGAGTTTCAACACGTGAGACCCCACGGCTGCTCCTATGGCACAATTCTACCTGCTTCTGCAGCAATCCTACTCTACGTGGCATTGGATTTGCAGATTCGTTCTGCATGGATTTCTACGTTAAAGACTGTACGTACCTGCTTACTCACCACGACAGGTCACCTTAGACACGCAGCTTTCACAGAAACGAGATGAGGTATCAGGATGTTCAGGTATTTGTATAACCGACACAAAAGCCAATCTTATGAACTATTAGTTAAGACTTTTTACTTTGTTTTTAAAGAGCAGGGCAATATTCTTTTGCTTCTTCTCTTTTCTAAATCTAATAGAAATGGTAATACCCACTGCTGAGACACAGCAGCTCTGTGTGACTCAAGGCTAAGACTAAGCAGACCTAGGCAAGACTTTGCTCTTTCTCCTTGTTTTCCTTTAGCATCTTTGGTACTAGCGTGCTCAAAGGAAAAGCAGGCAGAATCCACTTGGCTTTTAAAGAATTTGGCTTCAAAAACATTTGATTCCCCCTATTTTTGGGGGGGTGGGTTGACAATCATCATCTCAAGAAAATATCACATAAGTCTGTTTTTAAGGCAGTGGCAACAGTGACAATTTTCAGTTCGTGTCAATACTGAGATTAGGCAAATCGAAGGCACCATTAAAAATGAAAATTGGATTTATTTGTTAGTGCACTGATTTTCATGTGACATAAAACCTATAGACATATTGAGGATGCCTTGTCAACACTGCTGGAAAAATACTTAACAGGAGTATAACAGCCTTAGATTCAGTTGTTTAAATCCCATTACGTATGCAACCAAACTGTAAATCAATCCTTCCTTTTTTCTTTTTCTCCAAATGGCATTCAGCTGTCTCTGATATTACTGTATAATTTAGCAACTCTGAAATATAAGGAATCAATTAAGACCATATCCACACGTCTATTCCCCTCTGGTGCGAGACTGAACAAATCTGATATTTTCCCTTGCACCATGAGGCTAGGATCAATTACAAATTAAGGCCACTTCTGTCAATATTCACATCCCTGTTTGTGAATAATATTGGCAAAGGAAATGCCGCCAGTAGTCACATTAGATATCAAGCTAAAACCGACCCTGTTGTTACACTCTTCATCTTAAAAAAGGAGAAAGAAAAAAAAAAGACACAATGAATATGTCGTATACCTATAGTGGATGTTTTTCACCATGCTTATTTTTAATTTCAGCTGGTAACTACAAACAATATATAGGAAGAGACACAATCAACAGCTTCTATTAGCTTTCCTGGCTGCAAAACCCCCTTCAGTTATTACACTTGGAAGCGTAACCGGGCTTTCAAGGTAACACTGGAAGAATGATATGAACCAGGGACTCAGCGCACGCGACGCTCTTTGGCCGGCATCAGCCCCTGCCCGGCCAGCGACGCACACGCGCCCTGCAGTGGACACGCTCTTATCGTTGCATGTCTGCTGCGGTGCAATAAAATAGAACGGGTAAAGGGTAGTGAACACTTATGAACATCTGTTCAGTGTTTTTTCAAGATACGGTGAAGCTTTTTACTACCACAGGTTCCTTCTCTGCCTCCACTTAATATTCTTTATGCATTATTCCTCTTTATAGTATGACGTTTGTACCATTTCTTTCAACACGAGTCCCTATCAACCGTTAATTGCCCTGATGAAAACCAAAATTAAACAGGCGACACAGTAACTGTTTCAAAGTATAACTGCAGAAGTAGCAGCCACCATAACCTAAGTTTCTGCTGAGCAGACCTCAGTTTAAAGTCATGGCGCACGCAATCTGATGTGAATACCTTCACAGGTTTCAAATTCCTTTGCCAAATTAACTGTAAATACAGTCATAAAACAAGGCATAAAACTAATAAGCACAATCAAAGCATCCTATAAATTTTGTTATACCTTCTGAAATTCACTGCACATGGACAAACATTAATCTATTACTAATTTAATCTCAATTAGAGCAATTCACTTAAAGCACAGGCCAACTTTAAGCATGAATAGTCCACTGAATGCAGAATATGAAAACTATTTGGGTCACAATTTCATGAAGTTAAAATTTAGGAAGTCTGAGATAGTTTAACATAGTTTAATCAGTTAGACTTCTCAACACGACTCTACCTAAGTCGTGTTGTTAAACAGGGAGGAAATAAATCTCAAACCAGAACTAAATCAAAAAATTCAATTAACAATGAATTAAAACAGCTTTCTTGCAATTTTTATCATACAGGCAGTCATTGAGAAGTATAATACTGTTTTTCACAGAGCAAGACTGAGTAATGTAAATTAAAATCAAAATTAAAATGAAAAAAAGTCTTTCAACATCAAAGAAGAGAACATACTGTTATGTTTATAGAAAATTAGCAACAAAGTGTATACAACTAGCAACAAAATCTTTCTCGGAGTTTGGCTTTGGTTTTACAAAACACTGTTTAAAGTCAGTTCGAGATTTCAGATGCTGTTTATGTTCCTAAAACACAACTTTCAAAATGAGACATACAAGCTGTTCATCTATAATTCAGATGAAGTCATTTGGATATTTTAAGACAGTGATTGAGACAGCAAGTTTGGAAAAGCTTTCACCTACTTACAACACAAGCACGGTCATTATTTTTAAAAACTTCATTATGCAATCAGCATTGAGGTCATATTTGTTACAGTCATTGCTTTGAGCGTTTTCACAGAATTGCAGTGTCTACAATATCCCAGAACTCTTGCATTTAAAAAGAAAATGGGTATTTATGGATGTGAATATTTTCATAGACGTGAATATGTTGTGTACACAGAAAAACAGAGAGCCGAGGTGCAAGTGCAATGGTGTACGAGGAAATGACTTGGATTTCAAAACACAGTAACTGTCCCTACACATTCACGCTGCTTTAAATGACACAGAAGTTATTTAACTCGAAATATCCCAGTCCAAAACTTGTGGTATTATTTTCTAAATTGCAAATCCGTTTTTGCCATCAACTCTGACAAATTGCTGTAGGTATGTTCAACTGAATTTGCAACGCAAGAGTTTGAATACGGCAGCTGGCTGTTTAGATTAAACAAAGCCTTAAATGTGCTGAGCAAAAAATACTCAAGCGTATGCTGATACATGATGGATAAAAGTGGACAAAGATTTCTGGATGGGAGAGGAAATTTCCCTGCTGCTGTCGTCTCTGAAGAGCCTCATCGTCGGGGATTTTCCGTTTTTGGCTCTTCCCCCATAAGGGACCAGATGGGAACTCTCAAGTCTCGTCCGGATTTTGATCCTAGCAGCGGCACGTGCACTTTGCACGGAGCAGCTGCTGGCTGCTCCCCCGAGACCCATGATCCGTTTCTTTGGAGTACTTTTTCCTCGTGACAGAAACTGTGAATTTTTGGCTACAAGGGTTTTACAGCCTTACTCTTCAGTTTCAATCTACAAATCATTTCTTCTGTGGTGGACACTGCTGGACTTCTGAAAGCCACCCTTGCAAACCGCAGGGACCTCTTCTGATTTTCCTTGCTTTATGATACAAAAAATTGCACGAGACAAAACATGAAGACCCTTCTGTCCGTGGGAAGTAGAGCAGTCTTCAGCAAGTATGCCCAACAGAGTCCTCCTCTCTGATTCAACCCAATTTTTTCATCTCGCTCTGACATTTCAGCCACAATACCCTGCACATTTTTCAAGCACCTCTGTAGTCTTGGACGACTCCATAGAATTGCACGGAGTGAGAAAATATTAACTGCATTACCCTGACAACAACACTAAATTTGTTATTGATTCACAGTATGCGATTGTAGATAAAATACTTCAAAAAATTACTTCTCCGAGAAGTGAGAGATGCTGAGCAGAAATTACATTTGATGTGTGTACAATCATCCAGAATTGTTCCTGAGTTAACATGCGAGTTGTCTGCCCTTGGCTTGAACCAGACCAAGGTGGTAGAAGACAAATTTATGTAGTGGAACATTTTACATAAGAAAATATCCAAAAGTGCATACTGAGCTTTTCAAATCAGAGCACAAGCCTGTTAATGCCAAGTCTAGTTCTTCTTTCACTAGCAGCCAAGATTTGTCAAAAAGAAATAATATTTTCCTTCTGTAACAAAATAATAGAACTTACAGACTGGGAAAAGCAAATTCCTATATCTTGACTTAAAAAGGGCTTTTGACATTGCTTCACATGACACTTTCATAAGCAAGCAAACACGTTCCAGTCAAAACTACTACAAAAGTGGATGCTTAACTGGCTGGAAAACGACACTCAGAGCAGTTATCATCGCCTCCTTATCAAAAAGAAAGGTGATACTGAACCAGGATGCACAGGACTGTATGCTGAGCTCCACTGTATTCAATATACTCTTTAACAACCCAGATGAGGGAGTAGAGAAAACGCTCATAATCTTTCTAAGAACGCCAAGCCAGGAGGGCTGCGAGCACACCAAAGGACAGGGTCAGAATTTCAAAGTACGTTGTCAAAGTGGAGAAACAGCCTGGTAAAAAAACCTTGAGATCCAGAATAGGGACAAATGCAAGGTTCTCCACCCTACACTTAGGCAAGAAGAAATGACTGTACAAATAAGAAACGGAGAGGAAACATCCTAACAAACTTCAAATACACAAAAAGGAGCAAAGGACTTCACTCCTCTGTTCACCTTGGAGAGGAGGGACAAAAAGCAATGAGTGTAGAGCTGAAGCAAGGGAGATTAAAGCTAGAAATTTTTTAAAAGACTGTATTTATAAGCAAAACGGAACACTGGAAGAGACTACCCGAGGGATATGCCGGGGAGTTATTTTGTCTGTTTTTTATTGCACAAGTAATGCAGACATTTATCGAGAATGTCTGAGGTAGAGTGGATTTTGCATGGGCTAGAGGACAACTTGAATTCCCTTTCACTTCTGTTTTCCTTGATTATACACAGTAATTCAGTTCTCAGTAGATCCCGAGAAGCCTGCCCCAAAATCTCAGGCTTTTTTCTCCATGATGATTTATTCCTATCACCAGTCAAACTTCCAGAGAGCAGCGGTGTTTCTTGGAGCTCAATTCCACACGGCGACACTTCTGACCACTGCTACGTTCTACAATAATAAAGACTGTTTTCCTTAGTGTTAAATATGATGTAATTAAATAAAATGTTTCTCTCTCTAGATCAGAAGCTTTGCCGCTCGAAGCACTGACAGACATATTTCTGTAAGCTTTTTCTGTCTTAAATACATTGAAATCCTTTCAGCAATAAACAAAAAACTGCATCTTCAGCAATGCACTGGCAGCTTTTTAATGTGAGTAGTAAACTAGTCAGATCTGCTGTTTCATATTCCTGGGAACAGCTGGGGAAGAGGCAACCTATTGGGTTAGCCTGCCTACTTACCTCCTTCTCCTGTACCTGAAATGTCCTTGTTTGCAGATTCTCTGAAAATTCAGAGACTGTTAATAAATAACATTCTGAATAGTAATATCGATGTATCATGGTTAGAGACTAAGTGCTCCATCCATGTAAGGGTTCGTCCTTCATAGAGAAGTTAAATCCAAGGTTTGACTAACAAGAAATTGGAAATCCAACTATAGGTGGAAATTTTCCTTGACTGGCATCAAACTATGGGAGCCGAAATAGCATGTAAGATAGGAGCTTTCCATTGAAATCTCCGAGTCTGTGGCAGCCTGAAACAACCTCACCAAACAAATGATACTGTAACAGAGGTACTGCAAATGCTCCAAACAGCAAAGAGTGAGAGGACACACTTTCTAAAGTGCAGTCTAACACACTTCAGTCAGTCTCCAGTATCACTACAAAGTCATGAACTGAACTGAAATCAGCTATATCCCACTGTATGTGTCTCCTTAGCCTTCGTCTCACGCTGTGAAAGCCAAAAATACAACTTGCAGTATAAAAATGCCATATTTTTGGCACAGTTCTAGCCGAAACATGCTGACTCTGGAAAACTTTCCAAAACTCCTGCACACTTCACTTCATTGTCATGAGACCTGACACAGCTCACTGCTGAACTCAGCACTGAAGCAGCAATGTAAGATGAAATTATTCATGCAGCAATGGTGCCCAGACTCAACTGACTGCAGAGAGAGCACAAATTTTAGGTCAATAAATGATGTCTTTAAAACTCTCTCAGAATTAGATTCACATAAGGCAATTCAGTGGAGGAGTTAATATCACACAGTGTAATGTATAGTTATACTTTAATCAAATTTGGTTTGCAATGTCAGACTGTGTATCCTATATCAGGTATTTATAATTCTCATAAGGTGATCAGCAGGTGAATATATATTTCAAATTGTCATAATTTGACTTAAGATTGTAAACTTCAAAGAGGTAAATAAGGTCCATTCACACCTCTCAGACTGACGTTTTTTCTGAATCATAAAATAATACTAGTTGGAAGGCATCTCTGGAGGTCAACTATTCCACCTGCTCGCACAAAGCAGGGCCAGCTTTGCTCAAGGCCTTGTCCTGGTGTGTCTCAAATATCTCCAAGAACAGAGGCATTTTACAATCTCCCTGGGCAACCTGCTTTAACTGTTAACTACCCTCCCTGTGAAATTGTTTCCTCGAATCTAGTTGGAACTTCCGTTTTTGCAACTTTTGCTCATTTCATGTCATCCTTTCAAGGTGCACCTCTGAGAGGAGGCTGGTTCCATCTACTCCCATTAGCTTGTGGAGCAGTAAGATGCCCTCTTAGGCTTCCATTCTTAAGGCTGAGCAAACTCTGTCCTCCCAATGCCTCAGCACATCTCGGTACATCATGTGCTCCAGCCCCTTAGTCATCTTGGTGGCTCTCCACTGGGGCTCCAGTATGTAAATGTCTTTCTTGCATGACAAGTTTAAAACTGGACAGGATCATCCTGATGTGGTCTCACAAGTGCCAAGTAGAGGGAAATAATCACTTCCCTGGACCTGCTGGCTACACCAGCAAGTCCTTTTCTGCAAAGCTGCCTTCTAGTCAGTCAGCACCCAGCCTGTGGTATTGCACGGAGACATTCTGGCCCCGATGCAGGACTATGCGTTTGTCTGTGCTGAGCTCTCAGTTCCTGTCACCCACTTCTCCAGCCTGTTGGGCTCCCTCTGAATAGCAGCTCTATCTTCCAGTGTATCGACCGCTCCTCCCAATTTGGTATCATCTCCAGACTTGGAGGTGAGGACACACTCTGACCCATCACCCGGGTCACTGATGAAGACCTGAAGCCCCATCAGTCCCAGTAGCAAGCCCTGAGTAACGCCACTCATAGCTGGCTGCTGCTGAGTCTTCACCCATTCACCACTACGCCAGAAGCCTGATGGACCGGCCAGCTTTGCACAAGCTGCGCAGTCCACCCACCCAGTCCATATGTCCCCAGTTTAGCTGCAGGGAGACTTTGGGAGACTGTGTCAAAGGCCTTGCTAAAGGCAAAGGAAGCAACCTCCACTCCTCTCCTCTGCACCACAGGGCCAGTCACTTCATCTGAGGCGACTGCAGAGCTGCTCTGGCACAATTTGCCCTTGGTAAAGCCATGCTGGGTTTTCCCCATCAGCACCTTCTCCCTCCTGTCCCTGGGCATGGCTTTCAGGAGGATTTGCTCCATAAGCTTCCTGGAGATGGAGGCGAGGCTGACCAGTGTGTAGCTCCCTGGATCCTGCCCTTGTGATTTTGAAGAGGGGTGTGATGTTTGCTGCATCGCAGTCCTCAGGAACCTCCCCCTAAAAGCCATGAACGTTGGAAGCCGATAGAGGTCTCACAGTGACGTCAGCCAGCTTCCTCAGTACCGTCAGATACTTCTCACCCAGCCCTATGGGTTTGTGTATGTTATATTTGCTTAACTAGCCCCTAATTTCATTTTCTTCTATGGGGCATGCTTCACTCTTTCAACTCTGTCAGCAGGTTTAGGGGTCTGGTAGACCTGAACAGAGACCTTACCAGTAAAAAACAAGGCAAAGAAGGCACTGAGTCCTTTGGCCTTTTCTGTGTCATTCCTCACTAGGTTTCTTGCCCTACTGCACCCATGTGCTTATAGAAGCCCTTCCTAGACCTTCTTGGTTCCAACTCCAGCTGAGCTTTTGCCTTCCTAGGTCCATCCCTGTGCCCCCAGGCAACGTCCCCCACTTTTCTGCCTCTGCTTCCAACTTCTCCATACTTTTTGCGTTTGAGCTCTGTTAGGTGCTCCTTGTTTATCCATGCTGGCCTCCTTCCATACATGCTCAACTTTCCGCACACTGGAATGGATTCTTGTACTTCGAGGAGGCTGATCTTTGGGATCAAACAGTTCTCCTGCTGCCCATCACAGTCTCACATAACAAGCCAAAATCTCCTCTCCTGAAGTCCAAGGGTGTAATTCTGCTATTTGTCTTCTCACTTCTCTTAGGAGCCTAAATTCAAGCATCTCATGATCACTGCTGCCAAGGCTGCCTTGACCTTTATATCTCTGACCGGTTCTTTTTTGTTCATGAACAGCAGCTCCAGTACAGCACCTCCACTAGTCGGCTCATTATTGTTTGCCACACCACAAGCTGCCCTTCCAGCACATACCAGACGGTTAAAAAACAACCCATGAGCGCGAGGGCCTGCAATCTTGAGGTTTCCCCCAGTTGCTTAAAAAATGGTTCATCTCCTCCTTCCCTTTGATTAGGTGGTTTGTAGCAGATGCACCACAATGCCATCTTTCCATCCTCTGATCATTACACATAAACTCTGGGCTGGCTTGTCACCCACCCCAAGGTAAAGCTGCATGCATTTGAGCCGCTCTTTTGCGGACAGCACAACTCTCTTCCTTGCTTCCCTGCCCTGTCCTTCCTAAAGAGCCTGCCTCCAACCTTTGGAGCGCTCTCATCATGCGAGCTATCCCAACACACCTCCATAATCTCAACAGCCTCACAGCTCTGCAACAACACACAGACTTCTAATTCCTCCTGCTCATTTCCCATGCTGCACACTGCTCTTGGCAATATTAATTCACATGCAGGATATCCTTTCTTAGATATAAACTATTTTTCTTGACAATTTAAAGAAATGGATAGGTCCACTACAAAAATCTTGACGTAGCACATTATTGGATGCCAGCAGCATTTCATGCACTCACTTCAAGATCTCACCCCATACAGCTCACGAGGATGGCACAAAACACTACCTTTTGCAGCAGGTGAGTACAAAATTCACTCAGTAAACTACATTTACTTAAGAATTTTAAAGGTGACACGGCGCGTCTCGAATGATGTTTTGAAAGTGTTCTCTGAACAACATGGCATATTTGTTTACAGTGTATGATTTTTCTGTACAGCGCACTCAGTAATCGCTCCTTTTTTTGCTGCCTGAATACTTGTCAAATGCCTATCACATAGGGGTGACAGGGAACCATCTGCCTTCCTCCCCCAAAGGCACCTCCTTTTACTTATTGCCACCTGTTCTTTTTCAGTCCCCAAATGGCAATTCGAAGCAATGCCAGATACACTGAAAAAGGCCAGGTTACAGGTCCTGGCTGAATTTTTCAGTCTTGTCACTACCACTTAACCTCCACCAAGAAAAGCCAAATGTATATATTGCTGAGGTTTTCACGGACACAGGTTCACACAAAATAATGCTGTAAAAATGATGACAGGGAATAGCTTTGCTAGAATTAGTGAGCATATTATTGTATCTGATCCATATGTTGTAAAATTGAGAAGGTCAAGCGCTGACCAATCGGGATATAATAGTAAGTAAAAAAGAAAAAGCTGTTTTTGTGTAGAAGGGGTTGGATTTCGAGGTTCCTGAGACTGTCATTCCCAAGTACTTAGACTTGGGAAAGACTAACAAAGACTAAGTTTCTTCCTTCTCATTGTGATAAGCAGGAGACCCCCATGGTGGCATTCGAAGGAAATAAGAAAAGACAGTTTATCTGCTGAGTCAGTGAGGCCAAGACAGGAGCATCAAGATCGCCAAAGGCTGGCAGAGGGCAAGCGAAGAGGAAGGTGATAATTCAGCTCCTTCCCTTTCTTTAGGTAGTTATTTAAATTCTCCCTAAAAGGCTGACCTACCCTCCACTGCAATTCCCAAGGTACTCAGCATCAAGGGGAAAGACAGTATTTCAGAAATAGGGACAAGACTTCGAATCTTAAAATATTTTAAAAGCACAAAAAATACTTTTTAACTCTCTTGCAGAATGCTGCACCCAAAGTGCAAGGGATATTGGTACAAGAGTATTTACTCAGATCATTTACCTGAGTCAGTCCTACTCCATCTCCTCCCCCTTCAACCTTCTCAATTACAAACAGCTGTCCTAAAATCTCTTCTCTCCGTGACACAATTTTCTGTTACATATTGCAGAAAATGCAAAAGTTGGGGACTTGTACAGCCAACCCGTTTCCTAGTGCAGTCTTTTCTAAAGGCTTAAGCCATCAGAGCAACTGAAAATAAAATAGCCACCCCAATAAGCCTTCAAATTACTCTAGCTCTTTTAGCCAGTCAATTCTTTGCTTTATTATATCGTCCACAAATAACTTCCACAAACATTGCAAGCCTTCCAAAAATCATCGCAAATACACGAAAGACCAATGCAAAACAAACTTGTGTCTGATCAGTAATTATATTAAACTTATTCTTAATATATGAGAGTCTGCACGTGCATGTGTGAGTGTCACTACCCACCACAACACATACCCACTCACATGCACGCACAGCTTCCCTGCACGGTGAAACTCTCGTTGGGCAGAGGACAAGGTGGAACACCAAAATATTGCTTCCTGTAGAGTTAGAAATTAATGTCCAAGTATAGAAAGATTTTTGTTGCAACAGATTATCACTTATTTACTTTATGCCTATCAGATAAAAATTATGCTACCATTAAGATTGAAGAAAATACAGATGTGATATTTTATTTTCAAACCACTTGGAAAACTTAACAGCACACTCCCATCAAGCTGTGTATGAAACAGCAAAGTTCTAGGCAGCAAAAACCAACACACGGAAAGATTTCCATACGACAAGTTTAGAATCAGACAAGTTAATGTATGGAAGAGGCGACTAAGATCCCATCAAAAATGCAAACTGCAAATGAAAAAACACTGTTATTGGTTTATTCCACCAATTTAACCTTTCTCAGCATATCTCCCTCAAAGTCTGAGTGACCCAGCCTTTCCCAGCTATTCAAACTCATCTTTTAGGGCAGTCAACCATCCCCTTGCTTGTTGTCAATCATACCATATGCAGTGCTGTATTCTCTTTATAGATGCCCATCACAATAATCTTGGACCATTTCTTCAACTCTAGCCCATAAAGAATGGATGTGACCTGCCTATCTGAGGAACTCCTTAAGGCTTCTACTTTCTCATTTAAATTTAATTTATTAAAAATCAATTCAACATTATAACCAAAAGGCCTAACTGGAAAGAGTCTGTAAACAGTCAGATGCTTTCCAATCCCATTTTAGAATGAGAAAACGGAGAACAGAAAGGGAAGGAACACACTTTTGATTTGGAAGACGTACTTCAATCAATTCATAATCAACATTTTCCCCTGAAATTTATTATTTTCCTAATTGGCAAGGTAGATACTTCTCATTATCAGGTGTCAAGAGACAATTTAAGACAAATAAAGCTTTCTGAATTAATGACTGAAGAGTTCAGAGTGGTTTTTGCTCAGCTTAGTATTTTTAATTTCATATCTAGATACCTGTCATGAGAGAATACTGTATATGATACTTTCACACAGCTTCCCTCTTCACCGTTTATTTATTGTGCTATCGTATTAAAATAAGATATCAAATATTGGCATTTTCTTTGAGTGTATATATTATACCACTTTTTATAAATCAGGACTGAGTAAGGCACAGCACATTCATGCCTCTTGCACTACTTGTTATGCCACTACTTAATAACAAGAAAATAAAGTGTACTTCCAGTGAGGTACCATGTAATCATTTCTACCATTGAAAAAGAACAACAACTTATATATATCAATGTTACACAGGGAGCGTATTGTTAAAAACACTGCAGGCCATGTAACAGAACGATATGATTTGATGGGTGTAATTTTACACCCGATACGAGACTCCACCAACACTGCATCCATAATCCTCTGGCAGCATGCAAAAGAAAAAGGACAGCATTATAAGGCAAAGTCCCTTAGCACAACAGGACAGGTTGCCAGTGCAGAACAGGAAGGAGAAACCACCAGGCAAACGACAGGGGACGGAAAGGAAAAGAGTGAGACCACAGGAACCAAAATACTAACAATAATTTATAAACCACTACTGGGAATGGGGTGAAAGTACAAACTTGGGCAGGGCATGGCTTCAAAACTCAAGTACACTAATTATTCAATACTTTTCAAAAGTGGAAAATATGGAATAATGCTTCTGTGTAAAAGATTTGGAAACTACTCAGGTGATTTATGCATACAGCAGAAATAAAATTACTTTTCATAATTTTTTCTGGCAACACGATGACAGTAGGCCAGTGCTGGATCCAGCTGCCTAAGACTAGTCCGAGGTTGAAATCCCATGGCTTCATAGCATTAAAGCTACTGAATCCAGTAGAGGGCACCTTTCATTCCAGAAATAATGGTGTAAAGTACATGCATCTCTTCAGCCAGCAATGAACATACCCATATCCAAAGCAGAATTCAGAAGAAGTTAAAAGTGCACAACTACTCTACAAAACAATTGGAAAAAAAATGGAAATATATCTCTTTATGGCACACTCGTAAAGAGTTTGTTGTCTGTACCTTGAACACCAAAACCAGGTCTAGCTGCTTTGTATCTGCTAAAATGTCAAGTGTGAATTTACGTCATGCATCCAGTCATATGTGACAGTGTTTCTCCTAAAATCCTGCCATACAAAAGTTTTGCTATACACAGGCAAACACATAAGAAATTCCAATTCTGAAACATTACTGAAAAAAGACAGGCAACACAAAAGTCAAAAAAAGTAGGAATTAATATTTTCTTGTCTGGCTCTTTCCCTCTCCTTACTACAGGTTTTCTTCCTTGTGCTCTCAGAAATTATTTTCAAGAGCCTTGTGACTTCTAAGAGCAAAACAAGCTGATGCCTTAAGCAATGACATTTTTACTACCTTTTTTCTGGAACAAAGTAGTTCTTTAACGTAACAACAATTATTCTGTTCTAATATCCAAATATGTGATGCAGGACGCTGCATGTTTCAGTAACAAGAAGGTGAGCGATGTTAGTGATTCCACAGACTAGAGTTTGATAACAAATATTTGTCTCCGACTGTGACTCTAACTCAAGAAAAAATTTCTTGCATCTGCAGTTTGCAGAAGCGATAGAGCTTACTACTTTTTTCAACTGATAGCAGAAAAAAGCTTCTGACACTGTAACAATTTGGTATGAAATAGTTCATTCGTACGGGGCTCCGTAAGTACTCGTTTTTCAGTTTTGTAATCACGGTGATCGTTTCAGCTCAGCTGTCCCACCATTTTTTAAAATCTTGGTATGCAGTAAAGTTTCAGATCTTTGGCTCTGGTTTATTACTGCACTAAATATTTCCAAAATATTTTCCAAAATACAAGGTGAATCCTGCAGAACTCATTAATTTCTCCTAAGTAACTATAAATGTACAGTGAGAAGATGACACCGAGCCACTCATATGCTTTAAGAAAAACCATCCCAGTCTAGCTGAGTTATAGATGCAACACATCAGGTGCAAAAGGTCTCTCGAAATTGTTCTCCCCATCTTTTGGCACTATACTGTCAATGTTTATCTTACCAAGGTCAAGTATTATCAGCTGGGCTCCAGCCTGTGCGTTTCCAACATCATTTTCTGCAATGCACTGATAGAATCCCTCATCTGATTTCACCAGACCCAACACTTGCAGATTATGTTCTCTCTGAGGAATAAAGGACAAATGCAACACTTAAAAAAAAAAAAAACATGGGCTGCAATTGCAAAAACAATGCTGTTATTATGGCACATTACTACGACAGGAGAAAATTCGGAATAGCAAGACACAAAAGCGTACTTGGAGTCCCTGTCAGATATCATCTCTTTTTACACCAAATCCTCAAATCGTGCTGTATCAAAAATGAGCACAAGTTCTTACTAATAGACTATCATTTTTAGCATCACATATCACTGGCAAGTCATAACATTCACACAGCCATTTTGATGATATTTTAAGCACTGAAAATAACCGAGTAACTCACTGTTCAATCCTGCAGCCTCACGTGTACCCAATTACACCATCAATAAGTTCTAAACTACGTCTCAGTAATGACTTTCACTGCATCTAAAGGTTCACAGTAGCAGCAGTAGCATGCCAAAATTCATGATCCACAACTCCATGACATTTGAATTTAAATCCGTGTTTGAAATTGTAATTTTCATCCATCACAGATGATGGGAGAAAACACGCACAATCAGAATTAATGGCGAACTCACAAGTTCAAGCAACAAATTGCCTTTCGCCATTGAGTGTGTGTCCCCCTCTCTCTCCTGGAATATCTAAGTAGAAAGAAATAGTCACACAATATAAGCAACAAGCCTTGGCGTTTCAATACAATGACTCAATTATAGAGCACTAAAGGATTCAAGAAACCATTTAATCCTTCCAGGCCCCAAACTGTAAAACCAGGAAGCTGGTCCCATAGAAGCGCCGAGCTTCTATGCATATGCCTAAGAGGATTAAGCCACAGGTCAAGAGCTTACAAAGTGCAAAACCGACAGCGTACTTACAACAATTTTGAAGTAGTCACTCGGGATCACCATGTCTCCATTCTTGACCCATTTCACAGTCGGAGTCGGTTTTCCTGTCACCTCGCACTCAAACACAATGTCCATAGATTCATGTGCGTATATATTCACGGGCCGCTTCAGAAATTCAGGAGGAACTTGAAACAGAAGAAAGAGAAAACAGAGTGTTAGCACGCCCAAAACACGCCAGCTGTGCTTGTGCTCAGCAATCCAGTAAGACCCAACGCACGGAAAACGGCTTCAGGGGCCGCAGCACAACCAGTAGCATCGTTGGCAGAAATCTGCAGACCGGGGTGGAAAAAGCGCGCACCCAGCTCACTTGGGCTCCTTTGAAAGTCCTAACGGTACATTTTAATGGACAAGAACAACCAAGCCAAACAGAAGACACAGTTGTTCAAGCTTCTTTTACATCCTACTGGGGGAAGGGAAAAAACAAACCCCAAAAACCCAGCACGACCAACCAGTGCTGATATATGCAGCTCTGCGTTGCTTCAAAATTACTTTGGGGCCAGTTAAAGAGCCAGCCGTTTTAATTTGAAATGACATCTTGGGAATACATGAAAAAAGAGGTGTAAAAAGTGTAAAGATACATGTGCCATTTGGAAAGAAACCGTCCCGTGGCGGGCGAGCATGTTGCATTCGCTTCTCTGACCCAGGCACGGTGCTGCACCGCAGCGGGACGAGAGCGCGCAGCGCACACGACCCGTGCATCGGGGATCGCTCGCAATCCTGCGCTACCTCACCGTCCACCCGAATAAATCATCTAGTGCTCCACTGTGCAACAGTTTTATGTGCATTCCACAAAAAAAAAAGAAAAAAAAAAAGAAAAAAAAAGAAAAGAAGAATCGTGTTACACGAGGTTATACAAAAGCGTTCGCCATCTCTTTCAGCAAAGTTTGCTCCTTTATAAAACGGGAATATTGTAATTTAGATTTGCAATGGAAAACAGGCTATGATGAAAATGGCTAACTAAATATTTTTCAATAATCTGCACTTTACGGCCAGCTGGAGCTCCATAAAACAAAGAACTGTGGCTACGCAGTCAGCCTACATTATACAAAAGAGTTTATCAGCAGCAGCAACAATTTATTTAAACAGGCAAAATTCTGCAGTTGATACAACAGAGGTTTTTCAGAGAGCGTTCTCTGTACCTAATGTTTAAAGCAAAAGGCAACAAAAAGGAAAAATATACAATAATACTTTTAAAAATAAATGGACACAAATCTAAAACAAAACGTTCTGAATTCCCAGGGCTCCCGTTGCCTTGTGCTTCTGCGAATAAACCGAGCATACCAAACGGACAGCACTGTATTTAGCTAAAGATTTTCTTCTCTTTTTTTGTCTAGGCACAGTCAAATTTTGACCGCAAGGCACAGACTGTTTTCTCTTTAGATGTCTATTCATATCTCTTGGCATTTTAAAGAAATAAAACCTCCCAAGTTACAACAAATATCCCCCCCACAAGAAACTCTATGCACAGAACTACACACACACAAGCGTACCATACTGATAATGTATTACAGACATGTATGATCAAAGACGTGCATTTCATAGCAAAGTAAAATACAAAGGTTCTTCATGACAGAAGAATATATTATTTGATAGGAGAAAAGTTTAACTTATTTTTGTATGTGTGGCTGAACCAGATTGATGGTACCAATATTCATATGGGCAGCGTTCGAGATTGCTATGTGCTTGGAGAAAACATGTTAGACTGGGAGTCTGAACACCGATACAGGGCAATTTTGCTGATTCGTCCTTGTAGCCAGAATACAGGGGTCTCATTAGCATCAGTGAGCAGCTATAAGAAGGTGCAAGTTAAAGGAGAAATAGTCTGGCTCTGGAAAGTACAGCAAAGCAGAACCATAGGCGGCTAAAGATGGGTGAGAAACCTAAACTGTTATTCAAAAGATCTACAAAGGGAGACATTTTTGGACTGTTTCAATACGCAATGTCTCTACAATCATATCAGGGTACAAACTCTAGCTAACTATGTATACCAAAGTTGCTATCTCCAGGTCTTGACTACCTTTTAAAATGTCATTATTTACTCAGAACAAGATTAATTAAAATAAAGAAAAATCCATAAAAATTCAAACACACAGAATTTTCTGGTAATACAATCTGCACAGTGCCTAAAGCCAATATCTACATATTTAAAATACTTCTGCAAAAAACTGTGTCGCCAAGCATCCAACTGCATCCCAGGCCTCTAAGCTTCTTCCGCTTAGTGGCAGAAAGAGGAGCTGCTTGCGGGAACATGCAATTTGAGTATCATCTATCACAAAGAACATTCAGCTATTTATTAGTTTTTAGTACACTCCCCAAAATAAGGGCAATTTGCTTACTTACTTTGGCAGACCTGATGGTTCAAGTTCCAGGAAAGTCAAAAGCACCCTTTTGCCCTTTAACATTTACCAAAGAAAGTCAACAAGCAAGGGCTGCAGCGCTAGGCAAACATTTTACACCCTGGCTTCTCAACGGGATTTATTTCATGCTAGGGAATACAGAATCACAGAATCGCTGAGGTTGGAAGGGACCTCTGGAGATCATCTAGTCCAACCCCCCTGCTCAAGCAGGGCACCTTGCACAGGATCGCGTCCAGGCGGGTTTTGAATATCTCCAGAGAAGGAGACTCCACAACCTCTCTGGGCAACTTGTTCCAGTGCTCTGTCACCCTCACAGTGAAAAAGTATTTCCAGAACAGAATACAGAATACTAGAATACAGAATACTAGACCACGTTATACTCGTTCCAATGAAATAATCCATTTTCCTTCATATAAAGGTTTGTCGTAGATTTAATTTTTTTTTCTTTTTTTAACAGATACCTGGAAACCAGCAGCCCTCCACAAAAACTAAAGCTTCAGATTATACATGAAATAACTGAACATTAAAATATGGAAGCATTTTTTTTATAGAGCAAGAAGATGGAGTAACTCTCAGACATTTATGCAAATCTACACCAGAAACTAATAAAGATATAGATACCTATTTACACCTTGAACCCTTTCATATAGGAGCAAAAATCTGGACTCAGCCAGCTGAGTTGAGTCCAGCTGCCCACGATTTCAGACATCCATTTCATATAATCATTTCCATAAATTTCCCATAAACTCCATCTTAAAACCCTTTAGATATTTTTGCACTTAGTATTTGTACGAGATGGTTGTGCTAACCGTAACTTCACTCCTCTGACATTTAAAAACTGCTTTCTAAATTTATTTGCGACCAATTTGTGCCTACTTATTTTTTATGGCAACGCTGCCTTTTATTTTAATTTTTTATTGCTCCGGGCATTTGTCCCCAGGTCTTTACAGGGAGCTGCACTTCTCCACTCCCACCCTAGACCCCAGGTTCAACAAGTCACGTTTGCTTAGGTTCTTCTGGCACGATGAATTACCCACACCATCCACGGAAACCCTCTGCATTTCTAGTTTGAATTCATCTTCGCAGCACGTAGAGTTTCAATTATTTGTGTGCAATTTCAGATGAGGCTCACGAGCAATTTGAAAAACGACATAAATACAGTGTTATCTCTAGAGCAAATATCTTGCTCACTTCATACTACTACTGTCCTTGCCCTTTCCTAGATGTGTCGCACTGATCTCGGAAGCATCCTGTGATAGATCACTGCTTTCTCATCTATAGCTCTTCTTAACCAATGGTAAGTTTGTTCCAGAGCCTGTTTTATCAATAGTTAATGGTCCGATTTCCTTACAATCTCTCTCTCCCTCTCCATTTTCCAAGTGCTTACACAGCTGCAAAAAGGAAACACACAAAAATTAGAAACACAAAAAGGCAGCTTTTCCATGGAAGTACAACGCTCCTCTTTCCATAACGTGCTTTACAGGCTTGCCTTTAATTCCTTAGCTATATATTAAATTTATCACAGGAATCCCAGTTACACAAGCCAATAACATTCGCTGTCAGAAGCGCAAAACTTGTGTAAGAAAATGGATCTGATCCTCTCAGGATACATGCAAAGCACATGGTATGGCAACACCTGCTCTATCTAGCAGCTACCCCAGGAGACTCAAGGACTACAGAAGGGATATATAAGAGAAGTTCAATAAAATCATGAGTGGATCTTAACACAAAAATTAGCTAGTCTGGGTTCAAGGAACTACTGCCAAAAATGTTAGCTACTTTATCGAAAGAAGTATTATGATACAATTTACTTTTAATTAAACCACATTTTTTAAAAATACAATTTTTCATTTACCTCTATGTGTTTGGTCAATAGTTATTTCTTTCAAAAGCACATTTAGACATGTTTTCCTTTTATTCAGGAAACAACGAGCATAAACATCACAGAAGAGACACAGCTGACCTTCCCTCAGTTAAGAGAAGCATCAGAAAGGGCAGGTTGCTACTCCTCAACATACAGATGTTGCCCATCAGGCATCAACTGGGGATTATAGGAGGATACTATCACAAATCCTTGGTGAGACATCTCCAGTGGTGCTCCACTGATCTCCTGCTTCATATATCTTTACAGCAGTCTAGACTTCCCTCAGCACCCACCTTTTAGACAAGGCACTTGATGATATCTCGCAGGTTTTAAAAGCAAACCCCAAAATGAAATCACAGAAGAAGGAAAACAGGCAAAGAGGTAGTTTGGGATGGGTTATCACTAACGTAAAAGGTCTGTGTGTTGAGAGAGGGGTGGAGGGCGAGGAGGAGGGAGGATCACAGTAAGGCAGCTGATGGTATGATGGACGTCCATCACATCTGACACAAAATCAGTGGGATACAGAGTTCTGGGATTATTCCTGTTTTTTCACTTCTAATGTTTAACTTGTAACAAAGACGTTTGGATAATTACTCAAATGCCTCTAGTGACTGACATCGCTCTAACTTGGGGCAGCATCCACAAGCAGGCATTAATAGGGAATCACAAGATTTATCACAAAAGTGAAAGCTGAACTACATATCCTATTACCTGCTCTCAAATATTTTTGATTTAGGACAACAAGAATTTGAAACACATTATCTCTTCAAAGTCATTTTGCTTTTCTAGCTTATGGAGAAAATGCCAAGCTGTTTACAAAGGGATAACATGAGAAGTGCGCAGTTTATTATCATTTACTTTCCAGTTAATGAATTAAAAAATGCTTTTAAAATGCACTTTTACAGTTTAACTATGTCAACGTTCAGCATTCACACCGATTAACACAATACAAGTGCAGATGTTTGTGGTAGAGAAGTTAAATTGATAACCAGAGAGCAAATGAGCCAATTACCATATGAAATAAGATTTGTAATGGAAGATTACGTGTTCCGTTACCAAACAGACAATTAAACTTCAAAGACGACTTGGCAGCTCAGCCTACTTTTCTATCCCTCTTAATGTTACCACGCAAACAGCAATGTAAATGGCTGGCTGTTTACGCAGCATTTCACATGCGCAGCAGTGCACTTACGGAGTCCCCATACAGGAGCATCTCCCGCTCTTCGGTCAATATAAAACAACAAACATTTTCATTTTAAAACACATCAGATATACATTGATCAATCAATCAATCAATAACTAAAACCATAAGCCAGGCTACTGGAGCAGCTGGTTACTCTTCTGGCAGGTTACCCTGTGTCCTTTCCCTCCTAAGAAAGGGGTGGTAGGATGGAGGTGGCGTCCCAGCTACTGCATGGGCATTGTGCGAATCACAGGGATCAGGAAGGCTGGCAATGCCCAGCAGTATCAAAAAAGTGAATTAAATATAAAGAATTATTAGGAAAGGGGCAGAGAATAAAGCACAGCATGTTGCTGAGCTGCTATATGAACACGTGGCGTAGCTACACCTTGCATGCGTGAGCAGCTCTGCTCCCTCCAGTTCACAAGGAACGTAACAGAATTGGAAAAGGGTCTGCAAAGGGCACCCCAGGTGATCAACGATAAGCAGAAGAGGGTGAAGAATTGTTCTCTTTCTCCCAGCACTCGATAGCCCAAAGGTTCAAAAGAAGGCGATTCTTTACACAGTATATCCCTAAGCTCTTGAACTAATAGCCATGGGAATGCTATGGGTGATAAGAGGTTAAAAGGAGAGACTGGACAAGTTTCTGGAAGAGCATACACTACACAGTATATTAAAACTGCATCTGGTGCAGAATGTCTCTAGATTACAAACTGTTGAAGGCTTAGAGAATATTCAGTAGATGTATCTTCAAATGCTTATTCTCTTTTCCTATTCTGCCCTAAGGCATCCATTTTTAGGCATAGCTGGTGGTGGATTGATAGCTATTGGTTTGATGAATTTTGAGCCTATTCGGACACTTTTATGCTTTCTATATCGTAACACCCTAGGTCACTGGCTACCTTCTGCTGTACAACTTGAGACAATTCCAACAGAAAATGATCCTATACAGCAACAGTGAAGGTCTTCATAGCCACCAGAATGAATTATTTAAGTATGTCTTTGTAGGACAACTCAGAAGCTCTGCCAGCCTCTGAAGCTCTAATATCCTGTGCTGGCTCAACCTCAGAACGTTAAGGTGAGCCGTAACTCACAGGACTGTTCAGGAATGATTCCTGCTTAGGTTTCTAAAAGCTTTTCTTCCACATAGGAGGTTCGCAGTGCTCTTGGGAGAACAGTCTAGTGAGTGACTCTCTTGCCTTGAAGTTCTTCTAAAAGTAACTATTTTTAGGATATATCTTTATCCAAACTTAGAAAGCATCTTGACTATTTGCTGCTCAGTAACTGCAAAGTAGACAGTTCTGAAACTCAAGGATTTTTGCTTCAAACATACAAGCTAAATCCCTGTAAAAGTGAAATCCTCTAAAAAAACATGTTTTTTAAGCTAACAGGTGTAAAATGATGACAAAAGCTAAGGAACTACACATATGCAAGAGGCATTGCATGTAAGTTGAAATGGAAACGGAAATGGATGCTGTGCATGGATTGCCTTCTACAAATACAGCTGATCAGAGGAACTGAAAACCAACCGGACAGACTCTGGCCCTTCACGTCTTCAGATGTAAGAGCAGCAAAAGTCAACATGCTGCCATAAAGGCTTAAAACTCTGATTTGATTCATTCTTGCACACAAGCATAATCCAACATGGTAAATTCACAAAGAAAAATGTTGGCTTAGGATGCAAAAGGATTAGAAACATTTTAATAACTATGCAGATAATAACAAAGAAGCTTCACTTATTCTAAACTTTACAGAATGACTGTTTCTCCCAATATCTTTTCAGTGGTTAGTAGCTCTTGCCTATTCTCTCTCATTAAGACAGAGGGCCTTCGGGGTGTAGCTTGAAAAAATCTATTTTCAATTCCACCATCTGTACTGCTTCAAATGAGAGAGAAATTAATTACGTTCAGTCCTTCTCTCAGTCTCTTGAAGAGCTTTCCTTTCAGCCTTACAATCACACCAAAAGTTCTTGTTTTTGCAATCTTATTTCAAATGCGAAACATCAAGCTGAGAAGAACAAGAAAAGAAGGAATTCGAGTTCTGCACAGTTAACTAATCAGAATTTTGAAGGTTCTGAGTTATGGGTGTAATGAACTTTCTTCTAAAATAACCAAATCAGAATGCTATTCTAGATAATACCTCATTTTTTTATGCCTTAACCTTTCTCAAAAATCAGCTTAAATCTTAAAAATCACACCAGTTCCTAAAGGAGGAAAAAAACACCAAAGGTAACAAAGTAGTGTTTCCTGATAATCAGGCTTGAGCAACAAATTAAACCTTATAGAGGCAGAGAAGTGCTCTCTAGCAGGCAGATCATTTAGACCTCCATAATAATAATAAAGTCTAATACCTAAAATCTTTTTAAAAAATCCAAAAATGAACAAGGCAGTATATATTTAGCACTCCTCAAAGAACAGGCAGCTGCAGTCTGCAACTTTTTCTCACTTCCTAAGAGATGTAAAACACTGTCATACGTAAAGCACACAACAATAGTCTCATCTTGATGCAACAGCAACACAGACTGCAAACTCTACTTTAAAAAGGCTTAATCTCTTTTTAGGAAGCATTAATGAATATAGCTGTTGGTCCGAGCATAGCATCAGACAAAAAACAACATACACACAATCAACTGCAAAGGCTGGATACAATCTCTGTTACAGCATTTTGGTGTTTCTCTTAGGCCTCTATCCCCTCCCTCGTTCTGTGCGGATGAATTACTCTGCTTGCTCCCCACAGTTCACCGAACTCCACTAAGGCCTGAGTCCGTTGCCACCTGAAGTCATTCAGGTGCTATGGTACTACATAATCGTACTCCTCATATAACACACTGGCTCACACGACATGTGCAACGCCTGCTTGGTGGTTCTCCCGAAATGCAAGTTGAACTAATTAGCACCACTAGCCAGAGAAGCTCTCAAATAGACAAAACAGGTCTCCAGTAAGCGTGGTGTAATGAAAAGCCTCATCTATAAGACAGGACGATTGCTATGCTAGCAACAAGCACCTTGAAGCAAAACCCAAGATTCTTCTCGCTGAGCGTTGCAGTATCTCATACAGGCAAGACAACTCACACCGACCTTAAATTTCCTGATTAAGTAGCATGCAAATGTTTTGTCACCTACCACTTGCTACGAGTGAACAAAGAATATGGGTGAACCCCGCTGTAGGACTATTCCCTTTGCATGCTGAATGATCGTTATAACCTCTTCAATGGTCTAAGCTGGCCACAAAAAGGAGAGAAATGCAACAACCAAATTTTCAAAAAGAAACTATCAAGGACCAGACAGAAGCAGTCATTTCTGCTTCCTCAGCTATCTATAAATGCCCTCAAGCCTGAAAAAACAAGAGACTGTTTTCCAAAGTCACACAATTCAACTGCAATTCTTGTTAATGTTTCTTTGCAGAATCTTCATCAATCTTCATCAATCTTCAATCCTCAGCAGTATATAAGGAAGGGTCCTAATATACTTCTGTCACTGACCAAAGCATTTCTTCACTTAATGTATACTGTTCAAATACAAAAGTAATTTCTAAATTCAAAACCTGTCCTTGCATACTCCACTTATCAGATATAAGAACTACAGAATTTTTCATAGTGTATCTCTGGTTAATCACTGTTTAAATGTTCTTGGTCAAATGACTCGCATTGTATAACTACACTTCTGATAGCTGTTGGGGGCAGAATCCCAACCCGAAATTTCAGTTAACGACCAGAATTACCAGTATTTTTTGGACTGGGCATTTTATTAGAAAAGTCATTTCATACCACCACCGAACAGTAAGCTCAGAGGAGCTTTTGCTTTTCCTCCTGGGGGAATAAGTTACAAATCCTATTAGAGTCCCTATAAGGTTAAACTCATTTTTAACTGAAAGTGTGTTTCTAAAAAGGATACAACTCTGGAATATGATGATCGCACTGTTAATCCATTCAATCACACCTTGAATCAATATTAACATATACACAGGCATCACCGCAATACATGAGACTTTCTCCAAATCTACCCGAATCAATATTAACATATTCATAGGCATCACCGCAACAGATAAGACTTTCTCCAAATCTTCTTGTCAAGTGGCAAATATAGCTCAGGCTTCTGTAAACAGCACCACTATATTTTAATAAAGTGTTAACAGGATTTTAAAAGCTCTGAATGTTTCTGCAAGTTTGCCAAAACTAGAAGATGTTTTAGTGGACAGTTCTGTCTCCAGTTCAGACCACAGGACACCATTTCACTGCTTGGGATAAGTCAATTTTTAATGCTCACCACTGAAAAGACTGCATTACATACAGTGTGCATTTTATTTAAACTAATAGCAATTTGCTTGCTCGGTTAGCTGAAGCCGACTAATTTCTGTGAGCCATTTGCCATGATACCTCAGACCAACTGTGATGAAAATGCTTTAAATTTTTTGTATTACCATATTGCTGAGGAGTACCCACAGAGCAGATGTATTATGTTAAAAACACAGGCAAAGCATTTTATTATCCCAAGTCAACCAAATTCAGGATAAATGACAACATTAAACAACTAAGGAAAGAGCGATAGTCATCAACAGTCTCAGTGAGTCTTATATTCACCTAAGTCTATGAATGTGTTTTCTGCTTCATGGTAACAAAGTGCAACCACAAAATAGTTAGTAAATTTATTGGCCTTCTAAATTAATGTTTTTCCCAAATTTTGATTCTGCTCCAAAATAACAAAATGACATCCTTCACCACCTGTCATTGCCACCAGAGAGAGAGAAAACGTATAGATTGATGTTTCACAGCAGAAGTTTCAATAATCTTTTAATTCTATAGTACAGTTGTACAAATAAGCCGTTTTTCTTGAAATGTATCCTAGAACAAAAGGAAATTACACCTTAAAGAAAACTGTTAAATTAAAAAGTTTTCTTAAAACTTATAAAGGCATATGGAGAAGTTTTCTATTAAAAAAAAAAAAAAAATTAAAAACCAAAACTACATTTCAGGGAAGTCAAAAGTCTTCCCAACCTCTGAACAGCACTGTCATCTCCTTAAAATGCATTTAATATGCAGCTGGAGAATTTGCATAGCAAACAAAACCTGACAAATGGAATCTTTTTAGAGAAATAGCCACAGAACAGAAAACTGTCAAATAAATATAAAAAAAAGAACAGTGTACCAAGACCCAAAAAGGTTATAAAAATGTAAACTAGTACATGCACAGCATTTTTTAATACACGAAAACTAAATTCCAGGTGACGATCACAAACCAATAAGAAAATGAAGGTTTCTGAGGTAGCGGCATAATATTACTTTTTCTTAATCTAGTAAGATAATGACTGCATGCACCTGTTTTTAACCAAACTGATGGGTTTTTACATTTTAGCAAATTTAATCCAGCATACATATACCATATGCTTCTCTACCTGTGGGATGTTTCCCAAAAGGAATTTTTTACTACTTGTTTAACAGATGAAGCAGCCTCACCAGCTGGCAAGGCGTCACACCATGCACCACCTGGAGAGCTGCTCTCCGGGGCAGGGCGAGGGAGGGAGCCGACCAGACCCCAATTTGAATCCATTTGAAAACAAAGTTTTTACATTTAAAGGGAAAAGTTTTCATTCAAAAATTGCTGAAGTATGAAATACTCTTCAGAGCCCAGCCCCTAAATAAGCATTTTGGAAATGGAAACTAAAAAACAATCAAATGATGTTACAACTATCTACAAATCGGGAGAGGGTGAACCCTGAAGAATAATTATCATTCAAAATTGTCTTGACAAATTAGAAAAGTAGAATTAAAGTCTCAGGATGCAATTCAACAAACATGTATTACTTTTTCAGGGAGGAATAATTAACTGTACATTTGCAGATAAAGGTCTGAAGAACAAGATCTTTAGCAGAGGTCACAAAAATGGCCATGAACCGAACATGATTCCCAATATCGTATTGATATGAAAAAAAGTGAATGCTATGCAAGGAGGTAGAGCAGCAGCTTCAAAGACTCTTCTTCCATCCAACACCCAGTAATGCCTCAGCTGAAGCACCGCGTTATCTGAGCACCCTATTTCAAAGAAAACCTGGGCTGTGGTTTCACAAGAAAGCACTGAGAATGATCCACGACTCAGAAAACAGACTCCAAAGAAAAAGTGGAAGTCCTGGATTCGGTTACTCGAGCAAAGGCAAGATCAAGGTGTCGCACAATCAGAGACCTCCAAGGGGCAAGAGAGCTGCAAAGGGAAAGGGAATAAATTCAAATGCAGCGAGGGAGCAAGGAGAGTGGGGTGCTGCAACAGACTGGCCAGCAAGCTAAGCAAGCTCGCTCTTTTTTTTCAGAGCATATTACACAAACATCCGTCAGGAATGACTTAAATACAACTCATCCTGCACTGCGGCTCCGGGCAGACCAGAAGACCTCCTGAGCTCCCTTCTAGCCCTATTTTCTGTAACTTCACAAACTCCATCCACCTGTGAAATACCTATTTTGTAAGTAGCTGTGTAATCTCTGAGAGAAAAGGAGTTATCTGCAATTAAATGAAATCCATTTATTTAAGAACCGTAGCTAGAAACCATCTCTGCTGTGACACACATCATGCGCAAAGGCCCACGCGCTAGCTTAGCATATCTACCCTAAGACAGAAAAGAAGCGGGCATGTTTTTACCCATAATGGTATTCTTCATGGAATGGGCTCCAATTCATCTGGGATTAAAGGATTTTAAAAAATTCTGTAAGGATCGTTTGTAGCGCTGTGAGCACTAATGCCAGGGCTGGGGAGAAGAGAGACGCATTCAAGATAGTGCTACAGCAAACAAAAAAGGTCAGTTCAGTGACTAAGCCAAAAAATTAGAAAAATAATTGGGCAACTCAAAATTTGTGTTACAGCTTAGAAGAAATACTGATTCTTTCTGCAGGCTAATATTTAGACAATAAAACATTTAGCTGGGAAGTGGAAAATCCAGGCTGATAACTTTTTCCGTCAGATTCATAGACTTAAACTCAGATCTCCCACCAGTCAGGCTGGTGTTCCAGAGCACTGAGTTACGTACGACTACAGTGTAAATGTCCCTCAACCTCCCCTGAGGTTCTTTCATTCTCTGTACCTAAATACTCACTGCAAAGGGAGAGAAAAACCCAATTTATATCACCCTTACACATTTAGAGCCCCTACACAAAAATAGGTTCTTGCCTTATTCTAAAAAAGACAAAAGTCAAAATGCGAAGACAACCAAGATCCTTCAGGTGTTACATGTAACACAAAGCCAGAGACAAACTTCTTAAGGAGAGTCTGGAGATGAAAGTTTTTGAAACAAGTAAATCAAATTTTGGCGAAATAGCTTAATGCAAACCTTCTCAATAGGCAATCTGTAAAATGACTTCAAAATTGAACAAATGAAGAAATGACCTAGCGTTCATACATATATAATCTTGCCTTTGCCCTAAGATGAATTCTTCTTACATGTGAACAAATTCCAGTCACACTGGACTAGAGAATACATCTTATTTTCATTCTCCTGTTAAAAAAATATATTTCTAAAACAAAAATGATTGATTGTTGACAGATTGGGTATGAAACTGTGTTCCTCCTGTCAGTACAAGCTTTATCAAAATTTAAAAACTGTCTTTGAAAGTAACCACTATGAACTTCTGAATATGCAGGACTCTACATATCGAGTAAAAACTATCATTAAGAGTTAGCTGTTAGCCTTGAGCATGGATTTGGATAGCAGACAATTAGAGGTTATGTATACTTGCCCACCAAAGCAATCGCCTGGGAATTTTTCCTGGTGGAGAAACACAGGGCAAGCGCTCCAAGCAGTCTGAACATATCTACGCACAACATCTCAGCAAATTCTTCAAAAGGTTCTGACTAGATCTGTAAGGTGTGGCTTTTTTCTACAACATATATGTAAACAGTTCCAGCATCCCATGTTTCTGCATGTAGCTACTAACTCTATACTTTCTCCCTTCCCCCCTCCCCAATTTGACTGGTCCAGATATCAGATTAACTTGTCTGCAGTTCCCCAGATTTCCCCCAAAAGACTTCTAAAAAATTATTGTCACACTAGCCAACTTTCCAATTAATTAATTGAAGTGATAGGTTACACACACCACACTTGGAAACTCAGGATTTCACACTTAAACTCCTTGAGAAATTTTGAGTGAATACCATCTGGTCCTGACGATTTGTTACTGTTCACTTTGTGGATTTGTTTTGAAAAACATTTTACTGGCTCTTCAATTTCAGGTAGATCCTCCAATCAATTCTCTGTAAAAAAAGCTTCCAACTCTACAAAGAACATAGATACCAAGAATCCCTTTTCTACTTTAAGCCCTCTACTTACCCCATTCTTTTTATATTCAATCGTTCGTTGATCCTACACTTTCTCTGGCAGGCTTCCTATCTTTGACAGGCTTGAAAAAACACTTATTAATAGATTTTTATATTATTAGCAAATTGTTTTTCAAAAGCTTTTTATTATATTACTTGCATATTAATGTGACAAAGTTTATCATTTTTTTTCCTTTACCCTGCTGCTAGAAGATTCCCCTTTTTTTCCCCCTTAGTTTTCGCAACATCATTTGTGACAGGTGTAAGTCATTCACTGCAAGTCTCATGCAGTTCCTTAAACAACTGCCATGCCACTTGCCAAGTGTCTTTTTGGCTACCTCTTTTAATCTTGCTTTTAATAAGCTTCCTCTACAAAACACAGATCCCCCTTTCTAAATTAAATGCTTCTGTAGTAGATTTGGGGGTTCTATTACCTCTGTAAATGTATGAAAGTACATTATGGTCACAGTTCCAGAACAACTAACAGTCAAATTTTCAATTAAGTTCCATACACTGCTCAGAATCAAGAAGAAAACTACTTCTCTGAATTTCCAAATTAGTTACTCCACAAATCAGCCAAATACAGTGTCTAGGAGGTGATATTTACCTAACCTACATGGGGATAACCAAAGTCTCCCCTTAAGATTGATCTTCTGTCCTGCAGTCCCTCTGCTTTTCCTCAGTAGGTGGTGACCAATCTTGATGACCCTCTTCAAAGACTGTTTTGGAGAGGTGGTCAGTCATACAGTCCTAAGACTGTGTTTTTCAAATTTATGTCTGAAATTTCAATTTAAAGGAATTCCGCATTACTTGTTGATACAGTTAGTTTATTTATGAGATTATACTTTGAGCTTTCCTTAATGTATGTTACTACTATTCCACTGGCCCAGTCTACTCTGTATTTTTCCTCTCTAAATGATATTCTGGTATTGGACTGTTTCACTTACTATTTTGATTCCAGCAAATTTCAACCTTTATGAAAACTAGGCATCAGAACTCCTCTCATCTCCTTGAACTGCCAGCATTTGGACACAAGTTTTTTCTTGTTCGGGGCAGCAGGGGGAACAAACACCTAACACTGTGACACAGTTAAGCTCAACTTATGAAGCAGACCAAGCAAAAGGCCATGTCTGGAAATGTTCTGTGTTCACACACGAGTACAGGTCGAGCCTAAGGGAATCCAATGCTTCCTCTGGCCAGGCTCACTGCTGGGCTCTTTAGCAACAGCTCAGCTCCAATGTGTAATATTCCCACCTCAGGCACTCTGCTCCTGCACTGTGTTGGATGGCTCGATAACATCTCCCAGGCTCAAAAGTACCACAGAATAGTTGAGGTTGGAAGCGACCTCTGGAAATCATCTAGTCCAACCTCCCTGCTCAAGCAGGGTCACCTGGAGCACATTGCCCAGGACCCTGTCCAGATGGCTTTTGAATATCTCCAAGGATGGTAACTCCACAACCCTTCTGGGCAACCTGTTCCAGTGCTCTGTCACTCTCACAGTACAGAAGTTTTTCCTCAAGTTCAGACAGAACTTCCTGTGGTTCAGTGTGGGCCTGTTGCCTCTTATCCTATCACTGGGCACCAATGAAAATCCTCTTTACACTCTCCCTTCAGATACTTATACACATTGATAAGATGCCCCCTCAGCCTTCTCCGCTCCAGGATGAACAGGCCCAGCTCTCTCAGCCTTTCCTCATAAGTAATGCTCTAATAGCCCTTGCTGGACTTGTTTCAGGAGCTCTGTCTCTCTTGTACTGGGGAGCTCAGAACTGGACACAGTACTCCAGATGTGGCCTCACCAGGGCCAAGCAGAGGGGAAGGATCACCTCCCTCAACCTGCTGGTAATGCAACCCACAATACCATTGGCCTTCTTGGCCACAAGGGCACAGTGTTGGCTCATGATCAGCTTGTTGTCCACCAGGACCCCCACGTCCTTCTCTACAGAGCTGCAGATCAGCCCCCAGCCTGTACTGGGGTATGGTGTTATTCCTCCCTAGGTGCAGGACTCCGCATTTCCCTTTGTTGAACTTCATGAGGTTCCCCTCTGCCCATCTCTCCAGCCTGTCGAGGGCCCTCTGAAGGGCAGCACAGCCCTCTGGAGTAGCAGCCACTCCTGACCAGTTTGGATCATCAGCAAATTTGCTGAGGCTGCACTCTGTCCCTTCATCCAGGTCACTGAGGAAGAAGTTGAACAGGACTGGACCCAGGATTAACCTCTGGGGGACGCTGCTAGCTACAGGTCTCCAGCTAGACTTTGTGCCACTGATCACAACCCTCTGAGCTCTGCCTTTCAGCCAGCTCTTGATCTACCTCATTGTCTGCTCATCTATCTCGCACTTCCTGAGCTTGCCTGTGAGGATGTTACAGGAGCCAGTGCCAAAAGCCTTGCTGAAGTCAAGGGAGACAACAACTGCTCCACCCCCATCTACCCAGTCAGTCGTTCCATCGTAGAAGGCTATCAGATTGGTTAGGCATGATTTCCCCTTGGTGAATCCATGCTGACTTCTCCTGATGACCTTCTGGTCTTTCATGTGCTTGGAAACAGTATCCATGATTAGCTGCTCCATCACATTTTCAGGAATCAAGGTGAGGCTGACTGGCCTGCAGTTCCCTGGGTCCTCCTTCTTTCCCTTTCTGAAGATTGGAGCGGCATTTGCCTTCTTCCAGTCCTTGGACACCACTCCTGATCACCATGACCTTTTAAACATGATTGAGAGGGGCCTTGCCAACCCACTTGTTGGAGTGGCATTCCAGTGGGTCTCAGTTGATGAGACATGCACGACAGCACAAATGAAAGGCTTCCCTTGACACAGCCTGTCCCTCACTTATTCTGCTTAATATACTGAGCTCAGCAGGACTGCATTGCCTGGTGTTACTTCCCCCATGTCCCTATGACACAAGTTGGTGGAGAATATAGACAAGCCCCAGGGACCTGTGTTATGATAGCTTTTGGGACAGGATATATGCAACATTGAACATTAGCGCTGCACAGTGTCACAGCAACAAGGTAATATGCTGTTGTTTAGACAGAGAGGCCACCCTCGAGGAGCCTCAACCCACCTTATAGGATAGCTGGGGCTTTGGGAGCCTGTGGCTCAATTTTTGGCTGGTTGACGTGTGTACAAAAATTTGGAACAAGCCAACTGGGACTGCAACCCAGCTGGCAAAGGCTTACTTTAGGACAGTGGAGAAGCACTATGTGGATGCACTGTGGTGCCTGGTGTCTTGTTTACAAGATGGTGCAGAGGAATGTGAAACGGAAAATTAAATGTATTTCCCTGCAACTATTAGTCAAAAGAATAAACAATGGTAGAGGAGCTTTTTGTTTTACAGGCACGTTCTGTGAATTTCCCTGAAAAACAATCTGGCTATTTCTGCTACTGGCAAGCCAGTAGTGATAAAACAACTCTCAAATTCACTGGATATCCTGTGGGTAACATCTTTGGCGATGGTCAATTACTAGGAATGTCTCATTCCATATACCCTTATTTTGCTGCCAGTTGTAATCGGCCTGTTGTTTTGTATCTGGTTATGTCTATATTGCTATACTCTGTAAACTGCCCTATGCCTGGACAGACCATTAGCGCAGGTTAACCGCAACTAGACCCCAAAAGTGAGATGCAAAAGCAGGTGTAGTAAACAGCACAGCCCTCCTGGAGTCATATTTTTAATGCGTCTCATGATGCTGGGTATAAGGCATCTGCTGTACAACCCCACTGCTCTGATCTGCAACATCCAAAAGAGCCAAGGAGTGCAACGTGGCAAAAACCTCTGAAGCTTGAGCTAGGTAATTAGATGGTCCAGAAATCCCCAACTAGCCTCTGCATAGATGAAACAATGAACTTGGTACAAGATGATTAATGAAGAGCTACTTTTATAAGGTTTAAGATTATTAGCACCCAACAGTGATTAATTGCTTGTTCCTTATTAACTTTAATTTTAATTGTTTTGCATGCGACAGGGGAATACACACATGAAAGCTTAAGCTATTCATAGACTAATGACGTACAATGCAAGTGAATGTATGAGTGTACGTACAAAACTGGGTATTTACAAGATGTCAGCAAGACCAGTGAATGGAATGACCCAGGTCTATCAAAGCTTCACCTTGAACAAGAGCCGAGTAAAGTGCAGGCACTTAGTGAAGTGAGCCACAGCCAACAGGATAACGCAAACAAGAACACAGTGCGAGGAGCCTTGGCACCGGCCACAGATCAACAACGAACAGGAGAACTTCACCTGAAGCTGCTGGAAAGGTATGCCATGGTATCCTCGTGGACTGATCTGACTAATGGCAGTTGCCTATAAGACCGGATCCTCAGTGCTACAGATCAGGCCAGGAGTGGGGAACATGAGAGGGTTGCATGGACATCCAACACCACACACACCTGGATTGCCCGAGGTGGAGCTGTCGTGCTTCAGAGCAGAGCTACCACCCAAGAGCCTGGCAGACTGGTCAGAGGGAGCGCTGCATCCCCCCAGGCTCAACTGTGAAGACCGTAGTAGGAAGTGCTCATTACGGCAGGTCTCGGTTGATGGTGTCAGCGAGTGTCAACATGTGGGCTTTCCCTGACACAGTTTATCCCTTCCTTGGTCCACGCTATAAATTCAGCTTAGCCAGATCACATTGCTTGGTGGCCCATTCTCTTGCCAGAAACAGAACTTATTTCCAGTTTTATGCAACCTGTTTAAAAGGGACTCTGAATACTTAGGTGCCTTTTCCTACTTCCTATCTGAGCTTTGCTAATTTCTGTTCTACCCTTTTATGTGAGGATATGAAGTTTTTATTACTTTTCACATGATGCATCAATACTTCCTGCCCTTGTCAGCTCCCCCCCCCAGTCCATGTTGTGAAATCCCTCTATAACCATATTTAATTTCAAATACCAAAGATGTAGTTCCTTTTCGTCAAGATTAATCCCATCCTTTGTGTATGGACGCTCCCTGTGAAAGCACAATCTGGGATTAATGTGCTATCAGTGGTGAACTTCAACTCGTGAAGAACTCATTGGAACAGATGACAAAATAGATTTCTATATCAAAATGAGATAACTGATCATATGTAAAAGCTTATCAATCAAATTAAAACACACAGAACACATGCAGTGCTTATGAGTGGATATTACTGACTATTATGCAAAACAAACCTTTCAAGCAGCTTCCAGGATGCTTTTTTAGAAAGAGCAAACAATCTAAGGCATCAATAATGCAAAAATACTATGTTCAGTATTTCTTCTCTTTATCTTTTAATAAGCCCTCCTTCTCCAGTCCTTGTAAGAGAAATCAAGCTTATTTGACCCTGAATCTACTCCAAGTACCATGGAAACATCTGAGTAACAAGAATGTTCATCAAAATTTAAATTTCTTACAGCAGTGCCACAGGCAATGAAAATTTTATTGAATTCCAGAGCCCTAATTTTCTAAAGAAAGAACACATGGTGAAGAGGCAGCAGACAGAGCCCTCTGCAAGATAGAGGCCTGTTGCCTTTGGACCCTTGTTTCCAAATATACAGCATGAGACTAACTTCGGAGTTTCTACTTTAATTTACTATTTTAATTTACTATCATGCCACCTCTAATAAGCAAAGCTGCAAGAGAATGTTGGGAGATGATTCAGTTTTAGATTTTTTTCCTCCTTCTCTAAAACACCGCTGTCTAAAAAGCCAACATGCATCCTCTATTTATACTCAGACTATTTAATGAAAGGATCGGCAGCACCACTTCAATCAGCATGGAAAATAAAAGCCTTTACTTCTGGCACTTACAGTTATTATTCTGGATATGGGGATATTTTTCCTGAAAAGGTATGTTTTTTTAAAGCAATTGCCAGCATAGCAGGCACATGTCACTGCATACAAGTTCAAACATACCTACCAAAAAGTTTTACTCCCTAGTAAAATATTTTGTTGTCATATTCTCTATCATTAATCATTTATTATTGTAGCAAAGACTTTTAAAAGATGATTACCACACTTAACACATTTATAATCACAGCAGTGTTACCATAAAGCTAGCAGGTACTTATGTGATTCTGTGACAGTTAAAGACCACTCTTGATATCAGACTACAAAACAATTTTTATTAATTATTGTTATAGGTGAGACTGGGGGCTCAATCTACAATGAACAACAACTAATTGCCTTGATAACAACACATATTTCAATTGTTTACAACTTGCCAAAATGTGCATTTGGCAAATTTTCCAAAGGCATTTTCTTCCTTGAACTGACTTTTCCAAAAACTGAAATCATAGGTTTATAAGTGTTTGACTATTTTTGAGAAGTAAAGAAAAAAATGAATTTTAAGATGCTTTTAGCATCCCTCATGAAGGAGGAACCTGAAATTTGGTGAAAGCATTACCTTTGTGTCATTACAGTGTGCTTAGAGCTTCCTTGTTGAAATTCAGTCTATAATCATGTGGAAGAGAAAGCCAGCGTGCAAATATTTAAGTACAGTCATCTCCACCTGTAGCAAATAAATTGCCCCGGAAGATTTCAGCCGCACTCAGCACTGGAGCCAGGCAGGAGTCCCCTTGCCGGGTCAAAGCACCTGAACAGAAGGCAAAAAAATTCCTCTGTGCTTCCTACTACGGTCTGCCATTATAAGGAAGGAAATTGCCCTGTTTTATCAGAGATGGACAGAAGGGAGATATCGGGGGAAAGGAGGGTGGACTGGAGAAGGGTGGGGGGGGGAGAGAAAATTGGACGGAGCATGCCAGCGGGATATACTCAGGCAGAGGCCCCAAGATACAGATGGAGAGAGACAGGGCGGTCACTGAACAGGTGTACGGGGTGGACAAGAGACCGTGCGGGCGACGGGAGTACTGGGAGCACCAAAATTTGGAAAAGAGCCCACGGAGGGCAGCAGGCACGGCGCGGGGGGAACGGCTCTCCGGCTCCTCGGCAAAACTGCCGGCCCCTCGCAAGCCGGGGGGTGTATCGAGAGATGCACATTCTGGAAAAAGATCACTGTTTAAGCATCTCAAACCGGGCACTAAAATGGCTAGATACTTTTCACCTTTCTCCTTCCGAGTCTCAGCCAATTTTAAAAATGGATTCGATACTGCTTCGTTTCAGCATAGCTCAAAAATACATTCATTAGTGTTTACGAATCTTTCAGATTCCATGGTGCTGAATACTGAAATAGAAAAATATGGATTTGAACAGAGGACAATAAATAAATCATGGTACTATCCTGTGAACAAGAGAAAAAAAAAAGAAAAAAAATCAAATATTGAGTATTGTCTCAGTAAATTAGAGCTATGAATTTTTTGCGCAGCACAAAGCAGGAAGACCCTGCAGAGAAACAGTATGAAAACTTGTAATTTAAGATTATCCTACCTTTGCCCTACAACAAGGGGGAAGGAGGAGGTGACAAATTCAAGACTTCTTGCAACCTCAACCCTAGAATTTCTTATTTTTGAGCATTTGCCTGTGTGACCTTCACAAGGGGATGATGCATGAGGGTGAGAGAGATTAAGAAGCTGGCAAAGGCCAAAAGGGGCACAATATTAAGATAATTTTAAATATTGAATTGTTTGCTCACTGAATACAGATTGCCTTGGATCAGCTTGGTGGGGAAAAAAAAACACACGAGATCTTCAAGCAGTAAAAAATAACTGACTGGATCCACTGCTCCACTAAGTCCCTTTCATCTTTACTGAAATGTTATGTGAACTTTCTACAACATGCTACTGTGGAAACCAGGAATATTCCTACAGTAATCGCCCTCTAGGAAAAATATTTTTCTTTGATCAAGTCAAAAAAGCCGGAGAGCTTACGCTTTTCCAGCTTCCCTGTAGGCTGGGCTTTATGCGCCAATTAAAAGTTATCCAGTTGCTTCCATTTCCAGATCAATGGGTGCAGACCTATCTTCACAAAGTCCCTTCTAACTTTCAACCCCTCAAAATAACCTTGATTACAATCCACTCGGGTAATAGCTTCCGTATAAGGAACAAGCAAACAAGCTCGGACTCTCCCGCCTGAAAAGAAACAGCGGAAAAGGATACAACGAAGGCCTGCAAAATCCTGCGAGGCCAGACTGCTCCCCACCGTTCCCAATGCAAGCTAGGGCAGGGGAAATAAAAATAATAATAATAATAAAAAAAAGTTAACAGATCGGGTTGAAACCAAGGAGAGGGTGCTCTTCGTCTCAGTGTGGTAGGACACTGTGGATGCTATGGGTTTCCATGGGTTCGAGGAGGAGAAGGGGCAGATTAATGGCAGAAAAATCCCTCGGGGTCACTGAGTAATGTAGAACCCGCATGTGGCTCCGGAAATCCCCAATGTGCAAAGGGCTGGAGAAGGAGGCAGCACTCAAGGGAAGCAATATGTATTCTTGCCCTTTCCCTAAACTCTCTCAGCCATCTGCTTCTGGACACCAGTAGGGACGAGATACCGAATACAGGGGCCGTCAGCTTGGTCTAGGACAGCTCTGCGCTCACTTCTTTCACCTTTTTGCATCCAGCAAAGGCAAGTCCGTATTTGCGCCGGTGGGAGCTGGCACCTCCGGCCTTGCAAGGCTAACACAAAACCTGGTAAGCAATCAGGACGGGTACCACAGGCAAAACTTACAACCGCATGCACGTAACACAACTAAACTGTCACAGCCTGTGCGCACACAGCGTTACCTGCAAACAACACGACCCTCCTGTCCCCAGACCACGCGCTTCCAGGGCTGAAAATCAGAAAAGCCACGCTCCACGTCTAATCCCTTGCTCCGTCCCACAGCTGCTGATCTCACCCGGCGCTGGAAGCCCGCGGACGACCACCACCCTTGGGGCCGGCCACGGGGCCTCGAGCTGCCGGCGAGAGAGCTCATTAAGAAAGCTCGTCAAGCGCCCGGCCGCGAGCCGCGCTCCTGAAGCCCAGGCTGCGACTCCAAAGGCAAGAGACTGTCGCGCACCTCAACTCCCGCAGCGGTGCTGGGGGACGCTGCCTGGCACCTGAGCAAGACTCTACTGTGCTGAAAAACTGGACATCTTGCAAATTTAAACACGGGTTAAGTTAGAGCCAGGACTCATTTTTCAGTATTTTTGAAAATAGTCCTTCCTAGCATACAGAAATAGTAGACTAGAGATTATTCACAACATCGATACAATACGGTAATTGTTAATAAATCAGGAAGAGGTGACACAAAAATCTGGATTTCTCAAATTGCAAGTCAGCAAATTAAACAGTGACTTTGTCACCAATGAAGCACAAGAATCTTCCTAGAAAGGATTTATTAACATGACAAACTTCAGAAGAGTACTTTATAACATGTACTATTATTTGTAAGGTTGTACAATAACGAATCACTATTTTTGAAAAAGTACTCTGCCCTTTTTATTAAGTGTTATAAATCTCTCAGCTATTCTAGGCAAGTAAGAGAGAGAATGCAATTTCCCTTCACAAATATCATTTTCCTGCACTTTGAATTACAAAAGAATATCTCTTTTACTTAGAAAACAATAATCAACAATTACAATCCAATGTGAAATCAAAGCAACCGAATGCCAGAGAGATGTAAAAGAGAAGAACCAGCTTTGAAGTCATGATATTTTTCTCAAGTACTCGAACTACTGATTTAATATTACTGTTTCATTAATATGATGATACAGAACTTTACGAACAGCAGAGAAAACAGTTAATGAAGCCCGCTTAAGAGGCTTCATAAAATCCCTATTTCTTGTAATTCTATCGTACCTGCTTACAGTCCAGCTAAATTTTACATAAATTAATAGGTTAGTTGTTTAAATCACCAGTTCTCTTCCTTTTCACCGTCCAAGCTGATGGTTGTACTATCCCAGTTCTAAACAAAAGGAGCAGTGGGGACATCAGCAACTCTGAAAAATCAGTCCTATAATGGTTAATCACACTGATGATGATTCAAGCAAATCAGCAGAGCAATAATCATTCACCGTTCAGATTAAGTTTATGACTGGAAGGAAATCTGCAGTCAATGCCAAGGACAGATACACTACCCGTCATGAAACCTCGGTGGCCTGACCTTACATAGCAAAACCTCCTTTTTCCACCTACGCAAAGCCTCCAGTGGTTGTTTTCCCTTCCCACTCCAGAGAAATTATTGGATTGTTGCCCCAAACTAAATTTTCACCAATTATTTACAGCACAATTTGGACCTTATTATTTCCTTCAGCAAACCAGAATGCAATAGGATAATATTCCTGCATTCTTCTTTTCTATTACTTTTTCACTCAAACTGCCTTCCTTTATACAGCGTATTCGGTCTACGTGGCATTTCATGATGTACTACAGAGAAGGCAAAAGGGCAGGAGATAAAAGCTATCATCCTCAGCTACGTTATTGTTGATACTGAGAGTAAACAAGTTATTAATTATAGATAAACTGAAAAGCCACATAAAAATTATTTGCCAAGAGGTGAAAGGAACAACAAAATGGTATTTTAAAACTCCTCCCCAAAGCCTCACACACACATTCAGAAGGAAAACATCTGAATTTACTAAAAACGTATGCTTAACAGCATTGACAGAACTCTCAGAAGTTATGGATTGCTAAACTCATCTCCAAAGAGACATTTTCATTACAGAGGGCTGACATTTTTTAAATTGTGCTTCTAGTCCTTTTGCTTCATTGCTATGCATAAACACTGCCTTCAGGTCTTCAATAGGCAGTGTGCAGGCATGCAATCAGGAAAAGCATCATTCACTCCTTAAAAGATATTCCATTAGAATAAACAAACAAACTTAATTTGCAGGTGAAACTCCAAAGTACTGTTGGGCTAGAAGAGTTACAGAGCATGAAGTGTGATTATTTTCAAAGACTGCTAAACTTCCGTAAACCCTTCAACTGCAACTCCACGCTGCAACGTGACTGTGCAAAAACTACACTGTCTTACTTAAACTCCTTCCTGCATTTAGAGATCCAGGTCTTTACTAATAAAAAGAAGCATTTTTGCAAGTTTTTGCAGCTCACATGCCTATCACCACTGCAATCAATGCAGTTAAAAAAAAAAAAAAGACCATTGCCTTTTTTTATTATTATTATTATTATAAGCAGACCTCTTTAGTCAGCATACATTTTGTGTATTAACGTATCGATGACTGCAAGGTTACACTTGGAAGGCCAGATGCAAACATTCGGGGTTGCCAGTGTGAGAAGTTACGGCGAGCAAGGAAAGAGAACCTCTTTCGCACACCAAGTTGTATTTTCAGACTGAAGTATTTTACCGAAATCAAGAGCACCTGATGCAAGTCAGAGGCACATGACCTGCGAGATGCCATTTCTACAGGCACTCCTCGGAGTATAACCCTGCTTTAAATTGCAACATATATCAGTCTAAGTCCTCATTTTTAAAACACTCAAAACCGAGCCTATGCCTCGCTGCCTAAGAACGCCGGAAAGACCAACGCTTTAACTTGCTACATAGCTCACATCTGCCTCCAAGTGCTTCACATCTGCTACAGAAGAATGCGTTTAGCTTAAATTGATCCTGTAACTAAGCAAACTAGGCTTTACTTAAGGAATCAAAACTCTACCGTGCTTTCCTTCCAAGTCAGTCTCACCATGAAGAGAAACCAATTAACTGCACTACTGCAAGACAGTTTAGGGAATAAGTCACCATAGGTAATAGTCCGTCTCCTTATTGACAAATTACTGAATTGTTTCATCTTCGTCACTTCAGCATAAAATTCCCTTCCAAGGACTGTGGCTTTATAATAAGACAGCAAGTAACTGCAATGATCTACCTCCCATTAGAGATAAAAATTATCTTGTGGTATAAGAGTTTAACTACCATAAAAATTAACTTTATCTAAAGTATGCATGTACTTTCTTTTAAGTCTCGAGAGAGCATATAAGTAAAGCATGGTGTTCTTTAGCATTTCCATTTTAAAATTCCCTCAGATTTCATCATTATCCGCTGGAAATTTGTTGGTACAAAAAGCAAAGCATAATTCTGTGTCAAAACGGAAAAGCATACAACAGCAACCTGTAAATCCGAGAATCAAACTTAAAATTTTATTCAACCAATTAAACACGGACGGGTGACCTTGATACACAGACAAAAATACTTGCCATTTTAGGCACACTTTCTATAAAAACAGTTCTCACTTACAAGAAAGAGGCATTTCAATGAGTTTCTCAGTTCACACTTTTACATTTCTTGCAAGTCTCTGGCATAAACAATTTAAAAATTGGTACTGAATCTTTCAGCTTTTTATTTTTAATTGAGAATTTAATCTCTCTTTGATAGAGAATAACAACAGTAATTAAAAAAGAAAACCACCCTACAGCTTACCTCCATTTTATGGTTATACCTGCTGCACCCTTCAATCCTTAACACATACTCGAGAGCACTCTGAACATTCAATCATTTGGACTACCCAACTCGCTTACCTTGCCTCCATCACTTTATGGAAAACAGGCCAACACTACGCATCTTGTTGGCATTTATGCTGCTTAGGAAGTACCGTCCCTGTGTTGGCAGAAGCCCCTCTTATAGATGGTTATTTTGACAAGATTGTACTTCGCTCCTTTTCCTTCCGAGATTTAAAAAGCACAACTTTGCTACTACAGCAGGCTCCACACAAGGCACATTTTGCTCATTTAGCATAAACTGTATTCTTCCACCAGTAGATCACTACTCATGCAGGTGCAGCATTTGATAACAATAACTAAACGTAACTATACTTTGTTGAATTTACTCAACCATCCATGGCAGATTCAAGGAGAGAAGAGAAACAAGCCATTTCTGAGTTAATAGCAGCATTGACTTATCTCCAGCAAAACGGAGAAGCAGCTTACTTACATTAACATAAACTTGAGAAAGGAGGGATAGAGAAGCAACAGAAAGGGTTCCTCAAATGGTCGTAACACCATCCACAGTCACCACAGATGGAAAAGCTGCACAGTGCTATGCCTCCTCAGCTCTGTCCCTGGGACTCCTAAGCCGTACCTCCCCAAGCCCTACTCAACCGAAGACGCCCTCTGCGACTGTGGGCAGCCTAAGCCCCGAGACGGAAAGGATCACAGGCTCTTTAGATTTAATCCAACAGCGTGATTCTGAAAACCCTTCCAATTTTGTACATCTGCATCGTCACCTAACGAAACCCCTGTGCATCTAATGTCCTGCTCCCCCCCGTGCTCAGAACGAACACGCGTGTCACGGTTACACCTGCTGGGCACTCCCAAACCAGCCCCAAGCAATTGCTCTACCTAAAGCTCTTGGGGGGCCTGACACAGTACATGGGCACAGAGCATGATTTCTAACAAAACACCACAATTTTGGGAGATACCAATACTTCAATACCTCACTAGAGCTACACTTAGAGGTACAGCACAAATTCAGACCATGGGAGACCTGGATTCAATGTGCAACAAGTTCACACCTTGGACCTAAGTTAAAAACTGTCCATTTTGTATGCATGACACCTCACTCAGCAGATGATGCCTTCTGTAATAGAGAAGCAGTAAAGATACCTCCTCAAACTACAAATTGCAGGTTAATGATCAAGTTAGGGCATGCCTTTGATGGAGGTAATAGGGAGAAATGCTGAAAGATGATATATTTGCATATAAGAACATACTTACTGCTCACCTTCAGTAACCTGTCTTAAGTGAGTGTTCTTAGCTATATAGTGCTTGATTGCCCTGAAAAAGCACTGAAAGCATCACTGACTACATTTAGACACACAAGTCTAAAATCAGACGGGAAGAATATTTGTCAGTCTTTCCCCTTTTTTTCCCTTTTTCACCCACTGTCCTGCAACCCAGTCTTAAAGCTTTCAAGGAAAAGGGGCCTTGAGCTAAATCAATGTCTAATTTTCCAATTCATTATTGAAATACCTTATGATTTGGGAAAAGAGACAAGAACTTATCTAAATATTAGACTTATGCAAAAATGTGTACTGTTTGTAACTAACGATTTAGGCCAAAATTATTGATACTCTTTTTTTTTTTTTTAAGCTATTCTGTGAGAGTAGGTATTCTTTTTCCATAAAGCAGCAGCTGGTTCAAAACCCTGTTAATATGATCTTAATTTATTAGAAATTCTAGCCGAAAGAGAAACCAGCTTTTACAATTCCCTTAGTTCAATATCAATTTCTACACTACAGATATTTAAGACACTGATGCTTAATTTAGTAACATTTTCATTATCCCTGAGGATTACTCAAGAACATTTACATGGAAAACCATTTTGTCTGAATTGTATGGGTTACTGATAATTTGGTTTGGGTTTCTTAATGGTGCTTTATATATATATGGATATAGATACATCTATAGAGAGGGGGGAGATATATATACACATATACTCACAAGCACACCCTTAAAAATTGCATTACCAATATCCCTTATGTACACACATATATATACACACACACACAAACTCACAAACACACACTTAAAAATTATATTATCAATATCCCTCATTCATCAACATGATTCCAAACTTAGAAAAGTGAAATAAAAGAGCAAGAGAAGTATCCTCCTTCCTCCAGCATGACTCTCAATAGTATGAGAAGTTCAGGAGCACTACTGTATCCCATAGACGGACAAGAATAACTTTTTGTCCCTCATAGAAGTTCATTGAATTATTTTCCAGCCTTTTTTTCCAAGCAACTGAATCTGCTAGGTGCAGGAAGAAGAAATCACATAGCATTGTTTAAATGCACAGAGCACCTCATCTTCCACGTAGGTGCAGTTCTGGAGGCATTCCTCCAGAAGAAGGGAAAGAAAGTAGAATATAAAACCTCAAACAGATTATAAAATTAATGTTAGAGAGAACATGCATCAGGAACAGCTATTCACTATGTCTTCTAACAGAAGTACTAGGGGACATGCAACAAACCTGGCTCATAGCAAACAAACTTCCAAAAAAGTTTTCCTGGACGTTAGTGGATTATGGCTGTTATAACTATGGTTGCTAGATCTGAACTTTTTGCAGTACTGTGTAATCTAAAGCTCATCCCAGCAATATGGCTTATATTCAATCAAGATTCCACCAAAGGGAACACATCGGTATTTCTAACTTGATGAAGTTAGTGATTTGTCACTGATACATCTTTGCTAGAAAAAGGAGAGAATTTCCACGGAGGCCCAAAGCATTTGTACGAAACCTGTTGGCTGCCATATGGCTGCTCCGGTCGGGAAAACACATGGTTTTGGAAAGACACTGAAGCCGCAAAACACTTACAAGCACAGTGTAACATAAGCGAAAGCTTAGGTTTCAGCTTTGGCTCGGCCGCCAGTTGTCACCACGTTAGAAGAGATTGCTTTTAAGAAGTATAACCCAACTTCAAGAACAAACGTCCGTTCTGTGAGCTTCCTTCCCATCTTCCTCCGCTTTCCCATACTCACCGGCATTTCCCCGCTCTCAGCTTCGCAGCCAGGCTGCAGGTGGGGGGGAAAGGGAAACCTCCGTGTCAACCCACTCCTCCCACGGAGGCAATGCTGCTTGGGCTTTTAGCACAGGACTAGGTTTAGGGAGAGATATTTAGAAACATGAGAAACATGTTCTGCCCTAACTTTATTCCTGTCTCTTTTGAGGAGGGGAAAAAAAGAGGTAGCAACTCAGACAGAAGGACAGCACAGGCCCATAAGGCACCTACCGTAACATTTGGGGTCCTGCCTTGCAATAAAACCATGCAATTCAGTTGTGGGCACGTAGCCAAAAGGATCCCATCTTTGTCCTCATTAACACCTTACTTTTGGGGGCTGGTTTGCAATTGCTTTTTCTGTGCCGCAAAAATCTTTTTGAAAACCATGCAACACCTACGTGGCACAAATAAAATCTACACGAAACATCTATAATTCACTAGACAATTACATTCAGAAAGAAAAAGCTCCTAGTTATTGGCTGTCGGGTACTCTGAAAAAGATACTCTTTCAGAGAAGAAGTTTACCTTGCAACATTAGTATTATTTACAGATCACTGCAGCTACACCTGCATTGCACTGCTGACACTTAGGTCGCTCCAGAGAGCTTGGCCCCGGGCCAGCGCCCAAACCTTCCCAGGGCCTTCCCGTCCCCGCTGCCGAAAGAGGCGTGCTGCAAGCCGAGCCCTCCCTCCGGACGCACCCGGGCCGCGACACCCTCGGGCACCGGATGATCAAAGAGCGAGATTAACTTGGGCTTCACAAACAGCCTTTTGCATCCCGCCCCAGAAGCTGGCGCGGGCTTTGGAGCGACGGTACACCCATTTCCCGTTCCTCATCCTGCTCTGCCGGCGGGCGGGGGACGCGTCTGGCAGCTGAACGCGTCACGCTCGCACCGCTGCAGCTCGGCAGTCGACAGCAAAAACAATCTGCCGCCTGCTGCAGCGACCCTACAGCCTGGGAGGTGACCACACCAGCTGATGGACCTTGTGGTGGTTCCTGTCAGAGGCCCACAAAGCCACCCCACACCTATTTTAAACCAAATTTTAAACATTTAGACTGCTACAAGGGAATCCTTTTTGCAAAATTCTGGCAAAGCTGGCTCATCCACTCCTGAAAGCATGATTAAAGGAACCCAAACTTTTGTGTCTATATTCAGAATCACGGCAAGCTTTCTTTTCAACAGGCTTTGGTGTCCTACGCTTTGGAAATACGGCAAGAACAGGACAGATAAGTGCACATGCCGTTTGCCATCTCCATAAAATTTTGTTCACAGTCAGACAAGTTATAAGATGGATATTGCTGCATCAGTAATGTCCCTTAAAAATAGCTGCTGTAATTATAGCTTGGGGACTTTTTTGAAATACTTTTGCTCAAATGGCTATATGCCATTAGACCACACAAAATTCACTGGCTGATATTCTATACCCCTTCTGCATTATATTAAAATATCACAAATGGTCCTCCTGGTCTTAGAAAACGATCAAGGCATACCCCCCCTCCCAAAAAAAAAGAAAGTCTACAAAAGTTACAGACCACAGAGCAAGATTTAGAAAATGAGATGGGTCAGAGGCTCTGCTGAGCCCGAGAGGTCTGCAAATAGTGGCAGGCAGCAGAAATTTGACCTCAGTATCTGTAAACACTACAGAAGTGATGTTTTGTGGGATGCAAGGAACTCTCTTTTCGTATTTCTGTAAATTCACATTTAGTATTAGAAATATGTACCTCATGTAGATAGGAATTTGGGGCTCTAGGCAGAGTCTGAGTAAACCTCCCCATAATTCCAAGTATTTTTTTTATAATGCTTACACTCATGTTGCAAGGCTGATGTTGCTAATAAAAGTGACAAATATGCAAAAACGACTCAAAAATGTCTGTAGTTATTCATATCATTTAGTTGAATCCACAGGTAAATTACACAACCCCATAAATATTAAACTACACTTAAAGAGCAGCAAGGGCTATTAAGAATAGCCAATACAGTGAAGTGTAATGGTACTGACCAATATTGCAGTGAGATTGTTTTTATATACCTTGCTCACATCAGACTCCTTACTGCAAATCTTTTGTATTACCAGTGAACAAGAATCATTAACAGAAGTTACGCTACATTTTTCAGAGGAAAGAAATTGTGTGTATGAAATACAGAAATTCTTTTTAACATTAACAGCTTCCCCCAACCACAGTTATGATATATCCAGAAAAATACTTTGTCCCAAGTTTGAGACTTCTACAGCATCAGGCTTAACACAACAACTTCTGAATCTACTACTGAAGTGAAGCCTATTATCAAGATACAGCACAGAGCTTAATTAGAAACAGAAATCAATAATCTAGAAAGTATGAGAAAGGTTTTAGCAATTTCCAGTGTTGGTTCAAATTTCGTTCCTAGAATAGTTTCCAACAATAATGAAAGCTTAATGCAAAAATAAGAGTCACCCAGACGTATTACTCCGTTATTACAAGATTTAATTTGGTTTTCAAACATCTACGATTTCCTGTGAAGGACAGCGCTTTCTCTTACCAAAGCATCTGCCAGAGATTAAGATCTGGTCAGAAGTACTTTTAGAAGCCAAATTTAAGATTCTTTAAGGCAAGGCAAGCAGTGCTCTCCCCCCTGCCTCTTGTTTTTTTAAAAGAAATTCTTAATAAATCCAACTCTTAAGAAAGTTAACTCAGGCTGGTGAGTAAGGTAGGGTACCTAATAAAAATAAATTTGCTCTTTGTGCAAGACAAGGAAACCGAATGGACAGGATTGGATCCTCTCTCTGCAACCTGGACAGTATGTATGGCAACTGCGACCAATGCAAATGAGGAGTCAACCTGTCTGCTATGCACTAAGAAACCTACTTTTTTCAGTATTTCATGAGATGTTAAAAAAAGAAATATTATGAACTATAACAGGAAAGACAACTACACTTGATGATCTAGACTGAAAGCGAATCCCAATATATCACATAAACAGTTAACCAAAAAAGTCTTCTCAAACAGGACCTGATGATATTTAGATCCCCAAGAAGTATCAAAGTCTAACCAACAGCTGGATGTGATTACTGCAGTTAGATGCACATACCCTGCTGAAACATTTTAAAGCCTCTCCATGGAAGACAAAAGTTCACAGCAGGTATTTAAAAATAGCTGAAAATACAAGAACTTCCATTTCATCTGACATAAGAAGCAGAGATGTTCTTAAAAACAATGTAAACTCAAAAGATGTGCTTTTCTGTAAAAAGGATTTTAAGCATGCTCTTCTGCTGCTACCTTCACAAACGAGGCTCTGGAGAAAGGACCACCTGCTTTGACTTACCTCACTTCCTGGTACTTTTTCTTTTAAATGATAGGAGGGAAGCAATTTGACCAAAGCCTTGTAGTAGCGTAAAGCAGAACCATTTTTCGAGTTATTTTTAAAGTCTAGTCAACAGCTTTAGACTACATTGTTCCTAAGGATAAACAACAGTAATTAAACCCATAACTAAAAATAGAAAAGAATTCAAATAGCAATCGGGGCATAATCATAACTAGGTTTTCAGCCAAGATCTTCAAATACAAAACTCAAAATAATTTATTACCTGCCATCAATAACAGTAATGTTTTGCGTATGAGAAATATCTATTACTCCAACAGCAAACAGCATGGCTAAAGGAAAAATAAAGCTAAATGGTACAAATTATTTCCAAGAAAATCAGTCTATGTACCCTTGCACAGATTTGTGAAAACTAAGTTTCCTTCCTCTTCTGTGCACCAGGCCTTGCTCCAAGCGTTAGAAACACTAGCACCATCTCAGATGTTTTTACACGTTACAACACAATTAGAGGTGCCAAGCAAAGAGCAGAAGGGCTCAAGTCTTAGTCTAGACGACTAACCAACTACAGTTCTGCTGTGCAGTAATAACATAATATTTCCAAATCCGATTTGTGTCACTGCGACTATCAATTTAAAACCTATCGACTAGACAAAAATATAGACTTCATCTAGATTTCTCTTATTTTCTGAATTGCTACCCAGAAAGCACAAACATGTTTTTTCCTACACAGCAGGAAAAACAGCAGAAAATATATATGTTTTGCTAGAATAAGGAGTCTTCATTAGCATATGGCTATAAAGCTACATTAAAACATTTCAGGCATTTCCTTTCAAAGCACAAAAGTGATTCTACCAAAATACTTCTTCTGCATTTGTTCCCCCCCCATACAATTTACTCTGGCAGCAGAACGAGGTGGTGATCAGACTACTGCCCTGTGCACCCTCAAATTTACCACTAAAAAGATACCTTAAATAAAACTTTCCTTTGATCCTATTCCTAATTTTAGTACATCAATACTGGAAGGTATTTAATGCATGTTATTTAAGATATCAGACACTGAATGCTGCCCTAGATGCCTGAAGAGCTAAGTTTCTGTAACCCCCCAAAACACTGAAACACAGTAATAGAGACAACGCAATAAAAAGAGCAATTTAACTCTTCTCACCCAAAGTAGAGACTGATTCATTTTTTTTGGAAAGACTTCAGACCGGCCATATCAATTTTACAATTTGCACTAGGAAAACGAAAATGGAATTTTTTTTTTATTGTTTGCAGCTCGCTATAAACTGCGGTGAATATTTCCACACACAGAGAAAACTCCCTCTAAACTCATCATCTCCGGCCTAAGTAGCAGGACAGGCGACGGGAAGCGCGAGCGGCGCTCCGACGCGCGTCACAGCACTCGCGGAAATCCCAGGGGCTCGGGGCACAGTCATAAATTTTAAGTATTTCCCAGATGAAGAATGAACTTATAACCCCCTCAGTATTTCACCGCCACCAGGGCTCTCCCGGGCCGCAGCTTTCAGCCTGAACAGAAGCCGGCCAACTGCGTTTTCAATATACTTACTACTTGTTTCCCCACCTTTCCTTTCATCGCTTCCCACTCTTATCTAACGGAAATACTACAGATTCCTGCACGGCGGGTGAGAGCAAAACAGGTTTTTCCCATGCGCCCGACATCACTCCGTGCCACAAACAGCCCCGGTGCCCGGCACGGCCCGGCCTGCTCGTGGCGGCGGCGGGGAGCAGTGCTGCCACAGCAGCTCGCGCCAGCGCACCTCAGGCGCCAAAGGGTCGCAGGCGCCAAACCGCCTTTTTGTCCTACTCAAAAATGTAGGTTAGGTTTAAAAAAAAAAAAAAAAAAAAAAGGAAAAGAAAAGAAAAGAAAAGAAAAGAAAAGAAAAGAAAAGAAAAAGAAAAAGAAAAAAAAAGAAAAAAAAACCATGCACACCACATGCTATTTTTTCTATGAAAACCCACCTAAAATTTAAATGATTTGTCTCAGCTAAAAACACTTTCACTACCCCTACCTATTTTCACCAGTAGTGAAATACTGTTTTTCCCTGTGTCCTTAGGACCTATACTACATACCTTCCACATATTTTTAAAAAGTCTTTGCTGAAATTTTCCGTTGACGTCCCATCCACCTCCGAATAAAATGAAATTGCCTTAACTCAAGCTCCCAGATACACACTGTAGATGCAGGGAGCAATGAAACCAGTTGGTGGAATATGGTTTTGGACCCTTAGGTATCACTCTTTTCTTGTTATTAATGCACCCCTCTTCCCCTATGTTCAGTCCCGCTGCAATATATGTAAGAAAACTATGCCAAGTTTGTGGGGGGGGTTTTTTGTTTGTTTGTTTGTTTTATAAACTAAGCATTAAAACAATACAAGACTCCTCGAGCATTTCTTTTAATGACACAGGGTGGCCTGTTCAAAGGACTACGTTCAAAGCATGTGAAAGTGATAATATCAAAGTGTCACCTGAGTAACGGAGTTAAACTCCCTTAGGTTTTAAGGTAAGATTTATCTGAATTCAAGAGTGACAAATTTAACAGAAAACCATGAACTCTCAGGGCTGATCAGTACATCTGTTTTCATGCAGTTTGAGATAAGGTATCTCCAAGCACCTCCCATTTACCTTACGCCAAACACTCGAGCAGCACAGAAAAGTTCACCGTGCTTTAGCCATGCCGTGGCACCTGAGCAAAGCGGGACGCGCCAAGACGCCCCGCGCCGTTCAACGTCGAGGGTCAGCGACTGCTCTCCTCCCGCCGCGCAGGGACGGGCGGCCGCTCCGGCGCACTGCCCCACCACCGAGAACGCCCGCTCCCTTCGCCCTTCTTAATACATTAAGGCATGCAGGGAAGCTGGTCTGGGAACAGAGCAACGTTTAACGAGCACTCTCTGTATTTTATACACAGTTCGAGCTTACAGCTGGGTAACGTGGGTTGTTTCTAAGCACCTGCAATTTTCAGTAAATCAGCACCTTGCGCTGCCATCCTGCAGGGAAATCTCGGTTAAGAGTCATCGACAGCAACACTATTGCACTTTAACTGTCCTAACACTGTCAAATAATGCCATCTTCCCCACACTTAAGTGGAGACTTACAAGTGACTCACTGAACTGCCATCTTGCCAGCATGAAATGTTAATAGGAAAGAAAAAAGACTGACTGCATTAGTACAACCTCTGCTATGCTACTGAAATCTTTAAACAAAACCCCCCAGTTGTTTCAAGAAACAGATGCAGAAAAATAAATGAAACACAGGAATTAAATACAAAAAACCTGGATTCCTTTTATGAATTTCTGCCAGACTTTAATCTCTAAGAATGACAGAAGAAGCTTAAAATAAGTAGAATCAGAGAGTCATTAGGTGGGAAAAGACGACAATTTTTCTAGTCTCGAAGAAAATGATATGCTGATCAGATAACAGTTACTCAAACTATTCAACCCTTTACCAAATTATGGTAATGAGAAAGCGCAATTACTCTCTACAGTGATTTCTCAAAGCTGAAGGGAAGTAGAACTAAGTAAGATTCAGAACTATGAAATAAAATCAGAAATGTAACTTTCCAAAATACATTCTGAATAATCTTTAATATATTTCAATATCAAAACATTAGAAGAACTAATAATACTTTGTCCCAGGTCTATATGAAAAATTCAGCATGAAAGGATTAATTGGCAGAACAAATTTTAAAACTTTACAGTCAAATAAATAATGAATCGCATTACATTAGGGAGCAAACAGTGATCTTGAATCACTTCCATCCACTGATCAGGCAGTGTATGCTAAATTAAGGCTGTAATCTCAGTCTTAACAATGATTTTCTTAGTTTAATTATGTCATATCACTAACATTACCAATTTCTGCCACTGCCCATAAAGCTCAAAGCCCCATACCAATCCTGCAACATATGTAATCTGGAACTAAATTAAGCACCAGCATACACTGGGTGACCTAAAACCATCATAAAGTGCTATTAATCATCAAGCACATGAGTCTTAGAAAAGACACAGCACCAATTTTTCTCTCAGCCTAAGAATCAAGGCCGGGGGGGGAGGCTTGCACTAAATGACCAGAATTTGTTGGCTTGCAAAGTACTTTGAGTCAAAGCAGAACTACGCTGCATTTGGAACAGGCCTCTCAGAGGAGCCATTTTTCAGATATTCTTCCCCAACTTTTAAAGAAGGGCAGATCTAGCTAAAATGCTCCCGTGACAGTAACCTGCAGAAGGCCAAAGCTGACCTTCGCCAGCCCTGCTGTACCGGCAGCATAGCCATCTTTCCCAACGGCTGGCTAAGGCACATAAAACTCCTCGACACCGTAAATAAATATGCACGCCTTGAGTGCTAAACTTCGTCAAACTTTGACACCTTGTGTTGGGAGAGGAGCAAGAACTCTCCTAACGCGCCTTCGCACAACCCTACAGCATATGAGAGGAGTTATGCCACGATGTACAAAATGCACCCTATTTTTGTCATAAAGCTTTTGCCTATAGATAAGCCTGCCTTAAAAGTTGTTCAATGACTAAATTTTATCCCTTCAGACTTAATTTTAAGACAAACCTTCCTGTACCACAATCCCTTGTAAAATAAGTCAGCTAAGCTCTTAGGAGGATATTCGATACAAACCACTGACATACAAGTCAAAGCTAGCTGAAATATCTTAAACCAGTGCAAAACTCCAATTTAAAAAAAGAAAGCATATTTCTTCATGCAATGTGAGAATGATGAAGAAGTCCAACTTTTATCCAATTTTCTTTGCTCCTAAACAAGTCTGCATTATTTGCACAGGTTACATAAATAAAAAGATGTTTTTAAATCAATGCTTCAGTGCCGTTTCTATTAAAAATAGCTTTCATGAGTAAGCAAAAGAAGTCATTATACACACATAATAAAACAGGAACTTACTAAGTAAGTGTATCAGCTTTTATTTTCTGGTGAGTTCCTTGAAAACAGCAGTATTTTTAAGGATTATGAAAAATACTTTTTATAATGTCCATTTCAAGACAAGCCAAAGAAGCAATTACATGAGCAAATTCCTTGTTTCAATATTTATGAAGTTATAAGCAGTTCAAATAATAAATCAGAGTAACACATAACACACACAATAGTTATAGCAAACATAACTTTCTTTTTTTTTTAAAGGGGACCCGAAAAAGGGCATGGACACAACTGTCAGATAGGGATCCAAGCCCTTTTATGGCAAAGTATTCAAATGACCACACAAAAATAAAACTCTGAAGAGCAGGCATCTCTCTGCAAGGTAAATGTTCTGCCTACCTTGAACCGTGAGCTCTGCCTGAGCTTCGACTGTCTCGTTCCCAGTGTCAGCTATGCAGGAATACATCCCAGCATCGTCCTCCACAACCTCACGGATCTCCAGGCTCCCTCCCGCAAGTACAAGAAATCTTCCATAGCTGTGCAAAACGGGACATGTTGGTAATTAGACGGAAAAACAGATTTAAATGGAGCGTCAACACGCAAGCGCGCACAGGTTCCCTGTATGAAATGTCTAAATAAACTTAAGCGTTCATGCGCAATATTTCTGGGTGCCATTTACGAGGTGCCAGGTTAGAAAAACTTCTAGCTAGATGGTCAAATACCACACTTTGGCTTCACATTTAAAACCACATTCAATAAATCAGTTCTGCACAACAGCAATCCATCTTTCCACACTTTCAGCTTCAGCTCTTGGTAATTAAATGTGATCTGAGGTATTTAGACAATAGCAGCCAACATGTAAGAAAAATGAAACAATTCAATCCCATTATCAAAGCAATCATTTGGAGGCACAGCTGGGATGGCTTTAGCACTACCTGATGAATTTGTTTGGCACAAGAAAGTCAGGGCTTGGCGGGTGTGAGAGGACTGAATTTTTTTGAAAACACTAACTGAAGAGCACATGACTACAAGTAACTTTTTTTGATCTTTATAGGGTGGCATTATTTTTTACTAGCATTATGTTAGTAAAACTGAGATTCTTATCTGAGTGGAAATACAAATTATGATGACACAAGGGTGTTTGGCCCACTAACTAGTTACCACTTTAAGACAGATTTATGACATTATTATAATTGTTGATTAAATTTTTGGTTCAATATATTTAAAAACTGAACAAATACAACCATTATTTGGAATAAGTGAAAGAAATCAGTCTTAAAAGAATCCAGGATCTTCCATCCCCATCCATTTAACAGCAACACCTGCCTTATGGTGCTGATTTTCACGCCGCCGGCCTCCGCAATAGGGAGGCTGCTCTGGGTACAAACCAGCAACTAAAGGGTTACTGAAACTATTAAAAGTTACTAAGTGCTGTCACATTAGGCAACAAAAATTAGTCCCATATAAGAGCTCTCAAAACTACCTGAAGTATTTGGTAACATTTAAATGAATTCTTAAACACTGAATTTGACCAAACAACCGCTTTCGGTTTTCAGTTTTCCAAGTTTTTTGGTGTTCCAAGATTCTGCCCGGTAATGCAGGTGAGCAGGCGAAACACCCTCAGTGTCCTACATACCCTTGTATTAACTTTGCAAATGTGTTAAAAAAAAAAAAAGTTTCTCATTTTTGTCAAGAAACAGGGTTATACAGTTTTAGGTCATCTAAATTTTGTTCCACGCTTTTTAAATCAAAAATAAATATTCCATCTGATTATTTGAGAAAATCTAGAAAAAACAGCATCCAGAGTTTACCAATATCTGATTCAATACAAACCCACTGCTGTTAAGAGGAAACAAAAAAATTCAATCTTTCAGACTATTTGACGATTCCTTCTGTACGCATTAGCTGTGGAATAGTTCTGGGCTTAAAGCAAAACTGCTTTTGTAAGAAAATAGAAAAAAAAAATCTTAATTTTGTAAGGATAACGAAGCGTTTGCACAAAAAGAGTAAAGCAATCAGATTTTAGACACTAGGCACAAAGAATCAGCTTAATGTAAAAGCAATAATACAATTTAAAAATTCATTAAAAACAGATCGATTATTCAAATGTCAGGGAATGGCAAAATCGAATCCAAGCTTTTTATACATATTTCATACTGCCTTTAGCCACACTGTTATACACTTTCTTGATATACAATTTCTTGAGCAATTCTGAATACCTAGTCATACTTTTTTATATTTCAGTACAACAAAATACAGTAAACCTTTATCAGTTTACTGTATGCAGTAGAACAGGCAGCTCTACCCTGAGGGTTGGGGCGGAGGGATGTTTGTTTTTCAAATTACTCTTCCCAAAACATCTTACAGTCTCTTTGCAGTCTTGGTAAAAAACAACAGATAAAATTAGACAGCATATTAGATTATGCTGTTGAATCTACTACCAGAAAAATCTCCATAATTGCTCGGCTATGTTTAACCTTTGCTGAGTTGGGCAAGCGTAATTCACTTAATACAAATCACTCAGAGGCCCTGGCAAACAATAGGTAATCAAAAATACCACACATTCGTGTATGGTATTAAGGGAAAAAATTGCATTTTATCTAAGAAAGTGATTATACAATTCAAGACTATTTTAACACATACAGCAAGAGCAGAAAATTAATGCTGCACGTGCAACCCTAGCTTCGCCATTTCCTCATTTTGGAAAATGATTCACCATAGAATCACGTATTCTCTTGAATTCCGCTGGAATTTGCTACAGACTTTTTTTTAATGACATAAAAGGATTTTAAATTGAACAGCTCTCATCATTCAAGAGTTAGCGGTACTTTAATGGCTTTATTAAATATAGCTATCGTCTAGAGGCCTTTTAATTGTTTATTTTCAAATTAACCATCTCCTTTACTGTACTTTTTTACAGAACTTCCTGTGATACATGCAGTTGTATTTTCTTCCATGCATATGCTCAAATATAAACCGGATTACATTATATATGCTGTTTGAGCACACAGCAGCAGAACCTTGATCCACAAACTGCCGAAAGGGTCCCAAGCAGAAGAGCATCTTCTGCATGTTTGAAGCTCAACGCTCACCTCCCAAGCACTGGAAATCCATCTTGGCATCCACCTCAGTTGAAACCTCACTTTTCAATTCCAGACTTATCAAAGGCACAAGATTACTCCTGCATTCACTACAAAACAGATCTTCACACAGTAGGATCTTTAGCCAGACAGGATGTTTTTGGAACAAACTTACGGAAGGTGCAAAGCTGGCAAAATCTGAAAAACTATTCTGCCTGTATTTAACATTCCCATAATAGCATTTTATATCATCTAAAGCTTCCAACATGAAGATTTTACTTACTGAGAAAAAGAGTTCTCCAAAAAGGACAATTTTTTTTTCCCCAAATTGCTTTACACTTCAGTGGCCTTTCCCACTCCCTTCCATTTCTCACGGCACCTTCCAAATTCCTGGCAGAGATGTTACTCATACTGAGTTTACAGAGGAAATCCAACCCAAAAAGGAGAATGCATACTCAAATTGCTGAACTGCACGTGGAGAACACGACAGGGTGGGTCTGCGTTAGTACTGCCAGCCCTCAACCTCAGAATTATGAGTGATATTCCCTATACCACAGGATAATACACAAAATAAATTCACACTTTTGGTTCATTGCATCTGCTTTGATTTGAGCCTAGAGGCAGTTCACTTCATATTTTGAAGCTTTACTCTAGAGCGATGAGGACCAGCAGCATAATTTTCAATTTAGCATAGGGTTTAACCTTTTCTTTCAATTTCAAACAATGTAGTTTTACAAAAATTATTAAATATCATAAAGATCATTAGTTTGAATACTGAGCCAATTCAATAAAAACTTTCATCCAAGCAGTCAAACATTCTTCCCAGTGACAGCTCATTGGGGCCAATTTTCAACTTTATTTCCAGTGATTTTTTTTACTCTAAAACCATTAATACAGTAAGGAAGGTCTTAAAGGATAAAAAAGGTTCACAGAGTGAAGCATCCTGCTTCTCCCAAGATGCCAAACAGCGATGCCTAGAGAAGGGTATGGGGACAGTGCGAGCACACGGAGACCCTTCCTCTGGACAGTCTCCTATTCTCCAGCTCCTGAGGACAGACACTTCCGAGTCCTGGGTGGAATCTGGGTATTTCATAGGCTTTGATGGACTTTATGCTCCATTACAAGGAAGCACAACGTGAGCAGTCTAAGCTTTTGACCTGGGGTCCCTAATTTATAGCTTGGCAGAACAACCCACAGCCATTCCCCTCTAACGTGCTCCTCCACAACCCATCAGATGTGTCTGCTCCCTGCTGCCCCTTTCCTGAGACTATTCCAGTTCCCTCCCCATTACGTGGCCAGAGGCACACATCTCAGCGACCAAAATACACAACCAGTCAGCCACAGCTGCATGACAAAGACATATGTCTTCGCCTCTTGGATGGCGTGATGGGACTCCATGCACACGTTCCACCTCTAGCTAGATGAACGCTCATCGTACAATGCAAGATTGTTGTAGTTTGATCACGTAACAGAAGACTGACTGCAACTATCGGCCTCTGAGTGCTCTCATATGACACTACGAGGTCTTCCTAAGCCAAAAGGTTAATTCATCAGTCAGAGGCACCAATGCCTACTTTTTCAGTAAATTCACTTTGAGCACTATATTGATAATGTATTCATAATAAATGTACTAAATGATTTAAAAATTACTTACTGTTTTTGGTGACTTTTTTTCTAGTTATTACTTTATATTTAAAATCTTTAAGTTACCAAGTTCTGAAAGGACTCTTTCAAGTTAGCAACAGTTTTACTCCAGTGGAAACTTTGGCATTGCATTAACTTTATTCTCAAAGTGCAATGATTCCTCCTCTCTCTCAAGCTCAGAAAAATCACGTATTTTAGAAGTGTCTGCCTGCACATTTAAATCTAAGGCTAGACAACCACAAGTATTTTATGAATTTCAGATTAATGTCAATCCATATTAGGGCGATAACTTCACATGCTATCATCTTACTGACAAATTAAACAATTTTTAAAATAATGTTTCAAAGTATGCATTAAAAAAAAGAAATTAGTTTGACAAATATTTTATCATAGCAAACTAATTTCACAATATATTGCATTAGAGGCTTGGCGTTTGAACAAATGGCAAGACTACCATCATTAAAGTTTACTCATATTTATCCATTAACATAAATCTTGTCGCAGTCTTTGACAGATCCTCCATCAAAAACTGAACACCTTCCCTTTATCTGATCTTATAATAAATATTTATTCCCCAAAAGCCACAGCACTCTAAATTCTTAATAATAATCTGTGAAATACAGGTTCCTATACAGACTCTTATTAACAACAGAGCTTGGAAAAAAAAAAAAACCATTTAATTCTGTATTAGATGGATTGCCACAGTTACAACACAAAAGTAAAAATAAAATGTCATATTCCTAAACCATTCAACAAGGTTGGGGGGAAAAAAAAAGGAAACGTTTGACCATACTACCTGCATTTTGTTTACTCTCCTTATTTTTTTTTTACATACATACATATATATATATACACACACACACACGTGTGTATATATATGCATATATAACAATAGGAATGGGATGTGCATGCATAAATATACACATACAGAAATACACAGATAATGTATGTTTTTGTGTGTATATGTGTGCACATGCATATGTGTGCACATGTGTATATTATGTATACATATAGCTATGTATAAATATGAGTTAAGAGATTTTCTAGGCAGAAAGTACATTAAAACCTGCCCAGATGATAAGAATCATTTTTTCTTTGTATAAAGAAAATCCATGTTAACTAGCAAAGTCTTATTTTTATGCAAAAGAGCTATTTTAATACAAAATAAGTTTAATTCCAAAAAAATCGATTTCATCAGCAAAACAAAGTAGCGTTACTATCTTCAGTCAGACCAGACTCTGTAGTACAGTAAGTCAAACTAAATACAATTCTCTTTGTTCAAAACCTTCCTTTATTTCTTTTGGGGTCCTGCCTTTGGGTAGAAGAAAATATTTATTCTAAATGGAAGAGGAATATTCCTTTGTCTTTTCAATTTGATCTTCCTTAGTAAAGGCCTATCCAATGCATGTGGCAACCAAAAGATTGCAAGAATCTGCAGGTGCTGGCAGTTTGCAGTTCAACGACAGGCTTCGCGGAGAACATGCATTCGCACACTCGTACTCCAGGAGAAAGGGGGCAACGCTACAGGCCTTTGCCTATTAATTTGGGCTCGGCAGAGAATTTGTACAGCTCATTTGCCGCAGAAGCAGAGAGGTGTTTAATAAAACGGCCTCTGGGAAAAGCGACAGCCTCGTGGATTCTATTCTTGCCTTACCACAAAATTTCTGCATGATGAAGGAAAGATACTTAAGGAAAAGAAAAAATGGTTTAAAACAAGGAGGTGGCCACAGCGTAAAGCGCTGTTCCACGTGTCCACACCGAGCGCCTGATGCACAGCTTGCAAAGGGATTCCCACTCGCAGCAGAAGTCAACTGGAAGCTGTACTTGTAACGTACAAAGTGACATATAATGTGAAAAGCTGACATTAAATATTCTGAAAAATCAAGTCATCCACAGTTCAAGTTGTGCAAAGAGTAAGATCGAACAATGTTTGCTAAAGCTATGCCTCAGCTCTCCAGTTGTAAAATGTCTTACTTTGTGTTTTGAGAAGAAATCAAACAAGCATTTGTGAAGCCCTCAGAAGTTACCACGACAATCACAGGAAAACTCATAAGGTAATTAACAGTATCCAAAGCAGGATTTGAAAAGTAGGGCTCCATATCAAAAAATGAGAAGAAAATAAAACTTACTGAGCAGCTGCTCAGTAAATGAGCTGTACCCTCACAGCGCACTGAACGGGGCACAACCGGGAGAGGAACGGGGCAAGGGAGAGGCGGTGGGACAAGGGCCAGGACACCTTTGGAAAGACAATACAACATCGTTTTGCAAACAAGGAAAAGAAAATAAGATCTTACCGGGCACATTTATTCTGACATTTCATTACGTTTGATTGTGCAACTTAACAAGTCTGTACCCATCTATTTTCTGTGAATGTTTTCTTACATTTCCAAAAAAACCCAAAAAACAACAACAACAAAAAAATCACGTGCCATCAGACTGACATCAGCACAGCTTCTCAGTGGTGTTAGAACAGGTGGTCATTACTTACAGAAGCTTGCATTTTCCAGATAAAGACAGTTCAAATTATGAGCCCCTGGATTTATTAGGAGGTGACAAAAATAACATGTGACTACTCTGCTGGTGCTGTAAGACACTTCCATACTCCTTTAGCTGTCTTCCGTGGCAGCCATACTCTAGCCTACAACCTAACTTTACCCCTCACTCTTTCACAATTACCTTGCTTCTACAATGAGTCTCACCACTGATTTTGAAGGGCACTGAAAACATCCAACTATCCATTTGTAATTTTCGTGTTCATGGATATATTTTCATTAGGACAAAAACATAGCTTTCCTTGATAAATTTTGCTGGTTTTTCCCCATTTTCTGCCACCTTCTTCTGTACGAATACACCAATGATAATTTCTAACAGAGTAATTATCACTTAATGCACTCCTAAAGGCCTGTAAATAGTTTTTATTTTAATCCTGCTTACATTTTAATACTCAATTTCAATGAGAAATTATGAAATCCTGCATGAAACACTTTCCTAAATTCTTCTGGAACATTTAGATGCACACTTAACATTGGACATCTTCACTGTAGAAAGAATAATGCTAGTGAGGAATCTCCACAGAGGGATGCCAACACAAAGAAGTCTTAGCTTTTCTGCAATATCCTTATGCCCTTAATTGCTTCTTTTACTCCAGAGGCAATCTAACAGAGTAATTTATTCTTGAAACCTTCCTGTTTCAAATAAGATTTCTTGGTGTCATGTGTCTGCAGGAAAGAGCATGAAATTGTTCTCCAGCTCTCATGAACTACCTTACTTGTCATAACACTCAGTTGAGAAGCCCTCTGGCATTTAAACACACTAGCACCCATTTTGCTGGTTTAAAACCAAGCAGAAATCAAATTGGGTACAAATCTAAAATGGAAACTCTAGCTCAGCTTCTAAATTCCTGCCCTTATGTAAAAAATATATTAGCCATTACTCACCCTTCTGTGATAAGCTCCTCTTCATTTCTTGTCCACCTGATATACGGCGTTGGAAATCCTACCGCAACACATGGAAAAACCGCACTTTGCCCGGTAACTTTAGTAAGCGAAGAAGGCTGCCTCAGAAACATCAAGTTCCGCGGCACCTCTGGATCTGCAAATATTTTGTAAATGACAAGAAAGTTACCAGATGCAGAATCAGAAGATCATCATATTAATAAAAAAAATTAAAAAAAAAAAAAACCAAAACAACAACACAGTGAAAAGCCTCCATCTTCACAGGCCTGAGTCATTGTCTTACCTACATGAAGAGTTTTCTGCAGGAGGTTCTACCAGCCTCCCACATGAATAGCTCTTTAGCATTTTCTTCAGACATGCAAACTGATCCCCCCACCAGACTCCCTGGGAAACAATTTAAGCTAACAGCTACAGCCCTGAAGCTGGAACTACCACCACCCAGAAAATATCTGCTAAGCAAAGACATAGGTCTGATTTCACCCAGTCAACCTCTGGCCATCACCCAAACCACAAGGCTGGTTCGTAAGAGCCTATACCTAAAAAATAAAATTACTTTCTGCTCTGGGACTGAGGTCTAGTGGGTTAGGATTCATTACACAAATTCACGACAGCCAGCGTGGATTACCTCACCTTACTCTAGCCATCTGAACTGGGAAAATACGCTATGGAAAGCACTGGAATCAGCCATGCCACCGTTTCATAAAATTCTGAATGGGTGCCTACCAAACTTTATCAGGTAGCTGCTGGAGAAATAGAGACAGATACCAGAGCTTTTATGCACTGGAAAACGAAATCACTGCAGCAGAGTCAGCCCTAAGCAAAGAAATAACTAGGTAGTTTGTAGGCTGCAGTAACATAAGCTTTATCCTAAAGCAAAAAGACAGCATGGTTTTCCATCCTTATAACGGTGAATTCTCTGAACTGGTTTGGGTTTTGCTTTAATTTGGGCTGGAACGAGTCTGTTTCTTTTTCTCCCTCCTTAAGAACAAGCACAAGCAAGTGCGTATTTACTGTCTTTCGGTACAAGAAAGGGCCACTTTGACCGTGAGAACTGAGTATGTGCCCACTAATAAAGACTGTCCAGCAACCTACTCTCAACTAAACTACTGCAATTAAATATTCAGAACAAAAGGCTATTCTTCTACTTTTCTAAAAGTCTATGACTCAAAATGTATCCTTTGGAAAAAGGTTCTTAAAATCAATTTGACTAAAACTTAAATTAATCAAGGGGCCCCAGTTAATATCTGGACAGAGTAAGACCCAGTTTGAACCTTTTGCCTCTGCAATAACTTCAGCATGCACCTTATACCATAATCAGAAGTAAACGAGTTCTTAGGTATTGGACAGAGCATTTCTATTGTATCAGTTGTCATAACCCTCTTTATGCCAACCACTCAAAAAAGCAATGCTTCTGTTGCACTAATTGCTGTACTATCAACATTCAGAAGTGTGCTTATATCTCTCCTTTACAAAGGAGGAAGTTTGGTGATGAGTAAGTCCTAGAATTGGACAAGCCCTCAGCCTCTTATTGAAAAGTCATTTTGGACAACCTTAAGCCCCTATCCTCCATGGCTCACCCATCGCTAAACACAAACTAGCCGTTCTCAGTTTCTGAATGCCTCAATGTCCATCCTGCCTCTTACATACCGTTTTGAGTCATCAGTTCACTTCTGCCTACCTCTGTAATATTATTGTTTTGTCTGTTCTTACACAACTCCCCCAAACCTTCATAACTCCTTTCATATCCCTCTCTAAAATTTCAGCTTCACTACACCACGATGCAAACAAACCAACACCCAACAATGACAGACACGTACTATGTTGTGCAACTACTGCTTAATGCATCAACCCTCTTGCTAAGTATCCTTCTCTCATGCCTCTCCAAAGGTAGATGAGCAAGCGTTTAAACCACAAAAGGACACATATTCTGCACATACTACTACAATACTGTATTCCAACTAAGTTGGTCAAGTAGGACTACATCTTCACCGCCTAAGCAGATGAGGCAAGGTAGAGGGCCAAACCCCAAGAGAACTGGGGGCAGACTATTCTGCATCTGCACTACCATTGCTCACTGAAGCACACTGTGTCCATCATGCAAAGTATTTGGCCCCATCTCATCTGGGACCTATGTGATGCTCTCAGGGACTTCAGAAGTTGTTGGGTTTGGTGTTATCAGTTCAAAGTGCTCAGAATAACAACTCTGTGTTTATAGCACAATGCTAAGGTCAGGCACTGCCTCTAAGGTGTAACATGAAGAGGCTGCAAGGGTATTTGAGAGAACCAGACCTGATGGAGTCATGTTTCAGGATTGTCTGAGGCAGAGGGAACCAAACTTAGAGTGATCCTGGTTCACACCATCTGTCTCAGACCCACGCATAAACTCATCTCATCAACTCTGCCCACATTCCCTATTAGAGGAAACTAGTCAGCTTGCTCCAGAAATAAGGCCATGTGCGAACAGGCATGCATGCAGTGCGAGTGACCTAGAGTGACATGTGGAGTAAGCCAAGTTGTAAAACAAAAATGGATATAACAGATCGCCAGCGAGCAATCACTACACTGGGGAAGAGTTAATATGATTCACTGGAGACAGAACTTCGTAGTGCTCCAAGCTCACAGGAAAGGAGTTCAGTTCTCAGGTTAGTGAAAACTGGATTCGAGAATTAAGTCATTTGTTTTCCTTGCATTCCTATATTTGAAAGTACCTGCTATAAAGTAGCAGAGCTCCGAGATCTATCTCCTGCTTGGTGGCAGATGAAAGGCAGACTGGAGGTGCTAAGGAAGCTTGCTATCAGAAAGGAGCAGAACCCTTTCCGTGGATACAAATCTGCACAATGCAAGCGTGTTGGGTGTATTTCAAAGATTTTGAAGCACAACATCAGAATTACTGTCAGCCATGCATGAGGTAATGGTTTGAAAATGGAATAAAATCAAATGAAGAGCAGTTTAATTCAGATCATTCATTCAAACGCATCTCAAACCAAACAATCAATTATGTGATTATTCATGACGTAGCAGATTAAGAAAAGCTTTCTGTGCAACAGTTGAATTCCACTTGAGCGAAAAACCTTGCCTGCTTGGCGGTGGGGGGAGAATTTCACCAAACTTCACTATCAATGCTTTCAGATACATAGTCAAGTAAGGGAACGGCATTATTTGTGTTCCCCAGTATAGTTATCTTAAGTCACCTTTAGTAACACATTATAATAACAAGCAAACAATATCTGAACCCAAAAGAATTCAGAAAATCAACACAATATGGAAGGTTTTTTAGAAAATCCTCAATCATCACAAATCAGAACGTCTTAACAGTTCATTTGAGGGGCTCTAGAAACATGAAGGCAGAATAGACTAAAATAACTACTTTTTCCAGGAGTACTCTTCTTCAAAAAGCTATATCCTTACCTGAAAAAAAGATAACAATAAATGCTAAAGGACTTAATGAAAGAAGTTTTTACTTAAAGCATAATTTCCTTAGGCTAGCAAAGGCCTCGATTTTAAAATGGAGACCATTGCAAATGTAATTTAGGATATTTTAAAGTACATTTTAGCATTTTAAATAGAAAAGTGATAGTCATCAAAACCAGAAAAATATTAATTGACAAGGACCTCTGAAGGTCTCTAGTCCAACCACCTGCTTGAAGCATGCCTATTGCCAGCCGCGGTATTGCCTAGCTTGGTCTTGAAAACCTCCGAAGATGGAAATTCAGCAACCTTCTTGGCAGTTCTTCCAAGCAGTAAAAATTGAATCAGAATTGCAACATAAAGACTAATTCAGAAAATATAACACAGCACAAAGCTCTGGAAATAATTAAGAAAACCCATACAAAACAATCCATATTTCCCTAGTTTGGGAAAGTGTGATTTCACATTCCTGTTATATTTTTGGTTAATTTTCATAACTTTGTGTTACAGCATCTGGTGATACAAAGATCTATGCAATAGTGTCATTAGAAAAAAAACGGGCTAAATGTAGAAACAGTTTACATCAGAACTGGACTTCTGTTCTCATTTAAAAAAAAAAAAAAAAAAAGATCTATGCATCTTAAAACAATAGGCATAGCTAAGCCTTTCAAAACAGTGTTATTTGTGGCCATCCCCATTTTGGGATCTGGAGACTTCCCAAAAGGGCCCAACATTTACAGAATCACAGCTTCCAAAAAAATTGGGACCCTTAAAAGTGCCTCAGCTTAAGCATCCCAACAGCTAGGGACTCTAAGAACCAATTTATTTTGGAAATCTCAGAAAATATTTTAAACATGAGGTTCAACCCTGAGAAACTTAGAAATGCACATTAATCCCCAAACTCGTATACTCAAAGAAATGGTCAATTCCCTCTTTCTAACAAGTCACAAACAGAACCGTGTTGCTAGGGCCCCTTTATAGAAGTCTTTCCAAGAATGCCTTTTCAAGAGCTAAACCATTAAATACAGCAAAAAGAGTATTTGCATGTCTCTGACCTATTCCCAACATTACAAAGGGCTCAGACACTGACAACTGGTTTGATTTTTCTGTTTTCCAACTGTATGGTGCAGATCAGTCTTCCCAAGGCTAACATGCTTTAGTGGAGCGTCTACGTTCATTTTCAGCTACTTGAAGAAACAGCCTCCACAAAGCCCATTAAACTCAGACATCCAACCTAAAACATACAAAAATGTGATACAGCAGATTCTCACTTGCTCCCCTTTGTAAGCATTATCTTTTCTTTTTTTCTTTTCACTTGAGTGATTTTAATTTTTAACTATTTTTAAGGAAAAACAGATTAATACCTGGAAGAATTTTGAGCTCTGCCTCTTCGCTGTATTTGGGGGTCCCACCACTTTCAATGATGCAACGATACAGTCCTCCATCCATATCAGTAGCATTGCTAATAATTAGAGCTCCACTTGGTAACTTAAACACACGGTCATCCAGAAAGACTGGCTGACGGTCCTGCTCCCACCTCACGAACGGTGCAAGGTCAACATTGACTTCACAGTTAAGGATTGCACTGCTTCCTCTGTAGACGGATGATGATTCCGGCTGACTGGTGAACCTGGGAAGACCTGGAAATAAGAAATAGAAAAGTTTATGACAAATTAGAGGGACCTTGAAGGCAACAAAGCTTTGAAGCCCAAGTCGAGGGGGAAAAAAAAAAAAAGAAAGAAAGAAAGAAAAAAAAGCTTGCTCTACATCTTCTAAAAAATCTTAACATTTGCTAAAAGAGCACAATGAAAAAAATGGTGTAAAGGTAAATAAAAACAGCTATAAGACTACTTTTGTTTTAAAATTAGTACTTTTAAGAACAAGCAAATATTGAAAACAAAATACAGACATCTTTAGAGTCCTCAAAAATGGGAGAAGACATGCAAGTAATATCTGCTCTCTGCTTCGGTAGGCTCTGTCCTTAAGGAACATATAGCTCAGAAATGGCAAAGTCAAGGAAGTGTCCGTCTGGTGCATCAGAAGGAATATAGCTTGAACCATATTCTGCAATAGCCACCGACTGGCCCAGAGTGGAGCACAGATGCCCTCTAGTCTGTATTCTGGGGACTGTAACAAGGACAGATGATTTGGAGGAAAAGAAGGCTTCTTCCACAGAAATTTAATTAGACCACGCAGAGGAGCATGAGGATGTTAAAGGACCAACTCTCACTGAAATTCAATGGAAATGGGATGTCCCTTTGAAGATCTCCACCACAAAAAGCCTTATCTATTGACCTATAAGGTAAAAATTGCATCTGTTCATATAAAAATATTTCTCATGTTAATATATTTTTGAGAATTAAATTTCTTCACAACACGAAACAAAAAAGCGATAGTTGCAACATTGATGTAACAGCTCTCTACGAAGGATGCGTTAACTTTCCAAATAGAAATGTTTTTCATGACAGGTTTCCCCAGTAGAACAGATCTCAGATCTTCCACTAGAAATAGTCAGTCCACTGAACGGTCTCCCATTGCTTACCCCAACAAAGCCCTTCAAACAGCTCAATAAAGGCAATAAATACAGTAACGAGGGAGGGAAAAGGACAAAGCAGGGGGATGAAAAGGGGAGGGTAAACCTCCTCACTGCCTTTTTGGGGGCAGTTAGCTATTTTATCAGCTCAGCTGCCTTTTGCAAGTCACCCAGAGGTGACTGTGCGGGCTGCACTGACATGGGGGAAGGCACGCGACTCCAGTGCAGGAGCATCAGTGTCCAGTTAATATTAGCATTTTGGTTTTTTGCTCTTAAAACTACCATTGTCATTGAAACAGCCCGTTAGTACTCACCACCCTTCCCTCTCACCAGCACACTGCTTCAAGCACGTTCTGTGAGGTTGTCTTCTCAATACACTGCGTGCTCTTAATAGAGAAGATGGAAAGTGGGACTTTGGGTGACACATCAAACCATGCTGCTATAATTATGCAAGCGTATGGAGCCTGCTGGAAATCCGTAGGCTCCGATAGCCTCGAATCCAACACTACTGCGCGCAGCCAAGTCCCCAGAGCAGCCCGCACAAGCTCTCTTCACGGGTGATGCCTTCCAGTCATGCTTACACATGAACGAAGCTGCAACGGTTCAGCTCGGCTCTCACCTTTTCCACCTCCTTCAGCAAGCGTATGGGTGAAATCCCTCATTCATGTCTTCCCATTTCAAAAGTTTGATCTAATCTGAAAAACCCCTGCTTATCCCTTTTTGTTAAGGTGATGCTTTTAAATTGTTTTAAACACCTGACTTCCAAAGAGTACAACCCAACGTTTTACTTAATACACATCCATCAAGAATATGACGAGGAATTTAACAACAACATGGACAAACTTTTTTTTTTTTTTTTTTAAACAAATACCTAGTTTGGTGCTTTATAATTCCTTCCTCTATAAAGGGATAATAAGCAACCACTCAGACTGGAAAAGCTGCTGTTAAAGTATACAAAACTTCTATGCATGGAAAATACTGCACAGTTCTTTGATGTGAAGGGGAAGAAAGGGGATGGAGGAGAGTTATCTACCTCTTTTGCCCCAACTTCCTAGTAAAACACATTACCACATGCTGCATATCTGTTATATATTGGTGCCGAGGAGTCCATCTCCTGTGGTTTTCTCTGTCCATATCCACAATAGTCCCCTGCACAGGAAGGAATCTATACCGTGCCCTGCTTTAGCTAAATACTCTTTTGTATCATTTTAGCTTGAATCCCTATTTACTTTCAAGAAAATCCCATAGCATTCTTTTAAGCATTGGAATTGTGATCTTTACTGTCCAACTTTTGTAGAAAGCCTTGGAAAAGAAGCAAGGAGCAACATCTGATGCCAAACGTGTTCATGCTTTTTTCACTTGAATGAAAAGTGGGTTTAGTTGGACTGTAAAATTCTTCATTATTAGCACCCACTTAAGTACACATTTTAATGCATGTGTTTCTTAAAACTTTTTTTCCTCCCCATAGCAAAATAAGCCTGAAGCAGACCACCAGCATCAAGTCCAGCGCTTTGCAATCAAATCCAACCACAAAACAGATTTAATTGAGAAAATCCACAGAGCATCATCTCTACATCCCACAACATCTCACAAAACCCAAAAACTGTTATGTATCACCATATGAGAGATCAAGACCATAACCAACATTCAATCTGCTGCAGGTTAAACGCCCTGAAGCTTGCAGGCTTTTTAGCCTTAGGCATGGAGAACGGCAAGTAACCTCTAGGGGCCTCTGTGATTACATTCCCAGGGGAAAAATTCATTTCTGATTTCAAAGCCGGTGATCAGTCTAATTGCAAGATTGAGTAAGATGCACCAACTACACACCTGCAAAAATGCTAATACAACTAGAAGCAACAGCATATCTGGCCTCTAGCTGTGGCTAATCTCTGATGCTACAGAGAGACAAAACCAAATGAACATAAAAGTTATATATAACTGACAGGGGAGGGGGTGTCAAAAAAACCACACTTGCTCAATCCTTGCTTTAGGGCCTGAAGTATGAAATATAAATATGGTGCAATTATAATTTAAAATATCATTCCTTTCAACTCCTCTCGAGAATATGTGCGAGATGGACACGTTATGACTTCTAACACATTGCATTTCTAACATCTAGATCACTTCCGTCTTGTCACGTTATCCCTTCTATAAGCTTATAAAGTCCATCTCCAAACAGGTTACATACACATTCCTTCCCCCAAGTACTATCTGAGGGCTCCTTCCATAACTTTACTTTTCTGAGAATATGAAACTTTCTTCTTGTTTCCAGTGCTGCTGTATTCCCAACCAACTTGCACTGCTTTGATCTTGACCTTGTTCTGGTATTACACTTAATTATTTTGCATCCCTGATATTTACCCATTACTCCCTCCCTCCAAGGTATTCATACAAATAAATCACAGCTTCTCTAAGCCTTAATTCTGCTTAGTTAATGAAGCTCAGATCTTTAGTCTCTTTTCCTCATTCCCCTAACCATCCCAGTAACCTTTCTTTATAGAAAAAGCAATCGCAGATCACTCAGGGCAGGAGGGACAGAGTCCAGCCTCCTGCTCAAAGCAGAGCCGGTTACTTGGGGCTCGCAAACCTCCGTGGCCGGAGCCCACACGGCCTCGCCAGCGGCCCGGCCCGTTCCCCTGCTCCACTGTCCACAGGGAGCAAAACCTTTTCCTTAAATCCACTCAGAACCTCTCTTGCTTCAGTGGATATCCAGCGTTTCCTGGCCGCCTAGCACGCACTGCTGGCAGAAGGACAAAGTGACGACAGGTAAACTGAAACGGCTGCTGCAAGTTAAGTTTTGATCACAGACGTCCAGGTTTATACAGCAAAAATACTACCCTCTGTCTACTGAAAATATCTTCCCAGTGCATCTGAGAATCCCATTAGCTCTTTTCACACTGGCAGATTATAGTCAATCCTGCAATGAGCCAAAATAACTAGAGGGGTTTTTTCTCCTGTAAAATCACCAATTCCTCTGTCCCAACTTAATAACAAGCATGTCGTGGTATGGACATGACTTTGCACGCTGTACTGAAAATTTTCAGTTGTTCTGTCTATAGCATCACTTAATTCTTCCTATAAGGCCACCAAGGCCTCAACAAGAGTATCAAGGTCTTCCAAATTTGCACACTTGCCAGTTTCAAAGGTATACACTTAATTCGTACCTTAAAATACCTGATGATATGTTAAACGTGACCTTTTTGAAGTCTAGTCTCTGAGGTACCTTTCCATTCTGAAAATTTCCCTTTGAAAGTAACCTATTAAATTTTTCTAATTACGTCAGATTCTTATCAATCTCAACATTATCAATTAAACTTCCATCATTCTGACCCTTAATAATTTTTAATGGACACTGTCAAAAGGGTATGTCACAGCATACCCATCATATTGCACTGCTCCAAGACATCAGTTGCTTCATCAAGCAACTCAGATGCAAACCGCTTGGACAACAGCGACGGTACAGTTTAGTGTTCTTTGTTTTCCCTACATCTTAATTACTCTAGCCTTCAACGTCTCTTTTAAAATGACATAGAGCAATTAGCCTGATCCAAACACCATGATCACCCCTCCTCTTTTGGGGCATATATTCTACATCTGTTTTTCTTCAAGAGGAAGGTACTAGCCCCGATTTCACAATTCATTAAAAACCTTTACTAATGAACTTGCAAATTAATGTGTCAATTATGCCCACAGCCTGGAAGGGACTTCTGGACCTCCTCGTTTTGTCAGATAAGCAGTATGACTTCCATTTTCACCCCAGATGATGTAATTTTGTTTATGCTGTTCAACAACCACCAATACCATCTTATATCGGCAACTTAGGGCATAAATGAGAAAGTCACTGGAGGACTAAAGCTGTGCAATTTCTAACATAAATCTGCAATACTCTTTATTCCAAATTCCTTGTTAGCACTATTCATTCACCGGACAAGATGGATAGTGTATATTCTGTTGTGTGCTGGTGCCCCATTAAGGTTAAATAAGCTTGAGTTTAAAATGGTTTCATTACTCCCTAAACAGTAAAATCACACTATGATCACACTTTGTGTAATTTTATTATACTTTTTTCTAAATCTAGGTCATAATTTTGCCACATATTAACCAAAACTAACAGACTAGGCAATATAATAATAAAAATAATCGTAGAATAATTTTTATTTTACAATTACTGTAATTTGCCCTGCTTAGAAGCCTTCATCATGGAAGAGGACCCTTCTGTGTTAGCCAACAGACAACCACAAAACAATAATAATGTACTACAAAAGACATTCTAAATACAAAAATTCATTATTATTAATTCTGAGAACTGTTTATAAACACAGTAACAGGTCCCACAGCACTGGCATACTTTCTCTAGTGATATACTACAAGAAAATACTCTTCCATCTACCAGTCCAGAGTCTTTTGGTTAAAGAGCTTCTCGTTTGCTTCTCAAAATGGCAACTGAGTGACTTGCAAGCCTGTATTTCCTTAACTTGTTAATATCATTTTCAAATGCATTACTATTTAAACTCCGTCTTTATATTTAAATTAGAAACACATTTAAAAACTTATTTTTCAAAGTAAGAAAAAAAAATGTTCTTATGATAGATTTTTCTCATAATGGTTTGTATTGACCAATCATTTCCATCAACAAGGCAAAGCAAGATGATTTATTATAAGGGTAATTTAAAGCTAAGTTGGATTTCTAATGAGCAAGCAGCACCCACTTTTCACTCACAAGTTGCATTCAGCTGAAGGTAGCACCCCATCATTTGTTAAAATGAACATAACGCTACATGATACTTTGGGGTTCTGATACTAAAGATAATTTTTTTTCCTCTGTGTACACACATTAATCATTCCTTGGCAGCACAAATACATTATGTATCGATTTTGGAACACTGAAGGAAAATACTTCCAACTCAGCAGGAATGCAGGTTAATCAACTCAGCTTCAGCAGGATCATTTTCCACCTGGAAAGTCCTCCAAAAACTAGCAAGAGAACATATTTGCAGCAGCGCGAGCCTCAGATGCATGCAACAGAAATCAGATGCACCGCAAACTTGAAATTTGCTGCTCGGACAATGCAAATGGAGAAAAAAAGTCCCTATTTTCTCCTTCCCTTTTCTCTCTCCCCTCCCCTAAAGCCCAGAGCAGTGGGAGGAATGCACATAAACTGTCTACTTAATGCAAATATACTCCACCCAGACGCTGCCTCCAGTCTAAGCAGTGCCGAGATTTGTGGTCCCTTGTCTTTCCTTCTGAAAAAGCAAAGATGTGCCTAGAAGAGCAATAACTCCCGCATTCCTGGAAAACGCAGATGGGGAGAATTCTGGCCACAGTCTGCAGACTGCGACAGAGCCAGTATTTCACCTCCTGTACTTGCCAGGACAACAGGAATTCATTAGACCGAGCCAGGTGCTAACCTAGTTCAGCGGTCTTTTTGCACCCGTGGACAGTGCCATCCATTTTCAAGTAGGCTGGAAGAAAAAAAAAAAAAAAAAAAAAAAAACCACTCCATAAGCAACCACTAAATACCTTGCTCATCTGACAGCGTTCTTCAGAGCCAGTGCTTGCCTTCTGCTCTGTCAGCAGACACTGAGTGCTCAAGTTTATTTAACGTGGATGCTATTACCATATACACGTTTAATCCTCTTCAGAATCCTCCTAACCTCCTGGCATCAACACCTACCTTGCAGAAAGAAGACTGCAAAACAAAAATAAGAAACAAGACCAAGTCTTTCTTCTCAAGGGCAACAGAAGGGTGCATAGAAATTCACTTTTTTCCCTGCTTATTGCTGGTTTGTATAACTTTACTATATGTTTGCAAACCTGTCAGATCTATGCATGCATTTTTGCACTTTTCTCATGCGCCCAAATCTCTGCCGTTGTGACTCTGCAGACTGGAATTTAACATCACATTTTCTGTAAGCATTAAACAGTTCTAAAAAACCACATATATCACCAGTTACCCGTTTCCCAGAGCTGGTTTTAGGCTTTTTTTTTGTGGAATCTCAACGCACTCGACAAGTGTTTTCCCTGATTTTTCCCTGATTATTTCTACTTCAGTAAGGATAAAGTAAAACATGTGAGCAGCTGATATATTTTTCAAACCTGTTACCTCCCATATATCAATGACGAAATTCTTTGTTGCCCAGTCTTAGTCCTACAAAAGGTCTTTGTAATTTTATCCAAGCCTTAACCAGCCTTAGCAGTGGTTATCAGATACAAACGTTGGCACCTTACAGTGAACAGCTCACACCTTACAATCCTTCCCCATTAAAGTGTGCTGCTCAAAGAGACCAAGAACGGTTATGCAAACTGCTGATAATTAACACATTTTAATTTTCTCTCCCCCCCTTCTCGTTTTCCTAATCAATTTTGAACTCATGAGAAAATCATAACTCCATTACTACACTGTTCATTAAAACAGCCCTGAGAAAATAACAAAGATTTTAGCAAAGTAACTAAATAAAGGAATATAAAAACATGATACAACAGCTACAACATCTATTATGCTCTAGTAAACTAGTGGATCTTAAAGACACTATATATTTTGTTAGCATATCAGCTTCTCACTGAAACCCTGTTAAAATAAAACCCTAGCAAAGTCCAGCCATCTGTGGACGATTCATTAAATTATCTCAGCTTCTTTTCTTGAACACTATTCAGCATCATTTGTCCAAGTGGCAGAGGCACTAAACATGCTTGAAAATACAATTTGTTAGTAGGACTTATTTCTTGAATCTCACTAGCAAATAGAATAGACTTCATAACTGCAGAACCCATTCATGGAGAGCAGAAATCCAGCATTATCTGAATTAAGGTAAGACCAGAGATTTCGAAGTCCTCCCTAACGATGAAAAAAACACCAACTACCACATTAATTGTTTTTCCTTGCTTAGCCAAAGTAGATAGTAGATAATGCAACCTGACCTAAAATATGCACAAGAGCCAGTCAGGAGATGGACTGTTCTTAGAAGAATTACAGCACGAACAGAGGAAAAGCTACTGCACATCTTAGTTGGCTAAACTAAAGCTACCAGTGCCTCACAGAAGAATCTCACAGCTATTCCAGCAATTAAATGAGAGCAAGAATGGTGATTCAAGGAATGTCTTCAGAAGTACAGAGGTCCTTGATGGAAACCATAAACTACAAAAAAGCTAATGGGGGGCAGAGGGGCCCCTTGGTGCACAGGGAGGTCAGGTTGAGACAACACTGCAAGCAAGAGCAGCCTAGGAATAAAGAGAAAAAAACTAATTCTGTTAATGGAGTAGGTGAAATAATAGTACCATTAAAATCGGAAACAGGACTTGCAACTAAGGGGCAAGGAACAGCAAAGCTCCAGTGTCAATAGCTGCATCACAGCTTCTCCAGGCTGCAAGGAAAAGCTGCAGTAGATGCAATGAATTTGATCCGTCCAGACACTGAAAAACAGTCCAATACCACAGAAAAACCACCAAACTACAGTGCAAACTACGGAATGACTTATTGGTACTGTTGAAGATCGTTGTAACACCAAGGACAACGAAGAAAGCACTGTGAGATAGTAACAGAAGACCTCAAGACAAGGTATGTGGATTGCCTCATCATTAAAGAAACCTCAGGTCTCGATCAATAGACTGGCTTTAAAAAAAAAAAAAAAAAAAAAAAAAGGAAGGGGGGGAAGTACAGGCTCACAATTACTCTTTCTAAGACAAAAATCAATGGCCATAACAAAAGAAGAATAAGATCCAAGTATTCTGGTGAAAGAAAAGAGCTTGACAGGTTAAATAATTTTAGATCCAGGCGAGGCTATCAATTACGAAAGCTCATGTGAACAAGCTATTCAAAGAAGATTAATGCACAGAAAGGACTGTCATGACAAATTTATCAAGAAACCAGAGGAAAGGAAAGATCAGAAAAAACTTGTGCAATCAACTCTACAGACAGTCCCAGAGACAGCCGGTACCTGAGGAGAGACGCTTAGAGAGAAATACTCTAAACAATTTTATAGAAAAATACTGAGAATTCATCAATAGTAAAGCAGCCCCTCAAAAACAGAGTGTTTGAGGACTGATAGAGCATGAAACTTTAATTAATACAACAGGGCAAAGAACCTCATTCTTTTTCAACTAAATGCTTATATTTTATTGAAGATGTCTAGAGACAACAAGGGCGCAGGGCAGAAAGTAGGAGGGAAACACTAAAAAAAAAAAAGCATGAATAAGCAGCTAATTCTTAGATAAAACAGTGGATCGTTCAAAGGGAATTGCAAAAAAAGGAAAATAAAAGAAGCAACAAAGGAAAACAAAACAGCACGCAACCCGGATGTGGGTTATCACACCATGGACCCTTGGCCCAGTTGCTAGAAGTTAAGCACATCATACCAGAGAAATTTTTTTAAAGGTCTCTCCATAACGAAGCCTTTCTTGGCTTTATTTTCATCAGCTGATGAACGCTCACAAACAACAGCAATCCGACTTCAGCTGCTGTTAAGGAGGGGGAGAAGAGCACCCGCACAGGAATGTAAAAGTATTTCGAGGTGTTTCCCCACACCCCCAAACAAATAGGGGTTTATATTGGAAAACATATAGGTTTATATAGGAAAACAAGCATTATATCTTTAATTATTTATATTCCTAGTGTAATCATGTGGCTATCGAAATTCTGTTGTCCTGGTCTTTTAGGAATTTCACCAAGACTTCAACCTTCCTGCAACCAGCCACAGCCAATCTCATTAACTCACTCCCCCCCCCCCACTAAAAATCATTTCCCTCCATTTTGTTTCCTTCTTAGTACCATTAAACTTCCTCTTAAATTTCTATTATGAAAAGATAAAGTTTATGTTTTTAATAAATATAAACACATACACACAATATACATATATAAATATACAAATAGACACACACTTCTGCCACTGTATTTCTTAGTACTGCTTTTGTGTCACCTTCTGTGTGGTCAGTTTGTGGCACTAGTAGAAGATTTTCTTTTTTATTATTATTATTTTTTAATCACTTTCAAAATGCAACATTCAGTTAATCTAAAATTTGAACACCGCCACTGTGGAGACCCATCACTTTCATGCTGTCTCACTAAAGCTGAAATGTCGGATTCAGTCTCCCACTATAAAACACAGTTAGTTAAGAACACAAGTCACATATGTAACTAGCAACTGCCCGACAGCCGGGGATTTATAGGGAAGAGTCTATGTGAAAACTTCTCAAACAAAATTATAAGCAGCATTGCAGGTGCTGACATGCAGACAAAATACATGGAGAAAATACTTTTTTGAGTGCAAACATCAATAAACGAGAAAGCTAATCGTACCAATGTGCATCCAACTGTTTTTTAAAAAGATGTTGAGAGCATTGAGAGGATATTGGCGATTCATCAACTTTTGTATCCCATCTAAAATCATACATAACAGACCTGGTAATTTGAAATTTCACCAATTTCTTTTTTTTTTCCCCCCTGCATCTACCAGTGTGCGAGAAAAGGATCCAGCATTCTTCCACTTTTCTAACTGTGCTCGATAAGGGGTATCTAATTGCACCGAACATATTAACTCCATTTCTGGAAAAGATATGCCAGGTTCATTTTTACTAAAAAGTAACATTAAATTGTTACTAAAAGAGCAGGTTCACACAGGACTGTGACAGATCTACTTACGGACCCTCTTTTAGAGCTATAGAGGAGGATTCTCACCCTCTAATGAGCATGAACAGGCTTTAAGTAGCTCACCGACCCATGCATTAAGGACAGGGATGGTATTAGTCAAAACGAGCTATTTAATTTTATTCCATATTAGGTTAATAAGCTCATGGAAGCCTAAAAAAACCCAAAATCCACATTTTCAGAAAGAAACTGTGGTGTTAATACTGCTCAACTAGCAAATTTGAATCTCTTCACCTAATTTATGACTTACTCATTAGATTTAAATAGTTTAAAAAACAAGTAGGTTTACTGAATTGTCCTGCTGTGGGCTTTCACCCAGGACTGGCAGAATCAACACGGCAGCAAGTTGCACAGCTACCTGCCACAGACGTTGCAAGAGGCCGTCTGATGTTAAACCCTAGCTTCATGCACTGCTTTCATACGAGAGAATTTAGTGTTCTTTAAAACACAGGGTGAATTAATATCATAGACACATGGTCTGGAAATCAGGTTCTAGGAACTGCAGGATGCAATTCCTGGTGTGCGTGCACACACGCATGGGGATGGATGGGGACCTAAAAGGAAACAGATACTTGACCAGCAATTACACTTTCCCCACCATAATTCAACAAAAGTTGCCACGAACCGAGACATGCTGATCTTTGCAAGTGTTCGGCTTATGTATGAAACCAAGCTGTATTAGTTCGATTCGATTTCTACTGAATTAACACAATCATTTCAGCCCTGAGCAACTTCTCCAGGGCTTTCCTACCATCCCCCCTACGGAGAATGAGACTTGACCAACTTGATCAAGTCCCAGCTCCAGTGAGATTATAATTGTACCCTGAATCTCTAATGCTGTATGAAAGGTATGCAAGTAATGCAAGATCACAAAATAAGACACTCTCAACGTTATTTAGTGGTGGTGGGGGAGATGGAGGGAAGGCGGAAGGCAAGAGGACAGCATGCCCAGCACTCTCTCAAAGGCAAGGCCCTTCAAGTTGTATGTCCCCCAAAATGAAGCACTCAATATCATGAACTACTTCTAAACATCTCGGTCCATATCTCTCAAATGTTTGCAGTTACTGTTTAAAAAGAAAAGAAATGAAGGCAGAAGTATATTAATGGGTTTGGTCCAATTCTCCACTGAAAGGATGTAGAGCAGTTCTCAAACTGGACCTCTGCTTTCAGTTCCAGTGCTAGTATCAAAAATGCGGTTTTGTCTTTTAAACTAATGAATAGACAAATGTGGATTGTAAGAATCTAAAGTGACATGAAAGCCAGAACATTTATTGTCCTAAATGTCTAAACTCTCCAGTTTCTACTAAACGTTGATGGAAAATGAACAAACCACAGTCTTTGCAAAACTCACCTCTTTCCCATTTATCCATCATCAAAAAGAAATACATTTTTATGTAAGATAATTTGTTACAGACTCAATGAAAAATGCAGATGCTTTTTTCCACAGAAAAAACTTTCGCAAGGAAAAGTTGTCATCCATGCCATTTACTTTTATTAGTTAAGAGCACTTAAGTACACTCCACTGAAGTGTCTATGCTCTTAGGTTTTTTCCCATTCAAAGATGCTTGAACTTCTTTATTCATGAAAATCAGACCCTAAGTCTTTTTTCTTCTTTTTTTAAAATAGGAAATATATAATACTGACTGTGTAAAGAAAATGCACTATAGTTTCTAACTTCAACTGCCTCTCCAAGGAGCTGGCAGAAGTGCAGTTTGCTCTACCACAGAGCTACACTTCCCTCATTTCTTGGGCATGGCACACATGCGGTCCAGGAAGACACAGAAATGCTCTTCAGATGTAATCTTCAAAGTAGTTAGGCAAACTTTGTAAAACACACACAATTCCAGACCTGCACAACTTGGTTACATTCGTGCAGTTCTCGATATCTATGGCAAAAGGCTAAAGCAGGCAAAATTTCAGCCCGCATTAATGTTTAAGCAAATTTTTAACTATTCACCACTGTTTATACACAAATAATCAAAATATTTTGATATTAAGTATCTAACATCTGATACGTCGTAGCATTTAAGTTCTCACGACCACAAGCTACCTCTTTGTGGATGGGCCTCGCAAGTAGACATCCCTCCAGCTTCCTCTCCTTTGCCCTCCCACGAACTCTGCTCAGGGCAATTCCTAGACATTCGTTTCTTGGCTACAACTTTACTTACCATATAGAATCCAAAACTTGTAGTGGATACAGGATTACTTATTTCTATATGGTCTTTTCCTAGGGTATTCATCATGGATAGCATCTTGGTATATTAGACACAGTGACACTCTAATTTATTGAAGAGAAATTCATTATTACCGCACTGAGGAAAAGGCGAAGCAGGGAGACCTTCTTAAGACCATATAATGAATCAGTAATAGAAGCAGGATTAGACATCAGCATCTCCTGGCTCATAATTCAATTAATTCCTGCAAAGCACATTACATGAAATGCCACAGCAGTTGTTCATCTAGGCTTCCTATAACTTCAGTGGCAGTTATACAGACAGCTCTTCTGATCATCAGTTCAGAAGTCCAAAGCTAGATAAATTCAAGCCATAAACAAAGCTTAAAAAAGACAATCTAAGTCACCTAAAAATAGGAACAATTTCCCAAGTGAAGTTCATTTTCCAGCTGACATCTTGAAAATCAAATAAATCACAGTGGTCAAACACAAGTCAAGGACTCGACGTCCCAATTACTGTGAGAGCTTCTATGCAACGTTAGGTGATGGGTTGGAGTATATAACCACAGCCTTCCCCCTCTGGTCTTAAATCTACCACTTAACTAAGGAAACATCTTCCCTTTTCACAGTCGCCTGACAAAAGGGCTACGCTTCTGAGTTTTACAAGAACCAAGGCAACAACATCATAAAGCATTTCATTCCCCACCCAGTCCTATCCCGTTTCCTGGCCACCATGGCTGGTTCTCTCTGCTGATGGAGACAGGTCAGCAGGAAGAATTCAAGTGATGATACAATACACAAACGTGTATAATCATATCACATACAAAGGGATGGTAATTGCATACTCCACCTATTCTGGTATTTAACCTTCAGACACTCGATCGCACAGACGAGATTCCTGCAAAGGTTTTTAAATGAAGTTTCCTGGCTTTTGAAGGAAAAAGAAAAAATGAAAAAGAGGTGAAGACGGATTTTATTAATGAAACCGCAACAATCCCTCTGCCACGCAACAGCAGTAGAATCTGAAGTCAGAAGCTTCAGCAGTCCAACACAGTCTGAACTACACGATTAGCTGAGCAAGCCAGCAGAAGGAGAAAGATTTATTCAGAGCAGAAAAGCAGAGAACTGCAGAGGATTTCATACCGAGGAGCGTAACACGTTTGAGGACACGCTCCAGTGGATAAACACAAAATATGCACATTGGGTGTCTCAACCCACACACAAGTCACTCAAGCATTTCCAGTTGTAAATAGGAAAAACAGGATCTCTATATGAAGTTCGCAGTCAACATACAACACAACTACATTTAAAACTTTGCACTGATAATTTTCAAGAAAAAAACAATGCTCATTTTAGAAACATTGTAGGCTTAGTGCTATGTTCCTGAAAAAATTAAGCTTTTACTGAACATAAGCATGTCTTGTTTGTTGAGCCCCTTTATATTTTGATACTACAGTGCAGAAGTATTTCTTACAGTGCTAATCTTTCTGTAATTTTTTGCAAAAGTAACTTGAAAATGAAGGTTTGAAATTATAATAATACTTAAAAAATAATTAAGAATATAAGAAGTTTATTTCATTGGGAAGGGAGAAAAAGGAAAGCCAGTAAGTTATGTTACAAAACATTAAGTGCTTTTTCAATTAGCTTAGAGAAACTCAGCCCTACCTGAAGTTCATGTCAAGGCAGCAATGCAACTACCTTTCATATGAATGACCCATCGCAACCAAGCTAATCACATATAATGCCAAGTGTTAACAAATGCAAGGCTAAGTAAGGGGTAGAAGAGGAAGAAAGAGCAGATGGATTCATTTGGAAAGAACAGATAGAGATGAAATAAATATTTTAGTGAGCAGAGTCTTTAAACCATCATATAAAGCTGGTAAATCCTTAGGATGAAACTCTGACAGTGTCCTGCTCCACATCTTTAGTCCTTCCCATGTCCCTCATCTCAACAAACACTTTATTAAAGATTTAACCAAGTAGTAGCAAGTAGTGACTGGGAGCAAAGACAAATTATCTCAGGACTATCTTTAAGCTAGTATTATTATACTCTTCATTAAAATACATACAAGTTCATTCTTCCAAGATGAATTATAAAAAAAATTATAAATTCCCCAAGATTTGCAAATATTTTTTTCTTTGATTTGTAAGAGCAACTCCAGCCCTTCACCGTTCTTCAGGTCCAACTGGTGCTTAGCTGTCATTCACCAAAGACAAGCTTACATTTCAAAAACCAATCAAAAAAAATCGGATACTATAGTAAGGCACTGATAAAGTCATGTGCCTTTACATATATTAGCCATTTCCTTGGACTTTCTCTAGCTCAGATCCCTGTAGGTCCGCCACAGTGTTTGTGCAGAGATAATCCTGCTCGAAAGAAACAAAGACATTTTTTAAATTAATGAAACACTTCACAAATCCAGTTTCGAGCACGGTAACACAGTTAAGTCTGCACAAGAGTAACAGCAGCAAAGAAGGAAAGAGACTTCGGCAACGACAAGCTCAAACTACATTTGCTGGAAGGAACCCCAACGTGGAAGCACGCACTCAAAGGAAAAGAACAGATACAGCCTGAAACTACCCATCGTTAACATAAACTAACAAATTTCATGCTTTCAGTGCTCACTCTCGTACGTCAAGAAGTCAAATCCCAAATTTCTTCCCCATTCGTAGCAGCAAGAACACAATTATCTCCCAGGGCTTCACGCGCAGCCCGGGTACTAGCCGCAGTCAGCACTGGTTTCAGATTATCTTTAAGCATAAATCATCCCATTAAAGTCACCTAAAAGGTATGCCTTTGCTTAAGTATTTTAAAGAGAACAAGTATACTTGTCCACACTGAGCCTTCTGCCTACTGCTTGCAATTTTGAAAAATCAAATATATTCTGCCAGAAGTTATTCTTTAAAAATAACACGCCATAATCTTGCAATAGCACACAAGTTCAAATGACAGAAAAACTGTCATTTAAAATATTTCTTAATAATTTAATATTTCCTTTCTTTTATCACAACTTCCGATAGCTTTTCTCATTTAAAATCACATGCAAAAATGGTTTTAAACAAAAAGGTAAACACAGCTTCTTTCAAATCGTTAGACTTGCCCCAGAAACTGATTCTCACATCTCAAAAAGCCCGAAGCAAGGCCTCTCAGCTAGCATCGCATGTGCAAAAGGTTCCTTAAAAGCATATTGTCAAACACACTACAAACCGTCCGTGCCATCAATTTTCCGATACCATGACAAGTTTATAACACTGAGCCAAAAACAAGTGGAAGAAAGAAACCAAGAGACCGGCTCTTAAAAACAAAACATTCAGTCACTGTCTAGACAGCCTACGCTCAGGTGCTGGGAATGCGCATTTTGTTCTGATTTTTTCAAGCCTGGCTACGCACCTCCGCGTATCGTAGTGCTGTATATGAAAAGGAGCAAATAGCAACACCTCGGCTTATCAACAGCAGTCAGCATACCAGCAGTAAAAGAGCACTGGTTCCTAACATCTGGAATTTTTAAATCCGTCAAAAATCCTAAAATTCAGAATTTATCGACCTGTTACAGTTCTATGCAAGATTCAGCATAGGTACATTGCTCTGCATCATGTATCAGCTCTTAGAGAAAATACTGCAATTAAAAGAATCTAAAAGCTCCAAAACATGTATTCATGCACAGTCATACTAATGAATAAGTAGCAGTTAAAACGTGCAAGCTGCACTTGATAATATTCTCTCGTAAAGAAATTAAATGCATCTCAGTATGACATTCATGCACGCCATACGAATTCAACATTGATAAAATTAAGAACAGCATTATCCGTCTCCCACTGGTATCTTCAGGTCAAGGAGAGCCCCTGCTAAGCCCACGACCCCCATAATTAAGGCCTGAAAGCTTCCAGTTTAAACACAAAGATGGGCAAAAGGAAATATTGGGGGGGGGGGGGGAAATGATAAAACAGATTTAAATGAGGTCAAGAAAACCTGTATTAAAGTTAAAACAGACCTCAAATCTGCCTTCTCTCATTCCAGAGCCTCGGCAACCAGCGTGATCCTTTTCCCCCTCAAAGCACTGAGCCAGGCAGAGCCCGGGCACCGAACGGAGCTGGTGAAAGGGCTCGTGCAGAACGGCTCAGGGGCGCTGCGGCCAGAGCCCGCGCCAGCGCAGGGCGCTCGCTGAGCGGCGAGCCTTTAACCTGCATTTGTTTAGGGTTCTCTAGTGTAAGTTAGATTTTATTTTTTTTTGAAAGCAAAACTCACTACAATTTTTTTTTTTTTTTTAACGGTAAAAGGCTCTTGAAAATCCCACTCTTAAAAAAAAATCACTTAAAATAGTATTTTCCATATTGATGCAGGAAAAAAAAAAATGAACTGGAGATTTTGAAAGCCATTTGGCATTGTCTCCATTTTTAACCCTATTAACTTTGTCTACTGATCACAGGGACCAGCATGATAACAGCGACCAACACTGTGAATGTAGGAAGGGGCAGAATTAAACAGGAAAACAGCAATGTGAGAAGGTACTAATCGCCCAAGATAAAACCATTTGGATTCCTTTTACTGTCATCATTGCCAAGAAACTTGGGAAGGTATTTTCTGTTCAGAGAGCCTCCAAAAGCTGCCACTAAGAGAAAAAACTCCAGTCTTTATTTCCGACATTTCTGATCTTTCCCAATGCTACAGGACAGCTTAATAGGAACAACATCTGAATATAAACGACAAGGAGAGCAGCTCTGGGCCCTGCTGCTGCACTAGCATGGAGGAATTCATTGCCTTGAGCCACTTATTAAGGAAAAACAAGAAAAAACTGTTTGAAAGGCTGACACAGAGATCATTAGCGAAACAACAAATCGCTTAATCGGCTCTTTTTTCCTGCATAAATTGCCTTAGTTTACCTTTTTTGTTGTTTTCTGAAGTCTCACTCTTCCAAAGTAATTATAAATCTCTTTCAGACCTATGGTTTACCAAAAAAAGGATATCCTACCTCTAAGGACTATGGACTCTAATGCTCCCAAATCCTGAGTTAAAAGTAAATGATATTCTGAAAGCAAATCATTTTCTCCAGTCAAATTCTTTATTTTTTCCTGCATCAGCCTTCACTCACTTTACTGTCTTCTACTTCCTAAACAAGAAATATTACCAAGTCACATCTAAACGCTACCTAAAAGAAAACCAAAGGTGAGGTGATGATCTGTGTTTTCTTAGTATCTGTAAAGAAGGTTTGAAAAGTTTGTAAATAAAGTTTTAAAGTTTTAGGAGTTGTTCGTTACTTTCCAAACGTTTTTAATCATACCTCATACCCACGAAATACCAAAATCGCAAACCCCAGCCTTCCTGCTTTCGCTAGAATCCCCCAAAAAACTAAATAACTGGTACACACCACTAGTTTTTAGAAGCTTCTCAAATTCTTCATGGCATGTAGGGCAGATAAATCTCAACACAGAAGCAGCCAGAGAAACTAAGTTTTTAAGGTTTTTTATACACAAAGAAAGTAAAATTCTGCTATATATTTCTTCTTTTTAAGCTTTGATAGATCTCTATTGTAATTACAAGTACCTGATATTATTCTTTCCTTTACTTTCTTAACCCCCTCATTTTCATTTTCCTGATCTTCAGCGTTTCCATAAAAATATCTATACATTAAATGACTTAGATGCACAGAATATATGCCAGCTTTCAGCTAGCAGAGAGACAGCCTCAGTTTTGCTGAAAAGCGATGGAGCTATTTCCTCCTCTCTCATAAAGTTCCGTCCTCTTTTTGCAAGGAAAGAGAATATATCTATATTATCCTCCTGTTAGCTACAAAATAAAAATAAAAAAATAAATTAAAAGACTTACCCGCTACTGTGAGCTTTGCTGTTCTGCTTACGATGGTCCCCAGGCTATCCACAGTTGCCACGCATTGATAATATCCTTCATCGGGTTTATTGTGTTTGGAATGCACCACACTGTTTATTAATAAAGATCCATCCGGCAGCAACTGGCGACGGTCATCCGACACCAAGTTTAGGAAAGTCCCGTCTTTTTTCCATTCAATTTTTGGCGAAGTTTCACAATAAGCCGAGCAGTTCATGACGACGGAAGCGCCGCGGACCGACAGAACGTCCATTGGCTCCACCAGAAAGTGGAAAGGAGTGAAGGTTCTCACAGCGGATCCTGCAAAACAAAAACCGCATGAAACCGTTTGTTTCAGCTTTCTCTGCTTTTTTTTTTTAATGCATTTTGTTGAAATATTTTAACACGTACAGCATAGCATAAGAACTATCACTGCCTGCAATAACATCTCCCGGAACACCTGAGAAACTGCTTGGTCTATACGATAGTATTTTCTCCTTCAACTAAGGGCTCTTTGCTCCTTAAAGTACACGCATGCTTGTAAATTATGCATCTAAAACATGAGAAAAGTATATATACATATCCCATTCTATTAAAGGTCTTAAGAAATCCCCTCCTCCTCTACCACTTTCCCTTTAAAAAAGTTTATGAAAAATTTGCTATCTGTACATAACTTTTTCCCTTACTGAAGAAGGCTTTAGTTTTTCTGAAGAAAGCTTCAGCATTTCAACCATTTCAATTTTTAACTCCAACATGCCCCAAAACTATGCTTTAGTCTCTGCCCCTTCCCAGGGAAATTTTCCTTTGCCCACAGCTGTCTTTTGAAACAATTAAATTTGAAATCTTGTCAAAACCAAATATTTGTAATATTTTCCAGCTAAAATACTTGAGCTGCAAACAGTGCTCTTTTAAATGCAACAGAAAGTCAAGTACATAATACAATTAACTAAATACTACCTGGGGGCAGGTACTCTGTTGATATTGCTTAAGGACAGAAACTATCTGCACCACAGCCTGCTCCAAGCATCTATTTTCACCAATGAATTATTGAAATAATAATAAAAATAGTTCTCATCCCTAAAACACTCCAACGCTCACATTGGAATCAATGTGTTTTACAGTCCTGCGCTATCCCTCATGCACAGAAATCTGCCCCATCAGAACTTATGCAAGCTATTAATGATGTCCTGATTGAATAAAAAGTTTTATTAAAGGTATAACTTAATAAATACGTGCTTGACTCACACATTTAGACAGACACTATGTACCGTTAGGACACTCTAGGCCTTTTGTGATATGGGTGCCGACAGCAGCAGTGTGGTAATTTGTTTGGTATAACCACGATTACGAAACATTAAGAATAATTTAAGACTTTGAGAGAAAGCATCTACTTTTATTAAATTTATAATCCAATTCCGAGCTCAATACATCATGCAAGGACTGTTATACATTTCTTACTTCTATCCTAGTTAAAGATAAACATGATTACTTTTCCATTTTAAGTATTCCCAAAAGACATCGATAATTAACAGCTACTTTCCATTAGCAGTGAATTTTAATTACTGTATTTCTAGTGTATTTGGTCAAGCAGAAGGATTGCGTGCCAACATCGCTTTGATTTGTCTTAACTTAATCACGCACAGAAAATGGAAGGAAGAAAGTCTTTCAGGGAAAAATAGCTTTCCAAATCGGCATAACTTGTTAATATGCCTGTCAGAGACAGTTTAAAAAAAATAAAATAAAGAAAAATAAAAATAAATAAATAAAACACAACCAGCCTTAGAAATAACATCAAGACGCCCCATTTATACCCCAGCAAATTCCTCCTCTCCTCCACTTGGGGACTGGAAAGGGGGCAGACGTGCAAAGCATCGTGCTAATATGAGCTGAAACACTACTAGTCTCCTACCAGCAAAGGAAAAACAAAAGGTTAAAGCGACTTGCTTCAAAAGCGCCAGTACCCCCGAGCAGCTCCGACCCCTTCCGGCCTTCGCTGAAGGAGGACGCTGCACGGGGCAACGCTTCAAACAAAAGCGCTTGCTGAAAACCGAAACCACGGCAAGCTCCAACACGGTCTTGTCGCGAGGCCCGGAAAATAAATATTTTCAGCGGACGACAACTAAATGACATTTCTAATGAATAAAACATATCTTACAAACACTACGTCTAATCATGTTCTCTCAGCCTGAAGTGACAGACTCGCAAAACACCCTTGTTTAAAAATATTAAAAATAACTTTTTGAAAAATCACACGCTCAAAACATATGATACAAGGCATGTTCTTTAAGAACTATGCAAAGGAAGTTAAATTTTAAAGTAGAAATGGAGATGCAGGACTCCCTGCACAGAGCTCTTTACAAGCCTTCTGGAAACTGAGAAATAGGGGCTTTCAGTTCACAAAAACCTTACAGCTCTAACAGAATTTTTTACTGGGCACCTACGGGACGGACAGCTTGGCGACTGGAAGGGGGATGCCACTGGTATCATCCCCGTCCTCCCTTAATATTAATAGCATCACCATTAGGCTTCTTTCCCAATTACAGATAGTCTTCACAGTCTGTGTTCAGACATCATACTAAAACAGGGAAAAACAACCTGGCCTCCGCTGTTGGTGCTACAGAGTGAAATATTGCATTATTTGCGATATATAAATTATTGCAATATATAAATATTGCATTATTTTTATTTGCCATTTGGGTGGCAGCCCTATCCATTTAGAACCAGTTTGCTCCACCTGGCAGTAAGCAACACACAGCACAGTAGGGATGTGTTTCTTCTAAGTAATTATCAAATCTGTAACGCTTGTGAAAGGCATTATTAAAAAGCGGGTTAAAATGCATGCACACATACAAACTGAAGCTCATACTGTACACTCTAAATCCTTCAGACAGTGCTGTAAAACTACTCATCTCAAAAACGTTTCATTTTTCACAGTAAGGTCACTAATTAAATGCTTAAATATGTTAAGATGAGCTTGAATAGGCATATGCATTTAATAAGCAGATTTGTTTCAATAAATCATGGAATAATATGAAGCCTACGCTTTTTGGAAGAAAAGTAAAAACGTGAAGGAGACCTTTAGTTGTAAAGAAAGTCTGTCCTGTAAGCATTTTAGCTTCTTCTACTGTGTTTTTTTTTTTTTTAATCGGATTTACTGTCTAAAATAGCCTTAATTAACAAATTGATACGATTGCCTCTATCACTGAATTGCACAGGAAGACTCCCGTCTCCAAAGAGATGCTTCAGCTCCCCGGGGAGAGGGGCGACAGCCTTCGCGCACAAAGCCTCTCGTCTCCGCGACTCCCAACTCGCAGACACTTCAGATAAGGCAGGAGGAGTGGCGTGAAAGGAACAACAGATAATTTATGCTTTTGTAGGATGCATCATTCAAGCATTCTTCTACCTTCAAAACTCAGTCACAGATGAGAAAAAAAAAAATAGAAAGACAAGTTTCCCTAGTGACAGTAAGTCTCAGACAAGACTGTAGTCCTGCGGTGTTAGCATACAAGTCCTTGAGATGATGTCTTTCCCGAGGATTTAAAAAAAACCCCAACAAATAAACAAGAAAACCTACAAAAATTCTAGGCACTGTTTTTGTTACTTTGGATTTGTTATTATACCAAGTTTATTATTATAATCTCATCCACCACTCCAGAAACTTAAAGATTTCTCAAACTTAAAGATTCAGCCTTACTATCCATTGATCTTTCATTATACGGCATTCTACGCAAGCTTTCTTTCCATTTGCAAACTCCTGTAAGCTTTTCAGTAGAGATTCAGATCTCTAGCCGAGCAGATACAAGCACACCAAGCTTTGCTTTTTTCTGCTCTTCTCCAACCTTTCAAGTAGAACCTAGGAATCCGTGGGGGATGGGGGGCAGGGGGTGAAAATCTTTGGAAAGTGTAGGAAATGAGGAAAGCGACTGAAATGTATGGAGCTCTGCCTAGGGGTGGGTGAGGAGTGGATCAAGAGCTTATGGGTAAGGATTAAAGGGCAGGCTAACATGGGTGACACTGTTGTGGGTGTTTGCTACAGGCCATCTGATCAGGAAGAGGAAGTCGATGAGGCCTTCTACAGACAGCTGGAAGTAGCCTCACGATCCTAGGCCCTGGTTCTCATGGGGGACTTCAACCACCCTGATATCTGCTGGAAAGACAACACAGCTAGGCACAAACAGTCCAGGAGGTTCCTGGAGAGCACTGATGATAACTTCCTGACACAGATGATGGAGGGGCCAACGAAGAGAGGTGTGCTGCTGGACCTTGTACTAACCAACAAGGAAGGGCTGGTTGGAGATGCAAAGATTAGGGGCAGCCTTGGCTGCAGTGACCATGCATGGTGGAGTTCAGGATCCTGCAAGGAGGAAGCAAGGCAAAAAGTATGATCACAACCCTGGACTTCAGGAGAGCTAAATTTGGCTTAATTTCCTTACATATCTGCCATTGGTCAGAGATAGGGACAGTATCCTGGCCTACATAAATCTTTGCTCTGGCCAAGTATAGCTTTTGTTGCATCCTGCGTCCATTCTGCCCAAATGCTTGGAAGTTGCAACCTCATTTTTTGTTCTGCTGGCCAGCACAAGCGAAACAACCAGCTTAGAAGGGGCCCCTACCTCTGTTTTAAGATTATTTAACCAAGATGAAAAAAATCTGTCCTGCACTTCACAGCCAGTTCATATACATGCCAGATCAATGGCACTGCATGCATGTCACTATGTCATCTTCCCCGAAAAGGTGAAGCTGGCTCCCTGTTTGCCTTGTCTGGCGCTTGCTGCAGACTGGAGCAGATCAAACCCTTTGATGGGATGTGAAGACTGTTCTGGTCCTGGAAGCAACAAGATGCCCAAGGAAATGACATTACAGAGCAGAGGGTGTCAAGAGAGGGCATGCAAAGAAGAGACAACACCTTAGAAGCGATTAGAGATATTTAAGAAGAAAGGAAAGCGAATTGTCAGCCAGGTTTCAGAGATGACAGAAGATGACTCTTGACAAGAACCCAGAGGGGACTGTGAATGCTCTGCACTCAAGATACCACCACGCTGCTGGACAGAAAGCAGTGGATAAAAATAAAAGGGTTGGTAAATAAATAACCTCTGTCTTAAAACATAGAAAGTTAAACTAGAGTAAGGAACTTCCCAGCCTACATTCTAAGAAAGGTTTTGTGATTTAGAGTTAAGGGTTTTTTGGTGTTTCTGGGGCACTCTCTGGAGAAGCGCTGGTGGAGCCACAGCTAGACTTTAGCCAAGTGAACTCATACCTCATTTAAACCTTGATTCAGCATAAAAATGTTTTGTGCATACAATACCTTAATGACTTAATTCCATCAACAAGTCATTTCTCCCACTCCATCAGCGTATTGATTATTCAGTTAAAGACAACACATTACTAAAGATTGAATTGTTTTATTTTGTGGAGAGTCTTTCCTCTTTCCCTGTATTCATCTTTTATCAGTGGCTTGATTTGTGTTAATGCTGCTCCAAGAAACTTGTACAAAAATAGAATGCCTGAATTATATAAACCAAGTAAATTCTAACGCAACTATATCACATAAGAGTTTAGTTAAAACAGAGCCATTTTTATTCTGTTAGGATTTTATGTATATTAACAAATGTTAAACAAATGTCACCTTCTGATGTCTTGTGGCTTGAACACCACCCATGTAGCACAACTAAGAACATCAATACCAGTATGTTCTCCTGCTCAGAGACTGGACCAATTAAATCTTGCTCATTCATAACAGACGATTTTCTCAGAACTGCCCTTGAACACTAGTGACAGGGACACAACAATTCCTACAGCCATGCAGCCCCCGCGCTTCACTGCCTCTATTAGTAGGAATTCCAAGCACTATTGCCATGCTTTAAATCTATCTTTTTGCCACCGTGGGCATGGAGAGTAGACTGTTTTTCCTTTCCAACAGCATTCCACACATCTGAGGACTTAAATCCTTCCCCAGCCTTGTCTTTAGGCTTCGCATTCCTACTTCCTTCAATCTTCTAAAAGACTGCATTTCCTCGGACTCTCATAATTCCCTGGATCTCCTCCAGCTGGCCCATGTTTTTCTGGAAGTGATGTGCCCAAAACATAACCGAGTACTCCAGCAGAGACAAGATCAGTGCTAAGTACAGCTACAGTATCATTTCATATGTTTTGGAGGCTCAACAACTTCTTCATCCTTCCCAAAACATAGGCATTATGGTTTAGTGCAGAAGCATAACACTACTGACTTACATTTGATTGTAATCCTTTCAATAGTGTAATCCCTAGATGCTTTTCTAGGGAACTGTCATGAAGCTTGTTCTTTTCTATTTAATATTTGACTAGTTGATTACCCTTGGCTAACCGTATTAACTTTCATTTGGCTCCTCCAAGTTTCTTCTCCAAAAAAAGTTTTCCAATTTTGAAGTCTCACCTTGTCCTCCGTCTTTCAGCTTTGTCATGTGAAAATTTAACAAACATTCATTCGCAACCTGGATGATGGAGTAAGATAAGACATCAAATAGAAGTTTGCTAAGAGCACACAAGCACAACACCCCCCCCCCCCCCCCCACAAAACAGCCTTCGGTATTATCACTGTTACTTCCCTCAGTAGCTACCCAGCCATTTTCATAGCCATTTGGTATTGGTTCCCTTTAGACTGTGTTTCTCTACTTCCTTTCAAGAATGTCTTAGGAGATGGTGGTGGTAGGGGGAAAATTTTTGAACTGAAGCCAAACTGACTGATTTATAGTTCCCTATAGCTCCTTCTCTCTCCCTGTTTAAAAGATTTGGGGCTTTTCTAGGCCGCCTCATACCTCATCTCTCAGATTCTCAAAATGAACCAACCGATCTGAGACAGCTTCAACCAAGATCAACTTCAGACCAAACTGATACAAAAATATCAGAAAAAAAAATATCAACAAAGTAGTATTTTTTAGCTTGTCCTTTGCTTAGCCTAGCTGATGTCTTATTCTCTTGGTATTAGTGATCATAAACATGCAATTCTTTTCACCAAAAAAGAAGCAATAAGGCAAGCGCATTTGAGACATGCCACTGTTGACAGGATTAAGACCAATCTGCCTGAACCTTTCCTTGTAGCATGCTGCCCCAAAGACCACCAAGAGGTTTTAATCTCAAAAGAAGCAAGTTTTAATACAACTATAACACTTTGCTTTTCAGCTACAGGGAATCTGAAAGCAACTAGGTAAGACAAAACAGGAAGAGCTGCTGCACCACTCTTTCCAAATGCTGCATTTTCCAAGGGTGGTATACTTCAAGGGGGGAGAGCTAAGATTGTCCTCGGCCACCTTTTTACTGCTAACATGCCTACAGAAGGATTATTTTTTTTGTTCCTGTGTGCATTCTGCTAGATGCATCACATTTTGTGCATTGGTAAATCTTTAACAAAGTTTCAGGTGAGGCAATTCCTCAAACAGTAAATGCAAAGTGGCTGTTCAAATGGGAAGAGGTTTCCCTTCATGATACAGTTAATTTTTGAAAGACATGAGCATTCTGGTATTAAACTAAAATTATTTGAATTTATGCTTTAACAACTCCCCAACACAAGGTTTTCAGAAATGATGATGTTCAGGAAAATAACCTCAGACAGAAACATTCTGATCTCATAGTTCCACTTAGGACATCTAAATTACCTCATACCGGCATATGGCAGCACATATCAAAAGATTTCCTGACTACCAGTGCTATAGATGCAACTTTAATGCACTGTTGCCACCAAAACTATTCAATACTGATGTATTCCTGACAACAACTGTCAGCTGCACTCAAAGCAGAAGACTTTGATATCAGATTTCACATGAGCAGAAGAATTAAGCAGCATTCCAGTTCAAAAGGACCCAGTGCAAGAGTCATCCAAAAATAAAACACGAAACTGGTATAACTTCAGAGTCCCTTTTTCTGAATAGAACCATACATTAAGGCAACCGAGCCCATCTTTCATCAAAGGTACAGGACTTTAGACTAGTAGTACACCAGGATTCAGTTGCTGGAAGGAGTCATGCAAGGCTCTGAGGAAGAGAGACTACTTCCTTCCTCAACACACAAATGTATTAAGTGGGGCATATTTGTCCTTTTAAATTAAACTCCAAAGCAATTTAAGAGCAAATACATAATGCCCTTGAAAACTGACGTTTAAAATAGAAGCATTTGACAAAACCTTATGCAGACTGGCAGCAAGTATTATAATGCTCCTTTTTGTGCATTGCAAGTCAATGATAAAAGATTTAAGCTCTCTTGCTGCAGGATTGAACTTTTAAAGGCTTTTCACCAGAATTTAATTAACATTCCCACCGGCCCTTGTAATCCTAAAAACAGTATGTCATGCCCTTCCTAACCTAGATCATTATAAAAGCTGTCCTCAAGAATTAAACAAATGTATTTTAATTGAAGACGTTACAAACACTAATCTTTCAAGCTGCCAGAAAGGGCTCACAATGAACTTGTTTTGTAGTTTTTGCTAAAATATTCATTGCCAAGGAGCACATTATCTATACGGACAAGTTGTAACATGCATTAATCTCTAAATAAAAGTATTAGTTAGGTTAGTATTTTTCTTTCCTTGACATCATTAAAAACATTCTGTGCTACCCAATAAGCAGCATTTTTACATGATATTATAACATAACACAGCAGAACTAATGTTCAGGCAAGGACAGATGTTGTGCCTAATACCACATTCTTCCCTCATAGTAGCATATAAATGCTCTGACCAAATTAAACTGCACAAGATGACAACACACAGCAATGAACAAAGCTTTTCTTTCAGCACCTCCAAAGCCCAATCACTTACATGGTGGTTTAGAAGTTCACTGCTACTGAAAAACCTAGGCCAAATTCTCTAAATTGCATACTCTGAACTCCCTTCCATTTCTTTCTTTGCCAAGACCGTACACTCCATAAATTTTGGGACAGAAAAATGTTGCACTTAAGTCAAGAAAAAAGGAGAAAAGTGTAAAAGCTAGCCATGACTGCAAACATACATTATCAACTTGTGCTGATACTTTAATAATTCCAATAGAAGCCGACAGTGGAGCCCAGGAGAGCAGATGACGTAACATTATAAAAGTAGTAATGCCATGTATAAACCTAGACTTTCCCAGACTGGCTAGATTCCTTGCTCCTTCAGCACAAGCAGATTTCCTCTTTTGTTATAATGTATTAAATCATAAAGATATTCATCAAAAAGAGTAAATCATGTTTGCCCTAACGTCATTAAGCATTGTGGGTTAGCAGTAATGTCTGCAGAGTAATAAGATGGCTCAGAGTCATTCTGGCCTGCAAATGAAGGAGCTCTGGTCTGAAGTCCATAAAGGAGAGACGTTCTTTTCATTTGTGATATCAGGAAGCGACCTGCGCAGAACCCCTTTCCCCCTTCAATAAAAAGAACTTCTTCTGTGCTCCAGAAAGACAGGAAGATAAGTGCTTGCTCCAGAAAGTTCTCCTGAAAGTTCCACCCTTCTCCTTAGTTGTCAATCCTGTGTGTAGGTGCCTTCTTACATGTAGGTACCTTCTTACAATACAGATGGAGCATACAATACTGAGGGAATACTAGCTACTTAGGATACCACAATAAAACTTGTACCCTTAATCATTCTCAATAAAGTTACAATTTAAGGAAAATTATTCTTTATGGCCCATTGCAAAGGGCATCCATCTCAACACTAGAAAGCCTACATATACACTGTTATCAACACGCAGAGATGTTAGCTTTCAGTTATAAGGAAGTCTGCTCTGCCTTTTTGTTCCTAATTTTTTTTCAATAGGCACCAGTCCAGAAACATGAAATTGTGAACAAGGTAAGTATTTTTGCATGCTGTTCTCTATCAACATTATGGAGTTGAGCAGTTTTTCCAACACCCTGCAGTAACAACACAAAAGTCAAGATACTCATCATTAATATTGGAAGTGCTAGGAAAAAAAAAAGAAATATCTATTTCAAGATTTAGTCCTCAGTAAGTTTCAAAGGTATCCTTGCCCTTCAGACAACACTGTTGATAACTAAAGAATGAATTCAAGCACAGCAAGCTATGCTTTGCAAAGATACTTTTACAGTTTTGACTATACTTCCAGTTACCTTTTGCTTGTAAATGACAAATTATTGTTGGTTTAATCTTAATTGACCTTCCTTACAGACTTCAAGCAGGAAATTACAGAAAACAGCAAAAAATAAATTTAGCCCATTAAAAAATGCATGTGGAAATAGAAACAAGAACAAAATGTCCACATAGTGTATAGCGTGCATGCAGTAAAGCATTGAAAAATAAGCATCCATGCATATACTCCAGTCACTCTTTCTGTAATTGATACAATCTTCTCATATATTATTAAATAACGGGAAGGAAAACAAGATAATGATTAGCAGCAAAATCCACAGACAGACTATAATTTCAAATACCAAACTTTTCAGGAGATACATTTATGTCTGGTGCTTGGTTGCATGGGCTTTCTAACACCTCTAGGGAGTTAGAAATTTTTACCTAAATTTTTTACACACAGAAGCAACTTTCCTATTTACAGCCCTGCTAGTTTTTAATTGTCAAAAGCTTTCTGAATTTGGCTCTCCAACAGCTGTCTAACTTACAGGAGCTGCCATGCTGAGGCAGAAATCTAATGCTCCTTTACCGAGGGACCACTGCTCCATTAGGCTTGGAAAACTGAAGCAAAAAAGATGACGCAAACTCCTCTTGCAGCAGTTTTCCCTAAAGCCTGATTCATTACAACCAGTTTTGGTGATACACTTGTGCAACTTGTCCCCCAGGAGCTTCCAACCAAGGGGATGTGTTTCCTTTTTTGTCCAGGCCAGGGTTTTACTGTTTCAGGCACTCTTGGTGGTGGTGGCGTTTTTAATTTATTCCTTCACTGCCCAGCAAGCCCGCTACCCCAAAGGAAGGGCATCTTCACAACATACCCCCTGGAGCAGGGCGAAAGCTTCTCCCATAGCTATGTCAGGCAAGAAAGGCAGGAATACTTTTTTTTCTGGTACTTTCCCCCATGCTTTGCATATCTTCCCCTAAATTCACATCCACTCCCACACACGACAAATCTTTATGTGCTTCCTTCTATCACCAAGACAGAACTGCTAACAAAAGACTTAGAGAAGGAAATTTCTAATGACACAAAAGTCACCTAGACCTTAAACTTCAAATCACAGCTTTGAAGACAACAGGCAAACCAACAGCCTCACATCAGACTAAAAGCACAAAAAATGAAAGCTCAATCTGACTGCTCTTCTCACAAGTTAAACTGTTAGGCCCAACCACCTAAGCTGAAAAATCATTGCTAAAACTGCAATCTGCAAGTCATTTAAAATAGCTCCAGTCATAAGTCACATGCAGCTTCCGAAGTTCTTCATATGCTTTTCTCCAAGGCAAACAGAAAGGACAAGCTGCCATCAGCTTAATCTGTTTATGCTCAGTCACTTTTTTCCCCAGAGTCATGTAAATATCAATACATTAGCTGTAGCTTTTATTACTTTTTCTTTTTTTTAAATTAAGAATTTAATTGAGAATTTTACTCATCAGGCCTTCAGATTACATTATATTTGAACACCCACTGTTCACAAAATTAAAGTTATCTCCTGGCAATTATTTGTTGATCTGACTTAAAACTGTACTCAAATCTAAGAAACTCTCAATCAGACACGCTTCAAAAACAAGTTCTGTCGGACTTTTTATTCACAATGTAGAAGAAAAAAAAAATCCTTTATAACCACCTCGGACAGCAATTTGGATTTCCTTTAGATTGCTTAAAAATAATCTTTGGGTGTTACAGAACTCAAACCTAGGAACTGTATGTCCCACAGATATCTCCCTTGCCTTCTGAAAGGGAACATGCTTTCAAAAAGACTGTGATTTTATAATCAACAAAGGAAAATAAAGTCCGACCATCTAACACCATATATTAAAAGATTCCTTTAAGCCAATGAAGAAACTACTCTGAACATCCTAACTGCAAACTTTCTTTACAAAATCATTTCAGAGAGAGAACATAAATGATTTTCACAGGGTCACAGAACAGTTGAGGCTGGAAGAGACCTCTGGAGATCATCTAGTCCAATCCCCCTGATCAAGCACAATCACCTCGAGCACGTTGCCCAGGACTCATTCCAGACAGCTTTTGAATATTTCCAAGGAAGGAGACACCACAACTTCTCTGGGCAACCTGTTCCAGTGCTCTGTCACCCTCACAGTCAAAAAGTTTTTTCTCATGTTAAGATGGAACTGTCTGTGTTTCAGTTTGTGCCCATTGCCCTCTGTCCTATCGCTGGGCACCACTGGAAAGAGTCTGGCCCCATCCTCTCGACACCCTCCCTTCAGACACTTATACACATTGATAAGATGCCCCCACAGCCTTCTCTTCTCCAGGCTGAAGAGGCCCAGCTCTCTCAGCCTTTCCTCATAAGAGAGATGCACCAATCCTTTCATCATCATAGTAGCCCTTCACTGGGCTCGCTTCAGTAGCTCCATGTCTCTCTTGTACTGGGGAGCCCAGAACTGGACACAGTACTCCAGATGTGGCCTCACCAGGGCTGAGGAGAGGGAGAGGATCACCTCCCTCCACCTGCTGGCAACACTCTTCCTGAGGCACCCCAGGACACCATTGGCCTTCTTGGCCACAAGGGCACATTGCTGCCTCATGGTCAACTTGGTGTCCACCAGCACTCCCAGGTCCTTCTCCACAGAGCTGCTTTCCAGCAGGTCAACCCCCAACCTGTACTGGTGCATGGGGTTATTCCTCCCTAGGGGCAGGACCCTGCACTTCCCTCTGTTGAACTTCATGAGGTTCCTCTCCGCCCACCTCTCCAGCCTGTCCAGGTCTCTCTGAATGGCAGCACAGCCTTCTGGTGTATTGGCTACTCCTCCCAGTTTTGTATCATCAGCAAACTTGCTGAGGGTGCACTCTGTCATTTCATCCAGGTCACTGATGAAGAAGTTGAACAAGACTGGACCCAGGACTGACCCCTGGGGGACACCGCTAGCTACAGGCCTCCAACTAGACTTCGTGCCACTGATCACAACCCTCTGAGCTCTGCCTTTCAGCCAGTTCTCAATCCACCTCTCTACTCATCTAGCCTGTGATTTTATCAACATTTTTCAGTTTTTGTGGACAAAATTACTGAATCCTTTTCTCTCATTTCAGAAAGCTATCAATTTTCATTCAGCTAACCAAGCTCCTTCCACTGATACATCTGCCTCATGCTTGCACAGGATTTAAAAACAGTTCTGTGTTTTACTCAATACAAAGGACAAGGCATACTTGCATATGATAGCCTTTCTTCTATTGCTTTTAAGGAGAGAAATAAGCTAGAATGCTAATAAGGAAAACCCTCTTGCTGTAAACTCCAGGCACAGAAGCTACCTGAATCATAACCTCTTGGGATTACTTGTTCAATACAAGAGCTATGATTGTTTCAAGGGTGATGGCTTTGTCAAGAGGGTAGCAAGCACTACAAAATCCAATGTGCACTCTACCCCCTACAAGGCCTTCAGCCAATGTCAAATTTCTCTTTGTTTTCTTTCCATCGAAACAAGCTGAAGTGATTATCTTCCATATGAAATTGGCACAGGAGACTGTTTCCCCCCCCCCATTCCAACACATTTTTGAATGTTCTCTATGGCTCTTATTCCCCTGTAATCTTCTTGCTCCCACCTTAAGCAGAAAGATAAAATTTGTTTCTATATTGGTAACATCATAGCTCTGATTGAGAAGCCGTTACTTAAGTGAGGATCCACTTTACTAAAAAAGCTACTGGAGCCAACAGCTCTAACGTGACTTCAGAAAGATGATGCATGTTCTTTTCATATTCTCCCTTGTCAAGCATGAAAGACAAGAATGGCAAGCACTTATTTTTAGTATTAGCAGTGCTTCCTTCAGCAAGCACATCAGCTACATGAGACCAGACTTTAATCTATATTTAATTCTTCTAGTAGCCATTTTCCCTGCTCTATCAGACTGGTCTGGGAAAAGACAAATTTAGCATTTCTACAAAAATTTACTAGAGGGCACTGTAAAAACACCTACCAAAGAAAAAGAAAATACTTATTTCTGTTAATCATGGTGAACAATAGTACTTTGACTTTTCCACAGAAATAACTACCAGATGTCCACAACTGACAATGCTACATTTGTTAATGCGAAAAGGAATTTGCATTTTTTCCTGAAGTCATGGACTTTCCTAGAAGTCCCGTCTACACAGGTACACACAAGTACAGAATTTATCTCTTCAGATACATGTAGTAGTAAAAACAAATGACAATTTTCAAAGGGGTTAAAAAATATAAATAAATAAAACAAAGGTTTAAAGACTCCCCATATTATCCAGTGGGCACACAACACAGGCAAGATACTAAACATCCAGCAAAACTCTAAGTACAGGTAAAGTAATATTTTATCTCAGAAGTCAACAGGTTATATGTTACCCAACAGACCATATAGGATGCAGCAAATTCATTAAAAGATGCCACTGAAGTTAGGCAAGGGTTACACTCTCGTGAAGGACCTTCCTGTACGCTGGGGATTTCTTCGTTCCTCTGTCCCACCTATTCAATGTCCTGCTTCAGAGTGATTACAAAGCATGGCTGCAGGACCAGTGCGAAAGGCAAAAGGGAACGCTGTTATAAATAAATCCAGCCTTCCAGTCACAAGCAATGGTTTAAAACGGTACATGGAAAGATATGACGACAACAAGAGGGGAACCTGGTTTCTAGGCGAGTCTTAAAATGAAAAAGGAAGGGCTGAACAAAAGACGCAAGCAAGAACCAAACTGAAAGCTGCTGAACAACATTTCCAACATCTCTCTTCTTCTAAAGAGACCTCTTGTGTGCTTCATAAAAGAGAAAAAACATTTTTAACAAACACCTTTAATGTTCGATCAAGCAAGGATCATCTAAGAGGACCAGGAAACAGAAGAACAGCTGCACCAGATCAGAGCAGAAAGAATCCCTTTAACTCAGTGTCTTATCACAGAATAGTCAAGAGCAGATGCTACATATATTTACACTTGTTTTTCTATCCCATAAAATTCAAATTTTCTGGCAGAGTTCATTATTATATGGAAAAATAAGCTTGCAATAAAGCTGACCCTTCATGAATCTAATACCATCCTCATAAAAGCAAGCTGACAAACTATAAAGTTCAAAATAGAGATTCTTTTTTAGCAGAAGGGTATGCAACCAGACGATAGGCAAATAATCAGCGTCATGGGAAGGACAGAGGTACGGCATATGCCCTCAAGTGACACAGAAAACTGTGTCCCATTCCAGCTAAACTACCACCAAGATAAAACAACACAACAGGGAACTGGAGGAAACAACAGATAACCAGTAGTATCACATATGTAAGTTTGCTATTTAGAGTAAGGTTTTGGTACTGTTTGTTAAGAAGCCCAAAGTGAAAAATATACAGTCCAAAGGCAAAATCTTAAGAAATACCCATCTTTACATCAATTAGTGAAAATACAAGAAACTATATCGGAGATTCTCCCTGTTGACCATTACAGCTTCAGAGCACCAATACCGACCGAGTATTACGGAAAGCATACATCAGATTCTGTAGATTCTGTATAGTCGGAGTTCTCAGTGTTTTACCTTCTCATCCGTCTTCGTACATTTATTTTTAAAGTGTTTTATTTTAAAGTGTAAGGGTCTGACTGTTCACATTCGAAGACCCTACTAGCATTTTAATAAGCGAGGTAGACAAATGCCTTGGGGCAGAGCATTTGACGGTCATCGAGGAAAAGCCACAGTAATTAGAATTAAAATCATTTCTCTAGAAAGAGAAAAAAATCATGCATACAACATTAGCTGAATGACAGAAGAAAAGAGCACGGCATTTTACACTAGACAAATAGAACATTAGGAATTTGCATGGTTTTCACCCCTTAGAAAAGATATTCAAGTCTCAAGGTTCATTCTTAAAATTGTCTTTAATTCAAATGGAGAACAGCGGCAAAAGGTGCCTGGATTCCACACCACCGTAACATGGCCCTATATCCAAGAACACCCATTTGCAGATTGAAGCCTACAGTCATAACCGGCATCAACAGCTCACACAAGCGAGCCGAGCTTGCCTCATCCGCAACACTCGCTCAGAGAAAATACGAACTCGGGAAGCAGAACAGGGGAAAGGGCAGCTTTGCTATGGCAGCTGTCTAAGCCCTACCATAAAAAGTCACAATATTTTCAACATAAGCAGGTATACTTCCTCTTTGTATTGCTACAGCGCTCGGTAAAAGCATTGACATATATATAGTAATATGTATAGCTGTCTTAAACAGCCGCTTGCACAGGCGCTTTACGGTGTTATGTGATTGTGGGGGACCACTGCACCATTAAGCAAACATGAATTTGTCTAGGGATACAATCTTTGCAAAGACCTTTTGAAGCTGAACATTTATAGTCATAATATAGTAGCAACCATTTAAAAGTCAATATAAACTACCTTGGTGACTTTCAACAGTCAAATCGTAACAGTCAAATCTCATGCTCCATGCCTTTTTTTAAAGTATATAATCATACACACCTACCAGTGCTCTTTATAATAACACCTGCTTATTCTTCAAACCTCAATTATTTTCAAGACAAGCATTTAAAAATGACTGAGCTAAACCAGATTTATAGATCTTCTTAGTACCATTGATAAATTGCCTATATAAAAATACAATGGGGAGTACAAAAAAGGGAACACTATTGAGCTAGATTTCAGGAAAATGTAGCGGATCTAAAACTGGTAAAAATGCAGGCATATTTGAAGTGCAGAAGTTAAAATTTGACCTCTAGATCAGCTTCAGTACTAAAACAGAGGTTACACTGGGCTATGGAAATGAGCAGAATTGTAACTATGGCCAAGAACGATAAGTAAAAAGATGACACTCAACTATGAGGGCGTAAATCATGTAAATAGTTACTGTTTAAACACATGCCCCTTTCAGATAACACCTCCTTGAAAATATTTATTTATTTTCAACTCTCAGCAGTGGATGAAAGCACATTACTCCATTTGTGTCATCTCAGCAACACACCAGTTTCAAACATCTTTTTTTTTTTTTTTTCCCCTCTTGACTGTGACTTCTGCACATTGATCCTGGGAACATTTATGCCTTTTATACAATTTGGCTGGGTCAAGATCAATAACGATTAGAGACTTTCATTCTGTTTGAAAACGGGAATAAGGCTTTGGCTCCATTAGCACTCCCTTCCCAGCAGGGAACATCTAGATGTGACAAACACACTCTACAGCACACTTGAGCTACACTTTGCACCAGGGACTCCAGTCTGCACCCGTGGATAAATCAAGCCATCCCAGGAACAGTTCAACTACAGCTACCTCAGAAGCTTCACCGTTATAAACTACCTTGCTTCATCCCTAAACCCACCTGTGACAGAAATATTTGCAAATATTGCAAATATTCGCTTTTTTTTTTTTAATCATGAAATGCACAAAAAATGATCTGGAAGCATAAAAAAAAGTCCACAAGTGTTATTTACTGCAACTTAATGATTTCAAGTGCACTGAACATACAAGTAGCAGAGCAAATTACTAGATTGTTGTTTATTACTTTTCAATATGAACTCAAACAGCTATGCTTCAGCATGGCAACTGCACACTTAACATTTGTGTTCAAAACAAGTCTATGAGAATTTAATTACACTAATCCTCTATTACAACTCTGCAGTTATGTTATTGTACCTAGTTGCTATTTTTCACTAACAGATCCCTACTACACTGTTAGTCAGCTCTTCCTAAGCAAAGAGGGGGGAAAAAAAAAAAGCCAAATGCCTGATTTTCCACTCAAAATTCTCCATTCCTCCTCTCACAAGAGGAGTGCTTGGTATATGAATATCTCCCCTTTCTGTTAAGGGGAGAAGTAAACTACTGAAGTGAGCAATGTCATTCTTGCACCTTCCTGTACAGCAGCACAGTTGTACGTATGATTTTAAGTGAGAATATAAACCATGTGATGCAATATAATGGAGCACATCTAACTTCATTTTCCCTACTTGATCTCAGTTGAAAGTACAGTAAACTGAGCTGAAAGACAGTTTTAAAAGCTTTACACAGATTCTTGTCTCTTCTGAAAGTGTATGAATGAAACAGCTTCCTTTTTCATTTTCTAAAGACAAGTAAAAGCTTCCATCTAGCTTGTTTACTCACTTAACCTCCTAAATCCCTACAGGTTTGATTAGCACAATTTTTGTCAGGGCAAAATAAAAAGCATTTCAAAATACTACCTTTGCAAGTGTTATATAAATGCGTAAGGAAAAAAAATAAATTTACCTGTTCATTTATGATACAGATTATTCCATCAAAGTGGGAAAGCAAAGGTGTTTAAAAAGAACTTGTATAAAAATGGAAATACAGGTATTCCATCTGTCAAATAAATTATCATGCCAGATTATAGACATGGATATTAGATTACCTGAATTGCTAACAGTGAATAGTCAGGAATGCTTAAAAAGAGTGAATAGTTGGGAATGCTTAAAAAGCAAATTCTTAAATCATCATTAGAAGGAACTTGCTTTTAACCCTTTTATTCCAATTTCCCTATAACTGTGAAAGTTCTCGCACTAGATATTTAAGAATCCGCTAAGTGCACAACTTATCCCTGGGATTCACTTGAGATCGAGCCTCATTTGGTTGTATTCCTGCAGCCACTTAAAAAAAAAAAAAAAAAAAAAAGCCTACAGAAAGGCCAACACAGATCATCTGTTACTATAGATCCCACAGACCACTGGCAGGATCATGTTTCCAAAACAGCTGATGGGGGGGGGGGGGGAAATGGTGATTGCAGTAAGGTTTCAAGGTTCCTACAATTGCTTTTATAGAAGCACAGGTTGGAAGGGACCTCAGGGGGTCTCTAGTCAAACCTCCTCAAAGCCGGGTCAGCTCTGAGTCAGATCAGGTTACTCAGGACTTTTTCTAGGCAGGTCCTGAAAACCTCCAAGAGCAGCCTGCACAGCCTCGCCGGGCAGCCTGTTCCCCTACTTGACCGTCCTCAGGGAGGAGAAGCTTTTCCTCCTCTCAGCTTGGAACCTCTCATGTCTGTTCGTGCTGCTGTCTCTCGTCCTCCCTCCATGCACCACCGAACAGCCTGGCTCCAGCTTCTCCATAACCTGTTGGGGGGGGGCTCACTTCCCTCCATCTACTGGCCATGCTCCCGTTAATCCCATTTTCATTATGAATTGGCAAACACAGACCATATTCAGTAGTCTGACAGCTACCTGGTCAAGCATTTGAAATACTCTTGTTCAAGATTTTCCTCTTAGGATGAGGCTCACACCATCTTAAAACAGGAATCAGATTTGAACTTTGCATACCACATTGGCAGACAGTACTCAACTTCATTTTTAAGTCGTTAAACAAATAAACAGAGCTGATGCAGTATTATTTGACTAATTATGGCAACAAACACCCAGAAGGAACCAACAGCTCTGCAGAAACAGAGTAATACCTGTTTCCAACCAACATCAACAACTGCACAAGTTTCAGACATGAAACAGATGGCCCAGAAAACAGTGCAGACTGTGTTGATATCACCCTTTTGCTTTGGCTCTACCTCCCAAGTTTTCAAGATGCAAAAGCTCACCTGAATAAGGAGAGTTAAAGTATGAGCTACTGAACAAGAACTTTTCAGTAAAGATAAACACACAAAACTAAATATTTACAATTCTCTTTTAACATTTCTTCCAATGTATAGACTTAAACATTTCTCTTGTAAGAACACTTTAGATTTGGTTTATCTTCATACCACAACAAGTTCTTTATCCTGCCTGGACAGTGGAATCACACTAGCTTGCTTCTCGCTTGTCCTTACTCTCTGAAATAAAATTCCAGCTGATAATACTTCCTGAAACATAACTTGGGTGCAATTCACCTGCAAAATATGAAGAACGGATGAGAAGGAGTTGCATATCCCAGAATCACTGAATAATTAGGTTGGAAGGGACCTCTGGAGGTCACCTAGTCTAACCACCTGCTCAAAGCAGGTCTAATCAGATCAGGTTAATCAGGGATCTGGCCAGCCAAGTTTTGAGCATCTCTGAGGACATGCAATAATAAAAGGCAAACAAGCAAAAAAAATGTATATGCATCCAAAGTAGAAAAATCTGGCAAAAGATACGCCCCCCCCCCCAAACTGTTTTCCATTACTTCATTTCTGACAAATCGCAACTCTAAGATAGTGTTAAATGTCATCAAATTAAAATCAGAAAGATCACGAAAAGATGCACTTGACCAAGCTACAGTAATGGCAACATCAAGAAAGATCTTTTCTGAAGAATCCAGTAATAAAAGCTCGGCAGAATGCCTGATCCACCTGTTACCATACTCCGAAGCAAGGAGGAAGACACAGTGTATCAATATGCTCTGCAAATCATGTCTTTCAGGTAGTCAGACTGGCAACAGGACCAACACATCTTGCTCTCAGAAGAATACAACTCTCAAAACTGCACCATTCATTCATCCCAAAAGTAGGATTGCGTAAAACATATTTGAAAAGGCTTAAATTACACAATTTTGGAGGAAACATGAGGCTGTGACACAACCTCACCTAATCTAAACACATCAATCTCTTGACTGATGAGTTTGCTGATGTTATAATTATGGTTTCGCTTACACTGGCAATTATGTTAATTGTATTGTCTGGGCACTAAGCACAGAGCAAACAAGTCAAATGACCATGGGAGTCGGTGAAGAATTCAACCTCAACGTAGAACCATTAGCTACTATAACGTCCTTCAAGTCCCCTCATCTCCACTTTACATCAGTTCTTGGCTCCAGCCAAGCTCTGAACTCCCCAAGTTGATCTCCCACCCTGTGGTGTGAACGGCCTCTGCTCCTCATCTATCAGCTGCTGCAGACTGCACTTCCCATAGTCAAAACGCGGAGTAAGCTGTCGCCATCTATCAGCTGCATCTCCCTAAGGACAGTCTGCAGCAACTTCTTAGATGTGACTGCTTGCTCCAAGGTCAGCAGTGACTACCACCACCAACTTAAGTCCATTTGATCAGTGGTGACGGTTTACTAGTAAGGTAACAGCCACAACAGATCACTTGTCCTCTAGCTGAGGGAAGTTATCATGGACTGGTATTACATGAGCGAGGAATACAAGGATCTAAACACCTTTTCAGTGGATTCCTCTTCATTCCCCTTCTGCTATAACCTGCTATATATCAACAGGCCCCATTTTCCCCTCTACTCCTACATCTCCACCTTCATTTACTACCAGAGCCTTCTAGTCTTACCTCCTGTACTCCATAAGTCCCTTCCCTCTCTCAGGGCAATATACCTATACCACCCAAGCCCGCTATCTAGACTAGTCGTCTTTACCTGTGCAAGACTTCCCAGCACTAGGATTTCAGCATTTATCCAGAAGGGGCAGAGCAAAACCGAGCAGGGCAGCGGGCCCAAGAATTTCCTGCACTGGCAGCATGCAGGGCAAACTGGCATTCAGGCAACGTTTTCAGCATATCCTTCACATTTGCATCATAGTCAGTGCCTGCTGCAACAAGCCTTCTATTTTAAATAATGTACTTTGATAAAACTGCATTAAAATAGAAAACAATTATTTACACAAATAAGTTAGAACAAGCATCAGAACAGAAAAACAAGTTTCAAAAGACAGTACAACAAAGCTTTTCCCAAACACTTCAGGAACTTCTACTACAGTTTCTCCCAGTCACCAGATTACCAACTTTAGGATAAAACCACAAATATTTTCAGCTGAAAGGTAAATATACTCCTTCTAGGCATCCACTCCTGACCACTGTCAAGACATTATTACAAAGCTAAAAATACCTTTGGTCTCATATTCCACGTCCATTCTGAGGTTTTATGTACATTGCCTGTATGAACTTCTCCTGAGAAACTCTCGCAACTCAAATATCCCTCAATTACAGTATAATCAAATAATTACAGTCCCTGGTAAGTCTAATTTAACATTCAGAAGTTATGCTTAAGGGGAAAAAACCCTTTCTTTAAACTATATTTCAATCAATTCAGACCACATTATGGATAGCACAAATGGGAAGCTATGGTTTTTAGCACAGTAATTTTCACTTTTTAAACTAAAATTGTCAACGAAAAAACTGTATAACAGCGTGTTTTTGTTAAGTGGGTAACAAACACATCCAGAAAACAGAACTACTTAACTACCTCCTTTCCGTCATAAAAGGGAAGAGAGAGGGGAAAAGAAGAAGGGAAAAAAAGAAAACACACACGCTTTCCAAGAGTGCTCATTTCATTTTTACATGGAGAAGTCCAAGACCTAGGCATGTAAAGTAAATTGCATCAACTCCATGACAGAAATGCCCACTCCTACAGACTTGATTAGAAAAGGAAATGGTCAAATTGAAGCTGGAAATTGTTCAAAAGAAGGATATTTGAGGCGATGCACTTTTAGGTACAGCACTTTCAGTTCTGTGATTCCTAAAACATATGAATATGTTCACTTGCTATCATTTTTTAAATCAAATAAACTATCAAGTTTCTGTAAAACATCTTCTGCAGTAGACCTTCTGGCTTTGACTCATCTAATGTACGCATTACACAGGTCCTCCCTTACTTACAGCACCGTTATCTTGCACGCTGGAGGGGACCTAGATCACAGTGTATCAGCAGAAGCAAGATAACTACGCCGATACTTCATTAGGGGTTTCTTTGCAGTACAGATTCCTTATAGCCAATATTAAGATGTAATTATTTTGCCTCTCAAATTTTTAAATACAGAACACTTGCATTTATTAGAAATGTTTTTCATCTTTGTAAACATCATCACAAACATGAAGTAAAAAGAAGGGACGAGGGGTTTTTTTGCACATTTTCACAACTAACAGTTTCAATTCCTGCAGTGTCTCCTTCCCAAACCAGTACATCCAGCCACATCAGTGCCTGTAAGGCTCCTCCCCGCTTTGCTTGAGGAGGATGGAAAGGATTGGGGAGAGCAGGTGCGTAAGGAATTAGGACGAGAGTTTGTGAACACTGGGGAGACTGAAACAAAAGGCTAGAAGATTGCCAAGTGCTACTCATCTGCTGGGAAGAACTGCAGCCACACTAGGGCAGCCAGATGGGTCAGTACGGAGGGAGCCACAGGCTAAAAGCGCTGCAGAGAAATCGTATGGAATTAGACATTATATAACAATATCTCATCCAAGTGCCCAAAGCTAATTCACCTTGTATCACTAACTGCACTTTATACAGACATCTCAAATACGTGCCTGTAAGATTTTCTTATTTTAAGTCTTAGGAAAGTTATTTTTCCCAGAATGGATTTCAAAGAAGAAATCTCCTTGGGAACTATAATTGTCTAGAGCATTTTAGAAAATCCAGGGCTGGAGAGAGGGACCATACAACAGAAGAGACAGTAACACGTACAAGGACACTGTCTAACGAGGGCTGTTTAGAACATGCTAATGAAAAGAGCAAGGCAAAGCAATGTCCCATGACCAAAGAGCAACAAAAACGGAAGAGGTAAAAATGACATGGGAATAAGCGTTAAGTATATTAAGCGTTAAGTACTTTTTTGCACAGATCTCAGTCAATTTTTATACAAGCAAAGACTGTATGTAAAAACAAACACTCAAACACACACAAAACCCTAGTTAATCAGAGGGTTTACCACTTGATTGCAACTCCAGGTCAGCGTAATGTCTGAAGAAACCTGCAGTGCTACGTCCTTCCCAGGTTTGCACAACCGCACTGCAAAGCGCTAGCTATCACAAGTTAATTCAAGCTGCGGTCTGTACCAAAAACGAATGCCTGAAGGGCTGGTGGCTAAAAGCCACCCCAGCAAGCCATGAGCCTATCAGATGCAAAGGTCATGTCCAAACAACAAGTTGATGAGAACATTTCAGGAAGAGCTCGTTAAGTTTGCATAACTTGTTTTTAGTTCATGGGGAAAAAATTAGTATTTACATGGTCAAAAGTTATTAGACTAAGGTGCCTGTGATATCTCATTGATTAAATTAAATATCATTAATTGGGCTGCAACTCGTAGATCACTTACTAAACTCTATGCCAAAAATATAACTGAGTCTTCATTAAGTGATCAGATAAGGAATGGAGGCACTTTCCCCACCATATAACTCAAGGTTAAGTTGCAGCTAACCAAGGATTATTAAGAACGGCCACAGACCCTCACCCTCAGTAACCACAAATGAGACTGTTGCAGTCATCGCAGATTCTTCCCTTACCCCCTGCTCCTCCTTCCAGCTCACCGGTAACCTTGGAAGAACGAGACAGGTGGAGCTACTCTCTAAAGACAGGTTTTCAATATAGCCAAAGGGGCTTCAGAAAAAGGAAATTAATTTCAAGCTACCACTGTTCACTATTTTAAAGTTTGAAATTTAAATAAAATTTGAAAAAAAAGATACATTCTCAGACACATGCTTTTCACTTGATCTTTGTGCTAACAGTGTCAAGACCAAAAAAATCCTAGCCTTGCTTTAACCGCTTAGTATTACAGCTATATTTGGTCAATCTGCTGTTATCTATGGGTGGTGCTGAAACAAATCTAAGTTCTAATATTTCACAGCTAACAATCAGACTAAAAAAAGAAAGTGTGCAGCTTCATACACAAGAGATGACACTGGAATAACGTTCTGAGGAGAAGGGTTAAATGTCTGACTCAGCACTTCAGCACCTTTTCCACTTTACTGCTCCGTTCTCACAACTGTCTGAAGTTTGTCATTCAAAAGAGGGTATGCTGTTACTTGAAAAGTAGATCTGGAAGGTACTTCTCCTGCTTACAGCCATGATCAAAAGTTGTTTTTTTCTAACACTCGACCAAAAAAACTCACAGCTAATGCCAGGCGACGCGAGGGGAAGCAGCCAGGCAGGAACGGGGCAGCAACGCCGCAGGCATCCAAACAGCCGGGAGGACCCAGGCAAGCGCAACAGGAGCGACTGGGCACAGCACCATGGTTTTAAGGTTTTTAAAAATTAATCCAGCGCTTTGGTTGAATGGAGATCACCGCCCCGAGGCATGTACTTGCACACGCATCTCGCACACGGCCTTTCACTCTGGTTCATGACACGCTTTTTTTTTTTTTTTTAGTTCAAGATACGAACACTTCTTCAAAACTCTCCACATCCTTACAAACTGCATCTTTATATATATACACATATATATGTGTGTGTATATATACATATTTATATATATATATATATGTATAAAAACAAACTACTCTGTTTCCTTGGTCCAAACTTTTTAGTACAACCTTAGGTTTCTGCACCCGTTCTAAATTTCGTGTTCTCTTTGGTGCTGTACTATGAGAACAGAAATATTACCAAAAACCTCAGTGTGACATAAACGTTTTTCCTCATGACTCCAAAACTGTATATGGAGATACAGCTTTCACAACGTTGTCCTCCTGCAATTATGCCTCTGGATCACAAGTTTTTCATTAGAATAGTTATTCAGCATAATTGGTTATAAAGCCATTAATATGATTTTTCCATGAGAAATATTTTATGGAGGTGGTATTTTGATTTTTTCCCCCCTTGGGTCATTGATCCATTATTGATTTAAGATGAAAACACTATCAATTTTATACTGAACCATTGATCAAGCTAGGTCCATTTTAGCAAGTTATCCAGGGTACCAAAAGTACAAAAAAACCTGCTGGAATGAGTTATGGTATTTCCAATCATGTTTATGTTGTGTAAGGAAAGGAACCTATGGGATAATAGTAAAACAACCTGTTGGCTTGCAGACTAGGTGCAGCTGGGACTTCAGCAGATAATGCAGTGAAGGCAGTGGAAGAGCATGATCCCTGTCTGCAGAAAAAAGATTTCCTAAAAGCCGTTTCTAGAGAAGCAGGCACCTTGTCCTCGCTTCTGCGGACAAGAAGCCTCTTTGGTTTAGGCACGTGCATCTGATGATGCTTTTTGCTTTGATGTATTCACCAAAACCGGTACGCTGGTACACTAGGTCTGACTGACGAAATGCAGTTTTTAAAGCAACCCCCAGCTGGACTTCAAATCTTTTTCTAACCCATTACGGCATCTGTTGGCCTGCAGTATTTTGACTCCAGCTGCGCGAGCAAAACCGCTTGCCGCGGCCCAGGGGCGGCCCGAGGGTCGCGCGCGCTCCGAGCGGCCGGCGGGGGAGGGGCGCGGCGGCGGCGGCGGCCCGCGCGCCCGTCGCCATGGCGACGCCGGTGGCGCTGCGCAGCGAGCCCGACGGCCGCGGCCGCTGACGGGGAGGCGCCGGCGCGCGGGCAGCGCCGAGAGGCGGCGGCAACGCAAACGGCCGCTTCCACTGAAGCGCAAGCGTTACCTGCCCCGCAGCGATGCTTCATCACGCTAGTAAAGAAAAATAAACACAGGGTGTGGTGGGCACCTTTAAGTAATACGGGTAAGTGTCAAATATCAGCTTTGCCCTTGTAAGATATTTTATGTACGCTTGTGTGAATACAGTTTTGGGGGGAAAATACAAGTTACAATGAAGTTTTAATAAAGACCGTATGTACACGCATGCTGATCGCTACCTGCCGCTTACAGGCCCTTCTCTGGCTCTCCCCTGCCGTGTGCAATACTTGAATTACCCCCATGCTCGTTGTGGGTCTCCCATGCTTCCATTTTTTATTTTCTCATTTCCCTACAGTCTGGTTTCTTCAAAGAAAATAAAAACACGTACAAATTGTACTCGTAAAAACGCTGAAGATGTGACTTTTGCTATTAGTTACCTTTTGAAATGTTGGCATCTCCGACTAGTTTTCTGCTACGCTTCTTTAAAATAGGCTATTATGCGATGTGTACTGAAAAATCAATCACAGAGCTGCAGGTAGTCTTGGCCCCCGGTGCTACGAGGCGCATTAGTCAATCCGAAATAAAGCATCGTCACTTGACTCGCGGGCCGCGGCACGGAAATGACACGGGGACGCTGGATGCGAGTGCCCAGGACAATGACATCATTTATCTCCGCGTGGGGCTTGCTGAAGGGAAAAGGGGCCGATTCCTTTTACCTATTGTTTCAGAAACTACAGCTAAAATCTGAACGGCGACCTCACAGCAATTGCAAAATAAGAGGCACACGGCTCCCCAGCTGAGGAGTAATTTTTCAGTCATGCAATTCCAACAGTACTATTTTTCCCAACTAAGCTTTCATCAGTCAAAAATGGGGAAGGCTACAGACACAAAACCTGCAATGCGATTCAAAAAGATCTTTGTTCCCAGCAGCAATGAAGAGAAGAAAAAAGCCCACGAAATTCCTGCGCTTAGAGCACGATCTCGGAACATATGCTTACAATCCTGAAAATCTCCGAGAGATTCAGTGTGTCAAACAGCTGCAGCTGAGCTTTGAATGAAGACTGCAAATAAATGCTAATGAGATGCTTATAGATCCTGAACAAATTGATTTACTGAGATCCTGTCAAGTGTCTCCTATCAAGGGTTTGTCAGAGTAAACAACCAAATCCTTATAAACAGAAGTGACTCATTCCCTACCACTGGAGAAAGATTTCAAATAAAAATCTGAGCTGTAGTTCAGAAAGACAATAGAACAAGTTATATGTATATATGTGTGTGCGCGGGCAACATATATGTGAGTATATAATATTGAACATATGTAATATATATTGAATATATATGTACACACATAGCTTGTTCTACTGGATCTTGCTACGTATGTGTATAAATAATACTATATATAGTGTATGTATGGTTTTTTTTTTTTTAAGTTATTTATAGTTTTGAAACCACAATCAGGTTTTCCTGCCTCTGAAGTCATTTGTAAGCAATGGAAGTTCAGAAGGGTATTGGTAAAATAAGTAAATAAGTAGCTCAAGTGAATGGCAAAGTTACCAGTAGATCATTTTGCAATGTCATGGCTAAATTTGTTTAAACGCTCAAGAAACAATTATGAATGTAAGAACTGCCCAGACTAAAAATAAAAAAATAAAAACTTACTTACACAAAGTTTTAGTATAAACCCATACAAACCAGATGCATATTGAATTTATACTCATTTGCTGAGATTTTTCCTTGTAAGTTATTTTAGTATAACCAACCTGTGTGTAAACAATGCCTTGGAACTCAAACAGGTAGTAAAAAGCCATCCCTTTAAAGAGACTTTTATTGTTCATAAGTGTCTTTCAAGTTACATGGGAGGAAAAAGGAGGTAGAAATTTAACAGATATATATCAGAATAAGGAAAAAAAAGTTCCTGATTCAATAAAACTTAGACAATTGCCTAATATTGTATCTCCAGCATGGGAAAACTGGGTTTTCCTTTCTGGCCAGTTATCTATAAAATACAAGCATTTAATAATTCAATCATGGTAGTCAGGAGGTAGATGATATGTATTCTCTGACCAAGTATAGCCAGAAAGTTTCTCTTACAAAATATGAGGCTTACCAACTTGGAAACTGAAGTTCTCAGAAGAACCAGGATAAAAATCAAGGGCCAGTTTATTAACACCAATAGCTTTTGGAGAGCTTGTGCAAAAACACTTTAGGGGAAAAAAAATGCAGGAAAAATTAATCCCTTCACCCCTTCATTCTCCCTAACTCCACTTATTAAAAATGCTAGTAGTTATTAGGGGAAATCAAATTCAGCAATCGCAACCTTCTATTCAAGCAGAACCAGCCCTGGAGTCCCAGATCCCATGGCTGAACCTGGTGAGTGATTTGCACAAGATCCTCATGAAAGGCTGATGTATTCTACTTTTATTAGATATCTTGCAGAAGCACTGATTTTAGATGATGGTGACTGTTGGGGGACAGAACTGCCAATAACCAACACGTCTCTGGGTAGCTGCCTGGGGAGTTATTTACAGAACAGGGTACTCATGGGGACAAATTCCCTTCCTAGACAGAGGAAGGGCAGAACTTCTTTTGCAATCATGCCAAAGATCTGCATATCTGACATCTCTATCTTTGTCGCTTGCCCAAAGCAGAATAAAGTCAGTTGATGTTCAGACAGCAAATTCCCTTTGAACATGGAGAGCACAACCAAAAATCAAAGTACAAGTCTCGGGATTTTCTGTGCTCCTTATTTTAAGGAATGTAAAGCAACTTAGACATTTCTTGCACAACATTAGAAAGAACAAACTGAACCTTTTCCCCAAAGAGACCCAGATCTCCTGACTGAATGACAAATCCAGTTCTAACAATTGCAAGCTGCAAAGAAAAATTGATCATAGGAATTCTCTCACAGGGAAAATAAAAAGTTCTTATTGCTCTGTTTATAACCGGATTCTTGTCAGGTAAGTCCAAGGTCACATTCAATCATATGTCTACAAGAATGCACCACTGTCATGTCATGACTTGTTCCTGCATCCCTATTCTCCTTTCTACTAGTATTTTTTATGTGTGTGTGTTTTATTTATTTTTAAAGTACAGACTACTGCAAGTCAGTAATGGCTTGCCCTCTTGCAGAGATAGTTATAGATGGAAGATAAATCTTTTAAGTCAAGTCCTCTATGAAATCAGTGCAAGGGTGTTGAAATTACCAGGAGGCTCTATCAAACAGGCTGGAAGGACAACACAGCAATGAAATGCAATGGAATGTGCCCTTTGTGAGAAACACATTTCCGAAAAGCAACTCTTTTGGATAAAAAGAATTGGCATAATTGCCTTTTTTCTTTCCCCCCAAACTGTGGTGCTTAATTAAGAATAAACTCACTGTAACAGATACAGGGCCACCTACAATTTACAAATACTCTGTCTTGACCAGACTGTGATGCTGTCTTACACATTTTTTTGCCTCTCAATAGCTGCAAAACATACTGAAAAGGGAGTTATACAAATATGCACTTCCTAAAACAGTCAAGAGAGTTTTCTCTCTTCAGGCCCTGGCTCTCACCATCTCTAGCCAGGCAGGTCTCCCAGTAATCATGGGTGAAAATTTCGCAAAGGGAAACCCAAAACCAGTTGGTCTAAGTCATGATACTCCGTATGAAAACGTATACAGTTCAGAACAGGAGTCCATGGCCAAGAAAGTGAACTGAATAATAACTAGAACATGAAGAGGATGCATTCAGATAACAGAAGTGCTAACTTTGTTCTATAAAAATCAAGATATCCACAAAATCATTTCATTTTAGAACAATTTTTGCTCTCCCCCGTTCTTCTTGGCTGAGAGCTATATCAGTACGTACGAGGCTCAGTAAAAGATAATACAGCCCATGAGATACATCCCAATTACTATTAGGAAACACTACTATTTTAAGTGGTTTTAAAATCTGATTTCCCCTCCTAATTCAGGAGAATAATTTCCTTTTTCTCCAAGAAGAGAGCTGGAATAGAAGAGGCTGTTAAGAGAGGAGGAACATATTTATTGTTGACATGGTTGTTTTCTTGCAGCTACCACCCTAAAACAAGAAAAAAATACAACTAAGAAAATATTTCTTGGCATCTTTAACGAAGCCAATTGAGGCTATAAGGAATTAGTAAGACACTGCTCTTTTTCACTAAAGGAGCAACCATAGGCTTCCTCTTCCCTCATTTCTCTGAGCCCTTCTACTGATTTCCAAAAGGAATAAGGGGGGAGCCCTGTTGCTGTTACATGCAGACACAGTGAGAGCAACAGGTTCCTTTTGGTGAAAGTTTTGGAGAAAGGAATCGGCTCTCAAAAATAATTGGTAATCTTTGGTCCTCTTCCCATTCTCTTACGTTAGTTTTTTCCCACTTTCTTCACCTGCTTTACCTGTGTGATTTGTTTGTTCCTCCATCACACTTTGCACAGCACAGAGCTGAAGGTGGGCAGTGCAAGCTATTTCTCAGTGCAACAGCTGGGATATTGCAACTGCCTTAGTCTGTCTTCAATTTTGATCAAAGAAAGTAGTAAGCGATGGTGGCTAGCAAAACAGAAGTGTCAAAGTTAAATACATAACAACTTTAAGTAAGCCTACTTTATTCTTTCAACAATCCATATATGATTAACTGTAATAACTACCAAAAAAGGCTTTTACAATGCAACTTATACTCTGGGGGAAAAAATGGCAGACCACTTACAGGTGAAAAACGGAGGAAATTAGAGACCATCCCAAAAACAAATAAATTATTTTTTTTAAAAAAGCTCTCAGGAAAAAAAAGATTGAAAACATAAATTGGTGCTATCTACACTAAGAAAGCATTCTTAAGGAAAAGAGATAGCTTAGAGAGTTTTCTATTTGAAGTTACAAACATTTATAACGATACTTGGCGAGTACAACATGTTTTCTATATTTAAATGATATTTTATAAAACGGGGTTAAGCTTTACAATCAAAAAAAAAATTAAAGCATAGATTAGGAGAAATCAGCAGTTACCGTCGGGTACTACGAATTGCAACACTGGCATTTAAGACACTACACTGTCAGCCTCCACTGCACAATAATGGCATTTTAACCACAGACAAAACAAAACTGCCAAATCTGGATTAACAATACCGCAACACGCTCGGGACAGGAGAGCTGCTGCTTAACGGCAGGAGTCAAACTGAAAACTGATGGCTGGTGTGAGCTATTTCCCTAGGAAGCCATTTTGTCCTAAGAAGAATCTCACTAAAAATCTGGAGCTATTTAGCCAATCGTAACAAAGAGAAAAAGGAACCAAACACGCAAGCGCTCTTAAATAAGTAAACAATGTAGAAAAAAATAGGAGAATTACTGTAATATGAATACCAGCAATTATCCATATTCAGAAGACAATACTCTTGAAGGTTGAACACTTTGCAAAACAAAGTCCCTTCATAATACAGCAATTTCAAAGGTAATCCAGCATCAGCCAGAAGGATATTCCAGAAAATGGCACATTTTAGTTGTTTCTAGAACTAAGCTGCCTTTCCAAAGGAGAAATCTCACTCTCTAAACTCAGCTAAATGCATACTTGAAAGATGTGTTTGTATTAGATTCTCAAAAACAAACCCAGAACATTTCAATTTAACTTTCCACTCTTTTTATCATTTGTACCACCTCAGTATGTTGTTGACTGCTTTAAATGGACTACAATAAATACTGTCCTGCACCAGAATATATAGTGTTTCATAGCAAAAGTACACCTGCAATCCACCCAGGCTATTTCTTTTCTTAAAGGTGCAGTTAGGTATAGCTTAAATGTGCTCTGAACCATTCCGGACTTTCCAATTCTTTTGTTCTTGCAAGAAAAGTATTCATAAAAGCCTAATAACTACCTCTTGAGGGCAAGCATACCACAGCAATAGACAGCACAGAAATGGCTCTAAGCTTGCCTTTTGTATTCCCACTTGCATTTTAACAGAAATTTTAAACAAAAGCAGTAAATACAGTAACTATGAAGCAGCCGCAAATACAGAACATCCAGATGTTTCTTTATGCCACAGAAATATTGTCACTTTTCCAAATATAAAAGGACAACATTTTGGGATTTAGCTATGAAGATTCTGAAAAGGGAACACCACACGCCTCTGCTAACACTCTATACTATATTATACAACTTAAATGCCTTACACATGTCCTATCCTTTTCGTATTCAAGCCTTTAGAAGTTAACCATAAACTCTTTGGGAAAGAGATTATATGGTATGTGTTTATACAGGATCAAATTCAACAGAACCCAAACCTACAACTGCAACTCCTATGCATTATTTCTGTCCTGAAAAGGACATGGAAGACGCTAGACAACATTAAAGCGGTGGTATTTCAGTAAGGTTAGACAATGGATAATTCTGGCATTCAGCCTGACATTTTCTCCCTCTGTAAAATAGTATAGCCTGAGCTTCAGATGATTTGCAGCTGAAATGTGGGCAAGCAGTAATGCACTGTCCCTCATTCGGTTAATTTGTAAAGCATTTGGTATAGGTAGCGCATATGGTAGGAAACATAAGGCACTTCCAGAAAACAAGCTCCTTTCAATACTTGTCTAGATTTAAAAGGTCTATTTCAAGTCCCCCGTACTACTTTTACTACCAATCATTTGAAATTTATGCCATGCTTTTAAAGACCCTGTATACCAAGCACGGCTTCAGTCTGAAAGGTTCAGGTGAAATAGCACGATTTCAGCTTCCCAGTGTCAATCTTCCACAATACACATTCAAGGCAGCCGCCACGGCTTCCTCTCTCTCAAGGAAGGTGTTAAGATGAGCCTTCAGCCAAAGGACGAATAGAGTCTACGGGCAAGCAGGGGATCTCATGTTCTAGTCCCACTAACTTCCATTAGTTATCTTACTCATTTTACAGCTTTCACTAACCATACTCCTCATTCCTTATAGATGGAAGTTATCACTGACCTACTTTGCAATAAGAGAGACTTAGGTGACTTCGGTCACCTCAGAGAGCTGCAAATAAAACTAATATGACAGTGTCTGATATGACATACACAGGCTTTAAAGTTTTTAATGAGAAACATGACAAATACATTCAGTGATTCTCTTTGAATATTAATTTTAAGAACACTAGCTTCGTTCTGCTTCCGGGCTGAAGAAAACTCAAATCCTGACCAACACTCCAGTGCTGCCGGTAGAAATGGAAAAACATGTGCCATATCTCCCTCTACAGTCAGAACATCATACAAATTCAAAAGGAAGTAACTATGAATTCTGCCAATGATATAGGTAAAAACTTATTAGAAATCGATATTCGGATCCATCATCTGCAGCATAACAACAAATGGAAAAGACTTCAGCAGAAATCCACAAAAATAGAGTGATATAGAAAGCCTCTCAAGACAACAGCAAAGGACCTCATCTTTATTGAGAAAATGAAGAGGCAACTCAACAGCAGTAACTGGACAGAATGATGATAGAGTGTTAGATGATATTAGAATATTTTAGTTTCTTGTGATGCCTCTGTCCACAGGTTTTAATTACAGATGTCTTTCGGGGGGGGGGGGGTAATTAACTCCTACATTGGATGACCAGGAAACATGGAAAGTTCTCCATCACTTGAATTCCCTTCAACCACCTTGGAAGATTCCCAGAGTTAGTGTTTGCCCTCACAGAACACCCCACACTGCCGTGAGACATACTTATTTCAGCATTTTTAGGAAGCAGTCATCTATGAATCTTGTAATTGTTGGTTACACGCTCCTGAATGTAAAAAGTTTGTAAATCCAATGGAATATCAGCAGTTCACATTTCTAGTCATAAAAATAAAGGAGTGACACTCCTGTTTTCTTACAGATATGATACAGCGATATACTAATAGAAAAGAAAACATTCCCAGCAGCAGAGAACCTACTCTTTGTGTCATAGCTGTGCCAGAATTTGCAAAATTTTACGAATGGAAAGCTACAGAAGCAGTATCATAAAAGGAAGCAATGAAATAAAAATTAAGCTTCCAGCCAAATGTCATGCAAGCAGAATGCACTTCCTAGAGTGGGCTCCATTTCAGTTAAGAAAACAGAAGTAATGCCACACCAGGTCAGACCTAGCCCAGCCTCCAGCAGTGGCTACAGCAGAATGTTGCCTAGTGAAAACACACCAGCCTGGCCACCCTCTGTGGTCCATTCCCCTTGTGCTCCCCCACTGGCTACAGCTGTTACGTAGGAATGGTAGAGGGTACATCACTGCCTAGACTTCTGTTATCCATTTACTGACCTGTTGTTCATGAACACATCTTACCCCTTTCTGAATTTGCTGGTGCTCTGGTTCTTTCTACAGTCTGATTTTCACCAACCTCCTACTAGTTTCATCTAGTGAAACATCATTCCAGTGCTTCAGGATTTGGTGAAGAGCGTTCTGCAGTCACCTGATTGCTGCCTTCCCGAGTTGCTAAACCTCAGATTCTCTTCCAGCTTCAGCCTTCTCCCCAGACCAAGCAATGGGAGCTTTTTACCTTCTCTGACTTCACTGCTTCCTTCCTGAGATGCAGTTTGGAGACCAGAGCTGGACACAGCACCAGTGTTTTATACAGCAGCAAACAACGCTCTCCCTCTTGTTCCATCACTTTGTTGGCTTTTTTTGCTACGACTGCATAGGAAGCTAATGAAATGAGAGAACTGCCAACCATGACTCCATCAGCTGTAACTGCCAGGGCCGAGTTCAGCAGCAGGTAGGTTTAATTTGGATTATTTTGCCTCTTGATGCTATACATACCCTGAAGCTACACTGCAGCCCACCTACATTTTTTACAGTCATTAATTATATCCGTCTCTAAATACTTAGTGATTTACATTTGATTCAGTACAGTTAAAAAACAGAGCAAAGTTTTACATGAGAGATTATTTTTCATAATGTACCCAAACGTGTATCCACTTATGAAAAACAGATGGTGTTTTCTGCCATGCTATTGCTAAGGAAACAGGTAAAAAAAGATAAAATTACAGTGAACTACATTTTGTTCCCAAAGCAAAATACCTCAAGGCAAACTAACATGAGAAATACTTTCATACCATAGCAACTGCATTTTAGGACCATCACAGCAATTAAATATTGATGCTGTTTTCTTTTCTATAATTTAAAACAAACTACAATGACAAGTCATAGTAACACTGAAAAATAAAAGGGATATTGAGATGATTGAGATGTTGGAAAGTGCCCATTTAGCAACCAACCAGGAAACCTTAACATTTCATTATTCCCTCCCATAAACAAGACTAATACTGCCTCTCCTCATCTGCTGTCTTTGCAAAAGAGTAGAAGCTTTTAAATATCCTTTATATCCTTTCAAAGCCATGAATTCCCTGTCTGGTTTCACACTGTGGTGTTCTTCGTGTTTCAGTAATTAAAATAATGTCTGTAGAATAAAGTTAGATTTAGTTCATGAAAATGTCCATGTGACCGAAAGAAAAATTGCTCCCTTCCCAGAATCTTAGTAGAAATGATAAATTCAGAAGCATGGTCCAAGATTACAAAAAAAATGTTAGACAAACTAGAGTAGCATGTACAATACTAACCTATTCAAAATATATATGCCTTTGACTCTCAGATAATTACTAAAATGAGAGAAAGAATATAATTTCACACTTTCTCCAAATTACAAAGAGAACGCATTCTTGAAAATAGCATGACAAATGCGATAGAAGCAATCAACACCAAAGGCTTTGGGGATTTAGACTGGTTTTTGGTGTTTAGCTTGTAGTGCATGCATGCAATCCAACAGACATCTTGTAAACTCAAAGCTACCTATTTTGAGGCTATTGCTTCATAAATGTATTAAAGTACTGCAAACTATATCTTATAAACAATACACAACTGCACTTGTCAGTGACTTACCAAAAAGCACCCTACGTTTTAGCAATATATACACCACAAAAACTTCAAAATAGTACCTACAGAATTTAACATTAAAGTTGGGCATTTAATGAAACTTTTCATTGTTTAGTAAACCACTAGTTATAAAATGCAAAATAATTCAGGGAAAATTAAAATGTTACTTAGTATGCAATTTTAATTCTAGCAGTTTTACTCGACTTCAGCCGTGGAAGAGAATTTTTAAGTGAAGCTGCATTAATTCCTAAACATAGAAAATGAACAGTGTATGAATAATTTATTGATGGCTTTTGCTTCATGTCAGTAGCTTTGCTGGAGGAAGTGATATTTATGAAGTCCCACAGGACACCAAGAAGTTAAAGATGGACAAAGAAATTGCACAGTAACATCACAACCTTTACAGAACAATACGTAGGTTAGGCAGGAATCTTGGGTTATTTTCCATCACGGAGGAGTTATCCATACAATGCAGAAATTCTGATGGCAGGGAGGGGAAGAAAAAAGTGATTTTAAACTAAGAAAGTTGAATTAGAGTTTATGAGGCTAGCTACCTTTCAAACCATTCCTAAGTAGGATCAGGACCTTTTATTCATAACAACAGGTATTACAGGAAGACATTATAACTTTGAGTAGTTCTCAACCTTCTCTTTAAACACGCTCCTGCAAGATATTCCTCATAACCTAGATTCAGGACTTCCTAAAAGACAGGAAGGACATGCTGATGGGGAATGCATCTTGAGATCTGAAAGTCTGGGAAGGTGCTGGGTAAAGAGGAGGAAGCGTGGCCAAAAAAAGCGGCTAGGACAGACAGAGCTAGGAAGTAGAAGGAATGAGGGGAAAAAAAAAAAAAAAAATGGAACCAGGGAGAAAGAGACAGTATAAAGAGCTCACAGTTAAGAAAAGCATCACTAACTCTCAGAAGAATCCTGGAATAGGACATAATTTTGACACTTCTGAAAATGGGATGGAAATGGTATATGATTTTTCTGATACACTTTAAATATTTATGAGACTATAGAAGCAATTGAAGTAGGAAACCTAAAAATAGGACTTGAACAAACTGCACCCTTATCCAGTTTCTAGTGCCACAAGAGAGGCTAAAAAGAGGCTAATTACCTGATCTGATAAGACAAGCTGTGTTCTAAAAGCTACCATGATCTACCACAGTTGCCCTGAAATACAGCCTGTAGATAAATAGGCTAGCTAAATGGTTGAAAAAAATTCAGGGCAAATGTAAATTTAAGAACACATACAGGAAAGGTGGTGAAAATAATCAGAGTTTCTTCCTTAATAGAAATGTTGGGGCCAGAGAAGGGGGAAGGATAGAGGATGGCACAGAGAGGCACACAGTTCCTCATCAAAACTTCTTCCCATTTTCAGCGACTTCTGTCCTACTGAGAATCTAACAAAATGTGATCAAGTGCCTTGCTATAGAAAAAGCATATTTTCTGTGGACAAAAAGGACATTTTTGTCCCTTCCTCCACTACTATGTATCATTGAAAAAATAATAATAATATCTATCCAGTAGTTAATATGGCTAGTAGAGTTCTTCCTGTTATTTTCAACTTTTGTACTAATAGTTTCTTCCTATACTTTGGGCTTTACCTGAATAAATGTTACAATAACTTACCAATAACCCATCTATAATTTGGTGTGAAAATGGTCCTTCAATTCTACTCTGAAGTAGATTCTTCACCTTGGTCTTATGCAAAATGGTTGTATCGGCTGTAAAGATGGCTCCTCAGCATCCGTTCAGCGACAGATGAAGCTGTTCGGTACTAGAGGCAGGACACTGACAACATATTACCAAACAGAGCTACATAAATACAAGTTTCATTTCCTATTTAAACATCAGAAACTATCAAAGTCAGTCATATATGCAGAACTTTACTAGCATTTCCAGAATTAGAGTTTCTATTAAAAAAACAAAACTACAAAGAGGTATTTACATAAGAACACAACACTTCTTCATATGCTTAGCCTACCACACTAACCTATTTTATATTAAACATTTTCTCAACCACTGTTTCTGGCTTTAACAGTATCATTCACATAGGCAGTAAGAACCAAACAAGTTTTTCTCCTCACACCATGCTATGGGGCAGAATAATGCCTCAGAGTGCACAGACTTTGGATTAGACTAGTCTTGTCAATAATTAATACAGCTCAACACTGCAAAGGCATAGCAACAAGCTGAATTAACCCAAAGCCCTTCTGTTGTGACACCAGCTTCCCATCCTTGAATATGCATACACAAAACTGCTTTAAAAAAATATATTCTTTAGGATCTTGCTGCAAGAGTTCCGAGAGCTGGGGTTCCTTTCTCCATTTAAAGAAAGGCTTTACAAAGTAAACATTTTTTAGTGTAACAGTTCCATGAATAAAGAAACCCCACCACCACATTCCAGGACACGCACAACCATATGAAATCAGAGCAAATATTATTGTCTTCAAGCTGGCTTCAAAAAATAATCTAAAATCTTTATCAAGCAAGTTCTCTTCAAGTCCTGCGGATTTTAAAATACTAATGCAACAAATAAAAAGTGATGAACAAATAGAGACAACAACAATGCTACTCCATCAGCTGAGGAGCTGTGATGGATCCTCGTAGAAAACAGACGAAGCAATAACAGACCCTCAATATGTAAGCTTTAGCAGTCATTCCTCCATAGATAGATTTTGCATTCCACTATAACGATTATGAATTGCAAGACTTGCATTAATGTTTGCATTGTGACTCACTGGAGACAGATACGGCAAACTACAGACAGTGGTTATGTTTATGCACTGTCCTCTCTCTGTATTTTTATACTGCTACAACAGCGAAATGAAAATACTGAAGTTATTAAATCTGGAAATGGCTTGAAAGTGAAAAAATCAGTTTGCAAATTAGCAGATCATATAAAATTCATTTTAACAATTTTAAGTATCAAACTATAGGAAATACAATACAGAAGTCTAATCAGCTGTAATATAAATTATTTTTTTCATAAGAAAGTTTTATCCCAATAAGTAAAAACATGTCTCAGATGAACAAAACAGCTAAGATTTGTGGTTATCATGCAATCTTAACTAGGCCACTGTATGTGTTATTTAAGGACATGACCTGATTCCTTCTTAGGTCAATGGCGTCCGTAGAATCTGCACACTATGAGCCTGAATCTTGAAATTCTAGAAAGGAACTGTTCATGTATTTTCTTGTGTATTTTCAAATCTGACACTTTATTTTGCCATTCAGTTTCTATATTGACATAGCACTCCATTTTGGCCGTGTGGCACGCAGTTGCATTTGGTCTATGTCCAAAGACTGATTTTTACAAAGATCCTTGCAACATAAAGGAATGAGAAAAGCTGCAGGTGAGTCTTCAACTACGTAACTGCTACAAACAGATGCAAAAAGTCCAGGTTTTTCAAAACTGATATTAAGAGATTAGGTGTTTAATTTTATTTTGCCAGACAGAGAAGGCCTTTTTGTGAAAAGTGGAAAAAATTTAGGTAGTGATAAAGTTCTGATACTAGTGGCTGGACAACAGAAGTATTAACTTATTTATTCAACTTAAACATTACATACTGGTCTAAATACATTTATATTATGGTCTCTAAAGCTGTTAAGAGATAGATTACTTAATTCTGGCCATTCTTCTACATATCATACATTGCTTCACACAGCAAGTGCTCCAGCACCAGCACTGTAACTTAAGGGTCCCCCCCCCCAGCAGTACCTACCAGAGGAATGTCCAAAATTAACCCCCTTTTGTGTCATGCACCCAGCAATAACAGATGAGCCAATTCCTCTCAGCTGGTCTCAGATGAACTGGAGATAGCAGGGAGGGTTGTGAACTGTTATAGACAGTTACATGCAAATAATCTATGTTCTCCATTCAAGCAACTGTCTACACTTCCATTCAAAATAAGGATGATCAAAAAAATAGTACCTATGAATAAGACCTGCAGGAAAGCCACTACTTCAATGAGAACTGCAGGACAAATCCATTAAAAGCGGCATCACTTCTGGACATTTCAACAAGTGAGTAACACTGAATAAACAGAGTTCAAAGTAAGTGACTATGCCGAACTTTGGTACATCTCACAGTGGAAGCTACTGTGGTTGCCTGAGGTTTCCTAGAACCTGCCTTCACAGCAGGCAGGGATTTTCCTACCCCTGAAGTGATAGTACCCCGACACACACATTCAGCAAGAGAGTTTGAGGAAACAGTCTCTTAGATCTTTCTGCCATGGGAACCACCAACCAACTCACGAGGTCTTAATGAAAAGCCTAGTCCTGTCAAATATAAAGAAAAAAGCACAACCAATATTAAGAATTTGAGAGTGGCTTCCAGAGAAACAGCATAAAGCTTGGCATGGGGTAGGGGTGGAGACCAGGCAGGTTAATTTCTTACAGAAAGCAGTAGGAATCAGAAACCAGTAGAAACTATTTGGGGTAAAAATTTTGGAAAGCTTCTAAGGGTTACCTCATCCTCATGGAAAATCTCCCATAGAAATCACTAATTAATGGCACTGTTGGGAACTTAACATGTGGCAAATCTTAAGCACAGTGGAAATTTGCAATAATACTGCTTAGGAGTTAGTCCTACCTGTAGTGTTGAGGTTTTTTGGTTCTTTGAACACAGCTAGATCCTACATTTAAAATTTTATTTTAGGCTGAAATTTGTCTCTCCATTTGAAAGCCTTCCTCTTTGCCCCAAAAAACTACATTAGTCAACACTGACTAGACTAGCTTACACAGTTTAGTAAGTCATACTGTTTTTTTTTTCCTTGTCCATTTGATTACACATACAAAGGTTTTACTAACAAGAACTGTTACAACACTGGTCTGTGCAGGCTTTAAGACGGAGGAGCCAGTATGCAGCAAAAACTTCAATATATAACCACAGGGGCCACATCAAAGTAATTTAGCATAACCAGAAAACACACTAAGTCAAATTACACTCGAATCCTTTCATTAGTGGATGTGGAAGTCTATTTATGTTCAAGCATCCTCTACTCAAAAATTACGAAAAATAATCCTTAAAAAAGTTTGCTGCGTATTTCCTTAGAGCTTGACTAGCCTTAGCTCTGTTGTTCCAGTACCCAGTATGTTTGCCTGTAATACAACCAAGATGAACATCATGTAAGGACACCAGAACCAGTATGACCCAACAGTTTGCAGGGTTGAAAGACAAACGCATTCATGAAGTATGACTGAAATCCAGATCAGTGTGTTCTACGGGGTCTTGCTGTCATTCAGCAATTTCCCAAGTGCCTGAATGATCCTCTTAAACAGCCCAGAACAGCCTACCTCTTAATAACCCTTGGGTTCTACTGGACTTGGGACTTTCTTTTCCTTCTCAGATCTGTAGACACAGGTAATCCAAAGTTTCCTTTGAATTATCCAGTTATAACGTTCCCCCATGCCCCCAAAAGCTGATTATTTCTCTCAGGTGAGTCATGGGGTCTTGAAGTCCCAAAGTCAGACCCTCCACTTCTTCTCTATTTGAGGAAGTTTCACAGACCTAAGTTTGCTAATACAAGAAACAATTTCATCTCTGCACAGAAGGCTGGTGGGCTACGAACTGCAATAATTTTATAAACAAACATGCCATTTCTCTAAAATGCAGTATTTCAGAGAGCTATGAATGGAAAACACTTAGCAGCAGTGTTCCTACTCTACCACATTGCAGTCAAGTGAAATATCGTTACCTCCCAAGCACCTCTTTACTCTTAAGGGATTCAGTGAGGAACCTGATAGTAGCCAACCCTTGACTGAAGCAGAGACCCATGCAAAGATGTTCAGGTCAGTGCATCAGTTTCAAGTGAAAACTGACTGATCATTACATCTGCAGATTTTGTGTGCAAGTTCTCGTCAAGAAGGTCAGCAAGCACACATCTCCTCTTATAAAAAAAAGACTTAAAATATTTCAAGCAACAGTTACAGGAAAGCCAGGTTAGAATTTCTAATTTCTAGACCATAACAGTACCTATACAGTAACAGTACTACAGAAGCGCCCATCATCCATAATCAATGAAACTAACACAGCAACTGAATAAAGTCTGTAATTGCCATCAAGAAGGCGGCTAAGCAAGAGAAATCAATGCATGATATGGATTAAAATAAAGAGCAGATGGCTTTCAATAAATACAAGAGTTCTCATCTAAAATCACGCCTGTTCTGCAACAGCACAATTACCTTCCATGGGGATTATGTTGCAGGAATAAATAGCAAAATTCTAAAGTGGAAAACAAGCCTTTCTAGCAATAAGAGAAACCAGGAAAAACACACAGTACAGTAACATGAAGAATTCTTCCTAATTATGTTCTTTTCGAAACTCTTCTTGAGGATTCCAAAATTCTTTAAGCTTTAAGAGGCTATTAAAAATGTGAATTTTAAACTGTCCTCGTGAGGCTGTTCCAAATCTCGCACAGCAGAAATCTATAAATATTGGATCAAATTCTAAGCACAACTTTTTACATTATTAATTTCTAAAATAAAATAGCATTCAAAATTCTTCTTCATCAAATTACTTTCTAAACCTCAGGGAGGGGCAGGGAGAGGAGTGATCATGCCCAAGGATTACTTGCTCTGCACTGTGCCTGAAGTCTCAGAAGCTTGGACATCACCGAGTTCAGTGCTACCCAAACATACTTTACTACAACTCCTGCAAAGTTTCCAATTTAAACAGTAAGATATGGAAAAGGAGGGAAGAGAAACAAGTTAAATGACCTTCTAGACCACGTATGAGGTATGACTTCTTTTCTCTACAGAAGCAAATCAGTTTAATCACACCCCAATTACTGCAGTTCGAGTGAGCATGGCCAACTACTATGAAAGTGTACTGTACACAAAATAGATGGTGGAATCAGTTAGCAAAAGTCAAACATCTAAACCCACTGAGGAACAGAGTTAAAAGGTACCCTAAAACTAAAACTGTAATTTAGCTGAGCAGTGAAAACAAGCTGTATGGCAGAGATGGAAATAAATAGAAAGCAAGTTCAAAATCCTTCTGCCACCAGACATCAGCAATACTCATACCACCACTTCTAGCCGATTTCGCATTTTCTAGCCGATATCTTAAATTAACAAGGCTTATTTGTACACACGTGTGTGTGTGTATATATTTTATATATATATATGTACATATGTGCATACAATAACCCCTGCTTGCTAGAGCTTCTGAGTATATATTTGCCAATTTAAACCAAATTGGACAGAGATAATGATTTCAAGGAGTTCCCACAAAATTCTTATACAGGCAGTCAAATCAAGGAGGAAGATTTACTGTTTTCAGGGGAAAAAGGCTGCATCAAACTCAAACTTTTCAGGGCATCAAAAATCCACATGGCACTTCCAGGCTAACAATAAATACATACAAAGAATTATTCATTACATGGTTTACAGATCTATTTATTAATTACTTCCTTACTTCCTCCAAGATTCATGCTATAGAAATTAAACATAAAGCAAAAGAAACACTGAATAGTACTTTTGAAACCAAAGACACGCTTGTCGTTTATACGGCAGTGCCACCTCTTTCAGCAGCAGTGCCGATCGCAGGCGTATAGGGCGTGCCGGTACAGGTACCTAGTGTGGATGTCAAGGAGCTTGGAGAGCGAGTCAGCAGTCTCCAACTAGCTACGACAACCTCTTTCCTTCAGATCAGGGCTTAACCACAGCACCCTCCCATTTTTTGTTTCCAAGGTCTAGTCTACGACTTGCCGCATTGACAGCTGAATGTCAAAAAAAATCTTTAATAAATACCAGACATAGCTGCACACTTTCTTCCAAGGCTAAAACTGGCAGGAGAACAGGTCTACATTCAGCTTCTCTCACTGACTCGGTCAGCTACCAGTATCAGCCCATGAACTGGTTCTGACTTCCAAAGCAGCTACTGGATAAAGCTCCAGCTACATCAAAAAATGAATTTCAATTTATGAAGCACCACTAGAGCTACGTTCCTCTGGAACAACATAGACCTCAAAGCATGAGTGCCTTAAACACATCTATCACTATCAAAAGTAGTTACGGAGTAATTTCTAGGAAGAGAATCTGCAAAGTACATTGAAAGAACTCAGCAAGGTCTCCCTCCCTCTCTCGCTTCATGTGGCTGCCCCAACTAAAGCATCTCTTACTTAAGAAATCTGGTAACTCACCATCGCTGGGGGAAAAAAGATTCCCAACAGTCTTGACCCATGAAAAAAGGGAAGATGCTTCGCCTGGCACAAAGATTGTGCTCTTTCTGTACTGACGTCATTGAGGGTGGTTAAGTTTTGCGGAGAGGAAAGAGAAGGTGAAAGCAGCCGAACATGGGTCTTGGTAACACTGCCAGCACACTAGCGACAGGCAAATCGGACTACAAAATCAACAGGACAAATATGGCACCGGGCAGCTTCAAGGATGCTTCAGTTCCCTCGATAACTTTCTGCTGGTGTCCTTTGGTAACAAAACTGAACAGCATCTGCTCTGAACGTTAAAGGTACCAACGCAAAAACGTACCTTACACAACTACAACTTGGTGGGGAAACGAGGGGGAGAAGTGGGAGACTGCTTTTATTACCTGTTGGGTTGTTATATGTTAACATTTTTCTCCCCCTCACACCTTTAACACTAGGGAAATTTCTCAATTTTTTCCGTTCTCCTCAAAAAAGTTCTCAAATTCAAGAAACGCTAACATTTAAATGTTACCAGATTTAGAAAAACACCTGAAGTTCACATTTAAAAACTGTCATCTTCCAAATACCAAAAAAGCTGCTCCTCCTCAACATCACAAGGAAGCAGCACAGACATTTTACACTTTTATAACATTCATAATCAGCCAATCCTCAGTCCACCTGAAATTATGTACTTACCAGCTGACACTTCTGATTTACTTTATTAAAGACAATGACAAGAAATTGCATCTATTATAGCAAGCAGGAGAACACCCTTAATCAACTACAATTTTCTTAGACAGACTTCAGATCTCCTCGAGAAAACATAAAGGACATTTAATCAGGTGAAAAAGAGACTCTTCTTTTAAACCAATCTAATCTAGTGAAGATAAAATTCACGCTGGAACGGCAGCACAGCGACTCCCACCCCGCCGGGCGGATGCTGGAACAACCAGGCCTCTCGGTAGGTGAAGCCCAAGGCAGAAAAACCATCACATCACCTTTCCACAAATAATAATAAAAAAATATAGCGTGACATAGCGCACAACACAGGCACCAACCGTGCAGATTTCATGTTTAAGACAGGTCTTCAGACCTGGTAGAATTTAAATATGAAAAAGAGGGGAACCACTATCAAGCTCTATCATAATATGCTGAAAGCCAGATTCAGCTTCTCTGCAGTCTCTGGTTTTGGACCTGCTTCTCTCATAACAGCTTCCTTGTCTATCTTTACTATTGCTACCTATGTTTTTCCAGACAAAAGTACACATAAGTTGACAAGTTGGTATTCAAACCTAGAATTGGAGGAGCAAGGAAAATAATGAAAATTAGGTCCATATCTATCAGCAGCTGCAAGTGCTTCACATCGAAAAGAAAAGCAAATCATTTTTCTCACAGTGGTTAAGAATCTTTTCAAAAGCTTGAGCTTTGGTGGTACTTGATGTCCCACTTCTGCCTTGCAGCCTCTACAAAAGCCTCGTGTTACTAGAGAACAATTCCATTTTTTAAGCTCTGCAGCGTGCAGAGCTGGTGCTACGTCACCTCTGAGCCCTTCGTACAGCTCGCAAGCAGGAGCAGAAGTTCGCGTTTCCTAATAACTTCCTGGATATTTTACAATTACTTCCTCTCAGGAAGTTTACTCAGGCTTTGCAGCTCCAACACTAACAGCTCTTGCGGAGAGGTAAATTGTCCAAGAATATCAAAAGCACATTCCTGAAGCTCACACGCAGACCTGTTGCTGGCTCCCTAACAATAGGGTTTTCATTTGGCCAGATACGCTGCGCTAAGGAAGGAGAGCAAGAACGAAGGGATGCAGCAATGCCCGAGGCCTCCCGTCTTTCTGATTCCTCTCCAAGCTGCGGAGTCTGCAAATCCTTTGCACTGATCACGCTTCTTCCATTTTTATTTCACAAAAATTTATCTGCAGTTGAGTTGAGTTAAGTGTGTAATATACTACTACTTAAAAAAAAGACACACAGCCAGATTTATTTTCTGCTAAAATGCTGTACTTTGTTTAAAAAATTAGGTCACCAAAACTTTAAGTCAGGATTTTAATTGGTGGCAGCCTGCTTAGTCAGACAAAAGGGAAAAAAAAAAAACAAAAAAACTCGCACTATGAATTTCTATTATTCTGAAGAACAAGAAAACAGTATTTCCCCCCCCAATGATCTTTAAAGTGATTAAAAAAAAAAAAAAAGCAGGAACTCTTTTTTTTTTTTTTTAAAGTACTGACTTTATTCTTGTTAAACTGCCCCCACCCCTCAAAGAAGGTTGATAATTTTCAAGACGGTATCTCATAATCACACTAATTTATTTATTTTTGACTGCGGAAAATATTTTATGTACACCATTAAGCAATCATGCTGCTTAAAATCCATCTGTATTACTTTTCACATTTTATTACATTAGAAAAAGATAAATACTATTTATTATGTAAAACTATTTAAAATTTGTGTCAAGCTACTTTTATAGACAACAATGAATTAAATTGAATGCTGTAAACAAACATAGAAAAGTCCTTTTTAAGCAAGACACTTTAAATACCCTTGACTCACAAGTTTATCATATTCCACACATTTAAGATCTGTTGACCAAAAATCAATATAGCTAGTGAGCTGAACAGCTTTGATCACAAGGTCCTAAGATCTCAGCATCTCCTATATGCTTTTTAATTTGCAGACTGGAATAGAAAAACAGTTGTCCTGATTTTTCTGTTCCTTATTAATATTTTAAGGTTGCATGAAGTAACTACTGAACTTTCATCAAAATGTCTCTTGCAATGGCATAAAGCCTGATAAGTGTCAGAATCCAGCTGATCACTTAAACTCTACTTCCAGTGCTTCTCTAGTGACTTCCCCTTCTACTCATTCGAATTTCTTTTAAAATTTGCGCTGCCAGAATATTTAGTTAGTCATTTATATAAATGTTGATGTTCAAGTAGGCAAAATTTTAAATATTCTGGTTTTAAAAAAAATCAGATTTAAGTGATACTCAGTATTTAAATCAGTTTTAACCACCTTGCCAGAAAATACTCGTTAGGATTAAGCAAATATTAACAGGAGTTAATGAGTCAGGAATTAGCTGAAAATGAGATCTCGGATTTTGTAAGAAGGAAAAGAAAGCAGAGCTAACTCCTAATAATTATTTTTTCAAATATACTTTTATGGATAAACAAACCCATAACGGAGAAGGGGCATGATCACAATAATAGCAAAGTATTTTTGTGAATAATTTCAAGTATTTTGCCATAAATATTAACTATATCTTTCATATCTTTTGTGTTCAGCAGCTTGATTAGCACTGCCTGAGGATGAGGAGCGCTCATCACCTCTGCGACACCTGACACCTTCAAAACTCTGACTTTCACTAGTTGGCCGCAACACAGGATTGTCCGATAGTCCCAAGCCTGAGTAATGCAAATGTGGTAGTTTCACCATCAGCTCTCCACGAGGGAGAGTTTATTGTAAACATGGACAGCAGAAAGACTCTGCTAAAGCAGCATTAGGAAATACGCACATTACTACGATAGCCTACTTGCAACTGCAAACCAGTAGAGAGGCACCAATTTATATCACTGCTTTCCAGTCACAATAATTAAGAAGTGCATCCTGCCCATGCCAGCTTACAGGGTGAAACACCAAATACACCAGAAAAACTAACTGGGGAAACCAAGAGAGAGGCAAACAGGAGAGAAGGCGCGCACACAAGTTCGGTGCTCGAAGCTCTCGGCACTAAATGGATTAATGGAAACTGCCTCAGTTGCACTATAAGCCTGCAAGTGGCTAAGCAGGGAGCAGAGGGAACATTAGTGCCAAGCTGCAGTAATTGATTGTGTGCACTTGGATGCCGTATCCTTCCCCACAAGCTACGCTTTGCTTGCGCATGGTTTCTCTTTCTGCCACTTTTAAACTGATTTATTCTCTTCAAAATAGGAGTTAGGTCTTATTTTGACCAAATATTTAGGACCTTTTAGGCATTAAAACCCACAGATTACAAAGAAGTAAGGTCAAACAGTACAGTAAAATTAAAATTGAAGATAAGCCACAAATATTGAAGTAAGGAATGAAAAAGACAACCAGCAAAAAAAAAAAAGAGATTCAAAGAACTAAAAGGTTTATCCACTCTCCTCCCACTGTTTGGCTCCTTACTGCTAAATAACTAATATGAAGATCCTAACTGCATACAAGCTGATGAAAGGGGTCTGAATATAGGTCAGCAAAAAGGCTTTTGGATCCAGCTGAGGACAAGAATTAGATCACTTTCACCTACTGAAAACAAGAGACAAGAAAAAAAAAAAAAGAGAGGAAAAAAGCCACAGAACAGAGGGTTTCTCTCTCAAAACATTTTGAATTTTTTCTTTGTTAGTAGCCTTTGGTTTCAAAGCAGTTGTTTGCTTATGCCGCAGAACTGAAATTCTGACTAGAACATACAAAACATTTCAAAGAACATATTAAGCAAGAACCTTCAGCAAAAGCAGCAACCTGAAAGACCGGACAAGGTTTACAGCGATTCACAAAGGTGGCACGGGGGTTCTTTAAATATGTTTTCAAGATATTAAAAAAATCCGTAGTTTTTCTAGGAGAACATTGACTGTTTTGTTTGACACTGCCAAAAGCTACAACACCAAAAAAAAAAAAAAAAGTCAGACCTTTTCCCTGCAGTACACAGTATAGCTCAGTTCAGACAAGGTCCCTTGTACCAGCTTGTTTATGCCCTCTCTTCTGTGAAACAAGCCTTTATGTCTCCGTAGTGGAAAAAACCACCGGTTTATATCCTTTTCAAGATGTATGCAGCCAATTAAATTGTAAAGTAATACCTGTTTCAAAGTCTGACTCAAAGAAGCGATACATTCCTGGACTGGGCTCAGAGCCAAAAAGGTCACCTTACAGTCTGCGGTCACGTGAGAATATCCAGGTTGTGGAATTTGGCATTTTGATTTCCATATAAAGTAAAATCGGAGTCGGAAAGGATTAAATACTGGGTACTCTGTGCACCCAAATTGTGCTCAAATGATAAAGTCAACATTCTGAAGGAACAAGAAAAGGATATTTCAAGAGCTCCTCATGATTCAGAAAGACCCCAGAGCTGATAAACTGCATGTAGCTCCACAACTTATTTTCCAAAATATGGCTAGACTTAGTCACACAAATAAAGTATTATGTTTTCTTGTGGAACCACCAGACTGTATGCGTAAGAATGGTGTAATCCGCACAAAACAACAATGAATCAAAACATTACAATGGAAACCACTTGTTAAAGTAACAAGCCAAGCAGATTTTCACCACGGTTTTGATGTGGAAATAAGACTTTGAAGTTTATTTTAATTCCTAATTTTCTTCAAAAAATATCATCCATGCAGACTGCCTAGTGCCGCTAGAAAGAGTCAGTGGAGACTGGGTGGCGCATGGCTGAGTACGGTACCCGACTAACTGCTAATGCAGCTTCAGGGCTACAAGAAAAAATAGAGACACAACAACCTACGGGAGAAAAAGTTGGAGTCTATTCTGGCTTAATGGAGCAGAGTTTGTCTAAAGGTACATACCAGTAGGTTTGTGGGTTTTTGGTTTTTTGGGTTTAAGTGAACAAAGCAAGCTGGGACATTATACGGATACTGCAGAACCACTAAGATAGTTGCTTTGCTTTAAGTTTACACTCAGCCAGAATATGTAAAGACCTACAGGAAAAATATACCACAAAAGGTAGCAAAAACTGCTAAAGAAAAAGTGCATACAAGTCTAAATCAGGCAAGAAGCTGTAGGTGCGACAAAGCGCAGCATAGTCCCAACACCAGCTCCTAGATACAAAAGGGGATCAGCTCCCTTTTATGTAAAGCTGTGTTAGAACCCCCCTATTAGCAGGCCCTATATTTAAGAAAGCCTGCAAGTAGCATGGCATAAACACTGAAAAGCAACTGCTATTGCCAGTGCACAGTACTTTTTTTCAATTCTCAGGACTACAAAATGGTGCAAATAAGGAAGCAGACTGACACCTCCTCACCTACGCTGCAGCAGCTTCTTCGGTACGGCAAACACTCCAGTTGGGCTGCACTGCTGCTTGCATTTAGGCCAGCACGAATCAACCTTTCGGCAAGGCCAAGCACTGCACCAAGGAGGCTTCACAGCTTCCTAATCCGAGCAGCCTCAAGTCCAGCCAGTTCAGGGCAGAAATAGCACAAAAACAGGTAAATCCTTTAACTAGTTTTAAGTAGGTCTTTGAGCTACATACTGCGCTTTAAGTCTAACTTTAGCAGAAAAAAATCTGTATGCACACTACCCTCTCTGTCTTTGACAGATGCAAATACAAAATGTATTCTAAAGTTTTGATAAGGGTATTTTTGGATGGATACTAGAAGTCTAGTCAACTCACCAAAATAAGTATTAATACACTTTCATGACATCCGTGTCTGATAAAAGCTGTCAAACCAAATTCCCAGGTTATATTCCTCTGAATTAGCCAAGTGAACGTAATTACAGTGCTTTCTTTGGAGCTTTCAAGACTTAAGGCAGCTGTGTTGTAAGCTATTTGTCTTAATATATTTTTAGCCTACATGAAAAATCCCTGCAACGACTACATACATTTAACAAGTTTACTCCTTCGGTCAGATCCCTACTAGTCCACAAAATTGATGCCCATGTAAAAGATACCTCTCTACCTTTTTGAGAATGTCCCAAGAACCCAGAAGAGTTAAGGAAAAAAAAAAATACAAGGTTCTAAATTAAGTTGTGTCACAAAGAAAACTTCTATAGATTGATTACCTATCCAATTTGCACAGCAAGTATTGACTTAATATTGGCACTGTAAACACTCAGTGGTGAGATTCACAGCACTTCTCAAGCAAAGGATTCGTCAAACAGCTATACTGCTGACTAATTTTTGGATAAACAGCTTCAAGAATGCATAGCTACATTCCCATGTAATTTGTCCATACCACAATATTTTAACTTTTAAACTCAGACTCAGATCAAAAAAGTAAATTTTAATGTTTATGGGTGACATCAGTTGTGTGGAGTGACGTTATCACTTAAACATATTGACTTCTTAAAAGCTTTTCTGCATTTGTCCTTAGGGTAATGGAATTTACTTAGTTTTCATAGTGTATGAGTTGTCCTTTCCAAGCAAAGCTCAGATGATTTGTTCACATCTATGTATAAATCTACATAGCAGCTTCTCCCCATAAATGTGTTTTCAGTGCATGGGTGGATAAAGAGCGATGAATCGCCTAGACAAACTGCTACAACAGATTTTAAAAAGCTTTGTCTTCGATTTCCCATCATACTAGAAGTAACATTATTCAAGTTGCTAGCCTTTCTAGAATTTAACATAACTATAAATTGAAATCATTTTGACACAAATATTAGCCAAAAACTGGTATCGGAAAGGCACGACAGGGCAAAGAGACAGTTCAGGTGTAAAGCAGTTAGTTGTATTCCTCCTCCTTAGCGCTCATGGTTACAGAAAGGAAATTAATTTCTCAAGCAAATGAAACTGCATAAATTCAGCCTTCATCTCTCCCAGCGCCACGAGACAAGCGTGCTACATCACGTGCAAATTACTTCTCCTCATCCCGGGATGAGGAGAAAAAGCTGCTTGGCTCTACCCACTTGTGTCTGAAGGCACGGGAGCGCCGTCGCCGCCTTTGCGCGGGCCCGGCTCCCTCCTCGCTCCCATTGATGGCTAACAGCTTTCGGCAGCCCCCGCTGAGGGCCTCAAACATTCCTCTGCTCTGTCAAGCAATGAAAATATCAGCAACAGCATTAGAGCGAGCCTCCAGAAGAAAGGCTAGCGCTAACATCGCAAACATAAGAACCAACACGGGTGCCTTCTGGGGTTCACAATACTAGTAACAACTGTAACAACACCAAATTACAATCATTAATGCATTTATTTTTTTTGAGTTTCAAACAAATTAGGACTTCTATAATTCTGTGATTTTTTATAGCATTAAAAGGCCTTACATTCTTGCAAGATGTAACTGAAGTTATTAAGTGTTCATGAAACATGGCAGACTTCTTTTGCACTAATAATTACTAGAAAAAGAGAACAAGAGAAAATTAAAAAGCAAGATTTTTCTTGCATTTCAGATCTCAGCATAGGCACAGTCAGCCACTCTACTTCTATTGAATTTCATACCAGAGGGTCAAAGGTTAAAGCATTTAAAGAAGAAAAAAAAAGCGCATTAAAAATAGAAAAGTATTCTTTCTATAACGAGGAACAAGAGCAACACTTGCAGGAGGCCATAGCACTTTACAAATTGAAAGAAAACAATTCTGACAAAGGAGGACTTCACTACAGTATTCAGGTTTGGATTTTACATTCACCCAGAGCATCACAGCTTTATAGAAGATCACAAAGTAAATACAACAACCTACCTAAGAAGTCAAATTGTGGTTCTGTAAATTTATAAAGTTAAATCCTATTTCTACAAAGCATACACCCATTCATGCATTTCATTCGTGTTAAAGATGTATAAGCTTTTTTTTTAAATGTAAATAAATAAATCAGTTTGCAAATCCACCTAAGGTGTAAAGGACCTGTGTACAAGCACAGTACACATCCACCTAAAATCCAAAGCCCAGCAAGGTGTGTTACTCCTACTCATACCCCAAGGTGGGTTTGCACAGAAAAAAGGAAGAGGGAAAGACACGAGAAGATCCGTGGAGCTCCTTCACTGCCATCCTCTGACACGTCATGCACGTCAGTGCTGCTGCCCAGCAAGCACACGTGGAGCTATTTCACAGCTCCGCTCACCATCTCCCTGCTTCCCCTTACAGCCCACATCAAGGCTGCATCCAACCCTGTCCACGCGTCCTGCATTCTGTGCATGTTTGTGCCTTATCTTTGCTGGTTTACATGTTATCCATCTCATACAGCTTCCCACACACACTGCACAGAAGGGGCGCAGGAGGACACACGAAAGGATCCAAGTATTTTTTCAGGGTTGAACATCCCTCAGCAAAGTAAGGACAGATTCATCCAGAGGGTTTTTTTGTTTTTTTTTTAAATGAAAAATCTAGCAAGGATTTTAAATACATGAATAATGTACTGTTCCCTAATTTTTCTTTAAGTTTAGCTTTGTGAGTGATATGGACCAGGTGAAGTCCACATTTCAGAAAAACAATCAAAAATCTTTATTTTTCTACACTAAAATCATGAAGCAACTTCAGAAAGTGTGCTTTTGCATGATATTACAGCAGTGCTCAAAAAACATCTCCAAGTTGGGAGGACAGTTATTTGAAAACTTATAAGCGGAATTTAAAATGACCATCCTATTAACCAGAAGAGTTTAGATTTTCTGCGATACCTTTGATCACTAGATTTTTTCTTTAGTCAAATATCATATGGTAAAAGATGATGGCACAAAGCACAAAGGTTTAAATAGATTTCCACTATAAACTAGTTTTATTGGTAGTTTTCTGTAAAATAAAGAGAGGTTTGAGAGTGCAAAAGCATATATATACACAGAAGAAACTTAATCAGGTCCAGTTCTGTCTGGACAGAGCTGCAAAAAGTAGCTACAGGGACAGCAAAGCCACAGAAATTAATCACTCAGGGCAGTAAGGTCATTCGAATTTTATCACAAAGTTGTGAAATTCGGCCTAACAGTAACTTCAGAAGCAAAAGCTGAGGAAATGCACTATAGAGTGTACACAAAGGGGAGAGGGTGGGAAGGGCTAATTCAAAAAAAAGACACACACACCCTCCCCGAACAGTTCATTCGGACAAGAACTCAAAGTGTGGTCTTGCACAATATTGTAAGGGCATTATATGGTGCTTATACAAGTTACTGAATTCAAGTGTTGCTTTCTGGTAAGTCATATGATTTGTAAAAATAAAGTTTTCTAGTTGCTCTTTTGCTACATCAAAACAACGCTTATCGAAGGAACATGCAGAGACTTTATCTGCTTTTGGAACCTTGTGATAACAGCTTTGTTTGCTACCAGATGTTTACAGCACCTTAACTGGTTTTTGGTTCATACGCTCATTGGTGTAACTATCATGCAGATCAGCTACAATTAAAAAAATTAATTATATCACATAATCCATTAAAAAAAAATTTTAAATCGGACTATTTTTGCACAATCACTCTCTTCAAGGGATGTTGCACACACTCACTATATATAAGGTCAAAACAAAAGCAGTACAGCACCTGCAGAGTAAATTACACCTACCTTCTTGAATCATTTTCCTCCTATATGCAAATTCAAATGTTTAAAGACAAGCATGCCTGTTATGTTTTTTTAATCCTAAAAAAATTGGGAAATAGTGCCTCAAAAGATTACAGAGCAACACCACTGAAGGCTCCATTCCAGGCACTGTAGACCTGGAAGAGTATATAAATAATTAAGGAACAACCATGGATGTTTCTGATCCAAACAGCCATAAAAGACTGCATAATCTCAACATTTATCATCATAAAAGGCAGAAGAATGAATCAAATGCGGATCTGCTGTTACAACACTATCCAGATATCACTTGTTCCACATAAAGTGCCCTTCTATCAATCTCTTAGAATATTGCCTGAAAAGACCTCTTCCAAACCACAAAGCAAAAGGGGTTCTCTCTACTACAATTCCAAAATGCTACTAGAAAGACTGTAAAAGCTTCCATAATTAAAAAATTACCATCACTTTTCGGATATTGTGAGCAATACCTTCACCCCTACCCTTCAGTTTTCCAAACATAAATAGCTGGGATATCAGACAACTCCAGAGAGTAACCATTAAATTATGATACAGGAATAATGACCTACGTACGTCATCTCGCCCTAGTTGAAACAGAGTATTAGCTTTTTTCTGATATCACAAGACCGAGGGAAATCCGTCTGAACTCCTTGAGCGTATCTCCGTATCTTAAAGTCGTTCCTCAATTTGCCCTGTGGCAAGTTACTTTTTTTTTTTTTTTTTGAAAGACAGATAACATTTGAATCTTTGGGCTACTCCTATAAACTACCAACTCAACCTATGATTCAATTTCCTCCTTCTTACGGAAACTCACCTACAGTATGATCGCATAAATACCTACGTTACTAAGAATATAATTTCTTGTAATTCACTGAATGCATTATGATTTGACATTCAGTTTACCAAATCAATCCAGTTTTGTACCCAAGAGAATCAAGACAAGCCCGTGAATTCAACTTTTCATTTGGTAAAAAACAAACATGTAACTTGCCATCAACAGCAACGTAGGCCACAACCTACAAAAGACAATTCTTCAAACGAACGCCATCACACCCTCTCCTCCAATCTGAGCGCCGACACACAATAACCAACAGCTCCATAGCACATAAATCAGCTCAGATGAGTGATAAAGCTACTTCTTATAGCCCAGGAGCTACGCTAGATTTGAGCAATCAATATGCCCTATATATTAATCTGTAATCATAACAGAAACAACCAGCTGATAACCCTTCAAAGCCTTCTGCAGAAACAAGGATGACCTGTGCATATGGTAAACTAGAAAAAAATATATGTTTAAGATCACACAAGATCTAAGGCAAAAACCTCTTTCTTACAGGTCCTTTTAATTTTAATAAATAATCAAAGGACATGCTTGAAAATGGTATACCGAAGTAGTCAAAACCCATACCTAAAGAATATTCGATATTCACTGAATGCAAAAGCAGCCGAGTCTCTGCAGCATGGGCTCGGACTTTGCTATGAAGCCGTGACCAGCACCTCCACAGTACGCTCCAGATACGGAACAAAAACTAGGACACATCAGAATGGATATATAGGTCAGATCTAGTACAGACAGGTATTTTCAGCTACTGTGAATTAGCTGTCTTTTCTCCTTTAGCCTATTGATTTCCTCAGCAAAACGAAAAGCTAGGCAACAACAGTAAATAAAGGAAACAACTGGGAAACACCACTTTGGAAAAGGAACACTTCAGATTCAAGGCCGATAATGGTGTTACCATTAGCACAAGCTCTTTCAATCAAGCTGAATCAGAAAATGCCTTTTACTAGCACTACACTACGAGTCAGAAGATATCAGATCCTGCTTTCAATGCATTTGTTGCATTCCTTTCATGTTCAGAAATCAACTTTTTTCCCCCCAAGCCTCAAATTTGAAGTATGAAAACCTCTATTCATATTCATATGTTATGGTGAAACCTTCCAGATTTTGTCTCCTTAGTTTTAAATACTTTTATACCAGACCTACACCACTTATGTCAACTATAAGGAATATTACTTCTTCACCTTACAATTTGTTGTCTTTGAACAGAAACAAGAACACTGATTTACACTCAACAGCACAACTAAAAGAGCTCAGTAGTTCCAATGTGACACTGTATTTCTTTAGTTTAGCCGATTTGTACATTTTCTTTCATCTGCTTCTCAAAAAAGCTACATGAAAACCACAACCTAGAAACAGCTATTACCAAATCACTGCAGATACCTGACTAGGCCATTTCTGACCTCTTTTCTCAGCATTTAGACACTACGCAGAAATTACCATAAGTTCAAGTAAGGAGATATGTAAAAAGAATCCAGAAGAATAACAAAAGAAAATCTACAGAACCGAAAATTAAGGCTCCGAAGACCTGAACTAGGAATAAACAAATAACTGCATGTAAAGATTAGCATAAATAAGCTATTTTACACTTCAAACAGAAGACAAGTCATTTCAGATTCTAGAAAAGGAGGCAACCTGGGAAAATTACGGAGTAGGGCCGTCACACTCCAAGTTTGCAGTATACACTCTAGAAGCTTTTAATGCTAATAGAAGTAGCGTGTCTTTTTTTTTTTTTTTAAACTTACTTGCCCTTGAAATGAACATATCAAATTATACATCTAAAATTTCAGAAACAATCCCTGAAACTGTCCCTTGTATCAGCATCTAAATGGATAAGGTTGCATTGCAAAGTTGCCGTGATTGGTAGATGCAAGTATATCAATGTAAGAATGAATGATTTCTATGTCTGTTTTGTTATCATCATAAAAAAAGGAATAACCAAGTCATTTCAAAAGCAGCATGTATACATACACAGCATGGCTCTTATCAGCACACATGATTGGATTAATGAAAAACCTCACCTAAACTGCACTGGAAGACCTCCAAAATTTATCAAGATAGGCCACAGGGCAGGAAGGGAACAGCAAGCTGGTCTCCCTGGCTTTACAGCCAGGCTATAGCTCAGTTTCGTGCCAGTCTCCCAGCATTCGCGTGTCCCTGACACTTAATTCCCACGTTCAAATCAATTTTTTTCCTGAGAAGTACTGAGTGATTTCATCATTAACCATTAAATTGGAAGGGAGTCTCCAGACACTCAGGAGCTTGTTGAGGTGCCGAGCACGCTTTCCACACGGCGCAGGTAGCATGCTCCATCACATCATTCACCACGTATCTTGGACACAGCACACCATGTACACACACTTCTTGCCCTCCTGACTAGATCTCAGTTCAGCGTTCTGCTTATGGGTCCTCGCTGCTGTCCCAGGGATCACGTGAAAATCCGGGTCTTTCACACCTGCGACGCAGCCCTTAGTACACAAACTGCAGGTAAACGGAAAGATTCAAAACAGCACCTGAAACCTTTAGCTACACAAGCTAAAGATCATTAACTGAAGTTTCATCTGGACTTTAGGCAAATAACTGGCTAATATATTCAAAGAATTGCAGGCCACCATCTTTGTTTGGAAAACTTAACCCATTGGTGGTTTTACATTTCTTTTCCTGAAGCCTAAGTAGATCTCGGCTTTTAAGATGAAAATAATAGCTTTATTCCCACTTAGGAATCAGTCAAAGCAATGAGATTTCTATTTGGATTTTTAAAAAGAGTAATTAAAGTTAAACTGAGAATTAATTACCAATTTAAAGCCAAACTTTGCAAATGATTTTATTAGCAAATCCAACTATTAAAAAATGACAAGGTACAGTTTTTGACAATATTTTAGTCTATAGGCCTGAAATTCATGTGATCCATTTCAGAATATTTAGGATCGACAGAGCGACAGAAGAAATTTGAAATATTTTGTTCATAGCGCTTTTCACATTCAAATACTAAGCCAACCTCTACCATCACCAGAAAAACCAGTCTCGCTCTCCCACGACGCCACGGTCCCACCTGCTCATGTCACCCTCTGTTCTTGGCCAACACAAGGATTCGTGCAGCCACATGGCGCAGAGGAGGGAACCGATCCAATTTGCTACGTGCTCTACAAACGCTTGTGAAAGCGAACGGGAGGGCAGAGTATGAGGCCCTTCTCCTTTTAATGGCAGTGCCAGCTTCAAAAGCTGAAACTAAACACAAGAAAATAGGATTAGCATTTGGCAACAACTTCATATATCTGGTGCACTTCTTATCCGCCCAGGCACGTTTCTAACAAAAGATTCTCAAATTGCTAACAAAATGCCTGATTTTTCTGCAATGTGAACACTGACAGTCCAACATTAAAAATGCCAATTCCAATTGCACAGAAGTTTACTGTAAACTGTTTAGGTGCCCTACCCACATCAAAATAGATTTCTGGATGCAGTTTTACTTCATTTTCAGTTCTTTGATGCTTCCTTCCCTTCCTGTTTTCAAACAGGAGCATCTGGCCCTAGAAACTGCTTTTCCAAATACTTCTTTTTCTTGTTAATAGCCAGGCTTTGCCTGCCATGTGCAATATTGCAACAAAATTGCTCGTTTTTCAATCAATGCAACGGTAATGCCTTAAAATCTAGAAAGCAAGTTATACTCCATTTTTTCGATCCACATACCAGAGACCTTAAAAGTCATGACAGTTCCAACGACCTACATGATTTTTTGGCAACCTGTTCCAATTCTTGCTACAGTGAAACTTTAGGGTTTCAATGAGTGAATCAGAAAGCAGCGCCAAGGAGATGTTTAGGTTCATTAGCTACAGGAGAACACTGAAAAAGATAAGAACTTATCCAGAATGAACTAACTCCACCTTAACCCAAGGGGAATCAAGCTGCTGGACCATTAAACTAAAAAATGTGAGCTTAAGAAAAAGCTGGAAGTTGCCACGGACTACTCAAGTTAGAGGCGCGTTAGTGACACCAGCAATACAAAGGTATCTCTGCATCAAAAGTATGAGAAGAGAGAAATCACTGCAGTGATCAGAGATGCAACTTTTTAATCTAAGACACAACGTAGTAGGAAGTACCATATTATATAAATAAAAATACTATGTGTTCACAAAATGAAACAAATGTGAAAACAAAAACTTACATCTACTAGAGCTTAGAATATCTTAGTAGTAAAGAAAATCCTAAGAAAGGTGGAATTTCCCAGGAAAACACTCATTACTAATTCCTGGCTATAAACTACATACAGAGCATTAAATAGGCTGAAGTTGTAGAAGAGCACGCCTGCTAAATTATATGAAGCCTAAGTTAAACAATCTAATTAGCAAGAAATACCAGTTAAACCTACATTGGTAAAAGCCTCAAACTACAGAATACTATAAACTTATTAGCATCATCGTATTATTCACCTCTGGGTCAACATCAATGTTAGACACACGTCAGAAAAGTCACAGGCACATCAAACGAGATTTATTTAAATATAACAGAGGACAACCATGCCAGCTGCTGACATATTTTGTGACAGCTTCAAGACATCAAGTAAAAACAAAGATAAAATATTAAAATTCAGTATATATGTAAGTGCAGAAAGCTAAGAAGAAAACTGCAAAGACATCCATACTTCTAAACAAAAGAAAGACAAAAATAGATGAATAGGTGGTAAAATTACACAGGGTTAGTCCAAACAAGCAGAAATCCATAAAAAGGATATAAAATGCATAGTCAGGAAGAAAGCCAGGAAAGAGAAAGTGAAATTTTAGGGGAGGAGACAAAAGTACCAAAGCGTAAAGATTTGTAATCATATTAAACAAGACAGCAAAAGAAATTCAGGCTGTCTGAACCAGTGGCACAGCGACACACAGGTAAGCGATTTCTTTAGTCTGGCTCTCCTGTCACCACAGAATTAAAAAACAGGTCATTTGAACTGAAAGGCTGAAACATCTGATGGACACGTAAGAAAATGGCTCAGCTGTTTTCAAAAGAACAGAACACTAAGTTTCTGCAGTAGATAAATAAAAAAAACAACAAATAGTCAATATACAATCGGGGTTTTTTTTTAAAGGCAATAGCAAAAAAAAAAAGCGAGATTCACTGCTGTATGGGATAATTTGTGTAAACTAAAATCTTAACTACAAAGGACGGTTGTACTCAAATTTTTTCAATAGCTGAATGAAGGAGTGGATAATTCAATCACAACAGGTTTTTTGCACTTTTAAAAGACCTCTGGACAAAATTCTATGACTAGAGGATACTAAAAAAATATTAAGCTGCTATGCTTCGATGGAAAACAAAATAACTTAACAGTCAATATTCAAAGTGGTTCGAGACAACGCGTAATGCTCTCAGATCATACTTATGAGCTAACATTTATACAATGCATTAAGAAAAAGCAGAAGATCAATAAAGCAAAATCTGCAAGTGAAAAAAACCAGCTCGCGCGCAACATCTGAAGTTCTTCACTGGTATCCAGTCTCGAGTTCGCTGCACAAACTACTTCAGGACAAATAAAATCCACTGCTAATGCATGCAGACCAACACATCTTAAAGATCTCTCTAATATGCAGTTTACTATTTGTAAACCAACTCAGCAACTCGGGAGCTCTCTAGCTGTGCAACAGGGCAAGCTAGAACGCACAAGGAATGGGAAGAATAAAAAGTTGCGATACCGTTGTTAACACAGCATTAAATAATTTTCATTAACAATTAAACATTAAGTCTCTCTTCATATTCTACCCAACTCAAACATTTCACGCTCCACACTTACTCCATGGAACTAGCCAAACTCCCAGGAAGACTTAGTGTGAATTAATAATGTCTGGAAGCAGGAAAAAAGCACAGTAGGGTAATTTTTACACATGCAATTTTCCAACAGACATTTAGGCAAGCCAGCTCCCACAGGATACTTGGGATACAAAGATATCAGAACCAAGAAGTAATGATTTTTAAACAGCACTTCAAGTAGAATAGCATCAGTTTTCTTCCAATACTGATTTTAAGGTTGCTTCCACCTTACCTTCCCCGGTCGGTGTGAACACAACAAAAGAACAAAAGAACAGTTCACACAGACTGGGTCGCTGCCCTAACAGATACACCAAATTAAATCTTCATAAACAGGAAAAATGAACTAAAAAGAAATTACTACTGCAAACCACAGAAACAGGGCAGCAACCACAAACACCTCCCTCCTCGAGCATCCTGAAGTAAAAATTCAACAGAACATTGCTTATTCCCTCATTCCCTTTGGTAAGATCATCTTCAGCGAAAAAAATGCTTTAACTGATGCAAAAAATGTTTATGATAAATTGATAGTCTCTTTTGTAAAATTAAGATATTCTCTTCAGCATGTGTATTAAATGAGAAAAAATACTTAAAGCACCTAATGTATCATATAAAGCTGGGGTTTGAGTCTTTCCGAAGAACTCCACAACTACAAATTGTGCTTATTTATTTATACGGAATGAATCAGGATTACCACTTTCTTAGCAATTTAACTGGAGAACTAAATCAATAGCATTCCAGCAGTAAAATATTACTGTTGTTTTCACAGCGCTGAGACATTTTTGCTATTAAGAACTGTTTCTCCCTCCCTCTTTTTTTTTCTTTTTTAAATCGATATCCTCAGTGCATTATATACTTATTCAAGGGACAGATCTACTGCAGCGTGATAACCTGACGCAGGACATCGCCGAACGTCCAAAGCCGCGTACCTGCCTGCTCCGAAACCACCGCCGCGCAGGCGGAGCAAGCACAGGTCACCACCTCAGCTACCATTCCCAAACCCCGAGCTAGGACTTTGGATATTTTACTGCTTGAACTCCCAGATCTTAACATTCACAGAAAAGTAAATAAATATATTTATAACCAGTATGTAAGTTAAACATATGAGAAACTGTAACCTTGGCCTTGAATAATGCTGCAACCACTGAAATCTGTTTCAAAAGAAAAAGTCTCCCCCGGCCAATGATTTAAATAGAAGTAGTACGAAGCGTACTTCCACTTGCTGACTTCTCAAAACTAGGACAGACTCCTTACAGGAAAGTAATATTAAAAAAAAAAAAAAAAATCAGTTAACAGAAAGAATTTCAGCTAGACCTCCTCATAAGCAATTTAAAGCAAAACTGAAAAAAAAACCCTACCCCATATTTAGAAAAACAAGCTACAAACATATTGGCATATATATTATATAGAAGATGATTTCCATGTCAAGCTAGTGATGGTACGAAGAATTTGCTTTCTGCTCATACACTGTACCCAGGCTGATCTTGCACATGTTTTTATAATTTGGAAGTGAGTGTTCAGAAACATGCCATACTGCTCTTCGTGTAATTTTCTTAAACTCCTACTCCACTTCAATCGTCACCCCTCATCACCCTCCTCTTCCTCGCAACGCAGCAAACATGAATTAGGTGATTTTAAAATCTAAGCCAGAATACCTCACAAAAAGGTGACTTATTATTTTTAAAAAATGTCTAAGTAGTTTGCAGACTTCTCTGAGGATCTTCTGTTGAAGGTTTAACATCTTGCAAATCAGAAGGACGCTTTATCATCAGGAATAACCAAATGCTTGTAAATAAATGAAGAAAAACTTAGAGCATGTAATTTCCCTAAACTGTGCTGATAAATTAGCAGGAGACAGTTAAGCCAGGTGATTTATCTTTTTAAAAAGGTGACTCAATTTTTGTTTGCTGTTTCACCGTGATAAATAGTAGGCACAAGTGTGTATATACATCTTACAATTTTTAAATGGAAGTGTGAGTTTATTAGCATCGCTTCATAAGCGAGCCAAATCATTTTGTTAGGAGATGACTAATGAGGCAAATAACCTCACACTGCAAAAGCTACAGGCAGCTCAGGCACCGGCAACCGCGGACAAGCAACAATGCACCAGCACGACCCCGCCGAAAGGCAGCCTGATCCGGAGACTATCAGAACAATAGTTCATGCTCGCACCATACCCGCTCCGGCATCAACAGACCTTTCCGCTATGGCCTGTTTATCCATACACACAACCAGCGGTGTTGGCGTCTGCATATCTCGGGAGCTAGAAGCAACCAAATTGCTTATATCAGATTGTACGCAGCAGCCAGAATACCACACATCTGACATATACCGTATTTATATGAAATAGGAATAGCCACTGGAGTCCTGTGCTTAAGTGACTTGGGATGTAATTGAAACCTGAGTACTTGTACTGTATTTTTAACTAGTGGTATATTTAGAAATAATCAAGAAGCACATGCAAAATCAAAACAAGCAAAAGCCTTATGTTTCTCAGCAAGCTGAAAGGTCTAGTCCTCCCACCCCCTTTTGCTTTTATTACACTACTCAAACAACTGAGGAGCAGCATGCTATCTACAGCAGTATATGCTGTACCAACTTTCAAGATCTGTAATCAACATGTTATTAAAAACACTTGTTAAGTTCTGGGAATCTTCAGCATCTTTGATCCTCCCCATTTCTAATTGTATTTTACTGTGGAGCTCCTAAATGCCAGCCTATCCTTGCATGGAAAAATACGCATCGATTCCAAGGACTTCCAGAATACCAGGGAGGGACAGAAAAAAATTTCCTGCTTCTGAATAATCTAATTTGCAATCTTAATGGTCTATACAGTTTATCACAGCTTTTCTATTAAAAAAGAAAATTTATACCAACTTCAATTCTATTCTTAACAATGTAATTCCACACAGATCAAAGTTTTTACATTGATCTCAAGGCAGTTTCAAATGGCTACAAGAGGCAGGATTTAGCTTCAGTTGATGCTTGTTCCTTATTACTGTTTTTTTGTTTTTATCTTCTTTCTTTAGAATTGGGACAATATTTCAGTGAGGTAAGTGTCTCATTTTATCTTACATACAAAGCAACCGAGTAGATGTGCAGGGGACAGATTAATGTTTACAGAGACACATAACTGTTCAAAGTTATATAGGTTTTTCCTAAAAATAATTCAACTGCACTCGATTCTTCTTCAGAGCAGTGACTGGCTATTTATAGATAGGATCAAGTGTCACTCATCACATATTCAGGGCTACATAAAAGAACACGGGCATCCAGATCTGTAACTTCTGCTCATCTATACCATTTTTATCAAGGCCAAGAGGCAAGCGTTGTTTACATTAAAGTGCTACTCCTTCTGGACACAGCGAGCAGCACTTCGGTCCTGGCCTGCTGAGGCACCAGTCTCGCACCTCACCTCCACCTGGGTGCACGACCTAGGATTTCCTGTTCCTCTCTGGTCCGACAAGAGTCTTCAGGGCACATCTCAGATCAGGCTCCCCACAAAACGCAGCGCCGAAGGCAGCGCTGTCACCCTTGCCTCTAAAAACACAAAGGGCAGCACTTTCCCCCATGACATGGAGCATCCGCATCCTGTTCCCTCTGCCACCAGCAGGGACTCAAGAGTGCCTCTCCCACCTGCCAAATATGAAAATATTTGGAAGTGGAACAACCTACATTTAAATAAAGATGACACTAGAAAAATCAATTGGCAAGTAGGGGGAATTAAGATAAAGTTCATCCACTCTGCATGAAATATTAAATATTCATTGAGACAAAGAATCACAAGAGCCTCTCCCTCTCTGATTACTCACTTTGATTCCCTCTTTGATTAAACACTCCGAGTTAGGAAAACACAGGGTTCTGGTCCTAACCATGGATGAAATAGGATGGGACATCAATATGGCATAAAATCTCTTTCTACAAAGGAGGGAAGAGAAGAGAGCAGGGGTACACCAGAACTCCCAGAATTTCTGCACTGGTGCTTCTAACTTCCCATTCTGAAAAAAAGTCAGCTTCAATGAACATTTCATTTTGTGTATTTCAGCACTATATCCCCACACACACCTTGCTGACTTAATTTAGACATTGGACTTCAATGGACAAAAGTTCACCCATCAATTCAATTTTCTGAAACCGTAAAGGATAGCTTTTTTTAAAGCAGCAAAGAACAACCAACACCACTATAACTACAGTGAACTGACAGTAGAACAATGAATACTGGAAAAGAATCATCGCATGGTAGGATTTTACACATCTACTACACATACTCTGTAGATCTTTGAATCTAAGTATCACATTTTCCAAAAGAAGGAAAAAAAAAAATCTTGCTTCAAATCTGGAATCCGCAAAACTTGTAGTGCATAAAAGGATAAATACATTCCCTGTCAACAGGAGTCAGCATATGTGATTACATCAGTAGAGCCTAAGCTGATAACTACTATGCACGCTTCAGCCGAATGTGAAACAGAACAATTATATCATGTAATATCAGAGCTTAATCACACTCACGAGTTATTAAACACCACCCATCTGGACCAGCAGTTTTCCAATCCCGCTTCCACCAACCTTTCCTTAAAAATATCAGGATACAAGCTACAGGGGAGTATTTCAAAAAGAAATTCCCAGTATTCATGACAAGATTCAGGTATTACAGCAGTCTACTGCCGACAAGGAGGGGAAAAAGTTACTTTTTCTATGCCAACATTTTGCAAAACAAGCAAATAACTGTAGAGCAGTCTGCAGTACTAACAGATTTGTCTTTTGCAAATGCAGTTTTAGAAAGCTGTCTCATGCAGACAGCACACTTCATTTGGAGGAAATTATGGCTTTTGCAGCCTATAAAGAACCAGGATTCAAAATGGATCATTAAAGGTAACAATGGTAAAAGGTGCGAGAACGACACCAACCGAAACGCTGCCAGATCGTTCGTTTCTGGGGTATGAGAGCACAGTTTCAGGCAAGTTCCTCTCTCCACAGGTTGTCACCTTTTCTCCGGTGGAGTCCCTACTGGTTTCTGCAGCGCTTGCCCGGTTCTCCAGCCCAAGCAGAGCCCACTCGTGCCCGCACCGATTCGGCTCCCCGCAGAGCGCGGGGGGAGGGCGAGGCGCAGGTGATGCGGCGAGGCATTTACCTGCGACGGCCGCAGGAGCGGCCCCAGGTGCCCGCTGCCTCCTTCCCACCCCGCGAGCCGGCGCGGCTGCTGCGAGAGGCGCGAGTGGCCTCTGCTGGCGCGTGCGGCGCCTCCGCGCCTGTCCCACTCGCACAAGTGGCGCGGCGCGGTCCTCCACGGCACCGAGCGGGCGAGCCGCGCCTGCGGCCGCGGAGCGGGGAGCCGCCGCCGCGCACCTCCCTCGCGCCGCCCCGGGCGGCGGCACCTGCGGGCGCCGCTGCCGCCCCGGGGGCTCCGCCGCGCGCCCCCCCCGCCCCCGCCGCCCGCGCGCCCCAACCGCCGCCCGCAACGGCCGCGGCGCGCGCTCGCGGAGCCGCGGCCCGCCGCCCCCCGCCGCCCCCTCGGCGCCCGCCGCCGCCGCTGACAGGGGCTCGCCCGGCTCCCTACCTGCGAGGAGGCTCTGCGAGCCGCTCCGAGCGGCGGCGCCGGCCGGGCCCGGCTGCCCGAGGAGAAGGGCGATCCAGAGGGAGCCGAGGAGCCGCCGGGCTCTCCCCGCCGCCATCGCTCCGCTCCCCGCGCCCGGCAGCCGGGCACCCAGCGCCAGCCCCTCCCCCGGGGCTGCTCCTGCCCGCCGGCCGCGCTGCCCGCTCCTCGGCCGCCGGGCTGTGCCCCGCGGCACCCCGTGCAGGGCTGGCCCTCAGCGGGCGCCGGGAGCCCGGCGGGAGCGGGGGGACGCGCAGCCTGCCCGGAGAGCGGCCGGCGAGGAGGCAGGCAGGGAGGGAGCGGCCGCGCTCACTCCATTGCGGGCCGGTCCCAGCGCCGGGCTCCGCGGCTCCCTCGCACGGAGCCAGAGAGGCGCTCGCCGCGCGCTCCTCCCCCTCGCTCCCACCCCCCGGCCCGCCCCCCGCGCGCATGCGCCCCGCGCGCCCCGCCCCCTCCCCCCGCCACTCGGGGGAGGGCGCCGCGCACGCGCTCCCTCCCGCGACGACCGACCTCCGCGCCAGGTGCGCGTGCGCGCGCCCGCCGAGCGCCGCCGCCGCCGGCCCCCTCCCACCCCCTCGCGGCGGAGGGCGGCACGAGGCGCGCGCGGCCGTTGGGCCACCGCGGGGCGGCCCCGCTCGCCCTGGGCCCGGCACCGGGCCGTTCCCGGCGCTGAAAGCCGCCCCCGGGGGCCGAGGAGGCGTCGCCTCGGCCCTGCCCCCGGCGCGGCGCCGTGCGGTGCCGCAGGGGCCTGCGGAGTCGCCCCGCTGCTTGGCAGCGCGGGCGGCGGCGCTGAGGGAGAGCGAGCCTCGCGCCTCGTGCTGCGCGGCGCCGGTGGCACTCGTCCTGCGAGTGTCGCAGATGGCCAGCCTGGGAGCGACGTGATAAAGTTTCTGGGTGTTTAAGTGAAATAAACTTTTTTTTTCCTTCTTTTAACCGAAGCACAATATGACTGCATAATCTACATATGTTAGAATGCAAAAAGACATGCAAAAGCAGAAATTACCAAGTGCCAGTTTGGTTATTCTTGCAAATGCGCCTAGTGGGATGACTCGCTGCAAAACAAGGAATAATTGTGCCATGTGTTCCTGGGAACCTGCAGAGAGACACAGTAATCCTGCCTGAAGAACTACCAAAAGGAAGCTCTCAAATCTTGTAAAAACATTAACTTGCAGAAACTTGTTTCTTGGGAGGGGGGACGACGACGACACGACCTCTGCTGCTAAATACTGGATGTTGACTTTTGTAATAATCATGTTTCTCAACAAACCAAAGGATAAATAAATGTGAAGAAAAGACTAAACATACTTTGAAAAGGCAAATGAAATGTATTTTCATCCTCCTGGGGGTAATTAGTTTTATACAGCATTTGCCATTCAAATCAAAATCATTTGAATGCTGCATCATTTCCAGCCAGTTTTATTCTTACTGTTGAATCTTGTATCCTTACAAAGAACACAATAAGAACTATAAATATACATTCCTCCTTCATTAATCATACGAAATGTGGCCTTGTATTTTTTCCATTTCAGCGCGTTCCCCACTGAATTATATATTTTTTAGAATATGTATGCTGCCCCTGCTTCTCGTGTTGTTATCGACTAAGTGAATCGTCTCCTTCACTACATAAATTATGTAACAGCGAGGCTCAAGAGGCGGTGTGGTAATCATGAGCTAAGCACCCCCCTGGGGCGCTGCGAGACACGGGACACCGCTAACCTGGGTGCAGCCCCCCAGATGTGTGCCGGTGTCACAAAATGTTTCAAAAGCAGTTTAAATTATTTTGTTCCAGAAAGCATTCCTGCTAAGGAACCGAGGCCAACTTCCTTAAAAGTTTGTTGTTTACCAAGATTAACTGCCGTACGTGCGGTAAGGGTGTCCCTCTCAACACAGGCATCTTTATACTCCAGTGCAATTTTTCCTGATGCAGTGGGATTTGCGAGTTTGTTTATTTGGAGGCTTTCCTGGGAATCAGAAGGCTGATGCACTTTACAGTGCACCAAAATGCAGGTGCGCAATTTATCTGTACATAGGCATGCAGCAATGTGCACAACTACTTAAATGTTAGCATTACTACAAAGTATCAGCTACCACGGCTGTCTGCGGCATTTTCCTTTGTGAAACTTTTTTCATTCTTTTATAATTTTGTTCAGTGTTTCTGTCAGGAAACTCGAGTTTTGTTCTCCACTAAAAATATCCTGGAGCATTTTCACAATGATGAATAATTACCTGCTCAGAAGGCAAGGATGTTTGGTTTTCTCCATATTAATGCTTGCCTAGTTACACTGATACCTGATATGCCAGGAAGATTACCAGCAATGAACTGTAATAATTTCTACTGAAAAATGGAAGCACTAATTAAAAGTAGAATTAGTATTGCTAATTAGTATTAAAGCTGGTTAGCAATTCCCATCATTAAATCCTGTCTTCAGCCACTTTTAGTATTGCCTGACTAACTATTGTGCTGAAATTTAAGTGTCTGGTTCATACCTCAGGTTAAATTTTAAAAATTTCCTCTATCATTTCATCTGTCAGGTCAGAGGAACACGTTTTGCTTTGAAACAGGATCTTCAAGTCTGAAAACGAGAATGGCCTTTTTGTCCGAGACGTTACTGCTACTGTTCCTGCAAAAACTGCCATGTAAAAACCCACTGGAAATCCCGTGTGCGCTCAGCGGTGGCTGTAATTCTGCGGAGGCTTTCTCCGGCGGGAACTGGCGCTGGGCCGGCAGTGCCCGGGACCGTGCCGAGGTGGGAGGCACGGCGGGGCGCGGGGAACCCGTCCTTCCAGTCCATGCTGCTTCCTGGGCAGCTCCGAGCAGGAAGCTCCCTGAGGAACCGGCAGCGGGGACAAGAACTGGATGGGGGAAGAGTAAGGTGGCAGGCACGGAGGATCTGGAGGAAGCCCGGTTCTCCAGGGCAGTGGGAAAGGACTGGGAGTTGGAGGGGAAACGGGGTCTGCCGGGGAGGGATAAAGCGAACCTCATCAGCAGGGAGCGCTGGAGCCAGTGTGTAAGGAGAAGACTGAAAACAGATTGGAAATGGGAGAAAACCAGAATTACCTGGAGAAGGACAGGGAATCAAGACCAGGGTGTTACCTTGCTACGGGCTCAAAGAGAACTTGTTGGGCAAAGAGATGAGATGAGAGAGCGGGAGCAGGGCGAGGGAGGAGGATGCGCGGGACCCTGAGGTGCAGCGAGGGCAACGGGCGGTGGGAGCTCACTGGAAACAGGGTTATAGGTGTGGGAATAACACACGACCAAGGGCAGGAGGCAGAGCACGGGAAAGAAAACAGATGAGGATTTAGGAACAGGAATGAGGACCGTCTGGAACACTGTCATGGCTCTACAGACATCAAATATCTGAAATACACTGATAACGTATCTGATCCTCTTCTAGTGCTGGCTAGCAAACTACGAGATTCCTCATTCACAATAAGGTTCCACACTGCTGATTGCCCACATAGACGTCAATGTAACAACACAAGATTAAATTGCTGGGGGTTTTAGGTTATCTCTAAATGGAAGAGAAATACACAGGGAAAACTACATTAAAAGAACATTAGTTAGGCTGCAAAGTAAACACTCCCGAGTTATGAAACACCAGAATAAAGGTTGCCAGTGTGAAAGGATACGGCTGGCTCAGACGATGAACCAAGGTCAAGCAACAAAGGTAGGTGCCTAAACAACTTCCACTTAACGTACTATAAAAATTAGATGTAGTTATTTTATGTTCCTTGCAAGGAAGTGCAGGAGAAGAAAGCACTGTGCCATGACTAAGGTGGGTGACTGCTGCCGCAAGAAGGGGCTTCTGCCCCGTGTTCACAACGCCTATACGATGCAAAGCACAGTGCTTAAAACCGAGTTCTCACAGTGATGCACTAATTGTGTAATCTTCATTTCCTAGGTGCCTGATCTGACATTTTGAAGTCTGATTTGCAGAAGTGAAGAGCACTTATAGATACAACTGCAGCAAATGAGAATTTACTAACTTTGACTAAATTAGATGCTTTGCTGTGTTGTATTTTCTGAAAAAAATCAGAACACGAGTATTCCTAATTGGACATCTAAAATTAAAATAAATTTTTTACCAGTCTCTCGGTATACCTCAGTTCCTCACCCATAAAATAGGGGTAATACTAGTTCTCACAACCGTGTTGGAGAAAATGAATTAGACTTTGTGAAGCACTCACATCATAGTGATGAGTACCGTGAAAAAGCCCAGGAGGAAATGAATAAATCTGTCTTCAGAACAGTATTTGAATAGCATGCTGTAAATAAAGCATGGGCCACATAGTTAACAGCAAAGAGAAAATAAAATTATTATTTAGTGAGCACAGTCTATTCTGTACAATGAGTGAGGCAGGGAACCTGTTGAAAGAACAGCATGTGATCTAATTACAATTAAATAGTGCATCATAATGCAAACGAACAAAAGAGGACAAATTACAGTTGCACAGGCCACCTTAATGCTGGCATTTCTTAACTTTTAAACTCTTGAATAATAAAAAAAAGAACTTAGACTACAAACATGTCATATATGTGTATAAGTGATTCCACCACCCTTTAATAGTTGGAGACATTATATGTACCTTATCTACCACAGCCATTGTCACATGGTTGAGTGGACAAAGTGTTTTTCTTCTCTTTGAGGTGTCTAAGCCTTATAGCCAAGATTTAATACTGTCATTCAAATGTTGACACTGTATAGTTCTAAATTCAAAATTTACCTTATTTGGGAGTCTGTGCATAAGCAATGGAGACAGGCAGTATTCTCCAGAGGGAGATTCAGAGGAGGACCTTAATTTCAGTGATTATAGTCTTGTTTTTTTGCTTCAAGTACTTCATATTTCAAACCAGCCTAATTTTTTTTGGTGTAGAAGCAAGGTTATGGAACAAAGGCAACTTCACTGAACTGCTGTGACTCCTCAGGCCCGAGGCTAGCACAGAACCTTTTCGATTCCTGGGGAGACTTGGAGCCACTTCAGAGCTGCTCTAAATTGCACTGGGTTATCTATTGCCCACAAGAAGGGTCTTGAAACTAGGTGCCAACTGTTTAGTGGCACTCAAGTTGAGTCCACCTTTCTGATCACGATCTCTCCGTTGCTCAGCAGGATGAGAGGTGACACAGAATTGTTCCACCAGTTTTCCATTATACAGAGAACTTCCCTTTACTGGGCACCCTCCAGCAGCTGGTTAAGGCAACTTTGTGGTAGAAGGGGACTGCAGCACAAACAAGGATTTGGTTCATTATGTCTAAGACTTACAGCTATGAGATGCTGACCTTCAGTTTAATCAACTGTGCTGCCTCCCTTGTGTATGAGGTACGAGCTACATCCACAGACTTCTGACAGTGATGACCCATGTTTGATGAAGCCAGCATAGGTCCCCACACTGATCCTAGCATCACAGTGCCCAGCAAGGTATGCTCTCTTTCATCATTCAGTAGGGACCAGATTTTTTTTCATTTTTCATATGTATTGGTCACAGATATGGTTTTGCAAACTGCTTTGAGGTTAAAAATCATCCTCATGACTTTGCAAAGCAAATTCTAGGTTAGTGGGCCATTTGCCAAAAACCCTCTAACGCCAGCACATACTTGTGTCATTCCTGATGTCAACAGCTAGACAATTCCAACTCCTCACTGGAGTCAGGGAAGGTCATAAATTGAGGCAGACCTTCCAGTAACTAAGGTTAGTGCCCTGGAAAGTTTTGGAAAGGAAGACTGAGCTCCTTAGCTTGAATCAGTGTCTAATAGTCTGAAATAAGAGCAGAGTAGTTGGTGTGAAATGCTTTTAATGGCTTCAGTTGCTGAGCAGAGGAGCTGTTGAGGTCTAATCCAATGTTTGTTTATTCAAAGATTTCAGATGCAGATAGAGGGAACCTAGAATCCAAAATGCAGGGATTACCAAATCTAATCCACTCTTTAAAGGAAAGAATAATTTATCTGTTATCAGAATGTGCATAATGATGTGGGATGTGACTATCTGGGCATTCAGAAGCAGAGAAATCCAGGTAACTCCAAGGGGAAAGCCGGATGATATTGCAGTCAATGGGAGTTTTGCTATGCGTGTAACCAGAGTGAGATTTCATCTCCGGAAGCCTGTCATGGGACGTCGCTGCACCACAGACATTCGCAATGTTATCAGGGACCCTTAGGTCAGTATTTTTCTCTCTCTGTTTTGGTGGTTATCATATAGTTTTTGTTCTCAGCTGAAATCATTACTGGAGACCCACTGGTAACTGAGTCTTCATTCTTCCTCCCCCCTAGCAACACCCCCACTTTTCCAGTGTCCAGCTTCTCACTGAGGTATTGCAACCCTTTTTGGACAGGAGGACTTCTTGCACACACAGTAAGAGAAGAGACAGATGGTCCATGCCCTCTCAGGTGAACAGGATGAGCCTTCTCTGCAGCTTAAAAACCACATAAGCCAGATGAGGATTCCAGGTGGTGTTTATCCCAAAGCATTTCCAACAATCCCACAAGAATGTTAATTACTGGCACCAGCAATCTTGTTCTCATTCATATAATGGGAGTGCCTAAAGGTCTTACCTGAGGTTGGGACCTATTGTATTAGACACTGTATGATCACACAATAAAAGCAAGTCTTTGCCCCAGAGAGCTTATAGTCTAGAAGGTTAAACTGACAGGAAGCTAGAAGGGAAACAGAACCATGGAAAGGTGTTACGAGTCACCAAAGGCAGTGCAGCGGGTCTGCGATGAAGACAAATTTCACACCTCTTGAGCTCTCCTGCTTCAGTGCTGTGTCCACACTACCACATTTTCTCCTATGTCCATGCTAGCAAAGGCAGAGAAGTGAGATTGCTGCAATCTGAGAGCAGTTCAAAATGGAGAGGAAAAAAAAGAGAGAGGAGAAAGGCTAAAACAGAAGGCACCTTCCTGGGGGCTACACAGCCCTGTAGGCCCTCTCCAGCTCTGGCATCCATCCAGTGGTGAGGGGGCAGATCAGCTGCACTTGGTTTGTGGAGTCCTGGAAGCGGAGAGATGCAGCCAAATTGTCAGCACATGAGATACAAATGGATCAGCCAGAGCTAGATGAGCAAGTCTGATGCAAAAAATGAGACTAGATAGATCTGATGGCCGTGTCAACCTGCAGCTCCCACAGATGTCTGTGGTACTGGAGCTCAGCCACGGCTGGCTTGTACCTCAGGCTACTACTTTAGGTGTTCAAAACTGAATATACATATATAATAGTTCCAGGAGTCCCTGTTTGAAAATACTGGTGAAGTATCCCCCTGTTTTAAATGGGGGAAACAGGAGGCAAAGAGAAGTTTTAGAACCGTAGGACAGAACAGTAAATGTCAACAAAATTGCCTCAGTCCACTAATACAATAGTTCAAAACCAATGGCACACATCATTAGTGCAATGGGGCAGTCAATGTAGCTAACACCTTGGGTTCACATCTAAGCCAGGAACACAATTTGTAATAAACAGCAGATGTAGTGAAGGCAGGGAGGATGATCTGCAGAACATCAGACGACAGATCTGGACAGGGACAGAGCCCTGTCTGCGGCTGTAATGGGCAACCATCTCGTTCATACACTTCTCAAGCAGCCCTTTAAAGCAGTCAGAGTTTTGGCTCCACTTCCTCCTCCTTGAGTGCCTCTCAAAACCTCATCACCCTTTCAAATACTGTGAAGAAATTCCTTCTTAAATTCCTCCACTTATAAATGGAGTGGATTTTTCATGGAACAGATGTTGGACTACTTCATTTTTACTATGCCATCTGAAAAAGGGACAAGCTCAAATACTTGTAAAATTCAACTTCTAAGAACAGATCTTCAGATTCATGTATCAGAAGCTTTGAAGATTTTACTGTGAGGTTATAGATGTAAATTTACCTACACTGCAGGGACCTAATTTGACTCTCTATATATCCAATAAATTAAATATCTTGTTACCAATGCCAAAAAGCAACAGATCCAAGACCACATTTAGACTAGGGTTTCCACTCCTCAAGCTCATCAGGTGCCACTGAAGGATATCTGGAGTCCTGGAGGACTTGTCTTTCCTCAGTGACCTCCTGCCACATGATCTAAACAGCAGCTGATCATGGTATCTCCCTAAGTGCCCACCCTGTAGGATGGAGATGAGTTTCTACATTATACATCAAACATGGAGAAACAGGGTAAAACAGTTTCTTCCAAAATAAGCAACTTGCATGCTGCCTGAGGAGGACAGATTGACAAAGAAGCATGTTCAAGAGTAATGGAGTAGCAGAGGAAACCAAAGTCTCCCAACTTACTTTTTTCTGGGTATAACAGTGGCAGCTTTTAAATGGACTCAGCTGGAATAATCCAGATGTTCAGATTCAAACTCTGCTGTTAGTGTTTACGTGGTTACCTTCGTTTCTGTCGGCAAGACCCAAACTGCTGCACCCTCCTACCAAGAAAGCCAGGGAGCCATTCTGCAGCACCTCTATATGCTGCAGACGTCTGGACAAGATCTTGGTTATGTAGCTCTTAAGAGAGCATGGAGGTCTCTTTCCAAAGACTTACAACAAGGATAAGCCCTGATTTACTAAGGAGAGAAACAAGCTTCTGTTCCCAACAGTTTCCAGTTTGAAAGCAGAGCTATGCTTCCTATCATTCTGCATAAATTTTACTTTTAAATCATTTCCAGCCTCTTGCAAATTTTAAGTATCTCCAAAAGAGAGGGCAAACTTGCCAGCATTTCTTCCTAGTTTTCAGCAGTCCAGCTCCTCACCCCCATTAGTACTGTCTGAATCCTTCTCAGATGCAGGACTGAGCAATTTAGAGAAACAAGGGACAGTTTAAACAGAAAAGAATACATTTCATGCTGAGGAATGGTACTATACTGACAGCTCCAGCAGATAAAACGTGGGTAGCCTTCAAATAGGTAAAGTGTTTCACTCGCTAAGGCTGTCAATCTGGCACTTTTCACACACATTAATTTTACTTTCTTTTTTTGTTTAAATATCCCTTCAGGGCAACAGTTCTGGAAAAACACCACCATTCTACCACCTTTCCAGGCTCCTCCCCAGAGACCAATGATCAAAGCTAGGAGAGCAAAACATGCAACTCTGATGGGATGTGAAATGCGGGTGATCATGCCGTGAACCCTTGTATCTTCCTGACAGGTATGCTGCACATTAAGCGCATCAGGATCTGTACGTCTGCTGCCACGATGCGGTTTTACCACATCTTTTTATTTCCTTAGTACCTGAATGGCAGCTTTAGAAATCAAATTACAGTCTGAGTGCTACAGGCTGCAGCCCCCTTACTGAGCCACTAAATCAGGCTAATTGAAACAACAAATATGCCTGAATAGCAGTTCCTTAAGAAAATGTTGCCCTTACAACACACTGCTTTTACTTCTAACGTAACTTGACTGGACTTATTGACTAGTTGGTATTTCTGCTACTGCATTTGAAGTTTATTGATTCTAAGAAATATGGAATGAGCTTCAAAGAGGTCAGAATGTGACTTTGTGCCCAAGTGAGACACAAAGAGATTCAGAAATACTAAATGGAGCAAAAGGAACTGCACAAAACTAAAGAAGGTCACTAGTTTGTACCACCAGAGTTCATTGGTTTTTGAAAATCACTGCCTGCTGGCAGGCATGTGCCTTGCCCAAAAAGATGTGAAGGTCCACATGATGAACATCCATCTAATCCACATCCTAGTTAACAGGTACCACATTGTAAGAAAATGGTGCGCAGGCTGTGTTGCCCCACCTACGTCCCCCTCCACTAATACACATTCTTTGGGAATGCTCTTAGAAGGACCAAGGATTGAAACGGCATATCCTCCTTCAGAGTAGCGTGAGATACATGCTGGCAGGGAAGCCTGGAGGGAAGATACTCATACACTCTACAGGTAGTGTGTATTTTGCATAAAAGGAAGATGCCGTCACATTCCACAGGCATTCAGCTAAAACAGTTCACTATCAAAAAATGGAGAGAATTTAGGTATTTGGAACCTACTTACATTGCTAAAAATGGGGAATTCGCAGAGAAAGAGGTTCAGGTTATCAGAAGTACCTTTCATTTCCAAAAGTATAAAAGTGCATGTATTCAACAAGGAATTCATTTCTCAAAAAGGCTCTGATTCCACATTCAAAAACATACAGTGATTGCTGAAAAGAAATTGAGAAAGAGAAATCTATATCATCTGGAATGAACATTTACATTCTGCGAAAAGAAGAAATGGCATTTTTCAGATGAGAGCCCTCTGAGGCAGGTACCAAATATTTGACAGAGAAAGAAAAGCTTTCTCGTGAATTTAATGTTTTTCTAGCCCCAAATGGCTGCAATCTGCCTCTAAAACCCTCTTTCAGGCTGATGCTCGCTTCACGAGCTGTTAGCTTTGTCTAAACCATGCTCACAAATGGTAGTCCAGCTTTTTCCTTCTGACCTCTAGCCCACTCACCAGATATCAGGTATCAGTCATCTGGTCCTTCTGGGGTTGCCGCTGCGATATCCGCAGCGAGCCACTACTTCTCATGCTGCCAGGTCATTCTAGGAAGTACTACTTTTGGAGAAGGCAGAGCTGGAGAAGACAGGGTATAGTATTACTGACATGCTTTTGATGTTTACTGCTACTACTGCTGTTAATGTGTGCATTTTTATTACAGAGCAGAGCTCAGGTATTATGCTTAGCTTAAAAACAAAGCTGTAAAAAAGTACCAATGAAACACATCAGTAAAAAAAATCCCTTCACATAAAATTCCTATTCTCATCTTCTCTTTTTTTTTTTTAACCATTGCATACAACTTCTGACAAATGTAACTGTTCATGGGGTCCTGTGCCCCAGGAGGCTCCCGAAGGAGCACATGCTGGGCACAGGCTCCTGTTGCAGGAAGTGAGCCGCGAGAACTCGCACACCGAGTGAGGCAAAGGTCTTATTCTGAGCAGTTTCCAACCCAGACAGATGCAAAAGTTAGTCTTGTTCCTGGCTACAGCCAGTTTTGACACATGAAAGGTTTTGCTAACTTTCAGTTGACTCAGGTGAACAATATGTACTATGTAAAAAGTGATAAATGTAAGAAATCTTGCACTTCACATAAAAATGACAGATATCATGCATGTAAAGAAGGAGTAAGCTTAGAAAGCTCCGTGATTCTCTAACCTCAGTAGCTGATTTGCAGTGTTGAAAGGCTAACTGAACTCAGATAAGAAATCAGATCATAACTAGGTTTTGAGACAAACCACTGAAAAGTAGATTTTTGACTCACAGTCAATGTGGGCATGAACGAGTCCAGTACTGGATCTATTGCAGCACAGCAGCTGACTTGGAGACCGCCTTTCACGCTGTGGGCTGAGGTCCGTGAATCTGCTAAACAGCACTGGAAAGTCACCACGTCCAGACTAAAGCTGACTGAGAGAAGGCAGATCCAGTAATCCAAAATACTACAACAGAAGGGGGCCAGGGAGGGTTCTGCGAGCTCAAGAGCAGTCATGCCCGCAAACAGCCCGTGGACCCGAACCCAGAGGGCAAACATCAGAAATCAGTCCCCGTCTTTGGGAGAAGACAGAGGAACTCTAGTGTGTGCCGACACAGCGGTCAGCGTGGACAAATGCCCATTCGGAATATTTCACGGGCCCGGGACAAGTGGGGCGACACTGTAGCAGAAGATGAGCAAACCGCAGCCTGAAAGATAAAGGGGTAGTCATTCATTTCAAGTTGTGCAGTTATTGATATAGCGCGAGGAACAGTGATAATTAGCCCCAACAGAAAAGCTAAAAGCAGACTCTCAAAATGGGCAGAAGTGAGTGAAACTGCCCTAAGTCAGCACTGAGTGGGGGCATCTTCGATTTCACCAAAGGAATGTGTTGTTAAATGTATGGGGAAACAAGAGACAGCAAAACAATCTGAAATATTAGCCGCATATATAGCTGTGTTGAAAGCATATCGAAGCCTTGTTCTCATTAGAAGAACAAGGGACTGTCTTTATGGGACCTGAACAACTAAGAGAGAGCGAGGACTTCTAAAAAATAGGGAAGCCCGCATAGGGTGCTGAGTAAACCTGAACAGAGCCCACCCATCGTAAAGCTCACCTCTTAAATCGAATTCTTACATGGAGTATAGCAGAGGCTAGAGGAGGTGCTGGACAGGCTCACAGCCCTGCGAAAGATAGAGGAAATGCAGACTTGACAGCAAGTGGACACTCATGGGTCACCAGAGAAAGGAGGGGAAAATGAAATCCTTTGATTACAGTCAGACAAAAATAAACACGTAGGAAAAGAACGTTTTTTCCATTTCCTGCAAGGAGTAAAAGTTTTGGGGGAAATGGACTATGCCAAATATTTTCCTCTGCTGGAGGCATCAGCAGGGTTCTGACAGGCACGTTAGGAAAACAGAGCATACGTTTGTGCATATTCAACAGCCCCTATGGGAGACATAATTTCCTCAGGCTGCCATTTGGGTTGTGTTTGGCACTTGAACTGTTTCATGGGCTTTGATAGCCTAGGATCTGCGTAGATGATGTTTTGTTCTGGGGGAAAAGAGTAGAAGCACATGACCAGAGGCTTTTGAAAGACTTGGACCAGCAGAGCTCAACCAACAAAACTTCTTTGTAATGGAAATGCCATACCTAGGCATAAAATTAGAATAGCAATGTGTACAAGGAGATTACAATGAGGCTGAAGTCATCCCCAGTATTCCTGCACCAACAGAAAGGGATGCACAGATAAGATACCTTTGAGTAGCAAACTGGCTGCCCAATTTAGCTGCCCAAGCAATCAATGACAGATCTTTATGTGCAGGAGCATTCACTGGACCAAACATACACAGGCAGAAAAACGGAAGGAGCTAATCGATGGCCCTGGTTAAACAGAATTAAGTGCAAAACCGGACACAGATCTTTACAGACCAGCGCCGACTGAGCTGAATTCTCTCCTTGCACTTGTACTAGGACTTGTGCCCTAGTGACGCATAAAGATTAATGCTTATACAAAAAGCATTTGCTTTCTGCTTTTCGTGAGGTATTTGTAGGCTGTCTACTTGAATGTCTCGTCTGGTTTCAATTAGAGATTGTATTATTTTTACTTATAGTCTTAGACTGTGGGTAGTTTTGCTCTGGACAATTCCAGCTACTCTATCCTGTCCTGTGCTAGCAGCGGCTGAAGTGACACCTTTCTATCCTTGCCTCTAGGACTGCTAGGAAGTTAATTTGGTAGTAAGTCAGACTCTGTTAACATTCCCAATTGACCAGCCCTATTCATGTCAGTGGGGTTGCCCTGTTTGCAGAGCAGTTTGAAACCCTCTGATGCCCTGAACTCCGGAGAGGTAATGACGGTTATTCACAGTTAATACACAAATCACCGGGCAGGCGGGAAATGTTGAAAAGTGATGCAAATTCCCTTTGTTCCCAGGAGGCACAGCATAGGCCTCTCATATGAGCTTAAGAAGGAGTTTCAAGGCTATATTTGAACATAGGATGCCTCCTGGAGCAAAACACCAGCAAAATATATCTACTTACAATACCAAAGAAACTTCTTTATTTCACTGTTTTGCTAGGTACCACTGCAAAGGGGACACCAAAGGGTAGAGCATTTGCCTTGTAGGCAAATACTTTGGCAGGAGAATACGCTAAACAGCCCAAGAGAGTGAAGCTGCACAGGCCGACTCACTGTGTAAGTAAGGAGTCTCTGAAGAGGTGCATGCTGAGACAACACCTAGAGGGAGGCATCTTCCTGTTCATCCACCGCTCGCTTGCTTAATTAGGCTTCTGTAATCACACAGCAGTAGGAAAAAGCTGGCTCCCTTTGGAGAAATGCCACTGTAGTGCAGAAGTAGATATGAACATTTTCCAGCACCAAGGCCATGTAGTAGTGGGAAGGGCTCCACAACCACCTGTGCATAACCACAAAAGGTTACAGCAATCTACTAGGGTTCGTTTACCCTTTTCTAGAAGAGGCAAAAAGACATGAAGTCACTTTGAGGATTGGACAGCACCTGGTCTTTTGCAGACATGAGTAGTGTCTCTGGGACACAGGTGTCCTCTCACCCATGCTGTGGCAGACCTCTTCGTGGGAGCAATCCCAGGTGAAGTTTGGCCAGCAGGTCAGCAGCGAAGGTCTGGCTGGCAAGAGGCCATCAGTGGAGAGCTGAAGCAGTAACTGCTTCGGTCATCACACCCAAACCCCCAAATGCCTCTGAGACTGCACAGGAAGAAGTTAAACATTGAAAACGAAGCACTTACTTACTGTGTAGAGGAAGCTCCAGCAGCAGGTGGGCAAAGCTGAGAGCAGGTTTTTCAGGATCATGACTTTGGACTGAGGTGCCTAAATTCTGTGCAAATTGCACTTCAGATGTCTGTTTGGATCTGGCCTTTAAATCCCGCTTTATTCTTGTTCAGAATAACAGTACTTTCACAGTGCTTCACAGTGCCGTTGTTAAGCTCAGCAATCCCTCTCCAAGACCTATGGGTAGAAGGTCCTACAAAAAAAAAGCTTTTATTTTATAACTAAAATTAAGGAAAAAGAGGACATCAAATAACAGAGTTGGCCAGAATGCACTGATAGGACTCAGAGAGATGTAATGAGCTTGAGAAAGGCAAATCTCATGCTCAAGGGCTGCAACTAATCTTGGGCTGCTCGCCCCAGCTGACGCTGCAGCGGAGCTCTGCAGCCTCAGTGCTGCATAGTTAGACATGTCATGCCTCAAGTGAGGTCTCTTGGCTCCAATTGCTCTGAGATGGCTTTCTATATGGAAGCTAAAGATCATTAAAATCTTCCAGAGGACAACCATGAGATCCAGCCAACATTCCTCCCTTCAATAAATAAAATAGTTTCTAGCATAGGCAGCTCTGTGAATTATTGCAGAGCACATAATAGTCCCTGTATTTGCCTACACAATCACTGCGCTCCCAAGATCTAACTCATTACTGTGCTTAGCGAAGCGCTTTGAACTGCCTCAAGCATGAAAAGCACCATATAAGAACAAATTTTATTCTCATAAAAAGGTATTAAGGCAAGTTAGAGGCACTATTGACGCACATGATATGTTATAATTGGCAAACGTTCACAAAGGCAAAATGCAGCTTTGCGCACCAAGCTGAAGAGCACCTGTGTGCACAGTTTCTCTCCGAGCGCATCCCTTCCTCTGCCCTATAGCAGCCCCAGTTCCCACAGACGAGCTAGCTGTTGGAGAGCCATGCCTCCCTAAACACCACCATTTTACTTAGGAGGAGAAATTAGGACTGCGCTTGACTTGATTTTAAAGGGAGACACGAATATCACTGGCTAGCATCTAGCACTACCCAGATGCGCCTCTGTCATTCCTGACCCACAGCCCCCCACAGTCGCTTCAGTCACCATCGCAGCACAACCTGGCACCACCAAGGATCAAAACCGCCTCCCTGCCCCTGAACTGCAAGCTGCTGCTCCTGTGCCACCCCTAACACGGCTGTCAGTCCCACTCAGCCGAGACCTGCAGCACCCTCTGTTGTTCCCTTCCTGGAGTTCACCCAGCTCTCACTAACAGGGCTTCTCCTTTGCTATTTTAGTTATTATCTTCCGAAAAGCTGTGTCAGGGCACCACAGTTCTGCTGTTCTATTCTGCTCTGGACTCTCATTCTCTGCTTGTTAGTCTTGCCAAATTCCCCCCCCCCCCAAAAAAATGGGTAGACATTGTAGGTACAGGATTGAGGTAGCTAAAGTCTTTCTTACTTGGGAAAGGCAGAACTCAAATAGCTTCTAGTGACCCACAACTCCTGGAAAACTGTGTTTGGGAGTCTCATGTCACTCATCCACCCTGAAAGTCTTTATGTCAGTGCTGTGCTTTGGGATGTTATCAGAGCAACCAGGAATGTTCTTGGGGTTGGAGGGTAGTGGGCTGAAAATTTTTTGCAGGCCCACACAAAAATGCTGGATTGTCCCAAGCCGATTTCACATCTCAGAGGGACATCAGAGTCAGCACTCTCACTGCTGCAATTACCAGCAACCAAGATAAATACATTAAATATTAAAGGGAATATTGAGAAATAACAAAAACTAATACAGAAACCACAAGGCACATGTGCATGCATGTGTGTGCAGTTTGTCCAATGGACTCATGCAATCATCCAAGATCCTGACCCACAAGCTATGTTAAATCCCTCAAACTTTCCACTGTCTTGAATTCCTTCTGTAAGAAGGAAGCCTCATGCGCAGTTTTGAAGTACTAAAAGCTTCGTTCTGGTAGAAAGCACACTACTTTTTAGGAAGCTTGAACTCAGTTTCTCTTTTGGAGTACCAGGTATTTGGAAAGTTGCAGAGACCACGCAGTCATTCTAGGAGAGAAAGCAGTGTCCCCTTCTATTCTGCATATCATGGTGCCCACACAGCTCCTAACTTGCGGTCCAGACACACAGTCCATGTGCAGCCTTGAGTCGTAAAGGCAAGAGCAGGTGAAGGAGAGAGTGAAGGGAAACTTCTGAGCACCTGCAGTGCTCAAGGCTATACTATGTGATTGAGGAAAGGGGGAAAGTGTATTCATTAGCACCTTCTCCTAAGGCTGCATACTAAGACCCCCATTCACTTATTATTCCGATACTTCCCATAGGCTTCAACAGGAACTCAGTGGAGTCAGACTCTCAGGGTTTAACTCGTAGTGAACCTACGCATTGATGATCAGCACATGAAGTCTTAGGAGGTGTTGCCAGGACCACTCCTTTGGAGAATATGTCAGAGGGGACAGAAATCTCGTTCTACGAGAACTTGAGTAAGAGATGCAACACTGTGCCCACTGCGACAGCTGTCTTGAGGGTGAACATCCCTAGGGAGAGGTTCTGAGGCATGCAGTATTTCTGTTGTCGAGCATACCGAAAACACTGCTTGAGAGCTTTCATTTCAAGTGTGCACTAAAAGGTTTTTTCTATTTCTCACTCTGGTTAAATTTTCTTGGCTGCCCTCCACTCCGCCCACGAAGTGCTGCTGGAAAAGGAGGAAACTCTTATTTGCATGCACAAAGATTGGGAGTTTTCTCCCTCTACACAGTGATCAACAGTTCAGTGGAAGCTTAATCCAACAGCTCCCTTACTGTGTGTCCAGTGGCCTGTCTGTCCTCATGGCTATTTTGGATGACCATGAATTCGGTGGAGTGATCTTGGCATTAGTAAGTAGGAGGAGACTTGGACTGGTGATGTGCTCATGGAGCTTCATTTTTAGATTTTTCCTGATGGGAGAAATTGAGAACTAAAGATGTTCCAACAAGACTACTCGTCCAATTACTGGAGCACTTTAAAAACGTGATATGGATCAGTCGAACACCCCAAGCTTCTCCCAGAAGGAGAGCTTGAGTGTGCAGGCAGTGCACTTTTGGGAAGCATCAAGAATCAGACAGATTAGCTTTGTAGCTTTTGTTAGTTGGTTCTGACTTGCTTTTGGCTTCTTGCCTCCTTGCGATTAACACCCCATGGTGCAGTTGTGTTTGACATCACTATAACAAACCCTGATTTATATGGCCTCATACAATTCCTCCTCCTTTGTGTGGCCTTGAGAACAGGCTAATAGGCATACTAAAATGGTACCCATTTAAATCAGTCACTACCAAAGGAACAAACATCTTCAAAGAGTTTTATCTTTGTGAATCAAATTTCACCCTTTCTGAGTAATCCCTTTTTTAAATGAAATGTAGCTTATTGGGGTTTGGCAAAAGCTGACAAATACTTTCTTCAGTGAGTAGAGTTAAAAAAAAAAAAAAGGTAAAAGCATCACTGAGATTCACCAAGCTGCAGAATAAAAGAGAAAGGATCCAGAAGGAAATCAAATGTGCTACATCCATCACTCATTCAACTCACAAGTATCTGAGCAGCCGTCCAGTGAAAGGAATTTAAGGTCCTTATTTAATGGGGCATCTCTGAACATCTTTGATGCCTTTCTACATGGCAGTGCAGCACATGATTCGTACTCCTTTCCATACCCATTGCCCGTAGAAAATCTGCAAACTGTTGTCACTGATACTCACTAATTTGGGAGCCATGTCGTAACGTATCCTACATCCAGTGTATGTCCACTACTTAACACACTGCTTGCTTTAGAAATGTGGTTTTTCCTTTGGTACAATGTGAACACTGCGATTATGTGCTGCATGTGCCAAACAGGCAGGGCTGGGTGGGGAAAAAGGAGGGAGGCTTCAGCTCCGAAATGATAGTACCTATTTTTAGGCTCCCGAAGCCAAGCTGTGCTGCTCCCACTCTGTTCTGGTGATCCAGCACGTATCGTTCTCGATGTCACCAATCCAAGGCAGTCATAACAGTTTGTCGTGCTGGGCTTCAGCGTCTTGGTGGAGGGAAGATAAGCAGCAATTCTTCCGAAGGCTGTGGCAGGAACAAACTGTATCATGCTAACTGCTTTTTTATTGCTAATATTTAGATCAGATTATTTTTTAGTCTGAACATATCACTACAACAGAAGAGATACGTACCTGGCTCTTCCTGCACCCTGACAGCCCTGCCCCAGAACACAGCGGGACTTGCCCTTCCTGGGAACGTCCTGTATGAAACAGTGTTGGAAACCATTGGGATTTTTTTAAGGTCTGGTTAAGCACACGGCAGGACCAAACACCCCTCTTGCTTATTGCTGCCAGAGCACCCAGAATATGGTCTAACTGGAGTAAATTCACATCCCAAATCAGTTTTATGCAGCTACAGTGTTCACTGGGGGCTGCGCAGTATTTTCGCAGCGCCCCAAGTGCTCGGGTGCCCCCCTCACTCGGCGACGTGATCCACAAGCCGTTTACCGCACACGTGCTTTGCGCTAAGCAGCCCGCAGCACGCTTCCAACCTGCGGCCGACGCGGGACAGAGCGAGCTCAGCCTCCCTCGACGGCCGCCCTGCAACAGCGTCTTCACGCGCCCGAACCCCCAGCGACCACAACCCGAAGGGCTCTGCTCGCCTCCCCTGCTGTAGGCGCCCTCCGCGGGCCGTCACGGCTGCCCCCCTTCACTGCCGCGCGGGAAGGCAGCACGGGGCAGCCCCGCAAACGAGCAGTCCAAACCCCTCTTGAAACTCCGCGCTGCGGTAGCTGCCGTCCCCGGGGCCGCGGTTCCCTGGGCCCCTCTCTTCGCGGCCGCGCTGGCTGCAGAGGCTCCCCCAGCCACACCAGCTTCTCCCTCCTGCCGCTGGCTGCCTTCCGCCCCCCCCGGCACCGCACCGCACTCCTCCTCGTACAGCTGTCTGGGGATCTGTGAGATGCATCCGGCTGGGAAACTCTTCTGCTTCAGCATGTGGCTCCACAACTATCTGTACAGGTTGGGAGAGGAAAACAGGAGCAGCTTATCTTGGCACGGCCACCAAAAAGCACCGCTGCAGGACACAGCCCGGCTTGGGCATCGCTGCCGGGCAGGGACTGAGACCCGCTGCCGGGCAGCGCTGCGAGAAAGCAGGGAATCAAAGCCCTGGCTCTGAGGTCTTCAGCTCACCTACCCGCTGCAACGGCCTTTCCTTCCTCAGCTGCTGTTCTCCATCACATTCTCCTGCGGTCCGGTGTGCCATCGAGTTATTGGAAACACATCCATCACTGTTCCTGAGAACGCTCTGGCACCCTGTACTCCTCTTTAGAAATGTAACAGGGAGGGAAATGACACCATATAGACATCGTAAAACAGAAAGAGTTAACTAAAAAAAAAGTTACATTCTTAATCAAGGAACTAACCAACATGAATAACTGCGATTGTATTTTGCAGCAATGCGACTCTTCTTATCCCTTTCTCTCTCAAATATTTTAAGACTATGAACTGAGGTCTGTATCCTTCAAGTGAGAATAGCTTAAACTGGCATTGAGAGAAAATAAGCAGCAAGCATTGATCTGGAAGGACAGAGATAGTTCAAACCTGAGTTATTTGCCCCGATTTTGGATGGGGGTTGGCAGAGCTCAGCACCCCTCAGGACCAGGCCCACCCTGCGTTACTGAGGACCATTTCTGCCGACCATACCACCTGGCAGTGCTTAATCTGAATTTTTTTAAGCAAAGGCTGGCTGCAGGAGCACAGCACCATTTTATTTAATCACGGCAGAGGTTTGGTATCCATAGAACAGATCCTGGAACAGAAGCGTATTTTCACGATCAGGGACTACAGATTGGCATAAAATGTCTGCGCTGCTTCTTTCCATTGCAGGCTGCGCCTTTGAAGTCATGGTAACAGCTTTTGGATTCGAACCCTCTGATGAGACTCCTTGATTTATTAGGTAAAACATCTGGAAAAAATGAAGACTTGTGGCAGTGTAAATCCTCCAGAAGGAGCAGAGAGACGTTTCATCTGCACAGTCCTCCTGTCAAAAATCAAGGAAACCTGAGCTCTGGCGACGAGCTTAAGGTTGTTCTGAGGCTGAAAAGCTCCAGCTCTGAACGGGCCTGTTTGCATTTCACCCAGTGGCCCAGGAACCATCGCACAGAACTGGACGAGGCTGCGAACGCAGAGGGGAACGTACATCAGCTAACAGCCCTCAGTGCTGGGATCGTGCCATAGCTAACTAAATGATTTTCATACGCTCTTGCAGCTTGAATGTCGGTAGCAATTCTGCCCTTGACATTAATAAGGTAGCTCCTGTTATAAATCACTGCATACTGTGGAAGCAGCACGAAATGTAAAATACCTGTCTCTCTCCCGCAAAGGAAAAGGCAAGAGCGAAATGCAGATGGGCCAGAAATGCACAGTTCAGGTCAGCTACGCTGCATTTCTGCGATGAAGAGGGGTGTCAGGGTGACTCTTCTGGTCCCCAGTTACAACAGCCTATGTGAGCAAAGGAATGCTGCCTTTCGCAGGAGGAGAAAATTACTGGTCTTGGATAACACTGATTTGAAAGGAATAAAAGCTGTACAGGTAACAAGCAGGAGATAAGCATTGCATGAAGTGGGTTTCTTATTTTATTTGGAATGAACCCTGAGCTAAGGCAAAAAAGAAAGGAGGAATGAAACAGCAGGAATAGCTTGCTTTGCTTTGGAGCTACTGCTAATGGGTTTTTCTGTGCAACGTGTGTATGGGTGCATGTGTGTGTGCGTGCATGCGTGTGTACGTAAAACATTTGTTAGATGAGGGCTAAGCTGGAAATCACTGAAGTACTTGACTCAGAATTATTTTCTCTCTCTGACTCCTTCATATAACAACCCATGTTCCAAATTTCAGTGCTCGTGCTTTTTTTCCCCAGAGAGCTATCTTTTGACAGTTATTTTCTCATCTAAATCCCCCTTCCAGCAATTTGAATAATACAGTTCAAACACTAGCCTCAGTGCCAATGTTCTTTTTGGAGGGGGTGTAGGACTGGAGGAGGAGGGGGAGTTTGGGGAGTATTTTTTTAATCAGATAAATTATTGCTGGGAAACCAGCCACTTCTCTCCATTCAATTTATACTCTATGGGGAATCCATCTAATACCCCTTCTCTCGGTGTGAAGCAGGACCAGCGCGATGCTGTATCACACCGGGGAGGGATGCAAAAGATGGGATGGACCCGGGGAACGAACCCGCCATCAGAGGAAGGGGCTACGCAAAAGGAGGAAGAGGGCGGAAAAGCCGAGGGGGCAGGTCGGCACCTCCTCGGACAGGGCAGCAAAGGGGAGGCTGCTCGGCTCGTTTCTCTGCGGGCAAATTGGATGAGGCTCCAGCTTGCACGGCGGCGAGCGGGATGAGACGGCTCCGAGCTTCGGGGCTGGCGCGAGGAGCTTTTCACCTGCGGGGAGGTGGCTCGGCTCCAGCCCGCGCTGCGCAGGATGGAGGCTCCTATCAGGCGCTGCTCGAGTTTGCGAAAAGGAGTTTAGGGATTTCAGCCCAGCTGCTGGTGGAACGGGGACCGTGCCAGTTCACCTCCCCAGCGTAACTGGAACTGGTTAATGCGCTGTTGGGCGGCCGAGAGAAGCCGAGCACGGGGAACAGAGACAGCTCCCAGCACACAGGGCTTCGAACACGCTCGCAGGGCAGCACGTCTGCGAAGCTGCCTCGCCGTCTGCACACACCTTTTCTTCTCGTCCGTAGTACTGCAACACCCAAGGCCCCAACCAAGACAAGGCTCCACTGTGCTCCGGCGGCGTCCATGCACGCAGCGAGAGGCAGGCTGAGTCCCGAAGAGCTCGTAGCCTAAACAGACCCACAGTTAGCGGTGGGGAGTGGGAACGGGTGCACAGAGCCGGGAAACCATCTACCCCCGCTCAGCGAGGGAGTCGGTGTCCAAACCAAAACCAGAACTCGGGGCCTGACACCAGGCCACAGCATTGCTTTCCTTCCCTGCGCTAAAACCAGTTTAGTCTCTAGGCTTCCCACTCGAGCGCGTCTCGGCGACTGCAAATTCATACGCGGGTTTTAAAGAACGGCAGGGCAGCGCCTCCTGCCCGGGTGTCAAGGCACACGTTCGGCCTTTTATTCTTCTACAGAATGAAGAATAAAAAGCTTTGGGGGGAGATTGGCGGTAAGCTCAGGAGACACGGAGAGCTCTGAGCAAGGTTTCCCAGAGTCGGGGAGTGACTAGAGCACAAAAAAAGGTAAAAAATAAAGGAATTGACTCAGCAGGAGGAAAGGGAGAACAAGTGGAAGAGCAACTCTACTCCGGAAAGCTGCAGGGAGAATCTGACATACAAAGCAGAAGAGAAACAAGGCCAAAATTTTTCCGACCGTGGAGAGTCTGCGTTTTGGATAGCTTCTTTCCGACAGCCTGCCTGTCAGAAAGCTGCTGAGCACCCACCCTCGGAAAGCGGGCCTCGCATAGCGTCCAGTTATTTGGGGCCCAAAACAAACAGAAGAGATTCGTTCTATTCAGAACTCATTTCCAGCCGCCTCCGCACAGCAGAATACGGGCTTTTGCCAGTCCTCTCCCCCCAGATTTTCGGTCTCCGAACCTCTGCTGCTTGAAGGTGTAGTTCCCAATACTACAGCTTCCTTTCCCAGGCACAATCAGCGCTTAAAGCAACGCAGATCTAAACACGTAATTAACCCCCCTTCTAGCCCACCTACCAGCTAAACTTATTTTAGAGTTCAATTAACCTCTGAGGTTGTGGCTTGGAATTACAGGTCTCCCTAGAAATGCCGGAACAAGCTATCGCCAGGAAGAAGTAAGCCCATTCGGTCTGCAAGCCTCAGGTTAGGGGGGCTGTCTTAGCCTGCAGTGATTTTTGTCTAGCGGAGACATTCTCCAGAAAAAATGAGTAACTTTTTGGCATTTTTTCCCTCCTTTCTAGGAAATGGAGAAAGTGTTATTTCATCCTCCGCAGGTATTTTTTTCTTGTATTTTGAGCCCCCAACCATGACTGCATTATTAAAGCTCTGCCTGTGTCAGAGGTTTTATCCTGGACTGGATGAACTCTGGTGGCTGGTGTGTTCCAGCTCCTTTGGGCATTTCATTATCTCTAAATGTCCCTTTGGGAATCCGGTCCAGGTGCTAATCATTTTCCATTAGGACTCAGCAATTCACTTCTCCCTACCCTCCCCACCCAAGAAAAAATAGAAATATCACCTCCTCAACCCCTCTGCAACTCTAACCTGGAACCGTCTCCCCTCCGGTCTCACTTCTCCGCCACTGCTGCACTCCACAGGACCCGCAGTACAGTTCCAGTGTTCATCTCCCTTCCTGGGGAAACGAAAACGTATCACGTGTATCAGGACCTGCTCTGGTCAGGAACCAGGCGGAGGGGCTGCTCTTTGCCATCAGGTACGCATTAAATTGCTGTTGAAGCCTCTCTCCCGTTTCCGGAGAGCCACTGTGCTGTGGAAGGTTTGGGCTGCTCCATTCGTTCACTTTTGCTTATCATCTTTCATTTCTTTTACACCTGACACCATGTGGCTTAGAGAAATCACTCTGGGTCCAATAAATTACGGAAGCGAGCCTCCTGATTGTGTTTTTTCTTTTCCTGCCCCTCTTCCTTCATTTCCTGTCTCTAAAGCTAAGCAACCAAATCCCACAGGCTTGACGGGTAAGCAAAGAGTGGCCGCAAATGGCAGGGAAAGGGCACCTGTCCAAGCAGGAGGCAAAGCAAGGAGAGAAGGAGTCCCCAGGCGTCCAGCTGGGGAAGAGGCCTGCCTGCTTGCTTCGCTCTTAGGCTCTGTTACACGGGAAATCAAAGGAAAACCAGAGTTTATACAGCCAGGCATCTGCATCCCTTCAGGAAACAGTTCATCTGCTGCTTCTCGGGGGCAGTACTTGGAGGTTTGTCAACGCCTGGCTTGAAGGCCCTGACAGGTTATGTCAGCACTAGGCTTTTCTCCCCGTTTTTCTTGCAACTGTGCCCTGGGTGCACCTGCGGGAGCAGTCCCAGCAGGACAGACGGACCGGCTGCCCAGCCCTCATGCATGAGGCTGCTGCACCCTTCTCCTTCACTGTCTCTCCATTGAAGGAATTGCTGCAGGGAGACGTTTACGGCTCATTAGGGAATTAGGTCCCACGTACCATGGTCCCTCTCTTGCCCCCTGCCCTTCCCCGCAGTGCTCCAGCTCACTCGCACGGCCTCCGTGCGCTTGGCTGGACAAGCGGCAGCATGTGCTAGGTGGGAGCAATGCGTGTGCTGCTTGGCCCGCTGGCTGCTGCTGCTTCTCCAGATGGTTGCGAGGTGGCCACAACGGCTGTGTCCACCAGCGGGGCACTGAGCTGGGTTTCCTTCTCCTCCACCCAGCTGCACATCTTCAGGTAGCTGGTAGGAACTTCATATCAATGAAGTTACTCGCAATTTTGGTGGAGATCGACTGACAGTTGTGGAAGTAATTTGGGGCGGGAGGATGACAGAAAAACAGCAGGCTACTTCCCCAGGAAACCAAGACAAAAATGCCAGTGTAGAAGGGCTGGTGGAAATCTTGTTTCCAACACCTAAAAATTCCTTGATTCTGGAGAACATCCCCCCCCTTTCCATACTCTCTAATTTGCTACAAGTTCTAACATGAACAGCTTCTGCTGGCAATAGCTGACTGTGCCAAAATATGATAGTTGCTGTTCCTACGTTGTCCTCTCCTCCCCAGATTACCACATTTCAGCTACTGACATTTCCCAGAAAAAAAATTAAAGTGGCTTCGAGTTTGCTAAGCATTCTGCTCATTTCTGCTCTGCGAGGACCTCTGTGCGAGAGCCAGATCTTTGCTATTTACAAGCCCATCTGCTTCTGCTGCTTTCCTTCACCTGAAGTTAAAATGCTCTGTTCAGGATATTGCTCGCAGTTGTGTTGGGAACTGCAAAGAGCAGATGAGGATTTCAGGTGGTAACTGAGCAGCACAAAGAGAATACAAATCTATTCTTGTCTAAATAGTCCTAAAAATAATTTAAAAAAAAGAACAAGATGACAGAGGAAAATCCAAAAAGCCAATGATAGTTTCAGCAGCACAATCATTCCAAGGAGTGTTTTCCTCATGTTTTTATGAGCGTTTGAACATTTAGAATCAATCAAACTAGAAGGGAAGAAACACAAGAGCTCCAAAGATTGTTTCCCTGAAATTACACTACTACCTCTGGTCTCTGGATTTTAAAGTCTCTAGAAGCAGAGCTACAAGAGTCTACCTTGCCCAAACCCGTACTGCTCTTGTGAGCCGTCTAGTTCATAATTCTCCATGCTGTTTAACTCAGGGCCTCATGTTTCCCAGGGTGAAGAGGGCCTCAGGAGTCAAAAAGGGATCGGAAACCTCTGTCTGTCCATACCGTCTTTGGTGGGGTGCCCGGACACTGCCCTCAAGACCAGGACTGCTGTCCTTACAGCCTGAGCCTGCAAGCATGGCTGCAGGAGGGACCAGAGGAGGCTCTCCAGAGTCTTACGCACTTGAACACCCTCAGCAGCCTCATGCACACCGTGTGACATGTCTGGGCAGGCTGTTGCAGACATCCACAGGCTCTGTGCGAGGCAGCTGCATGGACGGGAGACAGGCAGGTTGAGGAGCACGCTGTGCTCACAGACACTTATGTAGATAGAGTGAATGCGTACAAGACCCACGCTCCCTTTCTGCCACAGCTTCCGTGCATGGCTCAGCTGGCACCTGACAGGGATCAGCAGAGGATGGATGGCTGGGGCAGTCACTCTTTGCTCCCAGCTGCGTGCTTCCTGTCCACACAGCTTCCAGCGCTGGTGCACAGCTTGGAACAGAAACCAGAAACCACTTCTGCTCTGCCCCTCTGAGAGTTAGTGAAAGTTAGACCAGCCCAAAGAGAGGAACTAAACTGCCCCTGACCACATCACATCAGAAAACAGAAGTGACCAAAGTATCTTTGCTCCCACCCTGTGCTGGGTTCCACACCACAAGTTGCTAATTTGGACCAAGAATTGGCTAAAGGAAGGGAGCAGCAACGGCATTTGTAACAGTCTCTCCATCGTGCCGTTAGCTTTGAAAGTGTCAGCCTGCCCACAGAGACGTTTGCCATTCTGTGAGGCAAGGCAGATGGGGCATTTTACAGACCATACGTACATTGAAAGTTCACACTCTGCGTAGGGGCGAAGACTGCGAAGGAGCAGTAAGTAGCGGAAGGTGGGGAGGATGTGAGATGTGAGCAAGGAGGAGCCCAGCACAGGTTCCAACTGTCCCTCTGTCACCTGGCTCCCTCCTGTGCTACTGGATCACTGTTTATCTCCTGCACCGGTTCAGGACCAGAAATCTGCCCGGTTTAAAGAGGAACATGCTGTCCCAGTTGGCAGCTTCCTGGCTTTGTCCTACCAGCTCAGTGCAGCTTGCACAGATCATGTCCCAAGTCTTGAGGCTACTGAGAAAGGAGGCTGTGAGTTCCCCGGAAGGGGAGTTTGCCAGGGCAGCCACTCTGCTCTGATCTGCAACCTGTGGAGAACACTTCCTTCTCTCTGCAACACCAATATCCCCTCTTTGAAAGATGAGTGGGCTTGGACTACTATTTGAGGACTTTGTGGCAATTGGGCCCAGTGCAGAGGAAGATCTGAAGACCTCGGACCTGCTCAAAGGTCCTGAGTCAAACATTGGCTCAGCTCCTGATGGCTTATTCCAGTGGAAAAGGGCACCTGCCTCTCTGAGAACTGCAAGTGCTTCATTCCAAACTTCCATGTCTCAGGTGGGCACCGAAGCAAACAGCTTGCTTTTCAAAGACACTCTCACAAGTGCTAGCAAGGCACTGGGCTGTTCCGAAAGCCTAATCCTGAGTGTGTGGAGGGAGAAAGAGTGAAATCACACTTTGCACAAAGCTCCTGTCTCGTTCACTCCTGGGGAATCTTCTCTTTCAGCCTAACAGTTCTTCTGAACAGTTGTGTTCAACACTCAGGCGGGAAACAGTGCCTTTAGCAATGCTGCAGCTCCCAGGGCCTGGATCAGGTCCTTGCAGCACACATGCTCTTCATTAATGCTAATCCAGGAGCAGAAATGTTCCGAGGGCAAAACCTCCAAGAGGATTAAGTACAGAGATACTGCCTCATCAAGCCCTGATGCAGGGAGGGATCCAACCTGAACTTCCTCCAAAACACGCAGTCAGATCTGGTTGCTCTGGTTTGGACCAGAGATGGAAAGCAAGATGGAAAGCGGTTCAGCAAGATGTTGAAAGAGAAGAGCAGAAAGAAGGGAAAACAGTCCACTCCCTCTCGCTCCAAAAACGCAGTGTTTCACTCCTGGGCCTGTAAGCCTGCACAATAAACTTGTCTCCCTTGCTTCACTCCGGGTTATATTGTTCGCTTTGGCGGCAAATTGTTTCCATATTCTGTATAAATAACCCGGGTGCCAGCGAGGGGGAGGGGGAGAGCACAGGGGCGGCAGGGAAGGGGTGGGAGGAAATCAGATGTCTTTGTTACTTCTGAAAAAGAAGGTGGAAGATGCCGAGAAGCAGTTTGGAGCTGGAGCCTTGGCAGACTGTGCAGAGAGTTGCCATCGAGCTGTGTTCAGACCTGGAGGAAGAAGAGTAAACAAGGGAGAGATTATATATAATTATAGGCAATCATGTTGCTGGGGATAAACAGGAATCAAAAGCACGGAGGCACTGAAGTCTGGCACGTCCCCAAGCACAGAACAGAAGCCAGGCAGCGAGAGGCAATGCGGCTGGGAAGCGCTTCCCTTTGGGCCTGTTTTCAGTTAGCTCAGGGGCTGGGTTTTTTCCTCGCTTTTTGGCTTGAGGCATTCCCCCATAAAGGCAAGAGTCTGTCCAATGGGAAACAGAAGCCAAACTGAAGTCAGCAGAATCCGTGTCTGTGACATTAACAGATTACTCCGTGAGAAACGTCAGAAACGTTTGGAAAAGACACAGCTCGCTTAGGTCAGCAAAAAAAGCAACAACGGGAATTGCTTAACAAAAATGGCTTTAGGAACGCTCCCAAAGTGGTGCCCGCGCGTCCTGCAGGCAGACTCTGCTAGCGGGCAAAGGGACAACGCAGAAGCGGGAGGCAAAGGGCGATCTACGGGTGAGGTGGCGCGTGAGTCCTGGTCACACCTCCCATGGATCCAGGGCTGATGACAAAAGGCTGCCGGGATGCCGAACAGGCCCCGTGGCCCCCTCACCTGCCCCAGGCGTGAGCTGCGCTGCGACTACCCGGCTACTGCACTTGGCTTCGCTCCTTGATCTGCTGCAGATCAGAGGCGGAAAAAGCCCCTAACAGGCAGCCCGTGCCGAGGGACGTCCCTGCGCTCCCTCCCGCCTGCCTCCGCGTCTGCGGAGGGAACGAGCAGGAACCCAAGCGTGACGTGACGGGAGCCTCCCGCCGCCAGCTGCCCACCTTCGCCGCGGAGCAGCGGGGACGAGCCACGGGGCGCCCGGCTCGCGCCGCCTCACTGCCAGAACCGCGCTGGCCCAGCACACCAGCAGCGGCTCTTTGTTTTTGCCAATCCTGCGAGAGGAGGGGAAAAAGGGATCCGTGCGGCTCGGAAACGGCGCCGGGCTCAGTCGAGCGAGCAGGCCAGGCCACGGGGGCCCCGGCGCTGCGAGAGCCGCAGCCCAGCCGGGGAAGCCGAGCCGCTTCCGCGCAGCGCTCCTCGAGTGCTTAACGGCGTCCTGCAAAGCGGCGAGGAGGGGGGAGCGTGAAAAAGCAAAGCCAAGTAAAACAAGGAAGATGGCCCACAAAGGTTGGGTGGGTTTTTTGAAGCAGGACCTTGGGGGATTTAAAGAAGAAATGAAGCCTTGTTCATCCTTCTTTGCCTTTCCTTGAAGGCTCCGCAGCCCACTGGGAAGCTAATGGGAATCTGACATCACGGCGAACAAAGGCCGGGAAGCCCAGCCGGCGACAGAAGGGCGATTGTGCGGCAAGGCAGCGTAAAAAGCTCTCTCCCGGGCACTCTTTTAAATCCAAACACCTTATGGCCTGTTGAATTCTTAAGCCACTTTCACAATCTTTCAGCTGTTCTTCATCGAGAACTCAAGCAGACATTTCAAAGTAAAAAAAAAAAAAATCAAAGAGAGAGGAAAAAATAAGAAATAACCAAACCTGTTCAGAATCTGCTTAGCGGCACAAGCAGCGGGGCATGTGCAACGGCGCTTCTGCTTTCTCTCTTCCAGTGAAGGTGCTCTGAACATCCTTTCTCCTATGGAAATAAAATTGATCTTAAAAGGGAAATGACATTTCTCTATGGGAACAGTGCCATAGTTTGGTGAATGATATTACCTGGACATCTATACAGTATTTTATGTATTTCTTGTGAATTCACCATTATAGACATTTTTCCTCACCATTTCTCACAGTGACAAGCCCTTCCCCAGTGGTCCCTGCACATATGTGTGCTTCTATACATGTGTGTAAGTGCAAGCCCTCTCTTTCAGCCATGTAGATACGGTTCTGGCATCACAGATGAGGTTGGGTAAGCGTAAAATGGGAGCCACGTTCATCTCAAAGTTGCTGGGAACATGTCAGAAAGAGAGGGCAGAGGGAACGGAATTGGAAGGAGACAATAACAGGTTAAAAAAGACAGTTTGGGTCCAAGTCTGCTTATCTGCTATAAATTTACATTGACTCCGTGAGGTCATATGCAAACAATCTACTCCCATGCAAAGTTACAGCAGCTACTTCCAAATATCCCAGACCTTTAGTGTACAGAACCAAGAATAAAAACAAGGTAACAGAACTGCATGAGAAATAAGCTGAGCGTGTCCTTTAAACATGTGCCCATATGCCACATTGGACAGAAACAGTGTGGGAAGTTTAGCAATATGGTGAGGGAATACGAGTGAGTCGAAATGACAGATTTGGACAGATTATATCTGCTCTACTTTCTCTTTCATTTATATGTGACCAAGAGAGGAGAAGGATGCAGAGCCCTTGTTCTGACGTTCTGTCAAAAATGAAATGAGGTTACCGGTCTCCTGCAAGCGCAGATGAACATCAATCACAAATCCCTCATAAAGGCAGGTTCCGAAAACACAGTTACTCAGTGTTATTAGAAAGCAGGAATTAGAAGTTTATCAAGATGGAAAGAACAGATCCTCAAGGGAGAATGGATTTCATAAGCAATCAGCAAATCCTTCTCCAGGCTCCTCAGTATGACTTGCAAGGCAGCAAGAAAAATCAGAAGAGCTACTACCTAAAGAGAAGCATACAGAGAGTGTTCCCAGCAGGCGTCTTAGAAAAAGCCCTTGGGGGGGTGAAGTGTCAGTCCTTTTTTGCCCCCTCCTGTTTTCCTGAAGCAAAGGAATATAAAACAAAACAGAGTGTGATGTTTGCATTACTGCTTATTTTTGCCTTGCAAATCATTTTCGTATGTGCTGGAGAAAAGGTTTCCATTGGCTTGTCACAAAATCCCCACAGCTGGGTAGGTTAGCGGGTTAGTCTCTGCTTGGGATCGGCTCAAGGCAGGAGTATCGGGGACCGACACATCAGCACAGAGGTGCATCCCCTCTGGGGACCCAGGGCCGGAGCTGCAGCTGCTGAAGGTCAGCAGAGGCAAAACACAACTGCATTTCTGTTCCGGTAATCCCATTTTGGATACTGGAGCTCGGCCACGGGGAATGAAAACATGACTGAAGCATTTCTGTATTCGCGTCCTGCCTGGCTGCCTAAGCAACGCTTTGGAGCACTGGCCTGCAAGTTCCACTGCTGGCAAACCAGCAGCTCACGGGAAACGGAGTAAGGAGCTTTTTCTCCTAGCTCCTTGCTGGTGGGGCTGGAAATCATCCTATTCCAAGCCCTAGAGTCCAGTATCATTTCCTAAAATGTCCAAGTGTGTAACCAGCTGCAAAGAGGCATTTTAGTTCTGAGAGAGCAGGAATGTCTCACAGGCTTGGGTTAAGACCATTGGCAAGACAGAGACTAATGGAAAGAGCTGTGTCCATCACCAGCTACAACGTTCATCACCAGGGGACTCTCCTCTCCCCAAGCTGCCATCTCAGGGGTTAAAAATCTCGGGGAGGCAGGTGTACAAAAATGCCATGGAGAAAACGTGCTGCCCCTTGGTTGTTGCTCTGACATTGCTGTCATCCTTTACACATCCATTTCCGAAATAAGCATTTCCATGGCTTAGGGAATAACACATGTCACTGAGAACGATGGGAGCAGCCCTCCAGGCCCGCGCTGCTGGGCACAGGCACCTTCCAGTACGCAGCCTGCCGCGAACGTGGCGGGGGAACAGGCCGTTTTGTTCAGCGAAAAAAATCCGTTTCAGGCTTCTGAGGGGCCATAATGAGCTGCGGCAACATACAACTCAAGGCATAAACCTCTTCATATTTAATAATACATGCTATAGATTTTTTCCCATGGAAAACTTCAATGAAAACCCCTTTTTGTTTAAATCTTTTGTTGCAAATATTGATTATTCATTGAAAATCTAAACCCCAAAGATTTGACCAAATGATTTTGCAAAAAGCTCAAATTTCTGCAACAAAGCAGACATTTCAAAAAAGCAACAACCATTTTGCTGTATAGTGTTTGTTAGCAGAAAAGCGACTCTGACGGTAAGTTTTTAATTAGCCCGTACAAATGTGTATGCAAATGTACATAACTGCATTTCGAATGAAAACGACTTAACTCCTAGAAGAAAAATGCATCTACAATAAAAGCCATAGAAAAACAGCAAGCAAACGTATTCTGATCCTGCCACGTCAGTGTTCCCAAACTAACCAGGAAAAAACCTTACGTAACACACTTCAAGAGCTGTAACAGCCAAGCCGCGTCTGCTGGAGAAATACCCTTCCCTGAGTTTATTATTAAATTGTTTTCTCGAAGATCAGATACGCCAGCTAATCTGATTCAAACATGTGTAACTGATGCAATAGGAAGGTATCACAGTTTAAATCACATATTTGTACATTGCATTCTTTAAAATATCAGATCAGGAAAACTCCCGAATGCTGCCTGTACAGCACGTCTGATCGGCTTTGATTCGCCAAACTGGAGGGGTGGGGAGGGGAAGGTGAGGAGCCATCGGAACGAGAGCGTTCAGACAACGCAAGACAGAAGCAAGGCAAAGAGAACGAGGAAGATTAATTAACTATCTGATCCCAGCGAGAAAACAAGTCCCTAAAGTTAACACCGTCGGTATCAGCAAGGAGCCTAATCAATAGATGCTAGCGATGGCGTGGCGGGGAACGCAGCGCTGCGGCGTAGGAGCCCGGAGCAGGGTTACAGCGGACAGGGTGAAAGTCCCCAGATTACAATAAAGCAGCTTGAAGGTGACAGATTTCATTGTTGAAGGTGATAAAATTCCACGCGGCGCGCTGCAAAACAAGGGCTGGAGCTCAGCCCGCGGAAACGGCGGCGGCGGCCCAGACAACGCAGCGGGAGGCTTCTCCTCCTCGCCTTTCCGCGGACATCGGCCCAGAAACGTCCAACTGCCCGAGGTCCCCGACGGGTTGCTCAGGTTGCCTCTTGTCTGACACACGGCAGGAGAAGCTGCGACTCGTGAACCAAACGCCCGGTGGGATTCTCCACTTTGTGTCCCTGTTTCCACCTGGGGAGTGGAACTACAACTGCACCAGATCAGCAGAGCAGCACTTCACATGGGTGGGCACCACGGCTGTGATACAAAGCAGGGAGAAGTTAGGGCTGTTGTCTATAGAGGCAGCTTGCAAATAGTCCCCTAGCAGACAGGATCCTGCGGGATGCGTGTCAGCATGAACAAATTGGCCATGGCATCTTCTCCTTTTTGTGCTGCATTTAACTAGGCTGCCACAATTCATGAAGGAGACTTCTGTTGAGGGTTGCACCAGCATGGGCCCACCACGAACAACATGGAAGCTACAGGCTTTGTTATTCAAAATAAACCCTGACGTCCTTCCACAGGCAAAACACCCATGGAGCAGGAGTCTGACCTTCACTCCCTTTAACTCATGCTACATACCTTTAACTCCGCTACATACTCTTCGTGGAAGGGCTGAGTAGGACAGGTATCACGCTTTCTGGTCTGACACAGGATCTGTTTGGTCCAGGTGCTGCCTGCAGTAAGGCTGCTTGAAATGCAGGAAAGATGCAGCAACAGAGACGTGAAACCAACAGGAAAATCAAAGCCTGAGACTAAACCAGCAATTAGACCAGCCCCAGAATATATTTAAGTCAGATCAATCCATAAAAGAATTTCAGTCACGGTGTGCTTGTGCCCACATTCCCTCCCTCCCTCCCTCCCTCCCTTCCTCTCGCACAACCCAGGGCTGAGATCCAGCATTACTGTCTGCTTAGGCAGAGTATGCAAGAAGTGTAGCGACAACACGTCTCCTAAGATGCTTTATCAGTTTTGCAAAGTCCCAGTTCATTCCCCTTTTGTGGATCTATTTCCATATTGATGTATTTATTCGACTCTCTCCACCAGCCATGCCCCATGAGATTAAGCCATTTTATTTACAAAGACATTGGGGTTGAAGCTCCTAACAATTAAGTCAGCCAAGATAAAACTTTGCATGTGCTTTCACACTGATGGGCGAACAGACAAATTGGCCTTGTCAGCGATTCAGGAACAGGACGGGGGGAGGACTTGTTAAACCCCATCTATATAAACCAGTCCATAGCTGCTGCGACTCGGAAAAAAGGATTTGGGGTGGTGGGAGACCCAAATACACAGAAGGAAAAGATAATGAGCCAGCTGAAGGAGCGATGGAAAAACCTGCAGAAGAAACTTTACCGACGTGGCTTACCCTAAAGAGCAGGTTCTTCGGTGTAGTTTGTGTTTCACGGGAATCAGCAGGCTCTTAGGAGTTGCTCCTGCTCCATCTCACCCATCAAAGTCACCTATTAAAGAAAGAGCAAAGCTGCTCCTCACAGAGGGGTACACTTGGAGGAAAAGGAGGCTGGGAGGAGAAAAGACATGAAAGTCAGGGAAAGGCCATAGAAGAGAGAAAACGGGCAGCCCTGCCACTGACTTCATGCTCCCGGAAAGGTGCTGGAGCCTCTTCTCAAGAGCTTTTTCTCTCGGTGGATCCCGGTGCAACACCTCTCATCCCTCTTCTCTCCATCAGCATCTGTTCAGGCTGCACTCCTCAGCGCTCTCCTCTCCACACCCTCTCCCTCCTCCTTCACTCTCAGCGGTATCTCTAAGGAGGCAACAGCAAGGTGACATTCGTATGCCGATGCCGTTGCGGTGTGCCAGGCTGCGCTGGAGCGCAGAAAGCCTGCTGCTGGGAAAGTCCCCCAGGCGCGCGGGGACCCGCGCTGCACACGCAGCCACCGGACCGCCCCGCGCATGCTGCGTTTGGCTGACGGGCTTACGAGGGAACGGTGTGCTCAACTCTGCTCAAAGGGTGCACGGTTTGGGGCAGACCGTGCAAGGTTATCCTTCCAACTCCTCCACCTGGACCCTGAGCACCGGCAGCCCCTGCAATTCCTGCCCTGGCCCCCTTTAGCCACCACACCTAGACCCTGGCACTCACCCCCCGTCAGCAGTGTTGTTTCACACTGAAAGCAGCGTTAACCAAAGTGTCTGTAGCGTTTAGCAGCAGACAGCTACAGGAGTCCTCATCTGTAGCACATGCTCCTGTAGTTTCTCCACCTTCCGCCCCTTGAAGGATGTCCATCATAGCATTTTAGACTCCCTGAAGCACAACAGCTGCCAAGGCACCTGCGTATCTCAAGATCCTTTGCTCTAGATGCTGCCCAGCGTAAACCTGGAACAGTACCATGTGTTCCCGACAGCAATCTCACCCTGTGCCAACATTCTTCTTACCATCTCCGGCATTTCGGAATTATATTTAGAGAGCTGTATGGGAATTTAATTTTGAAGTTTTCTACTGAGCGCTGTCATATAAATATTCTACACCACCTGCCTGTGGGTCTACTGGTGCATAGCAAGGCTGTGCCATTACCTTTAATTAAATGGGCACGGGCAGCCCAAGGAAGGAACACTAAATAGTAGTGTAACCATCTTAAAAGTCGGCACTTGCCTCCCTATTAATTCTCACCCTGATCTTTTGCATAGCACTATCGCCAGGCTAATTAATGACAGGTGCAAGCTCAACCATTAATTGCGACAATGAATCATTTTTTTTGTCTGTGCCCAGCCATTTTTAGCCTATAGGAATGCAGCTACTCCCGTTACTTTCATAATTATTATAAATATAGAGCCAGCAACATGCACTACATTTTGTAGGCATTAAAAAAGACATGGTATTTGGCCTGAAGCATTAACAATCTGCTGCATATTCAGGGGAGTGATGAATGCATTTCACCGACAGTCTGAAAATGTGTTTCCTGAATCATTTTAATACAGGCAACTGTATGAAGATGCTTGGTATGGCACAGCCTTTAGGAGCCCAGGAGCTGCAGCTCTCCTGGTCAACATACTTCATAGGTCTTGGCCACTTGTGGCTTGTTGGGACTTCCAAGGCGCACTGCCATCTCCAACTCACGCACTGCCTAGCCTTTCTGCTTGCCACTGGAAAATTAGACAAGACAGGATGACTCTAGAGTGCAGATGGTTGGGAGGAAAAAGCTCTGTAACCTCTGCACCTCTGGGCTCACGTTCAGCTTGAGCGAGATCAACTGAAAGTCAGGATGTCTGGATGCGGCGAAGGGGTGCTGTGAGCATTCGATGGCAAGGCACATGCCGGGGGCTCCCGGTACAGCTGGAGCTGTCAGGCAGACACTCCTGCGGGTGACCTCAGTGAAGAGGCTGTGGGCTCCGGGGGTCACAGGACAGACAGTCGCTCTTCAAGACATGGGTCCTGCCTTGCCAGGGCGGGCAGAGGCGCAGTCGAGCCTCAGTGTGGGGAAGCTGATGCTGCCCTAGTCTTTGTTGAAGGGATTTAGCACCCTGGTGCTGGGCCAGCCAACACCTTCTGGCACAGGCACCGAACGATGTAGGGACAGAAACGTGTCTGCTGCAGAAGGAGCAAGAAAACCTGCTGACTGTGCCATTCCGAGAGATTAGATTATAAATGTATTAAATGACTAACGTGCATTATGCGTCCTTCCCCAGCCAACCACCTGCATACACAATGCGTGGGTACGATGCAGGGTTGACAGGTGCAGGCAAATGGCTCAGGACTAATTTTCAGTGTCAGACTGGCAGAATGCACTCCAGAGGCTTTTGATGCTGGGGAAGCAGAAGCCAAAGCTATGAAAACCATGTTTTTTTCAGAGAGAAAACAACAGCTAAAATTTGGACAGCTATAAAAACACAGTTTGTCATCCAAAATACAGTAAATATTTCTTCTCTGTGCCTAGCACAGAGGCTGGGGAGATGAAGAAGTAGCTGAAGGAGAACTCAAGGTGAGTGCCCGTTATTTACTGCTGCTGATGAATAAGCAAACCCCCACATTGTGTTTTCCTATAGGACAGCAAAAGCTCTGGCCTGCTTAACAGTCTGGTTAGTTGCTATTTTTTTCCCCTCCTGGGGTGCGTTTTACATGCTGTTCCAGTGAAACGCAGTACCACTATTAATTGTTCGCAAACACAGAAAGCACATGGTATTCTCCTTCACCACCACTGCAGTCAGAGCAGATCGAATGCGGGAGCTGGAAAAGTCACCTACGAAGATAGAGGTTTCGAGAATAATTCTGAGAATGTCAAAAAGATCCAAGAGGATTTGTTTCCTTTTTTTAATATGATATACTTCCCTCCGCCTGCTTAAAAGCCTTAGTTTGTTTGAAGTTCCTAGGGAAGTCGGGAGCATTGAAGAGAAATTGGCAGGCTCCAATCTGGCTGTGTTTCCTTATTATGAGAAAATACACTCTCCTCTCCTCGTCTAAGGGTACGAATTCTCCATCTCATATTGTGTTTGCACAGAAGCGTGAAATGTATCCTGAACACTGGTCTTCATCCACACTTCACAATGTGAGAACAACAAGGGCAGTGAGACAGGGAGTGAGAACAGGAACGCCACGAAAGCGGGGAAGCGGTGGCTGTATCAGTTCCAAGGCCTGGGCACGCTGGCTGCATTCACCATATCCATGGTATTTAAAAAGAAACCAGAGGCACGTATTTCCTCAGGGATGCTCAGGGGCCCTGTTTTGTGTTGTTGTCCCTGCGGGAAGCTCCCCCCTCTCTTTCCGTAAATGTTCCCCCTGCTGCCACTGAATCACCAAATAATCTGGAGACCCGTGGGAAGAAAATTAAATGGTGGTTATCAGGCTGCCATGTTCTGCTCACTTTATTTATTTTAAATGACCATGAAAGCAAAGGAGGAAAAAAGAAAACACAGAAGTGGAAAGTTAATTGAGCTGCTGAAATGTCTTTAAAGGAGCCTTATGGGCTGGATTACGATGCCTCAGCTCCCACTGGTGGCATTTGCTCACACGAGCGGTCATCTGATTAGGCAGTAAGGCTGGGACCCTTTCTCTAAACAGTCTGTATCTCTCGCTGTGGACTTGGAGCTGAGGACAACTGAAGAGACCCAGCTCTGGTGACTTGACAGGGTGTTTGATATGATTGTATGCTCCAAAAATGGCCAGGAAGGGACCAGGCTGCAGGCACCCAATTTAGGTGAGGGCTGTAAGGGTTTGTGTCCTTGCTTAATGGTAAGGTTTGCTATTTCAAGGAGAAGAGCCAAGACCAGGAGGGGAACTGGCCCTCTCCTCCTTTACTGTGGGATGTGGGGAGAACTCTTTGGGCAGGGGAACCTGAAGTGGTGCCAGAGCTTGGCTGGGGCTCTGGCGCTGGCAAGGAAAAAGCTGCCCCCATTTGCCCTGTCCACTTTCTCCTCCGACACTCTGCCACCCACCAGCTCTGCTTCTGGGCAGGAGGAAGGGGGAGCCCACGCCGCTCTCCTCATGGGCATGGAAGTGCCAGGCCCCTCAGGCACCTTCACTCCAGGTGACAAAACCACTCACAGCCACAAAGCAGCTTTGCCAGCTGCTGCCCCAGGGCAGGGGTGTGGGAAGAGACCTTACAGGGGCTGCGGAGCCCCAAGAGGATGTGTGGGCAGAAGAGACCGTGTCAGAGCAACCGGAGAGACCAGAGTGCAACAGGGACAGAAGGGAACTTCACATGGAGGTAGGAGGAGAGGAACACAGAGAAAAAAGGCAAAAATGTGCAGAGAAGACTGTGGCAGAGAAGAGGGAGGAACTGCCCTGACCTACTCAATGGAGCTGGAATCTAAGAGATAGGGAGCAAAGAAAACCCGAGATGTGGAAAGGCAGGTACCACAATTCAGTGCAAACCAAGCCACCCACACCCGAGGGAGAAATCCAGGCGCGACTGTGTGGGAAAAGGGGGCTCAAGGGAGCTGCTGTGGGAGCCCAGGGATCTGACAGGGGAACCTGTCAGACCTGCTGGAGCTGCTGCACATGGGCTAATCTTCGGATAGAACAGAACTTGCCTCTGGCTTGTCACACCTGAATTTTATTATTAATCCAATACACACCGAAGTACATAAAAATAAGTTTCTCTCCCTCTAGTCAATCTTCTGCTAGATCTTAAAATCCTCTAACTTGCAGGAAATTCTATCAAAAATCCTTCAGGAAGGACCCCTGCATTTTTATGCATAGAGTCTGAGTCCTGTACAAATTCAAAAAGCACATGGGAGAAGGGAGAGCTTAGCTCTTCTTTGCACACGCTGCGCTGCCACGTGCAGTCTTGTTAGACTGGCCAGGGACTGCAAATTTCCTCCCCATACAGTGGCCTAGTCCAGCCCTAAGAAAGGATGCAATGCCTCATCATCAGCTCTACAGGACACCCTGCCCACTGATCGACTCCTCCCTGTCCCTGTGCTCGATGCCCCAGATGCTTTCTCAGGTGCTGTCCAACCACGGCCAAAACCACACCGCTGAAGATCTGCAGCACCTTTTCAAGGGGATGCCTGAGGCCTCCTTCCCAGTCATCCCATCTCTGCTACAGTTGTGGCTGCCTGCCGGTGAAGCCTCCCATCTGCTTAATTCCCCATTAATTAGTGCTTCCACAGGACTGACAGCTAACCTATAGAGGAAAGTGAAATGGTGGAAGCTCAGGGATGGATATAAAGTACTGCAGTGGTACAGTATTACTCTCAGTGTGGACACTCATGGCAAGCTGGACATGGGCTTTTGTAACAGCACAACTGTTACAACTTAAATGTTCCTGGACCAGGACATCAGCACAACTAGGAACAGCTGGCTAGAAATGAGCCCTGAGATTCATTTTTCTTCATTTTAAAGGAGGGAGGAACAAAAATAGGAAAAGTCTCTAGCATCTGCCACTGCTCTCAGGAACACTAGAGATGGACAGATTTCCCCCAGCACTCGTATCTCCTGAAAGCCTGACAGGGACCTCTAACCCAGTGAGAACATCACATTCACACTCTCCAGGGGAGCTCCCGTGACCCCGGTGCTCTGGAATGCAGGCAGGCAGTGAGGGTGAGGCAGGGGTACACGTCCTACTTCAGCTTGGAAAGATAATTAAAAGAGCAACCAGGGACGGGAGGGGGATGGAGGCCTTCCCTCAGCACCTCCTGCTCCACTAGCTCTCACCAGGTCAGCACTTTCTGGGAAATGCTGTATTGCCAAATGTTGATTGGGCACCTGACAGGCAATGAATAAAGTCAATAAAGTTCTTATTTGTGGCTATAAAAAATAATAATGAAAACCAGGGAGAAAGGGGGGATGGGCTGCCCAAAGTTTTCCCCGGTTGCACTGAGCTGCATGTAGAGGAAGCTCCCTTCAGTTGCCTTCCCTTCACATTTTCTCCTGCCTGCATGCCATGAGCAACGGGCCTGAAACGAAGCAGTTGGATATTTGTATATAGTCAGAGATATTCCTTGCTTCCTGTCAAAGGCACTCCGTTCTATTTTTCATGACCTCTTCCCATTGGCGGTGCCAGAGCTCCCCAGCCACAACCTTCTTTCAGAGTCTCCTGTACAGAGCCAATGTCACCATGAGTTCACGACTCAAAGCCCAGGCAAGCTGCAACCCTGAGCAACTCAATGTCTCCGTGAAGGCCAAGTCACCTTCTTTTAATGATGACTGTTCTGCCTCTAGCTGTGCAAGTAAGAGCTCCTGTTACCATGTCAAACGCTGTCCTGCTTCCTCCTACTCCTGTCCCCAGAGGTGCAAACATGCCCGTGCTTTCAGGTCCTATGTAGCTAAAGATCAAGTTCTGAATGTCAACTATTTCTTTCGTGCCCTGCTGTACCAGCCTGGGGATATTTGGCCGGGGCCCTCTAAGCACTTCTGAGACTTTGAGGCATTATTTCTTTAAAGCGATTTGCTACACAGTCACTGTCAGAACAGCTGCCTTTGTCCCTATGAGCAACAGTGACACCTCTTGCCCTAGGAAGCAATGCAAAAGGTGGGGACTCCTACCACACCACCACGTCCCAAAGTCAGGTGGCAGTGGCTTTGAGTCTAGTTTTAGAGGGTGAGGAGGATATTTAGAAACAAAGTCAAAGGTTTGCAACCCTCATAATCTGGGATCTAAGCAAGCTCCTGGATTGCATCCATTAGAGGTCCTGAACAACCCACATCACTTGAGGGAAGGCAAAGGTGGCCTTCTGCCATATCAGTGCCTTGCCCCTTCAGAGCTGTTATTAAAACTGAAAATCTCTTAGTTTCAGGGCCTGCAATGCTGTGCTGGGAATGTTGGTACCTACTTACAGTCCCCTCGAATGGCTCTGGAGAAGCTCGTAGACCCAGCTTCCTCCATGGCAATCACAGCAGGAGCTACTGTCAGCCCTGTTCCCCATGGAGACCCAGGTTGGTAACTGGGACTGGCTGCACACTGGCCTTTCCTCTGGAAAAGAAACGTTCAAAACGTGTATTAACAGTATGTTCTACCAGGTGGGCACCACCACAGACAGAACGTCCAGCATGGCTTTCGCTTCCTCTCCCCATGATGGGAAGCAGCAACGTTGCATTACTGCGGTGGATTCCAACCCAGAAGCTAGCTACCAGACATCTCATAAAGCCAGAAACAAAAATTCTTGAGCAACAATAATGCCTTCAGCCCAGAAACTGCTGCATTCTGCATGCGGAAACCTCCTACTGGACCTCTGAGGGCCAAAGAGGAGTTAATTGCTGATCTAAAACCCAGCAAGTTGCCTAGATACCACAGGGCATGATCTGGTTACACTTGTGCAAACAACCTGGCACCAGGCAGTGACGCACACACCTGTGCACTTAACATTTCTATTTTCCCAAGCCTTAACCTCAGTTGTCGGCATAATGCACTGGGAAGACACATTTAAAGTGGAAAGCATTTCTGGAAAACTGGCTATTCTTCAAAGGCATTCTACTAGATATTCCAATAGCCACAATTCAATAAAGGTACAGCAATATTGCACTGGGCAAAAATATCTTGGATAAAAGAAGAGTGAAACTCCTCTTCCAGTTTTATTCACTGTTTTTTATCAACAATCTAAATGACGCTACAAAAATCCTTGTTGTGGCAAAGTTTGCAGATGCCAACAAGATTGGTGGTAGGAAAACAACAAGCAAGACTGGACTACCAATATACAGTGATCTGAAGTAACTGAGAATTGGCCACACTCCAATAAAACATGATTTAAGAAGTCAAATGCAAGGTAAGACATCTGAAACCAGAAATGCAGGTTACACTTACCGGATACTGCCTTGGAAAGCAGTTGCTTTGAAAAGGACTTAGAGGACACGACAGAGATCTGCCTTAGCCCTTGCTGCAGTGCAGACTGCCCTAAGGAGACTCTTCCAATCTCTCAGTGTTTAAAAAAGGGAATCACAAACCCAAGCAGAAAGTGTTTCTTCTTCTGTACACACCACCAGTGACAAAATGCTGGCAAACCATGTCCAGTCTATGCTCCTTGCCTCAAAAAGAAAGAAGAAATACAGAAGGGATGTCAGCAGAGCCAAAAAGCGATCCGGGAGCTGGGGAACAAAAGGAGTCCAGCTTCGGAAGGAGCCCAGGCCTGCCAGCTTATCAAAGAGGGGACTGAGAAGGGATCTGATTACCGCTACAGGCACTTATATGGTGGAAGGCAATTGTGAGAAAAGGCTTTCAGATATCGTGATCCCTCTTTCGAGAAAACTGCAAAAGCTGGAAACTAAAAATTTAGCCTTGAAATCAAACATAACGAAACAGCAGTGAAAGCCATTCAGTACTGGAAGAGCTTGCCAGAGAACTAGGTGGAATTATGAGATTAGCTATTTTTCAGAGGACACTCTTTAAGTCACCTTCTGGGAGAAATTATATAGCCCTTCATATACCGGAGGTCAGACTAAACACGGCAGTCATAATCCCTGCTGGTCCTAGAGTGTAGCTCTTGCACAAACGGGGACTGCAATACGATCGCGCCGTAATGAGCACATTATTGGGAACTGCCAGAGAGTGCTTCCCGTGCTGTTTGGCACGTGCATGGGCAACCAGATCTTGAAGAAATACCGACTGATTGCCAGATGTGATGCTGTCCTCTCAGGAAGCACAGCACATTGCTTATAAAAGGTGTGTTCACATTTCCATCTGATCAAACTGTTTGCCAACCCAGAGTGCAGTTTACAAGTACCCTTATGGAAAAAGCATTCGAACGCGACCTCAATAACAGAAATTGCAGCAGTTTCTGGAGCTTTCAGAATTAAATCAGACAAACTGTCACTCCGGAGGGACACTTGTCTTAAAATCTCGCAGGGAGAGAAGGTGCTTATAAAAGAGGCTCCCTGTATGAAGGTGCCAAGCAGCTGGCCCAGACTGGATGTTTTCCATTTCATGCCTCGTTAAAAGTGGAAATGTTTGCATTGTTTGCAGCAGGCATTTCTTTGTGAGTACCTGGGGGAACGGGGGAAGCATTGTGGAAAGACTCAAGCAGCCTGAAAGACTTTTCCTAGCTGCCTTGAACCCTAGGCTACGCTCTGGAGGATACTTTCACTGCTTAAGCCTTACATACTGTAAGTTATATGACTGTCTCTTCCCAAATTAAGCAAACACAGACTCCCTCCTGCAGAGCTAAAAATCTCAGTATCAGTTTCTCCAGTCCTCACCAAATCCTCAACAGTGTGGCTCTGGAGAAAATGCATAAAGAACCCCTGTCTGCTCCTAGTTATAGCTGGGGAGCTCTACAGATATCAGTGAGGTTTCAGGGTGTAACAGAGCAGAAACCAGCTCAGCATGCTCATCTTCTCAAGCTAAGTCTGTCCTTCTGTTTCAATAGATTAGCTCCTCGCTGCATTTCCCCTTGCACAGCGATGCCAGCCTGGCCACGGCAACAGCGAGCCGAGAGCAGCGGGAGGCCCCGCTTCATCCAACATCAGCTCCCAGATCCCTAACAGTGGCAGCTTTTGTTCTCCTGGAGCCTGTCTGATCTCTCCAGCCCTGTCTTACCGCATTCTACATTCCTCCTTCAGGGCCCCCTCCTGAAATAACTTTATAAAACAGTATATTACTTTTTTATTTCAAATCCAGACCTGGCATCTGAGCAAAAATAAAAAGTGATCAGTCATCTCACTGAGGCAGAAGGGCCCCTCTACAGTTTTGTGAAATTTCTTATAGTCTTTTTTTCCATCTCTCTCTCTTGGTTTTGCAGGATGAACTATCAGAAGTGGAAATTCATCCATCTTCTATTTGAATATACAGGGAATACATAGAGTTGGGCAGTGTGATATAAGGATGGTATCCTCTAGATAAAAAAATGAATGCATTGCAGAGGATAAACAATAATCTGATAAAGTTAATCTTACCTGTACATTCCTCTGTCAAACTGAGGCTGGAAACTCATGTCACACCTACTGGGTGAACTGTACTTCTGAACACTCTCATTTGACTCTGTGGCCCCACACAGCACACCATCTCTTGGACCCTAAACCCAAAGTCATCATTGGAGTCAGCAACTCTTCTACTTGTAGACTGGATCTCAAGCTGAGTATCAGGTGCAAGTACCCTCAGCAGACCTGAAGTCTGTCCAGACAGTGCCATCCCTTCCCTCTAGGGCCATGGTGATGCTAATCACAAAACGAGCAACTTCCTGGATGCAAAGTGTTGCTTCCCTAGAACAAAAGCATTTCAGAGTGAACATGTTTTAAAAACAATAAAACAGGCTGTGCATGTTCAGATTAACTTTGTTAGCCATTTCTGGGAATGAGGAGCCAGTTTGACTGGCTTTCTGCAGACTCTTCTAGAGCTGTATCAACATTTGTGTTCTATTTTGGAGCAGAACAGCCCTTCTGGAGTCCTTCCTGACCATCTCCACTTCCTGCGCTTAGGTCCACACTGCAGAACTGGATGTCTTTCAGATGGACCTAATTGAAAAGATGAGCTCCAGAATCTCACCTAACATGTTGCAGCTGCTATCGGGTGTTCCAAGCCTTGGGCCAGATTAGAGCTTTCCCAAGCAAATCCCCCAAGATGCATACAGCAGACCAGCACCAAATGTTTCATTCTCCAGATCTGCTCCTATTGCACCTTGCTGCTTGCTCGTGCAGATATAACCACTATGAAGCCTCTCTCTGCTTATCTCCTTGCAAGACCTCATGATGCTTCCTGGACAGCCCTTTGCAATATACAGCCTCTTTGCAGGAATCAACTGAATTTTTCATCCATTCCACATTCTGGTTTAGCTAAAAAAGGTTTCCTCTGGCAGGAGACAGAAGGCAGTATACTTGGAACTAGCAGCTTATCCTGCTGTCCTGCAAGTGTGTCCTTAGAGATCTTTCCCTGGAAGACATTGTGCTACCTTCATGTAGCTGAATTTGCTCAAGTCATACAACTTATGTTCTGTTCTTGCCTGTGCAGATTGGATCTGTACAGCCCCACCAGCTGTTCTAACAGCCCCCGACAACAATATCCCCTCACTGACCTGATCCACTCACAGCCCTGTGTTTGCTACGTCTTGGCATTCATAACCTTGTAACACATAAGCTTCACATTAGTCACCCTCTCTCTTCAACCAAAAAAGCAGAAACCTCCCTTGCCCGAGGTAGTGGAGAATTTGCCATATTCTTTGTCCTCTACCAGGGAGCCACCTCCAGAGAGCAACTTCACATCCAGCGTCAGTACGTTACAGCTTGCCCTGAACTCACAAGAGCCGGCGCCAAGCAGTCTTGGAGGGCTTCAGCACCAGCTGCTAGTGCATGGAGTAGGCTCCTACTTCACAGGGAGAGGCAGAGCAGCTCAGGGACTTGGGAGACTGAGCTGAGGGGCACATGAGAAGCCTGACTGTTTCCACGTGCCTCTGGAGCTTGAGTCCCTCTGTGTGGGACTCCTTAGGCTTGGACCAGCAAACACCAGGGCTTCTGTAACTCACTGGGCGGTGGGGTAGTGCCCTGAATAAGGAGAAGCTGGGGCTCAGTTTCAGGTAGGAATTCATGTGTTCTCATGCTGGAGGCACTGAAGGGATCAGAAGGGCAGGTAAATCCCCATGAAGAAATGATCTGCCAGGATCATTAAGGATTAATAATTATTTCTGCATCTGATAAGTGTTATTGTCGCATTAACTTCCTGCTACAGCTTTTTCTTAGCTGTTGTGTATGACTAAATTCTTTGTACCATCATTTCTGGTATGTTACCTGAAATGCTCAGATGACAGCTTCTGTAAGACATACTAATTCACTAGTTATTTTCCAATTACCAGGTAGCTGTGGTGTGATGAGTAATCTTGTACAGAGGCAGGGAATCTTAATTGGACTGCCTTTACAGCAGGTTACTGTGATTTCTAATGAGTGTCAAACAATAGGAAATCCTAACCAAGCAGAAAAAAAAGGTAACTGGCTAGTGTCAGGTCTAATTTCCTTAAACAATAGTATCATTAAAGTCTCCTGCTAATTTTGAACTGGCAGTGAGAATGAGTTATGCCTAATACATGGGAATTTCATATTTCTTCTTTGGTCCTATCTTTGATTTACTCAAGAGATTTACTTTGTGGCTTATATTTTAATATTTTTGCCCTTCTGTTAATGATAGCAGGTGTATGAAGACTTCTAGGACAGCTTCTCAGTGGGAGAGAAATCAGGAACATGGCATCTGCGTATACTGTAAGTGTGACTGGTCACCTTTACACATCTACACTAACTCTGAAATACATGTGGTCAGCTACCCCAAAAGATTGCTCCTTTTGCAGAAATCCTAATCCAAAAGCATCATTCTGCTCCCAGAAATGAATGTTGCCTCAGAAGCTGATTTAATTCAGAGACCAAAACAGAGGAAAAATACTCCCTTGCTGTTTTCACTGTTCCCTCTACTCAGAATCTCATGTGACAAATCAGCTGCTAGTTTTAGTACATCTTCCAAAGACTGAACATTTGTTCACATGGTAGCAGAAAGAAGCGTGCATGTAACACTGTCACTGGTGTAGCACAGTCATCGCATTACTTTTAAAAATTGGTAGAAATGGCTGGAAAGCATTGAGTGTTGTCTGCTGGACAGCTCAGCTGTCTTGCACTTGATGGGAATAGTGTAGCATTCTGAGCAAAAGGAAATGATTTTCTTGCCTGGACTGGCAAGATGTTGCCTAGAGGTTGGGTAATGAGGAGCACCTAAAATCAGAAACTCAGATGATGGCTGTGACAAGAACAGCACTTATAAAGCTAAAAATGCCTGGGATAGGGCTACTCTCAACACTACTGTGTATTATAATGAGGTAGGAACCAAAAGTATAGTATCCGTTCACAGTTACCTCTGTGTGCGAACACATTTGCACTAGAACAAGAATGTTTTGCTCCTATTCAGTTCCCCCTCCTTCCAAAGGCACCCCAGGTACCCAGGAACAGCTTCGCACTTAGGTAAGCCCTTACTGTTCTCTCAGACATAATTGCTACATCAGCTACAAACAGAATATATAATATTTTATATACTATAATAAAACATGGCCACCACCACTACTTTTCTATCAAATGCTGCTGTGCAAATGTTCATGGTGAGTGACTCACCCACTTAGGGACTTGCTAAATGAAAAATGATGGAAAAATCTGCTAGTTCTCTCCTCCTGTTGGTCATTCCCCTCTCCCCCCACCTACACCACACCTTATCACACAGATCTGCCCATCTCCATTGAAGAGACTCAACAGTTTGTACTTCCAGTGCTCCACTGAAGGTCCTGTAACGGTCATGGAAGGATTTTGATCCAGTCAGGATCATATTGTACTTTTGAGTCTATTTACAAAATTTGGCAAGATTATATTGCCCAAAGCAATTTCTCTCCAAAGAAAGACCACTAAGTCTTCCCTGATCCCTTTAGTTTTGCATCATCTGCAGATTTCACGATTCTGCATGCTGCAGAGTTGTGTACATTAATAAAGAGTCCCAGAAGAGGATCCTGCAAGACTCCACTTCTCAGCCACTTCCTCATTGACACTCACCTTTAACTCCAAGTCATGACTCTGCCTTCTTGCCAGTATTTTATCCTTTTCAATAATGGATTATTTTAACCTACATTTAAGGAGTCTGTACTATAATCCATCATGCAAAATTTTGTTAAAATCTTCTGGAAAACCAGATAGATCTATGCTATCTAGACTGATAGTTATTTCATTAGCCTAAGTGATCAAATTAGTCTGACATGATTTACCTGCAATATATCCATGCTGACTCACTCCTATTACAGTAAATTTATTCTTTCCAAAAAACAGCTTCAAACTAGCTGTAAATGAAGGCTACCAAAAAGATTTCCTAAGAACAATGTTAGTCTTGTGTCTTTGCCTCCTGTTACTATTTGTGTTGTGATGGAGCGTACACATATTCACATCATTTTGGCAATGGGCCAGATAAAGAGAGAGCCAGAGGGTACAGTTACAATTGGAGGTACCAAAGAATTATCTCTCCAGAGAGCTGCTACAGTCAAGGGCACTCGACTCCTTTCACAGAGTGCCACAGCTGAAGGAATTAAGTCTGGCACGAGGCACTCAAAATAGCATTTCATCTGATCTGATTTTCTGTGGACCTTGATGAAGCACCTTGTGTAAGACAGATTGCTGAGCAGGAACACCAGTAAGGTCTGCCTTGGGAGCTCACAACTGCGGCATCATCACCTTCTACATCTAATCCATCTACAACTAATGCAGCTGCAGAGGTCCAAAAACCAAGAGCATGCAGCTCAGCCATGAAAGCACATGGAGCATGTTCGTTAGTCTCTGAGAAATTCATGGAGATCCCTGGGAGAGATGGGCTTTTGCCTCAGCATAATGTTTTGCCTGCTCCCACCCAGAAAATATCTAGTCTAAACTGAAAAAAACTCAGGTCTTGGTTTTGCAGATATCTAAAGTGAGTTTCCAGAGAGGAAACGATCTAAGCAGGATCAGGTCTACCTATGTATATTTCTCTAATCTGTCCTTAGAAGTCATTCCTGGGCAAGCTATTGCATGGCCAAACTATCATCATTGCAAGAGGAATTTCCTAATGTCTAACCTAAATTTTTCTTACTGCAATTCAAATTCATTATTTCTTTTCCTATCCCTGCCTGACAGGAGAGTCAGGTCCAATGAATTTGTATGAAGACCAGGCAGAAAGACCTGTTGTTCTTCCCTCAAGGCAAGTGAGAATTTTCTCTCAAACCAAAACCTCCATTTCCCTTGCTGCACTGTCTGGTTGTGACCTGTAGACTAGATGGACATTACTGTCATGTTGCAGGCTTTCTGTGCTGAAACACGGCTTTTTCAGGGTTTGCTTGTTTGGTTCCTTTGGTAGGAAACATTTCCTTACAGGAACTGAGCTGAAGTGTGGAGAACTGAAGTCCACTGATACATTCGGTCAGTACATGTTTCCTCTTCTTTTTGTCAAACCTGTCTGCCCCAGCCCTTAGCTGTCAGTTACCTTCTCCCTCCAGGTACCTCCCCTCCTGAGCTGAACAGATGCTTAGGAGGTCTCTTCAACTCTCCTGGGTATAAAAAAATTGCTTCTTACAGTTTCTTTACCCATCATGATGCCTTGTAGATAACAACATCCTTCCATTTAGGGTTTGCCCACATCCGAGTGGTGACAATCGCAATTAACAACCAAAGCACCAAAGGATTCCTGTAGCTGCAGTGCACAGGACACTGCACTGGGAGCCTGGGGTATGATACTACCTCTGCCACTGGCCCCTCTGCCACCTTAGGCAAGTCTCCCTCCTCTTGCAGCCTGCTTCCACTTCCCCCTCTGGTCCGACTTGTACGTTTAAATCCTGAACTCTTCAGAGAAGAGACCAGCCCATGTCCTTCCCAGAACGCTCTGTGCAAAGATATCTCAACCTGCTTCACAGGAAAAGGTAAGAACCACTTTACTTTGTTAAAGGAGAGAATTTTCTCTCATTTTGCTGTTGGCTAAACATTCTGTAGCGATTCTACATACAGGATTTATAGACTGCAGATGAGATGACTTGGGAGCTTAATGCATAATGCCTGTAAGGTTTTTTTGCTGAGGGAAGTGTTCTTGTATAGAAGGATGCTTATGAAGGTCTACTCCGCAGGCAGGCTATTGGGTAATCTGTCTGTTACCAACTGGATCATTAAATTACATTTTTAATTTTGACTGTGTTCTTAAACGCAGTGAAGCTGTGTGCAACATCCTGCTGAGGGCAAGGTGAGTCAAGTGGTTATTAAATGGTCACAGTTAAAAGGCAGAACAAAGGTCCAGTCATTAAAGCAAACACCGAAAACCAAGCCTTTTTCACTATACAGTAATTTTCTGTAAGGCTTCTCCACTGGTTGGCATCGTAAAATAATATAGCCACAGATGATATATTTTTCTCCTCCTACATATACTTTAATTTAGTTTCTTGGGGAAAGAACTTTTCAAGCACTTAGAGATTTGCCTATTGTGTTTAAAACTAAATTAAGTTAACTGTGACAGTCACTGAAGTCACTTGTGCCTTCACATAGGTGTTCCAAGCCTGCTGTGTTGGATCAACTAATCAAGGAGATAAGATGTATCCTTGGGGAAGAACAAGTACTAGTTAGGCTTTATCCCTAACTAGCCAGTGGCCTTGATTCGGCAAAATTCTCAAGTGTGTGACTAAAGCTGAAGCACACACTTAGGCATCATTGACTTCGAAAGGTTTTAAGCATGTATTTAAAATTAAGCAGAGGCTTTGATAACTTGGGACCTTAGTCAAATCTACGGACCTCTAGGAAGCCAGAAGATATTGAGTATGTTCGTGGTCTGTCTCCAAGCACAGGATATACATGACATTCCGTGTAAACCCCTTAATTAGCACATAATCTGCAGACTACAAGGAAATCTTAGTCTCTTCTCGATCAGCACCATCAAAGTCATGACAGTACTACAGAGACTGTTCTGCTTTAATTACATGTGATCACTGAAACTAACCACGTACTGTATAATTAGTGAGAAAAATGAATTATTTAAGTAACTTGCATTTAACAAATAGCACTGCCATTCTGATTACAAGCCAGTATTCATTTAACACAAAAAGATTTTCCTTGTAACAGATTTTCCTGCTTCTAAGATTTTGCAAATTTCAGAGTTTTTCCAGGGTTTTCAAATATTAAGTCTTATGTTCTCATATGTGAGGAGCTACAAGATGGTAGCTTATCAGATAGTTTGATTTCTGAGCAGCTTCCTAGATGGATTGAGCACAGCTATGTACTGCTGTGAATGGAGAAAAACAAAAAAAAGGGGGGGAAATGATAGGTTTTCTCTCATTTGACAGAGATCTTGCTTTTCCCTCTCTTTTTCCTTGTACATTTTCATAGTTTTGCAGACAGGTAATTACATGTCTGATGTAAAGACCAACCCTCATAGTTCATGCTTCAGAGCTGGCAGGATTTAGTTGCAATTTTATCACAATAATCACAGATTCAGTAGAAACCTAGCTGGGATGCAGCTGGGATGGAGGAGGAAGAAGAGCTCACTTGACCACTATATCAAGATTTATCAGTGGAAGACCTGGAATCAGGCACTGAGTTATTGCTCTTACCTTTAGCCTCATCTCTAGGCACAGGACAGAGAGACCCAAAGCAATGCAGAACTGAGCTGATAAGTTCACATAACACAGGACAGGGTTGCAAGACCATCCCAGTTCACTTTCAGGAGCAGGTTAGCACACCTGAGCAGACCTGCACCCACACCACTGAATATGTTCTCAGAAAGGCTCATTAAGTGGGGTGAAGCTAGACTGTCCTAGACTTGAGCCAGTTTTCTTCCAGCCAACTCAGCATCTCAGCCCTGCAGCTCCTGGCACTTCCATTCTGGTATTCGCAATGGCAGAGCCAGCTCAGTCTGCCTGTCCTCCCCGTTCAGACATGCCCTTTGTTTCCCACGGAGCCCCAGAGCTACATTAGCTTGGACTAAAAAACCCAAACCAGCCCGTGGCTGGTACAGATGTGGGCTAGTGAGCACATGTCATTTGTGCAGAACAGGAGCGAGAAACATCTCTCTGAACTTACGGCATTGTAGCCCACATAGGGACCGTCTTGCAGCTTCCTCTGAAGCATCTGTGAATGGATTCTGCTGGGGAGATGAGAAGAGGACACTGGTTTAGAAGGACTATACTGACAGTTTCATAAGGATGTTGGGGATAGCTCGGAGGCTCTGCTCCAATGTCGTTAGTGAGGAGGTCTGACCAACAGCTATATGGCCAAAGACGCATCCGCTGCTGAGATCAGGTGTAAACAAACAAACGAGACAATGAGAGAAATAAGCAGAAGTGAGTGAACAGGCATTTGGTTTAAAAGAAGCCTCCACTCACCAAGCACTGAATCTTGCTGAAACATCTTTACTGCATCACCAGCACTGCTCAGCAATGGTGGCACCCCACTAATGGGCCTGTAACAGAAATAGACTGTTTTGCAAGATGTCAAGAAAAAGGAAAGAGCAAAAACAGTTTTGCTGTTTTTTCAGTGACAGAACAGCCAGCAGAGAAAACTTATATTCCTGGTTCAGAAACCAGTGTTAAAGACTGGATAAGAAATGGGTCCTGAAGTCACCATCACACATTTCCCTGTCTAAAACACAATTGTTCTCGAGGCCTTCAGTCATTATTATTTCTACAGCGTTGTGCCTGGAAGTGCTCTTTTTGACCAGGACCTACACTTACAGAACAAACCAATTAGAAACTGTTTGGGACAGAGAGCATCTAAGAAAACCTGTCCTCAGAAGAGCACAATGAGAAGACATGGAAAACTCAGTTGGACCCTTGAGAAGTTATCTTGTCTATCTGCTTATGAAAAGGTGGGGTCAACTTCTTCCTAACAGGCACATATCCAAAACTGCTCCTAACAAGCATCAGCACTGGAGACTCTCCCTCTCCAGCCCAGGAAAACTGCTCATGACATTACTATTCTTAGCCCTTTCCCAATGTCTAGCCTGAATCTCCCTTGCTGCAAGTTAAGTCCTTCTTGCCCTCCTACTATCTTGGGGATGTGAAGAACTGATCATTCCCTCCCTCTTTGCCAGAGCATCACCAAGTGTCCTCTAAGTTGTTTTGTGACCAGACAGTCCCAGTTCCTTCAGTTGTATCCCAGAGGCAACATTCCCGAGATTTCTGATAGTTCTGGTGCTATTTCAGACTCTCTTTGATTTGTGCACCTCTTGCATTCTCACTGAGGCTTTGCCCACACTGACCAAGCAGGGACTGTTTTCTCTCTCTTACAGGTGTCATTTCCATTTTATAGGGGGTAAGACATGAAACAATCTGGTCTATCTATCTGAGATGTGGGGAAAGGATGCAAGAGCCCTGCCTCTTCTCTAACCAAGAATCTATACCCGCTTGAAGAGTGACGGTATAAAAATCACTTTGGATGATAAGATAAAATCAGGAGCATCACAACCGGACTGTGACGTTTGGTCACTTTAGCTGTAGTGCTGCTATACTATGCTGGTGCTACTGAACTCTCTCAGGCTGCCCGTTAGCAGCATGTCCCTTTCTAAAACTGCCAGAGCCTTTGTTCTTGTCGAGAATAGCTGCCCGCTCGTGCACACAGAGGCAGGGGAAGGTTGGACACTGTGTGTTGCATTGTACTGTCAGGCTAAATAGAAGCTGATGGGATAATAATTAATTGCAGTCTCCCTGTAATAAAAGACAAGACAAAGCAAGAGATATAAATAAAATCATCAAAGGAACTCACAGAATAGGAGCTGTGTCTGCATTTTGTGGGCAATTTACAAGCCAAAGGAAGGTTGGGAACCCAAGGACTGAAAAGCCATAAAAATCTATGGAGCCCTCACAAAACCGTGACAGCATCTCACTGATCTGTCTTGTTACCAGGCAGAGGTATAAATTTCCTCAACACCTTTGTTGTTTAAGGAGCTGGAAAGGGAAGGGAAAAAAGGCTTGAAGTGGGAGTGACCCCAGGCTCACTCAGACCCGAACAGCGGGGAGGTGCCCTCAGAGAGAATAGAGGAGACAGAAGGCACTGAGCTCAGCTCCGAGGGCAACAGGCTGCCAGCAAGTGCCGCCAGACTGAAAATATGGTCTACAGAGCCCTAGGCAGCCAGGAGTGCTTTAATGGAGAGATTTTTAACTCTCTTTGTACCAGGAGGTCTCCTTTCCTCATGACCTGGACAAAAGCAAACCCTGCCCTGACCTATAACTTGCTACACCCCAGCTGCTTGTCCCTGCTCTCCAGCTGTTGTCATGACTGTCACCTTCCAGCTCAGAAAGAAATGGTGACAAGGCACAGAGAGACTTGAAAGAGCCGGGGCCACTCCTTCCCCAGCAGCCCCCCACCTCATGGACAGCTGAAATCTGTAGACAAGGGTGGGAGAATACAGAGGGGAACCTTCCTCCTACTCCCTTCTCCATAAGACTGTGCCAGGGAGGTAAGGGATAGAGAGGAAAATGGATATAAAAGAGGATGGGTATGAAGGGAGGGGAGGGAGAGACATCTGTCCTGGATCCAGCTCCTCAGTGTTATTTCTCTCATTATCTTGATTTTGCTCCCTGAGCATCCCATTCAAAGGTCTCTTTGGCACTCCCAACAGGAGTGCCCACAGGTAGGCAAATGCCCCAGCAGGAAGGTACAAAGGCCAGGTTCATGTAAATGTTTTCTTCCACAGCTCCTATTTAATGTCTAATTCTCACTAAAGGCAGATAAACAGGTGCCTAAATACGTTCACAGCAACAGCCAGTTACATGACACATCCATCTGTCCAGCAGGCTGCCCTGCTCCCCAGCTCTGGGAGCATCTGATGCAACTCAACCCCAAGGGCAGAAGAACCAAAAGAAGAAAATTCTTTGGGTGCTTCCTTCTCAAGTACAGATCAGCTGAGAAAGGAAGTAAAGGCTATTTTAGCAACCGGACCTCTCAGTGGAAGCCCAAAGGAACGCTCCACACATCACCTACCACCATCTGCTGTGGCCAGAGAGTAGATCATACCCTAAATATCCTGTTTTACAAATGATTTCAGGTAATAAAGAAGCATATCTATGTTTTGGTCAGATTCCATGCTTCCTATGTGAGTCTATATAGCCCTCACAGACACCTGAGCCAAACCGCTGCTGGTACAAGCCCCTTCTCCTGGGAAAACAGGCCATTATATATTCAGCTCATCTCCATATTGCCATTAATCCCACCACAAAGATACAGAGACTTCCCTCATTCTTTCCCTAATGTGACTATAGACACGAGGAAGAGAGAGAAAGCAATGAGGCATATCCTATGCCTCTACGGTAAAAGCTTTCCTTGGTAAGGGGGTACATGTCAGGGGAAAAGGGGAAGCACAGATCCCAAATCCCAGCCCAAATCTGGGCTTTGCTTTGGCGCGCTCTCCCTCACTTTTTAAAATTCTCCCTTCGGAAATTTATTCTCTGGTTAAATGAAGCCAAGGTAAAGAAACAGGAACTAATTAAAATGAACTGCTCTTTCACCATCTCCCCCCCAAAAGCAAACAAAATCTTCTTCCCAAAAAGAACGCATAAGCCCTCAGCTAAACAATAACTTCCTTAACGTATCTGGCAAAGCCTTTCTTCCACCCGTTACCTAAACAACGAACAAAGCAAACAGGAGGAAAAAGCCACCTCCCTTTCCCCATGCCTGCCTTACCAGAACTTTACATGTCTGCATTACAGATGCCAGATGGGAAGAAGAACATCTCCTCCCACATGCAGCTTGTAGCGCTCTCTGCCTTAATCAGGGCTGTGCGTTCCAGCAGGAGGTACCTTGAGTTTGGCAAGAGCTGGGGACCTGGTGGACTGCAACCAGAGAGAAGGGACCGTTGCTGTCCTACAGATCACTGCTCACCCAGCATCTCCGTGCAGACTGGGCTTGCTAGAAGAAGAGGTGCTATGGTTCTAGTTAGCAGTGTAAGCAACAGAGTTACTGCCAGACTAGGAGCTTTGGTCTGCTAGGAGGGACTATAACTTTTGCACTGGCTTGTGTACAAGCAACAGAAAAACCGCTGGGTTGTCTTTAGGGACAGAGTCTCGGATCTAAAAGCAGGAGGCTGGGCTGCTTGAGTTAATGGCCAGCTACAGCTTGACAGAAAATACTTGTCAATCTTTCTCTGTGGTCTAGCTGGCAAGGGGGAAGAGAGAGAGATCTGAACACGTGGAAAGCGAGGGGAGCTCTCCCTTCCCAGCAGTGCGGATGTTCCAAGGATGTGGGGACACGTTGCTCAGCAATGCAGCACTCCCCACCCAGCTCAGGGGAACTAAAAACGGATGAATTTTTTTCTCACCAAAAAGTCAAGCCAGGGCACCTGACATCCTGCAGGTAATCTTCACTTAATGTCTAAGTAGAGCACATCTCTGTCAGACAGGAGAGTCAGAGCATAGCTAATGCACTATGCAGGGGAGAGAAAGAGAGTCAGTGAGTTAATGCATGTCCTTGACTTGAAGCAAGTTGGGAGCTGCAACAGAGAGTAGGAGAGATCTGGAAAGTAACCAAATGTTTGTGGGGGCTGCCACCAGATTTTCCCTCTAGCTTGCAATCAGTCCTGTGGGTAGGGAGAGGGGATGTAGGCTCCAATCCCCTGCCAAGGGAAGAGTGCACTGCAGGGCAAACAAGCAGAGCAATCACAGCTAAGCTGCAGCTGTGCCAGCACTAGCTGTGACTGCTTCTCGCAGCTTGTCACCCTCCTACTCCTGGAGATCACCCTTGCTCACAGCTGCCAGGTGGGGTACACTTGTGAATGCACTCTAATCCAGTTCAGTCAAAATGAGCTGTCTTTCTCTATACTCTAAATGTGTAAAAATGTTTGCTTCTGTCTCCTCGTCCCTTAGGGTGAGGGAGAGATGTTTGTGGGCTACGTTACCAATTAGCAGCCTTTGTGCTGCTCTGTTCTGCGCTGCACAAGGTCTTGCTTGGCTACAACTGTAAGCTAAAAGAAGCCTAAGACTGCTCTGTCTCACATTTCACAGCCTACAGTCCCCACAGGTTTGTAGAAAACAGCCATAACCTGGCTTGCTTTTCATGTGCATCCCCAGTCCAGACCCTAGTCCAACTTGCCTTAGCCAATAAGGCCATTTTTAGAGGGATTCACTTAACACCCTTTAGGGCAGTCTTGTACTGCCAGATGGCACAAAGATGCCACAGGGCAAAGACATACCAGATCCACAGAGCAGCTGAGACTGTAGCCGAGGAGGAAGGCTCTGACAAGCCCTTATTCCCTCACCCCAGGAGCCCCCAAGGTTGAACTCAATCTCCAAATCATGAAACTCATCATGAAACTCAGAAGTGGGGAAGAGCCTGGAGACAACACAAAGAAATGCTAGTGATGCATGGACAAGAACCAGCTCTGTTTCACCTTCCTGGCTGCTGCACCACCACCAGCTCACTGCTCGCACAGGGCGCAGGGCTCTTCTCCTTGGCAGAAGCAGAGCTGGCACTGGCTGGACTGCGGGGAACTCCCAGTCCTGGTCTTCCACAGAACAACTGTATCTGCTCACTACAAAATCAGCATTTGGCCCAGAGCTTGGTGCTTTGCTGTGCCAAATAGCCACCAAAATGATCTGTGCAGTCTGCTCTCTGTCCTACGAGGACACAGGCCCCGTCAGGGTCAGCTCTCCAGCTCTAGTGCCAGCCATTTGTTACAGCAGTTAGCTAGGAAGGGAGCCACCTCACGCCCAGATGCCCAGGCCCTGCGGTGAACAGAGCTGTGATCTCTGAACGGAAAGTCCAAACTCTTGCTGAGGTGTATGCACGGACCCAGGGGCTCCCCTCGGCAAACAGCCCCATCCTTCCACGACAGCTACAGTCAGCTGGCCTGACACAACAGCCGAGTGGCAGATCAAGGCTGTGGAGTATCACGGGGCAGACTCTCGTGGCCACAGGACCCAGCACTGTGAAGCTGACTCCTGTGAGAGGTCAGAACCCCGATATCATTATGTTCAGAACAAGATGAGCATGTCGGCAGGGTTCACGCAAAGCCGTTTTACTTTGTGCTGTCGCAGAACAGAAGCACGACCAGGGTTAGCTACCTGAGCTGCAGGAGGAGACCTGTCAGCAGAGGGGCAGTAACCTTTAGCTGAAATACGGTAGCTTAAAAAAACAAGAGATTCTAAAGATGGAACAGATGCTCATCTGATTATATCTTCAGCTGTAAGATCTTCCCTTCCTCTTAGTAGTTTTTTTACCTGCATCCAGGCAACGAGAACTACATTCACTGATAGAGTCATTACTGGATATGCTGCCACAACCTGCTTGAGATAATTCCTGCTCACAGGCAGGAGAGAGGGAAAGCGATCGCCTTTGGAACAGCTCCTGTTCAATTGCCTGGAAGGTGATTCAACGCTGTGGTGCTTAGATCCATACCAGCAGCCAGACAGGAACAGGTCAGCGGGGACAGAGAGGATCTTGCCGTGTGAATATAGAGTTTAAAGAAAAATATTTCACATTGATCCCATTTAAAGCCCCTTGTCCACAGTGAGCAGTAGGAACGTGTCCAAAGAGAAGCCCTCTGTGTTATGATGCCACCCCACAGCAGTAGCCAGAGCACAAGTGATTTGGTGCTAGGCCCAGAAGCTACCCCAATCTTTGCACAGGAGTGAGGGAAGTGTGCAGGCATCTTCTCTACTCACCCTGAACACAGATCCCAGACTATTACTCCTTTGATCTCTGCTGCTGGCTCACAGCCTCAGCTGGCTGATCAAGATATGGCCAGGACCTTGAACCTCGAACCTCCTGCTTGTATTGTATCTGAACCATCTTGCCTGCCATGCAATTTAGGAAACATGACAGAGATTCTGCATGGGTGTGAGCATGCTCACATGCAGAACCAAAGGCAGTTTCAAGCCTTTTTATCAGTAAGCGATAACACCTGGACTTCGAGCATGTATTCAGATTAGTTTAGGAGTTAGTATTTAATAGTCTTGGCGATAGGATGTGTGAAATGTAAGCAAGAGGCTCTTTTGATCTCCCTTCCTAGTGTTCTCGGATTCTGGACTATATGGCACGAGGAACCAAATGACTAAAACCACAGCATGCGGGCTGCTCATGTCCTGTGAGGACTCTGCAGTTCCGTATTTGTGCTTTGCACTCCACGATCTGCTGTCTCCTTACAGGCTTGCTAGGTTATCTGGAAGGAAGCGGCTGGGGGAGAACTCATGGATTTTAATCAAAACTAAGGCCACATTAGGGATCCTGTTGGAGATGGCACACATGCACTCTTGTGAGGGCCCAGCCCACTCCAAGGGCTAGAGATACTTGTGCCTTGTGAGAAGTTGAAGAATAGGATAGGAGAACTGGAGGCATTCAGACTGCTTGGGATATATGCACCACAGCAATAGGCTTGGGCAGATCAGATATCTCCAGCACATGGCACCCTAAGATACTGGTTCCCTGGTCCTCAGACAGGGATCCAGTTGTCTGGAATCTGTCTGGTTGAAGATAAACCACGATCTAGAAATAACTTCAGGGCTATCATTGCTGAGGGGGGCATCATGAGAAGTGTCTATACAACACACACCTTGTAGAACTTCCACATTCACGCTGTGGGAAGACCTTTCTTTGAGATTCCCACAGATGTACTGCAGACAGAGCTAACAGTGACTATGTGGACAAGGTTTCCTGTTCAGGTGTACCCCAGCTCTACAGTCAGATGACTCCCATCAAAGACAACAATCAAGAGAGAGGTTACCTTGAAAGTCAAGTCACCAGGAAGGAGGCTACGATCACCAGATGGGGCTGACCAAGAAACCGCTTGAGAGAAGAGCTAGAGATTTATAGATCAGCAGGAGCTGACCTGGTTACTCAGCAGGCAGTTTTCATGGTGCATGAACGTGCACCTGCAGACCCATCAAGGGAAGGCAGAGCAAGAGACAAAGCATACAGGATGGCCGTGACAATCTAATCAACCTGTACTGCTAATGCTACTAGGAGAGAAATGCTGTACTGTGTATTTGTTTCTGCTGTGCTTTACTGTATGAGTCCTAGGAGGTAAACCAGACACCAGCAGTTCTTGCTGCAGGAGGATTCTGGGAAGAGGAAATGCTCCATCCAACAGACCTTCCAGCATGCTGAGCTCCTGCAGACAAGTGAGGACTGGATCAGGACTAAGCACATGCCTTAAAACTCTCCCTCCTACTGAGTTTTTACAGCACTTGAGGGGCTGTAGGCCTTATGTTAATGCCCCACATGACCTCCTGAGCTCTCTCCCCTTCACTCATGGCCTCACGTGATGCAGACAAACACCCCCTGCCCCTTCCTACAACAGCATGCAGAGCGCACAGACAAAGCCATTTTCTGGAGCTCCCCCTTTCAGGCTGATCAGATTTACCTGCCGCAGCCACGAAGCAGCTCACAGAGAGCAACAGCATCCTAAGAGGCTGTCCAAAGGCAAGGTGGCAGAGAGCTGCTATGCACTGAGGGGACTTGTGAGCTTGAACTTTAACTGCTTGTGACCTGCAAGCCCTGAGCCAGTACCTGCACAAAGTTATGCTTGCAGCACAGTTCCATGGTTTCTACAGTAGTTCCTCTGCTCTTTAAAAGAGTTTTTATCCTTTGCAAAGGTTTTGTTTTACAGGCATTTGAGGTTTTCTTTCTCCTGTAAGTCTCTGCCATGCAGCCAGTCGCAGAACTCAGCTGCAGCATGTCTCTGGTGCTCCAGAGTGAGTATGAATATGACAGTACTTTCTAGCCATAGTCCTGTGAACTGGTTAAGGAGAGTAGTCACATGCTCTGAACCAAGGGGAGCTCCCATCCTCACAGCCCTCTGGGGTGACAGAGATGGACAAATTTTATCATGCCAGGGGCCAGATGCTCTGCATAGGAAATGGAGATTTCACTGCCTGGGGATCTTTCTAGTCCAATGGGGAACACCACGCGAGCTGGGACATTAACAGAATAGGCAATCTGTCAGTCCTGCGCACCAAACATGAGGTGCAGCCGGTCGTCCCTCTCCTACTCTCACCTGGCAAGGCTTAGGCTGCGCTTCCTGGTGGTGCTGTGCTATCCCCCTCTAAAGTTCCCCCACACCAGGCTCAGTGAGTTAGCATATCACATTCACATGACACACACTCACCCTCCACAGCCTGAACGTTGAGTCTGCCCCATGTCACATGCCAGGGATATACCCGGCACATTGTGGTGCGGCCATGTAGCCACGTGGAACGAAGTTGTGCGGAAGGCACTGGATTGCCCCCAGTAGTGATGCTACGCTCAGATCCACAGGGGCAGAGGTACTCACTACGCTTGAGAAAAGATTGAAGTTACACTGAGCTACCTCTGTGGGTCCAGGTCGAACCTCTTCTTAGAGCTGAACATTGAGATGACAGCCAGGGATTGGCTTGACAGCTCCTTGCACACTGGGGGTCAGGGCTCTAGCTCAGCAGGACTGTTTGTTCTCTGTCTTGATCTTCATCCCTTGACTGTACTGAAAGGAAGTTTGTCTGAGACAAACACGTATGGCACACAATATCAGCTTCAGAGCAAGCTGCAAGGAAACAGATTGAGTTCCCTAAGCAAACCAACAGCGAATCCATTCCTTGGTGGCTTCTCTTGTGGGACACTTCAAAGGCACCAAGCATCCACAATGCAGCTGCTGCCCTGGGGAAGGAGTCACTGAATACCCTCCATGAATGAGAAGTAAAAATTAAGCAGTTACATTTGGCACATGCATCACAATAAAGATCCCTGAATGCTCAGCTTCTTATTGAACCTAAGGCGGGCTGTTAATTCGTTATTCACCTCCCAGCCTGGAAGGAAAAGCATGTTATACCCGAGGGCCAGAACTGATGAACAGAGCCATAAATCAAGCAGTTTACAAGACCAGCAATTAGGAAACAAGCCGACAGAAGGGAGAACTCTGTCAGTAATAAAGCAGACACACCACAGGATCTGCTGAGTGCTCAAAGCAACTGGGGACACACAGTCCTTTCCTCACTCCAGCTCTAATTCTTTCAGTCATTTGCTGCCTTTTCCCTCTGCCTTCCATTTCCCTCTGTTTCCACTCCCCTGCTAATTTTTCCTCTCTTCTCTTCCCCCGCCTCTTCTGAAAGGCCTATTCTTCCAGGGAATGCAAGAACATACCTGCTGAGCAAACGGATGTACCAGCTGTTGCCCAGGAGCAGAGGCACATGCTGGGTACGGGCAATCACAGAACAGTGGATGTACACAGTCCTATGAGTGCAGAGTGTGATGGAGGGAGCAGTGTGCTACTGTCCTGCCAAGGGACTACAACGGTACGTGACCACGTGGTGGGTGAAAAGCCTGGTAGGTCCTGGGATGGTGTTGCTCGGATACCTAGTGACAGTGACCAGAACTGCTCAAATAAGGAATGAGTGGGATGCCTCTAACCACCTAATTTGTCTTCTGACCAAATTAGCCTCCTCTCATCCCCCTTCCAGCACAAGTCGGATCTGGCTCCCGTTACCATTCTTGACTTTGTCAGCAATCTCCAGTGCCCTTCCAACATCTCCCACCCCAATTCTGGACCCTTTTCCTTACTGATCATTGCAAATCCTGCCTTGCTTTCCTTACTGGAAGTGAGCTCCTGGAGTGGAGTCATTAGGTGGCCAAGGAGGTTTAGTCCCACTGTCGGTCCTGGTTCCTAATGCAGCTCTGTACCAGGTAATAGCTGCCCCTTACACAAACTCTCCAGCCCTTACACAAACCCCTCTGCCCCCGGGGCCAGTCTGACCCTTGTTCATAGATGCTGCATTCCTACAGCCACTGTGCTGCGTGCAGATCAGGACACTGCCTAAGTTAGGCCTGAGCAGCTGTTCTTTGCATGCAGCTCAGGCACACGCATGTGAAATCTGAGTGCAGAATATGGGTATTTAACCAGGCTCTCTTATGTATCCCCTCCTGGCCAGCGCAGTACCACATCTCTAGGACATCACATATTTGGGAAATCACAGCCAACAGTGATATATTTTGTTTACATTAGCTCTTGGCTCCAGGTAGGTGCATCAGTCTTCCCTGTCATGGAGGGGAAATACAGCAATTTGGGAATCTTATCTAGTCAAGGTTAGGAGGGAGAGCAGATATTCTTCCAATCATTCCAATACCAAACAGACCTAGTTATGCCAAGAATTAAGTATGTGACATTCCTGTGTAGCCTGAAGGCCTGGAGGGATTTCAGATTTGTAACATCCACTCTGTGGAAACACTCACTGTTATCACCCATAAGACACCTTTGTAGTAGCAGATGGCTAGGGTAAAAGCAAAAGAAACCAGCTCAGTAGAGTCATCATGCCACCGTATGTGCTCACCTTCTGATATGCCAGCACATTTCAGTTCACTCTGCCGAATCCTTCCATGATGCGGGGTCACAGTCCAGAGAGTTTCCAAAGTAACAGACTGACCTCAGCTGCAGAAGCCTTTTTCTTTTGAAGCTTTTCTTATCCTCCCTAGAAGAGATCAGTTTTTGGTCAGTGCTGACATCTACACAACACCAGGCACTAACACACCCCAGAGCAGAGAACCTGTGTGCTGGTGCAAGGTGAGGGTAGCACTGCCCACTCTGCAACAAGAGAATTTGTCTTGCTTGTTTTTGGGTGGAAGAACAGGCCACCAGCACTCCCACCAGCTCCCAGACCACCTCCTGATAGCCAGGCTGACAATCACTTGTGCTGAGGAGCACAGGAGGAACACAGGTGCCCCAGGATTCCCAGGACAAGGCACGGACACTTCCCAGACAGCCTGGCACAGAGTGTGAAGAACCAAGGTGAAGTCAGTTTGTCTTCAGCACATCAGAGTTGACAGTCACTAAAAGCAAACAAAGCCGTGTCTTTGAATGCACATTAATGTGCTCCCAGATGCCTGTGGTTTTGATCTTGAATGGGGAGGCTAAAGATTTGTTTGGGAGAGTTGCTAGTCCACAATAGAAGGAAACATCTCCTCTAACCTTGAACGCAGAGAGACTAATAACCCACCTCCCCCAGCGCTGGGGCAAGGAGGCTTTGATGAGCGCTTTAGCAAGGACTGTCAGAAGAAGCTGCAATATAAAGTTAAGTAATTAGGTCGCAGCAGAGCAAAAGGAAAATAAAGTAGAAATCTTTTCTGTTCAAAGTGGATTCCAGAGAAGGAGCGAACAGCTGCATTACCAGAGACAGACTGCAGAGAACTCCATGAGGAGTTGGGGAGGGGAATAGGTTTCAAGGTCCTGAGGAAAGCAAATCCCAGACACGAGGCCACGGCAACAAAGCTCAGCAGTTGGGGAGTCCTTCGTAGAAGATGGGAAATCCTCTTCAAAGGAAGGATTTTCCCACCCAGATCTTGGCAAGCCACTGGAAGCAGTTACATTCTGCTTATCCAAGGTCTCTTTCAGGCCAGCCAGCCACAGTATTCTTTTCACATTCAGAATGGCTGGGTAGTTTCTCTCTCAACTACTGTGCCTCATCCCAACAGTGCTTTTCTCTTCATTGACGGATAAGATCCCACCAGACTGCATGTGTGGTTTGGAGAAGTGTGTCTTGTAGTTACCACATCATCCCAATCCATTATCTTATTATCCCTTGGATTCCTAGTGGCATGCAAGGGACACACATGGCTGGGGTGGTCCCCTCAGAGAGCGGCCCTGGAGCTATGCGGCTTTCGAAGGGTGCTGTTGGTAGGGCTTTGAGCATCAAGCCCCAAAAGGTGCTCCCACAGCACATCACTGTGGCCTCCCTCCTGCTCCAGGTACAGCTGGGCAGCAGATCGGCTGTCACAGTTTAGGCCAGTCAGATGGGGCTGGTCTGGGAGGGAACTTGCCACCTAAAATTGCAGCACAAGGTAGGCATTAGAGCAGAGAGTCTTGCACTCAACACAGCAGAATTCATAGGTCTCCTCCTATTGCATCACCACAAGAAGTTTCTTAGCCATCCATGTTGTATAGTAAGAAATAACATGAGATAATAGCAACTGCTTGCACTTCACATGCGGATTTGTTTTCCCAGAAATGGCACGGTGGCTTTCCAGGTAGGCTTTTGAGTGGCACTAGATGGAAATTCCAGGCGTCTGGCTTTGCCCCAGAACACTGGCACTCTGGGAAGGTCAGAGCTCCACAATAAGCCATATGTTCAGTCTTGGCTTCCCCTCACAATGCCAAGATGTGTCTGCAAGGAATAAAGCCAGAGGGAATGTTAACTGATCACCAGTGAAATGGAGCCTCTGCTTGGCTTTCACCCTAATTAACTATAAAGAGGCGGTGCTGGAAGGCCCCTGCATTGCCAATAAGTAATGTGGGGTTAGTAATTAATTAGTGGTCTATTGGGATCTCAGCACCTCTCTCCCACAGCCGAACTCTACAGATTGATACAAAGGGGATTTAATGGAAACACAGCAGTTTCCCCATTATGGCCCTAAGCAAAACAGAACTAGTTTTTGAAGGAACCTCATTTACAGCCCTCTCAGATGACTGATGCTTGGCACCTAACCCTGCAGGTACAGGTTTATATTGGAGTGGGACCTGCCTGCAGAATACAGGAATAGGAGAGAGAGCCCCTTAAGTAATTTGGTGAGCTATGTATGCTCACCATCCTCCAGGCTTTAGAAAACAGCAACAGTAGAAGAATGACAGAGAGAGGCCTTGCACATCAGTGTATAGTTAACAGCACTCCTAGAGACCCTGACCTGGCAACTCATATCACTGTCTAGAGAGCAAGACAACCCCACTAGAACAGAACAAGCCTCAGAGCATCTAGACACCCAGAGAAGGGCACCTTCTGGGAGAAGAAAAGGGTGCAAGAAGCTCTGAGACTCAGCAGAGCCGTGGCTGTTCCAGGGCAGACTCGGGCAGGCCTGGAGAATTCCCTTCTCAGAGTGGTCACGAAGGGGTTGGGATTGAGCAGGGCACAGGCATCTGACCAAGGGCTCAGCCAGGGCACTGAATAGCGAAGAGGATATTGTCTGAAACCCCTCCAAGAAGAACCAGTGCTCCCCAGTTATCCCTGATTTCTTAGCTCCAAAAGGAACTTATGGTTTCTCTCATGTTATTCAAGTAACTAACCAACATCAGTGAAAGCAGTTACACCAGCTGATCTCCTTGGTAACCCTTGGTTTGCCATGGATCCCATTTGATTTCAGTCAGGCAATTTTGTTTTTGTGCCTCATTTTATTTTTCTGTCCCAGAAGCTGTGCTCTCTTTTAAACAGGACTAGCAGTGGACAACGGAATTTTTTCCCTGTCAGTTGGAATCAGACTTGGTTATTTTAGCTATGTGCATTTCCTGTTTTCTAGCTAATGGATGGTTTTGCTGGGCTGGTAATCATGGGACTAAATACCTCAATTTCTTCCCATGGTTAAAAGCTGGATGTGAAAGGTGTCAGAGAGCTGGAAGAGAGAGAGCAAGCAAAACATCAGGTGGTTCTTTTCACTGCTCGTGTAGGGAGCAGTGATGATGGGTGACATCTAAGAACTGAGTTGTCATGCCTAGGGGAGAAAGGAAGGTCAAAAAAGGGCATCAGGAAACCATGTGAAGGCAGTCTGAGATATCCTTAAGGGAAGCTCAGCAGGCAAGGCAAGAGCAGCTGCCAGAGGTTAAGGGATGATCTCCCCAGCCTAGGATGGAATAAGACTTTCCTAAGCATACTGAGGGTCTGGCATGAATATCCAATCTGCCCACACACTGTCACCACACACAAATCCAAATCAGAATCACACTTGCCATGTGGCCTAGGTGCACAGAACATGCACAACAGTCAAGAAAAGCCAGCACTGGGCTGAATGCACATTGTTGTGTGTTGGGGCTGGATTCGCAGGCCCAAGCCGTAACAGCACCCTGGATGGCAAAGAGACTACAGACAGAGGACATCCTGCTGACAGCGAGGCATTCCTGGCATTATCAGAGCCAGAGATAGCATAGTATCTCCCTGGCAGCAGTGGGACAGGCCAGAACATGCCTGCACACCAGGAGAAAGGAGCCAGAGCAAGTGCTGAGATGATAAAGAGGAAGTCGCACGAGCTTATGTTCTCCCTATGAACGGAGAATATGCCTCACACACAGTCAAAAGGTGCTGAAGCACATAAACAGTTGCCCCAGCCCATAATTTTATTCCTTTATCCTAAAAAGTAGAACAGGTCTCTTGCAGGTATCACCTCCTGGTCTTCCTCCAACTCCAGCCAGCCTGTTCCTTCAGACTTCAGCCCTCTGTTCTGCTAAATGTAAGAGATGGTCCAGTTATGTCAATCCTACACAACAAATATGTGGAGGTTAAGCCTGCCTGTTTTGTCCACCAAATGCCACCTGTTGTCTGTCTGCACCTACCTCAGCTCTCACCCTCCATGAAGGAGGAGCTCTAGGAGCCAGACCTTCAGTCTTGGACTCCCAGGCCTGGGTGAGCAGGACCATCTGATCCATAAGTTTAACTTGGCAGCCAGGGAAGATACTTCTCTCTCTGCACAGTCTATTGCAATCCTTGCATGTAGTTCTCTCTCACAGATGTTGCTCTACATCCTCTGCCCAAACTTGCAGTTGCTCTGTCTTCCTAACAAGTTCTCTTGGCTCATTAACCTTTAATTTTGTGTCTCTTCATCCTCTCTACTCAAGCTGGAGCCTTTCCAGCTTCCTCTTCTGGCCTGATTTTCCTCTCTCTTGTACTCTTGGTCACAGAAGAGGTCTGCCATGCTTGCTCTTTTACTTCTGTCAACAAATTACAGCAGCACCTTCCTGACACATGACATTGTAATACCATGAACTGCATCTTGGCCTTTCTCCCCAGTGGCCTCCATGCTGGGAGTTACTGTAACCTTTCTCTTCAGACTCTTGTGATACTCCCTGTCCAAACAATCTTGTCTTGAATGGATCAGCATTTCCCTGTCTAACAGACATCACTTTATCCATGTTCACTCTTCTTGGTAGGCCCTCATTTTTCCACATAAAGCAGTCAGGCCACCTTCTGCGACAGACAGTTCCATGAAAATGTCAGCTTAATGCTCAGCAATCATCAAGAAACAGATCAAGTGGTATGAATCATTTGGAAAGAAAAAAAGAACAGAACAGAATAATCTATGACTCATCCACACCTTGGATATTCTGTGCACTTGTCGTCCCTTCATCTCAAAGGGGATATCAGAACTGAAACAGATTCCGAAAAGAGCACAACAGATGGTCAAAGATGCAGAACACAATTAAAAGCACAATTGCTCAAGGCATAACTAAGCAGGCTCAGACTCGTTAGTGTGTAAGAGAGAAGACACAGCGGGAAAAGTAGGGGTGTAAAGACATTACTGGTCTGGAGGGGGATTGGCTCTTCACCTTCTCTTCAAAAACAAGAGCTCGGGACCACTGATGAAGGTAGGAGGAGGAAGGACCAGCCCCATGCAGCCTACCCTCTCTAAGATCAGAGAAGCCACCCTAAAGCCCATTTCTCTCACTGTTCTTGAAGCTGGTACAGTGTCTTCACTTTAGGTTTCTCAGGAACAGACAAAGGATTGACCAAACTTACCTCTGCACTTCCCATTATGCCATTAATCTCAGGCAAACATCCTCCCTTTTCTCTTTCACATTAAGAAAAAAAAATCCCAATGTTCTCAGAAGTAATTTAATTATATTAGTGCTGAAGGCCTTGCCTTGCCTTTCCCCATCTGTCATCTTTCATTCAGTATCAAGGAATCAGCCCCCATCTTCTATCAGCTCATAGCACCAGTCCACCCACAAGATTTTCAAGGAAGCACTGTCGTGCTTTTCTTTATTCATGCTTCTAGAAGGGAAAAACACCCACAAAGCTGCTTGCTTGTCTTCTTCAAAATCTTCCTTTGCTGTGATTCCTGCTGAAAGTTTGACAGCAGTTAGCACAGCAGAGCATGAAGACCACAGTCTGTATTACTTCACTGCTCTTCTCTTCACCTTCACCACTCTCACACTTAGATAGGGAATTCTCTAGGAAAGGCCTCATCTTTTTATTTTGTGTTTGTACTGAACTTCTGCTACTTCAGAAGCTTTGTTCCGTAGCTCTCACGCCAAGGGTCCACCACAGGAGCTCCCCCATCTGCAACACTGATTTAGCATCTTCTTCTGCTGTTCCATTTCCATGGAAAAGAACATGGGAGGGACTTTCAGGGTCCTGGCCATACAGGTCCTACTCCCTATAGGTCTCTTCCTAGAGCAGTTGAGCTGAAGCATGAAAATCCGGAGGCTTTGCCCCACTGCTCCAGAAATTCCCTGCTCCAGCAAGCAGCAGCCTCCAGTTCCAGAGGTCAAGTGTTCACCCCACCCCACAGGAGCCAGACTCTGTCCCAAGCCTAGGAAACATTTGATCCCACCCCAAAATCTCTTTAAGAACATTAGTCTACTCACCAGTGTGAAACATAGGCAAACGCCCCACCAGAGATAAATCTGCTTTGGAAGCAGAATCCATCTAGCAAGTTCTGGTAGTTGTGCTTAACTCCAGTAAACCCCAAAGCCAAAAGCAAAGTAGGATGCACAAAATCTGAACGACTCAAAGTATTCAGGTGAGAGACACAAAAAATGGGGCTACTACCTTCCTCTGTAGTATACCCAGGCCACCAGAGAGCACACAGACAGAGAACAACTGGGACTCTCCTACTCTGCGCAGGAGCTATTGGTAAGGGAAGGGCTTGCCCTAAGATGGAAGCAAGACCTAGAAATGTATGCATTGCTTGCCTTGCCTTTCCCAGGACCGATCAGTTTGGATGGGCAGACTGTCAAATGAAACAAACAATGATGAGATGTGTTCTGGCCTTCTTCTGTCTCCTGGACTGCAGCACTGCAGCACACAGAAAAGGAAAAAGATTCAGGAAAAGATTTTACACTCAGCTACTGTACTCAGCACTGGAATAAACCCAGTACAGTCATTTTTCATACTGAGGGTGGTTAAGCACTGGACAGGAGCCCAGAGAGGCTGTGGAATCCCTGTCCTTGAAGATATCCAAGACCTGACTGGACAGGGCCCTGACAAACTGGACCTAACTGTGAAGTTGTTTGTGCTTTGAGCAAGAGGCTGGACTAAAGACTCCTGGGGTTTCTTTAACTCAGCATTATCCTGTAATTCTAGGATTATATGGCCTTGAAACAGAAGGCAGAATCTTGCTTGTACAGTTAACAGCAGGACTCTTCTGACCCGGCAGAGAGCACACCACAGAGATCAGTTCTCCTCCTTGGCCCATTGGCATGAGATACCTATACAAGTATCTGGCTCAGTCCTTCAGGTGGTTGTCCCTCAGATACAGGGGAATGGCTCCTGTCTTGACAGCACTCCCCTAGTTGTGTAGATAAGCCAGCAGGAGAAGGTGCCCCTGGAAAAATAGTTTGCAGGAAAATGGAAGTGTTGGAGTGAAATCCTGATTGGTTTGCATTTGTATTTTAGTAAAAACTCATTTATATCAACCTTTGGCTCTAAAAGAACCTTCCAGATTTGAAAATACTTCATAAGAGCCTTGCTAAAGGAAGGTTCTTGGCAGAGGGGCGAAGTCTGCAGGAGAAACACCAGTTCCCATTGACAGATCTCAGAGGATGAGAAATATCCCTCCCTTACACACAGAGACACCTTAGGATTAGCCTCCTATAACACGACAAGGAGAGATTTTACATCCTTATCTGGACATCATCATGGAAAACAAGGAGTTTAGAAAGCCACTTTAAAACCCTGAACATCAGAAAAAAGAAACACGCAGTATCTCAGATGTTTTGCTCAAGAGATGAAGTGTCACAGACTTTTGACGGGATTCCAACAAATTCCACTACACAAACACAAATTCTGGCTTTAACTCTTCCTGTGCTACCAGCTTAAAGACTTATACTTCCAAGCAGATTGTTACTAAGACCTTCCATCAAATAGCTAAATGCAAAAATTCATTGTACTCGTTTTGGCCAAGACTTTCTTTCATCTCTTCTCCCTCACTCCAAAGGCTGGCTCTCCCTAACGGTGCAGCACTAGGGCAGGTACTGGCAGAGAGAGCAGAGAACTGAGCTCTGAGGACGGGTGGGAGAATATTGCTTTTTGTTGTTTATCTTTGGGAATGCAGCAAATGTCGTCAGGGGCCTTTTCGGAACTGAGATCACATGAATTCACGCCGACATTTCTGTCCAGCACCCTTAGATTGTGCAGCAGTGGACCGGAGGATAGTTTTGCTAGCAAGGAACCCAGGTCTAAAGTACCTGTTCAGGGTTATGTGTTTCCAGACTGGCATGAAACTAAGGAGGAGCAGACAGCCACAGGGGAAACATCAAAGAGTTCCCTTGGAATAATCCTCTCCATGGAGAGGAGCTCAGGCAGCTGTAGGCTCTTCCGATTATACCTTCCAAATCCCAGGGATCACTAAGGAAGGGGCTGAGTTGTTATTTCCCTAGAAGCCTCACTCTAAAAGCTACACCCTCTAATGCCTGCACACACAGAAAAGGATTCAACACTGGATATGTCCTTGTCTTTCACATACGTAATAAAATAGGTGTGTTTGCAGTCTAGAGAATCCCCTGCTGCAGTGTTCAGCAGCTGGGTCGTATCCTTTTAAATAATCAGTGACTCCTCTAATGATACTCCTTGAATTCTGTGTTCTTGAAAGCAGCCAGCTAGAAGTGCTTATGTGCAGTTACAGCCTGTGTGAAGATTATAGATGATAAACATAATTATTTGGGGTCCTGAGTGCCTCTGCTTTCTTCGTTCTATTGCTGTTGTGTAAAACACAATCTCAACATTACCAGTTCCACTGGCAGAAACACTGTTAAGATACAAAATTCCTCCTGAAGGAAGAGCCAAACCTTCAGGGAAATGAACCATATGAAGCACTGACCTGCAGCTGTAACTGACTCCTGCCTCTTGAACTATGAAGTCTTTAAGATGCACCTGAACACTCTGCAAAACCAAGGTCAGAAGAGTAAGAGAGGAACAGGAGGTGGGTTTCATTACTTCAGATGCAAAATTGACAGGCAGGAGAGCATGAGAGATGAACCAGTTACACTGACTTCTGCTCAAAGCAGTGCTCCAATGTAGGTATCATAGAACTCAAGAAGATTTTAGGAAGCTGAATAAAATTAAGTCCCCTAAAGCAGCAAAATGTCCCATTAGGCTTGTCGGTAGCACATGTGACGTTGTGGGGCGGGGGAACACTTTCCTGCACCAGCCAGGAGTTGACTGCCTTCAGATCTGGACCAGCAGATGCCTCAGGTTGGGATCCAGAGTTCGGATCCCTGATTTCTGCCTTAAAAGACTTACTAATCCACCATCTGACAGAGTGCAGTTGCTTCCCAACCACTCTAATAAACAGACAACACTGCTAATCCATGTAGGGAGGATGTCACTGCCCTCTCTGCAAAAGATGGCATAAGCACACTAAAGCTCTCCAGCCTCTCCCTATCATGCTATGTGCTGAGCAGCCACACTCAGACACGGACTCATGGAGCAGGTGAGAGGCAGCAGCCATATGCTGTGACACCTAGTAGGGACCTGCACACAAGCAATAACTGATAGGAGGCCCATTCCCTTGCTATGAGTCTTCCGACACCTTCCCTCTGCTGTCATATGGTCCTGTTTGTAGACTTGGGCTGTGAACTCCCTTCACACGGTCCCTGCTACATGCTGAGAGAGACGGAAACAGTAAGGCCTGGACAGCCTGAACGCAGTGTAGCCATTCCTGCTAATTCAGGAGAAAGAGGGTTCTTGGGAGAAGGCTGAGAAGCAGTAGGAAGAGCATGGTTGGCAGAGCTGAGGCTCACACCAAGCAGCCCTGCTTCCCTCTACACTAACCCCATCATGACCCGGCTCCTCAGAAACAGCCAGTGCCCAGGACGGAGCAATCTGGAAAACAACCAGTTCTTTAAGTTTTATTATTAAATAAATAAATCAAGCCAGCTATCAAGAGCCCCTGAAGCCAATGTGGCCAAGCAAAGGATAGGAGAAGCCAGGAAAGCTTCAGCGAGAACAGGTAACAGGAGACGTGTTTACCACAGGGGAGAGACAAGGCTTCTAATACAAGCAGGCTGCTGCGCCACAAACATTCCCTATGGCCTGGTATGGCTGTACAGAGATATTTACACGTACAGGCAGGGAGACGCCGATCCCTGGCTGGTGAACAATCAACTTTTATTCTCTCCAGACCAGCAAAGCCAAGATTTCAGTAAACACGCAACCCCAAAAATGTGCCTGCGGATTGGGTAGAGCAGAGCCTGTGCTCTCCCTGCCAAACAACAAAGCCCTTCTCCTGTGGGTGGTTTCATGGTGAGGTTTATGTGGGGAGGAAGTGTTTCTAGTGGTCAAGGCAGGGAACAGGGGTTTAGGAGACCTGGCTCCCATCCCCGCCTCTAGGCAAAGCAGGAGAGCTCTGATTGCAGCCATTGTGCGCACTTGCAGGAGTCACTAGCCCTCTGCTCACCAACCCTTGTTCAGGAGCAGGCAAATGGTTCCCGTGCAGCCTCTGAGGAACAACACAGAGACACGGACTTTTCCCCAATCTTGATAACACTTCCTGACTTTGCAGGGTTATTGTGGAGTTTCCGTGATTGATGACTGAAAGACTGTCAGACCTTTTTGGAAGAAAATATCTCTGAAAGGCATCGGAAGACATGCACGTGCGAGTGCAGACACGTGAAAGAGAGACATGCAGCTCACACGCACTCTCTGTTCTCCTCCACACTTGCAAGACTCCATCCAAACTTACTGGTTCCGCTACTCAGGCATTTAAACATTTGTGAGACGGGTCAGCAGAAAACCTGTGGTTTAAAACCGACTAGCCAACCCCATAGCCTAACAGATGCCCTTACAAACACCTAGCCCAGCTCCCTGGTTGCCCAGACTCAGCCCAAGGCTCTGCCTTTTGCTTACGAAATCAGGCCAATATGAAGCCACACTGAAAGCCTATAGCAGATACTACTCAGCTCCACTCCCTTCTGGCTGGCTGGCACCACTGACCTCCCCTGGCCCTTTGCATTGTTCTTTATCCACAGATGTCATTAACATGCTGTTTACCCCTTCTTTCAGCTCATTAATGAAGACACTAAAGAAGACTGGACCTAACCCTGATGCCTGTGGCGTGTCATTATATAAACACCTCCTTGAAAAGTTCCCAACAACCTCTTATGTACGAAGGACTGTTATCTCGAGGTGTGCATAGCTATTAGAGCTAATGACTTCACCTGTCACAATTTATTTGTGGTGAACCCCACAGGTAGAGCCCACTAACTGGACTGATAGCTTTTAAAGAAAGAAAATGAAAGAAGGAAGGAATGTCACACCGTCACACAGTGTTTAGTGGGCATGTGTGCCTGTTGGGTTTGCCTGTTTACAATGTTTCAACCAACTTTTGTTTTTACTTCCTGTCCTAAATTGATCTGGATGCTGTTGATTTTTTTTTAATCTTCTCTTACCTGGTTGGCTGCATTTCAGAAATAGGTGGCATGAGTCAATTGCAGTGGACCAGCGTAAAATGTTGTAAGATACTTCCCTCAAGTGGAGGGAAAAAAAATCACTCAAGTGTGTGTCACAAACTCTGCAGTGTACCTCAGGTAGCAGAAAGATAACCAGGGATGGACACCTACATGAAGCAGAACCCAGCTTGCTTGAAAGGTTCTAGCAATGTAGAAAAAATATCAGTGATACCACAACATAAACTTTCTTACTCTGTAAATGTCAGGGTATAAAAGAAGTCACCCAGCCGCCCTTTGTATCAGATACCAAAGGGGCATATGCTTTGACCACCAGCCAAGTTACTACATGGACAGCTAATGTATATCCATAACCAGATTTTGAAAATGGCTTAAATCCGAGCTGAGGTGAGTGTGAAAAGTGCTCCTACATGACATTTCAGGACAAATGGAAGAGGCCACAATATGCTTAGAAGCAGCTAGAGGGGTGAGATACCTGAACCCTGTAGAAGAAGGCTTTTATGCCTACCAGAGCCTGCAGCAGGGCTGCCAGGGATAGACAAGAACGGAATGAATCAGATATAGATTGCAGTGTGTTGGTAGAACTGTGTGGGTGGTATCTATACTCACCCTGAGGCTGATGTCTGATCTCATGATCACTGTTTTCCTCAAAGCAGGCAGTGAAACAAGAACAAAGAATTCAGATTTCACTGTAGTTTTACTGCTGTGAAGATAGCAGCTTAGCTCGTCTCTTCTGCATATACTGAACAGGAGAACATTTCATCACCTGCAAACCCAAAGAGAGAAGAGGCACTTAGCACGAGGCAGGATTTGTCTCTGTAACCGATCAGACCAACAATGGGAAACACAAACCATTTATTACTGAAAATGAATTGTGCCATCAAGGCAGATACCTGCAATTATTTCTGTTAGATATTACGTTTCATTAACTGTAAAATATATAATTAATAAACTTCCCCCCTCATTTTTGTTAAGTTTCACTGCAAAGACCTTATTACAGAAATAAATCTTTCTAGTAGTGCATGTCAACAGAATAGAGGAAGGTGCACGCCTCTGTGTATGAGATAATTTCCTTACGGGAAACTGAATTACTAGTGAGGAATAATCACCTCTCCTCATGGCTAAGACTGTAGATACACCCCACTCTGAGATCAGTTGTTTAAGCTCATGCCTCTTGAAAGCAGACAAGAAGAGACTGCTTTGGCTGGCAAAGATGACGATCTGAAAGCACTCTGGCAAATGCAAGGCTTTCTTTCACTGGCAAGTCTGGAAAATAAAAAATAAATTCATTTTTGATTCACAGTCCATTAAAGACTTCCTCTGACTATCAAGCTGCTCAGAAAGATCTCCCTGGTTAGGCTGTTACCCATATTCCTTTATAAGCCCTGTATTCATCCACCTCATAATACAGTACTAGGACAGCACAACTGTGATTTGCTTTCCATATTCATTAGAAGTGTTTTGATTTGGGGATGTTTGGTGATGGCTGCTAAACCATTCCAATTAGAAATGCTTAAAAAACATTGCTGAAATTTGACTCCAAGCATAAAAATTCCCCTTAGACTTTGTCTCCACTTGTGATCTTTACCTCAAGTTAGTTGATTGCCAGTTCACCAGGGGTAATTAAAATATTTCCAAAGGCTGTTCTGGGCAATCCTTTTTGCCTTGCTGCAGGCTGCAAATGTTCATGGTTTGCCCTAGGCTGGTGCTCATTCCTGCCTAAGTTGGCACGAGCAGCAATGCATGCCAAACAAGGAGGAAAGCCTGCTCCATCAGGATTCTCCCCTCCAAGGCAGAGGGGACCAAGAGACCAGTGGTAGAAAGAAAGGCTCTACATGTGCATACACACACACACACACTCACACACACGTGTACAAGCACTCACTGCATAGACAGAGATGTAACTGCTGGGTCTGGAGAAGGCAAAAGAATGCAGAGGGGAGGAGAAGAGGACTACACACATTTCAGTGAACCCCTGTTATCTCGCTGCTTTTTGAGAGTCTGGATGCCCAGTGATTGCCGGTCTCAGTATAGATTGGCTTAGTAGAGAAAGAGAGAGGTTCTCATCTTACCTGGCATTTGGAGCTTTTTACAATAAGCTGAGTTTGGGGAGGGAGAGGGTCTCATTTCCTGGTCATCCATTACAAATTTGTCGCCCCATTTTGCAGTCTTTGGCAGACTGAGCAGGGAGGGCAAGAATTCCCTGGGCCACATCTGCTGGAAAATCTCCAGCTGCTGCTTTGGAGTAGGCCAGGTCTCTAAAAGCTACATGGGATAACCCCTTGCCCTACTACTGCCCCGAGTCTAAAGAAAGGGGGCCATTCTCCTAATAGTTCTAACTAGCAGTTAAAAATGTTAAAAAAGGCCACCAATATGTCTACACAGAAATTTTAGAGTCAGCAGATTATCCAGTTAAATGATGTGTATACAAATACTAATTCAACAGCAACTGAAACCTTCCTAAATTTCTTATTATCTAAAGATGATAACCATATACAAGGAAGAAAAGAGAGGGGCTGAGCATGCTGTGTTCCTGTCCTTGTAGAAGAAATCAAAGAATATTTTAGATATCACCTATATGAATAACATCGATATGCAGTTACACAAATAGCATGGTTTGAGAGTGAGTTTAAAAGTACTAGAATGGAAGTTCTGAAGTCCTGTTATACAACTATTTGTCCAGGTTCCCCTCTAAGGCAGGGGATCATATATCAGTCCATTTCCATCAACGTGCCTCTCTGCATAAACTTGGTATACAAAAGTAAAATTCCACTTTTGTATACAAATATATAATTACACTTCACGGTGTGATACTCACACTCCTACCCCTCAGTAGCCAGGAACCTCTTCGCACATACGTGCTGCCTTTGCAGACTGCCAGATAGTATTTCATTCCATACAGTCCTCGCTGGGCCAGATCCGGAATACTGGAGAGCAAAGATGGAAAAGTTAAGTAACTTCACTCTCTGGCTCTTTGGCCGCAGAAGGAGGAGGGAGCAAGGAAGCTAAGCATCTGGCTTTCCTGCCTCTCCAACAGCCTGGCGGGAAGGCTGCTGTCAATTCTGCCTTCTGCCTTGTTGGAAGAAAGTAGAAGTGACAAGAGGCCTTTCTGGCAGGCAGCCAGGAACCAGAAATTCAATTGAGCTGCCTCCTGAAACCGGACTTTTTTGGAGACCCTTTCCCTGAAATTGCTTTGCCTTTAAAAAATTTTTGTCACGGTTCAGGGACAATTCATCACCCTCGGTCTCCTGGCTCTCCTTTCCTCCAAAAAAGCATGATCTGCACAAAAGGATTTCTATTTTCTGGACTGCTCTACAACCAGCCTCACCCATAACAAATACATACGCACATAAATATGCACACACCCGCACACACAGATACAAATATTGTTATTTATAGATAGGCACGCTGCCATACACAGATAAATATACGGGTGCATATCTTTGCTATATAACATGCAGGGAGAGAAGTAATCCTGCAGCTGAATTCACTCTACATTCGTTGATTAGAAAACAGAGCGTGGGACATACGCTCTGTCTCTAGGGCTTAGACCAACTGCTTATTGGCTGGTGCTGTTGTTCATCTAACAAGCCCCCGGATATATCACTGGGGCTGTAGAGAAATGCAGCTGAAAGAGCCTTTCACTGTCAGCAGCAATCTGTCACTCCATGTATCTTACCTTGCCGCTTACAGCACAAAAGCTCCTGAGCTGCAAGTCAGTGCGAGGAGAAAGGTCATTTTGCAGGTAGGCTGGGGCATTTTTCTGTATTTCTGGGACTGCGTGGCCAGCTTGAGGCACCGTCTGGATGCTGCAGCATGAATTGCAGCTCCACATATGCCTAGCTATAATTTAAGACAAGGGAGCACTTCCATTACAAACCCCATTTTTCCCCATGGATTTATATCTGAGCTATTTGGCTTCACTTTGGGGTGGACCTCCACTGAATATATTCACAGGCAGGGAGAAACTATTTTTCTTGTACGACGTCTAAATCCAGCTCAGCCTCTTTTGGTTATAAGATGGTGAAGGAAATTACGTATGCACACAAACACTCACAAGCACATACAAAAAGCTTACACAAACAGAGGCCTGCAGAGAGATCTGGTACAAAAAAAGACAAGCCAATGCAAATAAGTTCAATTTTAGTGAGTGAATTAATCTGACTGACTTTATTATTTTAAATTATTAACAAGTTCCAGCAAACTTAGAATGCAATAACCATTCTCAGGCTTTCATCTACGTTAACCGGAAGCAGATAATATATACTGATATAAACGATATCAGTATAAATCTGTGATAGTAAACTCGGAGGCAGAAGTCTGACACGTGATGAGCCCCTCTCATTGCAGCGGTGCTTTAACAACTGCTGCATGATTCTCCTCCCCTGCGATGTTCCAGTGTAATGAATCACCCTCAGACAACGCAGAACCCCCATATTTTCATGAACGCTGGCTGAAACCTGACCTCCACAGCACTCAAATCTGTTTATGACTTGGTCTGGCTTAGTAAGCCTGTTTTGGGTTGTTTTTTTTTTAACTCTTTATCGATTCTACTTTGATGTAGTCCAATAAAGCACATTGACAGAAGCAATTTATGTTGGCTAGTGCCTCTAGTTCCAGGAAAGCCTCCATGGCATATATAAAGAGAGGTTAAGCATCCTGCAAGTAACATAAAGGTTACCCATTTATACCAAGCGTACTAGTTTCATTCAATCTGTCTCCACGACCGAGATTAGGAATGACTTTCTGTCTCTCCCACTCGCAAGCAGAAATAGATACAATTCTCTCTACAATCATTTCCTAATGCCACAGAGAAAAGTCTGGAGATGTGAGAAGGATTTTCCCACTGTTACGGCCTCAAAGTCAGGCTGCATTTTAGAGGGGAAGAAGTTGCAAGCGCCCACTGAAAGGAGACCAGCATTCCCCTACTTCCTACCGCAGAGAAATCCATCCAGTGGCATCACCTCTGGCACAGCAGCCACCATACGAAGTGCAGGGCTCCAGCGGGCCAGGCATAACTCCCGGCCGGCCAGGCTCAGGATCGCTCCGTCGGCTGAGCTGCTGGTGGAGTCACCTCTCTCTCTCCAGTGCCTGAAACAGTTGCCTGTAGCTCCCTGGCTTTTAACTTTAGGCGCCTAATAGAGATGCTGAAAGCTGGGATAAGAGCAATCCAAGCTACATGGGCCAGCCCCACTGGTACCTGCTGCCTTTCCACTGGCCCTGAACACGTATTTGTGTAGACGGAGTTACTGAATGAAGAAGAACAAGATGTAGGAGAGGTTTCCTGAGGACTCCACATCTCTGCTGAGGAACGGGACTGGCAGAGTGCTCCGCGTGGAGATGCAAGATGTCCCTACTCACATCTGCTGCACAGAGCCCAGCCTGGAGCCCACAAGAGCCTCCATGCTGAGAGAAAGAGAGCTCAGCTCCCCAACGCACTAGATTTTAAAATGGAAGAAGGATGATGACACACTCAGGCTCAGACCCCAGCTGTACTACGGGTTCCCTGTGTAACCTGGTGCAGGCTCCACAGCCTTTTTGGGCTGCATCTCCCCATTGGTGATTTGGGGATGTTAACCCTCCCCTTCTTCCTTGCAGCACTGTTCTAATAACAATATTAATGCAAATTGTTCCAATGCCAAGAAAAGCCAGATTAGGCAGCCAGGAATATTATGGATTTATCCCATCAGCTGGAGATGTTGTGGCTATCCTCAAGATGCTGCTGTGTTCCCTTTTCTTTTCTTTGTTTCATACCCAGACTTTTCCCTTGTGTCTGGAGAAACACTGAGTAAGAACATGATTCAGGAAAGCTGTTTAGTGAAACCCATAGCATTTGGCAGATCCTAAGCACAACATAATAGTTTTCTTTAATGAGAGCTTCTCATTAAAGGACAGGGCAACTGGAGAGAGGAGAATAGTTGAGAGCTAGAGATTGGAAAAGTGAACTCAATTTAGCCACACAGCAGTTTAAAGTTCCTGCTGCATTTTTCATCTAAGTACAGCAAATCCCCCCGCCAAGCAACAGCCCAGGTGGCCGCAAATACTGAAATGCAAACTGCACGCACGGCGTGCGTATTGTAGAGAGGGCGTGCGGACAAGCATAGCAGGAGAGCAGCTGAAAGCAAAGCAGAGTGTCCTTCCAGGGAGGCAATGCCACCTGTCACCGGCTCCGGGGAGCTGGGCCCTGCTGTGGGAAGGCTCTGGAGGCACGTGAGAGCGGTCGGATTCTCATTCGTTCAAAGCCTCCTGCAGTTACCAAGCAGTGACAGAGTTTCACTCTTCATCAGCTGGAGCCCAGGGCAGGGACGTCTCCAGAGAAGGAGCTCAGGAGCTTCTCCCAGGGCATGCGAAACACTGGAAGATGAGGGGTGGTCTAGAGAGAGTGCGGCCACTGCCACACCTTGTGAGTGACACAGCAGAGCCCGCACAGCCCAGCCACCGGGCACCTCCTGTGCCAATGGGAGTCCTGGGTAGTGAAAATGTAGCTCATCACTCACCAAAGAAAGAGAATATAAAAGAAAACTTGGCCTCTTAACCCAGCTGGATCTGCTGCTTCCCCACAGGCAAGATACCACAGCTCAGTCTGCCTCTGTGCAAAGCCCCCAGGGAGTCACCAGCTGTAAGAGGATGTGGGGACATGGAGAGGTTTGCTGGTCAGGAAGGTCCAACTCACGGCTGACCCTGTGGCCCAGCAACACTTTCTGCTCATTTCCTTAACTGGCAAGCTGTGAAATGTTGGCCACTCTGGGACCATGCTGATGGCTGGAGGTGGTGAGGAGTACACAATTCTGTCGACCTCTAATGTCACGTACTTTCAGTTCACACACACCGCCCTTGATTTTGGGGGGCAAGGCAAGGAAAGTTCACGTTCAGTTATTATCAGAGCATGGGGACCTAACCTCAGGCTCTTCCTTTATAAAAAAGAGCTGAAATGCCTCCCATCCCCGCAGACAGAACTTTCCATAGCCCCCAAAGGAGGAGGATTTCCACCTCCATTCATTCCACACAGGACTATAAGCTATACGGGTAGGTGGATACACACAGGGATGATGGATGAATGGACGGACAGATGGATGGATGGCTGTTAAGTGTCACAGACAGGTTGGAGCACAGGCAGACAGCTTGCTGAGTGCAACAGGGCTGCTCCAACCGGGAAGAGCTAGAGGTAGTGCAACAGTCCTGGCTGATATATGACACACGTGAGAGTCTGCAATGCCTCACATCTCGCAACAGTGAAGGCTCAACCTGTGACCCCCCCAGCATGTGCCTCACTCAGTAGCTACCAGAATTCCCATATGGCAGTTGCCGAATGATCTGGACTGCTGGGGCCTGTCAGGACAAACACACCAGGCTTCCTGGCATTTCACCCAAGAGTTATGAAGCCGTCACTCGTTCAGGCTGTCTCTGAGCGGTGCCAGCAAGCCTGGGTACGCTGCCTGCTTTTCACCTGATTGTCATTTTTGGATGATATTACTGAAAGGCATTTTGGAACTTCAAGACGCGCTGGTGAGAACGAGGCCAAATCCCCAGTCTTTCTGCTTCCCCCCTTCTCCCCTGCTTGCCTTCTTCCGGAAAGTTTTCCATGCTAAGTATAGCTCCTAACAGGTGCATAACCAGAGGGAACTGTCAGGGATGCAGCTGTCCCCACAGAGGCCTGCATCCATCTCCATCTGTCTCACTGGAGTTACCCACACCGCCAAACCGTGCTCTTTGGACATGGGATGGGGGAGCACCAGAGATTCAGGCAGGGAGGAGGTACGTGTATACACACACACACACACAGAGGGAGGATAACTATTCCAGGGAATGCCACAGACAAAGCCTCTGATGGCCAACTAGTGCATCCTTGGAGGCTTTAGGGAGCCCTTGCCACATGCAGGCAGACTGCCAGCCATCTCATCTCTCTTCCTTGTCATGCTCACAGCCTCATGCCAAGGTCAGGGTTTAAACGAAGGCTGTCTGCTTTGCAGTCCCCTGTGCCTCATTTGGGGATGCCACAAGGCTGGTAAGAATCAGTGGCAGAAAATACTTGACCAGGGCTAACCCCCATGTAATGACCGAAGCGGCTGCCTTGCCACCGCTCCCTCGCCAGCTGCCAGTCCTTGCTGCCACCTGCCCAGCCCCACACTTCCCAGCCCTTCCAGCCTGGGAACCGGGGCCGGGAGCGTAGGTGAGATAACGGCAGCTACACAGCCTGGCTCAGGGAAGCACAGGAGACGAGACACCAGCCCCAGCACCAGGTGAAGGGGTTAGTTCTGCAGCTTAGGTCCCTCAACAGCTGTACCACACATCAGAGCATGCAGGTGTAAGACGTGCTCATTTTTCATGACACCAACCTCTAGATCCATAGTGGTGACGGGGAGTCCTAACTCAGCACTGCAGGGGTGAGGTACGGGGTTAGTCTTACTGGACGTCAAGTTCTCTCATCTCTGTGGAGGGGACACCCTACAGAAATAGAGATCAGCAGCAACCCTGCTCGCAGACTAAACCACCTTCTTACCCCTTAAGGTGTCGTGACATAATTGCAGGTTGGTATGACACGAGGAATTAATCATTTTGTGACACACCACTGCTCCTTGCCGCTGCATGTTGCAGCAAGATCTGTCATTTACAAATTCGGGTCCTGGGATGTGTACTCTGCTAACAAGCTGGCTTGACTTAATAGGAGGGTGATGAAAACCATCTGCAGAGAATGGGACGGTACCCTGAGACAACCACCCACGACTGCTCCCGGAACAACGAATGAGGGTTTTGCGTTCACACTGCCCCACCGCAGAGCTCGCTCCAAACTGTTCATGGGCCACTGAGTCCAAGATCCGAACTCAGGAAACCCAGAGCCCAATTAATTGCTAAAGAACAGTGTCTTAAGCTGCAGGAGACTGAGCCACGGTCAGAGCTGAGAGACCTGCCTGGGGCTCAGCAAAGGGGTGGGAAGGTCTCGGTGAGAAAAACAAGCCTGTAAATCTTGGGCAGAGGGAAGCTCCATTTCCCTTCTTTTATTCTTTTGTTAAAATGAAACCACACTTCTGCTAGCAAGCCTCTGCCCAGTCGCACTCCCCTGCGGGAAGAATGACAAGTCCCCGGGTCCTGCAGACCCTGGGACAGCAAAGCCCCACCAAACTGGGAGAGGACAGCTGCAGCCTGCAGCTGCAGGGCAACCTCTGAGGCCAGGCAGGTGTCACAAGGGAGAGAGCCCAGCAGTGACACTGCCAGCTGCACTGCCCCGGTGCATGCATCTCTTTGCTCCTAAGAGGCTTCTCAGCAGGGCTCAGTTCAGGGGATGGTGACATTTGGGGCCTCCCTGCTCCCTCACACAGGCATTTTGCCAGGGCACTATGCTAACAACTTCAGATGCAGACAACAGCAGGAATGTCATCCAGTAAGAAATGAAAGATCAAGTGTGGGTTTACTAACACCAGCACTGATGAGACCAGGAGGGTATCAGTCCAATCTAAGCAGGGGAGGTCAACCCCAAGCCCAAGCTGCAGAAGTCTCCCAGGATTATTTAGGGAGGGGGCATGAAAGGAAAGAAGAGGAAAAGAAATGTGTCCATGGCATGTCCCTTTTCTAGACATCTCTGAAAAGTCACAGTCCTGCTCAGATGGCTCCAGGGAGGAAATTAATTACAGGGAGTCACGAACCTTTCACAACCAGCTCACCTTGCATCGAGGAGACTCCAGCTGCACACCAACCCCAGGCTTGAGCTGGGTGCCTCACAACCACTTTCAGTCCCACTTCAGTCGCCTCCTGCCCAGTGCAGGGTTGCACCCCTGTCCTATTGCCAGCACCAAAGTGACTGTGCAGGAGAAGCAGTGCAGCTGACTCTAGACAAAGACTGGGGAACACGCACCGTGCTGACCTCTACCATGACTCCACACAGGAACAGTGAGCGGAGACTACACCTAGCGAGGAAAGGATGCAAATCACATCGTTGAAGCGACAGTAAAAATACGGTAGGTGTTCTCAGACGCTAGCATCATTCACTTGAATTCAGGCGGGCTGCACTGTTCAGTCACGCTGTGGGAAAAGTATCATCTGAATGTTTAATCACCAGCTCCCAAGTATATGTGTGCTCAGTAAGAAGGGACTCTTCCTAAGGGGCAGGGTTTAGCTCCAGTCAGTTTTGGGTAAACATCTGCTAGCATGCAGCAGAGAACTATCATGTCAAGAAAAGGTACGGCTGACACCTGCGCGCCATTTTTCTACCAAAGCCTGGTAGCCCAAAACCCAGAGTAGGACAAGATACAGAGCAGACATCCAGCAAAGCCATCTGCAGTTGAGCTGCACGGCTGGAATATCTGCAAAATTATGCGATTCCCTGCCTGGCCACACACGGGACTGAGAAAGTGTTTTTCTGCCCCTCCATGTCCTCTACCTAGCTAAAAAAAAACTTGAAAAACCTAGGCCGGTGGAGAGGTAAGCTTCTCCTTCTTTGCTCTCAATCCTAGCCCCAGTGTGCCTCAAGCTGCCAGCACCCACGCTACAAGCACGTTCACACCCCGAACACACCGGTGCTGAGCGGGACCTGGTCACAGACACGGGATCTGGGCTCTGACGCTGGACACGGCCCTCCCCACATGGTGCCACAAGGCGAACTTCAGATCTAAGCAGCTTGATCACATTTTGCACCTGTATTTTATGGCATGAACAACAATCCAGCAGGGTCTGATATGCTCCATGGGATTAGAGTTGCTGAATTAAGAATATAAAAAGATACTGTCCAGTTGGATATCAGCTCTGGAAGCCCCAAACTGCCAACAGTCTGCACTTTACTGTGAAGTTTTCAGAAACAGGGTGTTGTTCTTAAATCCCCAGCTCCTGGGGCCCTGTGTTTGCATGCAAAATTCCAGCTTTGTTATTGCAAAAAACGGCACTCTGAACTCTCACAGTTGAAAAGTCTGAGAATGCGGCTCAAGGATTAAATCCCTCCTCCCCAGATCTACAGCAAATAAAAAGAGTTAAAGCCACATTTGTAAACTCTAAGGATTTTAAGCCAATTTTGTGACTGTCCCAGACAGTTCTGGCACTCCCTGCAGCTGGTGAGTGAGACTCAATGGGAGAAGCGCGGCAGAAGAAAGGGGGTTTGACCATGAGGACCAGGATGGTTCTCTCTGATGCAGATGTTTCTGGAAGCAGAAGAAGTGGCAGAAAGGCACAGGAAACAAAAGGGGACATCCGAGATATACAAACCGCAAAGTGATCTCGGAGCCAAAATCTCTTCTCAGTCACGCCTGCCCATCTCTGCAAACATATCTGGCCTTCGCACAGAGGTTTGAGGACAATTTGACCTGGGATCTGAACAATAGGATTAAGCACTGGATCAGCAGAAAAATGATTGCAGATATTATTATTGCTTGCTATTGGAGAGTTATTGTTACTACAGAACGTTTGTTTCCCTGAGCCACATTGTGTAAGTGTCGGTGCCTTTGCTAGATTTAATGGTCCAATTATCACGGGCTGTGTCACCTCCTCCCCGTTCTGCATGACGAGACCTGCTCTCTCGCCTTCACTCCCCTCTCCTGTTTTGCTAACAGGCAAACACACCTTTGCCGCTCCTTCATGGGTAGCCTTCTTTTTCGCTTCTCCCATGCTCAGGGCTGGCGGGGGTTGGGGAAAGCCAGACAAGTGGAAGAGGCAGCCTCTGAGCTGGGTATCTCACCCTAAGAAGGGCTAGTTGGGAGCGGGTCCCAAGACACCCCATGACTTCACGTACAGAGGCTGAGATCTTTCTGTGCTGTGCCCTTTCACAGTGAGCAAGAGGCAGCTCTTCCGCATGGTCACTCGGAGCATTGCTAGCTAGTGACACAGCTAGCCCCATGGCGAGGTGCTTCCGGCTTTTCATTTCACCCAGCATGAATGCTTTCGCTGCACCTGGGATCCTGAGGGTGATTCTTCTTCTCTGGGTGACCATCTACTTTTGTTCCTGTGGAGCTGCTCTCAGGTCAAGGTCTCCTGCCAAACAGTGCCGCAAGTCATTGTCCTGGTGTCTGGTTGCTCTGGCCTCTATCATACACTGGCCTGTTCAGCACCTGAACAAGCTTCCTCTAGCATTAACAGCAGGAGGCTTGGCTGGGATGTCCAAGGAGAAAAGGAGTGACATAATCAGGGCGCTGCCAGACAAGGAAATGCCGCCATCACCTGAGGTAGCTGTGAGGATGTTGCACCCTACCAAATATCAGTCGGTCTCCTATTAGACCCACAATTCATCTTCAAGCAATGTCCTGCAAATATGCCAAGAGCAAAGAAACTCAACTCTGGCACACCACTGCTTGCAGGGCAATGCCTCAGCAGGGAACCAGCAAAGACAAGGAAATGGTCAATGCTTCTCCTCCCCACCGTGGCCACTCTACAGCAGGGCCATGGGCAGAGCTAACAGAAATAAAAAGCAGAAGGAAGAGGATTGGCTGGAGTGGTGGGGAAGGGGCTATGCTCCTTTTCTGGATCCCTAAGAGCAGCCTGTGGCAGGTCACCCAAGACCTACCCTGAACACAGGTCACCATATCGGAGAATATCAGCTCCTTGCCAGGGTATCAAAAGAGCAGTATAACAAACAGCATTAGAGAGTTTCACAACAGGATCAGACATTTATGTGAATGCAAACAGCATCTGCAGTGACACTAGCTCAAATGAAAATTATAACAGCTATTGATTCTTCTGCTCCAGGGTATAAGCTGCTTGCCAGCTGGGGTCAGGGTGAAATCTCCCCCCATAGGGTAGTACTGCACAATTATGGGTATTATGGGAGCTTTATGCCTTCCTTTAAGGCATCCGGCCTCAGCTTCTGGTGGAGACAGGATACTGGGCTGGAAGAACTATCGGTCTGTTCGGCTCAGGCAGTTTTTATATCCTAATACAAAATTTATAATTCTCGCTGAGACTCCACGCAGCAAAGCCGCCTGCTCTTTGAATCTCAGCTTGCACCACAAAAGCAGGATTGAAAACTCGGTGCCTCCCAACGCTCCTTGGTGGGACACAACCCCGCAGGCCCTACCTAGGCTCACTGCCTCACCCAGGCTGTGCTACAGTGGCCCCGGCTTCTCTGAGGATCAACAAGCTGATGCCAAACGATGCAGACACCTGATGGGCACAGCGTGCTACAGTCCTGAGCTCCCGGGCTCAAACGATCCCTCAGCCTCAGCCTCCTGAGCAGCCTGGATTACAGGCACGAAGCACCAGGCCCGCCAGGGCCAGAGGCCTGCATGCAGGACACGTCTTGTTCCTACTTCAGCATTTACAGCTGACATGAAATACTGCCAAGCACAACGCTAAGACGAATCCTCCCCTCTCTGCCCTCCTCGCAGCTCCGCTCCCTGTCCTGCTCCTGCCTGACTCTGTGCCCCTCTGCATCAGCGCCCTGGGCCTTGCCTGGCCCTACCTAACTCGCCGCAGGGAGTGAACAACCTGCTTTTTATTTGTTGCAGGGTTAGTTTTCTGCCAGTTCAGCATCCTCAAGACGCTCAAACCACACCAGACGAGCATCATGGAAGCACAAGGAAAGGCTCTGCTTGGCGGGGAGCAGGGACGGGACTGCAACTTCAGCTGGCTGACACTGTTAGCTGTGGCGATGGAGGGCCCCCGGGGGCCTTTCTTTAACCTGTGGGCCCTGACTTCCCTCCATCGGTTGCTTTGCTCTTCCTTGCCTGCTCGTCCTCGCACACGAGCCCTGACTGACCGTACTGAGCAGAGTTACCAGCAGGTTTCCTGTGCCTGAGGGAGCCCAGGGAGCTGCGTGGCTGGGCCAGCGCTGAAAGCAGCCTGGACGTGACCTGCCTTCCTTCTGCACGTTCCGGCCCAGTTTCACCCAGCCTAACACTCCGACCTGTCAGCTGGCTCCCAGCATGGGCAGGTAAGTCTGGGCCCTGATGCTCAGCACAGGGACCTGGTGCCTTAGAAACTCTGGAGTGGCATGGATGCTCCCAGGGGTGTATGTCAGTCACCTAGACTGCTCTTACACTAGGAAGAGCCACATCCACAAAGCTCTGCAGCAGCAGCTGAAATGCAGGTGGGTTGAAGGCACTCTGTTGTTTTAACCAAGCCTTCTGACTGTACCGCTCTCTTCAACGGCCTCCACACTGGCATAAGTGCTGGTCTGTAAGGTTAGTCAGGCTGCAGAAGCAAGAACAGCTGTCTTAAAACAGTATTCCAGGATCCACATGGAGGTCCCTTCTGCACATACGGACCAACACCTCATTCATCATTCAGATAGCCAGACAGAACCACTCATCTTCATTTGACAACACCTTTTATCTACAAACACCAAGATTAAGTCTCACGACCAGCCTGAGAACTGGTCAGGATCACTAGCTTCCTTTTACCCAGCATGGTCACCTCTCCCCGGCTCGGATACCGCACAGGGCCGGTGAGGCAAAGAACTGCCTGGTGCAATCAGGACTCTTACGGTAGGACTTTTCTGAAAAGTCTGAGAAGTCCATATGCCCCCAGCTCGCTGAGCTGATTATTCTGGTGTCCAAGTGGAAGCTGAGCTCTGCAGTCGCAGCCCGCGTGGTTAACCTGTGGCTTGCCCTAAGGGAGTCAACGGCACTGCTGGGAATAGAACGCAGGAGTCCTGACTCAGGCTTTCTGTGAAACCACAAGGCCTGCTGTTTCCATGCCTGGTTTTGCGCTCCTAAATCTCTGCTGGGGCCAGCACAGCTCTGGAAATGGCAGGGGTTTAACTGCTTTTGCAGAGGTAGAAGGGGATCTTGCTGTTGCTGCGGTGCTCAGGCACGGACGCCAGGCATGCAGAGCAGAGAGGGCTGTAACCCCCCTTCAGCCTCGGCCGCGCTGCAGCTGGCTCTGCCTGCCGGACCCCCGACAAGCAGAGCTTTCCGCAGCAGGCTGTCCCGCACGCAGTGCCGCTCCAGCAGCCTGTCCCTTTTGGGTTTGCATCCAGCTGCTAAACTGCAACAACTTCCACTTTCCCAAGGTTCCTGCTTCCCACCCACTCATTACCACCAGATCCCTCTCAAGCGCCTCTCCATCCCACCGACTGCTGCCCCAAAGTTCCTCCACCTCCTCCACGTCCCTGCCGTTCCCAGCGCCTCCCGCGTTGCTCTCTCCGCTCTGTCCATGGCAATGCCCACAACCCTTTCCCACATCCCCTGCCTGCCTGGGTTCACCAGCCAGCCACCTGGGCAAGGGCCAGCACATGTTGCAAGGCTGAAGCTCCCCACACCACAACCAACCAACAAGCCCACCCAGGCAGCCTGGCTGGCTCAAGTCACTACGCTCAGGTCAAACAGCTTTGGAGGCTGCACATGGCCCGCAGGCGTGGTGTCTACACCGAACACCGGATACCTCTACTCGCTCGTCAGGGCTGGCTGGAATCGGTCAACGTGTGCGAGAGCTCCTGGAGGAGCCCTGGGTCCGACAGACACGCAATCCCAGCCACGTAAGCCTTACTCCCCTGGGGAAACGCAACGACAAAATTGGGGCCTTATTTCAAAGCAGTGAATTTCTCCGGGTGGTACATAGACCCCAGTTACGAGCTGACTGCACAGAACCACAGCCAAAACCAGAGCCCATAAGCCCCTCCTCTGACACTAAACGCTAGGCGACACTTGCTCAGTCTAGGCCAGGCCGAACTCAGGGTCATGCCACCTAGACAAGGTTTTGAAATATAATCCTCCACGCACCACTTTACTCCCTTACAAGGCACGTCTCCTCCTTGCCCCATGCCCTGCCTTCCGCAGAGGCACGCAGCTGCACCCCACGCTTCGCTCCCCTCTACCCCTCAGATCACAGCACCGTGCCAAATTTTCCCTTCACCCCCCTCCCTTCCCCGGGCTCTGTCTGCCCGGGGCAACAATGCCCTTATTCATATGGGGATGTTGACCAAATCATAAAGAAGACGTAATGACATTGTCTCAGCTGACAGGCTGATCAATGCTTTTCATGCAAAATTATGCTTTCTGCGACTAATAAATATTGATCTTTTTTGTTCCTGTGTAGCACTGCAATAAACAGTGACTTAAGTATCTGCCAACACTAAGCATCCTCTGTTGCTTTCCATCCCAAGCAGCTCTCTCTCACCACGCCAGCTCCTCTGCAGTCACCAGCCAGTGACCTTTCGCATTTGTTTTTACATTTGTTTCAGCCCATCTGACACTGCGATGCAAAAGTGCAATGTCCGATCCCAAGGAAGGCACAGCATTTCTGGGAAGACCCATCTCCCTTTAATTTTCTGTCCTTTAAACAGTGCTTATGTGACAGCGTTCATGGAAAGAAGTTAAATGGAACTGGAACGAGAGCCGGGGAGGAGGAGCAGGGTCATACCCTGGGCACATTTAGGATAAGAAACTGGAGAAACCGGGCCAAGTGCAGAACGAATGGAAACATTTACAACTACTTGGCAGGGGAATCATGTAAACTCTAACGGGCATGGTCAGACTCCTTGAAACTCCTTAAATCAAAGCTATGAAGCTTGGTAGCAAGCGCCTGGCTACAAGCTTTGCTGGACACAAGGCATCTATTCAGCCCCGCTTAAAACCCTGGGTCCCTTTCGCGGCTGTCCTGCTCTATTTGCTCCTCCACTGCAGAGGGGTCAAGCAATGTTCTGCTCTGCATTTCACACCCACTTGGCTCTCTCACTGCCCCAAGTGCCATACCAAAGAGCAAAGCAGGGGAAGGGAGTGTGCTCTCCAAAGGGTCCGGGGTGAAACAGTCTCAGGAGGTGAAAAAAACACCTCACAGTGCAAAGCAAATTCCTGTAGCACTGGGCAAGCCTCAAGTGGCTGAGTTTGTTCAGGAATGCCAAAACAGAGGTAGAGATCTCAGGCTGATTTCATGTTTCACCCAACCTCGTCCCAGCTGGGGAGCAACCTCTCCCCTGTTCACTGTGGTGCTCGCGGAAGGCAGAGTGGCGAGAAGGTGACCTTAACCCCCAGGGGCTCCTGAAGGCTTATGTGTGGATCACTGCCCAGGTGACAGCTCAGTTCAGCCTTGTTTCTCTCTAACAAACACCCACCCACTGGAGTAACGGCAGGTCTGTGCAGATCACCGGGCAATGGCAATGCAAGAGCGCAGGCTGGGAGTGAGCTATCATGGAAGTAGCCGGGGGGTTGGGAAGTGAAATGCCTGGTGCACATCCACTGTGACTGTTCTGCTCAGATGAGGACCACAGAGGGTTTCACTGAGCAGGATACATGGGTTTGAGAGGCAAACCAACAACACCAGGAGAAAGGGAGAAAACCAGTGTCTGAATAGTCAGCAGAGAAGCAAAAACAGCCTTTGAAGCAAAAGAGCATATAGCAAAAAATCTAACATAAAAGCGCCAAAGCTAATGCGTCTTATTACGGCTCACCTGACTGAGGAACAATTTTGTCGCAGTTGGGCTGGCAGGTCTGAGTGTGTTGTAACTTCCTGGGGTTCAAGAGAAGCAGAGGAAGAGCTATTCAGGATGGGATCTTCTTTCTCCAGCGGACTGCAGCCTTAGATATAAAAACATAGATTGTTTCGATATCCAGATTTTTAGTGCTGAGCCCCTGGAGCAGTCTTCAGCAGCCAGGATCCCAAACACCCGCTGCAGTGTGTGGGAAGAGTTTTGTGCCTCGGAATGGGGCCCACAGCAACCACTAATGCACTCTGAGGTGTGAGCCACCTACACCAGCCTCTGGGGAAGTACAGGAGACAGGGAAGGCCTTAAACCCTGCTCCACTCCAAGGGGTTATGTCCCCTATTACAGGGAGGGACTTCTCTTCCTCTGGGATTCACAACTCCAGACTCACTCCCCAGAGAGAGGTGACAGTCCTTCCCCGTCCCCAATAGGGCAGATATTGCTCTTATCACAGCTCTCTTCTGTGCAGATGCATCAGGTAGACAGCACTCAGGCAGTTGTAATATTTGAAATCAAACAGCCACTGGAAAAAGTCCTGAGACAACTTTTGGTCAAAAGGCTGAAAGCCAGCTGAGAAGGGCCCTAGTCACTAGGCTAGATGGTGTCCGCTGCTGGCCCGGTGCATCCTTTGGGATGCTCTGCAAAGTGAACAACTGTCCCAGGGCAAAGCGAGTGTTCCTCGCTCTGCCTCCAGGCAGCCCCCAACGATCCCAGCCTGCAGTCCCCTGACAAACAGGACGGTTGTAACCATTACGCTACCACACAAGGGAAGGAAGGTAGCAGCCACCAACACAACATACCCAGAGAAGCAGCACTGTGCTCTGGTAACTGCATCCTCTCCACTCTGTAACTTCTGATGGAGCTTAGGAGCAAGTCAATTAGGGACTTGCAGAACACAGTGTCAAAACCAGAAGTGCCTAGGGAATTGAGGTACTGCCAAAGCTGTGCCTTTGAACCCAGGAGTGTTCAGAACAAACCTGTTTGGACACAAGTATTTAATGCTCTCTAAATCTTGTGCTGGGTTCCTAAATCCTTACGGGGCTCTGGGCCCTGTTCTCACCAGATCTCACTCCCTTTCCTCTTCTCTTCCCATCTCCTCCTAAATGAGAAGAACAGCATTTCCCTGTCTCCCAGGAGTCCAAGGAAGAGAGCTGCACTGGAGAGCGTGAAGTGTGAACTCAGATACAGGTCTGAAAATAGATTGATGATGACAGGGCAGAGGCCTGGCTTCAGTCACTCCTGTCTGGCAGACGCGCAAGTGAGTGAATTTGTTTACTACATGTAGTTTGGAAGTAGATCGCTTTGCTGAAGCGACCAGACTCACACGCACCATGAGCAAAGGAGTTAAGTTGCAACAGTGAACCAGAAAGCAGGAAGGGCCAAAGGTCTCCTGCGCTCTGTAAAATTTCAGGAATTCCCATGGGTGCCGTACACACACATACACACTGACTCTAGCAGATGATCCTTCTTGCTGCTCCACTTTCTACCATTGATCTGTCATTATTTCCCTGTTTTGGGGGAGCTACTGTAATGCATCTTGTCCCACTTCTTTCTGGAGACACTGCTCAGTCAGGCAAGGACCAGCCCTACCTTTCTTGGCCTGCGTCGGCGTCTGAATGGTGTTTAGGATGACCCGAGACTTGAGAGCGTGCCCCGCTCCCTCTCCTTCCAGCACAAAACATGCCTTCAGCAGCAGTTTCAATGTGTCCTATTTCCCCCTTCCCCATGCTGACAGCCGAGTGCTGAGAAGGCATTTCAGAGCACCAGGTCTAAGGTGAAAAACCTGCAAATCAAAAGACACAGACTCTGGACTAGGGAGCTTAAAATTAAATGGCATCTCCCCCAGACTATGAATGGGCTCGCTAAGGAGCATTTCCAGTCCCGAGACCCTCCCCTTCCCCATCCCCCTGCTGGGAAAATCAGAGAGGCCAAAGGCTGCTGTTCTAGCAGATTTGCAGGAGTGGGAGTTGAAGAATCAATGAAGCTCTGAAAGCCAGTGGGGAAAGTCATTCTGCACCTTCCTGACACCAGGAATAAATGATTCAGCGGGGGCGGGGAAGGGGGGGAAGCTCAAATGAGGCTGGAATTACCCACTGGAGAGATATTTCATCTTGAGGAATTGCACTTGCTGCAGCGTTCATCTCACTGAGCCACAGCAAGGCTTTAATATCCAGCAAAAGGTCAAACCTAAACGGGAATTGCTACAGCTTCTCGGGCCCCCGCCGCCCGCCGCCTGCACTCCGGCACTCTGCTCCCCAGGCCCTCGAGCAGGGCAAGGCGCGACTGCGAACCGAACCTGGGCGTCTAGTCCTTGAAGCACCCCATGCACGTAACAGCACTCGAGGTGCTCACGGGTCTCGGAGCGGCTCTACAAACATTCATCAGCCCGTCCCACCCTTGCGAAGTATTATCACGCCCAGTTTATTAACAATCATCTTCCCTATTAATTACAGCACTTTCCATCTTGCAAGCCCGCTCTTAACCCTGCCTTCCTAATCTCTCCTCATGGCACAGTGACAGAGCCGGGAAACGAAACCTGTGGGGCTCAGCTGCACGGGCGCCGCTCCAGCCATGAGACACGCGCTCCCCCACGACCCCATCGTACAAGTGCTGGTAGAGCTAGTTCTCAAAGGCAAGGCAGAAAGCAGCCCCAGGACCAAGACTCCCTCTGACCTTGTGCTCTGCTACCCCACAGCAATATTGCACAATCATCTGGGGCACTGCTTCGATTCAAGGGCAGCATTTTTTTCATTAGCCCCCTTGGTCTTAGTCCTCAGCCAGGTCTCCTCTTGGTCGGCACTTGGCCTGCACCTGCCCCCTCCATGCTTCAAAAGATGGGGGCCTTCTGCCCGTGCAGCACCACCAGCCTTTGGTACCCCAGCGGCAGGGGCTCCCGTTGTGGTGGAAGGGGCCTGGATCCCTGGAGACTTTGCCATCCTCTTCTCACCTGTCTCCCCTCTCTATCCATTTGTAGAAAAGCCAGAATAAATACTGGGAGCAGGTTGTCTAAACATCCTTCCACCTCCACACCAGTTTGCCCTGGGTGCTCTGGTACGGCCTCTCCCACTCTCGCAGCAAAAGGTGCAGTCAGCATTGGGTTAATGATACTTCCAAGCTCAGACAGCTTCACGGAGCTATTAAGCAGCCACAGCCAACACAGCCGCCTTCCCTCGCAACAGAGAAGACCACGAGTTCAGCTGAGCCCACCCAGAGCCCAGCATGAGAGGTACAGCACGCGCCTAGGAGGAGCCTGAAGTCCTATGTGCAGAGCTTTATCATAAGGCCTGAACCTTGCTGCTAAGGGCATTCTGCTGCTTCGGAGCCCAAAAACAACAGAGCAGGGCTTTCCTCTGCCAGAGCACACAGCAAGAGCACAAGATCCAGCAGGAGGCCAAAGCAAAGGCCTGATACAGGGAGTGTGGCTGAACTGCACCACATATGATTAACTCCCTCCTTCCTGGGTGCCTGAACACAATTCATCCCAGGTCAAAACACGGGAGCTCATTTGGACAACCTCCTGCGCTCACTCCCTCTCAAAGAGGGACTGCATACAAAAAGGAAGGGCGAATCAAGTGCCTGTCCCAGAACATCCCAGCAACCTTCACCCCATCAGCTGCCTCACAGGCCTGCAAAGCTCCAGCAGATGGTTACACTACAGTCAGGCTGCCTAAGTGTCTTCATCAAGCTGCAGAGCCAGCAGCCAGGAACAGACCTGTCTGTTTGGGTGTCTTGAGCAAGGTGAATTTGGGGTGAATGCTGGGAGTTTCCAGATGTTTCCACTCAAGGCATTTAATTGAGCAAGGCACCTGTTTATTGTAAAGGAAGGTAGGATTTCAAGGCACTTGAGGGCTGCAGAAGGCAGCTGTCAGTTCCTTGCTCATTTGAAAACATCACTGCTTTATATATGTTCTCTGAGCAGAACTGCAATGACCTTCTGCTGGTACGCTGGTCCTGACCTACTGCCCTGGCAGTCAGCTCTGCTCCTGCCCCTCACTCCTGACCTGGCGTTTCTTCCCCTACTTACCTCCCCCATTGCTGCTGCTGCTGGCTCTGAGGAACCCCAGCTCTGCCAGATTTCTCCAGAGCAGGAGGTTATTTAAGGAATATGTTTTTATGAGGATCACATTGCATGTTCAGGTCTGCTTCTAATATCTGAATCTTTCTGCCTCCTCTCAACTCCAGCGTGTGCGAGTGACCCGGGTGGTCCTTTGGGGCTGTGGGAGCGACTCTCCTCATACTCACCTGCCTCATAGCCCCCATGGCTGTCTCATTCCTCCCACTTCTACTTTGTTATTGCTTCTGTCTCCCTCCATCCGCACATCTGCTCAGCCTCTCCTCAACAATTTGTACCCTTCTTCCATGCCTCAGACTCAGTCCTGCTCTGGGAATTTGATATCCCTATCCCAGGGTGTAGCATAATTCTCCAAGAATGAATTAGGCATACAGGAGCTGTGGAGAGGAAGACAGAGGTAGCGGGAGAGCTTTCTGCTTCCCATTCACCATCCTTTTGCATGATAAAGGTGGGAACCAGAGAAGAAAGGAGTGAACTGAAACCCTTCTATAACTTCTCACTGTCCCCCCAAAAGAAAACCAAGCAGGGCAGAGAGCTGATCAGAGATGGATTCTACCCCAAGCAGGTCTAACAATTGGCTTGTGCACTTGGGTTTATAGCAAAACTGGTCCCAAACTCCAGGACCTTGCACGGAAACAGAAAGATGTGAGAACTGGCAATTCTTTCGACAGCCCCGTGCCTCCCACCTTCTGCTTCAGCTCATCCATTGTGACCTGAAGCTCTCCTGCTCTCCTGTTTGGGACCTTGTGAAACTCAGCCAACACACCTCTCTCCTGCCCAGCAACCGTGGCTGCCCTTCCAGCCCTTCCTGATGAACAGGCTGCCAACCGTGAGGGACAACACACTGGTTTCTCTGCTGTGCAGACAAACACCCCTTAGGGAATTGCCTGAAACCACCACTCTCATTTTCACTTGTGACTTAAGCCAGATTTTGTTATGTACAGAAAGATTAAATTTTGCTAAGGCTAAGAAAAGATAATTTTTTGTTCAAATATTTACAGTTTAAGCTCAATAGAAAGTCAACAGAATCCTGCTGGACAACGCTCAACTATCCACGTCCCCCAAAGGAAAAAAGGGTTTTAATGCAATATTTAAAAAATCCACAGACACGTCCAAAATTCAGCCCTCTTGATTGTTCCTAGGCCAGGCTGAGTCTGTGCTATACATCCACGTCTCTCAGGGAAGCAGAGACACAAGAGGCTAGAAGACCTTGCTGGCCTTTCCTTCCTAACAATGCTGAACATGTGGACACGGCCACAGCATGTCACCAGCCCCTCACATGGCAATGCTAACAGGGGAGTCGGAGACTGTCTGTGAACTGGAACCAGCAGCCACATATTTGGGAAGCCAATGCTGTGGAAAATGTGGTCGGATTGCTTCTCCCAGTGTTTGGCTCTGTCAAGCTGTTTGTGTCTTCTGGATACAAGATTCCTCTGGCAATGCACTGGAGGTATCACTGGGAGATTTTGTCCTTTCTATTCAGGATGTTTAAATTCAAGACTCAAACTTGTGGTTGGCAGAGAACAAGGGGCAAACAAACAGCAGAATGATCTGCTGTCAACTCCTGACAGCCCAACATAGGCAGCCACACAGGCCTGCAACAGTTATCCCTCATGTCTGTGAGCAATGTTCGAATACAGAGGTAGCAACGCGAGAGCCTGTCACAGATTTAGACTGCTCAGAGTTAAGCATGACAACAGAAAAACTAAGAAGGATAGACACTAAGTGCACTGCTCTGTCCATTCCTCTGTAGAGTCTGTCGACATCTCCAGGAGCTTCCTGAAAGTTGTCCTCTCATATACTCTCCTGTTTGGGTGGCTACTTCTCACAACTACATCGCAGATGCAATGTTTTACTAGCAGAAGGATGCTGAATTCACTTAGAGCAGCAGCAGACATTTGGCAGCTTGGGGAACGTCTCCCACACACCCAGCTCTCCTGACTGCTTCTCATGATGTCTGTCTGCTGCTCACCCCACCCATGGACCCTCTTCTTGGCACATCAGCCTATTTCAAGCTCCCCTCATCCACCCTTGCCACTGCTCATGTCTTTCTTTAGTGTGTGTATCTGAGGTTTATGTGGGAGTAAGAACAGTTCCAGTTTGAAAAAGCTCCTGCTGCGGCAGATGCAGAAATTCGAGTAGGAATTGCTCTCTCCCTTCAGTGCTCCTTTACAAAGGCCTAGGGGTGAGAGAGAAAAGCTGATCTCCCACTGATAAGCACAGGCAGAATCCCTAAGTGAATAGCTGTGAAGAAAGAAGAGACATCTTCAGAGGGTATTCCCATGGGATGAAGGCAGAGTTCATTTAACAACCTTATTTCCCTGAATGGACAACCAGCTTCCCCAGGGAGTGAGAGTGAGTTTCTGAGACTTCCCAAACAGGCAGTACTTTTCTGAAACGAAGCCCCTATCTTTGAAGATTTCTCATTTATCTCCCAGTGCCCTGGACACTGCGTAAGCAGCTCTCTGTTCATGTTTGCTCTGGTCTTTCATGTAACTGTGTCCTGCAAAGGGCTCAGCAGCAGCTGCATCCCATGCCAACTTTCCTCCTTGCCAGATGCAGAAACATTTCCATGCAGCTGTGGTGTGTGCGTGTGACCCTGGTGTGATCCTCCAAATCCACCAGGCTCACAGAGAATGCAGGAGTGTACACAACTCCTTCCTCTTGGTCATTACCATCTTCTCCTCTGACAACTAAGCCACAGACCTACAGCCGGCAGCTCAGTGTTCCCCCTGTGCTGCAGAACAAGGGACCGCTGAGGCGGGAATGCAGACAATATCCTAAACAAAATCTGCTGTTTACAAAGTCCCCTGCAAATTGTTTACATTGCTGGGGAGAAACCATGGAGGAACAGCAGCTGGGGCATTTTCTTCCCAGCGCTCCTGTGGGAGTGGAGCTGACGCATGTCTGGAAAGGGTGCAAACATATGAAGGAAAGGAAGAGGCAGCAAAATCCCAGCACCACCCACTCCCCCAGCCTGCCAGGACCTCTGGCTACCTCAGCGTGCACACACGCTGCTTCTCTGAGCACACTCCAAGGGAGCTGGCACGTCCCTGGGGCACAAGGCAGCGTAGCCGTGTCAGCTAGTGCAGACACACGCCAGGGACAGCCAGCCTCAGGCTCCAGAGCGGTGCGTGCCGTGGTGAGGCTGGTCAGGGGCTGCTGGGTGATCTGAGTCCCAGCTGCTGAAGGAAGCAGACCTGAAGGAGCCAGTCCCGAACCACCCTGGAGCCCCTTGGCTCTCTGACGCATGTGAAGTGCCTTGTGACTCTCATCCCACGAAGACTCCGTGTGCAGCTCACAGAGTCGGTGAGACTGGCCTTCTGCTATATTATATACATGTATTAAGAGTGGTTAAAAATGGGGCCTCAGAAATACCAGCGTGAACATTTAGAAATCCTGGCATAAAATAAAAGCCTTAGTGTGCCTCTAATCTGCCCTGCTTCCTGTCCATGGAAATCTCTTTGAAGTGCCTGTGCGTACAGCAATGTGTCAGTGAGTGTAGTGAGCTCAGGAGAAATACCCGCAATCCCAGTTACTGCGTACCCATGGCAGCCGTGGGCCACGGATGCCGTGATGCTGCTCACCCATGGGGAAGCCACGTGGCCGCCCGAGCCAGCCTGTCTGTGGGGCTGAAGCAAGGACATGAAAGGCTTTAGCTGAAGAAACAGAAGGGTTGAAGGTAAAATACACCCTTTCCCAGCACCTCTCACCATGTGCCTCGCACTCACACGCCTGCTCGCTGTAGAAAGGCTTCTGTTACACTACTTCAACAGCTGAGAAGGAGATGAGAAGCTACGGCCGTCTCTGAAGGATGGTGATGAGTGCTCTGGGCCCAGAAATAGTCAGAGCAGTGCACATGGGGATGGGCAGCTTGCTGGAAGAGCAAGAATGGTGACAGCATATTCCCTACACATGATACAGCAGCCCTGACCCAGTTACGGAAAGGAATATAAGTACAAGGAAAAAAAAAAAAAAGTGGGCAAACTCACCCATTTGGTGTTCCAGGCCAGGCAAGGAAACCCTTTTTGCTCATATCAGAAGGGGGTAAATGACGTTCATCTGCATTTAGTCTCAACTTTGCCACCAGAAAGAGTCCACTCTCCAGAGCCAATTCTGCCTTTGCTCTCCACTCAGTTTGTCTTCCAGGGCCCAGCGGTGTCCCTTGCTGTGTGACAAATCCTTCTGCCAACCGGGAACGGGATGAAGGGTTCTCCCAACAGAGCTCAAATCTCAGCTTACAGGAATGTCAGAGGAAGCTGGAGGATCTCTCAGAAACTGAACTGAAAAAAAAAATCAGGAAAAAAAAAATCATTCTCAGGCCAACCCCTAACAAAAGGTTGTCAGTGCCTTCCACTGAGGCAAAAAAACAAATCCAAAAACATCTTTCAGAGCCAACCACACAGACTGGTCAACCCAAGCGAAAATTTTTTTTAGTTTTGGTTTCAGAAGATTTTGTGCATTTAAAAAATGTCATCCAGCCAAATTTCTAAACAAAATGAAAACTTGAGAGATTTTGTTTTAAAAGAAAAGGCTGAAAAGGCTGAAGCTGCGCTCCCCCAGGAGTGCTGGGTCTTTTTTCCTAGCTGAAAGGACTTGCTGAATTTGACTAGAGTTTTGCAAATAGTTTTGCTTGCCCCAAACACGGCTCAGTTACAGTGAAAAGGCACCTTCAGATTCAAGGCCTTTCACAGGAGCATCAGTCTGTAGGGATGCCCCAGTGCTCCCTAAGCCTTGAGAAACCCGCTTTGGCAGGAGGTACATACTGCTTGACATCCAGGATGAGTCTTGGCTTCCTTCCTGGTGACTCAGTGTGCACCAGTGGGCAACATCTCTCATATCAGAGTGCATTCTCACCTCAGCACCCATTATTTCACCGTGAGAGGTGCAGAAAAGCCTTTGGGGCTTCTGCTTCTGAGTGTTCAGGCTGTGATTTATCAGGAGCCTTTAGAAACTGGAAAGTGAAGCAAATTTCCTTTCCAGAAAGCACTTGTGCTCCCCCCTTGCACCCACACAGGCTTGTTATATTAGGGCTGTTCATAAAAACTGCTTGGACCAGGCCAGTGCTTAACCCCAGCTTCGGAAATGATGTGGAACATAGTTTGCCTTTGTCAGCGCTTGGAGTGAGGCTGTGTTAGCACCAGCTCCCCAGTTCTTATTGCTGACAACCATCCCTTTGGCACGAAGCAGGACTCTGACGGATGTAAAACAACAGTCCTGACCACTCATGTTTGTTAGCAAGAGCTTTCTAAAAGAAAGTCTAGGTGCTAGCCCAAATGTCTCCTACATTTTCCACTTCAGTTTTAATTGGAGGTACTGCTGACCACTTCTCCTCGTATAATCAGCTGCTACATTCTGCCCTTCAGCTGCCTTTCAGAGCACAGGAAGGGGGCGGGGGGAGCAGATTCTTTTATGCAAAATCTCTCGTGTGATCATCCAGCCCAGAAGATCTTACAGGCGAAGGCGGAGAGAGTACAGCAAATTCATATACAGCAAATTCATATACTGCAAATTCACTTATGCCAGATGTGACAACCTGATCAGAAAGCATGTGCGTGCTGTTAACGCCGAAGGTCTCTCTGAAATGGATTAAGCACCTCTTTCTTTCCTGTTCCCAAGGCTTTTATTACTATGAACCATTAAAACACTGCCAAGATGGTCTTGAATTAAAACACAAGTTTTCTCAGCATGAAGCTCCAATCCCATATGTTTGGCGACGCCTCAAAATGATTTGCTGTAGCACTTTCACAGATATGTACCCAGGCCAGGCCTATTCTCTCAGCATCCCCCCACACCTTTGAAGTTCGGGCATCCCCGTCCCTCCCTGTGTACCAAGAGGCGTCTGACGCAGAGGCACGACGTGCTTTGAAAAGACGAGCAGGAGACTCCGCACTAGCAGGGCTGAGAAACCTGCATCTGGTCTGTCCTGCTGAGAGCTGTGGGGATGGCACCCTGCAGGAGAGGGCTTTTAACCACGGCTGGGAGGCGGCGGTGTCTTAGCCCACCGCAGCTATTTGCTCTTTGGGCGTGCGACTTGCCCAAGGTCACCGAGGAGTCTGAGCCCTGCCTTCCGCCGCGCTCGCTCCACACCACGCAGTCTGTTTGGACGGTCCTCCCTGCTGGGCAGCCAGGGGCTCTGAGGGCCTTTCCACGCGTGGAAGTATTCAGCAATTCCTCCTTCAATTAATTCTCCATCATCCCATAATAACATTCCTGTGCAGAGAAGCTTAGAAAGCAGAGTGCCACAGATCAGCAATTAAGGAGCAAAGACAGACTACACAGAAAGGGACTGCAGGTCACACCTGTGCTGCATCAGAGCTCTGGGAGAAAGCCCTTACCAAGCTCCAGAGGGAACGGCAGCTCCTAAGTCAAACCCAAGTAATAAGATGATCTTGTAGGGGGGAAAGATTAATCATTATTGGCAGCCAAGAATGTGCAAGTCTAACAAAAGCCAAAGGTTTTTTTATTACAGTCCAATTGCAGCTGGGAAGACAACGTTAGCTAAGAGTCATTAAACCTATTGCAAGAATAAATTTTCTTTGAGCCAAACCATAAAATGGGAGTAAAATCCTCTTAAGCCAGTGACAGTTCCTAATGGAAGAGACATTATTATTTTTTTGCAAACCGAAAAAAAATTAATAAAACTGCTTTAGATTATTAAGTGAATAGATTAAGCTCCAAAATGGAAAATATTTACTCAAGCAAAACCTGCTTAATTTAATACCTGCCTCAATTAATTTTTAAGTTTGGGATTATAATTGGACAGAATAATGACATTTTCTGCTTATATAAATAGGGATTTGTGAACCCTATTTGCCCAGAATTCAGGCAGGAGAAGAAGGATCTAGGAAAACTTTACCTTGCTACCCCCCACGTAACATTAGTGCTGCTGTACTTGCCAGTAATGAGTTTGGCAGCATATGCAAGGCTGGAAGACTAAGGTGAAACCAAGGTCCCTTCTCACAGCTTGTCATTAAATTTCCTGAAACGTCTGACCAGGAGGTCATTACTGATTTTATAAAATATGAAAAATATTAACGAAAAATGGAAGTCATTTCCTTTGTGAATGTGGAAGCAGAACAGCAAGTTCAGACCAAGATGAGCTTGTTCTTCATTTCTTCAGCATGCAGGGGATACCTGCTGGCAGAGCTGGTTTTGATCCACCCTTTTGACCTGGGAAGATAAGAGTTCAGCCGCTCCCTGTGAAGGTCTGCCAGTCTGCTCCTTCAGCAAAGACAACTCAACTGGACATCGCGGTTGCAAAGCCAAGCACTCAAGCGCAGATAATATTGATTATTTTACACACCAACATGACTGGCTGTGGGTCTCAGTCTGAAAGTTGCTGACAGCAATCTTATTTGACCATTGGTTTTAGAGAAGACTTGGTGCGTTCCTCCCTCAGTGCCTTTCCTTCTCTGCCAGAGAACGCTGAAATGGACATGTGAAAAGGGGGTGGAATATCAAGATCCAACACTGACACGGGGTCTGTACAGCTGCGTGGGAAAATAAACCTAAAAGATCTCTTCTCTGCTACAGGCAGTGCAAGGAGAGAGCTGCGTCCTGCAGTCAGGAGGCCTTTTTCACAGCCAAATACCTTTCCCTCCAACCCTTCCACTCTTGAGAAGTGCATCATCTTCCAGTTTTGATCTACAAGCCATTACTTCTGTTAGACCCAGTTCCCATTACCCCATGGCAGTTTTGACAGCTAGGAGCTAGGTAGGGCATGCAGTGATCACACTATATTTATAAAGCAAATCTAGTATATTCTGAAGGAAAGAGCGTGAAGGAAAAAGCATGTAACCATACCTGTCCTTCACAAAGTTTATCATCCCCTGCAAAGTAGGGTACATCTGACTTCTTGGGACAACACTTTGAGGAGTCTATCTTCCTCCTCCCTCAGTCCTTGACTCTTTCCAGAGTTATGCTTAGATGCTTATACCTTTCAGGCCTCTTGAAAGTCACCTGATCTAGATTCAGGCCCCTGCACGTGGAGTTGAATCCCCTGAAAAAGGTCTGGCTCCACAGAAGTCATCCACTGCCCACAGGCTGAAAATCACTGCCATTGCATGGTCTTTATCCTTGCTCGTCTTTTTTCTAAGAACATCCTTGAGGACGAACTAATGTATCTATGAAACATACTGAAATGCTCAGTAACCACATGCACAACCTCTCACTGAGCACATCAGTTGCACGATGCATGATTTTCCTATAGATCAGGATTCCTGGAGCAATTCCACACCTCATTGACTTTGCTTCGGAGCAGGGAGCATCTCACATCAAGGTCTGCGCTGGGAAGAAGAATATGCCAGTTGGCTTGCAGCTGGCAGTCAGTTCTGATATCCTGCTCCTGTTTCCCTGGTATCAGATGTACACACTGCATAATAAGCAGTAAGACTTACTTACTGCTGGGGAAACATTTGATTAAAAAGCTTCCTGCCTGGAAGTAGTTCTGATGCTGGCTTGACTGGCTCAAAGTCAGCACCAAGAGTGTACATTTTAGTGTATATGTAAAGTCTTTTGAGGAAGAAGATGAGAAAGCACAAGGGTTTTATTTGACATAGACCTTGCAGGCATGTCAGAGCTCTATGGCTTGTGTTTTGAGACATGAGCCTTGTTAACAAGTGCTGGTGAGTGCAGCAGGCTCTTGCGGGCTCTCCATCTGAGTTACTGGTGCAAGTCTGGGTCAGTGGGGACAAAAATGACAAAGAAAGAGAAGTGGATCCGATATCCAAATCTTTCCTCTTTTAAAGTGAAAATGTGGAAAGTCAGATGAACAAAAATAGCACTTAAATAGAGGTGAGAAACAAGAAGTCTGTGGCAAGAGCAAAAACACAAGAGTCCATCAGAACTAGCAGTTAGCCATGAGTTGGGAGTGAGTAAATGGGAGCTCGTCTGGAACCAACATGTCACCAGTATCTTGGGCAAACTGGCTTTTTTTTGGAAAATCTGACAAAGCAACCATAATTTTGAAGGCCTGAGGAGTCCAACCATGATCAAATAGCCAAGCAGGGACAAGATTTGCAGCATGGAAACCAGAATCGTTCTCCTGAAGACAAACAGAGGTGAATTACAGCACAACAGATCCTTCCTGAATGACACATTAGGTCCCAAACGTACTTGACGAAGGACGGTGCACGTGATGCTGACTGACAAGCCTGGAAGACTGTCTGTGGGAAAGGAACAAGCAGGGTAATTTTATTGTCATGCACTGTGGGGGAGCAAAGGGGCTAAGAAAAATCACAGCATGAGAAAATGATAGTGTATATGTCTTGGGTCATTTATATGCCCAGATAATCTGGGGGAGGAGCACCAAGCTGCTAGATTTGACAGAGGCAACACAACTGCAAAGTGCCCAGCAAATGGAAGCTTACAGGGAAGATTTGCAGGCACTAAAACCAATGTCATCTTCACTGTTCCAAGAAACTGAAATGACCAGACTTAATAATTTAGGCTTCCAAATGATTACTCCTTCCATCCTCATTATACGCTGTATCACAGGAGCAGCAGTAGGCCATGGCCTCATCTTGCTTGGCACGCTGCAAAAATGTAGCAGACCTGTGCCCAGAAGCATACACACCAAGGACACGCTCAGAGGCAACAAAGACACAGTAGGCAGGCTAAGGAGCACTAAAAGGCATGAAGACAGATCCTGGGTAGCAGTTGCAGTACGTCAAGCACTGTAGCAGAGAAGAGTTTTTAGGAGTGATCTGGAGGAAAGAGAAAAAGCTTTGTGAATATTTACAGATTGCTCCTCCCCTGTAGAAGGAGTAACAGCGGAGAAACATGCAGCTGCATGTTAGAACTGGCACGGCTGCCAGACAGGCAAGACTCAATATCTCAGTAGTGGAATATTTTTATGAGATGGATAGATGGAGCAGGGCCAGAACAGTCTGTCTGAAGAAGGCGCAAGCACTTTACAGATCATATGAGGGAGAAGAAAATGAAGGAACTGGTAAGATATGCTCTGCAGAACCATTTAACGGCACATTGTCAAAGAGGTTCCCAGTAAAAATCTTGCCGATAAGGGTGTGTGGTGCTCCACAAAGAACTGAGAACTGTCAGCAGCCCAGTTGCTTAGAGAATCTGGGCACTCTAAAGGATTTTCAGCTACGTAGACAGGGAGAAGGAGCTGAATCTTAGAGATGCTCTTCCAGAAGTACTTTTAGGCATGGCCTAGATATGGGTATTTAGAGACAGGCCAAGTCAAAGAGGATCCAGGTGCCAGGTTTGCACAAGAGTCTGTATGGTTAGAAAGAACAGGAACATCAAGAAAGGTAGCAGGGGAGAGCAAGCAAGGGAAGACTAAAAACACTGTTTTGATTGTGTTGATTTGAAGCCAGTAGATGGATATCCATGAGGCGCTGTCAGAAAGACAGGCTGATAGTTAATTTTGACAGCACAGGACAAGCTGGGAGCAAAGAGAACAATTTCTGTCTCAAGATCTTCCCTGGGAGCTGCCTGTGAGTGCTGACCCTGAACTGGCTCTTGCACCTGCAGAGACTTAACCTGGAGGGTAAGGCTTCCCCGTGGAGAAGAGAACCCTTCCAGCGGGTAGGGGCCATATTCTCATTTGAGCTTCTGACAGCTGTATTGTGAGGACGGGGTAGTGAAGTCCTCTCAGAGACAGCTACAAGGACACTACCAAACCTAAAGAGAGGGAAAGCAACTTGTTGGTAGCCATAGACTGTCAAAGACAACCACACAGCTGCAGCTGGCAGGGAGTTTTGCTGGGAAACTGAGCCTATCCAGCATTACTCAGCTGCTGCCCAGACACTGGAAGAGACAGGGCTAATGTTTGTGATTTGCAGGGGCAGGAGCAGTGGGATTCTCAAAGTCGCAATTGACCCGAGATTACACAGCCAGCTGGCCAGACACTGTATTTTGAAATCACCCACTTACCTGAGTCTACTGGCTGGAAAGAATAAGACAGCATGCAGAGAATGTCCAGATTAACTTGTCACTGGCAATGGCCTCCAATTTGTCAAGAAGGGATTCGTGTAACTTACAGATGGATGCAGGGTTTTTGCGGGTTTTAGGCAGTCGCCCTGAGAGCTCAAGACAGCAAAGAGATTCTGAAAACGAGGATCCATTTCTAGCTGCAAACAGACTCTTAGCAAGTCCAGCAAGCCCCATGCAGAGCGAGGGGAAGCGGGAGCTGGGAACGGATCCATGGGACAACGGCTGCAAGAACAAAAGGGCTGTATTAAGAGGGTCTATTCTGGCACTTAAAAGAAGTATAAGCAACTTCTCTGCTGCTTAATCTGAGAAGAATAATGAGCGAGTCAGATGTCTTGCAATCTGGAAATACCTGACCAAGTCGATGGAGAAGACACTTAAATTAGCCACCGAAATAAGTGGTCTAGACATTATTCTGTTTCTGTCTGTGTGTGCATGACAAAGACAAACTACTTTTAGGTTGAAGGTGCACAAACCCTGATGGAAGCAAGAGACTATTTGGTCTTGATTCATACTTGAGCCATGCCAAAAACTGATTGTCTCTCTCCCAGCAATGCAAGTCAGGCAATTTCTCAGAAAATATCCTTCACTGACTGACACACGCTCTGTGGCGGCATAATGGGGTGAGGAGAGCTAACATCTCTTTTTGGTACAGACCATTTAGGCAAAGTTAAGTGAGCTGGTTCCAAGGGGTGTGCAGTGAAGGCTATCTGAAAGCCAGGCTTCATAAAATGCAGAGTTACAGTCAGGCAATGTGACCTGGTCTCTTCAGACTGCTCGCCTAGGTGCCCCAGCAATTCTGAGATTTTTTACGAGGCTTCATTTACAAGAGAAGCGAGTCTGCAAAGCACGGCTTTGTCCAAATTCCTATCACAAGACTTCATCAGATCACTGTGGACTCTGAGACCACTTTCTCTGCACAGTAACAGCCATTATCCCCAGGCTTTGTGTGCGTTTATGTTATCCTCCCATTTTCTCTTCAGATATGACAAGCGATTCTTACAAAAGATGTTATAAGCTCTTCTCTGGAGTTCTGTCACCTCTGATTGCACTCACTCAAGGCCAAGGATGTAGTTTCAAAGTAAATCAATAAACAACATTTAAAAGGGTCCTACAGACACAAGCTGGGCAGAATACCTCAGTCCTTCTCTCTTCCCAGTTATCTCGGTTTTCTTCCTCCAGCCTGGGACCTTGCTTTAGACAGGAAGCTGCTTCTCTGGATTAGTGCAATCCAAGCAAATAAATGGGCAAAATCCAAGCTGCAAAACATTTCCTGAAGCCCCCAGTGCTTCTTTACAGTATGGGAGTATGGGCTAAGGCCTGGCTTGCAGTCGGAAGGGGTCCTCCAGAGCCAGTGATCAGAAAGTCCTGCGCTAGCCGCATCAGCAGGCCTGGGTCTCTCACGCTACACAAACAGGGAGACACCCCACATGGCCAGTGCGCTGCTGCCCTATGTGGCCTGCAGCCAGGGCTTCCTGGTTGCCACAGATAGCCTGGAAATACTTGAGGAAACAACCCCAGTGAGGGACTGCAGCGGCAAATCTCCTTGTGGCCTTCAACTGAGCCAGGATTTGGCCCCCAGTGAAAGTAACCAGAGCCTACGAAAGCGGTACAACTAGAAGAAGGAGGGCACTGGGGAAGGAGACTGGCCTGTCTCTCTGTTCAGTCCTTGCTCGGAGAAAAAGGGCCTTATCTACACAGGGACCGAGCAGAGCTGAGCCCCTCAGGCTGGGGGAGCTGAATGATTTCAGGACTCCGTGAAGGCCAGATTCAGAAAGGGGCCGTGCACCTCCCACTCTCACTGAGGACGTTCAAGGCCTCTCAGGCTTACCACTACACAGAGGGTAACAAATCAAGGCGAAACGTACCTAGGGTAGATTTACTTGGGAATCAAAGGGGACTGCAGAGTCCTCCCTACCCCTCATTAACACTGTTCGTAGCTCGTTGTATCCCCCCACCCCTCCAACACTCATCTAAGCACAGGATCCGGCCCTAAATGAGGAACCTTTCCATACAGCTAACAAGGTTGTATCATATCTCCTTAATCAACTCCTCCAACCTGAGTCGTAATAGACCCCATCAGAGCAGTATGGACTGCTGGCTGAACACTTCATTAAGAAGAGCTGAGAGGTAGGTTATTCATCATGTGGAGCTGTCCTGCTCTCGGGGATCGATGCAGCGCACAGGTCTAGGGTAAACTACTGGAGCAACTCCCAACGCGAAGCCTACCTGAATGCACTTGCAAGAGGATTTGCAGAGCAAGTTACCTCCACTGGTTGAATTCTTTGGATTTTGTTTTCTAATTTCAAACTTCCCCAAAGCCATGCAGTCCCTACTGCCTGCACACTGTGAGAATAACCCCTGCACTCTGTCACCTAACAAATACTGGTTTTTAACCCAGCTGCACTTCAAAATGACTTCTCCATCACCTGTTTCAGTGTGCTGGGGGTTATACTGGAACGTCAGTCTGGAGTTCCTTGTGCTGACTCAGGACATCTGCTTGCTGGTCCCAGCTCTGCTGCATCCTCCCCCTGTTAAATAAAGCAAATTAATCAGGGCAGAAGTGATCTCTTATTTTTGTTGCCTTCATGTTTTGGTGTCTGTTCAGCACCTCTGTGCTCTGCTTCCAAATCCAGCAGTGCCTGTGCAGAGACTGGTATGGGGAACTTACACCTGCAGGACAGACACAGCCTATGTGCTCTTCACAAGCAGTTATACTGTCTGCTGCCAGATTACAGGAGATGTCTTGCTGTGGGACAGCTCTGGCTGCCCTAAAGAGTTCACAGGATGGCTAGAGACACCACCAGGCCACAGTGGAGACAGACCCTTCATGGCACCACACAGCCTGCCGAAGATAGCCTTGAAAGAGCCTCCAGGACAACACACCAGCTTGGGAGCCTTCCGGAGCAGATGAAGCTACTTCCAGAGGGATGCGGGACAAGCGGCTGCCACATCTCCTGTGCAGTGAGCATGCAGCCTGCTGCTAAGCCCCAGGGTACTGCAGGACCTTGCTCCAAGCAACACTTTCTTGTGACTCAGGGAAAGACCCCACAAGCTCTGCTTCTCTTTTTAGTGTGGTCTGTCTTCATTCCTCAGCGTTTCCATGCTGGAGTCCCTGAACACTGCACATGCGCTTGCAGGGCTATTATTTATTGCCTGTAAGATTGGATGCCACATTGGAAATTTAGAAGAGCTTGTGATATCACAGACTGGAGAGAAGGTTGCTCTGAGCTGAACTGAGTGACACAACTGCCAGTGGCCATATCCAAGCCATTGCTGCATGGTCAGCTCCTTCCCTGCTTAGTACCAGGGAACTGAGCTGTACACAAAACTGTGGTGCCTCAGCCTCCCTCTTTCAGATGCAGTGTTCCCTGTCCCTCCTTCAGGCAAACCCCTGATTCAAAAGGGCCAAATTCTTCCAGGTTTCCATTCAAAGCAGCACCTTGTTCCCCTAGACTCCTGGGGAGCAAGAAGAACCTGTCACACGCTGCCCAGGTTTGCTGAGCAGGTCTGTAAGCCATGGCAGAGCTCAGCAGCTGGCCCGGTTATGCAGCCCTAGAGCTACTTCCTACCGGAGCTACTAGCTCCTGATGCCATGGGGACCATCTTTTGCTCCAAGTGCCTGCAGCGCTGAGCACCTTTAGGGTGCTCACTCTTAGGGTGATATTAGTACAAGTAACCACTTGGACTATCTGCAAGCTGAACACCACTCTCAGGATCTTCGGGTGGAGATGTACTTGTTCAGGGCACAGTTATAGTGTCTAGCACCTGAGACCTTTGCACGCGTTCTCTCTCTGGCTGTTAGAGAGTCAGGTGGTGTCATTCCCAGAAGGTGAATAAATTATTATTGTAAATTATTCGGATGAAGCGGCTTTTATGAGAACGCCAGCCACCCAGGGAGCCTGCTGATTGGCTAACAGTGATGTCATACCCAGCACAACAGCCAAATGCAGAGGTACGAATTCTCTCCTCTACATTTTGTACATAATTTTCATTTTAGCCTGGCTGTAAAGCCTCACCGGCAGAGCCTTTCACCATGCGAGTGCGGTGGGGGGGACCACACTTCTCGAGTGGCTGCTGAAAGCAAAACGGCCTTTGTTCCTCTGTCTTGCAGAGAACCTAAGGCTAACAGTTTACACCTACAAAGGCACTGCGCTTTATTGCTCCATTACAAACCCCACTGCTCGATTTGCTTAGGTGGGTAGCTGAGAAATTGGCATTCTTTGGCTTGCACGAACCTAAAATCATTCTGATCACACAGATTTTGCAATTTACAAACTGAAGCTTAAATTGCAAACGAGAGCAACAGCCAGCGTACCATTCTGATCTTCAGCAAAAAGCAAGAACAGTGTTTTGGAAAGAGCCAGGCAGAAAATTCCCAGCAAATTATTATTTTGAAAGTTTCACATATTGGTTTTTCTCTCCGCAAAGCAATCGGGAAATTCTCAGCCGTGATCAGTATGCAAAATAATTTGCAAATTCTACCAGAGAACCGTTTTGTCAGTGAGGCATATTCAGTGACCAGCACACTATGTGCTATCATTTTTCTTCCCTAATTGAATGTCCTATCAAACTTTCGAAATTTGCCTAGGGAATGTTCCAGCTTTAACCATCTCTGGATGCAAGAATGCGCGCTGGTACAGCTTGAATACTAGAACTGTGTACGGAAAGCGAGCATGAGAGCCTCACTGAACTGGAATGAACTTTCAAATTGAAACGGCTATGCAAAACATGCCTCTCCAGCCTGTGGTCAGCTCTGCAGCTCCCTCAAGCAACGCTACTGCGGTTCCGGGCTCCAGCCCCTAGTGAGTACGGACACAGGCAGAGTGGAAGGTTTTGCATATCTGCCACTTCCTCCATTCGCACTGTACCACCAAGGTGTAAATTTGGCCAGGCAGGCCAAGTCTAACATTTCCCTCACCAGCAACAAGCTCCTGCTTGTGCCGTACAAAGACTGCGCTCTCCTCTAACACGGATCCTGAGCTGACTTACACAGCTTATGTATTCCCCTTTGATAATGCCTCAAAAGTCATTTGTCCTACAAGGGCAGAAAACAAAACACATCTATCATTTGGAAGATGTAGCATGTCCTGGAAACTCCCCAGATACCCGCACTGCTGAAATTGGACACTGAGGACTGCTGGAGAGCTCGGGCATAGTTAGATTTGCTGCTCCCAGTCCTGGGGTCATGACTCTTTGCAATATTGTCAGCTCCACTTTCTTCCAGGGGGCTTGAAGTGAAAAGTCTTCCGCTCATCATCTCTTATCTCCTGAAGATTTGCTCAGCTGCCTGCCCTGTGCAGAGAACAGCGGCCGCCCTCAGACTCCTGCACGTTGGGTCTGAGGCATCTGAAGCCCCGAGGTGCAGGTGCAAGGGACATGCATCTGGGAGAGAGAGGCTGACTGCGAATCAGAGTCAAAAAGGAATGTGAAGGCAGAAATCCTAGGAGAGGATGCTGTCTGGCTGATACGCATGGTCAGCATCAGCAAAAAGGGTATTGGCTGCCAGGTTTAAGACCTGGAGCAGATCCAAATCACCCCTTTTAGATCTGACCTCCTTTCCTGTTTGAGGAAGGCAGGAAGAGGAGAGGGAGCCATGAATCTTGTATCCAGTCCCTGCTTTGCCATTGCATGGCTGGACCTAACATCTCACTTAACTTTTACCTCTTCATGTGTAGAATGGAGAGTTATTAAAACAATCAGGAGATTCTCAAGTAAAACATCAATTTTACTTTTCGAAGAGCTTTGCTATAGCATCTTTGGAGTTCTGGCTTGGACCATCATAGAGCAGAGCCAGGCCAGAACAGCCTGTGGATACTGCATTACAGGGCAGAACCGTATCCAATTCCAAAACTGAAACCACTGGCCAAAATAAGAAGCCTCTGTAGAACAGAACACACCTACACAGACTGTGCAGACATCAAAGTAATCTCGCTAGGCCAAATTCTGCTTCCCTTTCTCATAAAAATACACTTGTTCACGCCTTTGATTTTAGTAGCATTATTTCCCCATACGAAGCAGCCAGGGTCTAGAGCAGAATATGGTCCCATCTACTCACCCCTTGCCTTACAATGGAAGTTCCTGTAGCATTTAGCTTTTTAATGAAGTTGTTTTTGATGTATCACTCAGCCTCTCCCTTTCACTTGAGGACATTATTAGAATCACGTTTGGATTATAATGCATAGTAAGCTGTTCTGGGGTGATATGAATCAAAGCTCTGAAAGTGGGATTCCATTTAATTAATCGTGGCTGACAGATGAAGGTATTGATCATAGATTGAGAGGTTCAGGATTGGCCTGGAGGATAATTATTGCAGGGCACACTGTGTTAGGTGATATTTTTGAATTTCTAGTGATGTGGGAGGGAAGCAGGGAGGAAGTAAGTGAATAATTGCAGCTAATTAGAACTTGTGTGTGCATCCCAAATTAATTTGTTTGCATAATCAACCACCAACAATAATCTGATCCAAGAGGAAAAGGCAGAAACTGCCCAGAAAGCTCTAGATTACTCTCATAAATTCTTTGATTCCACACCTGGGACCAAGGTTTTATGGAAGTGAGACCCGAAATACCGAAGGGGAAATGGACACACAGTTATTGATTGGAAACACTCAGTTTTGCCTGAGATGCAAAAAAAAAGAAAGAAAGGGCCTATCCAAAGCTGAAGGATAGCAGAGCACATAGGATAACAGAAGATGTCCTTGCCTTAACTGAGCTCCTTCCTATCCGTTCGCAACACATCATCTCCCGCGGAACTCTCAGCAGCCTGCCCACCACTGCATTGCCTCAGACTTCACAGGTGGGACATCAAATCGGTGAACAAGGAGCTACAGGGTAGCTCTAGGGGGATGAGAAATGTTCTGCTGTCACTACGGGGATAATGAAAGGTATCTCGCCCAGCAGAGAGGGCAGATGGAGGCAAAGCTGCAGCTAGCAATCTGTGTGCGCACGCCGACCAACCCATTGCTCCCTGTCCACGGGATCCCCATAATCTCCCAAGGCAGACCTGCTGTTACAAACACTCTCATCACTAGCGCAGCGGGGGCAGCTAAGCAGAGAGAGTGAATGATCTAGCAGGGGGTTAATAAAAGGACTGAGGCAGAACAAAAAAGCCTGTCAGTTGCCATAAGATGTGCTCTCCACCCCTTCCACCCCCCAGGAAATTAAAAATTGTAGCCTGTGGTGTACACCGTTTTCTCAGCAGGATGGGACAGGGCAGTGGCGAGGAAAGGGGACGTGGAAGGGTAGGATGGGAAGGGGAAGGTATGGAGTCAAATGTTTCTCACTGCTGTTGTTTCTGGGACGATACATCAAGAATTGTTATTCTAAAGGACAAGGTTACCTGGCTCTCAGAACCTGGTGGGACCAAGCCACACATCTGTGTGCTGTTACCAGCAGCTCTTCCTGGAGAGAGTCAACAAGATATTGGCAGGGCAGAGGACCAGGCTGCTCTGCCTGAAACCACCAAAGTCCATTCTCTGGCTCCAGAGCACGTTTTCATGGAAATGGAAAGAGAATAAATGCCTGTGATATGATACATCTTCTCTGATGTAGATTTTGACCATTTCTATGGTCACTTCCTACCTACAAACTTCAGGACTGAATATTTAGGGGGCAAAACCAAAACAGAACAGAAAGAACAACAAATCCCACCATATGAAATAAACCCCACCATCCTTTCTGGTGAGCAGCGGCTGAACTCCAAAGCATGTTCCGCCAGCAAAAGCACCCTTCGATGCAAGCTGAGATCTCTGCTCATCCCATGCACTAACTACAGTCTGGGAATTCACAGGCTCCTTGTTTCTTATAAGTGTTTACTGATAATCTGTTCCCTTTTCCCCTCTTCGGGCTGTTTGGTGTAAAGCTTCCAGCATCTTGTTTTCCCCTCTGAAGGAATGAAATCTCTTAGCTCCAAGGTGAATCCCCTCGGCCGCTGTTTGCTGCCTGTTATTGTCTGCTTTGCCCCGTGCATTGTCTCCAGCCTCCGAACGCAGCTCTGCAGAGAGGCAGGAGCTGCCAGGCTGCGCAGCGCGGGCCCGCAGCGCCCTCTCCCGCAGGCCTGCCGTGCACAGGCGGGCCCGGCGCCGCACAGCCGGACAAGGCCCACCGCGCCGCTGCAAGCGCGGGGCACGTACACCCCGGGCGCCCGGCTTGCCCGCGGGGCGCTCCCCTGCCTGCCCTGCGAGCAATGCAAGCGCCAGGCATGGCCCAGCGCGGGGAGCTGGCGTTTCGCAAGAGCTGATTCCTGCAGTGCTCAGAATAGCAGCAACTTCTAAGCACCTTGAGCCAAGGCCAGTGGCATTTTGGCACCCAAAGGCACACAGTCTAGTCTGCATAACGCTAGCAACTGCTGGGCACTCTACATAAAGGTGAGCTCTGTTAACCGAGGCTCTGCTGGGGGCCTGAGCCTCTAGCTTGGCTAGAGGAGTGTGGAGTAAAAGAATTCCTCTCCTGGGCCCAGGTCTAAGGTCTAACCTCATCGTCTAAGGTCTAACCACATCCAGCAGTGCACTGAGCAACCAGGATAACACCATCACCAGCCTGTTCTTGCACCCTCGTCACGGCAGACTTCTCAAGCTTCGTTCACTGAGAGCGTCTCAGCGGCCGGCTCCGCTCTCACCCTGCCCAGGGCACCGCGCTCCAGGCATCTCAGCGCCCAGCACGGCCTGCCAACCCGGCCTGCGACCCGTCCCCCTCGCCCCACTGGTGCACGGAGCTTCGCACAGCGAAGGAGAAGAAATACGAGAGGTCTTTTGCAAGGCACAAGGAAAAGCAATGGCAAGCTTTGCTTTTGTAGGCAGTCTGCTTGGTTTGCTTGGGATCATTGTTGTTATTTTAAAGGGCAAATTGCCGTTTCTAATGCTGGGAGCCAAACATATGAACAAAAGAGCTTCACAAATACAGATATGTTGCATGTGTAGAGTAAATGAAGCTCAACTACAGTTGTCATTTTACTTTCTAAGTGGATGAAGATGAGGTGTCCCAGCCCCAGGAGATCCAGAAAGGGATAAAACCCCTTTGTAAGACACAAAGAGAAGGCTGGACATTAAACACTGCCTGAGATGCAAGGCAGGCTGGATAAAGCTGGCAGAGCACCTTCTGCGCTGTCAGAAGAGTGAGGTGTTGGAGAAGTCAGCCTTCCTCCAAGGGGAATGAAACTCTCAGGGAGCAGAAGTTTTCTGGCTGGAAAGAAGGCGGCTGTGGAAACGCTTCTCCCCTTCCTCAATGCAAAGGATTGCATGAGGCCCCCAGTATCAGAGCCATTGGGCTCCCAGATCTGGCTACACCCACAGGACGTTCAGCACCATCCTATGGTTGCTGGAATAACTGGCCAGCAAAAGAAATTTCGAAGGAAATAAAAGGCGATTTGGATTGACCAGAACATTTCATTTGGCCCCGAAGCAGTTGAGAAGCACAGGGCTGCGCACGAGCGAGGACAAGCAGCTCTGCTCGCACAGGGCTGTGTGGTGTCAGAGCCCTGCTCTCTGCCAGCTTGGCCATACTCAGCGCTTGGTTAGACATGCCCTCAGGCCCTAGCCAGGATCATGCTCCAGCACCTCCTACTGGAAAAGGATTTTTCATGATGCTCCTTCCTGCCACGGTCATCTAAGAGAGCAAAATAAACATCACGTATCTTACATAAGATTATGTATTCTACATACCTGTACTGTTGCACACCCAATACTGCCCTGCCATCACATGCAACACCAACCTTGTTTTGCAGATTACCTTACTCAGCTTGTTTGGCACCAAAGGGGTTTTCTCCAGGCTTGGGAAGGTCGTTCTTTCATTCCTTGCTATTGTGAAAAATCTTGTGCATGCTATGTGGGCGGCTAGATGTGGGTGAGTGCAAGCCAGTCTTGTCATGACAGGAGGCTGGCTTACAGGGGGTTGTAGTGGGGCTGAGAGTCTGTTCTAAAATCTACGGCAAGCTGGTAGGCCTACGTTCCTTCTGCGTGCTGCTCAGGCCTTAGGAGGCTGCATATTTCACTGTCCTCCAAGTCTCATTTGTCTTACACTTGTAGCGAGTGTATGTATTTGTGGTATCAGTGAAATATATGACTCTCTACTGTTGGGCTGTATGAGCAAGAATTTATCTGCTCAACAGATTCTGCCAGCTTCCAAGCGCACGATTTATCCTGAGGAAACAGTCTGATACTGACAGGATCTCCTGGTGCTAGTTCCAGGTGGTCTTCAGTATGCTCGTGATAGGAGATTTTGGCTTTTCCTAGCACTTTTCCTCTTTGTGCTAGTCCTTCTATCACTGCTGGCTCCGGTAACATTGTGAGAGCACAGGTCTCAGGGTATGGAGATACATATAGAAGAGTAAATTCCTCTTTTGGTGCTCTAGGCTGAGGAACAGGTTGACTGCATATTGCCCAAAGGAGACACAGGGTAAGCTCCATTTGCCCTTGCCTCTATCACTGAATGTACGTGCACATCGTGTCAGGCTGCCATGTACAGCTGTGACAATCAAGATTGAATTCCCTGTATTTGCTTTGTTTCCTGCAGCTGTGTTTAAGAGTGCTGTGGTCATCCCAGCTGCTGGGTTGGCACTACCATGGCTTTAACCATAGGAGGGTGATGGTGACAGAGTCCTGACAGAGCTCTGCTACCTGAACCAGTGTGCCAGAGTCACTCTGATCCGGATAGACTCCAAAACTGTCTCTTCCACGGCTGTTTAAGGCTCCCTTCCCAAGCCCAGGCCAGTTGTTACTCCATCACAGAAGCACGGCCCAGTACCATGAGGACACTTGCATAGCCCCGACCCTTCAGGAACTCAAGTTTACAGTTTACTTCTCCAGGGTCACATTGCAGATGAAAAACAAAACACACAGAACTGGCAAAAAGAATCTTAAATATTTTCTGCTTTAGGAAGCCCAAGAGATGAACAGATCTAGGCAAAATAAGAAAGCCCACACGGGTCTCAAGTTCCTCACCATCCTGGAGCATTCACAGGGCTTAGGTCTGTTTTCTCCGAGATGCATAGGTTCTTTCCCTTACTTTGTACTTCTGCACTCCTCCCCTCCTCACAAACAACTCATCAGAGTCTTCTGATGCAATTCCTGAGTCTGCCTCTCCAGGGGCTTGCACTGTCTTGTTGGCTTCAGTATTTATGGATTGCAAATGGGACTTCTTTGGCGTTCCACAATCTTGACAGAGTAGCAAACATTTGCAATTGTAAATCTCTCTCTTTGTATTACAATTTGTTCTCAGATTCTTCCTAACTGCACCCAAAACAGGCACGCAGATATCTTGGTTGATGCTCTCTGGGTTGTTTTTTTTTTTTTTTTTGCATTTTCGTTTACTCAGAATGAAGATCCCATTTTACTGTTGCCTTGCAGTATTTATGAACTGTAAAGCTGCTCAGTGTTCCAGCTACATAAACTTTTGTCCTTTTCTTGTCATATATATGTAAGCTACAGTATGCAGTTTCAGCAAAATAAGTTAAACACATTTTGGGGCACTAACAGTGGCATTTCATAACTGTTTCTTGGGGATTTGATCTCCTTTTATTTAGAAGATTTTCTGCCCTTGAAATACAGTTTGAACTCTTCACATGAGATCACCGTTGCAAAACATTCCTGTGCAGTTTAGAGATATCTTTGCTCTGTTGCTAGTGGTGACATTAACAGGAAAGCCACTGCTGTCCCACAACCCCATTTACTGACAACAGAAGGTATGGTCACCTCTCAATTCATATCATTACACAGAGGGATAAGACTTGCTGTGGGCCAGGTGCATCATGTTGATGTAAATGCCTCCATAACATGCGTCTGTTTGATATATCGAATTAAAGGTTTGCAAACATTTGAAAGATCTGGACAGAATCTGGAGTTTACACGTGAAGTTTACACGGTCTCTGAACTGGCTTATTATCAGCGAGCAGACAGCATCTACCTTTCCAAGGTCAAGTCATGACCATAGGAAGCCAGCAGGTGTCTGCTGCATGCTACCAGAGCAAACTATAATTTCATTTTAGGTTTATTCCCCCAGCTCTTGTTAGCAGACTAATGAGTCTGTGATTATGATCTGCCGCAGCTTCTGTCTTGAAGATGTCCCTGCACCTGTCAGAATGACATCAGTTACTACACTGACTCCTGCGTATCCTATTAATGTGGCTTGCTGCAGCACTGATGTACTGCATAATCTGAATGGGAAATCCTCCCTTTAGAGTGGAGAATAGTATCACTTCCCTGGAGGTGAAGAATAGTATAATTTCCCTAAGTTTCAAAAAAAAAAAAAAAAAACAGGGAAAAATTACAGAAGGCTTCTGCTGGCAGGACTGGGAACTGAAGTCCTTGCTCAGAAAGATTGAAGTCTTACCTCCCACTCATCCTGTCTGTCAAACAGGATGCGCAGCTACTAGATCAGCCCTGTCTGAAGCAGGGCAGAACCACCTAGGCCTCCCACTCCCCGGTGGGAGAATACCAGGAGAATACCAGTTACCAGCGAGCAGCACGGGTCACACAACTTGTACTGACTGGCCCACAAAACAAAAGTTGCTATTTCAGCTCAAATATTAAAGCATGCTGGGAATCCAACAGTCCATGTTTAAACCATACTAGAGTGCCAGCTGGAAAGTGGGTGGAAAGGAATCTTTTGTCAAATAATTAAACTCCACTTTCTCTAAATTAATTAATTCACAAAGAACATATCCCTTCATGGCGTTCACAGTTAAAAACAAAACCAGTCTCTCCTCCCCCTACATTATCTGTCAGTTGTGCCACAAAGAACAAAAGAACCCACTCAGCTGCTCCTGAAGAAACCCCCCCATCTTGGCTTTCGATTTACCTAAGGTTCTGTGGCTCACTGAGCTGCTCCATATCTGCGTTTTTTATGGTTTCATCCAAACATCTGTTTCTGCCTTTTGTTTGGAGCTGATCTAAAGGGCTGCGACCTCAGCCTTCAGGGAACAGCCAGAAACCCCATCACAGGCTTATTTCTTGCTGGCAGTCGAGGCGTAATCCAGTCCTATTTTCAGGTTGAATTTACCTCGGTTTGTATTAAATGCCAGGTGTCTGTTTGATATCTCTGCTGTGGTGGCAACTCTCAGATCACATTTGGTGGACATGGACAAGATCCAAGGAGTGAAGGATGGCTGGACAGCTGCCCAGCTGAAAGCTCAAGAGCCTAACAGTGAGAAGCATCCAAGCACCTGTGACTCCAGCTGAAACCAACGGAAGCAGTAACATGCACTGTCTCTGAAAAGCCAGCTGTCCTCAGGCTCCTGCTTCTCATCTGGGAGCAGTGTCCTAGTCAGGCTCATCTACTTTGATAATATGTATGTCTAGTCATCAGGTGCTTGCTGCATAGCTGTGTCCTTTCCCACTTTAGCGTCCTGTGCAGCTGCCCAGACCTGTCTTTCTCACCTTCAGCTGCCAGCCACATGCTAAATCTGTAGCAGTCTCCACAGAGTTATCAGCTCCTCTCCCCTAAGGAAGCCCTGTTTGGGGAGGGTTTTTTTTCACACGTTTCCCTATTAGGCATCTTAGGACTTCACTTGAAGTAAGTAACATGCTCAGTAACACCTCTCCTCTCCAGAGGAGAACACAAGACAGGCGCAGCAGCTCAGAGAGCAGACCCACACAGCCCGTTATCTCATCTCTGCCAGCGGCGAAACAGTGCGATGCCTGGGAAAGAGACAGCGAACCATCATTCACTGCTCACCCTCTAGACATGGACGACTTCACAGGCCTCTGTGGTATCACCCTAGAGCATCTCTGCGCAAAGTTGAGGTGTCCGTGTTTATTCAGCTTCGTTTATGAAAGCTGTTCCAGACTGGTAATCATCCTTGTTGCTCTTATCTGGACATTTTTTAATTCTACTATATAGTTTTTCAGATTGATGGGCGACCAAAACTGTTCTCATAAGCCCGTGTTTGGCTAAATCCAATTCTCTGTCAAAGGGGATTTAGCAGCCGACTTTCTCAGGAGCAAGCCATCAATAAGTCTTAGCATTCCCTTCAGAAATAAATGACCTCCTCTAGACAGCAGATGGAGTCACTCACCGTTGAGGCCTTCTGCATACTTTCAGCTAGAGGAAAAAGGGGAAAGAGTAGAGAGACCTGATAATCTGCCTTGGCCACTACTGAGAGAGAAGGGAAATTTCATAGCCCAGCAGTCACTTCTGAAATCCAAAAAGCAATAGAGGCAGAAAAGGATCTGTCTGCTCTCTTCTACACTTTTGTAAAGAGGAGGGAGGAACAGTTTATGTCAATATGTTCATCATGAAGGTACTTTTAGTGCCTTCTCTCTTCTCTTTAGCCCATTTGCCTCCTGGTCCTTTTCTTATGTCTTCCAGAGTGCTACGATGTGGGCTATCTGCACTATAAGCCAAACAGACATTTCTGTAAGAGAGATTTGCTCTGCTTTAAGGTAATGAGAGCAACCCAATCACCTAAATTAGCCTGAAGATTTTTCAGAATAGCATTGCAGGGTTTTTTTTGGTGTTTTTTTTTTGCATTACCCCTGCAGCATTAACTAAGTATAACCTCTGGGATCATAAAAGGCAGATGGCCTAAGTCATACGTAGTCTTTCAAAAGGAAGTCTCTGGAGCCTAATCCAGTTGGTCACCCGTAAGACCACACAGTAATTTCCCTGCGAGCCTATCTGATTTTCAGTTCAGGCCCTTTTGGTCAGCCACCTCTCCCTGTCATATGCATTGCCTAGCCTAGACACAGCACACCCTTACAAGATTTACATGTGCCTCAAAACTACAATGGGAAAATGAATTTCTTTTCTTGCTCAGAGAGCCTCAGTGAGATCTACATGCTAATATAAGTCAAAACAGATCTCAAATAATGTTTAAAAAAGGATAGATTTTGTTCTGGATTTTCGTGACAGGGTTGGGTTTTTTTCCAGAGCATACAAAGATACTTTCTTTGAAATCTTGTTCAACCCCTTCCTTACACGGTCAGCTTCACCTTCCCTTTGCTCCCCCCACCCTTTTTCTTTTTATAAAGCATTTTCTGGGTGTTCTGCCTGCACATGATTTACTTGTCTTGGCCACATTTCTTCTAGAAAAGTTTCTGCTTCTCTGCCTTTGCCACGTTTCTTCTAGAAACGTTTCTGCTTCTCTGCTCACTGCCTATTTGAGGAAGAGGTTAGAGACCTCTTTTGCCTATTAAGACAAATCTGGTTTCACGGGCAGCCACAGTTACAACCACTGGCTTCTTCATTTTATACCAAATACTCCATGCCTTACACACTGTCACTCACAGGGGAGGAAAATACCAGCAACGACCTTGTTAAAGCAAGTTCTATTGCTAAAATCTCTGTAGACAGATCTATGGAAGACAGCTGTGCTAGGCACCGTTATTTATGAGTTGTGTCAGTTAATATATGACAGGGGGATGCATGCAAGTAGTTTACAATAGGAACTATGAAATACACAAATAGTTTTGGCAGTCTTACTGGCAAAATTCTGAAACACCTGCCTCTCAGTAGAGCAATACACAAGTTTATTGCAAAATGTGATTTGGGGCTTCAGTTAGCATGTTACAATGTGCCTAGCTTACAATATCGCGAAAGGCACATCATATTAGTCTGCAGATCACCCATCCGTGAGTAAGCACAACCAAACGCCCAGTTGTTACAGCCTTGAGTTCCTGTTGTCTCAGCTGTAGCGGGGTCCATGCTCGCTCTACTGGAAGGTGCTATCCACAAGGCAAAGCTCAGGAGGGTGGAGCGAAGGCAGCCCTGGGGGCTGTTCTGATGAAGCAGACTGGTGTGTGATAAGGACCCACGCCGGCGCAGCCTGTAAGGCAGGATCTACAAGGATGAGCAGCACGTAGCTGATGTAACCATCACCTCACATTCTCCCCATCCAATGCACTTCCTTTACAGTTGTGAATGCCACTGGAGTGGCAAAATAATGTCAAAGCCGGCAGGAGAGAACCGCTCCCACAGACATAGCCTGTGCCTAAGATCCAGACCATGCCTACTTCAAACATGCGTAGGATACACGTTGAATAAGACAGAAACAAAAAGGCTATCATCGTACTACACGTATCTGATCGGTATAGGAGCACCTGAAGAGTAACCCAGCAAAGCTCTCTGGGACGAAGCACTAATACGCTAGCAAAGCTGCACTACATACTGGCTGTATATTCTCCACAAACGATGCTAGTAAAGGTGCCTTTTTGCTGGTAAAACTGTGGGGCTATGAGCCGAAGATCGTGCCTCTTCCCTTCCTCAGGCCTGCAGAAATCTGACCGAGGCTCTCCTACCCATCGGCAGAGTAACCTCCAAGGCTTCCATGTATAGCTCTGCACGCGGGGAGCCCTGAAGGACAACAAATACTTTGCCTCCTCTATTCTAAATTAAAACCTACATCTTTCTTCCACAGTCTTCTGCCACAGCAAGGGCTTAAATTAAAGCTTAAAGGGTTGCAAACAAAAGGCTCCTCAGAGATCCAGCTTTTAGGAGTTTTCTTGAATGATAACAGCAATAAGTGCCTCACTTCTGACATAGAAGAGAGCCTATAATTTTGCTGATGGCTTGTACTATGCTAATTTGTTGGTTTGAGGTGTATGCTGATGAGGTACTGAAGATGTTTTAGCAATGCCCTTGTGTCACAGTAGTGAAGTCAGATTCTATAAACACCAAACATTTTATGATACACTCACTGTCAATGACACTAGCACCGCCATTAATGCTGAAATGATGTGCACTGAATTTGTAACCTATATAATAAAGTATATGTTATGAGATACAGTCTGTACTCACCAATGAATATGTAAATTGGATGGATTTAGGGGATTAAAGAATATTTTGAGAGTTTTGTTTTCAGAGTTGCTTTCCAAAGATAAGATTGGGCACCTGTCATTCATCTTGTATCTTACCAAAGAAGTTGAGAATAAAACAAAGCTCTTAAAGCACTGCTTTGTTAGCATGCGCTGCTCATACGAGATATATATCCATCCTTTCTTCTGCGCCAGTATGCACCACCACCTATAATAAATTTAATAACTCTCATGTGACTGCTCACAGGGCCAAACCTGACAGATAAATAGATGTTTAGCTGGCCCGTTTTTATGCAACACTCAGCACCTGACACCGCTGCTCACAGCCATACTGTCTGTAGGGGGGGCACCCGAGTTTGCCATCCTTGCCAGGCAAGCAAGTTGGCTTGTTCCAGACTCCAGTCAAAGTGCAAGCCAACAAATAAGCCGCACACATGGATGAGGAGGGGCTTTACACACAGCTGAAGTTCACGCTTATGAGCTAATATGACATGACAAAACCAGTCAGTTGCCTCCTGCTCTGCTCTTCTGAAAAAGAATCCTCTCCCATTTGGCTCTCTCGCCTCTTTCTGTAGTTCTAATTTGCTGCCCCCTCTCTCTATTTTCTCCTAAGCCTAATTAAAGGCTCCTAAGCCTTCTCCTAAGGTCCCACAGCTTAACCCTCTGTGGCTTTCTAACCTCTCCATCTTATTTTCAGAGGACCTTTTCCACTTTGTTCAGTTGGTGCAGCTGCACTAACTTGACATCTCATAGTGGGAAGAATGGAAATGCAATCAAGACATCTTTACACCAAAGTTTCCTCACTTCTTTCTTGGTGATAATTTCCTAACCTCTCTTCTTCTGATGAAGTTTTTAATTCTTCCACCTTTGGTGTCTGAATTATTTGCTCCAGAAACAAGGCAATTGCTCCTGAGCTCAGGCAGTCACTGCCACGAATTCTCATTGTTCAGGGCATTCACCAGCACACATGGTGGTTCGCACTTGCCCCAGGCCCAGCGTATTCTGTTGGAATCAGGCAGATCACCACAGGGTATGATGGATCAGCACTGCAAAATCCAGCAATTTGGCTCAAACTGCAGCAAGCAGGTAATTCTGGATCTGGATGTTCCCAGCTCCAGCTCGGGTGCCTAAGCCAAGATGAAAGCCATTCCACCCCTCATGGCTGAGCTCTCAAAAGGATGGGAGATGGCGAGACCTCCAAATAAGGCAGATCTATAATCATGAGGTGGGGTGGGAGGGAGAAGAGAGTCTTTGCTCAGAACCTCTGAATTCTGCAACAGCAAATATCTCTAACGTGATTGTGCAGATTCTGCAGAACACCTAAGCAACCGACATCTGACAGCTTCTTACTAGGTATTTCTTCCAAACTCTAATTCTGGGTACAGACTATGCTGATACTACTTAAGTAATTTAAACTGCGACTTGCATCTTTCCTGTGTGATTCTACTTCTGAAGGACTACTCTGCTGACGAGTGTGTTACAACTGCCAAGACATGAAAGCATGTTTGTTATTAACACATCACTATATAATTAGGGGACTTAGCAGGGGGCTGGGTGTTCACATGTTCTTTTTTCCTCTGATGCTGACAGTGTTGGATGAAGGTCTCTAGGTATCCCATTAAGTGACAAGTGAAAATGCATTCTGTGGCCAAAACCAAGCAATTTGGCACAACTTAGAAGAGAGTTGGGGTTTTTTTTGCTCAAAAAGGAGCCAGAATTGGAACAGCAGGAGGTGTTACTGATCAAGACTGAGATGCGCTCGCCAAGCTGAGTGTGTGTCTCATGGAGCAGAGAAGCAGTGGGTGCTGAAGTCCAGGACTGAGATATGCTGGCAGAGCTGAGACGGGGAATTTTGCCCAGTTTCTGAGAACAACACAGAGTCTGTATTTCAATTAGAGCTGCTCTGCTCATCTGCATGGCTCAGCACAAATTTTAATCTTTCGAAATTTCCAGGCCTTTATTAGGACCCATCCAAAAAGCATCTCTTCCATGTTTTCACACTGCTCGTCCAGTGAAGACATACCTGTAGCTACCAATCACATCCATGCTACTGGCTATCATTAAATGTCACACAGGTCAAACATCAGAAATGTATGCACTAATTTCATGAGCATGGACTGATATATGGTTCCAGCTGTAAAGAGTTACTAATTCAGATTAAACATGGCAAGACAGGAGGATGTGGGATTTTAGGGAGAGGTTTGATAGCAGAGAAGGGATGATGACACTTAGAAGAGCAAGCAGGAGGCACAAAGGGTGAATAATTGACTGCTTGATGCCCAGGAAACCCAGAAGGAAGCAGTAATATGATGGGAGTGTTGGATACCACAGAAGGTAACAGGACTGCAAGCATGTGCAATGCAAATCCTCCCCTGAGTACTGCCTAATATTTATTAGGTACAGCTCAAGATTCAATCCCAGACATTAAAGATATGCATGACCGACCCCAATAACAATAAAGGAATTCATAGTTTCAGAAAAACTCCTCCCCTTCCCACGTTGTGCACAGGCCTACAGTTTAAGCTGACCAAAGTAGGTCAAAGGGAAGGAGTCCATTTGAATACGTAAATTCAACATAACAAGGAGTGAAGACATTTGTTTTGAGCTTGCGAGTTCAAGCTAAGAAAAACAGGTCTTCATGGTTTCTTTGGGAACTTGGAAGCTTTGGCTTCACCATTCCCTATTTCCTCTGCTTGCCTATCTTCATCCCCTTTCCTCTTGCTTCCTGCCTAATAAGTGCTTGGCAAACACACATTTCCCAAAACGGCTCCGAGTCTGTGGTCAGAAAAGCAAACTCAGTAAGGTCGTTAAAAAAGCTCAGGCATAAAAGTTTGTGAGCTCTGAACAGCTGCTGAGAGTCTGTGCTATGTGTGTGCAACTCCCCATAGCTAATTTTCAAACAAGCAAGAAAACGCATCTTTTGTCTGCCTCCTGCTATAATCTTTTTTCCCTCCCCCGCCCTTTTTTTTTTTGCCAAAGGGAACAACTTCAATTTCCAATAACTGAAGACTGGCTAAAACTGCCTTCCCTGCACCCTCTACCCCATCACAAGCAGCTCATACCATGAAAGAGTGTCAAGAAAAGGATTTTTTAAATAAAGAACTTCACATAACTAGGGAGAAGAAACCAAGGAAAATTGTTAACAGCAAGATTTGATTTAACTCTTTATAGTTTGAGATCCACTCTTTCTTCTCTCTTCCTATGCTTTCAATAGAAGCATTCCAGCAAATGCTTTTGAAATCAGTGTGCCATATCTTTGAAATAACACACAGCCATGAAACAGAAGTAACCAGCTTGATATTTCTGTAAATAAACAGGTGTAGAATTAATACCTTTTACTTGGCCTGAGTCAACTCTTATGAATCTAACAGCAATCCAGCTGTGTCCCTCTCCTTTGCCTCTAAATAAAATTTGTGGGATGCAGTATATCTCAAGGGAAAGAAATAAGGAGCGGACTTTAACTTCTTAGCTGACCATTTCACCTCTAATTTAGCTGTTCAAGGCAAACCTAGATATGCATTGGTTTCAAACAAATGCCAACCAAGTGATTGCTCGTTACCTTTGTAACTGGACAGATCCTGTGAGGGAAGCTCCTTTCCTTTTCTTTCATTTTTAAACTACTTCTATTTTTGTTGGCAGGAACAAGATCATAAAAGAAATCTTTCAATTACCTCTGCAGTCTCATTCAAGTCCACTGACAAAACCGTTCATGGAGATTGAACACCAGCAGTTGATGGAGACCACGTAGCCGTAGTTCCTCCTGAGCAGGTTTGATTTTGTTGAGGCGGAAACTGTACCTGTTCTGGGCGTAAAAAGACAACTTTAGTCTTCAGGGAAACAATGCAGAACAATGCATTAGCATCAGATTCAAAACTAATCACCCCAAATTGGAACCATGGCTAATTCCCTTAAGTATTACTGTATTAGATAGGTTATCTGCTTGCAGCCTAACCCTCGGATGACACAGTACTAATAATGGAGTCCCTGAGCTGTGACAACGTTATGGGCTGTGGCTGCCTTATGGGCATGTCTAATTATGATGTTCTGTGACAAGGCTATAAATACACATGCTCCCACAGGTGAAGACCTGATTGTACTGAGCAATGAGAGGTTTTGGCCAGTATTTTCTCTGTTCTCAAACAACGTATCATTGCTTGCTTGACCTAGAGAGCTGTTTATAACTATGGGAGCCTTATAAGCCTATACCCTGGGGAGTTCAAGAGTATGGAAGCAAGTGAGACTTCATAATCACATACAGATCAAATGTTGGAGGAAAAAGTGCCAAAGGGAAAGAGAGTAAATTTGTTCAAATGAAAAAGCCTACTGACAAAACCCAAAGACCACCTGAGCAAGGGAAAAGAGGGATTACATATTAACAGACCGACACTGATGGGCTGAATATAGGTCTAACTGACAAAGAAAGTAATCAGTCCTTTATAGGGCACTTAAATAAATAGTTATTTGAGGAGAAGAGATTGTTTGAAGGATTTCTTGAGGAATGGGGAAGGTGGTTAAGCTTTCACTTTGTTTTCAGGATTCTGTTCTTAAAGATCATTACATTATTGTAACACTCTAGACTCAGAAAAAAGGACACTACCCCTGCATACCATCCTCTGCCACGTGAGGCCCCTTTCTCCTTCTCTTTCATTCCTTAGAAATTGCAGTCCCCAGCCTGTTCAGTCTGCCTTGGCACCCTCGCTCTTCACTTGTTCCTAAGAGCAACTTCACTGGAGAAGAGAACAAAACGAAGCAGTCCTTTCTGACAAGGGCTTGTAAGGGGAACCTGATGAGCAGCCAGACAACCTCTCAGGGCCTGAGTCAATGAGCTCATGACAGCAGCCACTGTAGAGGAGCTGTTAACTGAATACCAGTTCTTGCATCCTAAAAAAATCAACAAAAAGCCTTCTACTATCCCATCTCTTTTACTGTTTGTTTTGTCAGAGTCAAAGAAAATGACAATCACTCACAACTCAGAACTGAGTAAGAAAATTAACTGCTGCCTCAGCCAACGCACTGCGGTGTGCAGTTGTCAAACTCTTGCAAATTTTGTCACAAGTCTTGGAGCTAATGTCTCCATGATTTCTAAAGCAGCCTGGATTTCTTTCCTCTCATTAGAAAGGGAAACCTTCCTCTTGACTTGTTGTAACACCTACGTGATGGGATGAAGAAGACAACAGAGAATGCTCCCTGCCATCGCTCCCTGCTAAACCCAACACGGGCTGCCCCGGGAACACTGGATTGTGGAACCTGCGCCAACACACGACGAGGCAACACAACGTGGAGAAGGCATGAAAGAGAGCCAGATCAGAAGCTACGGTCAGAAGAAGAGGTTGAAAATGAGCGTATGGTAGGGCCAACCATTAGCTTGCAGGGCAGTGATTAGTCTGCCGGATGGGGCTGTTCAGAGGCACAGGACACGAGGCACTGGTGTGAGAGCAGAGAAGGAGCTGGGCAGCGACAGCACAGGCCTGTTCAGGGCGGAGGGAGAAGCAACGCAGCACACGGGAAGGGAAACAGCGCTGCATAGGGAGGGCTGTGGGGGCCTCGGCACAACGCGCGGGCGGGCGCACAGGGCACCCACGGACGGGGCAACCCGGCCAGGCCCAGGGCCAGGCCCGAGGCCGGCCCAGCCCGCGCGTCCCTGCCCCTGCGCCCCGGCGAGCCTCGGTGGCGGCGCTGGGCACAGGCTCCTCGCCCCTCGGCTCCTCGCCGCCTCCGACCAGCCCCGCCGCGCCCGGCGCCGCGCTCCCGGCCTGGGGCAGCGCGGTCACCCGGCACCACCGCCCCGGGCGGCCCTGCGACGCCGCCGCGGCTGCCCCACAGCCTGCCCCGCCCCCCCGCTCGCGCTGCGCACTCCTCCCTATTCCCGTAGCGCAGCTACGCACACCACGCGTGCGCGCCTCCCGCAGGTACGTACACTGCGCTGGGGGAGAGGCTGCGCATTTCGCGTACTGCTAGGCTCGATTCCCGAAGCTGCTTTACGTCAGCTGGGGGCCGGCGAGGGCGGAGCGCTACGGAGATGGCGTAAGGAGGCCCTCGCCGCTCGCTTCCCTCCCACCGTCCTCCTCAGACGTGGCGGGGGAGGGGCTGGTGCGGAGCCGGCGCGGAGCGGCCCCGCCGCGATGTGGCAGAAGTCGGTGTGCGTGGGCCTGCTCGCCCTGGCCGTGGGCTACCTCTGCCTGCTGGGCCCCGAGCTGCCCCAGTCGGCGCTGCAGCACCTCTCCGCCTCGCTGCTGGGCGGACTGCGCCGCGCCCGCTCCCTCGAGAGCCGCATGGTGGCCGCCTGGCAAGCGGCCATCGTCCGCCCGGCGCGGGGCTGGGCGCGCGTGGCCGTCGGGTACGTGAAGGGGGGGGGGAGGCGGGGCGGGCAGGTGGCGCGAGCGCCCCTGGCGGCGGGGGGGGAGGGGGGCAGGTGGCGCGAGCGCCCCTGGCGGCGGGGGGGGGGGGGAGGGGGGCATGTGGGCGCCCCCCCCCCCCCCCAGGCCGGGCTGCTCTGCTGGGGTACAGAGATGTGGTGCGTGTCCTGGGTGCTCGGCTTCGGTTCCCTGTCTGCACCTGCGGGAGACCCCGGTGGGCGGGAGGTGCACGGGATCCTCGAGGCTAACACGCAGGCGCTGCCTCTCCGTCCGGCACGCTTCGGGGAACCAACCGCGAGGCGCTGGCGCTGCAGGCGCGTGTGCCGGCGTAGGCCCCGAGAGCGAGGCTCGCGCTCCTCTCCCGAGGCGCCTTCGCGCGCTCCTCGACTCATGCGCTCTGGCTGCCTGTCTGGAGGCAGGAGAGGCTCGTCAGGAAACTCGCTGCGGAAAACCGTTTGCCGCTGTGTCGTGCAAATACTGCGCTAACGCGGTCATACGTCTTGGCGGGGCTCTTACGTGTTCTACAAAGTAGCATGTTCCTTTTCCAGCCCTGTAGTTTTCCAGATGGGGCATTTCCAGAGAAAGCCACCGGCGAGTGCAGGCGCCTTACTGCTGGGCTGTTTAATCCTAGATGGACCTCTGCTGAGGAACTAATGGTCCAGAAAACCTTACGTAGCGGAGACTGAAGTGTGCTGTAAGGTTTAGAACTGGTTGATGAGGCTGTCTCGGGTTCTCTTGTCCTTGCTTTGCCTGTCTGTAAAATGATTTTATATCGAGAGACTGTTTCAGTGACTTGGAGCTACTGGCTTATTCCCTAGAAGGTGCCAATTGGGGAGCACAGCCTGGCAATATATAGGTATGAGAGACACATTTATAAAGTAGGGAAGTGAGTGACGCCTTCAAGATACAAGTGGAGAAAACTGAGTGAAGGTAGAGAAGGTAATGTAAGCAAAGGAAAGAAAGAAGAGAGGGCAGGGACAGGAGAAGGGAATAGATTTTGAAAATGCATGCGTGTGCATGAATCCAACCCCTTTCTCTTTTTAAGTTGGAAAGAGAGTAAAGGAAAAGTTCAGAAATATCACATTGATCTTAAATGCTGGTTCGAAGTCTGACCACTAGTACTGCAGTTATGTACACCACTTGATTCATTCCCTTTTAAATGTAAGGGCATGACAGGATAACTTGACTTTGACCAGAAGATTCAACCTTCAAGGGTTGGAAGAAAGTTACTCTACCCTAATGGCTGCGTAGCTGATGCACTGTGAGCTGGAGTCTGTCTTGCTCTTGCGTTACGGTTGATGCAGACTTTCTCCCCTGAATCACTGCATGTGACAAACAGGTTTTCGTGCCTCATTTAGTCTTCTCTTTCACCATGCCTTTACTGGAAAAGAGCCAGTTATCTTCAGTTTATTCCCTGCTTCCTTCGTTGCTTTAAAGGGACTAAATATATATATATACCTCCACCAAACACCCAGGGCCTCAAAGTTCATCAGCAAAAGCAGTTCATTAGTACCTACTCCCTGCTGTTCAGGGAGTATATTAAAAGCATGAAGTGTGTTAGCAGAGAAATGGCAGGGAGGGAAAAGAAAGACACTTGGAAGATGATTAGAGGTGTCTCGCTTGAAAGAACTGTGACTTGGTTTTATGTCATCTTGCGTTTTTAATGATACATTAAAATATAAGATTGTTGATGTTTTGCTGCGGTGAAATTGAGGCTGAACTGCTGTTCAGCCTTATTGTCTCATTTTTTTCCCTTCTGTGCAAGGGGATTTTTCTCTCCTTAGTGCATGAGGTGATGCACGATAGAGAGGATTCCTGATAGAATATGAGCTGCATTACCTTTTGCACTGAAAACCCTCAAGCTTTTTAATGTCCTTTATTTTGTATTACGCAGCCTTCGCATGTTGCAGCCCAAATTGTGCAAGAAAGGTCACTGAGAAGGAAGGATGTGGCTGTGCGTTCCAAGCTAACGTTTAAGTAGGTATAGGCTAAAAGCATTTGGAGTGTCAGAGTAAGCTGGAGACCCTGCAAAGTTGTGCGGATGGTTTGGCTCCCTGTCATGGAAGCATGGGGCAGAAGAACGTAACTCACGGTTGAAAACAATTCCAGAAGATGTTTTAGTAATTGCTGGGCTAGTCTCACTAAATGTCTTGCTTATATCACTGTCTATCTGTAACCAAGGAGTGGAAGGAAGGACAAGTGCTATAAACTTTCCCTAAAATACACCAGCAGTGAATGTAGGACTTTCCCGGAGGCTTGGTTCCAGCCCAGAAGTTTTTGTGTTCTCTGTTCTGAATTAGACTCACTGTGCTTATAAGAAATTTATAAGAAATGGGGACTGGAAGATTTGAGCTGCAGCTTACACTTTACCTAAAGTCTGGATTTGCTGAAATGGTGCTTGTAACTTCCTAAATATTGCAGCGCTTTTCTGTTTCACTATTTGAGAGAAGGCAGCCCGCTGTTTCTAGAAATTTGGGATGATACTTTTGAAAGTGTGGTTTTCGAATGTTTCAGCTGAAAAATTGGGCTCCTTACTTCTTATAAACAGCAGCAGCCTGCGTGTGGAGCATTGTACACACAGAAGGATCCATGTTCTTGGTTTTGTTAACAGTAGTTGAAACTCTAGAGGCTGACTTGAAAAAAAACTTTCAGTTTTGTTTTCAGCAGTTCTGAATTGCTTGTAGGCTTTAATCTAGCAGTAGAGGAAAAACTCTTATTTTAAGAGTAAGGGGAAAATCTTGGTAACTTTGTATTCATAAAAGTAATGTTCTAACTCTTGTGAGCACAGAAAACCAGTGTCCTCAGTGCTAACAATAAATAAGAAATATTCCTTTATTCCATGCTGGAAAGCAGTGAGGAGGAGGGAGAGCCTTTACTAGGGAAGCTGGAGCTCAGCCCTCTTATTTCTCTGGCTGTTTCTGCTGCTGTTTTACTACCACTGGTTTAATTTTCCTGCTATTACTATTGTGCCTGTTCTTTTTTGAGCAAGTGCAAGAGAAGAAACGAAGCAACATATGCAACTACCTTTGGACATAAGTAGCTTACTCTGTCTTGTTTTAATTTTGGTAGGATGTTAGGAATCTATCCCTTCTCTGCAATGCTGGTGCTGAATAAAACCTGTGAAGAGGAGAACACTTCAGCAGAGAATTTCAGGAAATTCGAATCCCTTCCCCCTCCCCGGCTTTTCTTTTTTTTTTTTCCTTGCTTATCCGGAGGGCTGCACAGCACTTGACAGCAGTCATTACGGCCTGGGAAGCGACGTCACTGTATTGCCTTGCAAGTGCCCTAATACACATGAGATTTTTCCCAGTATGCGTTTTTTTTCTCTCTTTCAGTGTCAACGCCTGTGTAGATGTTGTTCTGTCTGGTGTGAAGCTGTTAGAGGCGCTTGGTCTTGACCCTGGGGATGGAAAAAATCATGCTGTGTTGAACTCCAGACAGGACCTGAAGGAAGCATTCGCTTACTTCATGCAAAAAGGGGCAGCTGCTGAGCGCTTCTTCAGTGACGCGGAGTCTTTCCATCACATAGCGCAGACAGCCTCCGAGTACCCTGATGCACAGGTGTGTTTTCCAACTGAAGATAAGGTTTGACAAGTACATTTCTTCTTTTCTGCATCTTTTGTGACTCTTATTCTCCTTCTAGTGAGAGTGCAAATCATTTTGGGGGAAAAAAACTATGCTGTTGCTTGAGTGTATTAATGACTTTACAGAGTCAGACTCTTTCTGCAGCTACCCCAAACAGTAGGGTTTTGAGCAGTCTATACTTTGCTTGTTTTCCTAAAACTGAACTGCATGTATTTGGCTCTGTCAATCCAAGATGCCTCCGTAAGAATACTACTAAAGAGGTTTTTGAAGATATTGAAGCTGTTATATAGGAGCCAGGTGGGCCTGATGCCACTCTAACTTGTAATGAGGCAGGTGGGAAGAAAATAGATTCAAGCATTAGGAGCTGCAAACACTCCTATAAATGCTGGCTCATAATGCAGGGTTTGAATTCTCTCTAGAAGCGGGGGTGACAAAAAGCAATTAATAATCTTTCTGAAGCCTCCTTTTCCCAAAGCAAAGTTCTATTGCTCTAATTTACATTGTGTCTTCTGAAGTACTGGTTTGATATCTACTTGGTAGTTAGCTAATTTCTACAAGCTGCTTAATGCTACTTTATATGCAGTTTGGCAGCTGCTTTTGAGAATCAGGAAGAGCTCCTTTTATTGGTCAAAATTTTCCTGTGTTGCCTTGTTTCTCACTGTATTTGCTACATCGGCTTTCTGGAATCATTTGATTATTAGCTGTAATCTTCTATATCCTGTTTTCTGTCACTCCTCAATATAGTCACATAAATCTTCCTGATTAGTTAAATTCCTCACTGTTTTCTCAGCTATTTCAGCACCTCTGATCCTCATGATGATCTATATTTCTGGGTTTCAGAGCTCATGTAGGAGTTTTCTTGAAAGTTTGAACTTTCTCACCTGAAGAAGCTTTCAAGGTTCTGCTCACTTTACGTGAGCACAAGTAGTAGGTTTAACACTGATCTCAAACTGGATGAAATATTGTTACAGTTCTAAATTACTGCTTCTCAGCCTTGAAAATAAAAATAAGTTATGAATTGCCAAAAATATGCTACATAGAAGTACAGACTGTTTATATTATGAATTAATTGACTTGTACAGGGTTGCAAAAGACAAAACTGAAATTGTTAAGAACAGATCTGACAGAGAATTGTAAAATGATTTTGCCTTCAGCCCCAGTAAGCTTCATTAACTTCTCTGATACTAGAACTTTTTCTCAAATACTAAAATCTTGAGCCTATACTGAGCACCAAGCATGTATAAAGCTATCAAAGCAAAGGAATGCACATATCTGCCTGATCTGTTTTACAGCTTTATGTAGGAGGAAATGCTGCTCTTATTGGTCAGAAGCTTGCAACAAATCCAGACCTGAAGGTAAGTGTTCCAGAAACTTTGTACTATTCGCTTGTCTTTAATGAGATTGTGAAGATCTTGCAGTCCGATCTATTTGTCAGGGTATGGTTGAACACCACAGTTGAACCAGTCGAATGGTTCACTGCCTCTGAAGGGCAGTTCAATGCTTTTCTTTGTGTCACCGCTAGGGCTTGTTGCAACTTCCACAGACCTGATTCAGCTCCCAAAATAGTTAAAATAAATAAATAAAAACTCTAGCCTTGTAAAAAGACAATCAGTTGTAGCCTGCCAGTTTAGTGAGACCTGAACTGGCTCACCGAAGGGTCAAATGAGTGCCAGAGCTGACTGCAAGGGAACATGGGGCCAGAAAAGGAGGCTGATATGGGACTGCCTCTTTCAGTGACAGACAGTCATTACATCTCAGCCAACCTTGTCCAACACAGTACTCGAATGGGGTTTCGTGGTTAGCAGAAGCCTCTGGAGGTCTCTAGTTCAAACTCTTGCTCAGAACAAGACCATCACCAACACTAAATTTGAGCTCAGGCTGTCAGCAAAGGGCAATCCAGGCTTATTCCCAGCTGCCTGTTCCACCTCATCTGTTGTGATGGCGCTAGTATGCGGTCTGACTGAAAACTGGTGTTTTTGGACAGGTTAGTTTTCAGTTGGATCGGATTCCTGTTCTTGTACGCCGCAGGGCTGTGCAAATGCAAATGCCCCACTTGGAGGTGGCAAGAATATGTGGGAAGAGGGCAGTCTGCTCCGCTGGACAGCTGTACCTAGCTATCTCATCTCATACTTCAACAGCAGAGTTGTAGTGGCAAAAGCTGGACTGGCACAACTGCTAGGTCTTATGCCTCACAAACTCGAAAGCCATAGCTGGTTTGTGGGGGGGTTTTGTGGGTGTGTGGGATTTGGGGGGTTTTTTGTTTTGTTTTGTTTTTTAAGTTTAATCTACTGTCTATTGTCTAGGTAATGGTATCTTGTTTATTGCTCCCGCAGAGTTACTGACTTCTGTATTCTCTCTAATAAATCAAATACGTATCCCAGTGTGGTCCTGATCCTCTCAGTGTTTGTTCTCCTCTTAGTTTAGTAAAACTCAGTTCCTGTTTTCAGGTGGTTGTGTGGAGGCCACGTTGTTTGAAACAGATTGGTGTAGGATCCTCCATCCTTCAGTATGGTCATAAGAACAAATGGCAATCGATTCTAATCCTGCGACGGCTTAAGTCAAGATTTCCCTACAATGTGTAACCAGTAATATATTTTCCTGTAGGAGAATATCTTACACATCAGCTACTGCTGGCAAGAGATGAACAAATCTGGGACCAATCCATAAAATGGCTTTCCACAAAATAGAATAGCTATTTAGATGCACCAAAATGCTGGCAGGGACATGTCAGGGGATCAATCCTTGATAAATATATATATATTTTTTTTTCTGTTGTTGTTTTCTAGATCCTCCTTTGTGGCCCAGTTGGTCCTAAACTTCATGAACTACTTGATGACAATTTAGTTGTGCCACCTGAATCTATGCAGGAAAGAGATGAATTCCATCTTATCTTGGAGTATCAAGCAGGTACCTTGCCAAAGGCGGAATGTTAGATGGGAACCCTGAACATCAATAAGATATTTGTGGGTTTAAAGTTTTTTCTGAACTTCCTCTGAATCAGCTAATTCCAGAAGTACTGTAGAAGTTATCAGTATTAGCAGCTGTCACTGGGCTAGTCTGATAATTCCATGTACTTCAGAGAGCTGTGGTGGGTAAACAGACATCTTAAACTCTTTTGAAACCTTTTTTTCCTTTGTAATACAGTTGTTGTAAATACTGAATCATGCTGCTCCATTGCCATCCCTTTGGTTCTGTATTCTTGTATGCTATAACCTACAGAAGCAAAGTGGACTTTTCACTGCATTGTGGTAGAGCTCATTAGAATGAAGTACATAGACGGTGTAATTCTAAAGCTATATTAACATTAAAATGATCTAGTAGTGCTCTCTGTAAACAGAGAGGTACCATTTAACTGCATGCAGATGAAATTCGGGGTAGCCCTAATGTAATGGCTAAAATAAATGTGCAGGTGTTTTCTTGCTGTTTTTTAACCTGAATCGTTTCACAGATCCTGTCTCAAACCATAGTTTCAGAAATAATTATATTGGTGTGACAGAAGAGGGAGTATTTGGCAAGGAGCGAAGGCAAGAACCACTTTAATTAAACTTTTCCAGCAGCAAAACTAATGTGGAGCAGCACCCTGTGTCCACTTAGGGCTCCTGGCCAAGGCTAGTTTATTACAACTGACAAGTGCTGTTACACAGTAGCCAGTGTAAAATACACTAATCTTAAGTAAATCCGACTCTTCTGGCTCCTGGAAGCATCCTCATTAGCAGATATGCTAATATATGATGTCTCCTTTTCTCAGCATCTCTGCTTAAGTGAGACCTGCCCTCCTTATGAAGCCAGTTTGTAAGAAGCAGTTAGGCTGGGGGTCTTCCTCCTAGATGGAACTTTGTCTGTTGTCAGTTTGGGGGGATTTTTTTTCCCTCCCTTAAGAGAAGGCAGTGCTGTCGCTTTTGATGTGTTTTAATGGATTTTCCACAAACACTGGTCATATTCTCCACAGATAGCCAATATACAGTCTGGGAGAGCTGAGTGAGCAAGCATGCGTGCTGGTTCTAGGGTGGAGATTGTCCGCAGTAACCTCAAAAATGCTTGTGTTTCAACAGTTTCTGTTCAGAAATATTTCATCTATTAAAATTATAAGTAGAAAAAAAAGCTCAAATCATGCTATATCACTTTTCTACATTCTCTGCCTCCCCAAGGCTGCCCTTGTCCTCTCTGTTTTATTTATTCCCTTACATTTCTTTTTGCCCATTTACCATAATGGGCACAGGGAATCGTTTGCTGTCTGATTAAAGATGCTTGTAGGGATGGGGAGAGCTGGTGAGGGCAGACCAGCTGGACTGTGACTTGTGTAATTTGTATCCTCTTTAGGCTCGCTGTTGCTACTCTGTTCTCTCATGGCTCAGAGTCTGGGAGATGGAGCCCATGAAACAGGTTTTGTTTGTGATCTTATCCAGGAATAAAGCAGTTTGCCCATTGAGCACTGATCCAGCCCTATTCTGCAGATCATTTTTAGGAGCTGCCCAGTCAGGAGTAGTAAGAGCCATGAGTGTTGTTCAGGGTATATTTTCATGATGCAGTGTGAGTCAAACTATCAGGTGGTTGTTGCCAAAAAGGGGAGGTCTCCTCTCTCTTCACATTTTCTGCATGCTCCAACTGTTTGGCTTGAGCTGGCTGTGACGCTTACCTAATTGCATAGCAAACTAATACAACTGATTAAAACAGCAGAAAGCTAACCTGGCAAAAACAAACAAATATTGAATTTACCTTGTGATCAGACAAGCATCTAAGCAAGGCAGAGGGAGCAAATGAAGAGAATGAATGGGAAAGGATGTTAGAAGGACCTCTGTCACTGCTGGTAGTAGGCAGCTGTTAATTTGACACAGTCATGTTGTGAAACCATGGCTTCAGATTCCAGCAGGCTACCCCAAAATAATCTCTAGATGTGTGATTTGATTTGCTTCTTTCACAGTTGATTTCTTTTTCTTTGCTGCACCCTAGGTGAAGAGTGGGGACAAGTGAAAGCACCCAATGCCAACCGCTTTATCTTCTCTCATGACGTATCAAATGGCGCCTTAAATATGTTGGAAGTGTTTGTGTCTAGCTTGGATGAATTTCAGCCAGATCTTGTGGTACTCTCAGGACTTCACATGATGGAGGGCCAGAGCAAGGAGATGCGACAGAGACGACTTCTGGAGGTAAGATGCTTAAACATCAGTGTTTCCTTAATTTCCATTCCAACAAACACTTCATGGGAAACTCTTGGTTTCCCAGGTTTGAACTTGTAATTAGGCTGTGTCTTCACATCTCCCACAGATCTTCTCACTATTGCATGCTAAAAGAACATGAACTGTAGGACTAATGTTTCTTGGATTCAGTGGGTTGTCTAGGGGGGAAAAAAGAAGTTATGCTCTGGTTGTCCGGTTGGGATAGATCTACCTAGTTATTGGAGCTTATCCAGTGGCTGAATTGCACTTTTTCTATTCTAGATACTAAGATGATCAAGGCTATAATCAAGACTTCTTTTTTTTTTTTTAAGCATCATTTACGTTAGATAATCCAAGAGGGAATCTCCTTATCTGAGCCCAAATGAGCTACGCTGAGTTTTTCTTTATTTACAGATCTTTGCCTGTCTTACAGCTGAGTGCCCTTCTTGATTCAATGAGGTTTGTGAGATCTCCGATTTAATCTATTAGAAAAATGCTGAGCTGGGTGCAGATTAGGGTTAGATGTAGTTTTCCTGCTTTGGGATTCTGAAGGCTGATGGTTGTTTTTACTACTTTCTCTTAACAGTACATTCTGGCACTTGTCAGAAATCTCATTTAGAATCCTGATTAAATCCATATATGGAAAAATTAAACAATGTGCATTTCTGGGCCAAAACCCCTTTGTCCATTCTGTTTCTTAATGAACATGTGTTTGGGTTTTTTTTTCTCTTTCTCTACCTCTGCAGGCTGTGGCGTCCATATCTGATATCCCTACTGACATTCCCATACACCTGGAATTGGCCAGTATGACTGATCAGGATCTTATGAGCAACATTATGCATCAGGTAACCAAAATGATAGGATATGCTCTTTTATCAGTTACCTTTTCTTCAGCATCACAGTGCACAACTGGTAGATGATTATATACATGAAGACTTAGAATTACGGCTGTCCTGTCGGAGAGAAATGGAGAACGTGGGTTTAATGTCTGCTGTTGCTTTCTGAACACTTGGGTTTCCTCTACTAAGGTTATCGATCTCCTCTGCAGCAAAGGAGAGCTGTAATGGCTTCTGCCTTAGCAGAGGACAGATTGCTCTCTTTACCTTAGAGAGGGTGTTCCTTTTGAAAAAGTCTCAGTGGGAAGTTCCAGTTACAAGGTATCTCACAATTTGATGGCCCTCGCTCAGTTGATCATCAGGCCATTTTCAGCAAGAAGTGAGGCCTTTTTGCAAATCTGGAAGTCTTCAGCAGCTGCATTCAGTAGACTTACCATACAGATAGAGGTGCAATCTATTTTTCTGAAATGAAGACAGATTTTTAGCAATTGTAGAGGGGAGGCAGGCCCTAGAGAATACTCACAGCTTCACAGAGACAAGTAACCTCAGTTGGTTTGGATTTAGCAGGCTTGCTGTTTTCTAGAAGAAAACCAGGATTTGAATTTGAGCCATTTTTAATACAAAACTCAAACTTTGTGCAGAATTTTTCCTACAGATCCTGCTGGTCCCTTGTTTAATTTGACACAACTCTAACCTCAGTGTTAGGAGTGTTTCATGTAGTTCTGATGTTCTGTTACTTGTTAATGTCAAAGAGTGTATCTAGAAAATTAATTACACAAAATGAGCACGCACCCTTGGCATTCAACATTTTCCTGCCTGGTGATAGCGCCCTGGTGTCGCACTGATTTTATGTGTGAAGGAAAAACTGTTGTTCCTGTATTTCTGTTAGCAGGTCTTTCCCCTGGTGAACTCTATTGGGCTGAATGAGCAGGAGCTGCTGTTCCTCACGCAGTCTGCCTCTGGTCCCCACGCCTCCCTTGCTTCCTGGAACGGGGTTCCCGATGTGGGTGTAGTCAGTGACATCCTCTTCTGGATCCTGAAGGAGCACGGGAGAACCACGGACAGGGCCTCTGATCTCACACGGATCCACTTCCACACCCTGGCCTATCATATCCTTGTGACAGTGGATGGGTATTGGGGCAACCAGATTGCTGCTGTGGCTGCTGGAGCTAGAGCAGCAGGGACGCAGGCCTGTGCAACCGAGACCATTGATACCAGCAAAGTCTTCCTTAAAGCTCCTCTGGAGTTTGTGACCTCCCAGACAGAGGCACCCTCCAAAATATCTTTAAACCCAGATGAGCCAGTAGTGCATTGGCACAGAGAAGGTGTCTCGTTCCACTTCACTCCTGTTTTGGTGTGCAAAGATCCTGTCCGGACCGTGGGACTTGGGGATGCTATTTCAGCTGAAGGACTACTATATTCAGAAGTATATCCTCAGTAGAAGACTAAGACCCTACTTTTTCTCCAGTACTGTACAGTGTCTGAGGAATCGCGGTGTTCTCATTAGGATTTCAGCCAGTGGTGGTATAGGAATAGAATTAGGGCGTGATACATTTTCTGGATATAACTGAAAAAGAGCCAAAGAATAATTCCAGGTATAAGCTGTCAGATACATTCCAGTCACTTGGCAGTGACTCGAACATTTCACATTTAAGTGCAGAGGTTTTAGTATTTTAAAGAAAAGACTGGCTTTTCTTTGTCTTAAGCATGTGGGGAGGGAAATGAGTATCCAAATCCCTGTTTGGAGCAGGTTTGCTGTTTGTAACCACGAATCGGTCTTGTCCGTTAGTGCTTGAAAGTATAGCAGCCAGGAGGATTTCCTGCTTATGAATCCCAGGGAGAGCACAGCAGTCCTCGGCCCTGTCTTGCTTCTGATAAAGTAAAAATAAAAGGCTCTTGCATTATCTCCTCACGGCACATTGCTACAGGGCAAGAGCAAACCTTCTGCTTGCTTGGTGTGATGATGAAATCTCTTACTGACAAAATTACCTCTCAACCTCAGTGCCCCCAGCATCAGAGGGAGCCAGAGTCCTGAAATGTGATGCACACTGTACCTACTCCTTAAATGCACAGAGAAAACCTGACTCAAGACTGCAAAGGTGGTTTTGGGTAGCTATCTGGTTGTCTCTGTGACTTAGGGTTTTCAACTGAGCCCTAGTAGCCTGCACTTAGTTTTTGGGCAAATAAAAGTGAAGATAATCAGGGTTTATGTTTGGGGGAGCAGCTTTATTTACTTGTTGGGTTAATCCCAGAACTTTACCTGGGTTAGTTATACACTAAATACCAAGAGTTTCAGCCAAAGGGGCTCACAGCTTGCTTCCTTTGCTAACAGTAGGTGCTTATATCTGATCTCTTCCAGCTTACAAAAAAGCTATTGGATGCTGGAGACTAAATTTTTGCTTGAGAACTGTTGTGCAATTTTCTTCAGTTTCCCTGCGTTGCATTCGGAAGGGTTAAGTTATTAGGCATGGTCCCTCTAGGGGCTAAAAAGCTGTGACAGCGCCTTCCAGGTAAGACTGAAATGAGGCTCTTTTTATTTTGGATGAAGTCACTGATAATAGTTTTTGCTCTGGACAGCCTTTGAAATGAAAAAAATTAGAACTTGTGTGTCTTATCACCCAAATGATGCCTAGTATCTTGGCATAGCTAGTTTAGAAATCTTGTTAAATACTTTGTTTATATTTTTTCCTCTTGAGAGTAGCACCCTAGCAATTGCACAGGATCTTCTGTGTTGTCTGTCTCCTTCCAGGAACTTAAATGTATTTGCATAGCCATCATACAAATTTTTTCAGTATAAATTAAATGCAATTGCCATATCTATGCAAGCCAGGACTGTACGAGAATTTGTATGAGGTCACTTATGGCCAGTCTTTGCATCTGAATGGAGGGGAGTGATATGGAGTCCATATCACTTCGGCTGGAGTGATCGGTTACAGTACTGCTGTCATGTTGCTGTCGGTGACGTTCTCCTGTTGGAGAAAGCCATTGTGAAAGCTCTGTAAGGATAAAAACTGACAGTTGTAACTTGTACTGACTTAACACAAAACACTGTCTGCCAGGGTGTATTTAACTTCTCCTTCCCCTCTGAGGAAAGTCTGCTCTGTAGTACCGGAGGAGAGACCCAGTCAGCACTTTGCTGTTCTGTAGCTTAGACCACCCTGATCTTCCCTTGGGTCTTAGCATTTATCTCCATGAGGGATCGTCTTAACACTGGAAGTCTTTCTATCCAGAACTTACTTTTGATAAATTGTAGCATGGGACTTGGAGCTCTGTTTTAGTCTTTCTAAAGAAAAATATATATTAAAAAAAAACTGCTTTGAGCCATCTAAAAGGTCTGAGGCCATTAGCAGGGTTATTTTGCAACCTTTGATCATGGCCTTCTGGCACAACACCCCTAGAGCCACCGAAGGCCGTGCATCCAACCAGCTGGAGAATTAAATCTTTGCTTATGATGGGTCCTGCTTTCTTGACATCAGGCCGAGCTGGGTGGATTCTCGAGCGGGAAACAAAACAAAGCTAAATACACACAAGCTGTTATGAGCAATGGTCCTGCTGCTGTATTTCATCTCTCTCTTCCAAAAACATTTGCTGAGATACTAGGCTTGTTGGACTGTCATTGCCTTAGGGCCACTTAAAATCGTGCAAGTGCACTAACGGAACCTGTCCAAGAGTAAGTTATGCTTGCTCTTAGCAGGAGTGTTACAGGCCTTTTTTCTTTTTTAGGCTATTTATTTCAAATAAATAACTGCTGTAAGTATGAAATGAGTTTATTGCTGAGAGTTTATCTGGGCCTAACAACTAAACTCTCCTAAACTATTAAGAACTCCTTCCCTGTTGCGCCTGTTCTTTCTCACTGGGTGATGATACTTCTCCTTTGGCCATTTGTCAGCGTGCTGTGAACGCCTGGCAGCACGAGTCCCTTCTCAAGCGCAAGCAGCTTGTGACGGCTAGACTGCTGCTGCATCTGCGTATCTAGCTGCTTTGATCAGGCCTCTCACTGTCAGGTTGCCTGCTCACCAAATTCACTTAGCAAGGATAATTCTTAACAAGGGTGACCTGTTAATCAGATATGCTGTTGGTATCCCTGATTAAGTTTTGAAACAATCTGTATGATAATAAAACTGCACTGAATGGCGGCACCCAGCAGCCCTTCTTCACTCTGTATTTCACATGCTGTGAACCTGATGCGCTTAGCTGCCTTCTGCCTTCCAAACTTAATTAGAAGGAGGGTTGCAGACTCTCTTGAAATCCTCCTGCACGCGCAGGCTGTCGGACGCCCACGCGTGGTAGCAATAGTGACAGTGAAGCAAGGCTGCTCCGTCTTCAGCAGCCTTTGCTGAACAACAGAAATGGAAATATCTAGTGGGGCGGGTTTTGTGTGTTTAAGCTCTAGTGAAATACCTATCAATCAGTTTAAGGGGGACTTATCCTTCGAGGCTGGTGTTTTGACTGTCCCCATTGCAGTACCGTTGGTGCTCTTGGGCTTGCTTTTTTTTTTTTTCTATGAAAAACAGCTGGAGCACATCTGAAAAGTTAAGGCTGTTGTGTCCTGTTTTTCTTATGAGCACTTAAACAATTCTTTTTAGAGGGTCCTGTGACCTGTTTGGGGGGGGGGGGGATTTTTTTTTTTTTCCTGTTGGTTGTAAAAGACAAAAGTCCTTGGTAGGTGAGAGGTTTTTAGCAAACTTATCTAACTGTAAAAATCCAGATCTGGATTCACCATCAGGACACAGCTTGCAAAAATACCAAAGTTTTAAAACCAGCTTTGAAACGATCTCTGCTTTCTCCTTGTCCTTATCCTCTCTTCCTCTGCAAAGTCTTCTTGTTCTCGTGCTTTAGTCATACGCTGAGAGATGACTCAAACCTCAGCCAGCCTTGTGCTCCTGAATCGAAGGGTTTCCACTGGAAATGTTTGTTCACACACAGTTCGCTGCTGACGCCATACACAACCTCATCGTTGTGAGAGTACACCAGTGGCTCTGTAGACGAGAGGGCTTGTGCAACGTTGGTATTTCACTTCTGAGTACCAATAGCCAGTACAGCCACGTTATTTTTTTTTCTTTCCAGCCTTTGATCATAAAAAGTAATTGCTGGTATCTCATTTCCAATGAAACGCGACACCGTTTCCAGCGCGTGTTGCCTCCTGAAGGTCAGACGGCAGGTTATTTGAGATGTGTGAACCGCAGGAGGCTGGTAGTCCTTGAAACGGTATGTTGTTGCTCCTCCGCTGTACCCATGGTGACGTGTGATTGCCGCCTGGCCATGGAAGAGCATATTCCAAATCCAACTCTTTTGCAGTTTAAAGGCTTTTTGTTTTCTGTCTGGGGGAGTTTCACAGTGTTGCTAAGGAATTACTTGATTTTCTTTACTTCCATGCTTCTTGGTTATCTCCTCTTGCGACATGTGAGATCTGGTTAAGTTTGTTCTTTTCTTGCAAGTTCCTTTTACAGAACAAATGCTAATTTTTTTTTCCTTAGCCTTTATGCATTTCCTCTGAAAAAGACCATATCAACTGCTCTGAACCTTGTTAGATCTTGATTTAGAGCCCGACACCACTTCTCAGCTACTGAAATCCAAAAGCTGTATATCAGCAGAGAGCTAAGTCCACACCACAACTAACAGAAAACTGCCAGCAGTTTATGTATTTGCCATCAGCTATCTTCTGTATAGGTTTATTAAGACTAATTAAACTAAGGTGGAGGTGGCATCTTGCAGCCACCTCTGAAATGCAAGGGGCTTATAATAGATATAAAAAGTAAAGCTTCTTAAACTGTGAAATCCACTGACGGTAACTGGGGTTGGCTCCGTGTGTGGGCACATGCATGTGTGTTGTAATCATATACTAAACTATCAGGAACTGCTTAATTGTGTGTGACCACTCCAGCCGTGTTCTGAAAAAAGTAAAAATGAATACTGGGACACAGCTTTTTTTGAGAATGGTAAAAGGCAGCGTAATTCATTCCAATTACCCCAGAAGCTGTTTAAACATCTGTGCTGTTGGGCTCTTGCTTGCAGCTTAGCTGAAAGTTAATGCCATTGTCAACTAGTGAGCAGCTAAACTGCTTCTGCATTGGTATCTGGCATGAGGTGCTGATGCACACGCTCAGGGCAATCTGTTCTGAAGTGGTCCTGTCAAGTACTTCTGTCACCCAATGTGTTACATTACTATTTCTGTTTTAAAGAAACTCATCAAGATTTTAAATACAATTGAAAGAACAGTGTAAAACTGAGGGAAAATACTGAGGGTTTTTTTTTAATAGCTTTAGGGCGATTGCTCATATACATATGTCCTGACTTAAACCCATGTTTGAACATAAATGTTTGTTTCAAGCCATATTAATTGCACTCTTCTCTGGCACAACTGATGTTTTGGTGAAAGCACACAGTTATGTTTTAAAACCATGATCATAGCAAAGTGGTAGTTTTGTGTTTTTTAAAAAAAAAAAAAAGTTACATGTCTATAGACTTGCTGAGTAATAGTGTTGGTAGAACTGCATTCACCACCAACCATATAGGCACTGCCCGTAATTCAAACTTGGATACTGTTCTAAGTGGCTACAGCAAGAAGAGTACTGTTCTAGCAGGAGAACAGGCGTTCAGCAGAACAACCCCCGCCTGTATGTTCCGTTGTAGCGAAGGAAGCTCACAGCCACGTACCTCCTGTCTTTGAGCAGCTAGCTAAAATGGAAGCCATGACAAAGATTGTCTCGCATTCCTCCTTCAAGCACTAGTGAGCTTACTAAAGAGAGCAGTGGGAATAGTAAAGGTTATCTTTGTTCTTTATTTTTAAAACTCCTGAGTGCTATGAGGCAGAACAAGCCTTCTTTTTACCTAGACTAGCCCTTGCACTGCTCTCTGGCCTCACTCCTGTCTTTCTGCTCCAGCAACACCGAGTCTGATTAAGCCCTTTAGTCAAGCTTTATCTTGGCCTTCATGCATCCCAGGAATGAGTGTTCTCATGTCTGTTCAGAGATGTCAGATTAAGTTCTCTTCCATAACAGATGGAACAGTTTCTTGCATAATATCTCAGGTGGATCTGAACTGAATTCTCAGGGAGTTACTGATCCAAACTCTTGTAGGATGTCTGACCGTTTGGGAGTGTTGAGGCTCCTTCAACAAAGGGAGCAAGTGCAGGTTGGAAACAGCATGCACAGCCACTGCCTTCTGTGCCAGAAACTCCGAAAGGCATACGCTCCAAACAGCTTGCGGTGGCTTTGAAAGCCGAACCTGGTAGCAGCCAGCACTGAGAAGAGCTCATGGCAGCTGAAGAATACAAATGCTGGCAGCTAAGGGTGAATGATCTCATTAAAATGCAGGGGAGGAGCAGAGGGAACAAGAAAAAAAATCCTGAAAGTCTCCCCTAAGAATTGCTCAGGAAAACTGCTCCTCAGCCAGCTGGATAAAACTGGGTTCAAATCTCACCTGTATTTTTCATTAAGAACCACTGAAGAAAACACTGATTTGGTTTGAGGGAGTGATAAAGCTTTCCTTGTAGCAGAACTGTGTTTTCTATTATATAAAATAGTCTTGGCAGATGAAGTACTTTTATATATATATATAAAAAATTTTTTTTTGTAGTACATTTATGTGTAGAGCTTATTATTTTAGTAAAGTTGATTTTTCTTCATTCAGCTCTAAGGTTTGACTGTCTCTAAAGCAAAGGTTTTGCCAGCTGAAACCCACTTCCCACTTGGGAAGTCTAAATTTTGAATGTCTAACATAAGAACTGAACCTACCTTGTTCCATCTTCTGTTAGTGGCCACATTTGGGCAATCAAGATAGATAGAGCACAGGACCGTAGCAAGTATACAGTAATGCTGCCCATAACAGAGCAGCATCCTGTTGTCTCAGGGTCCTCAGAACCGAAGTTGTCTGTTTTAATACAAATTGCTGGATGAATTGGTCAGTAACTCTTGGCTGAAGCAAGGCCTTGCTGCCTGATCTTTGCTTTTTGAGTGTCTTATAGTCCCTTCCCTATGAGGAAGTAAAAAACTGCAGTCTATGCCACAAGCAGTATGACTGAACCTGGGTTACGATATACATTTTTTCCAGGAAGGAGGAAAAAAAAAAATCATTAAAGCAGATGGTTCCTACTTCCCTAAAAGCAAGCTGATTATTCTTTTCCATCTTATTCTTTCAATTATGGAGGGAAAAAGAATATTAGAATTATGGCTGATGCCAGAAGCAGGTTTTGGAGCACAAGGTAGGATTTCCAAAATCCCTAAATGACTTAGTACAGTCCTGCTGAAAAATCTCTCGCTTAATTTCAGTTCTCATCATTAGCTAGCGTAAGAGCTCTCTATACAGTTGGTATTAGACTATAACTACTGTGAATTTACTGTAGGCAAATGCCATCACCAGAATACTCAGGGGGAGGACAGGAGATAGGACAAGGAATTTCAGTTCTACTTATTATCCAGCTGTAATTACATATTTAAAAATGCTTCCTTAGACATGAAGCTCCCTTCTGCTCTGGTCAAATCCAGAAAGTAACAAGGTGCTACTGCTTCTGTTCATGGAAAGAAAAATTATATTAATCATCTGCCTGAGCTTTTTACTTAAGAGGTATATTTTAAATACCTTTACAGTACCTGCAACTATAGTACACCCCATAGTACTTTTACCTATAAAAGCATCTTAGCAGCCAAGATGCTAACAGGTTGCACAAGTGGGACTGGGTGAGAGAAGAGAGTTAGATCTTTGGCTGTTCCTTGTGCCTCCGGTGGGCTGGGAATTGAGAATAAAGGTGTTTTGTAAGCAGACCAGGCTTCTACGGCCACCTGTGGGACAAGGGCTGCTCCCACCAAGTGAATATAGCAAACTGGTTTCCTAATGCTACAGTCTTTCAGTTGCTTTCCCCTGCCTTCTGCTTGTTGTAAAAAGGATAAATTAACCAGTAACATCAAAACAAAGAGTGACAAGCAGATGGACGGAAAACTCAGCCTTCCTTCAGCAGCAGCGCTGGTGCTCACTTGCCTGCAATCACTCTCTTCTGGTCACCATTCCTTGTGCTGGAACTTCTATAGCTTGAAAGCTTTTACGGTGAGACTAAAAGACTATACCAAGCAATCATTATAGGAAAAGTTGCCTTGAACTAAAGTTTTGGGGGTAAAGTAAAGAGTTCCCATACCCTGCCCACCCTCGCTCTGCAATCTTTGCCTCTTCTTCACAGGCACCCCATTACGCTGCAGTAACCTTCAGTGTAAAAAGTTTAATGTGAATAAAATAGCTGCACTGTACCTGACTTACACTGCTTCTTGTCTGGTTTGTTTACGTTTGCCAGCGCTTCACAAAAGAAACTCTTGTTTTCTTCAGCTCCAAGCAGAAGGGGAACCTTACAGGAGTGCAACGGGGAGGCTGCACCAACGCAAAACCAATCAGAAGAGGAGAGACTGAAAAAAGCCACAGTTGAGATTAGCAGGCAGTTTTGCCAGTCAAAACAGTGGGAAAAGTGAAGGGTTCCTACTCGTTTAGCATTCTCCAGAGAGTAGGAGAGCACTTTGGTTCCTAAAGATGCATTAATGTCATTCTGGATAACGGCTGCTAACCAGAAAGCACAACTGAGGGATGTTGATGTACCCAGAGCCTTGGTCGCACAGCTTTTACACTGTTACTGCATAGAGGATCCCATTACTAACCTTGCTCTGTTGCACATGTTAATTATGGAGTGATAGTATGCAACAGTACAGCACTAAAAGCAGGAAATTTATTTTTAAAAAACTCAGTAGCCTAACCGGTGAATATACTGAGCCCAAAGCTGCAGCTTCACTGGGGGAAGTGCTACATGCTCTGTTTGGGAAACTCGGATCAAAAGTTCCTACAGCAACGTTAACTTTATGCATTTTTTTTCTCTGCACCCAGAGAAGAGGAAGAGAGAAACTGCACTTAACCCAGTTACTGGCTCTTTTTGTAAAGGAGAATGGTCTATTTAGTGCCCAAAAGCAGTTGTTTTGAAGACCTGTATCAAGCTCTAGACAACATCCAGAAACAGCAAAATGGTAGCAGCAGAGGAAGGAAAGCTAGATTTTTCTGTTCCAGTATAAAAATATTTTCATAGCATCTCCAGTAACACATAGGCATTAAAATTCCCTTCTTCACTCAGCAATGGGATGCTTTGCCTTCTTGCAGATAGCATAAATTATTTCTCCCCAAAAGCTACTGTAAGGATGGCAAACTAAATTATTCAGAGTGTGCCTGTTGTCATATGAAAACACTTTAAAGTGAGTGTTGAAGCTGACCATATCTTCTCTCCTGAAAAGCTTTGCTTTTTTGTCTCCATCTCCCCCCCCAACTCCTATGTGCAATACTAATTCTAAAGGAAGGACTTTAACTGCATGAGCACAGAGCTTAGTTGAGGCTCATTTACCCTGTTTCTCAGCAAACAGTTCGGAATTTGGCCCTGGCAGACTTCTGCGCTGCTCCAGTTGGATTCAAGAAATACAAAGAGTGATCCTGGGATCGGAAGGTGAACAGCCCTAAAGAAGCTGGGTCAGCCTGCGCCAGAGTGGTCTGGGACTTGCTAAGCCTAACAGGTAGTATTAGTTCTTTGTAGAAAGTAAATTCACTGCCTCAGGATTGGAGGGGGGAAAGGAGAAGACTTGGTAGTATGCTCCTCCCTGGGAAAATTAATTTCAACTTTCCTATGGAAATGGATAGAAGTATTTAGGAGAAACAGAGTCCAGCATCACTAGCTGGCCAACACACGTGCTGCTAGAACAGAACACGTGCAAGGGCATTAGCACCGCTGGTGCAGCAGGTCTCCTTTGGCCATCCACGCTCCAGCAGGTTGCGTGTTAACAGCCCGACTGCCTCAGGGCAGAACAGCTCACTTCTGCTATCTAGCTCCACCGTGTTCCCCAACAACCACCCATAACGAAAACACGCGCTCTAAAAGTGCCTCTCTCACTTTGTGGCCATGGCCCTGCCCTGCTAGTAGAAGCCCTGGTAAGGAGTAACAGCTCCCGACTGTTTCAGCTCCCTGCCTGAACAATCTCCTTTCTTTACCCTTGGGAAAGTATTTATAAAGTCTCATCCTTGTGAAACTCCAAGTGAAAAGCTCATCACTCCCAGGAGCCAGGCTGTGCCAGTGCCAGGCTGGGCCTACCACTCTGCACTTACACTGGCGAGGCGTTCTAGCTTCTCCCCCTCTCCAAGCATATCATCACTGACCTTACTACAGCTTGTGTAGAGCTTCCTCAGCTGCTGACAAGTTTAGCCACTGGAAGGGTTTGATCCTCTTTGCGTTCTCATTTTCCCAAGGTGCTAAGTCACTGCTGCTGGCTTTTTCTAAATATACTGTATGGCCTCAGCATCCTTCTGGAGAACTTACACCTGAACACTGAAGACAGCCAACCCTGGTGGAGTGAAGGATCTCCACCTTCCAGTCGCTTGAGGTGAGGTGCGACCATGCTAACAGTAGCTATGTAGGAACCTCTTCCGATTGCTGCAAAGACTCCTTGGGACAAGGCAGAGACCATGTGCTAAAATCACTATCAGCAAACAGCTGTGTTTAGACTAAACTGACAGTGGGCTGAAGCCACCGCGGGTTGGGGTGGGGGTGGCAGGTGCCTTTCCCCACAGCTCAGCAGGCAGTGCCGGAGACATGCCTGCCTGTCCTGGCCGGAGTCCTTTCTAGTCCGCTGCCTGCCTGCTCTTGCGCTTTTCTTTCCTTCGTTCCTCAGCTTCTGTTGGAGCTGTGGTCTCCTCGGGGCCTGTTTCCGAGCCTGGTTCTGGTTCCAGAGGCAGTGAGGGAGGCTTTGCAAGGGGAGCTGATGCTCCAGCACCTGAGGGGAGAACACAGTTACAGCAACTGTATGACTGCACGTCTTGTCCGTTCTTTTGCCACTCCAAGCGGCATGAAGACACACAACAATCACGGCTATTAATTACCCTCACCTGTATTCTAATCTAGCATTAGCTTATCAGTAGCACTCAATTCTTTTGTGAGTTTTCCAGCCAGAGTTCTTACAGTACTTAAAGTCCTACTGAAGGGAAGTTAAGGTACAGTAATTAGCTCAGCTGGGCAGCTGAGAAGTCACTTACAACCTCATTATTCCTGTCCAAAGCATGAGTTAAATTTAGTTCAATCAAAGCTAGTCTGTACTCAAGCTGGAACCAAATCCACACTATGGTTTTCAGTTCACAGTTATAGTTATCTCAGGGGAAGTTTCCAGGCAGTTAATGTAGCTACTTACAGAATAAAATCAAAACAGAACACTTCCATTCTGAAGTTGTTTCAACACTTAGTTTTAGGCTTACAACTGTTGCTATGAACCAGCTCCCTTCTCCGATGTGGATGATAAAGTCCTTCAGGTAAACCCCAAACTCCTGTTATGTTTTATTTGACAGCCTGTCTTCCCTGTGTGGAAGGTTTATTTCATGCGTGAAAAACGGAACAGGTCCTTACGGGTACAGAACCTCTCTCCCATTTCAATCCACAGGAAACAAGACTAAGAGTGACAGAAAACCACCACCATGACTAATATCTTAGTACATTCCTCTTTGGAAGCTGAGGGGTGAGAAGAGGCCAGGCCATAAACTGTGCCTCAGGAGATGCTCCTGCCCACCTCTTAGCAAGAAGCGGCACGTACAGCTATTGCCCTTAGCCTTCTCAGACTGACGATATCTCCTGAGCTCCTTTCAGTACAATGGCCTGCATCAAAAAGCAATCCAGCAGTATTTGCAATGGAGGGACCCGTCTGGACAACTTCAAAGCAATCCAGTTGCAGCAGCTTTCATAAAGGAAACGAGAATGCATTTCAGAAAACTGTCCATCGTTTCCCTTCACCAAGCAGCCTGCCTCCCTCTTTATGTGCATGTCAGCTGCTGCTCTCTTCCAAAGGAAGACAAGAGGGCTGGTTTCTGGAACCACCTCCTTCCCCGAGCAAGATATCAATCCCCTGCTAATGGAGTTTTACCCATCATGGCTCAGAGAGGAAAGGAAACTTTCCTGGCTTTCCATACCCCTGCAAAAGCAGGGTCGCACAACACCCCAGAGGAAGAGCATCTTTGTTCCACGCTCCCTTAACTCAGGAAGGTGGGAAAGCAGTTACCAAATGCTGACGTCAGTACCATGCAAGCAAGTAAATACCTTCCTGTAACTCTGTACCCAAAAGGAGAGAGACTTCCCTACTCCCTGTTGAATATTTACCCCTTCCATACTTGCACTTTGCAGAAATGCAAAAGAGAAGTACCTGGGGGAAGTTGCATGGTTTTCCCATACCCAGCAGCTGAGGACATGGCTTGACCCAGGGCCTGGTTAGAGCCCAAAGGTTGCTGAATGCTGGAGGACTTCCCTGATGGAGCAGCTCGCTGCTTGGATTTAGACTCTTTAGCAAGCTTAGTCCAGACCAGGCTCTCCCCCACTTGCAGGGCAGCTCCCATCTTCTGAGCCACATCCACCATCTTCTCAAGAAACAAAAAGAGGAAATCCTTGTAAACAGAGAAAATAAAGTCATCCAGAAAAAAAAAAGAGGGGCAGAGAGAGAAAGGGGGGCAGAGAGAGAAAGGGGGGCAGAGAGAGAAAGGGGGGCAGAGAGAGAAAGGGGGGCAGAGAGAGAAAGGGGGGCAGAGAGAGAAAGGGGGGCAGAGAGAGAAAGAGAGTGTGCAAGTGCGCTCTGTGGAGCTGGCTAGTGCCTTGGTGCTTGAAGGAAACATATCTCCCTAATTCATCCCTTAATTAAGAGGGAATCTTGTCTTGCTGTGTATTGATTTAAGAACTGCGCTTCAAAGAACAGAAATGAAGCAGGCAGCTCTCAGCAGGTGACTGCTCTACTCAGAAAGTCTCACAAGCAGAATTTCTTCCTAATAACTGTACTCAAAAACCAAATTTCCTGCTCATTTCTTGCCTGTCTTAACGTGGCTACTTAGTTCCTCCTGACAATTCTTATGCACGTACCTCAGGGTCAAAGTCCAGGGTACTGCTCTCCTTCAGCACATTGACCTTCTTCTCCATCTCCTGGTACTGGCAGAGGGCTCCTTTCCTGTCTCCCTGGTTGTAGAGCAGGACAGCATAGTTCAGGTTGACGAGGGGATTGCACCTGCAGCAAACACACAGGATACATCGCATTCAGCGCAAGAAAATTTATCCTGACAAGAACAACGCCAAGGTGGGCCCAAGCAGCAAAGCCAGAGATACTCTGCTGCCTGGCAGAGACAAGTCACAGGACACGTGACCCCGAAGCAGATGAGGGGCTGCAGAGCCAGAGTCACGCCTGCTCACAGGTTTCCAGTGCTCAGTTTCAGCTGCTCTCAGGTCAGGTCCATGTAAGTCACCCTGCAAAGTGACCTCCTCTCTCCATCAGGAGGTGAGCTCGCTTTGTCAGCAACCATGGAGATTCACTCAAACACCACAAGTGTTCGCCTCAAACGCATGCAATGTCTGGGAGCAATCTCAGAACTACGAACGTTGCACACTACGGGGTGGAGGGGGACGCAGCGTAACAGAGAGCCATGGTGTGCGAGGGGTTGGTTTGCTACAGAGCTGCGGAGTGAACACGTGCAGAAAGCTTTTGCGTTTTTCAGTAAGTGCAGACTTAGAAAGGCAGCTGCAGAAGCCTGGCTGACAGCAGAAACACTAATACTGAGAGACGTTTGGAACAAGTTAGACACCCACTAGCTTGGCGAGGGACTCGGTGCTTGGGTCAGCAAAGTATTCCACAACGTCAGCGTCGATGCAGACAGCTCTTTGGATTGCCTCACCCCCTTTAAGGCTCCTCCTGGCAACAGCCAAGTCTTTGTACCTGACTCGCGACTCACAGCGTCCTTTGTAAGTTTGTAGCCAGAGCAAGCGCCCATTCAGCGAGCAGGTACCTCCAAATGCAAATCGCTGCCTGGTCTTCCATCCTCTTGCTCTTGGGGCGGAAACTGCAGTTGCAGGGGTTTCATCACATTGTGAAAGCTGATCTCTGCTCTGACCTATCTCAGGCTGTCATAGCTCTCCAAATTTGTAGCAGAAAAGCTTGTCACGGGACAGGACAAACAGTGGAACTGACTCATGCTTCTTGATTGTGTTTTACAAACCAGGACGCTACAGAACATCTGCTTACATTTCTTTTCCCCACCTCTTCTCTCTCATTCCGCCAATGAAAAACATATGCAACTGTATACACTGTCACAGAGAAACAGCAGGCGATCCCTCTCAATGAAGGATCCAAAGAGGAACCCGGCATTGCAGATGTTCCAGTGCTGCCCCGTGCAGCCCTGCCTCCCCTCCTGATGCAGGATAATGCATGCACAGACGATTTCAGAAGGGAAGAGATGTTCTGTTTATTCTCATTCTCCAGAGCATCCACTGCCTTCGCTAGGATACACTGACCCGGATCAGTAACTTTTCTTCTGGCATAGCCAGGAGCGTGAGCAAACTAAACCAGAGGGAAGGAGTAAGTTGACTCCCTTGGCTCTGCTGACACATGAAGTAAACTCCTCAGTGACCTGACCCTTCTCTACTTGCTCGACTAGCCCAAATTTACATTCCACAAAATGCTCTGACCATTCCTGGTCTGAATTCCGCACTTATCTTGGAGAAGCAAAATGCTTATCTATTATCTTCAGGAAAGAAATGAAATGCAAGGGGGCCACCGGCCCCAGCCTGGGAGCTGATCCAGACACTCAGTTCATACCGGCTGCAGGCTGAGACCCAGCAGAGCAGAGCTGCATTTGGCGAGGATTTCTTCTGAATCCGAGTGGACTTCAGCGGAGGAGATGCGGTCGAGGAGGGCATTGGAAGAGCTCTGTCTAGCTACAGATCCCTACGGAGAGGCCACACACAGGTAGCGCTGCAGGCAGGTCAGCGAGGGCTGCTTTGTACCTTCATTCAATAAATCTGAGCGAGGGACTAGTGCCCTCTCCTGGAGTGCGGCAGGGATAGCTGGAGCCACCCAAGGACCCCAGCACCCACACCTGGTGAGGAGTGCTGAAGGCAGGGCTTCTGCTACCGCTGCTCGGTAAATAGGAAGTGTCATCTGCAGGCCACGACTATCAATTCTCTTAAGTTACATGACAGTGCTGTGACAAAGAAGACTATTAGGAAGAATCTGATAGCATTTATAACCACTGTCTCTCCCTTAATGGAGAAACTGATCCCGCAATAAAAAAAAACAAAACTCCTCTGTGTCTTAGACAAAGCAAAGGAAGTAATGTGTGAAAAACGAAAGATATCAAAAAGCCATCTCTTCACCCCCCAAAATGCCATTAAAGTCTACAAAAAAACCAACCCCACACAACATCACACTGGAAACGGGGAACAGCCAGTTTTAAAACTAACTGAACCCTTTCAAACTAATTCTCCTTCAAGACCTGAGAAGCAACACGACAGTCAGAAAAATCAATGGCTAAACAATCACAGAAAGAAAGTGCAACTATGAGCTAAAAATCAGTACTAAGAAGAGCAGCAGACATCTTTTTAAAAGATTTTTCCAAGATTTTTTCCCTTCCAGACCCCAGCATGGCACCCGCACCCAATGTCATAGCACTGCTATAAAAGTATTTAATGAAAACAGACACGGCTAGCTTCATCCCAGCCAAACTGCTCAGAATACGCCAGCAAAGAGAGCCTGTGGGAACACGGATCCAGCCACAAAAGTTACTGTAGAAAATGCAAGGGATGTCAGCTGAACAAGCCACAAAGATCAGAGCCTAACAAAGCCTGTGGATTCCTCCCAGCAGTCTGCGGCAGCTGGCACAAATTTTCCCTTTGATGGGGTTTTATTTTCCTGGTGAATCTAGTGCCAAATATTTAGGCAAAGTTGTGGAGCTAAATTTCTCTTCCCGCTCCTGGATCAAAGCACACAAACTCGTGACTGAGCAGCATGCACCATCGCAGATCCTGCACTCCCTTGCTAGGCATGGGAGTCTGATTAGGAAAGCCAGGTAAAGGCGACTGCAGCCGGACTTACAGTCAGGGACTTGGTAGGAACGACCACGCTCTCACGCGGCAATATAATGGAACATTTCCAAATCCTTCTGGAACGTTTTTAGGTTGCACAGGTTCGGTTCCCTTGCGGAGGCTGCACAGCTCTACCGGCATTTGAAACAGATGCAGAAGCAACATTCAAATCCGCTTTGCAATTTTGTTGATGCCTAAGCACGAAGGACTGCGGTGCCAGGCGCGTGCTGGCTCCCAGGGCCGACGGATTCAGGCGCTCCGCCACACACGCCAGCTGCGTAACTCTCGGAAAACATCCGAGGGCGTTTACAGCACCTCATCACAAAGAGAACTGCACTAAAATGTCAAACGCTACTTTTTGAAACCTACTGCTCTTTTATGGGCTTACTGATTTTTGGAGTTCCCAAAATTAAACCTGGCCAGCACGTCTGGGTTAGAAAGGAGAGAAGAAAAGGGAGCAGGATTTTCTCATGCCACCTTGCGGTGGCCGCTGCAGAGGGAACGGGCACTTTCCCCAGGACCTGCCCTACGGCTCTGCTGTCAGCCCACAGAGCCTCCCGGCTCAGGAGCACTGTGCAAGCTGCTGTAAACATGCAACTATTCACAGTAAACTGGGGAGAAGAATGGTCATCAAATTATCTACTAGTTAAAATAAGTAGGAAAAAAAAAAGCAAAGAAAAGCAGACCCAGGCTGCCAAAATTATTCATGAATTTCAGATAAATTTGTTTTTCTGGCTGAAATGATACCAACTGCTATTTTTAATACTGAAATGGTTCATTTTAACATTTCTGAAGCCACGTGCTTTGATTTTAGGGGCTAGATAGTGAATGTAGATGTTGTTCACAAAATGGAGGAGAAAGAACTGCCACTGCCGTCCTTTTATATCGTTCAGCTTAGCTCCTTGCCCACATTCTCCCAGACGAAGATCTTCCCTCTGACCAACTCAGGACAGGCTTCATACCTAGCCCCCCACTGCTCCACACAGCGCTCACACATTGGGTTACAAAATATCCTGGGAAGACTCTTTTTCTCCTATTGAATCTGCTCCATTCTGTATTAATATTAACCGGAAGAAGGCCTGGAATCCAAGTCATTAACACTGACTCACTGTATAAATAACAAAATAAAACTCAGCTTTGGGTTGGTCTGAAACAAGATTTCCTTTTCATTTTTCAGAGCTGACCTGCACCCCCAAAAACTTTTCAGAACAGCGATTTGCACAGCTCCAAGCATAAAAATGTCCCCCTTTTATGAACCACGTAGGGTAGAAGTAGACAGAGGGACAAAGCGTGCAAAGAAAAACAGGTAAAGGGAGGAGAAGCAATTTGATCAGACAACCAACAGATACGATTAAGACTTACTTGTCCAGTGCCACGGCTTGCTCATAGGAACGTTTTGCATTCTCAATGTCTTCGAGGTTTGTCAGAGCAACTGTACCAAAACAAAACGTACACACAGAAGTTCATGCACACAACAACTTCGCTTTTAAGACAATTTGGAATGTCGTTAAATCATAAAATAAATAAGAGCAGAGGTGCCTAGCAGGGTTGTCCGGACCGCTGCCCCTGCCCCTGCCCCAGGCCAGGGGCAACTCTACTTGTGTCACTCTGACTCTGATATTTGTCTAGCTTGATCACACAAGTCTCCAGCGCTGGAAACGCACACCTGTCCCTTAGGCAATGTATTCCAGTGCCAAACTCTTAAGGAGAGAGAGTTTTTTCTAATGTCTAATCTGAATCTCACTGCAATTTAACCCTCCTATCCACAACAGACACAGAAAACAGACTTTTCGGGCTTCACACCTGCCAGTGACCTAGGGGGAAACAGCTCCTTGGTACAGCACTTGTCCAATATTTGCTTGCTTCAGCCCAAGCTTTCTCTCCAAAATGTTACATCTCCTAAGCCGGATATACACCGGATCTGGGTAACGGAGCGTTGCGTACCTGCCAGGAGCATATAGAGCTCTCCCATCTTGGGCTGGAAGTTGATGGCAGCACTGAGGAAGTGGAAAGCAGACGCGTACTGCTGCATCGTGAGGTGGACTAACCCCAAATTGTACAGAATCTTCCAGTCAAAGGGAGCCAAGTAGTTTGCTCGCTTCAGGCAACTGATAGCCTTCAAAAAGGAATAACAGTGTGCTGTAATGCAGCCCAGCCGGATCAGACCTCCTGCCTCTGCCACAACAGGACTCTCGTTCTTATATAAAGTTAATTACAGATGGAGAGAAAAAATAAAAATAAATAAGGAAACCGGATACTTACTGCTACGTATTTCTTCTTGCCAAAGAAGCACATTCCAATGTTGTTCCACAGCGGGGGGCTTTCAGGCGCAGCACCGGCTACCACCCTGTATTTGGAGAGGGCAACGTCAAAATCTCCATGGGCCTGCATCATGCTGCCTGCTGCCAAGGTAGCCTTGGAAAGAACAGAAGAGAGACCAACTGAGGAACCAGGTTTCCCCAAATGTGGCAAGAAGACAACGGGACAAAGTTATGAAACTGAAACCATCTCAAGAACAAATGTCTTTTTCAGGTGTCTCCTAGTAGCTGCCAAGATCAAAAGCTAGAGGAGCAGATGGGGACTCTAGAGTCTCCCAACACACAGCAGGAGAAGACAGGGTAAAGGAGGGAATCCGTTTCTTCCTGTACTATGTATTTCGATCATAACTGGCTTGGAAATAGTGCTTAGGGTATGTTTTGGGGTGACAGCAGTAGCTTCCAGAGTTCCTGAGTCTCTGAGAAGAGCTATACACTAATAATTTCTTTTTATCAACAAGTACGGATAGAAATAGCTCTGGTGCAAGTTAACTGGAGACTAAAACATAGGCAAGCAAGACACATGCAGCAAAGCTTGCCTAGTTCACACTGACTGGTTGATATAGCAAATTAACGGAAACATGCATGAAAAGAAGAGCAAGTGATTGCAACACATTATATTTAAACCACAGTAAGCTAGTTAAGTCATTTACAATATTTCGCAGTGACAAATCAAATTTGTAAGTGTAAAGGTGTTTTCACAACAGCATTTGGTTTGCATTCACGTATCATTTGTCAACCGTACACTTCAATACTCTACATTGCTATCACCACACAGAAGGAGAAAGAGGCAGAGAGAAATGAAGTAACGTGCCTAAAAAGGGAAGCTGTTTCAGGATCAAGAACTGAACCTGGATGCCAGGCTCAGCTTTCCAGACCAGAGCTGAGGAAAAATGACATTTGTATACAACAGCGGGCAGCACAGACAAGCGTATAAGTGGATGGGAGGATAATATTAAGGGACATCCCTCGTATCTGCGCTCCATGTCTAGGAGTCACAAGCACTCAGACACAGCTCTGGGGATTTTTGAAACAATGCCTTGAAGACTTTCATAGCAAAATGATTTCCATTTGTTAAAAATAGGCGCAACTTCAGATTAAAAGCCAAAGGCATCAACTTAGCATCCTCTTTTCTGCCTCCTCCCCTTCCCTACTTACACACACACAGTTCCCTCCCCAGGGAAAGGTCCTAGAAGCTATTTCAGAGAAAACTTTCTGGGGCATGATCCTTTTCAGCCTTCCCAGGCTCAGACACTGGACTTAGACGGCAAAGCTCTGATACTGGAATTAGCTTTAAGAGGTATCTCATCGTCATTCAGCTGGTTCTTTTCCAGTCCTCACGATACCTTGTAGTTGGTGGGGTCATAAGTAAGCGCGTTTCCAAGGTGTTCAAAAGCCTTCTGGTAATCCTCAAGCTGGGAAAGAAGTAAATAAGCATCAGAAATTCAGGAATAAGGGGTTAAGAATGCTTTTCAGATACCAGAACTTCTAGTTCAACTAAAACCAGGATTCAGAAGAGTGAGTTTTATAGTGCTCCCATTACACACAAACATTCTTGCTTAATAATTTACAAAACAGATCCTAAAAATGGATTTTGCTTAATGAAATTCACTGTTCTGACCAAACAAAGGTTTCTATACAGATTGCGCTGTGACATTTCTATACAGGAGGGAACTGTGGGTTGATATTCCTCTGCACCTTCATCTTTTTCAGAAGAGAAACTACAAACTACAAACTGCTTGGCACATCTTTGAATCCCTCACCACAACTTCTTCACTCCTCAAGATGCTGTGCACTCTTTTCACAAAAAGAGAGCTTCCCCTTGTCTTCTAATGGCCTGCAAATGTTAGTGGGCAGGATTATGCACATATGTAAGCATGCAACTACTTAGAATCACTTAAATCTTATTGTTTTCAATGGAGTTATGCCAGTATTGTACCGGTCTGACCAGGATAAAATTGTGGCTACTGGTGTCTTCTCTTGGTCATAGAAATTCATGAAAAGTTGATTTTTCACTCCAGCAATTATACTAATGCATCAGTGTCCAGTGCCTTCTGTAATTAATAGTGAGGGGAAAGACTGTGAAAGCCTTTTTCAACTTCCAAGAGTGGGTATGTATCCAGAGACACGACAAACAGAACATGCAAGTCACAGCATGGAGAACTGGGGGCTAAATTCACATCGGGAATGTTACACTCACACTACTTCTATCTTACAGATCCCCTTCCCATGTCAGACTCCCTTCTAAATCCCCACATATCCACCTGAAGACCTTCAGGTCTCCTACTCAGCTTCCCTATCTCCAGAGGAAAGCAATGTCTTCCAGGAAGCTTACTTTTCGAATAAACAGAGGGTCCTTCCCATACACTTCACAGACCAGAGTGATTAACATTCTTTTGTTATTTAAATCATTCTTGATTTTCTTTTAAGGTGTGTTAGCACTAACAATTTCATGGCTGCTTTTAGGAGAACAACTTGCTAGGCTCCTGCTAGAGGAGCAAGGTAATGACTAGTCATGTGTTATTGTACCTGGAGGATCGGTAACACAATTAGGGCAGCTATCAAACAGAATTCCTGCTCTGGCTCAGTTCCAGGGAATCAACTTCCTTTTAGCAGTAAAAGGAAAAAAGAAGATACAGAAAAGCATGTTCTGTCACGTCAAGCATGGCCTTTAGAGAAATGTGTGAAACTCATACAAAGATGAATAGAAATTAACTCTATAATAAAACCTAGATCATTTTGAAAATAAGTAAGTTCATGTAATAGCTAACAGTTTTCAGTACCTGCAAGTAGAGTAACCCCAAAGTTGTAAGGAGCTCTGTGTTCTCTGGAGAAAATCTGTAATACAAAAGTCAAAGAGCTGCATTGCTTATTGGCCCTTCTAGGACAAGGTACAGTGCAGAACATGGAATTATTATCCTACATTATACTAGTATCACCCCAGGATGTCATTAAATATTAATTATTTAATTTAATTCATTATTATTAAACCCAAATATTAGAACAGTTGTCATCATGGGGACTTCCCTCCTACATCTAAGCTCTCAAATGCTCTCTTGATGCAAGAAAAGTCATGATAGTTCTGTGAAGTAGATCTTACAGCATAAGCAAATGGAGGTGCAAAAAGACAACACAGTTTCCTAGGATTCACAGTGAGTCTGCATCGGAGACCTGGAACCAGAACTTGGTATTCCCATCATAAACCATCCCAAGCCTCTTGAGCCAAATACGACAGGCAATCCTCAGCATTTCTGTTGGATCCTACACATACTTATTGTCAGCCTTTTAACTCACTAGAGCAATAAAAAGATAACAAACGTGGTTTCACGAAGCAGCTGCGCCGTGCTCACCATGGCCCTGTTGTGCACCGGTAGCCCCCAGACGGGCACTACCCTGGCAATAAATGTATCCCTGGCGATACGCACCGCTCCGTTCAGTGCTGCAAGGCTGAAAAAATATGTTCCGAGTGTTTTCGGTTAGAGTATGCAACTCCGAAACCTTCACTGCTAATTGGGGGTGCACACAGCAATGTGGTGAATACTCATAAAAGCATCCCCATTCCCACTAGCTTTTGAACAAAGACATAAACAGGACGAAACAAAACAAAACAAAACAAAACCAAAAAAAAAAAAAAAAGCAGAAAGGGACACTGCACGTTCATGGCCTCAGTCACCTTAAGAGGACTGAGTTTTCAAGTCACTGCAGCTAACTGAGCTGTCAAGTCTTAAGCAGTCTCATATTTATAATCACACAGGCACCTTTAAATCTTAACCAGAACAAAACCTCCCTGTGGCTGGTGTTATAGAAACAGGCAGTAGTGACAGACTATCCCAGAGCTGGTAACAGCAGACAAAATGCAATAGTCAGATGAGGGGAAAAAAAGCAGAAGGAAGGAAGAAGGCAGAGAAGCGGCGCACCGAGATAAGAAATATAAACACGGTAAAATGCTTGGCAAGGATTAATTACATAATAAGCATTCTAGATCAACCCAATACACTGTCAGACAGCAGCCAAAGGCAGATATTTAAGGAAAAAGTATGTGAAAAGGGCAAGTACAAAATGTACATCTTCCACTGGCTTCTGGCAACCATGCTGTTAGAGACATCGTGCTTTTCTTTAGCGTTTCTCCACATTAAAAAAACACTTTTTAAAACCACTGATAAGTCGGATGTCAATCTATGCTCAGAAATGCCCTAAAACAAGAGAGATCAGGACTGAGAAACAGTGACTGCCTGGGAGAATCTCACAGCACACCAGCCCATCTCTACTCTGCCTACTCCCACTCTTTCGGATATAAATTACTCCAAGTGAAAACAGTATATGAAACCCCGCAACTGATTTTTGACAGACGTTCAGGGTTAGATCTTTTTGGTCGACAAACCTCCGGGATTTAAAAGTCAGTTTTGGATATGTTTGCTCCCAGGCGTCTCCATCCATTTGCTTTCCACTTTTTCTTGGCAGACCTTCCAACAGCCACCTTCTTCCCTGACACATTGTCAGCAGGAGGAGGACTACAGCTGAGAGCAGAGACAGCCAAAGAGCTTGAAAGTGCCAAATTTGCACCGAGACACTATAATTACCATTAGCTTTTTAATCATGCATTTCTGTCTTCAATCCAGATCTGGGACACCAATCAAATTTCTCCTGGCATAGGCTGGGACACGGACAGATAGGAAAAAGGATATAATCTTACTCTACTGCCTTCTTATAGACTTCGAGGGCTTTATCCGTCTCCCCTTCCAATAGGTGAATTTTCCCCAGCATCATGTAAGTCAGGTCATGTCTGTTGAGCTCCAGGGCACTGTTGAGCTGGTCTTGTGCCTAAACACACAACCACAGAGAACAAAAGAAAAAATGAGGGATTACAGAGCTCTTAGTGAAGCAACAGCCTAAGAGCAGTCCCTGGCAGCTAGCATGTAGCAAAAGGGAACAGCTAACCCACTGAGCTCGGAGAATTTTGCTAGAAAAGCCCAGCCTAATTGTCAAAAGAAGTTCTGCATCAGGAGCCATGTGCTTTTAGGGGCAGAAGAATGCAAAGCTGAATGCTTCAAGCCAAGGGAGAGGCAATGATCTGCCAAGGAAGAGAGGAGCACAGGCCTGCCTCTTCCTGCATTTGAGTTAGTTTGGTTTGAGGGCTGCTCCAGATTTGTTGGGTTAATAGGTACACCACAGTTCATTTCTTTCTAAAATGCTTATTCCAGCAACAAGCAGGGACTGCCAAGTAAACAAGAGGAATGAATCAGCTCTTGTCAGGCACACACTAATCCCCTCCAACAGGAGATACTTTCAAGCATGTCTTCCTCTCACTACCCCAGGCCCAGCCAGCAGGACAGTAGAAAATATGCGCTGTTTCTGAATACACAGTATATTAGAAAGAGAGATGCTGACACAGGAAAGGAATTCTGCAATACTGAGTATTTGCTATCAATCAGCAACTACTAATAAGCCAAAATCATCTCCATGAGCTTCCTTGTATTGTAGAGGTCCTCATGAAAGTATTCAGCATGTACTTCTGCCCAGTGTGACCACTATATCTCAGACCTGTGGGACAGCCAAGAAATTAGGAGGTCCCAGTACGGAAGATGTTAGTGCATATGATAAACCCCAAGTATGAACCTGTGTACTCCAGAGCTTCTTGCTTTACAGTGATGCCTCTAACTGGGAATGCAGCAGGGGTTCGATGCAGGGACCACAATATTCCACCAGAAACAGCAATATATCTGAGAAGGAATTCAACAGCCATAGAGGTCCCTAAAGACTAGAATTTAGGTGGCCGATGTAACGCTCAGGTCAATTCAAAACAGTGGTTTTAGGAAGACTGTCACCCTTATCTCAGGCAGAAGGGATATTTTTTGTTTCATTTTCTCCTCCAAAGACCTCCTTGTAAAGGAATTCCTGCTGTTCTAGTAGCAGGGAGCAAAGGGGCCAAATTGGGAATGAAGTTTTTCTAAATGCTGATTTTTCTCTTATTAAGTAACCCCACATGACAAGAGACCACTCAGTGCTCATCACGAGTGCCTAGGAAGGGTTAAGCGAAGAGCTGGGAATGGCACACTTAGAACAGGCACCAAAACTCCATTGCAAGTTTCCCAGAAGTTCTGTATTCCCTAGGAAGCATCAACAGTGTCACGCGTACCGGCACCCAAGAAACTCTCTGCACAAGGTACAGCAGTTCAAGCAGTTTACATGCTGGAGCAAAGTTTAGGTCTTAATTGTCAAACTTCGGCTGCTTCGAGAAGATGGAACTGGCATGCTCTACAGATTGCTGGTCCTCACAAAACCAGCAATGGATACGGTTTTAGTTTTAAAAGGCTCCAAAACAGAAGCAGCTCTTGTTGGAGCACAGCTGGTTTTTCTGTCTAGTTTGAGGTGGCTCTTCAAGGTTTCCCCAACATTCACTTTAAAAATAGAAATGCTTTCTGAAAATCCTAGGTCAAAGAAGCCGCCTGGCCTGCAATAAGGCTAACCTCAGCTTCATTCTTATCCAACTCACTGACTTCCCACCGACTCAAAGTAATTCAATACGCAAATGAAAACAGGCACAGCTCACAGACGTTCACTCCCAGAAACGAACACTGACGCACAAAATTTTCGTGATACCTCTCACTGCAACTGATCCACTACCAGAAAGAGTGAAAATTCTGGGAACCTCACTTCCCACTTGTCAGGTAGATGAGACGAGCATTGTGTTACCTTGTTGAAATGTTTCAGGTACATGTAGCACACACCCAGGTTGTGGCTGATCTCCTGTATGCACAAAAAACAAACGAACAAACCAAAAAAAATCCAAATCAGCATGAGGTTTGAGGTACGTGCTGGGTAACCTGCAAAGACAAGTAATGGCCACCACAGACCTGCATGGGACACCTCTGTGCCTGCCCACACCCTTCTTGCTTTGTAACTCAAATAGCTCTATAAATGCAAGGCACTTCAGGAACCTACAGCCTCATTGCACAGGAAAAGACTGCAGGCCACTGAGACAAAAGCAGAGAAACAAGGATAGTCTTTTAGGAGAGCAAGGAGCAAAGATGGGTTTCTTTGCTGAGATGTTCCAGTTTGATTCCCAGTGAGATCTCTGAAGCTGACACAAGTTGCCCTTATGGGTGGCTCTCAATCTACCTGTAGGTAGACCAGATATGCGCAATACTGCACCCAGCCGGACACAATTTGAAAAATGTGTCTAGCTTTCCAAAATAGAAGCTGAGCACCAAAAGGGCGGATATCCCTATGGCATCCTAAACATGCTTGCAACACAGTAGGAAAATCATTTTGGCATCCTAAACACTCTTGTGACACTGTTGGGAACAAATCACACCTCTAACTCATTGCCAAGAGTTTAATAGACAAGCTACGTGCCACCTTCTTCACCCTGCTACATTTGGGGGAGTAGAAATGCAAGGCTCACTACTTTCTTGTTTCTATTCTGGTAAAAGTTTCACTGCTTCACCAGTTTAGACAGCCTTGGCCTTTAAAAGGAAACTCTCCTATTTCTTGTATTCAGTCTGATTTTTAGACATACTGAGTACCAAAACCACAGCTAAAGAAGGGGGTGGCCGCTGTCTTAGGGAATGAGGCCGTTATTCTCTGTGTAAGCTTGCAGGTGACCAGGACACCCTGCACGAGATCATATGTGGCAAGTCCGTCTTAGAAACAACACTTCTGCACACAAAACAGTCACATCTGGAAGGGTGTTCACAAACTGCAAGCCATGTCCTCTCTCTTCTCACCAGCTTTTCCTTTTGCAGTGCTCTTCCTTCACTTTTTAATTATTATTTGGAAGAGCTAATTTCATTATTGCTCCTACAGCTATCAGGCTGTATTTTGCCAAAACAGGTACAACCTTTTCAGCTAATTTGAAGGCAATCTTTTTCAATGGTGTTTTGCATTACCAAAGGATTCCTGATTACTCAAGCAAGTTTTAATGACAACTGAGGGTTTCCAAAGAGAGAGTGGCCTACCATACCTTCCTTAATGAAATCTAGCTCTGTGTACTATATATGGCTATGCTAACGGCAATACTCTGCAAAGCTCAGACATGTCGCATGGGTCTATGTTTGTGCCCCAAGACAAGGTGGGGGCTTCTGCAGGTAGAAATGATGCCCTGTGCCTGTGATCTAAACCGGAAGCTTGCAGAGCCTCATCACTGTTAGTGACCTGCGCTAAAAAGCTCTGCTTCTCAGCCTTGCAGCTCCCACTCTGCTCAGGCTGCAGGCAGCGTGAGCTCACCTCTGCTTGGAACAAGTCTGCAGCATCTTCTTAAGGCTGTAAAGAAACATCTGCATACTACGATAATCCGCAACTTACTGACACACTTACCCAGTCCTTTTCGTTGAGCTTAGCTGCTTCATTGTACACTTCAATGGCTGCCTTGTGCTTCCCCAGAAGAAACCTGTGAAAGTATTTCAGATTTTTTTTTTCCTGCTTTGAAAACCTGCTGTGCAACCACTACCCCCTTTGCCAGTAAGAAATGATGCTATCTGCTAGTTCTCCAGAGACCTGCACGAGAAACCCTGAGAAGTTTACGATCCAAGTAACATGCCAGCCAGCACCAAGGTCATCAAACCTGAGAGACGTGAGGCATTCCCTTACAGTACTGGGGATGTAAGGAATGAACCCGCAGTCTCTGTAACCTGCCTTTGTCTCAAAGGAAAGAGCCAGGGGATCAATAGCAAACCGGACACTCAAGAGGCGGCAAGAAGCCGGTAAGGCCACTCACACAGCTCAAGTCAGCACCCTCAGCTCTGGAGCTAGGAATTGGTATGCTTGAAACACAAAGAAAAAATACCACAATAGCAGCTAGGCAGATAACAGAGATTCTGCTTTTAAGGCTGTCCCACGCTTCTGGAAACCAACTCAAGTGTTGATAAGAAGGAAGCGTGCTCAGAATTAAGCAGCCTGGGATTTCACTCGATGCCTGGGAGAAAAACAAAACACGGAAGGTCCTGGGTGCCACATCAAAGAGAAGCAATAAAACACCACTCACAGCGATCGTGCCACCTGCTTGAGGTTGTCGGCGCTTCGGGGGTTCAGAATGGAACATGTCTGAAAAAGTTCAAGAGATTCTTGAATTTTCCCCTCCAAGCGAAATATCAGAGCTGTAAGACAACATATATCAGGCAAATTAGTCCATTATCTGTAGGAAAAATGTGCCTTTCTGACAGCAGGGACAGAACAGGAAGTACAAATACATTGTAACAAGGCTCATTTGGTCTTTCCCCCTCTGCAGCAACCTCAGGCAGACTCTGTCTGAGGGCAGAATGAAAAAGCACGTAAAGCACTTGTAAAGCTTGCTTGGAAATTTTCTGCTCTTTAGAAGAAAGGCAGCCTTAAACCTTGGCCAACTGTTTGTTAAGATACGGCCTGGGTTTCTCCCCCTGCCCCCAAACCTTACAGGCTGCAAGATGTCCTCAGCCAACAAACCTCAGCTGTCCCTCACCCCTGTAATCTGCTGCCGTGACATGCGACACTGAATTGCAAGGCCAGGTTTTGGGGGACTGCTTTGAGAGGATGGAGGCAGGACAGGAAGAGGAAGACCTTCGTAAAGCCAGCAGTAAGGTAAGTGTCACCTAAGGCATGCAGCTCTAACAGAAAACAAGCATCTAACTCATTTCACGGCATGCAAACACAATCTGATCAAACATGAGCACATGAAAGGCCAAGAGTCCCTAGTCTGAGGGCGAACCGAAGACAAACTCATCAATAAAGAGAAAACAGAAAATCTAATTTGTATATCCCTGAGATAATCCTCAATTTCAAAACTCGACATAGCAAGTAGAAAAATGTCAAAAATGTATTTTTTACGTATGCATTTTATACCCTTTTCCTTCAGTCGTTCCCCCTCCTTATTGCTCACTGTGTCTTAAACCAGAAAGAACTTGGTGTAGCCAAAACCCCCCAAACAACTTTCAGACGCCGCACGAACGTACCTTGAACGTACACTGCATATTCGCACATTCCATGAGACTCCTGGAGTTGCTCTTTGATGAGCGCCTGAAACGATGAAGTAGAAAGAATACAAACCAAATGCAATTTTTGGCACTAAAACGCCAATTAGCTGCTGGACTGTTACCCCCATACTAAACTGCAGCATGGCAGTTTTCAGAAAAATACAAAACCCTCTGATATTTCAATACGGGTGATCCCTATGGAAGAAAAATTGATCTCTGACTGACCAAATGCCTTTTGCAACATTGCTCTGCAGAATTTTTTGTGTTTTTTTTACTACATATAGCTGTACTGTGTCTATGCTCGGGGCAGAGCACCCTAAAACAACCTGAATTCAAACATCTTACAACATGTTAATGGACAAAGCTCTTCCTCATGTGACTAGTAAAGATGGTATCACATGGGACATGACAAATAGGACATTCATGTAACCAGAATTTGTGCTCGGAAAAGTCAATATTAATATAGAATTTGTAGCTAGTTTTTGCGATATACTATATTAAAGTTCTATAAAAGTGGTAAAACTTTTAATAGTTTAACAAAGGTAATAGAAGAGATCTAGTTTCAGGTGTATAGATATGTGTGAATTAATAGATTTTACTCATTTACAGATTTCAACTTCTCAACTAAGTACATGACGTTTTTGCCATAACGTGACCAGCTCTGGTTCCTAGCAATGGCAGAGGAACATAAATGTCCTCTTCCCTCTTCTTTCAAAAAGGAATATTTTCATTGCCTCTCCAAGGTAGGGGAGGATATTTCCACGATAGGGGAGCATGGATCAGAATGAAATACACGTTTAGTGCCCAGTTCACAAAATACGTCAAGCCTGAAAAAACAAATAAATCCCACATATAACAGAGGCACCGGACTGGGGATGAGACAACTGCAATGGTGAACGTAACAGTGCAAACTCATCACGGTTTGTGAAGGGCACCGGGCCAGGAATACCAGAGCCCTTTTAGTATTTTGCTGTTCATTCCTATTACCAAAGATAATTAGATATTACCTGGGGAAAATGCCACAAGGAATCTATGGAAGCATCCTGTGCTGATAAGGACATCTACTCTAGGCCCTTTGTGGAGAAATAAATTGAATCGGAGCAACTGCAGCTGAGTCAAGGAAAGCACGACGCACAAACGATGCGTACGGGGAAAGGGAACGAAAAAGAACGATGCGAATGGAAATTCTTGCTGGCTGCGCTCATGCAGCTGGCAGTTTGGGGTGCTGGGGGCAGTCTGGCTATATTCCATAGTCACGCATGATGTGAAATCATAAAACCAGTCAAAAAGAGGGACCTTCGGGGGGCTGCGGACTGTGACTAAGAATCAAGCACATCATCTCTGCTTCCTCCGAGATTCCCCCTGTGCTCAACAGAGACAGAGGGGGCACACGAAGGCGTTCTTCCAGGCTAGCAATAACCTGGCGCTCCTCCGACTTGTATGTCCTCTGTATCCCCTGCCTCCAAGCCAAACGCAAACGAAAGGACCTGAAAACAAGGAGGAAAACTGACCCTAAAACACAGCAGGTGGAAGGAACGCAGGGTGATGGCAAGGAGAGTCATCACTGAGCATCCTCGCTCACGAGAAGAAAACTAAACGGAGGAAGGAAAAGGAAGAACAACTCTAGGCTGCTCTTCCCCTTGGATCCATATCTGTTAGTCTCCTAACTAGAGTCCCTCTGCAAGTCCACAGTTCAGTCTTTGCAGACGTTATCATCAGACGTTCATAAACAATAAACCTTTGGAATACGGATATCCTATATTGTTCCAGCTATACCATATCAGCCTCTCGGAGCAAGAGAGGGCAACAGAGAGCTATCTTTTAGAGATATCTGATTAATTCTTTAAGCCCTAAAAAATCCCACAGCAAAAGGCTTTGCGCTGAGAAATCTGGAATCCCAGTTTTTCCTCCTAAGTTTGTTTAACTTGCTGACAGAATTTAGATGTACTGGCAGGAACCCAAACAACAATAAGTGATTTTAATTAATTAAAAGCATCTGGTAATTTTAGTAATTCCTTCCTCGTGCGTAATGGAAGCGGAGGATTTCTGTTGTGACAAACGGTTAGAGCCGAGTGCCAGTCGCCGCTTAGCAGGGTCTGGCCCTCCCGGCACACCCCTACCCCAGGGGGCAGCGGGTGTTGCGGCCTCAGGCTTCGGGGGGGGGGGGGGGGTTGCCCTGCCTCTTGCCGGGTAGCAGGGTATCCAAATCAGCCGGCGTTAGCGTTCTCCTGCCGTAAAGAGCAGCAACGTCTGTCGAAAGCTTGGCAACACCAAAACAGACCTGGAAGCAGGACTGTGAAAGTTGTAATTTAACCCGTTCACTTGGGGGAGCTAAGGTTAATAAGCAAGTAGGTCTTTCGTGGCCTTTTACATCACGGATAAACATGGGAACTTTTAAAAACCGTGTTAGAGAGAGGCACACCAAAGCAGGGAGCAGAAAAGGGGGCCCAACACAACTGAGGTCACTCACTTCTTAGCCAAGTTTAAAGAGCAGCGATGGATTTTAAGGAATGTCCAAACTATACCAAAATCAATGAGTTTACAGAAATTTAAGTCATCGGGGAGAGCGGAAACCCCTCTTTCATTTGGAAGGTATTAGCCCCCAAATAGCACATTTGGACATGCCAAGGGCAAGCACCTGGGAGGCATGCAAGTTAGCTTTGCGACCATGCATAACATCAGGGAGTAGAGAGACAGAGACTAGCAGAGGGCAGCTCAGCCCACCTAAGCTCCGAACTGCCTTTCAGACGTGCTACCGCTCCGCAGTGACTGAAGAAGGATCCTGGGATGTTTACGATCCTGTCTTCCCGGGGACGAGTCCAGGCCTCTGCGCACACCTGCATAACATCTGTGCAAAAGGACGGGGGAGTCCTTTACAAGCTACGGGTCTGGTGCCAAACTCTGCCAAGGTCACTGCAAAGGCAGTTTTGTGAGCCATGGGGAAAGGTTTTGCTGCCTATTAGAGCCTTTAAGCTTGACAGCTACTGCTGCAAAGCTGGCCTGCCAAGGAAAAGAGTATTAGCTGTATTCTCTAGCTTTCTTTTTTTTTAACCCTTTTCTGCTTCCTTTAGTGACTAATAAAGACCTGGAGAGGTCAATGTTCCCTTTACATCATGCACTTGGTTATCTTCTGTTTTCCCGAACTGTGTATCTTTTCTGCACTCCAGGATTCTACATCTAATCACAAAACCAGTAAATTCACAAAATGAGAGACCGAGGAGATGCAGACATATCAACAGAAAATGGAAGCAATTTTCTATTTAGACTGCTAATTATAACTTTTGTTTATGTCTATTTAAACCAAGACCTGAGAGGAAATTGCTCTGCTAAGGATACTACCCTCCAGCTCCATTAATTAAAGACCTAAATGAATTTCCTCTGCCCTGCCACTTTCCTAAGCAGCCCCAGGAATTTTCCAACAACGAGAGACAAGACAAGTCCTGACCAAACCTGGTGTTTCAGAAGGAAAATAATCCTTTTGGATCTTCTTGGCACATTACAGAACCAGGAAGGTAACTCTTCTTCCCCTCCTCCTGCCCACTGGCAGATCACCTTTAATAACTTATGTGCATTTTATCAGGAAAACATACTGTTTAACAGGTTTGCCACTTCCTTAGTTCACTCACCATTACAGCTCCCAATCAACAACCACTTCCAAGGTATCCTCCAAAACCAGGAGAAATCAAAGGGTGCAATGTATCATGTGTAAAATGAACAAATCTCATTCAGGCAAAGCCAAGACCTTTTCTCACACTTGGTATAAAAATGTTTTACTCAACTGAAGTGTTTTTCATAGCGTCTCTGTAGCACCATTGAGAGACTCTGAACTATGAAACTGAGTTACAATCAGTTGGGAAGACCCTATTTTGTCAGCTGGAACAAGAGAGGTTTGCAATTCTTTTGATTTTTTTCTACTTCTAAAGAAATAAAGAGCTCACTGGTAGCTCTAGAGAATTGCAAGTTTGAGTCCTGAATGTTGCTGAGAATTTGAGAAAATTAAAGTTGTTTTGACTCTTATTTTAGTTGCATCTTCTCTTGGTCCCCTTATTCCAAGAGAAGCCAGCAAAAAGCGTGGTTAGGACTCAGCCTAACTTCAAGCTAGGGACATTGTGTTGGACATGCAGAGATTTCTGGGGAAAGGAGAAGTTCTAATGACACCATAGCCTTCTGTTGGCAGTGCTCAGCGCAGAGGAGATGATCACGGTACGGTCAAGGTACGTGGTGCACAGCACAGCTAGATCTGGTTTGTATGTCATTTCATAACTTCCTCAAAATATTTCCTAAAGCCAAGTCTCAAAAGTAGCTCTTACCTTACAGGCGTCATAGTCTTTGCGAACGTAGAGCAGATAGATCAACCAGTTTTTTCTCTCTAGGATTGGTAACTCCGGCACTACATGTAAAATATTAGCAGAACACACTAAATCAGAATGGTCAGCGGAGAAACTGTGCACAGCACGCACAGATTTTCTAAACTGCCAAGCACAATGCAACTAATTCAAGAACTGCAATTGCACTCATCAGGCCTGGAGCCTGGAGAATGGCTGTATCATTAGTGCCCGCTTCCTTGTACAAGGAGGCATTTCAAACTGATGGATAAAAATGCATTGCTCGAGACAGAGACACCAAATAAGACCTCTTAATAGGAAACAGAAAACTACTACTTTGAACAACTTGAGGCATCTGTTCCTTCTGGTGCAGTCACTGGGGCAAACAGCACCAACACATTGACCACGCAAACATTTTAATTCAACACTAATGCTGCTTTGATGGGATTAGATCTTCCAGATATGCAAGCAGCAGCTTGGAGGAAATGAGTTGGATTCACATTTTGTAACCAGGACAGAAGAATCAAACCTCTTTAAAAGAAGTTTCTGGGAGTGAGAGAGAAGGAGATAGGTATTACACACAAGAGGAGATTTTGGAGATGTTGCTTTTCTGAAACCACAAGGGAAGGTGTGAATAATTTAAAGAGGTCAATCGTAGTTCTTTGAAACGGTGAAGGGATGATGAAATATCACAGGCCTGAGATACTGTGAAGCTACTGGCAGAAAAATGTATTTGATGTAGTGGAGGAGAAAGACTTGTGCTCCAGTATTTCAGCTGTAAGGAGCTTGCAGCAGTAATTACGGCAAATCACGAATGGATGTTGCTTGGTGATATTCACGTTGGGTTTAAAAGTTTAACACACTGCTGTGCATTTCATTAAGGCTTGAAATGTATTGCTCGTTACTCGTTTCTACAGTTCAGCTGCCGGTAGCCGTGGGGAAACCATAGCAACCGGCAAAAAAGCTATATGTTTGCAAGTCAATATTATGACAGAAGTGCAGAAGCAGAGCAAGGCAAAGCTCGTTGCGGGAGCAGCGATTAGGATGCAGCACCCGGCCGCCCGCTCCCAGCCCCCACAACCCGCTGCCTCGCGGTGAAACGCGGGCGCACGCTTGACTTCCAGGAACCCGTAACACCAGCTATTATTTTAAATGGTCCCTAGTCTCCGCCGACAGCCTGCGGCGCAGGTCAAGATCGGATCTCAGAAAGATGAAACTCTGCGGCAGCGAGGGCTGAATCGTGGCAGGAGACCTTACCGCTGCAAAATATTATCATCTTTTAGGAACTCTGAACCTGAATCCCGTGAGGATGGCACCTGCAGCTAGTAGCAAACACACATCGCTCAAGCACGCCAGGTTTTTCTCCACAATTATCCCACTACAGTATCAATGAGAGTGCTTAAAAATAGCTAAAATTCATCTGGCTGGTGCTAAAGCTACTTTAAGAAATCGCAGCTGAAAAAAAAATATTTAAAAGCCATTTTGCCTTTGTAGTCTATAATACCCACCCAGATTTATACTGGGATGGAGTTGAGATTTAAGTGTACACAGCAGCAATGTAAGTTCAAATACCTTATAAAGATGGTTTAACTACTCCCCCCAAAACAAGCAGAAAAATCTGAACCCAAACAAAGAAGTAATTCAAATATGTTAAACTCATGGAAATGCAAAGATTCGGGATCCAAATGTTCTCAAATTCTGCTCTACTCCAATTAAAGCATTTTAATATCCGTGTTCCCAGATCAGATTAACTTGATTTCCGATGACATTCTGTTTTCCCTTTCACCTTCTCCATGGTTTCACTGCAAGGGAAGAGTTAAAAGCGCTACCTAAATAGCTATGAATTGATTGACAAAACACTATTTCATCATGAGTCTGGAGGGCTACGGTTCTGGAGTCCATCAGGGGTTACCTAATTCATTTACACATTTATAATGACTTCCCTGTGCAAGTTCTTACGGGTGCCAGGATTTGACAGAACTTTCTTCTCCTAGAACAAATACAGCAATTACAGATCCTAGAAATGAGCTGCAGCATGAACTCGTATGCCCCTCTGCCTGCTACCTCCGCCTGCCACTGTCCAATACAAAATACTGAACCGATGGATCCACTAGAGCTCGTCTTACGTTCTCATGTAAGCAGGGATTTAAGTGTAGACATTGTAAATCCTATATGATCACCAAGATTTCAATTACAGTCAACACTATAGCAAAATTTGTCAATTTGGTGCCATTCAAACAATGCTGCCTAGTAATACTGCTTAAAATATTAAAATCCTATATCATTACAAGCAATGAAAGTCGTTTTAAATTGGGAGGAATCAGAAGACCTTCCAGATGGATCCATGTACCTGGTCTCAAACCTGATATGAACTTTAGTGCAAGTCTTATCGAGAGGTGAAAAGTAGGAAAAAGAGTGCCGTTAAACCTTAAAAAAATATATAAGAGAGCTAGCTGGCTGGCGTATGTTCTCAGCCAAGATGGGAAAGGCCAAATTGCGTTAAAGCACGCACGAACCTTTTGGGCTACATCAACAAGTGGCTGGAAGATCTCCTGGATAATTCTGGAAGGAAAGCGGTGTTTCATGACTCTGCGACTGAAGGGACACTATATTCCACTCCTACGCTATGGAAGCTCCTGCTGAGGACGCTGCCGGGAAGGAAGAACCAAGCAACGTTCCCCCAATCTGGGGACAAAAACGCTGAATGTCAGGATGAACACTGAACAGAGTACTGAGCTGTAGTTGATCCCGCATATAAACGCTATAGCTTTGAAAAAAACCCAGCGGAGACCAAAGAGGAGGATAATGCCATCTGCAAACAAACACATTTTTATAGTGGATTTGAGGGTAAGTCGGATCAGTTTAGCAGAGCCCGTCTCAAACGCCTATGGCATAGCCAGGCACGAGACACAGCAGCGTTTGCTGTCACTGTCATTTCTTCTCATTAGTGACCCGCTGCAGAGAAATGAGCGGCAACGGAAAGGAAAGGAGACGACGGACACTCGCTCGACATCTACATTTCACAGACAGTATCTGCCTTGCGGTCCAGAGGCTGCAAAAACCTAGGAGAGTTATCTAACCGAGCTGGTCTGGAGATAAAACAGAGAGAAAACAAAACCACCGCGCGACCCAGAGGAGAGCGGCGTTCACACGCAGCTGCCGAGATAAGCGAGTGTGGCTTCCCTGGCCATTCACTGAGCTAATCCTAAATTGAGAAAACACTGGAGCTTTTACTCCCCTAAAACTGGTTTGAAAATAGCAACAAACCTGACCGAGAAAACATCAGCTGGTTTTTTTAAACATTCCTCCTTTTTTTTTTTTTTTTTTTTTTTAATAAAGATGAACATCAAATTGGTTTTAGCAGCAAGGCTGGAAAAGAGTAAAAACAGGCAGATTAAAATACTTCATGCCTTTATCAAAAGGTATCTAGACCCATTTTTAGATATCAAGTGATCTGCACACAAAACAAACACAAAAATTCACAGCAGAAAGTAGAATCGACCTGGGGAGACCACCAAGAAAGGAAACATAAACAGTTTGACCCCTGCTCTGAAGAAATCCAGCATGAACATCATGAGCCGAGTCTGGTGCGGAGCCTTCAGAGGACAGAGAAGGGAGGAAGGACAAAGAAACTGTGAAGAAATTCATACTGCAGGAGACACAGGAATTGCTCTGACCCCCCAAAAGGGGTGTGGGTGGCAAAGGACTATTACAGGACTCTCTATTCTTTTCAGAGGCAAAAAGACTGAATGTAATTAAGTCGTGCGTTCCTCCACAGCCATTTTAATTTGCATTTCGGTTTTCCCCAAAAGCCGTGCCATCCTTCCTTTTCTCTCATTTGCCTTCGTTACGTTTGCTCCCCAGCCAGGCAGCAGGGCTTGTCCTGTGCACGCTCTGAAGCAAAGGGAAACGCAGACCCCCAGCTACTCCAGCCTCTGACCGCAGAGCAAGGGCAGGAAACATTTCGTCCCTCTCTAAAGGACCTGAACTGGCTGAGTTTGGCCTCCCCGGGAGGAGCAGAGCACATGCATCAGTTTTCGCAAGCTGCCTGCACTGCAATTTTTCACCTTTCTCGAGGCATGGACCATCAGAAGTTCCTCCTACGCAACCGCAGCGTAGCATATGAAAACCTGCTTGGTTTTGTCACCTTCTGCAGACCCCTCACAAATGATCCAGCATCTGCAGGGATACAGGCACCACCGCTTCAAAAGCTAGTGGTTCATACCTTCTAGCAGTGGGGGGGGGAAAAAAACAAAAATCAAATTATTTTCTGTGAATCTATCTGCTCAAGGCCCAGTCCAAGAAAATGCAATTATCCAAAAACTTGATATCTGCAGTAAGAAGGGTCTGGAGCGTGCATAATTATCTTTTGGCCTCTCTTTTCTGGGATTACAAAAGTCTAGTCTCATTAAGCAAGTGTGACAGGGAGCTAGGCACCAAGTATATGATTAAATACCTCAGTCAAGAGACATGCCCGCTTCTTTGAAGTGTTTTGATTGAATTCAGAAGGGAATCCATCTGATCCACCACTTTTGCGCCGGCCAGTGATTGATTGCACAACCCGCTTCCAGCAATGTGATTTTTCTTTCTGACAATGGCCCTTTAAGGAAGTCACCGGAGTGGAAACCCCGCCAGAATGGGAGTAAGATCATCAGGTTTGTATCTCTGCTGCCCTATCATCGCTCTTCACTGTATTCATCCTATTAGAGATTTTCTCAAAGGACTGGGGAAAAAAAATAAAATAAAATAAAATAAATCAGAAGTATTCCCTTTTGTGAAAACCTCCCAAGGAAATTATTTTGTGCTTGTATCTTCACATTGGGTAATTATAGCGATTATAACGATCTATTGCACAGTGCTTTTTAGATTTAATAAAAGGGTTTTGAAGCTGTTGGAGTGTAAGGGGGGGTAGGGGGGAGCCTGGAAGGCTCCTATCAAATTTCAGGGGGAAAAAACGCTTGCTTGAGCAAAAGCCATCCTCCCCAAAACGCTGCCAGGTGCAAGGAGACCACGTGCGCTGTAGGCACAGCCAGAGCAAACGGGACTTCAGCTTAACGGCAAAGCCGTGGCCATCAGAAAGCCTTATGTCCCCCATCGTGCACGCTGCCAGCTGCCCGGAGCACCCCGGCCCTGCTCCCGCGGAAAGCACAGATCCGCTAACGGCTCTCCTGACGGGGGTCTCGCAAAAGGATCTCAAATTCCCAGCTGTCAGCCTTATCAGAGCAAAGGCCGGCCGGAGCCTCACCTGCGACGCCCAGCTCTCCCACCACCTCCAGGTATTTGACAGCTTTAGCCCCAGGTCGCTCCCCATCCCTCCGGGTCAGCTTTGAAACCCAACCTCCGGTGACCTGAGCAAGAGTGGCCAGAGGACCCGCGAGGAGAGGCGGAGACACAAAAGACTCAAGAAGGCAGAATGAAGAACGTGCCGTGCCATCAAAATCCATAAAACCCCAAAACATTCCGAACATACAGCACAAAGGGAGGGAAGGGAAGCAAAACTTCAGGAAAATAATCAAAAGAAAGGGTTTTTTATTCTGCAGCAGCATCCAGGAGCCATGCTCTGGATCCACCGTAGCAGGCACCATATATGTGGGTAAGATTATCCGACAGGCCTAGTTTGGATCCTGACTCAACTATCCCTTTCCAAATCCTAATTTAAAATTATATGGTGTAAAACAAGTCAATCTTAAGAAAGCATTCAAACACACAAGCGTGTTCAAAATTAACAAAAAAAGCAGAGACTATGACCCAAATCTCTCACTGTTACAGCATTTTAATACCAACAGACCAACAGACTAATGCACCAAAGAAGAACTTGGCGAAGCACATCTTGGCCCCAAAACACCTACCAAAGAGGGAGTGTGGGGAAGCCAAGAGGGAGCCAAGTTATCAGCACCGGAGAGTCCAAGGCTCACTCTAACACACAGAAACAGCTCTTTGAGATTCATTTCCTCTTTTAAACTAATCCTGGCCGTCGGCTTTGCAGAAAACAACGGCCTAATGACAACTCACCTGCTGCTGGAGGAGGCCATCCAAGCGGTTTTGGGCCCCGAGGCCCCACTTAACCACACAGGAACAACATTAGAGAGGCAACACGTGAGCGTGCCTCAGCCCCAGCGTCCCCAACGCGCCTCTCGACTGTGAATCCGCTCTCCTTGAGATACTTGGTTATTGCCAGGGTTACAGTTATTCCCACTTGTGGAGCGGTGAACAAGAGCCAGATCTGACCTTGGCCCCAGCACTATTTCCACCTCTCCTGCAGCGCTTGTCACCATGGCACCCGGGCGCTGCACAAAACGAACAGGTAGGAAAACCCGGAGCAAAGCAGAGGCTCTCGCTCGCTCTGATCTTACCTTTGCTTAGGCACTGGGCCGTGGTTTCGGGGAAGGTTTACTACCGGCCATAGCAGTGGTTACAGTCCAAAACGCAGCTTGTTGCTTTCACAGCCGTATTTACTTAAATATTGATAGGAAGGGAAAGGCGAGGATGAAACCAGCTGCGCACGTTTCCTTTTTGCCTCGAGCTTCAGAAGCTGCCAACGCGAGGAATTGAGCGAGCGCTTGTAAAAACAGTGAAGCAGAGGTAACGAGCGTCTTCTAAATAAAAATAATATTAAACTAATAAGGCACAAACCCAAATAGTTACTATAACGCAATGCAGCGCTGCCAGGGAATTGCATTTTCCCAAATAAAGTATGAATACTGAACAGAAAGCATTTTTAAGCTCTAATATCAGGATTTCTAGATTTAAACCCAACCGACTGCTTTGATAGCAGTGAAGCGTTCTACGAATCCCTAGCTAGGCAGGCGCACGGACAAATTTAACACGAAATGCTCTTCCTTATTCAGACACCCAAAGGCTTTTATGGAGCGTGGAACACCACAAATACGTTACAGCTTTGAAAGAAAGCTACTATAGGAACATTGTCGTTCACACACCCAGATCCATCTCTGGAGTCTGAAGACAGCATAAATGGAGACATAATGTAGTCAGAACTCAATAACGATGGAAAAAACCTCCAAATATAGCCACCCGGAGGAGATCGTTTATGCTGTACGTCACTCATTGCGTGTGTGTATCTATATATATGCATACGTACATGAGAATACAGGTGTCTGTGTACACAAACACATGAAAAATGCATATAAACAACAGGGAAAAAAGGAGAGCTTTTTACAGCCCTCTCCACCGGCAGCTGTAGCCCTTCTCTCTGTTTAATCCCCTTCCCCCTGTTTTTGCTTTTGCAAATTGCTGCTGGAACGCCTTTAAATCAAGCAGTAAACCTGTATGGTTGCTAGTTATTTACAGTCAGCTGGGGTTAATAAAGCTCATCATACACGATTCTGACGCTGGCAAGAAAGCCATAATTCCTAGCTGTGATCCTACTACCATGTATTAATAGCTTCACTGTAACACAGAGAAAACTGGAGGGAGGCTGAAGAACAGGAGCACGTTTAAACAAAAAGGCAGCATTCCTGACTCTGCACCTCCCCCTACAGGAAAATACGCCAAAACTAAAAGGAAGAGCTCTCCGGGCCGAAAACCGCAGCTCAAATCTGCTTCATAGGCTAGAAAAACCAGCAACAACGGGCATTTTGTGTTGTTAGCATACGCCGCATAAATCTTAAAGAGTTATCATCCCCGACGGCGCTAGCTTGCCTGATTTAAGACTTTTAAACTTCTGAGTTACTCCAAGTAGAAATGCTTTTATTTGTATGTGACAAATACCTCCAGCGATTACTTGGTATAAATGTTTTATAGCACACGTTCCTTGAGTTTAACCCCTTGGAGGTAAAGCGGGAAGATCTAGAAATAACCGTGTATGTGCGCCCACCTGGGACTTCACAGCGCAGCAGCCCGGGCGGGTTTCCCAGCGATGGGGAGCATCCCGGACCTAAGCGCAGACACCGTATTTTGCGTCGTACCGATGAGGCTCTTTGATTCAAAGAGCGAACAGCACCGGGGTGGAATTGAGTAACAAACACACTCTTTAAAAGACAAATTTTAAAAAGGATGGTCGCCTTTCTTTACCTCGAAAGCCGAACGCACAAGTCTGCTTCCTCGGCGTGAGCCAATTTCCGCTGACGGCGCTGGCTGCTGGGCAGAGCTGTAATCTGAACCTAAGAAAAAGGAGCGTCTCAAACAGTCTCTGCCATTTCTGTCCTTAAATTCAAGCTAATCTAGAAAGAAAGGTGCTGGTTTGCACAACCATTCCCACTGGGATTCACTGGGAGGTAGAAGAGGCCGTTACAGGAGGCTTCTCAACAAACTGGCATCTAAACAGCCCAGGAGCTCTGAGATAGCAACTGCTGATGCCCACTGTCTGCTTCCATAGTAAAATAGGCATCGAAGACACTTCCCCCACAAAAGTAGCAGCACTGCCTGCAGACATTCCCAAAATAACCTGCCTAATTAGCTTCTCATTAATTCCCCGCGATCGGTGGTTGCCCGATTTCCGGTCTAATCCGTGCTTTGGTCTAAACTCTGCGTAGGCTTAGTCTTTCCCTATCTATGGTGCGAGATATTGGCAATGAAAACTAAAACTAAAACCGTTATAAGACTTTTGTAAGAAAAACCATCCTATTTAAATCAAAACAAAATTATGACGGGGACAGCTTTGGAAACTTGCCACTCAACAGGAAATAATACCTAAAAGCCACCCTCATTTCATCCTCTGCAAAAATAGATGTTTTGTAGGTGGTCTTGCAAACGGCCTAACACTTTCTACTACAAGACCCTGTTTCTGAACACGCAGAGTTTTTCCAGGCTTATGGCCTCAGGATGAAGCTTTCCACATCAGATGCCTGTCCCAGAATGAGCATCTGCCCATGCAGCCTTCTCTTCTCCCTCTGGCACATATGTCTCAGGCTACAGACTTTAATTACACGAGCACATCTACAATTACAGGAAAACACGCTAGTATTTTCACCAGGTCCCCTGCCTCGTCCTACAAACGATGAATATAAAAATGAATCAAGGTTGGACAGTGACTAAAATTGTTCTGAATCACAAACGTACAGTGACTAAATCGCAGGACTCTTGCGGCATCTGCTACGCAGCTTAAAACATCTGCGGCAACGGGGACAGAACCGGAAAGAAAGGAATGAATGACCTCTTTGGGAAGAGGGTGTGATACTGCTCACGAGAAAAGAAATCTCACTCTGATTCCTGTCACAAAGCACCTACCTAATGCTGGAAATCACCTAACCAAGCTTTGCAAGGTGGCCACTACAGGCCTATCCATCACGTTCTGCCTGCACAGCTTGGAAGACATGGGACCTGCTATCTCACCGTGCTCCCTCAAGCAAGGGAGAGCAACAGGAGCTGCGCTCTGGACGTGGAAGCGCTATAAAACACACAGTTAACTACTCTAAAAATCAAGCCCTCAAGAACCACAAGTTGGGCACCCAAAATTAGTACCTACTTTTGACTTTCACTTCCCACAACTCTTCCTGCTAAACAAAGTGTTAGAGCAGTTATTCTCTCAAGAGTCTTTAATATCTAATACACTGCGCTGGAGTACTACGTAGAAGAATGCTGCAGCATCAGAGAATTTATCTATGGGATTGGGTAGCTGAAGAGAACATGACCTGTGGCTATATACTGAATAATGGCAAGATTCTTTATTAAAAAAGCCCTCCCTGAGCTGCGAGCCCTCTTTCAGCAACTTCTATCATTCCCGTGCGATGGATGTCAGAGAGCTCGGCTAAAGTCAATGTGCAATTACGTCACTGAAGACTCAAGGGCTTGCGTTAAAGTCACACAGACAACACGAACTCCGACATTCTTGAGTGGGATGCATCTCCCCTAACCTGGGCATCTGAAAAGTGAGACATCTGAGTTACTTGCCTTGGACTCTTTTTACAGTAAGGAGGAGGAATACGCATCCCCAAGGAACGACACATCTCATCCGAAGGGAGGTGGCTAGGAGAGGTCAGAGCAATGGCACCCAGGTAGCGCTTTCCATTTATCAAAGGAGGAGCACAAGTAATCTGCTCAGATCTAAAGTTTAAATCAGAGATATGTAAATTCAGGAAAATGAATCCACCCTTCCTGAATTTGTTACTTACTACTTTTATACAATAAAAAATAAATAAAAATCACAAAAGGAGATGCCATTTTACCTGTAAGCAGTACACCAACAGGCAGAGACTAACATGCTGAGTGCTTTAAAACACCAAAGAAACTTGCCTAGCATCAAGGGTCTTTAAGGAACCTCAAAAATAAATTCACCAACTGTAATGTGATACTAAACCAACATGCTACAATTGTACAGTCAGCCCTTCTAAAGCTGGGTTGCTCTACTTCACCCTCTTCCTCATCCTAATCCAGTGTGATATATTCCTTGACAGCAAATGATCAAAAAATACTCAGATTATACATGGCTGTTACAGGAGGTGACATTTGTATAGCACTTTCCAGTCCTTGTTTAATTACGTTTGCAACAGGCTTAAAAAGCAGATATGGAACCTCATCTTTACAGAGAGGAAGCCGAGATAGGCTGGCAACTGCCAAAAGATGTTAAGGCTAGACCTAAAACGATGAACCTCCTGATTTAAAAGTCAGTGCTGAAGTCTTACAGCGATGCCATTCTTGACAGTAAGATATATCTACTGCGCTGCATCTGAAAAACAGCCCGTGGTCACGTAACCACAGATATTAACGTGCACACACAAGAGGGCAGAGCTGTACTAGCACATTCACGCTTAAGTGCTTCCAGGCTTGCAAAGTCTTTAGGGTGCAGAGATTACTGGGTCGTTGCTGTGGGGAGAAGAGGAAGAAGTGAAGAAGGACATACAAATCTAAGGGAAAAACTATTTTAGACAGAAAAAAGGTAGTAAGTACATTATAGCTACAATATGATTAGCCCAAAAGGGTAATTTAAGTTTTTTTAATCTGACTTTTCAAAACTAACCTCTGTATCAAATCCCGAACAAATTAAACACAACAGGACTATCCACTTTCCACAGAGATGAAAACATGAGATTCTCATATGAAACCATGAATGTAATTACCAGCTAATCTCTATTATTTAGAAATCACTTTCTTCTAACAAGATTCTATGTTCAAGTGGGCTAAAAAACCTGGCTTGAACATGACCGCATGGAAAGAGAGCAGCACGTACAGACACCGGGAACTGCGTTTGCTCCCCCCACCCGACATTTCCACAAAGACCTTTTCTGTTTAACACACTTAGAAGTATGAGTTAATTTAATTCAAGGGGGTTGTTTTTTATCTGCATTTCTCAGGCAGTTTCACTCTCACAAGTTCAAAGGCAGCTTTGAAGCTGGCTCAAAGAATGGATTTATATTGATTAAAAAAAAAAAAAAGTATTAGGAATTCAGAAATGACCAGCGCTGCAGTGCACCGAATCCACTCCTCAGGGTGCTGGAAAGTTGCTGTGCTGCAGAGTGCTCGAGTCATTAGGATGCTTCCAGGAGCAGGAGGGATTCCCGGCGGTTCATCTGCTAGAGCGGGAACCACCCGGCGAGGCACTGAGATGCATTCGCAGAACAGATCATAAGACTTCTGCACAATCTGAAGGTTATTTATTATCTAACAGTCATATTTTAAGATTACTCATCCTTGTGAGCACTCCCTAAGCAGAGCCAATACCAGATAAAGGGAGCTTTGCCGCCCATCAGATCTGCAAGTGCAATTATTTTTTATTTGAACTCGTAGACTATATCCTTGTCTTCAGAGATGAGTACCTATGTAAAAAGGGGGGCACTATCAGTATTTGAGCTAAATATTGACATGGGATTTAGCGGGAGAAGAATAAAACGCACCACTTGCAAACGTTCCAAAATGCAATTAAACAAATTAAACCACCCTGATAAGATGTGAAATACGATGTAGTTGTCATCCGTCCAAAACTTAAGTTTCCGTGCGGTGAAAGAGTGGCAATTCTGAGCCACACGGAGGAATATTCTGATTACCACAGCTTTAAACCACACTCTTACATTACACGCTTCCCTACTTCTATTATCTACTTACCTGCAACAACCAAATCTAATTGAACGTTGCTATTACTTACAGAGGGGCGCTGAGTACTTGCACATTCATCACTGATACCCCAGTCTCATCAATCATTCCAATCTTAGGTCAGCAACTTACTTTGTCGCAGTAATGGAGAACGTAATAAAAACAGAGCAAACTTCATCTCCCCATTTCAAACCACCCACCCCGGCCTCACAAGACATTTGCACCAGTCACGCTGGTAATCATCCAAGACTGAAGTGAACTTACCTAAAAAAAATAAAAATAAAAAAAGACAAAGATTCACAAGCCTTGAAACGTCCAGGCACCTGGTTTATTTTATGGAAATGTTCTGATGCGAAGCGATGAGCGTGTTAAAACACCTAGCAGGCAGATGTGACCAGAGAGCGGCCCGAAACTTCTCCTTACTAGTATGCTCTTACATCTCGTCTGCACCCTTCAATACTACCTTTAGCAGCGCTGGGACAGGCCGAGAAGTGCTTTGTAATCTATATATTTATATAGCATTGTTCTTTTAATGTCTCCAAACATTTTCGTAACATTAACGAAAGTCAGCAGCATCCAAATACTGTCACTGAATATTAGACTAATCTTGTGGTTGATAAACTGAAAAAAAACAAAGTTGAAGCAGTTTGCCAAAGGCCGCAGTTAATCCAAGGCGGAATTCCTTGCTTTAAACACTAGACAAACATACCTACAATGTATCCAAAAAATATCCCGATGCCCAGGACTGGGGAGAACACTTAATCCCTGCTAATGCTTTTACAATTCACGAGGGAAGATTTTCACTTGGAAAATTATCTACCCGATCCTTATTTGGGTAAACATAGAAGGTAGCTGGTTCCTATTCAGAATTCTGCTTCTTCAAAGTCTAAACGATTTCTAGCCTAAATTTTCCCAGTAACTCAGTTGTGCTCTACTTTAATCTACTATCTAGTACTTATTGTGGTAGAAATTTTTGAGGATTCTATCTTCTTATTAAAAAGCCATCACTGTAGCTCAGCAAAAGCTGGGCTCTATTATTTGCGTAAAAATCAAAATGCATTTAAAATTGTTCTGTTCACCTATGAACAAGTCTAACAGGAAAGCCCAGAACCTCCTTTTCCAGATGACCTTTTTCATGATAAAGGGAAATAAATTCAAGTTATGTTCCATAAAAATCAACAGTATAAGCTGGTGAAGAAGCCTTCTCTACCACAGTACTATCAGCTACTATAAACGGATTTGACTGGACTGCGTGGCAAAAGGAAAGTAGGGAGATGGGAGGCAGCCTCCTTCGCTTCAAAACCAGGAAAGCATTTTGGAAAATATCTGATTAATTTAAAATGCAGCAGGGAGATTAAAACCCTATCTCGGCAGGCTGATATTCCCTCCCCATTGCTTCAAGGAGCAGAGCTGCCTTTATTCTGCCACCAATTGCTCGGGGAAAAAAAAAAAAAACACGGGGAGAGTTATGGATCTCGACATAGCAACAAAGGGAATCGACTTGCAGAGCCGCGCTCCCCACGGGGGGCAAAGGACAAAATAATGAATGGTTTTCGCCCCTAACGTGTCAGCTCCTGAATAACGGTTGTCACCGCGTGCAGCTATGAGGCACTCCGAGGGGTTTGCTGCCTACCGATCCCTTTAATTTAGATTGCTTGATTTAGAGATTTCTAACCCGATGGCTGCACGCAATGCCTCTCCCCGCCGCCGCCACCATCGGCTCCCGACCGTCTATGCGCCTGTTGAACGCTCATCATTCCCCCTTCGGACTGACCTGCCTGCAAGACAGGCTCTTTCAAATCCTCACCTTTCAGCCGTTCGCAAGCAAAGAGCTACATGACCGATCAGCCCTGACAGCAGCTAATTCAAGACCAAATTCTCTTCGCTAAAAGTTATTCTTGTTTAAGAGTCCTAAAATCAGCTTGCTATATACTGGCTCCAAGTTTCTGGTTTTTCTTGCCTTACAGGAGAGCATCGAACATACATCAACATGAGGAAAGCAATGCAACAGCAAGGGGAAGTCGCTCTATTTCCAAGTTCTATAGTTCAACAATATTCAACGTATTATCATCTGCATCCCACTTCAGACTGCTTGAAAACATGGCTTTTCTTCTGGATAAACAGCAAAACTTCGCTTTTGTATTCTGTCATGCAAATTGCTTTTAGCAAATTCAAGATCACATTTTCAGAAACGTAAATTTAATACCTTACTTCTACCCAGCACAAACAAAGCCGAGCCGTCATGATCTGAATTCAGACGCACTAATGTTGGTTTCAGGATCTCCCTTGCATTCGACTTGAAAATAAAATGCAAGCAAAAAAGGCAAATTGCTGAAACAGGAATTTACCTTTCAGTGTTTAAAAATGTTACTTTACATGAAGTTTAGCAGCTCTCTTCTATACAAACAGAATTGCTGTGGATTTCTCTAGCTCCTTATATCTTACCACAATTCTCCTCAGCCAAACTAAAAGAAGAGAACCTTCATCAAGGAATTCCAGTAAAGTCCTAGGAGAGAAGCCTCTCACAGTGAAGAAATGCTATTCTTTTTCCCCAACCTCCACTAAAGCATAGCAGATAGCACTTCTTCTCTTTTCCCCTCCTCTTCCACGTCCCCAATGTCATATTCACACGCACAAAGGACACTGGTACATCACTTCCCATTACAAATCTTGCTCCTGCCCTCCTTTTCCAGAGACTAGCAAACAGGCAGCTCAAATCATCTATCACTAAACGCAATACAGCCAAAACAGTCAATGGCGAGCACAAAGCCTTCGAGAGCGTTTCGTGGAAGAGCAACCTGGTGTGCCAGGTGCTGGAGAGAAGCTGCCTCAATTTGCCTTAAGAGACCCTGACGCGATTACCAATGTTACAGGCGGGAATTTATTTTCCTTGCCACAGTTAGTTTGGAGCTACCTGTTGAAATCAACAGTCACGTTCTTATGAAAGGGAAACCCAGGGAGGTGAATAACGGGAGTTCACAGTTACCGGAGTTTCCCAGCTGGCACGCAGCTGTGCAAACGCCAGTGCCAAACCCAGGGAGGGGAAGGAGTCCGGGCTGGAGACAAAGGCAGACCCGAGCTTCTGCACAGCCGTCACCCAGCCTCCGAGCACTTCCCTAGAAGCCGAAGGAGCGCTGGTGCCCCTTTTTAAAGAACTGGCCGGCTTGGGTGCAGGGCTGCCAAGGCAAAACGCCCTCCTCGGCAGCCGTAAAGCCGCGTCCCTTCGTCAAACAGCAGGCAGTATCTGTACGAGCGGTCCCATTAAGAAAGTCGCAAGTGCCGCGGTTCATTTTCCCCAACAATCAATATTAAATTGTGCGCACTTAAAAGCAGCAAGGCACTTGACTGACAGTTTAACAAGCAAGCTGACAGAGGCATGACAGCTTCTATACAGCACACCTCCGCTGCCTTGTTTGTAAGGTTGATGGCCCCATCTTTCTTTTCCAGCTATTACATTCACTCATGAATTATGCAGAGTTGATTTAATAGACCTCAACCCTCCAGGAAAGAGCACTAGAGTGATAGTCTGTCTCTTGGCAAACACCATCAGCCTGGTCCCTTCACAGCTGTTTTATTTAGAGAACTGTAAGTGTATGCTGTCCTGTAAAAACAGAGAGAAGACGCAGCCTCCCAGCCCACACAGGCAGTGCAAATATCATAGATGTGACTTGCGTGACAAGACAGAATAAGGCGGTGGTTACTATGGATCAGAGTCACAATCTTTATAGAAAAAGATGGAGATGAACAATCTCACTCAGCAGTGAATCAGAGCCTCCACAGCCAAGCTGTTTGTTCCATCGTAACAGCCATTCTTGCCCTAAAAGAGTTGGCAGTCGAGATGAAAGTCAGCTTTGATTTTATTTTTACTTGCGTACAGGCCTGAAGCTAGTAGCAGTCTTTTCCCCCTCAGTTTTGGGCACTGTACAAGAGAGGCTCAGACTTGGGCGAGCTAACAACTTTAGGTCTACTGAAACTTCAAAGATTGTCTCTCAGAGAGTAATAATCTGCTCAAGAGCCGGAATTCTGCTGCCAGGAATCAGGACCATGTGATGTTAGCCTGACCTCCCCCCGAAAAGGCAAGTATCACCAGGGCAGTCTCCATCCTGAGGGATTCAGGAATATATGAGAGCTCCTCACAGGGAGTGCTCTGACAGGCAAACCCCGCATGCAAGGGCAGAAGTCCAAAGTGCAGGGCTCCTTAAGCGAGGCTTCCTGAAGTAAAGGCAAGGTACAACGTGGACTGCTTCTGACTTGCATGCAAGTTTGCTGAGGGTGTAACAACATCGCAGAGTTCCCTGTTAATCGTAATCTGGGATGATGGGACCCTTTGTACACTAAAGGGGGAAGGAAAATCCACAAAAACAAACCTCACCTTAGGCAGGCACAGAAGTCCCTACAATGAACAGATCCTTAGTAGGAACACTGGTGGAGCACAGCTCAGAACTGCAGAGAAGGAAACGCCCACCGTGCACACCCTTGCAAGATGCGGGACAGGAGCGAAGGAAGAGGGGAAAGGAGAGACTGCAACATCAAACCGTTCTGCAGACCCACACGGGGGTTGAGGTAGACCATCAGGCTTTCATCAAACATTTTGAACTGAATAACTGAAGTTGTTACTGTTCCAGTTCAGATTCAACCAAGATTTCAAAGCAACAGCTCTGAGTTAATTATCTCTCACTTTCAGAATGAAAAACAAGCAAACTACAGTTAAAACCAGTTAAAACCTGAAGAGACAGGTTTGATCTCACTTGCACATCCCTTTCACTTCAAAACTTGGAAAATGTGACATGAAAATCAATGAGACATGATGATTCCACAGCTTTGCAAGATCATTTTTATAGCAAGACATTATTCTGAAGAATTCAAGTATCTACAGAACCTGAAATGAGGAAACCCCTTTTATTATTCAAGAAGGTGAATATCAAACTCATTAGCAGCCCAAAAAGTATGTACATAATAAAATAGTCTCTTATATTATATTATCTTACAAGCAAACATGATGCAGGCCAGAGGTATATAGTAAGTTCACCAGCAGTAGATTATGGCTCCACTGAGCTAGTGATCAACAGACCCTAGAAAAAAGTCCTGGTACTCAGTAACTTACAGTCTAGATATTCTCATCATTTCTCCGTGATCATTAATTTCTTACTAGACAGCCGCACACGCTATAAAGCAATCTTAAAATCCACCTGCCCAAGAAACACGATCATAACCATATCTTAAAACAAACCTTTTTGGGAGCGGGATTTTGGAGGTTCTGTAGCCACCGGCAATGAAGAAACCTGAAAAGATAGAAGAAGATCGTTAAATACACCAGGCAGAGGTTCTTGAAGAAATATTCCACAAAATAATCAGAAAGGACAACTGGCAAATCCCCAAAAGAGGGCATAAAAATAGCAACATCTCTGCTAGACAAACTCTGCCCTACCAAGCGCTAATCTTTCCTAGCCATAGCGACGTAGAGATTTCTGTTCACTGTGTAGATTAAATAAACCCACTCATTTTAGAGTACTTTCCTGTTTTATAGGTTCACTGATATTTATTAGGATTCTAGAAAGTGATCGTTACATTTTAAAAACCAAAATCTCAAGCATTTAAAATGCTATTTAAAAATCGTAATAAATGCTTTTGACATTTTCCTGTATAAGATATTCATAATTACAACAAAGTGGTTCCCGGGGAAAGAGAATGAAGAGGATGGATAGTCTCTGTACTGACTGTAACTGAAAGACATTTGCTTCAGGAAATTCAGTTTTACAGTTCACATCAAAATGATTTTTGGGTCATCACTGATCGGATTTGTTTTGGGGTGAGATGACCTAATTCAATATGCAGCATTCTGCCTTTTCTTGATGAAGAAATAAATACTGTGGGAGGTCACCCATTCACGAGAAAGAGGCAAGCGCCCTTTTCCTAGAGCACTGCCTGAAAGCGGGTGCATTCTCAATGTATTTGATCACTTCTAACACCCACTCCCACTGTTTTCGACAACAAGCTGAATTACTCCGCCTTAGTGAAGCTGCGGTCTTTTTACAGAAACCGAATATATATTTTAGAATATGGGGAGCAAAACCAAGGCACACGTAGGCCAGACTTTTGCCCCTGAATACAGCCAAAAAGAAGCACTTTCAGAAAGCCATCAGCGCCTGTACGCGAGTGAGCACAGCAAAGTCCCGTTCCATGGAAGGCAACAAACCTCAGCCTACAAATACTGCCCAAAGCAGATCTCACAGACAAGCAGGTAACTAGTTCATGGAAGAAAGATGCATTTTATACAGCTCACGGCATCCTTTTGCTTGTCCTTAGAACTCAGGCTGTCTAGTCAGCAAAAGCAAGCATTCACAGAAGAGAGAACACGATTACACAAGGGGATCTTCTCTTTCTCTGTCCTCCAGCTCTCACGGTGGAAGAGGCATCTCTCACTCCACTTCCCCACGCTGTGCAGGATTTTATAGACCTGTGTCACCTCTCCCCTCCTTAATAAACAATTTTTCATGCTGGAGAGCCAGTCCACCTAGTCATTCCTTGCAATGTTTGAGGAATGTTTTCTAGCTCCACTCCCCCACACCTTTTTTTTTTTTTTTAAATGAGGTTGGGAAGAGCAGAACTGCGTACAATATTCAAGACATGGGAATACCCCTGAGGCATACAGCAGCGTAGAGACTTTTGCCGGTTTTGTTTCCTCACGATTTCTAACATTTTATTTGTTCTTTTGATTGCTAACAAGAAATGCAGAGTTGATATTTTTGCAGAAACACCCAACTCCAGGATTGTGTTCCTAAGCAGCAATACCCAGCTAAGAGCCCATCATTTTTTGACATATTGCTTTTTTTTTTTTTTAACTTACACACATCACCGCCATTCTATGCCCTGTCACTCAACACTGTTAGATTTCTCTGTAGTTTCTCATAGTTATTTCTCACCTTTATTATCCTGAATAATTTACTAGTCATCCTTTTGTCCAGATCATTTGTAGATACACCAAACACAGTGCCTGTACAGATCCTTGTAAGACCCCACTGATGACCTCTCCCCACCACAAAAATGAGCATTTATTCCTTCCCTCTGCACCTCACCTTTTAATAAGATATTTATCCATGAGAGCACTTCTCTTACTCCAAGACCATTTAGTTTCTTGAAGAGCTTTTGACAATAAGGAATCAAATTGCACGATACTGCCTGCTCAGCAGGGGGAATGAAGACAATTTTGCAAGAGCCCTGAGACATGGAAGAAAGTGATCTGTGTGTACTTAAAGAAAGGCTTGGATTCAGTGAGAGAACCCACTATGACATTTACATAACATTTAATATATATTTTATAGTCAGTACAATAAGTGTATAATAATGAACACAGAGTAAATGTACTCCATCACGCCCATCACACATTCTTAAACTTCCCTTTTAGGTCTTAATACAGGTCTCCTCAAGGAATTTCATACTATATTAATGCCTGAATACAAGTTTCTCCAATTCTGCTTGATCCGACAACGTCATTGGCAGGGCTGAACTAGCAAACTAGCAATCGGTCATTACAGATGCCCTGGGGGCAGCGAGGGAAAGCAAGGCTACAGGTGACAAGGCTGCATTTAGCCCAGTGAAAGTTAGAAGAAGACTCAGTTTCCGTTACGCTTTGGTTGCTCAACGTCCAAAGATAACAACTCATTTTTTAAGAACAGCTCCGAAATAAAATTCAGAACACGAACATAAATCGTTCGACCCCTTCCTCTCCCGCACCGGTTTCAGAGCCGTAGCAGCCGCACTAAGGCGGCGCAGGGGCTCCCTCGGGCAGCCCCGCGGCTCCCGCCCGCTCTCCCGCGCCGCACAGCTCTCGCCAGGGGCGGGCGGGCGGCGAAACGGCGCCAGGCCCCGCAGCGCCTCCGCCGCCCGCCTTCCCGCGGGAGCCGAGCCGGCCCCAGGGGAGGCCCGGGCGGCCCCAGCGACAGCGGGAGCAGCGGAGACCCAGACCCAGGCCCCGGCCCGGCCCGCGCCCGCACCCCCGGGCCGGGTCCCTCACCGGCTCGGCCTGCAGCTCCGCCATGGCGTCCGGCCGCGCGAAGCTCCCCGTTGCCACGGTTACCGGCCGACCCGGAAGAGCTTCCGGCAGCGGGGGCAGGGAGAACCATAGAGGAGGAGAGCGTAGCGGAAGTGAGCTGCCAAACCGGCACCTGCCGCGGCCGACGGGAAGACGGCGGCGGGAGCCCCGGGGCCTCGCCCGCCCGCGCCCCCTGGTGGAGGGGGAGGGGCGGCCCCGTGATGGCGGCGAGGCCCGGCCCGGCCCGGCTCGGCCGCAGGAAATGGCGGCTCCAGTCTTTCCTCGGCCGGAGGCAGCGGCCGGCGGGCGGGCGCGGCTCCCACCCTACCCAGCGTGTCCGCGGGCCCGGGCAGCCAGCCAGGCCCCGCGGAGGAGGCCGCACCCGGCCCCGGGGACAGCGCTCGCCTCCGTGTTTCCCTGCCGCGGCCTTTGGTTTTCCTTGCCCAAGAGCCGGAGCGACGCCGAAGGCTGTGAAACCCTCAGGCAGCGTTTCCTTGGGGAGGACAGAGCCTGGCTGCTCTCCCTGAGAGGAAACCCCCCTCTCCCCCAGCAAGTGCCTGGGAAAGCGTGGGCTCCCCAGGGGCAGCTCCTGCTGGCCCTGGTGCCGGGGCCTTCCCTGACACCTCAGGGCGCCCATCCCTGCCGCCTCGGGGCGCCCATCCCCGCCGTCACGCCTGGTGGCCACGGCATCCCTGCTTTTCCTGGGGCAGGATCTCAGCAGGAGCTTGCGTGGACAAGCTGCGCCCAGCGCTGCGGCAAGGGAAAGTACCTTCAGGATGCCAGAGCGGTTTGCTATGAAAAAAACCAAAGTAACTAATGAAATAATAAAATAAAAGTTTATTAGGAATGCTTTCTCTCCCTGTTTATCTTTAACATGGAACAGTCCAGCAGATTACAATGAAATTGTCTAAAGAACAGTTACTTCCCCAGCACAAGGTGGTCTCTATGAGAGGACTGAAGGGCGAGGAGGCTTCAGGTCGCTCCCCCCTCTGATTGCGTCCCCACCCCAGTGCCTGGCAGCAGCACCCTGGGCAGCTGAAAGGAGCTCTGCAAGAAGAGTGTCAGGGCTCTACTCGTCTCTTAAAACACAAATAATTTCCTAGGGTACGGCTGCGCTAGAACATTTTAGGGCTATATGCATTGAAAGTTAAGTCACTACCTACAGAGCATAAACACCAGAGCCTCAAGAGCCCCTAGCGGTCAGAGGGAGCTTTTTTTACACTATATTTTACACTAGCTCAGTCCTTTGTTAGACATGGAGACCCATTTAATCTTTTGAATGCGACCATCAAGCAACCAATCCATCAGCGCATCCGGCTCGCAAGCGTATCCCTGCGAAAGAGCAGGGCCCTTCCACAACCTGCCACGCTCCGCTCAGGATCTGCCATGGCGTGGGCAAGGAGGACCCTGCAGGAAGAGCTGCACCCCTCCCGGCTGGTGTTACTGGTGACAAAATCATTTCACACACACAGAATTCCCGTGGGAGTAGTTAAAAGCTGGACTAAAGGAACAGTGACAGATTGCTTCCACAGAGCTAACTAGCACAAGGTGGTTTTAATCATAATTATCTTAAGTAAGGTCTGTCAACAGCCATCAAGACTCAAGACAACACTGAGCAGGTTTCCTTTCATGATTAGCAGCCAGTCAGAGCCTGTCCTTTGCATTCAGATATGCAGTTCAGGGGACACCGAATCAATAAAAATCCCAACAAGCGGAATCCGTTCTTCCAGCCACCTGCCCTGGCTAGCCACCACGCTTCCCATCAGCTCCAGAGGAGCACACTGTTTCAGAAAGCATTTTAACATCTGAAAGAGGCTTTGGATGGGAGGGTTTTGTGAGCAGCTCGGAGTAGCCACCCGCTGCCGGCCTGACGCCGACGAAAGGCCTTTACCAGCATCGCTGTGGGGTACAGCAGCATCCCGGCAGAGCAGAGCAGAGCGCGCCCCTCACGCGCAGCCCTGCTTCATCCCACCCCTCGCCCTCGGCGGTCTGTGAGAGAGAAGCGCACAGCAACCTGCACGCGTGCAGATATTCTCAAATGCGATTCCCAGGGGCAAATGAGCCATTGTGGGGGAAGCTGAGTGCGAAAGCAGATACCGAGGCACAAAACTACATGTCTGGAGGTGTCGGTATTCATCCAACTGCTCCTCTGCGAATGCAAGTGAGCTGAAGTGACTCAGGTGCCAGCTGAAAACAGCAGGTCACGTTACAGACCTGCTTGTGATCTGCTTTTTCTAATTCACCCCTTTTCAATTTGTCCCCCTTTAACATTGGCAGAAAGCTTTTAGGACACTAGCCTGGCGAAAAATACCACAGAAGGAATTCCTATACAGGAGTAAATTTAATAAAACCACCACCAATTGTTTACTTTAACATAGCTCTTGTTACAGAAATCATAAAAATGGACTCAGTAGCTAACTCATTAGTTCTTTCCCCTTTTAACTGAAAAAAAATCCCCCACTGATTTCAATTTCTACTGCACTAGATGGAGTGTTAAATATTTGCCAGGACAGTATGCCCAATAATTGAGCCCAAAACAAACACAAAGACAATTTCATCATCTTTCCTTTTCAATGTTACGACTTGTTATAATGTAAGTGAAACTTAACAGCAAGGAACGTTCCATTCGACAGATGAAAGGGCGAGGGAGAGGAGATCCACAGCTGCAATCTTTCAATAGTCTTTCAAGAAGTGGTGCAAAATACCCCTCCTTTTCCTGCCTCGGAATAAAAAAAAGGAAAAAAAAAAAGCCTAAACACACACTTCCTATAGGTTCAGAGCGCGTGTCCTGCGTGCATGGGTGGGAACAGCTGAGTTTGAATTGGGCAGGTAAAGCGGTATCAATCTGGGGAAAAAAGGCAAAGCATCCTGAATCACGATGTACATTCATCACTAATGCAATGCACACGGGGTTAATGAGTGTCAGGAGCTGGAAGTGAGCGGAGGGGTCCGTTGCCAGCAATGGATACGCACAAAACCACGGAGGCCATGGACATAAAGGAACCGCAGGAAGAGGAGAAACCCAACTTCTCTGGTAAAAGCCCTCAAAAAAGTCACTACACCAGCACACGCTTCCCCCACCCCATCCCAGGGAAAACAAAACAAAAACAAAAATAATCAAACTGAAAGAAAATGCACAGCAAATAGACATAATCTTGAAGATTTTTAAAGAATAAATATTTTTTTGTAATTAAACATTATGCAAACACGTGCCACGCTTGCTCTTTGTCCATGCATATGCGCTATATACAACTTTGAAAAATACTGTGTTGTCCTCTTTTTGTTTTAAAAGTCATATACAAAGTTTTTTTCCTTGCTGCGTACCCCCCTCCTCCCCTCCCCAAGAATCACCTTTACAATGAGCCAATCAACATTCATTCATGTACTTGGGTGGCAGAGAGGAGGAGGGGGGAGGGAGAGACATCCCCCCTTACCAAAGTACATCAAAATGGCTGGTTTGGACATGAAAAGCAGTGTCAAGAAACTGGTTTAAATTTCATCTGTACTACACACAGGAAAAGAAAGATAGAAAAGAAAAAGGAGTCGGCTTGGAGAATGAAGCTACGTTACAAGTTAAAGTTGGAGGGTTTTTTTTAGTGCGTCTGTCACACTCTTATTGGCCGCCTAGAATACTGTTGTACAATGGTTTATCTACCTTTTTATTACAATATAATTTACTTAAAGTTTCTGTTAACAAAACAGAATCCCGGTACTACAGACCAGCGGTGTAATAGGCGTAGTGCCTTGTGTGTGTATTTTGTTTTAATCGCATGAGCACTCTAGATGGTAAAGTTTTCAGAGTTCATTTTATGCAGGGCCAGTCTCAGTCCTCAATGTACTCCCACAGGTCCTTCTCGTAGCCTTCATGCACGTGCTGCAACAAAACCCTTCGTCGACTCTCGCAGTATCTGCAGCAAAGGGGACAGCACAGAAGAGACAGGTTAGGAAGCACGGCTTATTCTGCGCATCAAGTTATGCGAACCTAAATTACGCCTCACTTTCGAAAGAGGAGATCCCCTGAGAAGGGCTCTGTATGTGTAGCCAGTTAACAGCACTAATTAAGACTTCAGTTACTCCAGTTGCTAAGTCAAGGTCCCTGGCTGGAAAAAACATCATGCAAATCTTGAGTTTCCCATGCAAAAAGATCCCCAAAGCCTGTATAGCCGAGAACTCTTAATTTCCATTAATAACCAAAAAAATGGAGAAATAGCAGCTGCAATTTGTAAGAGCCAGAGCACAGGTTAGGGGTGACACCCGAAACGGGATGAGGGTCTCAACGTGCACCACTGCCGACTCACCGAGCCACGTCAAAACAAGCAAACCCAGCAGCTAGCTGGGCAGAACCTCGGGGCTGCCGACCCAGTTTGAATCGCCTCCAAAATCCCAGCAGAGGTGGAAGCAGTCAAGCTTTGACAGCTGGCTACAGAAAGGGTCCTGGCCTAGTCGGCGTTCAAATTTTACCTCACGCAGCAACTGCTGGGCCTCTGAGAAGGGCACTGTGCCCTGCAAGGTCTTCTCATCTACACTCCCTCAAACAGACAAAGCCGCAAATTAAACTGATCCCAGAGTTAGGTACAGTCCTACCAGGATCAATGATACTGAGGAAAAGTGATATCATGGGAACATATCAAAAGCTGCCATGTTCATTTCAGGTGCGTTAGCCAACTAAAAAGATAAAAGCAGAGAAATGTTTAAAGTAGTCAGGTTCCAAGAGCAAATCAGAAATAAGCAGCAGGCATTTCTGGATTAAACCCCTTGCAGCGGTGATGCCAAATCGGATATCATCTTCGGGCACACCGGGGACAGGCCACATCCTATCGGCTGCTCCCGAGGCCCCAGGTGCAGGCACGTAGCTGCCTCGGCAGTGCGCAGACAGCACCCTACCGCTAGTGCCGCAAGCTGAGCCCGTTCAGTTCGGGTCAGAGCAACGTGCTCTAACGTGAGAAACCAGAACTGAGGAGATGACTGCTGAGTCACCAGGTCCTCCTGGGAGGCCGGTTCAGTCTCTGGGCATGTGTATCTGCCAGGGTGGCATCTGAGGGGCTTTCGCAGCTGGAACGCTGCCTTCTCAGCAACAGCAAACACCCTGCCTCTCCCCGAAGCCAGGTGCACAGCAGAGGCACAGGAGGAATCTCCGAGCATATTGCAGGAGACTTGAGCAGAAGGCGATCCTTGATCACAATACATTAACATGTGGGCATGAGTGTGAAAAGTGTATCACGGCAGCCTGAACTCGGAAGCATCTCACTTTAAGTTGCACTCCTAAGACTGTTAATGTTCAGTATCGGATCGGATTGACTGCTTTATCTGAATAAAACCATTCTGGCTCTTCTCATCGCTATCAGCTGTTGCAACATAAAACATCATACACAAAGTCCCACTGATTTTATGAAGCATGTGATGGGGAACATGCACAGTAACTGCTTTCCCAAACTTCAGTTGTTTGCTGTTGGTGGGGTTTAATCCTGTTTTCTGGAAATGGCATGAACTTCACAAGCTAAGAGATCAAAACAGCTGAAACCAAATTAGCTCGGTGGTCGTTACTGCAATTTCCCAGAGTTCTTTAAAACCCATCTGCCCCCCTTGACAACACCGTTGGTCCCAATCTCGCATCAATATACTGTAACCAGCACGTGAAGTGCACTCCGCAGGATATGATTAAGACATGACTGAACTCGTTAATTAGGGACCTGCGCAGGCTTGACAGATGCATACTTTCATCCCAGAAACATGCAGGCAGGTTTGGGATACTATGTCTCAGGCAGTTCAAGCCATATTAGGTTTTAATTTGTTCTCGATAGTTGTTACCATCCCTAGAAGAACATCCAGTTTCACAGGGCTTAAGCAAACAGCAACATGAGCTGAGATCCCAACTTAACGGCAGGCTAAAAGTTACAAAACGTCTCAGAGGAGAAGGTCCAATAGAGTTGTCCAGTCCTAGCTGCAGGCCCACTGCAGGTAGTGACTATTTCCACACTCCAGAGAATCCCTTAGCCACTAAAGCTCATTTTACTTTGGCAGTGGGCTTTTTTCTTTTTCCCCAAGTTAGACATAACGAATTAGTGACTCTGGCAAAATGCCTCAAAAATGCAACCCATAATCCTGTGACTCATCCATGTTTACAACTTTGTATTTTTCCACTGTGCAGAAGTGATTCCCTAGGACTGGAAGACGCATGTGTGGCATGCGTGTCACCTGGGCCCCAGTTCTTCAGTTCTTTTCCACAGTTGAGAGCAGGTTGCTCTCTCCCTTTCTCTTTGGCACAGCTCCTCTCCTATACCTACATTTGCTCAGGGGACAGACTGGATAAATGGACCCAATACACACTGCACCGTTGAAAGAAAACAGCTGATCACTGTCTTATGGCAACACATCCTAGGCAAAAATTGACAGTGGGGAACAACAAAGTTGCTCCTTGTTCTTCTGTCTTGGTCCTGGCCGCTCCCAGGGGCTCCTCCTGCGTAAGGGCAGTAACCAGAAGCAACGGCTCTTCACACACAAGCCTTTTCCATTACAGGCTTGAATCTTCTGGCTACTGCTCAGTGGAGCAGATATAAGGCAGAGGTGGGAGCCTCCCTCGGAGGGTATCACCTCCCCGAGGGCTGGTCCCAGCCGGGGCACGTAACAGTGCTGCCAGCATCTGCACGGGGGCTTCACTGCTGATGATCTCAGGGGCTGGCACGCGACACTACCGCTGCTCTCAGATGCCCAGGGACTGGCTGCTGATCTCAATGTATGGCAGAAGGCCAAAAGCAAACAGCTTCCCAGAAACGTGACTCTGGAGAAATCTATAACCTGGCAAGTACACATGCCACTACGAATCACATGGGATGGCAAATACAGGTGCTAGAACAGCTTTGAGATAGATGATTCAGAAACAAACCTGTACTTATCCTGTACTTTCTGCTTTATGTCTTGCAGCGAATCTTGGGATATATCTCGCTCAAGGTACCCAGAAAGCACCTCTGTAGCATTCTCTAAGTCTGCTTGGTTATTCTGTAAAGAAAAAGAACACCGGGGTTTTTTTAATTTGTTTTTTTCCCCAGAAGAGACTTTTCTACAATTCAAATGAAAACTAATACTGGAATAAAAAGCAGGATGAGATCTAAAAAATCTCATTTACTCACTCAAGTAGCCTGCTCTGAGCATCAGAATTGAAAAAGCAGAAATTTCTTCATTCAATCGGAAGAGAATCTGCATATCTACCACAAGGTCTTACGTCTTCCTTGATCTGCAACACCCTAGCAAGCCTACACAAACCCTTCCCTCACTATTTGTAGAGCGTGGTACAAGCCAATTTGTCTTCCATTCTTTTCCTTGCCTATTTAATTTTTCCCAGCATTAGCAAAGACTTTACTGACTCCTGGTGCATGCCCACCAGCATCAGGGCACAGCTTTGACTACTGCTCAGTAGTTCTGCGCACCATTTGCTGAGCGTGCAGCACAGAAGCATTTGGCTTGGGTTCTGCACAAACACTGGTGAAGGATGGTTTTAATCATAAATAGCCAATACAATTTCACCTTTAAAGCAGATTGGACTTCCACGTTTAGACCTTCAAGTGTTATTTTACTGATAGTAACCCTGGGTGGGGGGGAAGGGGAAGCAACACCAGGGAAAGACAAAAATGCCAGAGTTGAGCTTTAACACATTCTTCACCAGTTCAAGCCATCAACCTCGATCCCTTTTTTGTTTCACAACACACCAACTTTTAATTCTGCTTTCTCCTTCTCCAAAAGGCAATGCTGCATAATGCCCAACAGGGCCTCTAATTTTTGCCCAGCAGAATACCAAGACCAATCCACTTCTGTACAATCGTAGGACAACAGCTTCTCCAAGCATTACATCCCTATTTCACTGTAAACTTTGTAATCTCAGTTCCTGAAAAGCTTGTTTTCTCCTACCTCAAAGATAATGGACTGATTATTCTTTTTGAGGTAGAAGGCAAAGACGTAAGTGTACATGAGTGTGGCACGACACTGGCAGAGGACGTCGACTGCTTTCTTCAGGAACTGCACCTCGATCCACGACATATTGTGCTGCTGCATCTCCTCCATTTTCTGCTTCACCTGAGCATAGAGCTTGTGCTCGAAGCGCAGGCTCTGCATGTGGTTCATATAGCGGTTGCAGTAGAACAGGTACCTCTGCAGGGCTGCTCTGGATCGCTGTGTTAATTCCCATTAGGGAAAAAAGAGAACAAATAGTTAAAACAAAGTAATGACTGCAAGAGAAGTAAACCCTTCACGAGGCTCTTCCTGCCCCTGAGAACGAGCTTCCTTTCCAACGGTGTTTCCTCTCCTCTCACACTGGCCAGATTCAGATGGCGCCACTTTGCACAGCACTGTTAACCCCGATAGCGTGCAGAAACAAGAGGCCAGACCTGCTGCAGCTCACTACCACGCAGGGAACTTCCTGGCACAGCTCTGCCATTCTCATTCCCAGCCTTGAAAATAAGTAGAATCACGCTGCTAAAGTCTGATTGGTTTTATTTTCAGCCTCCCATCTCCAATTACAGGACATAAATGCTTCCGGTGTCGTGACAAACAGTAAGAAGCAGCTTTTCTTTTTTTCAGCTTATAAGGAATTCTAAGTAAAAAATGATCGTGCTTGTATTAAGAGGGCAACCCTAGGTTGCCTAGGCCACGCTGATTACAGAGCAGGGGAAAGATGCCATGTGTTAAGTAGTACAAGAAAACCAAGATGACTCAGTACACAGCCATTAATCTTATTTTCTTTTCACTAACAGATCAGCTGAAAAAATGACGACATGTGCACGGTTAAACTTGTACAGCATGGATGCACAAAATCTCAATCCAAGTCACACCTATCTGCCAGAGAAGGGGCTGCTGGAAATGTTTTGGGTTTTGGCTATCACAGCACTTTGACAAAGGTGCAGGATATGGACTGCTGCAACCTGCAGCACACAGCATGCAAGCCCTCCCCATTAAAAGGGTTTTGCCTGTGCTATCCATATTCACAAAACAGTTTAATGCAACTGCAACTTCACCCACAATTTCTACTTATGTCAGGCTTCCAAGAACTGTTATTGGAACAACTGAAGTCTATTATATTTACATTCAGAAGGTATGTCGTGCTTAAAAGCACCTCAGGATTAGCATCAAGAACTTTGCAGTAAAGAGCATTTTACAAGGGACCTCGGGGTTGATGCCTTAGACCCACAGCATTACGATGACTTCATGTGAAGAGCTGTTATAAAACAGGCAAGACAGCATGACAGATAACAACTGAGTTAATGTGTTCTTTAAATTGGGTTAAAGTGACTTTGAACATTTTCTTTGGCACAAAGCAAGAGTCCAAAGCTGCTGCGGAACTTAACTGCCTTCTGGATTTCTGCCCAAATCCAGGAAATTCCGCAGGGCTGATTTATAGGTTTATGGAAAGCCCGAAAGCATGCCACAGGATCGGTGATCTCCCTTACCCACCAAAGGTTATGGACTCACCTCCTGTGCATCCCTTGCTGCCTTTGCATCATCCTCGTTGTAGCGATTACAGTTGTACCTGTAATGGGGAGAGCGAATCCACAGATTTTAGTGCAAACGGATGCTGTGGGCATTACCACTTCCTTGCCTTCCAGCAAGGCATAGTCCCAAACTCACCAGGCAGATCCATGGGGCTCCCAGGGGCCCAGGCACACCCAGCAGAACTCAGCTTTGCAGTTCTGGTTCCGACAGACCATGTGATTGCAGCCCCCATCCTTCTCGATGGTCACGTGGCATTTCGGGCATTCCTGGTAACAGGGCACGGATTACCGTTAACATGGAAAGCAAGACATGATTTGGAAAATGGAAGAGCGGGACACCTAACCGTCTTACGAACTTAGAAGGGTCCCCACAGCAGTAAGGAATCGCATGTCAAGTGAAAGGCATGATTTACTTTGTCCCTTTGATCATCAAGATCCTTTTCCAAGCCAGACCTTAAAATACTTCCAAACTCAGTACAGCTGGGTAGCAACCCCCCCCCCCAAAACAACAAACAAACAACAACACCACCACAACCCAAGGAATAACTCATTTTATATATGTAGCTACCATACATTCCTAGTGGTACACTGGATGGGTGATTTTATGACCTTCTCCAAAATTACAGTAGCACTGATGGTCCATAACAGCCCAGGGGAAGGCATCTGTCTTTCTTCACAGTCAAGTATTTGGTCCATTTCAGCACAAACTTAAAGCATAACTGTGTGCTGATATCATGCTGTTATCAATCTGAGACACCTGCAGTTGTAAAATGTCATCTAAAAAGTATCTGAAAACTCACAACAGAAGTTTATTGTGCTTCAAAGAAGCTTCTGTCAACTAAAAAGACACTTCTCCTGGGGCATTTCCACGTTTGTTGTCAGGCTCCTCTTTTCCTCTTCATGTGACACCTCACTGAAGACTCTTCTACAAGAGCCCACGTGGGGCTTCCTTTTTTAGGTATGAAGTCTTCGCCGAGTGTGAGGATATCAAAGAGCAGCACTGCACACGGAAACTATTCTCCAAAGCTCTCCCTAACACCAATATCATTCTCATGCACCTGCAGCATGCGGCCATTTCATAACTTGATATTCAGCTGGATACCCCATGTAGAACATCAAAAAAATAAGTATTCCCCTAGTACCCCAATAAGCACACAAAGCTGAAATGGCAAAAACAGCCTAAGCTGACTCTACTAGCAAAGGAAGCCAGTCCAACACCCTTCTACCACTTGTTCCTGTCCCTGTGGCACCTCTCTTGCACCAACAACCCAAAGCACAGAGTGAGTGCAGCTGCACCAAACCTGGGCCAAAGAACTCAAGGTTAAACGAACCAACAAGTACAGAAAATGCATTTTAGCACAGATCAGTTCTCAGTCCAGCTCACCACACAGCCACGCAAGGAAGGGGCAAGCAAAGCACCTTCCAAAAGGAACAGCAGTTTATACAAATGTGAAGTTTTTGCAAAAACCACAGTTTTATCTACAAGGTGATACTCAACACAAGCCAAAGAACTGGTAGAACTCAGTAATCCTCCCTTATAAAGCCAGCTGCAGCTCTTGTGCCAGAAGAATACAAAATACCCCACCTCCAATTAGGAGCACGTCTTTACCTTTTACTTTGCAGAGAAGAAATCAAGAGTACAATACCAGCATTCAATACACACATACACCCACTGAAGAAAGAAACCAACATTCTCTACCAGTATATAACTGCTGCTTTTACAATCCAGCATACTGTACTGCATCTACTCCAAGTACCCCAGGTATCATCATAAGATACATTTTCATACAAGTTTTAGTATTTGTAATATAAAAAGTTGTAGAATTTGCACACCAAGAAATATTCAGAAATAGCTCAGGAGGTGCAAAAGACCAGTGTGGTCTCCAGATGTCAGACACAGCCTTTCTCACTGGGAGTAGGGTTGGAGGTTTGCAGTAAGGCAAAGCAGGTTATGAGGGAAAAGTGACAAGGGGGAAGAAGTAAACATGAGAAACGGTGGCCTCTTTTTGGCCAAGTGTTAATTTAAAAAAAAGTTCTTTCAGCTACTTTTGCTTCCTGGTGACTGCAAATTTGCAAACCTGAAGTAATGAAAACCAAGTCTCACTGCAGCCACCTGACCTGACTTTGAAGTTAGCCTTGCTTTGAGCCAAGGAGCTGAACAAGAGGACACCCAGGGGTCCCTCCCAACCCAAAACATTTCACAATTCTCCCCAGCTACAGCAGAGAGATCCACTTGAGTACTAGCATCATTTGTTTGTCTTCGAAGTCTTACTTTGGTCCAACTGCCTGCTCCTGAAGAAGAAGGGTTAAGGACTGGGCAGAAACGAGTGACATCCTACACAACCAGCTAGGTTTTCCTGAGCAAAGGTCTAGTCCTTCCTTTCAAAGAAGCCGGTACGCTTACTGCGCCTGTCTGGAGAGCACTGCCCTCCAGCATTCCCTCCCAGCTATTCAGCCAGGAGATGACGGCAGCGCTCCCGTCCTACCTACCCGTTGCAAGCCGACACTCCCTAGGGCTCGTCTTGAGTAAGAGGGCCAAATCTCAGTTTCAAACCAGAAAACTGGGCTGGTCTTGTAAATAAGATTCCCCAGATCTGCAGCCAAACTACTCTAGAAGTTTGATGAATGTTTCTTTCTGCAGTCACCCCTCCCCTTCTGTCCTCATGCTTTGCTAGTACACTGCATGCTAGCTGGCTGGTTATTCCTTCTGGTTCAGGGTTTTTTGGCTGGGTTGGTTACTCTGATCAGTTCTTCAAGCAGCAAGCAAGCACACAAGGGGATGGATTCAGCCTGCTCTGCTTTCCTCCCCACCACACAGCATTTCTCCAACTACAAACGGAGTAAATGAAGCAGAGTAGCTCCCTTGAAGGCCACTCAGGCAGACAACACCAGTCAGAGAGACAACATCAAGATGTTCCGCTGGGTTCTCTACAGGATGGTTATCCAGCTAGGTAAGGTTGTTCCCAAATAGTCAATCTAGTTTTGTGAACTTTGGAGTTAAAAATGATCTCTCCTTCCAATGCATTGCCCAGTACAATAACTACTTTCCTTTCCCAAGCAGCCCTCCTCTCTTCCCCAATCCTGCACAAAAACATCAGGGTTTAAATTTAAGTTTATCACATCAATACCCTTCTCAACTGTGTGGGTAGATCACAGCTTGGTTAGCTCATCAACTAGGGTGTGTTTTCCATGCAAGAGTGTCATTGCATCCCTTTCACGCACTATGTTTCAGCTCTGCTGTCACTCAAACACTGATCCTGGGGAACACAGTCACGAATGGTTTTCCAAGAGAAGATGGTGGCAGCAGAGTTGTGCAGTTTCTTTTAAACACGTCTCATCTGATTAGATGCCTACATTTGTCTCCCCCACCGGAAGACACAGCTAAATCAAAAAACAGCTGGAGTGATCACTCCTGCTCAGGAAAATCCCACAACTGGAATAATGGAGAAGTAGTGCCCAGACAACCTGCCCACCTGGAGAGGCACAGTGGGACACTTCCACGCCACTTGTGGGGCCATCATCATCTGCAGCTACGTTCAGTTATGAGCACTGAAATTCTGCCTTCGTGTATTTCAGGACAAAACTAAGCTCTTCAGTGTCTCAAAACTGAATGGTGATTACAGCTTCTAGGCAGCACTGGGATGCAAACGAGAACAAAAGACCCTAATTACAGCCCTTGCATTAAAGGGAATGCCATTCTTTTGAAATTTCTGTACTCCAGCAAGCAAAGCACAAGGAAGACAGATTACTCAGTAAACTATACAGACCCATGAAGTTGTGTAAAAGTACATAAGTCAACTATTACTAAAGACTAAGAAAAAGCCATGAGAAGAACATATTAAAGAAACGCTGAATATCAGTAGGAAAAAAAAAGTAGCAACTATTCAAACCACTAACATAGTAACTAAGAGGGATTTATAGATTAAGGAGGATAGGGAAGAAAGATTTTATTGAGAATTATGGCCATGCAAACAACATAATAGCCAGCAAATCAAATTACTAAATGAGTAGATTATTCTGTACATTATCTATCAGGCCACAATGCAGAAGTGACCTCATTAACATTGTTCCACTCCAAACAAATCGCTGTTGTGCTTACACACTGCACTTTGAAACAAAAGCCCGGGCAAACCTGGCAAAAGAGAACAATCCCTATTTTGTCATAAAAGGCTGCGTGTACACAAAACACCTTAAACCTCAGCTGTTGTTCTATGAATAGAAGGATAAAACAGAAACACTTTTGTGTTTCAGGGCAGGTGAAACAGCTTAGTCCTCTCCGGGACTCCCAGAGACAACCGGGGTACACCAGCGTAGCAGCCATATTCACAGTGATGCCTTCACCTACACCCTGCCCTAAACTGAAGCTAGGTCTGAAACTGAACTCAGCTACAGTTACTGCAAAATAGTATACAGAGACAACACCTAGAATCATTGAGCAAAAGGGGATATTTCAAGCATTCGCTCATCTGAAAGGAAAGACGGCAGCTCCGCATCTTGGGAAAGTCACCGTTCACGGTTCTGGCCCTGAACTGCAGCGGTGAGAAACAGAGCAAAGCTGAGTGCTGGAGGATCTACTGGGATGCCAGAATCTCCATGTGTTAGAACAAGCGTAGTACTTTCAGAGAGTACGGAGGGAATACACGTTCAGACATTCAAAAGGGACCTGAAAAGGCACAGAACTGGGTTCATGCCGTTCCGTCTTGCTTTGAGGGGTAAAATGCCCAATAGCTTTTGTTATTTTTGGGAGGGGGGAGAATCGATCTGCTTGTTCTGTACAGCAGACGTTCAAGTCCTGTCTAGCCTGGAAGATAATGAGATGGTGACATGCCAGGAGCCAAAAATGGTAAAGCAGATGCATTTTTAGTATCAGATGAGCAACTTTCATTAACACCAATTTAACTTCAACAGAAAACACTGCCTTGGGTGAAGACAGGCACAGTTAAGATCCCATATCCCTTTCCTTCTTTCTTTAGAATTCAAAGATGCAGAAAGATTAACATCGCTGAAACTCAGGTTTGAAACCGTTTTTTCATTTTCTTCTCCTTTTAGGCTCCTTTCTGGCAGCCCTGATGCACCTTAAGAAAACCAAAAATAAATGCACAAATCCAAGTTTTCTGGTTTTGAGGGTTTGGGTCCCCCCTCCCCAATCCTTTGAAAGTCCACTTAACAGAAGTAACCGATGTGCGCGGTTTCTTTACTCAAAGCCACATGAAGCCAATGACACCAGAAATCTGCCCAGTTTATTTCAAGAAGAAAGGAACAAGTTACAAACCAGGTATGCACAACAAACCGAGAAACGAAGCAGCATGCAAAGCCCTGAACTATTCAACCCTTCCCTAAAAGAAAGATCGAGAATTAAAGTCTTGATGCAGAACTTGTATTGGCTTATCCCAAATTTAAACCGATTTAGTGAAACTGAATTCACATACTCAGAAGTAGCTTATTTTAGGTCAAAGACCATCTACTCCACTGTCTGTTCCAAAAACTGTTTTCTACAAGCAGGAAAAGAAATCTAGCACAGCGATCTCCCAAGTGCAAGTAAATGAACCTGAAATAAATTTTTTTCTTATACAGGAGACCACAAAGTCACTACTCAAATCTCACCGTATTTCATTCAGACAGCTCTATATAATTCATCAAAAAAATGTATCACAGCACTCTGGTTTGTGAGCAGAAACCAATCCAGTTGGGTTTCACTTTTCTATCCTCTCATACAGCAATTGCCTCGTTTTCCTTTCCTAGGCTGTCTCAGGGCAAGCTGGAACAAATTTACCTCATTCTCCTGTTGCAAAGGATTACTAAGAGTTCAAGCACACGTTCCAGGAAGACTGGTATTTTTCTCCTACATCTTGATCCCGGTAAGATAGGAAATTTTCCTCCCTGAACACAGGTCCCATGGGACAAGACTGCAGCTCAGTGTCACACTCGGAGGACTAGAGAAAGCATTTTGGAGAAGCTAGAACCTGCTGGGAATGGCAGCAGCAACGGAAACGTGGCAGCAATGACAAGTGAATTACTTGGAAAAGGGCTTTCCCACTGCAAATGGGGATTTGAAGTCCGATGGGATTCAGTTCCCATCTAGGTGCTTTTGGATCAATCAAACACAGTTTTAGGGCTCGGACTTGCATGCACTGAAGCAAATAGCTGTGGGGGCAAAAGCCTGCCCTCCCCAAACATGACCGACCTGCTTTGCTGCTAGAAGCAGTGCAGAGAGACAGAGAGAGGAAGGACAGACATGCCTGCACCTCAGCTGGGCAATTCACAGCCCAGTGCATTGCTACAGCCTCATGCTACGGCAGGAAAGGATTTCCCCCCACCGCCCCGAGCTGTACAAATATTTGGTTCCCTTCTGAACAGCAGTCGAACTGTGTCACTGTCAGACAGGCGCTTGGATTTCTCCGAGCGTTTGGCCAGCGGCCAGCAGGCGGTTCAGACAAGAGAAGGTGGTGGCTGGCAGCCCCGCCGCGCTGGGCCAGTCTCGTCCTCCGGAGGCTGCGAAGCTCCAATTACACATGTTCCAACAACCAGCCCCGCTCGCACTTAATCATTACAGCAGTGTGAAATTACCGTCTTCCACATCTTCACTGCCCATGAGAAGGCAGAGATCATCAGAGGGGTGGGTTACGTTTCCTGCCAACCTTCCCCTCCAGTGAATCTAGCATCAGTTCCAAGAGAGAGAGAGAGAAGTGGTGCAATATTGTCTTTTAGTTAATTCAACTGATATGGATAGCGTAAGACTCCATAACAGTCGGTTTGCTCAAATGTCTGGTGTAATTACCCTTTTTTTTTTTTTTGCCTTGTTTCTTTTGTATAGCCTGGGCTCCAAAGTACTTTCTTGCCGTAGGAGTCTCACGCAGCATTAGAGGAAGCAGCTTAGACAGGGATGTTCAAGGACAACAGCTCTTGCTCCTGCTGACACAAGACTACAGGAACTAACAGATTAGCTGGGCTGACGCCAGCGTGGCTACGCCATGCTCTTGCTTCCCCACCTCATCATCCTCTGGATGGGTGTTTCCCACAAAAACTTCTTGCTCCTGCTATTCAAGCCTATTTCTGACAGTCTGAGCTGCATTTTAAATAGCGGCCCAACCACTAGCATGGCTCCTAGCTGACAAATTCTAGATCCTGGTTAAAAACAGGGTGACCATCTTGACAACAGTAGTTCTGTCCATGCTTAAAGCTTTGGGCAAGCAAGCTGCCGAAAACCCTACTTCCCTGTCTGAAAAGGGACAAGCCATTTACTATTTCCAGTAGGCAGCATTGCTGGCACGTTATCCACGTCTGATCTACAATAACACATGGGTCCATCCTTTTAACAAGCACAGAACCCAGTAGAGAGCTTAATATCTAACCAGGACAAAACCTAGCAAGCCCAGGGCTCCCCAGAAGAATGGGGAAAACTAACTTTTGCACCCTCAGGTAGAGAGCTCAGACCCTGGTCTTTATCGGCACACGCCAACGTAGGGGCAAATAGAAGATGGAGAGCCCTAAGGCCATCACCGATATCCTCCTTGAGGGCAGCAGCACCTCATCCGGCTGCCTAGGGCAGTTGCACAGGCAAAATAGGCAGTGGGGCTGCAGCAATTTTGCTGTCCCAAATACTTGGTACCCTAGGCTGAAAGCTGCTTTGCATGTGCTTACATCCAGCCTTTCCAAACTATTCGGCTACTCTTCCTCAGGTTTACTACAGGCAATATCTGAAGACCAAGAGAACTTTGAACAAATTTGGTTGCGTTCGTGAGCTACAACACGTCTCTGAACCCACCCACCTCAGAAAAACCAAGTAATGTTCAGCCTCCAAGCAGAGGCCACACAAGCCTCAGTCCACGGAACAGAAAGAAGCAACTGAGATGACAATTTCAGCGTGCTTTTAACTGTGCATTTCAGTGCGCCGGGTGTTTCTGCTTTCACCATAATGCAACGTTCCAGTTCAATGAAAAGCACACAGCGAGCCCCAGAAAGCAGCAGCTCCGCAGCAAACAATGCCATTAACTAGTTACACAACGGAGCTAAGAAAACAAAGCGGCCGTTTCCTCACGCCCTCCCCACCTTCTTCCACCCCCCCTACTTGGCAATCGGGAGGCCCAGGTCCGCTCCTCAGCCTCCCCATGGCATCTGCTTGCTTTGTTTTCTGGCCGCCCTGCCAGCCGTCGGTTTTGCTCTTCCCAAATCGAACACACACGGGCGCCGCTGAAGTTTCAGGCAAAGTTGGGCTAGCTGGAACCAAGGCATTTACATAATAAAATCTTAACAGCTGTTCTGCCAGGCTCGATCTGGAATCCTGCCCAGCGGAAATGAACGCCTCCTAAAAAGGCAAACCCAGGGGATTTAAAGGCAGATGTAAATTATCACAGCCAAATCGAGCCACAGGGGGTGTTAACACGTTTCACACACTTGGAGTCAAGCACAGATTTGCTTAGGGAAGCCTTCAGCACCAGACAGGAGGCCCCAAGACTCAAAACTTGAGCTTCCCTTGGGTCTCTGATTAACTCTTTCTTACCAAAACAAACTCCACTTCCCCTGAAGAACCCCACCTGATTCTAGGCAGTAGCAGCTATTTGCACTTTAAACAAGAGTACTTCAGTCTACTGTAGATTTTTATACTTGCTGTTAACTAATGACATGCAAAAGAAAAAAGTAGTCCTAGTGCCAAGGAATTAGGTTGACGTTCTTCTTTTCATCTGATAGTCTATATAAAATACGAGAAAAAAAACCCTCACCTTTGTGTTTGCTGCAATCCAATTAGAAGTTTCACTGTCATCATCACACTTCTTAATCCATTTCTTTAACCACTGTTAGAAAAAAAAATGAAAAGAGTTGCTTTTAAATAGAGGAACTTTAGGGGTTTCCAAGATAGTTGCTTATATTAAGGTAATGTTAAGGAACCCACAATCACATGCGAACTGAATGCTGCCACAGCGAGGTGGGATGATCTCTAACTTCATGAAGCTTCCTATGGTGAATAAAAGTCTATTCTCTATAGACACATGCCAGAAGAGTATATAGGATCAGAGGTCTATGCAATTAGCACTATTCCTAAACCCTATCTTTTAGGAATTATTTTTCAGTGAATCTGGGGAGGGCAGGGGTGAGGGGAGGGGGTTGGAGAGGAGTCCAAGTTAATTTAGTCACAGATATTTCCTGCAGCACCATCCTGATCCAGCTAGCAGGACCACTCAGCACAAACACTTCAGTAATAACAGTGAAAATCAGCCAAAATTGCAGCCAGACCCTCTGTGCTGGCTAGCTTTTACATCAAGCCATATCATAAATTTTTCCTTAGGGTTACAATGTCTCAAACGTTGCATTTAAGTTGCATAAAGACTATTTTCACCTCCAAAGAATTAAGACAACTACATTCACTTTTTGAAAGGTGAAACTGTTAACCCAAAACATGAAGAAAAGAGGAAAAGAAAGAAAAAAAAAAAGCTCTTCTAAGGAAAGGCTAAACAGGAAAGAATTGACTAAACTATTTCATAAGACTTCTCCAAAGTCCTAACCACAGCAGAGGGAAGGGAGGTTGGGGGAAGTGCACCAATAAGAAAAATTTCCATTAATCTAAATCTTTGGAAAACTAAGTCCATTTATATTGTGCATTCTCAGACTTCAGCCATTTGAGATGCACTAAGGTTGTTTGAAAATGCCCACTCAGGCCCACACTGTCCACCTTACGGTTTTTTTCTAGAGAGAACATGGCAACATCAAATGGATGCAAGCTGCAAAAGCAAAAGACTGCTTGCACCTGTTAGATAATAAACTAACCACATCTGTTATAAACACTATAATAAAACCATGCAAAACCTTTGCTGAGGTTTCCTCTTCCCCTCCCCAAGTAGCTTTTTTGTGTGTTCGTCACTAGAAATGCAGACTGCTCTGTCCTCAAGGCATGAAACAAGTGTGTCTGTAAGCTCTGCGCAAGGCCTAGCGCACAGAATCCCAGGTTTGGCCACAGCTTCTGACACTTCCATGAAAAAAAAAAAAAAAAAAAAAAAACAGCCCAGTTCCAGAAATCACTGCATGGCAGCAGCTCCTAGAACCAGGCCCAAATTCATTACTTCAGCACTACAAATCACGAGCCTGCTGAAGCACTGAACACCTACGGAAACACTGCAATCATAGGAACACTCTTCGTGAAGTGAAGCATTCATTTCTGAAGCCACCTGATTATTCTTCGGAGGGTCACAACCTCCTCCTCCAGACGTTTCTCCATGTGGCTGAGTTGCTGTGCCTTCGCAAAGGCAGACTTTGAGGTCAACCACTGACAGCATCCAGTACGATTTGGCTGCTTCCTCTCATGCTATGATCCAAATAAGTGAGCCGCTATCCTTCTGGATGTGAACAGCTACAAAGCTTGTGCTACATTGCCAGGTATTTTGCACATAGCTTGACTTTACACTGTTCAAAGTCGTGTATTTAGATAAGAACTTAGACATGCTCACCTTGCATTTAACAGGATCATGCCAATTTTCACCGCAGTTAAAGCTGTAAGTGAAAGAAAGGAGAAATTAGTGAGTAAGGTAGATGACTGTAACTAAATTAACAATGTGGAAGTCTCCTTCTGGGTTGTTCTACTGAAAGAGCATGGCCAGTCCTAAGTAGATACCTAAATACACTTTGATTCTCTACAGTGCCTTCAAGAATTCAAGAAGTGTGTCAAGAACCTCACCTAATCTGAAACCACCAGTTCAGCTATGGGCCCTCCGCCAGCAAAAGCCAGGCCTGCCTCTATGTTAGATGAGGCCCTGAGACACAGAGAAGGCAACAGCTACACAGTGATGGCCTTCACAGCCAGCTGCTCCTAATTCCAGCTTACCATTTTCAAGTGAAATGCCAGTATTTACGAATACATTTTCCAAGTCTAGATATTATTTCACACATCATTGACAAAACACTCAAGAAAATGCAACAGCTAAGGACAGTGTGTTGCACAGGTACTGTTCATTGAAAATGAGCTCAAACATTTCTTTAAGAGAATTTATCAGCTGACAAAAGTAACCCCTGGAGTTTTCTCCCCATTTATAATTGGTTTCGTCGGAGGTGACAATGCATGTGAAAGGCTCGTTTTACACATTCAGGGAGACAGAGGAGTACGTGTCCAGCTGAAGGACCCAGCAGATTTATTACCTTCTTGTAAAGGCCACCCCATCCCCATGCTTCCCCCACCATCTAAAGCAACATCCCAATATAAACTTATAAAATGCGTACTAATACACATTCAAAGCGTTAAGTGAAAAGCAACACCAAATTCTTTTACTTGATTGTTCTTACCAAAACTGACGTCCACATTTGCAGCGAACGGGCTTAGCATCAGGATATTGGACTTTAACAACGTGGTGGCAGTCTGGGGCAGGACACCATTTTAACAGTCGATTACACTAGGAAATAAAGCAAGAGAAACCATAGTAGCAAAAAGATGCTGCACAAGGAGTTTGCTCTTCACTTTTTCATCCTTTTAACCACTATCTTCAGTTAAACTTCTTCCTGTCTTACCAGTCTACTGTACAAAAAGTGCTGTCTCCTTATTCTAAGCATTTACTTTCTTACTGCTTCAGGAAAGCAGGAATAACATAGTCAACTCTTCAATGTCAAATGGTCTCCTCTAGGAATAAGGAGGAGGAGCATGAACACTTCTGATGACCTTGTAGCTCACCCAGAGAATATATTTGAGCAAGATGAAGCTACAAAGCTTTCCATTGAAAAAGTATCTGCTAAAGCTGTATGCAACTAGCTATCTCTGTTCCACTGCGGCCACAGCCTTTCCGAATCGCCACTTGCAACCAAGCCCAGTTACTAACTTTTAAAAGCAGTTTTCTCATACCCCTTGAAGATCATTTTGTTGCCTGCTGGTGTTTTACCATGACCACAGGCAGGTCTGAATTGCTAGACTTTTGACAGTCTTTTGGTCTGCAAGAAGTGTTTATCTCCAGTGTTTCACCTCAAACCTTTTTTTGTGAAGGTTTGATTCCAGTAACAACCTACATACTAGGCTCTATGGTGAATCTAAACACGTACAATAGGGAAACGGGGACAGCAGACAACCTTCCAAAGCACCTTCTAAGTTTATTTTTATTTTGAAGTTCTGAAGCTATTAGTACTTTGATAAAACCGATTTTACAATTTTGCTTCAAAAGGCAAATGTTTAAGGCATATTCTTGTTTATAATGTTTCCTGGTCTGAGTCTGAAGCATCCCAGATAACATTCATGCAAGGACTGCAGGTATTAAGTGTTTCTCAGAACTTGCATATTGAGCACCTCCTGCATTCTCATCCACAACTGTTTCCCATATCACTAAGTAATCTCACCATATCTTTTGCTTCCAAGAACATAATAGGTCTCCAGGTGTTCTGCAGATTTTTTTTTTTTAATGTTTCCCTACAGCTACACAAATAACTAAATGGGCTATAAAACATCCCCTGCAAAGCCTCTAACTTGTAGTTACATTTGATTATAGACTACACAAGAGACAATTTGCTCTAAAGTTATAAACAAGCCTCACTTCTCTGGTTTGGTGCATGTGCAAGAAAAACCCTGGAAGCTATTAAAAATTTCAAATACAAACTCACCTCTACAAAACTATTGGTTATTAAATGCTGGTACTTTAATTTAACCTTCGAATCTGTGATCAGACGCCTGTGGAAGGGAAGAATATGGAAAAATTATTGTAGCAGAAAATCCACTTTTTCCACAAATAGCCAAGTAGTTAGGACAGACAAATGATTTTGATATTTTCCTTCTATGCTTGCAGGTACTTTTTTTACTCACCTGTTCTCTATTTATTTATTATACTTTTGTTACACCTACAAATGTTGCATTTAACTTCCAATTCCAAGTTCAATTGCATTAAAAAAAAAATTCAATTCAAGAAAGCTGAACCTGCTGCTTTGGGGTTTGTTTGTTTTAAACACTTTCTTGAAGAGTCCAAGAAACAGAGGAAACAGTTTCATTAGTTCATTCACTTTAAATATGCACATTTAGCAAACCTCTTTTAAAAGCTTCAGAACAACTGTTGTGGTGTTAATAACTCTGGTAGACCTAGTGTTAGCTGGATTTCAGCGGAATGCTACAGTTCATCAGCTTAGAAGTTAATGTCGATTTTCTCTCTTATAGTTAGCATAAAAAAAAGTTGATTTAAATGCAACATCATACAGGGTGTACACAACACTGACTTTAATTTTAAATTAAGTCATTCCATGCGGTAACAAACTTGCTCAGAAGCGAGAGAGCAGGAGAAATCTAGACAGATGGGATGCCTTTAAAAGCATGGCGACCACTTTTCTCCCGCACACACCGATCCAGCTGGCATTTGCGGACTGTTAATGCCAGATGCATTCTAAATGGTTTAATTATGTACTGATGAACACTATTACACATTTTTCAGTTATGATCGAAATGTCCTCTGCATGCAAATATGTATGCACTTTTTATATACACACATACACACACATATATAAAGTGTGTGTGCATATATGTACATATATGTGTGTGTATACAGACAGATTTTATTTTTATATATATATACACACACACATAAAAAAACCTCACAGTATAAAGCTGGACTAGTATGCATTTTGCAGCAGTTTTGTTTTAAATAAGACCATGCAATACAGCTTTATACAGGCCATATCACATATAAATATTGAAATCAATACACTATCCGTTTCAAGGTATGGCCAGAATCAAATACACTCTTGCATGTTATTACACCAACATTCATTAAAGCACAGTGCATGTGACCATGCAGCGCCACAGAAATTCTAGCCTTTAGCGGTCTGGGGAGCTTCAACAAACGACATGCTGGTTATTACACAAGCACGTGACAAGCAAATTCCCAGTCTATTCATTTTATTTTAGCACTGTCAAAGCATCTTATCATGGCCCACGTCCATGGCAAGCCCACAATTTCAGAACAGAACTGTTAAAGAACGCAAATAAATAAATAAATAAATATTTGTAATATGGATTATAAACCTCACTTTCTTACTCCATGCCTAGCTTCCAGCCATAATATACGTCACATATAGAATTTCCAGTATTATATATATATATATCGGAGACTAGAATTTAAATAAGGAGTAATGTCTTATCTGCCCAGAGCACTCCTAGTGCACTGTCCACTGGTTTTGCTGGCCAAACTCTCTGAACAGTCCGTATGAGCAGCCTCACCTGCTCTAGGCTACTAGGCTCCACAGCACCTCCCCAGCGCCATTTAGGGAAAGATCTTTAAGAACTTTGCTGGAGTTTTATTGTCTTCTGACAACCAGCAAAACGGAACCAGACAAATCAAGAGACGACCTCCGTTCCCAGGGCCGGCAGACTACCCTCGGGGCTTCGCTCCTGCATGAGCCAAGGCGTAGAGGGAGAACTGACCTCAAAGTAGCCAGGCTGCAAAAGCAAACTGCTTGCAAAAAACATTATCCCCTGATCTCCTCCGGCAACCAAGTTCAGGAAAAAGTACTACACACTGACACGTTTTCAGAAGCACCTCAGAGCTTCATGCAAAGATGGAAGACGGTGAATTGTTCCACTTTTGTTCCACTTCGATAATGCAAACTCCTCAAAGGCATAAATGGGTGAACTACAAAGGTTCAAACACCCTCCCATAGCAATTATTTCTTATTACTTCTTACTCATAGTAAGGTCAGGACCTTGCAGTATCCTGAAGTTTAGGTGCCACAGCAGCATTATTTGCACCTATACAAAGAATGATTCAGAATAAGGCAGCACTCATCTGCCTTCCCCTAAGCGAACCCCGGATTTGTCCATTCCCACCGAGGGGGTTGAGTCTTACGGGCTACTGCCAGACTGCGGCCGCCTGACAGCGGCGGCTGTTAAGACACCCATCCTGAAGGCAGCCTGCCTTGCTTATTAATGAAATCAACAGCTTTGCATGTAGGTTAAAGCAATTACCATCAGCATTAGCAAGGGTGAACAAGGGATAGAAACAGATTACCTTCAGCCAGTCTGAAGGTCTTGAAAGATCTGAAAGAGACCCTCTCTTCTACCCTCCTGCTTAAGCTCAACAGTACCAAGTGCGGTAGGAAAACCGACAACAAGCTAGCTAAATACTCACAGATCCAGGAAAGCCATCTTAATTGCTGAGTTTGGACTCGTATGGAAATAATGCAACTTGGAGATATACTGCCTTATTGAGAGCAAGCATCAAAAAGGGAGCAAATTACAAGCTTGGATAATCTACTCGGTTTTCTGATAGATAAAGAAACTAAAGTCTCTGTACATTACATGTTAAATTTATGTACTGTATAGCTTGGAAAACTAGAGCTGGAGACTTTGTAAAAAGGAAAGGAGCTAAAAAAGAGAAAGTTAAGCACATGGGAGGGTGGAACTTCCCAGGTGGATTACTTGTATTTTTATTCATGCCAACTCACAAGATTGCTGCAGATCACCACCTTTTCCATTCAAGTAAAGCACTGCTGTTTTAGAGAAAATACCCCTCTCCTCCCACAGATGTCATTTTGCCACCACAAGCCCCAGCTATCCTGGCCATCTGTAGGTATGGGGGAAGCTCACAGCACCTAATCAGATGTGAAGACTGCACCGGTTCACCCCAGAGCTCCCTGCTCTATAAACCACAAAGCAAAAGGCAGGGGCGGTGAGACGCACCCCTACGTATCAAGCAGCAGCAGCAGCAAACGCCAGTACTGCTCCTCTCTTCCTCCATCCTTCCCTTGTTACCACCACTGCCTCCACTGATTTCAAAACCTTCAGCTAACCTACTTTATGGGCATTATCCGAGGAGATACAAGAGAACAGCTTATTCAGAAACGGATGTAACCAAGAGCACAACTTTATGGACTGTGAAGAAGTTTTCAGTGTAAAGTGTACATCGGATAAGTGAAGTCAAGTTCTCAATTGGTTCTGGCTAATCTCCTGGTACTCGAAAAATTCCCTGCTGAGCGTGTGTGACACCACAAGTCAAGTTCAGACTCCAGTAAACAAAAATTTCAAATAAGTCACTCGAGATACTATGCCAAATTAAGAGTCTCTTAAAACAGTTTCCACCCACTGAACTCTACAAACCACCCCTCAACAGGGCATGAATGCGCTTAAGCTACTTCCACTTCTATTCAGCCTACACTCTCTCTATGACTAACATACAGCCACTAACACAGAGCGATATGGGAAGTCACTACTCTGGAAGCAAGTGATACAAAACCAGCAAATTAGTATCAATGAATGAGTCAGACTTCGGGAAGGAAGAGTAAGGTAACAGGGAATGAGCTTCTATTTAGATGCTTTTTAGCATGAAGAAGTAAAATGGACTTAATCAAGGTTTAGGATTATGAAGGATATTACTCATGCAATAGCATCACCCAATACAAAAGAGAAGGAAGCTCATGGAATTCACTGCTCCATCATGTAGGAGCAGTCAACCCCCAGCTGGGTGACTTAAAGTGGCACAGGCTTACGTACCAGCTTAATCAAACCTTATGTTTGAGGGTCATCTGCTCTCTATCAGAGGGCAATAAAACATCTCCTACAGACTGTACACAGGACTTACTTCCTCTGACTCACTAACTATAGCTCTGGGACTTGGTGAACCAGTGGGTTGACCTAGGTAGGAAGTCCTAAATTCCTAAGTAAATCTAACGAAACAAAATGCACAAAGCAATTAAACAGGGTTTTTAAAGACTGCCTGGTGCTTATTCTATTGTCATGCTGACCAAATTAGCCAAGGAGCCTCTCCTGCAAGTACTATGGCATGGGTTCTCCAGACCTAAACAGGAAGTTAAAAGACATACCAGTAACAAAATAAACAATCAACACCAACCCCTCTGCTGCCTTAAAGCCTCTATGCTGCTTTTTATAAGCCAGAACATTTGAATAACACATGAGCAACAAAACAGAAAAACAGAGGAAAGCCAGGAGGTAGCAACTCATCATACTTACATAACTGTATTGTCATCAACTAAGATATCACAGCCATGAGCAGGACATGAAATAGTCTAAAAAAAGAAGAAAAAAATAAAAGGTCATAAAAGGAACAGTGTTTATGCTGTTTTGCATCCCAAGGAATTCCAGGGTCACAGATTTCACTAAAACCCATAGCAAAAATAGTACGTTGGCTGTATCATCACACATCGGTGGCCCAGATGTGCCACTGCGCACAGCATGGTTCTTCCCACCCAGAGCAAAGATGCACACACAAATTCCATGCAGATTGAATTCCTTTCAGATTCAGCAGCTGCAAAGAACCTACTCTCCAAAATTGTTGTTTGTTTGTTTTAATTTGAGTAGGGAAGAATTTTCTCTTTTCTCTCCCCCTCCTCTCCTATACACAAATTTCTCCCTGCAAAAACATGGGTGAGTTGAGACTTTACCTGTCCCATGCCTTCCTCCATTATTTTGGTAGTTAAATATTCACTCCAGCACTGCATACAGAACTTGTGTCCACACTCTAGGCCAGTAAAATACTGCAACAACAAAGAACAAGAGACATTGGATCATTTTATCACGTGGAATCGCTGGATCATTTGGTCCTTCTTGGTGCTTTGCAATTTTATCACATCCCCTAACACCAAATTTGAGACACTACTATTTATTTTGCATCAACTCCACAGAACATTGCTGTAACAGCTTCAAATATGCTTTCAAAGTCAGACTTTACTCTCTAGCCCTATCAGCAAGGAAAATGTGGCCAATGTTTCCATCCTGCCTGCCCATTCAAATCGATCTTTGCTTTGTGAGTATATACATAGCTTAACACGGCTCTCCCCTGTTTCACTCTTGCACATGAATAATAAAAACAAATAAATAAAATAAGCAACATCATGAAACAGGTCACAGTATTAAGATGACACCCTGTCTTGTTTCCTCACGTTCTCCTACTTGGCTCATTCCCACACACGGGTGCTGCCCATAAATCCCCAAATGTATACCAACCAGCTACCCACAGGCACTAACGTAGCTACCACCTCTTGTCCAGGGAACAGCCAGCTTATCAGCGAATAGTCTGCACGCTGGGTAAGTGCTGAGCAACAGGAATAAAAACCATAAGCACTCACACTACTTTCAGTAGGCACGCACCAAGTTTGCCAACTTGCCTCATAAGCTTCCCTCTGCAACCCAGATGCTCATCAGATGAAGAGGCTAAAGATCCTAATTGGCAGGTGCAAATCACCAAATAAAATTCAATAATGATTAGCTGTTGCAGACAGCAACAAGGACAGCTTCATCTGTGTATGCATCATCTACACAAAGTATGTCAAGATACCACCTGGGATTGAATGATTACACACAGGGTGGAGAAGCAAACACTGAAGAGCAAAGACTGAAATGAAATTACTTTTCCTCAGGTCATCTTAGTTATTTTATCCTGAGAGCCAGGGGCAGGGACCAACTATATTTGAAACAGTCCACTCATACCACTACGCAGGTTTCTATTTAATGACTTAATTTTTCAAACTTTCTTATTCTTAGCCAATAAGATAAAACAAGAACTTTACCCTGAGACGCCACAATCTTACATGAAACTACATAAATGAAAGAAAGCAGCTTTATCTTCTGCAGAACAGCCTGAAACAGCAGCAGGATGCAGTCAATTAAAAAAAAGAGGAGTCAATTTTAAGGAAGAGGAAACATTCCACTAAAACTACTTCCTTAACCATTAGAGGCTCAAGATTACAACCATCCTACCGCCTGTTTTGTTCACCTGACACTGGCGTACAGTCAGGCTGTGTTCACCTTTCAATGCAGCACGCAGATTGCTCAGGGAAGGCTCTTCCCATGGCCTTGCCATTTTGTGGTTCCCACTTGTCCGGCACTCCTGCCATCGAGGTGGCAAAGGTTTGAACCCGAGGCTTGGAAACGCCCTGTGATGCCACAGCCAGCAGGCTCGAGTCTGCCTGCTGTTGCTACGGGCCAGCAACAAACTGCGCTTACCAGCGGCGATGTGGTTAAATCTGACCTGACCAGTCAGCAAAGAAGAAAGTGGGCCTGAGCACCTGACTTGGTTCAGTAGAAGCTGAGATACCCACATAAACCTTGACTTTCTTTGGAACAAAAAAATCAGAGTTCTGTGCTCTCTCAGCATCCCGCTCAAAGAGAGGAGGGAGCTGGCTCTGGGGCCAAGGTACACTAGCTCCACCAGAAGGAAAAATCACTTCCAAGTTTTGAACCATTACTGAGCTAGCCGAGAAGGTTTCTGATCCTCCACAGATGCTGCTGTGACCAAACAATGTCCACTGGAGAAGCAGGGCTACAGTAGAAAAGTCCCCTGACATCTGCAGCTCTGGGGGTTATCAACAGCAGCACATGATCCAGGTTGAAGAAGGCACTAGTGTTTCCCAGAATTAGGGCTCCTCCACACATGATGGGAAGTAGGCACGGACAAGGGGATCATCCCTTCATGAACCTACGTTATTCTGCAGCAGGCATTCACAGGGAAACAGTAGAGAGCAGGAAAAAAAACCCAAACGCATAGGTAATTGCATATCTTCAGTGAAGACCGATTTCAGTTATTTCAGGTAGTGAAAAGATTTCCTAAATGCCCATATAAAAGGCAGCCACCACACTTCCTTCCAAGCTGCAGAGAGTTCAGAGTATCTTTCAACTCATTTCTTTACTTTGAGGGAGTTCCCAATTATTTTTGGCTAAACTGACAGCAGATGTCAAGGGAGCAAGCAAGAAAGACCAACACACAACTGCCAAGTGCAACGGATAACAGTCACTTCTGAAACAGCACGTTATCACAGGGGACAGCTCTACTTTCACCCTATCTGTACTCATCACCTACTTTTCTTGCAGAAGTCAAAGTGACGCCAAACACTAGCAGCAGCATGCTGCCATTTGATACCTGCCTCCACTCTTCTAGTAGCACCAACCCGATCATAGAAGGGATCATCTTCTCCAAGATGTGTTTACCATAACAGCTTCACTTAGGCCTTCTTTACTTCAGTAAGCAAGCCATGGTAGTACCAGTCTAACAGACTACATCATCTGCGTGGCCTCAGAACAAACACACGGTTTGGACAACAGCTTCCCAGACACCCTCACCCTGGCAGCGTTCCTCTCAAATGGGATCTGAAGGAAGAGATGCAAGAGAGGAGGCGGCAAAGCTATAACCCTCTCTGTTCCTGTCTTCACTTTACTCCCGGTGAAACCTTTATTGGTAACTGTTGAGACCTGACACTGGTTCATGGAGACCCTGAGAGAGCAAAATATTTTGCTTAAGCTTTCAAGCCATGAGGATGCAGGTTGCCACAAGGGCACCACATGCTACGTTTTGCAGGTGTTTCCCAAAACCTCCCAGTCATCCTCCTCACAGTTTAGTGGAGTCAACCACAGTTGTTCTGAGCTGACTAAAGAGGTCACTATAAAGACTCAGTATTTGCCCTTAGCCACGTCTTAAAAGGCAGACTGATTGCCACCTGCAATGACGCCACGAGAAGGTGAATATTCAAAAGTCTTGCACTCCTGCAGTACCTTTACAATGTAAAATCTCTTAACAGGGTACTTTCTAACTCCCAGCTTTCTAAAGGCTGAAAGGGGCTCTCAGAAAAAATACGGCTTTTTAAACCATCTGGGAAAGAAGTAAAAGCTAAGCAAAGCAAAAATATTTAAAAGCTGAGATTTTAGGTTAGGTATTTAATATAACCGTTCCTAGAATTTCTAATTCACATTGACCAAAGCAGCTTCAATACAGATTTCAAACCAGATGGCTTCTGGTCACCTAAGACACAGAGCAACTACAGCCTTTTACAGAAGAAATCAGAAATATTAGCCTTCCTATATGCTCCGGCTTCTGGATATGGCAAAAAAAACAGAGTTCCCTTCAGTTGCCTCTTGACTCAATCAACACTAAGCAGCTAGAGACAACCCACTCACCTGCAACCACTGCTCTCCTAATAATTGGGTCACCACTATTTCTAAGGTGCTATTCCAACGACAAAACCGAGAAGAAACATTAATATGCTTTGTGGAGTTCCCTCCAGCAGCCAAAAAACTGCTTCCCAGGCAACATATACACCCCGCGGCCCAAAGGAAAGGCCTGTCAGTCACGAGTGGTAGGTCTTTTGTTCCCAGCACAGCAGCTCCACTTGAAGGAGCCTTTAGCATCAATAGGAGCTTATGAAAATCTAGAAGTAACAAAAGCTGGCTTCCAAACATCTGTTCAACACACCCTCCCCCTCCAACCTGAGCTCATGAGAAACCAAGATTAATCAGAAGTCTGCTGTGTGCAATACCTTTTAGGCCCTCTATACATAACTCACAGTTATCCCTATGGCGGTAGTAAATAAACTTCTATTCTGCCACTGTTTGCAGTGGATGTAGTGGGGTCTAAAGAGCAGAAAGGAGAAGCTGACAAGCAAGTATTAAAACAAATGTGTCGGTCTAGAACCTAAATAGATTTTACTTCCTAAGTGGAATTTTAAGGAGGTATCCGACAAGCAGGAAAGGAGGGAAAAACTATATGAAGAATATCAAACCTAAGTATGAAATTTCCAAAAGGACCTTTTCTGTAGATGGATAGTAAGATACTGAAGATGTCTCCACTCATTCTTTCCCTCAGTTCTTCCACTATTTTCATTTAAAATGTTGCAAAGCCTAAATCAGAATTACTTCACTTCCTCACTATCTGACATGGAAAAATCTGTGATGATTAAGCAGTAACATTTTAGTATAAGGTAGAGAGATAGACAAATCCCTCTCTCTCAAAAAATTTAAGTACCTCTATATAGAAAGCAAGCAACAATTCCGCTTTGCAGATATGCTCTAAAAAGGAAGTCAGAGCATACAAGGCTTAAAAGGAGATACATGAAGCAGGTTGTTTTCCTGTACGCAACACAGAAGCAGCCTGGATCTCCAATTAGTGCATCTGAAAGTTTACACTTTATGAGTATCCACAGAAAAGAAGCACTGTCACCAATCTTGCCACAAACCAGAAGACTGAATTAGAGCCCCAGCAAGTCCTTCTACCCTAATCCTCTATGATTAGGAACTGGACAGACCTATCCATTGGTTCTGTTCTCCGAATAGCTCAACTTTATTTTACCCCAGTCCCACTTAATTTTATCCTGGACTTAATGATCCAAAATAGTCAAGCTATAATTCACTTCATTTATAAGCAGCTTCTTATCTTTTCATTCTATTTGAGTAAATCCCTTAGCCTGTCAGGCTTTCCACCTTTATTTTTTCTTTCATGTATCATTTATTTGCATGTCTCAATGGGTGTCTGACATTCGCAAAAGTCACTTGATCTGCTGGTCCCTTTCTTCTAAATAACGTCATTACGCTGCTGCCCAGCACCCTCAAAGGTCTTTGCAGAAAGGATAATCATTTCCTTTGAAATAAAACCCCATGTCTGGGTACTCTAACACTGTTTGAGATTTAGGGTTTTTGGGGGTGGTGGTGGTGTTTTTTTTAATTTTGTCAAGCTTATTTTGTCAAAGTAAGGCTCAAAGAGAACGCATGAAGCACTACATAGTTCTATTGTCTCCACTATATTATTTGGATCAGCTGCAGCACACAAGACACAAGGTTGTTATGGTAAAAAACAGAATCTTTACCCACCACCCCCCCCTTTTTTTTTTTAAATGCACATCCTACAGATTAGAAGATTTAATCAAAAAATGAGACCTCAGTTTCTTTTTAAAGGCTTTTTAAAATACTGCAGGAGCAGTCCTTATGGAGGTGCCCATAAGCGTCCAGGGAAGTTTCAGATAGTAAAGTAGAGGTGGTTATCACTCAAAAATTGCCTTGGCTGCCAGGTACTCACCGAGTTTGGGTAGTTCAGGTAGCAGATCTGACAAGGCATATCCTGGGCTGATGACCTTGTGTTCATCTGGCGCGTTCGAGACTTTTTACTTGGATTAATTACATGACACTCTGCAAAGAGCTTCTCCAAGTTGCCATCGAAGTACCTGCATAATACACATAAGAGTATATGAATTCAACTACCTTCTCTGCAAGTCATTTTTCAAACTCTGTTTAGGAGTTAAATGTACACAGTTGGAGACGATACTTCAGAAAACTCACATACCCACTACTTTTAACATACTCTTCACTAACATATCACACCGTGGTCCTGACCACAAAGTGGGATATTAGACAACTGCGTCTTTTCAGAGATTTGGTCTCAAATTGGGTGCTCCTGAAAGTTCAGATACCTTCAATTCTTCAATTCCATTTCAATCAAGCTAGTACAAATGGAAAAGAACAGTAATTTAATTAATACATGATTCTCCAGAGTTTTGCATTAAAGCTCCAAGACTACCTAAAACAGGAAACTAGAATAAAAATATCTTATTTCACAGGCTAGGAATCTAGATACTTTCCTAAAGTGCAGGCTTGATGCCGCCAGGTTCAATTCTTGCAAATTGCAATTCTTGCAAATATTCTAATTGCTACAACATTAAAGAGGAGGCAGACAGCAGCACTCCTAGCCATGGTTTGTGAATCAGCATGTCCCTAGTTACTGAGTTTTGTGCTTTCCTCAGCGTACTCAGTTTACATTAGGTGTGCCCAAAGAGTTGACTGGAGTCCAGTTGACTTCAATGTTAGCACTTCCTTCTCTAATCTCTGGAGCAGGGTGCACTGGTGTCCAACTAAGGCAAATGCAGGACTGGACATTAGTCTTCAATTTAAGCCTGCAACAGAGCGAACGCACAGTCTGCCTCGTCAGCCAAAATCCTAGCCTTTCAAGCATCTTTTTGTCTCCACTCAATTACGCAACATTTTAACAACCTCCTAAGAAAAGAGGATTCCAAGTTTACTATTTTTCCTAGGATTAGATATCTGAGGGGAAGGACAGATGCAAAATTGGGTAGAGGGGAGAGGAAAGACCACTCTATTTCTATTTCCCATCCCCGGGGTGTGGGGGGGGGGGGATTATTTGGGTTTACACTGTTACAGAAGGCTCTTCAGCCAGGCTAGGAGGGCCAGATTTGAAAGAACTGCTGGTAAGCAGGACAGCCTCTTCCCAGTATCCAGACACATCTTTCTCCAGCCTGCAGCACCTGCAAAGAACTAATCCAATCTGACAGTTAACCTCGTTCGCATGTGCATCCCCCATTCAATGTCAGGAAACTAAGTTTTTTCCCCCTCCTCTCCTCCACCACCATCATCAGCAATTTAAATCCAAGTAAGGTGGCATCTGCCTGGAAAAGAAACCATCTGACCATAGTGCAGTCAGTCACATTTAAGACCAGCAAATCAACTCCCAACAGACAACTGTCCCTATAGCTAAGCATGCAGGCAGTGCTGAGATTAAAGATGCCTTTACAAGGCATATACTTCAACTCATCACAAACCAGACAAAACCCCCCTGCTATCCACCAACAGACACAGGACAATCAAGTCTTTCTGCTGGAGAAAGAAGTCACTAGGTCTCCCTCAAAAATCTGGGACCAGGCCAGCTATGCAAGATCTAACCAAACTGCCTCCTGCAAGTCGCACCCATATCATTCCTAAAGAGCTCCAAATCCCTAGCAGCTCTTACAGCACTACTTACTGATGAGACCTGACCTACTGTCAAAAAAGGTTCATTCTTCCTTAGAAGGGGGAAGAAGTTACTTCTGAAGGTTTAAGAAAAAGGTCCCTATTTTCCATCTCCCATCAGCTAATGTTCAGCTACTACCAATTCGATTCTATGACTCCAGCCCCATAGCAAGTAAACACGGTATTTTGGGATTTATGCTGTGCCAATCAGCCATCACCTAATCAAAATAGCTTCAAAATCATTAGTGTCATGAGCTGATGTGCCCCCAGAAAATGGTTCACTACTGTTTCATAAGTTTCTTAATGCAGTTTACCAACTCCTGAACTAACTTTGTATGCGTTAGCTCCTAATTTTCAGGTCACTGAATTCTGAAGCTGGTGGCAAATCCTGGTATGCCCTAGGGTTTTGCCACTGTTCTTCAATGTTAGCTCATGGATTTAACTTAACCAAGGTATTTTGTTTGCTTTCAGGATTACTTCTATCTAGAAAATTTTAGCAAGTAAATTCAGTGCACTCCCATGATACACAGTATTTGTCTATTAAAGAGTCATGGATAAATATTTAACTCCACAAAAGGTTTCTAGCAGTCGCATTGTTCTTGCATGCAGCATGATCAGCGTCAAACACCCTGTGTTCAAAAATAGTAGACAAATAGTTGGGTGTAACGTTTGCAAAGAAAATGAAGGTTTTTGAAGACAAATCCTATGATGCAACTTTAATACTAACATTTGCAGTCAACTATATGCTCATGGAAATATCAGAGCTATTTTTAATAGTGAGCTGCTTTTGAAGTGTGCATATCACATCAGGAACTTGACATTACCAGTTTCATTAGGCAGTTCCATTTTTACAAAATCCCTGCAAAAGCTACTCTTCTGAGCCACGGCACCTCCAGCTCAAGATCAAGAAATATAGACCGTCATTAACAACTGTTTTTCACCTGGAATTACCTATCCCTTCTAAATGCCAATGGGTAACTAATTCAGAACGTCCATTTCCTTCCCAGACTTTCAGGATTTTCCCAATAAGAAATAGAAAGCAAGAGTTTAATATGATCTGGGGTATTTCACTGGGCTGAAGGCTGGTGATAAAGCCAACTCAGAGTTAAATGCATAGGCTGGAGGCCTTGACCAATTTAAAAGTTTCCAAAGCACTGATATTGCTAAGTATGCAGATGCTTATACCTTGGGATCAACAGCTATGGCCCATATTGAATAGCCTGCATCTCAGTTAGAAGCACTTGGTCTTACATATACTTCCATGGGAGAAACCAATAAGGCAGCTGGGACAGGCTTAGCCCATTCAGCACCATGCAGAGAAGGAAGAAAACACAGATTTAAAAAACAAAAGGGGGGGGGGTAAGTTTTGCCCTCAGAATTGCTCATCCCTAATTCTACAGGGTTTGTAACCATTTGTAAACAGTACCAATGTCTGAGGGAAACAGAATAGTGGGTATTCCTCTTTTCCCATTTTGGGACCGAAGCTGTTTTCTTTGAATACATTTATTTTCTTCAGCGTGCCCGGCTGCACTAAGAAAATATTTTCCACAGCTATTTGCATGCGTCTCAGGCACAAAAATCATGCCGGAATTGTGTAGTAAGAAAACAAAAGAGATACCTGGACCTTCCTGGAAGCAAACAATTGACAGGGACACTCTGGAGTAAAGTCCAACACCTGTCTTTCACAGAACTACTCCACCATTCCTTAGATAAACACACTGAGCTCCCAATTCTGACCGTGCCAGTTCCTTCAACAGTCAGGAATCACACAGTTTCAATTACCACATCCTTTTTCCCCACCTGTTCAAATGCTGACACAGACCATCAGAAGATCTCCCTCCGCCCTTCCCACCTTCTTCCCTTTGAGGGGTTCACAGAGAGCAGCAGTAGCCCCCTTTCTCAACTTTCCTTTGGCATGACAAAGCAGGTCAGCTCCCATCTCCTTCCTTACCACATTTCTCCACATCCTTAACTGCCCTAGCAAACCTTCTCCACCACTAGTTTCCATTTCCATTCTTCCCTCTTGCTCCCAAGGAAGCCAGAACAAATGCAAATCCGGTAAGATTTCATGAGGACCTTGTACAATTCCACCAATACGTCTCCATTTCTCCTGGAAATATCTCACCTAAGGCATCCAAAATGATGTTACATTTCTCCAGAGCTCCTTCATGTTAGCAGCTCCATTTTGGTCTCTACCAGAAATCCCATATTCTCCATCTCTGTGTTGATGAGACCTGTCTCGACTCTTTTTACTGCTACTATCACTGGAGTCCTCCAGGCTATCTAGTTTTTCCTCTATGACATCTGGATCCTCCTCCGAACTGAATGCCTCATAACAGATTTGTGCCAAGTCACTCACTTTACCATTCATCCCAAAATTATATAAGGGACTTCACTAACAGGTTCCATCTAGTCTGCTAGTTCCCATTTCAAAGTAACTCCACACCCACCATACTAACCCCTGTACCCATCTTCACTAATCACTACTTGCACAGCACCAAAGCAAATGCTCTACTGAATTCCAGATGCAATTTATCGCATCTCCCTTGCCTGTGAGAGAATTGCAGGGTATCGGAGAAAACAGATTTACTTGGACACAATCTACCTTTAGAAAACCACTTCTAAATCAAATCATCTTTCACTTTCATTCATCTTGGTCTTTAATAACCCTTTCCTACAGACCTGTATTTGGCCAGTGACTTCCCAGCTCTGCCTCCTTTTTTATATATGCTCCATATTTGATATCATAGTTGCATGCCACCGCCTCTGCTGTGAAACTCAGGAGAAAACCTTTAATTCCCATCTCACTTCCTTCAGAACTCCAGGGTTATTCCACCCCATCCTCTTCCTCCTGCCTGGACTGCCCTGAGGTCTGTTTCCACTTTGGATGCCGTAATCTTCTTTCCACACTACACCTTTCACACGGGCCATAAGGCAAAAATCATTTCTTAATGAAACCAGTAGATTCATTTTATTTTTATTGATCGAGTAGCCTCTGCCTCTAGCTTATCTTTCCTGTAGACTGTTCCTCCTCCCCAAATTCTTACTCATTTTGCTGTGGAAGTTTTACAAAGTAACTGAGCTTGACTTTTGACTATTCTCGCATCATTCCTACAGATCTTGCTCTTATAGGGTTGCTTCTTGGTGGCAAGGTCCCTCCTTTTCATCATGGGGAGGAGCAGAGCACCTTTCTGAGATTATTATGCATCTAGACAGGCTTGGCATTAAATCCCTCATGCTCCTTCTGCTCCCTTTGCAATGCAGATACTCAATAATTCTAGGACTTCTGATATTCAAGAAAGGTTATGGTCTATTCAACATTAGAGTCTCTTTGCTCAGCACAGCTGACTTTGATAAATTAATGGAACTGGTTACTGAAGTTCATTTTTTTCATTACAGACCATAGTGTTTTTTTCTGCTACTTAAAATTATTTTCAAATTCTTATATAAATTTCTTTACTGATTATCAAAACCAAGTCCATAACAGCATCAGGTCTTGTTGGCTGAGAGATCAAGCTGGCAACTTCTTTATTTCCTCAAGATAGAGTTGGTCTCCATGGACACTACTGTTGGTAACTGTCTAATGACAATTTTCTAGCCATAATCAAATCCCATCCAAGGGAGTATCACAGATAAAAACCCTCCTCACTGAAAACAAAAAGGTTTCTAGTACACACTCCAGGAAATTTCCTTCAGTGAAAAGGCACTTCTGAATGTTAGAGAATCACTGTACTCAAAGTAAGAGATTGCATCTTCATACCAAAAAGCCTGCCATAAGCAATAATTTGGCACCTCTTCTGCCCTTGCCAAATAGCATTAGGCTCCTACACGTCCAAAGGATAGGAGACAGTCAGGTACCTACAGACATGAGCCAGAACACCGACTGCAAGGGGAAGAGGGAGGAGGCAAGAGGCAATCTAGGCCAGCAACAGTGCCCGAGAGGCACTTCCAGACTCCGTCCTCTCCTCAGAGGAGACACAGACATGCAGCCATGGAGATAAGTGCCTACAAGAGGCTGGATCTCTACTTCAATATCTCTCTCTGTACCTCACGTGATTACATTGGGCCTTTGGTTACACGCTGGACTACTTTTCTTTAGAATGATGGTCAGAGGAAGCGTCCTTCCACGTAAAGCAGGAAAGCTGCGTTTCTCTTCAGCATGTAGAGGTTCACGCTAAAGCTCCCCTCAGGAGGGGCAAATGCTCACAGCCATGGTAAAACTAGAAGTTACTCAGGGCAGCAAAGTCATAATCCAAAGCACTTCTCTTTCACTTACTTCTGAAGGGATGTGTTCAATCTGCACCTACTAGTACCCTGCCTCTATCAACCAAGCTTGTGACACACTCAGTTTTGGGAAACTTCAACACCCGCTTCCCTCCAACGGCAGGGATACCGCAGATACCTTCAGCATGATCTTTTCCTTTGTCCAACGTCTTTACTCTCCAAGACTTGTGCAGCACATCAGGCATCAGAAGCTGAACTCCAGTATTTCCCCCAGTACATGCTTCTATCCTTCCAGCAAATCCACCCCAGCACACCAGCTTTGCTTTCAAACACAGCCAAGTAACTAGTGCTTCACCACCAGTGGATAGGACATTTTTTCAGTTGTGGATATTGCTTCATTTTAAGTGGAATAAAACACCTGTAACATATTTGGCCTCTTAATAATGCCATGCTATTAGTCCATGACAAAGCTGTCACAGACAAAAATAAGCTGCTCATTAAAAACGTGCATAACAACACAAAATAGCAACTAAAAGGTTTTAATGTTTCAAAATATGGAAGCTTTCATCTCAGAAACTCAGACCTAGTAACCCTCAACACATCAAAAATGAAGCCACTTAATTTATCTGCTTTACTACAGGCAAAGTTTGATAAGGCTGCCTGTTAGGTCATGCTGATTCACGCTGAACTAAGGTAAAACAGACATCGGCTAGGGCTGTAAAGAAATACCTTTAAGCCACCGAGTTCAAGCTCCGACTTGGTATGGAAACAAGCACCAAATATTGCACCCAAATATTATATCTTAGCGAGCATTAAACCAATCCACACTGCAGGCAACAACAGGAATTCACTGGGAAGCCTTCCTAATGATTATTAGGAGTGAAAGAGGCCAAATATATACCAGTTAAAGATGTTTAAAATAATATCCCCCAGAGGAAAAAAAAAGGGGGGGGGGGGTTCTCCAACACTGCTGCAGAGCATGGATTCAATTGGTGTGAAACAGCACTGTATGTGGGTATGTGAGTTTTTTTAATTAAGTGTTTTAAATTTCTTTTTTTTGCCTTTTGAACAGAGCGCGCCCCTCCACCTCTCCATGAACGCTTTCCAGTCAGCTCTGTTTTTCAGCTCATCCACACCAGCACAACACCGTACTAAAGCCTGCTGGAAGCATGCAAAGCTAAGCAAGACTCAAAAGTGACCTCTGTTTTTTGAAGACTAACCAAGTCCACATTTGGGCTTAATCAGCCAGTCACCTTCTTCTAAATGGAAACCACCTCTCTAAGTCTTCTAGCTTTCAGGGAACAGATGCAATCTGTAGCTAGCTCGTGGCTTCATTTCCAGCTCCATCGCCACCTCCGCTCTCTGGTTTGCATCCTGGCTACTGAGATGACTACCTGCCTCCCACCTCAGCCTTCACCTATTTCTGCAGCAATCGCAAAGCCTTCTCGAACCCTCTGCAAAGAGTCAGCTCTCGGCCTCCTCCCCAACCTCCCGCTCCTTGGTTCAACACAGCTCAGCGTCAGGGGAGTGCTGCAAAGGGCTTCTCGCAGGCTATTTGGCAAAGAGATGACTGAGAGCAGCAACAGCTAATTAAGAAACTGTTTTCATGTTTTTCTTGTACAACAGAACATTAGCAGCAAAAATATAACTGGTGTGCAATAGCTGTGCAGCAAGGGTCACTTATACCATTACTCACAGAGATAATTCTATAGAATTAAGATAAGTGTCTTAATGAATATGTACCGAGAACAATTGTTTACCTGTGGAGTTTGTAAATATTTATGTGCATTTAAAATGTTTTTGTTGGAAACCTGTAAAGCCCTTTAACAATAATACCTCACAGAGAAGTAACTAACATCCCCCTTTGGAAAAAAAAAAAGCTGAACTTAACAAGCCTTAACAAGCAAGCTTTAAGTGAGAAGGGCAAAAAGCCTATTGAATAAAGGGGTCAAGTTCCAGTACATTTATGTAAAGGTACCTCAAAGTGAGATGGAGACAGCAAACAAGAGTAAATTTCAGTCTGACCAAAAGAACCAGCACAAGAAACTCAACGAACAGGCAGCAGTCATGTAGAAAGAACTAAATCTGCATGCCTAACAGTTGTAGGCAAGGTTAAATAACCTCAGAGCGACGACACTCGTCCATAACAAGAAGCCTTCAGATACCTTCAGCATTAACTAATTGAGGTCATTAGTCTAAGAAAAATAAAAGCTGGAAAGCTTAACAAAATCCTATCAGTTCAGAAGAAAATCTAGGCCAAACAAAACATAAAAGATACCCAAGGTCCATCAGCAACTGGAAACATTACACAGGAGCGGCCAAAGATGCTATTAATCCCCTACCCTTGAGGAAATACCTAAATTCCAAAGCCATCCATTAGCAAACTGAATATTGCTGCTCCTCTACGCTCGCACCCTGGGTAAAAGAGCACCTCGCTACGATAGAGGGGCCAGGCAAGGCTCTGCCTCAACCCGCAGCAGACAACACCTATGAGCTGTTAATTGATATTTATTAAGTTAAGGATACTAACGAAGACCGCTTCTGCGCAAGCTTTTGTAGGCTAAACATCCTGCCTTCTCCTACCCTGATCATCAGGCAGGGAAATAATAACCATTAAGACTAAACAACGAAACACTCCCGCCAGACGCAGTCCTGCTCCCCTCACCCTCCCACCACACTTGTGTTTCCTAGTGCGTGGTTCACGTGGATCAGCAAAGACCACAAAAATCAAGGACACCACCGTTAAAATTAAGTCCCTGCACTAACTCTTCTGCTGCTTCTAGTCCGGTCTAATGCCTCCACCCAGGCTTTCCACAAGCAAATTAATTTCTCCATCTCCCCCATATTCTCTTCAACAGCAATGCTGGCGTAAAAAAAAAAAAAAAAAAAAAAAAAAAAAAAGTGTGTTACAACTGTAGCTGTTAGATTTAACCTCCACTGTGTAAGGACAAGAAACTATAAAAAGTATCTTTACCAGCAACATTCTCCCAGAACTACGAATCAAAGACAAGCAGCAGCAGCAAAATGCTCTGCTCGGAAGGGGAAGGAGAGACAGAATTCAAGCCAGTAGTTACACACACACCCCAAAAGAAAACCCAGGGCTGCAAAGATGAAGACAAAGGCGGCAGACACACTTACCGGCACCCTTATCAGTCAAGAACAATTTAGTCTCAGCAAGACTAAAGAATAAACAGGCCAGGAACAAGTGTGCTAGTATGACATGCAAAAGCAACTACATCCGAATCTGAAACAGTTGCAAGATAACAGGAACCTGTTTGCACTTGCTTTTGTCCACAGCCTGAGGAAAAAACACCTTAGCTGCGTGTGTTCAAACTGAAAGGCATCCCCTCCTCCGAGGGGGCAACTGCCTTCCAAAACTCCTTTGAAGTCTAATAGGCATTATTAATATTAAGACAAGGAGTCGCTCTTAGCCAGCAAAGGCTGCTAAAGAGGGGAAGAAAAAAAAAACAACCCACCACTTAGAGCTTTCACAAGAGACTCTCCTGCCACATACTGTGCATTCATCCATTATCACATTAATCCAGTAATAAACATTTCTTGCAGGTCTCAAGTGAAGTGTGGCTGCATGCTAAGATGGCTGCTTACCTCTCCATCAGCTTTTCTTTATCCCAGTTGAAATGGCTAAGCAGTATCCGAGTGATAGTCGCTGGATTCTGGAGGGAAAAGAAAAAAAAGAAAATAATGAACAAGGGAATAACTGTTTGACCGAGCTGGTGTACTGTTATGAGCACCCCAAGCTGCATTTTGGATAAGTACATGGGGAAGCTGGTGCGCCTGACAACACGTATTGTCTACACAGATTATGTAAGTTAACATACGCTGGAAAATAGTTTATGGCTTGACAGATTAAAAAAAATTAAGAACAATTCTATAAAGCAAACAAGCTGCATGAAACGAGACTAGGGTTGAAGACTTAAGGGACCAGTTAGTTACTGCTGCCACAGCACGTGAATTCATGATGCCCCAGCGTTAACATCTCGAAGGCCGGCGTGCTTACACAACACAAATCCAGGATGTTCCTAAAAAATGCAGGAAGGGTGAACTGGCATCCGCCCTATTCATTTTTGCCACAGGCTCCACACTACTTGCAGAACCCAAATATCCCTCGGTTGTCCCACCTCCCACCCCTAAAACACTCGGATTGCAGATTTCTCCTGGAAAGTAACTGGCTGACGCTGTCAGGTGGCAATTGCTTTTGAAATTGAGGTGTTCCCAACACGCCTCCAGACTTGGAAAATACTGTCCAACTAAGGAAAGAAATACAGTCTAGAAAGGTCAGAAACAAGGACTAGGAATAAAAGCTGCTTTCCACTTTTGCACGAGTTTTACTTCCAATTGCACCTGTCTCTTCAGCCAAGGGTTTGGTCACGCGAGAAGAGAAATGTAACAAAACGCAGAGTTTCTGTTAGACCCAAGCAGCGTGTCCGATCTCCCTAAATCCAAGCTATCCCCACTCAGGCTGGGGACCGTTTACACGCAACACGGGCACCAGCGAGCACCCAAGGAGCGGCTGCGCGTACTTTGCCATTTGACACCAAAATGGAAGTTTGCTGCAGGGCAAATTTTCAATGGACGCTCTGAAGCTGTCGAAAAGTAGGACATAACAGAGCAATGCAATTTTTGGAGCCTCCGGGCTAGAGCTACAACTTTTAAGCTGCCAAAAAAGCTGCTGCTGCCACCCAAAGCAGCCCTGACCCCGCTCGCTCCCCCCTTCTCTCACCCTCACCACCCCAGGCCAGTACAGAGGTTTTATGCTAAAACACTGCAAATTACTGGCTCAGAAACTGACCTTTTTTCCCCTTTTTCTTAAGCTGGTTTTTCACTAAATCAGTTCCCCAATCCGTTTCATCGCCTGAGCACACAGACAGCCGCACCGGTGTGAGGGGAAGGCAGGAACAGGCAGCCGGGGACGAGCAGGCCAGTGGCTTTCGGCACCAACAAACCCCTTTGCCGAGCGAAAGCCCTGGAGTCCAAACGTGAGCGCAGAGAAGCAGCCTGGTGGTTTCTGCTATGAAAAGCGGCTCCTCTCCCCTCAGCAGCGCGGTCTTACTCTTCTTAACGCCAACACAGCTTGTTTAAGGCGAAATTAAGACATTTTTCCAGCTTGAAACACCCACGTGGACAAAAGCGGCTTTAAAAAAAGTTAGAGCAGATCCCTGATCCGGTTCTTGGGGAGCCCCGTAAAGAGTTGGGGCAGCAAGTCTGCTGGACGGTACACGGCAAAAAAAACAGAAAATGGTATTGCCAAACACTTTGTATTGGGAAAACACAGCCCCGTCCCTCTTTGGACAAGTCTCCGAGGCAATAGAGAGCCAAGCTCCCAACTGTAATAGCTCTGCTAGGTCCTTGGCCGACAACCACATGGGTCTGGCCGCTGCAAAACAGCAAGGCAGCACCTGCCAAAGAGGCCGCTGCCCTCCTGTCCGGCAAATTCACCCATTTCCTTGGGTCAAAAGCCGCGATGGTGCAGCTCTGGGACAAGCTGGACTAAGCCCCTGCTCCGATGGGAGTTAGTTTTCCCCTCTCCCTGTACAGGGCTAGTTCTCGACCAGATCAGCAAGCTGCTGCGCTGCACCCTGCGGCTGCGCAGTCGCTCCCCGGACACACGCACAGCGTATACCCGCGAGCACGGGCGAGATACTGTCACCTCTCCTGGCAAGCGGATGGCCTTAGCCTGGCCTGCCTCACCTAGGGAGCCGCGTCCTCGCCTCTCCCCGCTGGCAGCGGGACCACCGCAGGCTGCTCTGCCCAGCCAACACGGCCGGCTCGGGCTCCTGGGCAGCGGCGCTGGCACGGCCACGCGGGCGCCACGCTGCAAACCAGCATGGAACCGGATTGGAAAAAGAAGAGGGGGAAAAAAAGCTTTCAGAGAGGAGCAAATACTGATCCAAGTCACCGCGCGGTGCCACAAAGCTTGCGGCAGCACTGCTGACTTAAAGCTGGGAGCAAGCAGCTGAGAACTGTTTGAAGTCGGTGCTGCCGCCTCTATGGGAAACAGGGTTATTTGGCACCACCGCTTTTAAGGGTCTCCTTCGCTAAGAGGCAACTCCAGCTGCAGCAGGGAAGAATGCAGTCTGCCTCAAGCCTTTGGTTTTTAATCTTTCTAGGTTACTTTGCATTCGCTCGGGGGTATCCACAACACCTTTCTCCATAAATACTACCTGTATTACATAACAGCACCTAAAGGAACTCGTAATAGCTCACTTAAGCACGCACGCTTCCTAGAGCAAATTAATCAAAGACAAGAATGTGCTTTTTAGCAAACAAGCTGATCTTATCTCTAGATTTCCTTGGTTATAATACCAGCTACTACAGTCCCTAAAACTTTTATAAGAAAACCACTTCCATTTTCTGCAACAAGTCTTGCCTCAAATTGGGAAGTCTCCTGCTAAACCGTGCACCGGGCAAATACCACCTATAGGTTTCTCCGGCTAATCCTTCCAGCACTCTCACATGCTCATACAGCACTTTACTCACGCCCATCACTTGTGCCACACTCTGGAATGGCAAACAAGCACCGGGCAGGAAAGCAAACAGCTCTTCTCAAACCTAAGGATCCTTTACTCGGAGCAGGGAGTCTGCTCCAGAGAGCGGCCAAAAGCATGCACAATGAAACCAGATTTTCTTAAATTCTCAAGCAACAGCAGTAAGAAAGCTTTAAACTAGCCTGAAGTCTCGTGTTACCTTCTGCTACAGCAGCCCACTTGGCCACCGTATTAAGGTTTCTGGGAATACCTGTTAATCCCTTAACAGGCTAAGAGGCCACTGAGGTAGTGGTCTGTCAGAGGGTGTTTTGGTTTGTTTTTTTTAAGCGAGAAGGAGGAAAGACTGGGCTGAAGAATAATGCTATATTAAAAGAACAAAACTGGTCTGCAGCGACTACCAAGCATCTCAAGGCAAACCTCCCAAACACTGCTTGCCAAAGGACACGCGACTGCAAACAAGAGGGTCTAGTTTTATTTGTGGCTTCTGCATTTCTTCTGCAAAGCAGCACTGAAGCTTTCCAAGACAAGCTGCTCTAGATCAGAGTCCCTAAATATCCCGACAGTGTCACAGGAGAAAAACAGCTTTCTTTTGAGAAGGCAACGTACAAAACAGCATGTTATTCTGGGATTACACTTCAGAGACCAGAACTGTTGGTTCAGCGCATTAAGACAAATATGTCAGGGGGGTGGGGAAGCTTTTACTGGCTTTCTGGGCTTTAGCTTCCTTTAGCTCCAACAGCATTTGTTCAACGTTAATTTAAAAAAAGGAAGCACCAGCAGCACGACAAGCTGCTACCAGAAATAGCCGGGCTGCATGCTTTCTGCATGCTTGCCCCATCCAGGATCTAGTATTTAAAACTTCACTAGTTTCCATGAAACTAGTTTCACTGACACAGAAAGCAAGGACTGACACAGCTCTGCCCTTGTTCACCTGCAGCGCGGGCCGCCACATAATCCGAGCCTGCATTAGGCAGAGAAGACAGGGAGGAAGCGTTAAGAGGCTTGGTTTACATAAGGTAAACCACAGTCAAATACAAACATAAAAACCTCGGGCGTTAGGGGTTGCTCTACTTTAAGGCAAGGCACACCGACAAGGTGCCGCGCAGCGGCTGCTCTGCATTAATTGCATGCACGCGCCTACCTTGCCATTACTCGGGAGTCGCTTCCGAGGGGTAAATCACCGCATCCCGACGAGAGGTTGGTTACTGCAGAGCTGCTCACCTCCCGCAGCTCCGTCACAAGGCTACACCTTCCGCTGCACGTGCGGTTAAAACGACACCAAAATAACCTGACCTTTCAACCCCTGCTTTGACACCGGTTTTGCTACACCCCTATGCCACCGCTGCCTTTGCGGCGGGAGCAATCCTCGGCAATCCCTGCCCCGCACGGCAAGAATTCGCAGAACGCAAACAACGCCGAGTTACCAGGCTCCCAGTGCATTTTAGTTTCTGTTCTGAAACTGGACGGGCTTCTCATTTTGCACACAGGATTATTGTCTGTGCTCGTTACACCCCAAAGATTAGCTAGGAACAGGCTACGGCGTTCCTCAGACAGGATTACTATGTAGGCTCCGAGCCGCAGCAGCGAGAAGCATGCTTTTACAAAGGATATTTTCTGTTTACAGAAAAAAAAATATTAATAACTAAGTAAAGCAGCCAGAAACAGATGGTAAGCTAGGGAAAAGCTAACACGTTCAGTTTTCACTCAAACGTGGTTAGATGAAAGCTGAAACAGCAGATCTAATTTACAACAGTCACCTATTCGATTTTACACGTTCGAGCCGAAGAAGATTGCCTCGAGCTCGAGGCAGCGAAGCCTGTTGATATCCAGCTATAAGTGAAACCTGAGGAAAGCAGCCATTTTGTTGCAATTCTCCGGGTGCTTTCGAAGCTGTCACAACTATCGCGCCAACAAAACGCTTGCAGTAAAGCCCTGCCGGCGGAGAAAAAGAGCCGGTCCTTCAACAGCGATCTCCTCAGTTAACAAAGCCGCTCAGCTCCAATCCGCTCTAAATGGATTCCGCTTCCCTGCTACTTTTCAGTGCAGGTATTTACATTTATTGTTGTTACCTACTCTGTCATGCTCAGACACACCGATGCTAGCAGGAGATACAGGGATGGGCAACCCTAAAAAGCTTCAGAAACCAGATTTGGAGTTCTTCAGTTAATAATGTTCCATTTGGGGGGGGGGGGGGAAATCCACTTCATTCAGTAAAATTTCCTCGAGTCAGAAGCTCGGTTACAAATGTCTGAGTTAGATTAGATTCTTTCTGCCACCAGAATAAGAAAGTATGAACTGGAAGGAGGAATCTGGATGCACACAAACGCTATAAATGAATTACGACCGCAGGATTATTAGGACATTAGCTCGAATCAGAATTTTCAAACAGCATAATTTGCTGCGTGACACTTTGCAGCACTTCATCTATTAACGCTTCCTCTTTCCAGATGAGCTGCGCAGTTAATTCTTGCAGTTTATAAGAGCCAAAAGCGTATGTGAGAACGCAGCTTCTCATCACACGCTGGCAGTAAGCTGCTGTTTCAGTCTGAGCATTCACTGCAGATTAAAACCATTTAACAACAGCTCAGCTCAAGCTCCGCTCTCCAGCAAGATTCTTCCCCGCCTCCCGGAGACACGGCATCGATAATTCGTCATTTTGTGTCTTTTCATTTCATTTTATTCGGTTTATTCGGTTTTGGTTTTTCTTTTTTTGTTTTTTAAACATGGCAGCTTTAGCATTTCAACACTTTCCATGCTAACAGCAGTGCCCCTTTCCCAATAGCAGCGGCTTTTTCGGACTCGGTACAGGTTTGAAACCGCTTCCCGTTTAGTTTCCTACGCAGCTGTTTCGGCACTCATGAATCAAAGCAGACGCTCCACAAACGCCGCCTTTACCCAATCCTCACACGTCTCCAAATGGTTCAAACTTCAGCGGCACCCGCAGCTACGGTCTGCTGGCACACAAATGCCGCAAGATGGTATTTAAACTCCCTGGCAGGAGGAAGCCGACTGGTTTCGAGGCAGCTGTTAGAGCAAAAAATAAGAGTTTTACTCGGTGAGGACACATTGCCCACACCAGGGACAGAGCAGAGGACTGTCAAAAGAGCAGCTCTGAAACGACAGCTCCTACAACCAAGCAGCACGTTAAAGCGGCAGCAGAAGACAGCACATCACACCACCGCTGTAAATATTTAATCCGTCAAAAGCCTAGCACGTGCCAAGAGCAGAGCACCAAGAGGAAACTCTAGGTGCCCTCTGAGCATGGCTGGCCTCCGCCGCAGCCCTCCTCCCGCCATGCATCGCGGTGGGGTAAGCATTGCCCGGGAACTCGGATGGCCTGGGGAGCAGGATCGGATGCGCCCCGCGGCTTCCCCACTAACCTCGGGATGACTCCAGGCTACGGGAGGCAGGTACAGGCACGTCGCAAACCTGTCGAGCCTGATACAAACAGGGGATACTCAACCGCACTGAGAGCCACCACTGATCAGGGACCAAACAGCCCAATAACTCTTCAGTGACCCCACAAACCTAACAGGTTTACATACTGATGCTCCTCTCTCATGGACAACAGCTCATTTCTCATCTACCACGCAGAAAAAGGGCAACTGTCAAAGCAGGCCTCTTGGTCGGCTAAAAACAGAGCGAAAACCTGCACTGATCTGCTGCAATAACTAGGTCGACTACTCCGTTTTAAACGCCACTGGTCTTCCCTTGCATCCCATCTCCACCATCCCATCAACGCCAGGCATAAAGCACCTGCTCTGTATGCCAGACCAGCTTTGAGTCTGAATCGCATTACCGTAACACTGCCACAGTAAGGTCTGCATTGCTTTACAGGCGTACTGAGTGACCTTCATTCGTAAAAATCTAGTCACATCTATTCTTTCAAGAGACAACTATAGAAAACCTTACAAATGCAAGAACTCATTTCTATCAGCTTAGCAAAACTCCCAAGATCTTGTCTTCTGCATTCATTTCTAAGTGCTGAGCATCTCCAGGGCCCGATCTCCTGAACAGGTTACCTTCAAACTTACCAGTTTCTAACAATTCAGACTAATCCCTCTGAGAAGCTGCTGGAAAACCTTAATGTCACCTAATATTCCCTGACTCTATTACAAATAGCATGCAAGAGGGCTGCTGTAAGAAGATGAGGACAGTAACTACCTAGATCAGTCCACCACCACCCATCCATATTCTCTTCTTCTGTCATCTCCTTACCCCAATGTAATTCTCTCCCACACCTATGTTTCTGCCAAAAAACAAACAAAACAAAACAAAGAAAAAAAACAGGACCATTCTTTCCCATCTCTGTGTACCTACTGAGGACACGGACTTTGCGTCCTACAACCCCACTGAAGCCACACTAAGTGGCTTCGTTTCTAACTAGCCAGTTCTGAATCACCCTTAAATTTACCTTTTTCCAGCACTACCAATTCCAAGCAACGCTGCATGAAGCTAGGCTTCTTCCCTATGACATTGCCAATCACTACGGTCAACTGCTTTCCTCAGACTGGTATCTACCACCTCACTGTAATTTCCCATCATATATAGTGGCTTCTGCTTCAATGTTCATCATCATCTTAGCCTCCTACATCCTACTTCATCTCATTAACTGCCCTTCACATATCATCTCTAATTTCAAAAATTAAGTTTTACAGAATTATGGAACTAGTACCATCACATTATGGCACAAAAAGGTAGCTTGATATTATGATCTGAGTTTGTAGTAACCTATCTGCATTTTACTGATTGTTTCTAGCTCTGATGAACATATATGATCTTACCAGAGGAAGATAATAAAAAGCAACTTCAGAGAAAGCTATTACTTCATTTAATTGGTTCAAGAAACAGAAATGAAGCAGTCAGCTGCTTTACTTTTTCTTTGAGCCTTTTGGAAAGTTTTCAGGTTAATGATTAAGAGTCACGACAAAGAGTTATTGTCTAACAAAGCTTTTAAATCAAAAAAATTACTAAAGTGACAACTCCAGGATGAATTAGCAAATTTGGAAATGCCAAAAACTGAATTCATAGTGTAATTCTTCTAAATAAATAAAAAAAACATGCACCACATGGATTTGTCATGCTTCTCAAGCATTCTGGACAGCACTGGCTCTCAGATGACTGCAGAAACTCTACCACCAACTCAACACAAATTTTAAAACTGCATATGGATTACAACCAGGGAAAGTATTTAAGGCTGTTTCAGCTACACTTGATTCTATACAAGATCTATGGTTTGAAAATAAGAGAGAGATGTTAGTTATATTTTATATATTTCTTCTGAATAACATTTTGTCTCCTACTTCCTTTTGCTACAGTTCTTGGGTATAAAGTCAAGCCCTTAAAGAACAAAGGCGCACAGTCTTAGAGGCACTATGAAATCAAGAAAGTTATGCCACTGTACACTTTTGAAAGACTATAGAACAAGAGGTCTCCAAATGTACATGCTTTCACAAACAATTTCTCACTTTTAATCCCTTTAGATTAAGGAGCGCTACTGTTTTATTGCCCACAAAGGCAGTATCACGTGAACTATTCCACTCCTTCGGTTGTCTCCCACCACAAGAAGCCTGATGTAAAAGCAAAAACTCAGCAAATCTGTGTAAGCAACGTGAGCCACAGCTACAGTTGCCCATGTCTCCACTGAGCAACTAAAGCTGACGTACCAAGAGAGAACTAGAGTGGAAACACATGGGTGCTAGAGTACGTTTCAAAATTGATTTTTACTTCAACCCTCTCTTCTCATGCCTCCCACTCATGAGTTTGCAAAGAGCAGCCTTAAAAGAGTAGGAGAGGGTGATGGCACCATTTCCATATAATTCTTTCCATTTACTATTTCAGTAGCTCTTTAATATCTCCCATTACAGAGGAAGAAAACAGCTTGTGACACACAGCAGCTATGCTAGGAAAGGAACAATTCTAAGAGCCTCATCTATGACCCCCAAAAGTTCTGGCAGCCCTGAATGTGAAGGACCCACAGGTTCACTCAGGTGGGGTTTGCGTCCTTAGTAATCACCACCACTACCCTCAGGCCAAACCTTTAGTCAACATCCAAAGCCTCACAGTGTTGTTTCCATTAGGATGGGAAAATCAATGAGACAAACAGATACCAAATACAGATGACTATTGAGAAAAAGCATTAAGAGACCCGTTTCCCAGCCACAGACAAACTACGTGTGGTCATCTTCCTTGCTCATCCGCTACATGCTGTTCAGGAAAGTAGTGTCCATGAAGCATCCTTTAGCCCCCCTTCCCTCTTAAATTTACACACAACTGCTCTTACAGGCCCCATTTTTTTCCCCTCCGTCATATATGGGCTTGCACTATAAAAATTCCCACCCCACTGCACGTACTTTTGCACTTAGTCTGCGCTTACCTGCCAGACAGTTTACTGCACTGATAGACACGTACCACAAACAGATCCAACTCCATCAGCTACAGAAAAAACTGTTGATTTTCTCTGGACAACAAGCATACCTAATAAAGTATCAAATGATGCTTCTTGCTGTTTAGTCCCTCGGGATCTCTCAGATCAACAGCCTCCAGGAGACTATAAAAGACACCTGGCTATCGCTTCAATTCTTCTCTCATCAAACCAATACGATTCACCAGTGTGGAGCTCGGAAAAAAATACTATGTTGGTTCAAAAGAAATGCAAGGATATATTTTGCCACAGAAGGAAATGATGCAGCGTGAAGGCTGAGGAATTCAGTGACTAGGCAACACACATCAAAATCCCTCAGCTTAGGCCAAGAGCAAATGTTGAACTGAACCAGGTAAGAAGTCTCTTCCCTTCTATATGCTTTTAGGGACACTGGGGAAAACTCCAGAAACCCAAATGGTTTAGCTTTGCACCAGGTCTACTTTTTCTCCTTTCCTACGAGATAAAGTAACAACTACTTGGATTATTATTTTACTTTGAATGTTTTTAAAGTGCAATTCCTTCAAACAGCATTATGCCTTGGAGTTCAAACAACATTGCAAAGACCAGCATTTTAAAAGAGATGGTCTGAATTTATGGGCCCTATTTTGAGAGGGGAAAACACCCTCCTGAACAATTTCCAGCAGCTGTTCACAACAGTAGCTTTGACTGGAAAAAAAAAAACACAAACAGGACAGTAACCAGGCAGAGCAGTAAAATACACTCTTTAAAACCTGTTTCAAAGACGCTACATCCCATCACCACCAGATCATGAAGGGACAGCTTTGAAAATATTTATTTCAGCAGCAAAACAAACTCATGCAACCGCTGGCTCCCAGGCCTGCTGCTGACCTCTCCATCTATGACAGCACAACTGCTTGCACAGCTACGAGTGAACGACAGAGGAAGCGACCCGGGCTGAGGGGGGTTGCTGGTTTATTTTTAACCCAGATCAGGTCTCTGATCAGGATCACTGTGTAGCCAGACAGTTGAGTTGAAACAACTTGGACAACATGGACTTGCTTCCAAGAATTTTTTTTTTTTTTTTTTTTGTGTAAAATCAGTCTGTTGAGAGACACATGCCAAGCACGTCAAAGCTGGGTGTTCCAAGGTTCATGGACCCTCCAAACCTTCTTGCCCCAAAAGCTTAAAAGCACAGTAGGGTACAGTCTGATGCAGGTTACTGCCAGAAAGGCTGGTCCCACTCTCCCTCCTCCATCATCCCACTAGCAACTTTATCATTCACATCTGAAAGCATCATGCAGAAAAGAATGTTTCTCATCTGGACAATGAGCACAATGTAATTTTTGTCAGCCTTTTTCAACCGCTTTCTCCATTGCAACCCTATGGCAAGCCAGATCTTGAGGGAGGTGGGTACAGGAAAGCTATTAATAAAAGCTATTATTAATCTGGCCCTGTCTATAGCTTCATTAGTGTCTGGGGGCTATTTTCGGGTGGGCTACCAAAACAGAAGATTTAAATAGTAACTTCATAGAGGTTGGCACTATTCCCAAAGATGCGTCCTCAACGCAACCAAATCAGGAGGCCACCAGGATAGAAATGCACCTTTTCTCTTTTATTAGTCCATCTTGGAAAGACTAGAAGTGGCATGTGTCAGGTCAGCGACCCACCTAGCTGATAAACAGAAAACAATCCAAAGCGCTGCCTTTGGGCTCCAGGGGAATGTTGTCTTCATCGGGCGTCCAACTCCTCTTCTGAATGAGCTGAGCATTTCTGGGAAAGTACAGATCTGCCTACGCGAGCTACGCAAAATGTCCTTTTTGAGGGAGAAACAGAAGGCAAAGGTATAAAGCTGAAAGAGCGTAAAGTTACAATTGCTTTTTGTGACACCTCAGATTCCTATAAAACAATTTAAAGGAAAAAGGTTTTCCCCGCTTCTTTTTCTTCGTATATACATATATACACACACACACACACAATCTATATATATAAATATAAATAAGTAAGTTAATTTCACTCTTTCACCATAGTCAGCATTGTTCATTTTCAGATTTTGTTCAAGCATCAGATTCACCCATAGCATTTATACTCATTTTCTGGATGCAATACATCTGTGGAGGAACAGTCTCAGTCTCTTTGTCAGGTAGCAATACCGCTGTCTCTGCCAGCTCAGGTTTCCAAGACCTTATGCAACATAAGGAACGGGCAGTTTGCAGCCCTGCCCAATGAACTGCTTCTAGGCAGGTATAGCTGGGACTTCTCCGTGGATTTCTCATGCCCTTAACATAGCAGGACTTCACTTGTGCTGCTTTAAGCATGTTCAAGGCATCATCTGGTCAAACCACTCAGGCACCGAACGGGCACTAGGCCTTCGAAGGATGCTAACAGCAGACCTGTTAGGCTATCAGCAACCCTCCCTCATCTTAATAAAAAACCTGTACTGTAGAAGAGTCAGTGCTGGACCATTCTTATAACCACACCAAATGTTTTTACTTTTTTTTTTTTTTAATAGCAGCTTTACAGAAAGCTTCTTACAATGTAAGAAAATCAATTGTATTTTGGGTGTTCTTTGAAAAAAGAAAACAAACACACACACACACAAAAAAAATGCTTCATTCCCCCAAATCTGTTCTTCTGCATTATAGTATATTATCAGATTTTAACTGACTGAAAAATGTCTATCCCACTTCCAAAAAAAATTTTTGGGGCAGGTGACAGAAGAAATCAGGTAAACTTTAAGCAGATGAGAATATTTTCTGACACCTAACAACACAGTAATACACATACTAGAAAGGATAAATTCTTGATAATTCATGGACAATGAATTGTAGACAATTTCCATAGCAGAAAATATTTGTTGGCTCAAACACATGTCAAGGAGAGGAGAGAAAAAACAAACAAACAAACCACACACCACCAATAACTAATTGATTTTCTGGATTAAGTTATATAAATTCTCTAGAAAGGTCTCTCAAATTGTGCTTTTCCTGGTCTCAAAGGTCCTTCCAGACAATGATTAAAATAAAGGTGTCCTCTCTTCAGATAGTGCGTAAGCAGAGGATCAGACTCCAAGGGTATTCAACCTTAAACGTCTCTCTCAAATACCGGTTAAGACTCCAGTCGCGGGTGACCTGTCTCCGATTTGCCTTTCTTGCTGGGCGCTAACATCTATTCCAATACATTATGTTCAAACACAAAGACAGTTTAGATGTTTATCAACGGGACAAAAAGATAATCCAACCAAATTGTAGATCACCTCCGAGCTGATTCCTCAAAAAAAAAAAAAAAAAAATCAATAGTTTCCAGGATAACTCCCAAGTGCGGACAGACCCTTGCCCTAAAGTACACCGCCAGCCCAAACGCATGTTTTTTTCCCCACAAGGCAGTTTTTTAGCACTTGATTACACAGTATTTTGCTCTTCTGACAAGAAATTAGAGCAAAAGGACAAGCTACCTCCTGTAGCAAAAGTCAGAGCTCTAGGATACGCAGATACTCGGGGGGAAAACGCTCACTATGCAAAGTCAAGATAACACACCAATGCGACCTGTCTCCTGAATCTGGACTTCCGCTGCGGAGCCTAATTAACATTTCCCAACAAAGAAGGGACACGGGCAACAGAAACACAGTAAGGCAAGATAACTGCTTCCATTAGCAGCATTCAAGTAGCGCCCACAATCAATAACTTGGAAATCTACCTTGAAAGCTAAATGAAAGCCGTCCCAATTAAAAACATCTCTCATAGCAGTGGTCAGGTTTTCTCAAATATACTTTGATGTATGGTCACGGTGGCAGGCTACCGTTAACCCTTCGGAGACGGTGTGGCAGCCAAGAAATACAGGCTCAGCAAAAGAATTTTTAGCCCCAGGCACTTCACTCTTAAAAGAGCTTTAAAGAATTTTAATGAAGAAAACAGAACCTTAACATCTTCAGTCTTATCTTTCTTCTCCAGGCGCAAGCTTGGGCAGCATCCAAACGCTAAGCACTTCTCCTCTTCTCCACCCTTTGCCTGGTTTTATTGCTTGTGGCTTTGTCCCTTCCTTCAAGTGGCTTTACAAATTGTCCCCTTTTTGGCATACCCCGGTTTGACAGAAGGGCAACTTCACCTAATCACCAAAACAGCACCACACTCTGTAGTCCTTTATAAAATACATCTTACTTGGGCTGACTTGATTCCCCATCGCTCCACGAAGGCCCCAGCTTTGCTTATGCAGCACGTACCGAGCTAAACTGAGCACTCGGTGCATAAAGCCACACAACGTCACAGCAGTAAGTCAACACATAACTTTGATTTAACTAGCACCCCTATTTAGCAATCCTGCTCCATAACCAGATCACGGTTCTTCCTGCCACCTTTTCGTTTTCCAATACAAGACCGTGCCAATGTATTATCTTTGCATCAGCTGGCAGAAAGACTTGCCAAATTACAATGCAACACAAAGCAGGAAGACTTTAACCCTTTGAAGCACTCACTGGTGAATTTTGGTTTTGTACACACCACGTCACCTTGATGAACGGGCAATAAGTCTACCTGGTTAATGTCTATGCCTTAGCCTGCAATTCCTAGTCAAGCAAAAAAATCTTAGAAGTCTTTTAACACTTTCTTTTAAAAGAGATAGGCCCAGGAAATCATTGCCAATACAGCAATGTCTTGGGGATGTAATCTTTGGCAACACTTATATTGGCAAGAGCCCCAGAGCAGATGTCATTATAGCTTATATCACTTCCCCGCACAAAATAAGCTATACCTGCAAAAGCACTTTTTTGCTGGCAGAAGCTGCATCTGCACTAGGAAAATCTGCCAACACCCTTTTTTCCAGCAAAACTCTTCTTGCTCAGACCATTACTAAATGATGACTTTGCAATTTATTTACCATACTGTGCTCATTTAATCTTGCTTCAGTTCATAGCCAACAAAACAGAGCCCCAACAATGTGCTATTTCGTGAGCCAGGATTTCCACTGTAAGGAGTAATTTTGCCTGTTTACACCTCAAAACACGTTTTTCTCAGAAGGCTGCACAGAAACCACCTTTGAAGAAAGGACGTCCTGGAGGCCTTAAGAGCTTGCCAGTTCTCTTGTTCATCCTCATTTACTTTTTTTTTTTTAAACAAGATATGCTTATGCTTATAATTGTAACTGCAGTATCTAACTACTGTAGGTATTTTTAACGAGCTACCTGAACTCACTCTTAAGCTTGAGAAAATGCTCTAGTGGGATTCAGTACAGAAATAATGGAAAACAAATTGTACAGGAGTTGGGGAGAACGGGAATGCCTTTCCAGTCTTTTCATGATTTTCTCATTTAGGTGCTTTAAAGACTTGCCTTTCTACAAACTTGCACTCATTTAATCAGAAGTATTTTTAAATCCGTTTAGTTAAACCAGCAAGCATGTGCAGACCCTCCAAAGCACCTTTCCCCCTTTCATTAGATAATACAGAACATCCGTAGCTGTGTGATTTTGTATATGATGAACCGGGCAGTAGCTGACAGGGATACCCTTGTTTCTTTTCCATTAAGATATTACTACCTATCATCAGGCACTGGGCTTCTGGGAGGGGGGAAGGAAAAAAAACAAACAAAAAACCAAACCACCTTATCAGTCCTTCTTTATAACCGATGCGAATACTAGCAACGCAAATAATTAAACTAATGACTAGCAGATAATTGAGTGCACCGAGAAGACTTGCATTCAGCCTCTTCCAAACCACAGCGCTGGCCGGCTGCCTGCTGAGGTACCCTGGAAAGCAATAGCAGGATGCCAGTCAGAGGCAGGTGCACCCTGATACGTGATGAGAGAGATCCCAACCATCCCCAAGCACCCTCCTTCCAGACAGCTTCAGTGTCAGTTCCCAGGCATCCCTGAAACAACTCAAGTCTTCACGTTGCATTTTCACTTAAGAAGTCATCTTCTGTTTGTATGAAGACTGCGAGGCCACTGAAGGACCCCTAAGAAACACCGAGCAAAGCCTGGCAATGGCCAACACCAACAGCTACGTGCTCTAGTGAGCCACGTACAAAGCTACCACAAGCAACTGTCCTTTAAACCGCACTGGTGTTAAACCCAGCATTCATTACACGTTCAGAAAATTCTTCTTACCACTCATGCACAGAGTCATCCCAACTAAAAATAAGTAAAAATTTAAAAAAAAATAAAAATAAAGAGAGAGAGAGAGAGAGATGGAAAACTAGTTTGACAAAGGTAGCCCAGGAAGAAGGTTACTGAAGCAAGAAAGCAGATGATGAGAGACTCAGAAATTAAGGAAGAAATTTAGCCAAGAAGCAAGTGTTGTACCTGTTTATATAGAAACACTGAGCCTATTTCTAATACCACAGTATTAAATTCCCAATGGAAGGCAAAGTATTTCACATTTCTAACGGCAATAGTTCAAGACCTGCGTCATGTTATACATGAATTCTTTACTAAGACTGTCCTGTATAACTACACCTGCATTTACTATCAACTATCTTCATTCAAGATGACAAATATATAGCAGAGTAAAATTTCAAGTACTAATTTTGCCTGCTTTTAGCAATATAAATAAGGAAATTCCAAACACATCATTTTACCCAGTACGGATGTAAATACGAAAAGGCTTATACACGCTCATTACAACACACGCTAGTGCATATATAAAACACTTATGAATCAAAGGGAAAAAACAAAACGATTTGCCCAGACAGCCTTTCAGTTGTCACAGAAGTATCATTAGTGACCAAAACAAGGATGTCAGACATTTGCTCATCAGATCTTCATAGTAATTCAGATTTTTATTTTTATTTTTTTTACAGAATTTTCCGCATGCACACCAAGCAGGATTTTAACCCTCAAAACCTTCACAACAATGAAGAAACTTCACATTCATAGCATCTACTGGGTTCATTTATACAGGCATACAGGAACGCAGAATGGGAACCTGCATTCCTCATTTTAAGGCAGGGACGTTTCAGAGCTCCAAGAAGAGAAAAGTTGCTAATTCAATGCTGAGTGTTCTTCTTATCAACTTTTATTAAAAAAAAAAATTGCTCTTCAGTCTAGTTTTAAAGTATATTGATCAGTAAAGCTCTGTCACTTCTGAGCACTTACTCTGGAGTCTAACCTCATCAGGCCTTGGGTATTTCGTGGATCACTTTGAGACTTCTCCTTAGGTAATGTCCTCAAGACATGGATCTCCCATACATGCTCCCTCTTCCTAGAAGGGGTCCTCAGGGGTCCTCACCTTTCCAGACCACTCCTTCCACCTCCCTATTTCTCAGGTCCCAGAGTCCAAATGGGATGTAGATTACTAAGAGTTAACTTATTCTTCCAACATAGAAAAGCACATTGCAAGGGAGACTGTTTACTCAGGCGAATTCTCCCGTTTTCCCCTAATCCCTCTCCACATTGCTACTCGCCAGACAAAGGAATGCTGATTGCCTTCGTATTGGGTTACACAAGAGCACATGCAATCCAAAGTTATCTACTGTGGAGGAGACCAAAGTTTTGAACAAGCATCCAGAGCTCTTTCAAAAGTTAAATACACTCTCATAAACACACACCCAAAACAGGCCACAAAAATTACGTCTTCAGGTATAGTTACATTTCTTTTGCTGACAGCGCACAGTTGAGCAACTCAATCACCATCATGTCTGGCAAATGGAGCAAAGCAACTGTTTACAGGGTCAACAGTGAACTGACTGATAAGAGCTGGGAGAAAGAGGCACATTTAATGAGACAGTTCACTGATCCAACTCACTACTTGGCCCTGCAAACAGCTGTACCAGCACCATGAGGGAATGCCTAAGCCAAGAGCAACATACATAAGCACACATGTAACCAAGCCCCTTTTTTAGGTTGCAAGAGAAGGAGAGTATCTTTATAGCACTGCATCTCCAAAAGCATTACTCGGATGACCATCAGATACCCAAAGAAACTCAAACCTCCAGGACTGTCTCAAGTTCATTAGTGTTTCAAGTGAAACCGCAAGGGAAGCCCATCAACAACTGCCCATAGCGTCTTAGTCTGGTGCTCAGAAAACCGAAGGGAAAAATCCAAGAGGAAGTTATTCAGAGTGAAAGACACTTACTATGCAGTGACTGTTTCACCACCTTCCCCGCACACATCAAAGAGGCACAGGAATAGTAAAGTCAAGCAGGCCCTTCTGTGATTTTTATGTAACGGACTTGTTCAAACACCAGCTATTTCCCCTGTGCCTCTAAAAAAGTTTTGCTGAAGTAAACAGGTCAAACGCACTTTGCCGAAGTAGTACACTCACATCACTTACCCAACACCGTCTTGCAGAGGTTGACCTAGCTTCCTAATATCAGGTGTGAAACAGAAACCTTTAGAACCACTTAAAATAGTTATTTCTATGCCTTGGAAGAAAGCCTCTTCATGCATTCACCTTAATAGCAGAAACAGCAGACAAGTTTAAAAATGCAAAAAGTTAGTTATTTTGCCAGCTGGCTATTTTCAGGTGCAGTTACACCAACTCTCTTCTAGTTCTATGTTTTTACTGAGCGTTCTCCACTTCAAGAGGATTTTATTTTGCTCAAGCAGAATCCTTCTTAGCAGGAACTTCTACTATATCCTGCTTAGCTGCTGAAAAACAAGGTTAAGAGCCTACGTCTCTTACCTGGTGAAGCAATACACAAAACATTACTGTCATGCACAGACAATTCCTTTGATATGCTGTAAAGGCAGTAATCAAATTATCAAGCTTTTAATTTCCACTTTGGAGACAGTCTCCCTACAGCTCCCAAACTTCTCAAATCACAAAGCAGTCAGAACTGCTTCCTTCCTGAATTAACATGCACCCTCTCCACATGGAAAGGTGCTTTCGCAATGTCCCTGAACTTGGAGGGTACCTCAGACCAGGAGGTCAGGCAAAGAATTGAGCAAGCCGCAAGAAAGCTCTCTTTTTCACTTCAACCTTTACGTTTCAGCCAGAAGTACTTTCCCAGAAGGCCTATTTTTGAAGCACGATGGCCAAGACGGGATCCTCACGCTGCTTGCCTCCCCTTCCCTGGGATTCTGAAGCGCCACACCAGATTCCAGGATGGAAAAACTTTAACTGGGGTTAAAGCTTTCTTAACCCCCCCTTACGAGACAGTGGCAATACCCACCAGCCAGGAGCTCTACCAGCTCTCAAACGCTACCCCAAACAGTTTGCAAACTGTTTAGTATTGCCAGAAGGCACCACGATTCCCAGTGCGCTTTCACAAGGCAGGCCAAGGTTTCCAGAAGCAGGTATCTAAGCTACGACATGAAGCAGCAAATTTTTTCAGAAAACATTTAAATGGCTTATTAGCTTCTTCCTTGTTCTGAATGATTTAGATACTGTTGGAAGTTTCTGTGTAAGACTTTGAATTTGAAATTATTTCTGACATTGGCAAATGTTCTCAGTCTCTAAAAACAGGCAAAAGACTTAGTGCAGAGAGTTGCTTGAACCACTGTATTCACAGAACACTCAAATACATTCACCACAATGAGCTATTCTGAATACCAAAAATAATTACTCAGCATACTAAGGCAGGAAAACAAGGGACTTCATTTGAAAGGGTGGCTGTAGTTATATGGACATTTCAAATTCTAAAATGCTGACTTATGAAGTACAAACTCTACTGGACTTAGCTACGTATGAAACTAAACTACTTATGAAGCCCTGAAGGGCAGTTTTCAAAGCATTCCTGTAAGCAGTATTTCCATCACAGCTCAAGATCAAAAGCTAAAACATGGCACGCCAAGGCATCACACATGGGCCAGAAACTCAAGGTTCTCAACATTCCCAAATGAAAAACCCGGAATGGTGAAGATTTAAATATTAGCAGAATTTCCATTATCAGATTACAAAATAAAGTTTTTGCTCCAGCTCAGGCGGAGCCAGCTCCTTCCCCTTGGTGCTGGAATCTCCTCCACGATATCCTACGAGAGCTTGACAGTCCTTTTTCAAACACGCAGACATCTGCATTCTGGGCTGCATTCAAATGCACCACTTGGAATTACTGAATCGCTACAAGCCCTCCAAGCCTGTTTTACAATAAAGGAGGCTGCAATATTCTCACAAATGCAGAAGCTACTGAATGACTACGAAATTCAGCAGTATTGTGTATCTATATACACTCAAAAGCCTCCAAGCATTCTTCACTCATGCCCAATAATACAGTGTAGCAAACACAAACAAGAGAAAACACCTCTTGCAATATATTTAGATCCCTCTAACTCCAAAGGTAAAAGAAGTCCACAGGCATGGAAGTACGACGACCCTGAACAGATACCTTGCTAACTGAGCCGCAGAGACAGCACATTCACCCACCACGGTTACCTCTCGCAGAAAGTGATAGCTCTATTGACAAATTAGGGATTCTTTTCTCAGCTATCAACTCTTCAAAACAGTCTTTTTTTAAGTGGAGGAATGGGCAGTTATATTCCCTAGAAAAAAAAAAAGACTCTTAGAAGTAATTTCTGTATGAAAACCTTGACTCGCTATTATAACACGAGCACAGTTCAAAGTACTTCCTTAAACTGCTCTACTACATCTGACACCAAGTAGCGCTGAACAGTCTCTTTGTTTGGTTTATCTCGTTCACAGAATAATTGGGAAGAGAGCTTGTTTTCAAAATAGAAAATTGGAAAAAAAAATACAACAGGTGGCAGGGAGGCTTGAGGGAGGCACTGTGCAAGGAGCTACTTTTAATTTACGAGTTAATGGTGTCACTTCAGACAAATACTGAAGTGTTCCAGGTCTCAGTTTTAATCCTAAGCAGCAGGAGACTGTCACAGCGAGACTCTGCATCGGACTCCTGAACTTACCTTTGCTTGCCAAACAGCACTAAGCAAAACTGTGAAATAATTTCGAATAAACGCAGGGCTGACGCTACACTTCCTACACTTCCATACTACATCACAACAGCACAAGATGCATCAGAAGCTTATTTTTGTTCCCTGTTACGAAGTTTAACTCACGCAAGTTTAAAAAATAAGAGTCAGAAGTGGGGATACGTATGAAAGTGTAAACTATAGTTTCAGTTTGTGTTTTTCTTCCAGCGTACCAGGTTATACCCAGAAATAGCTACTGTTTCACATCACCAGCCATGAAAGCTACCGTTTCAATTCTGACTTCTCAATGGCACACCAGAGCCATCAATTTATAGTAGAAGAAACACTTCTACTTTGCATGGCAAGTTTGGTTCCTAGTAACTAAAATTAAACCCACAGGAAATACCAATAACTATCTACAATTTAGTATTTCTTCCCCCTTTTAAAAAGAGATTTTTAATACTTAAATGAACAAATATTTAAGAGTAGCTAAAACAAAGAAGACACACAAAGAAAACATAAAAGTGTTTTCAGTTTCACTTTGAAATATCCCCAAAATATCCCAGTCCCCATCTGCATCACCAAGGTTCATCAAGAGAAGGCTGCTCGTTGTGATTTCTGTAAAGTTACGTTGGGGCAAAAGAAACCAGTATCAATTTTTACTCGTGGCCAGCCACAAGATTTACATTTGGTCTAACAGAAATGGAAATCTAAAGCACTAAGCAAATGCGTCATTTAAGTATGAAGTCTAAGTTAGTCTGGAGAGTTACACATACAAAAGACTTTCTACCTTGTAACTGCGTAATCTGCAGTAATTCTCACAAAATTTTGTTATATTCAGGCTTCCATGTCTTGGCAGCCACGGAAAAAAAGTTGCAGAGCAGCCACATGTAACGGGTCTCAGGAATGCTTTGTCACAGCAAAGTTTACCCTGCTCCTTGGAAATATTAAATGCATTCCTACTATAATGAAACACCTTATAAACGCCACATGACAGAAACATGAAGTTTAACAAAGCATTTCCTTCCAGCATCATAACATTTAGGACCCAACAGCGTTTTATTGTAAAATAACCAACCACAGACTAAGCGAAGTTCGAGGGCTGCAAACGCAGCCCATAAAGGCAGTGCAAGCAGACCCAAACGCAAGGAGCATCAGCCCGGAGCGCCTACTCCCACGGACTCTTACCTAATCCTTGTCAAGCAGTTTCAAGTACCCAGAGTTTTCAAGATGTCATCTCTAACATTAAATACAGTTTTAAGCACCGGGCTGTACGATAGCAGCAATTACTGTTGCTCGCTGGCAAGTCACTCCTATTTTGGACAACATATTTTGAACGTATTGCCAATAGCACTGAATTACACCACCAGTGGGAAAATTTCATAAGTTATGCCTGGGAATCAGTACGTTTTGTTCTAACAAGTAAAGCCACTGTTTAATCAGACCACTTTTCCCAAGCAACAATAGATTCACACTTGCTGTAACAGAGCTCTATTTAACGGCAGAGCAGCGTTCTGGGGAATATTTGCGCTGCCTCAGTTGTGGCAACCTCTCGAAAAAGCTGCTCCTCAACAAATTCAACAAACGCAGCATTGTAACTTAGGAGTGGCCTGGGGTTTGGGCTTATTTTAACGTCAAAGTTTTTAGCCGGTAAGGACCTGACCTTACTTTCAAAGAAGTCCTCCAGATTTATCACCTAAATGAGAAATGAATATTCAGTACAAACATTCAGATATCACATACTCTCCGTGCTGCTCTTAAAAACATTATTTTAAAGTCCATGGTAAAGAGAAAAGGTGTTTTTGCGCTAGGCAAAGCTTTGTTGGATCTGGCAGGTCCAGCTCCTTCCAAAAAAAGCACGTTTGAAGTCCGACATCCTCCCAAGCATCCGGCGTGGGCCAGTCAGGACACCTGGCAACTCCCAGGGTCCTGCTTCCTGCTGCAGGGTGGATTTTAAACACGGGTCTTGAGCAACTTTTGCCCTATCACCCATCCTGAAGCTGCATCCCGATGTTTTCGACACCTTTACCAGTTACAAAGTCCAGGCAGAACAAACCCGCTCAGTGACATCACAACGATGTCACTCAAACACTCCAGAAAAGGTGACCCAAAAGGGGAAACAAACCCAATCCAGAAAGACCGAAATCCCACAAACTTGCAACAAAGCAAGGAGAAAAGTAAACTGAGTGAGGCCAGAGACACGGATCATCACGTGCTCTGGTCAGCGTAGAAATAAACATGCTATTCTAAACGTTTTCAAGTTTATTTTCAGAAAATGTGGAGCAAAGATATAAATAGCAATCTGCTATAAAGAGGGAGGGAGAGATAGAGAGAGAGAGAAAAGGTGGTAAAAACTTATTTGCACAATCCTTCCTCCTGAAGTTCTGAGAGGAAGAGTACAGTGAAGTTCTGCAGGAAAATACCTTTCAAATAAGAAAGGCTTTTGTTTAACACCACCTCTTAGACATCTACCTCTATGTCTACGTTTCCACAGCTGTTCCACAACTTATTCTGTAAGAAAAACATGCAAGAAATCTGCCCGTTTACATTGACGACTAAAATTCAAAATAACCTGCTGAATGATCTCTATTCCATGAAGTTACAGTGACTCAATGGAAGTGATACTCTGATCTCAGGTTGGGTTTAAAAGCCTCAGCCAGTCATCAGCACAAGGTTAAGGGGTTTATTTTTGCATTTGGGGGGAAGGGGAGTTTTTGTTGTGTGGCACACGGAGTCAAATCAGATTATCAGCATAAATGCTAAATAGTCTGCAAAAATCATCATTAAGCACCTGAAATCCTGCTTATGCTCAGGCAAGTCTGCAGAGACAGTGAATGCAAAATATGCTCAACATTTGAGTCATCCTGAAACCTCCTTAGTTTGCGGTAAGTTTAGTGATCTTAGAAGGCCAAGTGACCAAAAAGCAGCAGGTATCAGTACTAAGCAGCCATCTTCAAGAGCACATTACACTCTACCAGCACAAACCACATGCTTAGTAGCCAACAAGTCTGTCACAGGACAGCTACTATTTCAGCAAGATCTTCATCAGATTAAAACTCTGTCTTAAGGATTTTTTCATACACATACAGCTGGTATTTGGAAATAACTAAAAGGAGAGGAAAGCAAACTGAATTTGGTCTCTTCAACTAACACTTATCAGCTAATAAACTGCTATTCAAATGCAGTCTTTTAATATAGACTAAGGCCCAGCTCCCTATCTATGGGAGTTATATCAGCCATGTCTCATGCCCAGACACAGATATTCTGTTGCTTACCAATACCTTTTCATTCCATTGCAAGTGCAAAGATGATTAACTTGAACAAGATCATATTTATACCCAATTTTGAATCAGAAATTGCTGCCTTTGCTGATTAGAGGGCAGAAGACTTGCAGCTAACCTTTTCAGCTATAGGGCACTTCTGCATTACAACTTCACTTGAACAAATAAGTTAGCAAGCACTACAAACTGTAACTGCAGCCATTATCATTTGATACCAAGATCTGAATTTCGAAACACAGAGACCAAAACCCTTTAGTACTAGACTGGAACAAGTGAATCACAGGCCTGCAACCAAGGATCTGCAGCAGGATCCTGAGCCAATGTGACTCCAGAAAAGGTTTACTGAACCAGAAAAGTGGCAGCAGCAATCCTGGTTGGGTGCCAAAAGCAGGAAATAAACAGTACAGAGCCCTGGAAGCTTTCACCACAAGCAGCAGAAGTGAGGATGAGCAAATACTGAAGCATCAACTGAATTAAGTTCACTTACCTCTGAACAGACTAGAAAACTAATAGCAGTAAGCTGGCATTTAAAAACAATTCAAGACAACTGAATGTTTTTCTACCCACTTCTGACATATTCCAGTGCTTAAGCTGATTTTAGCTCGTAAATTTACTCGTTACTATTCTAAACATAAGCTGGTTTTCTGTACTCTTCTCTATTAAACCAGGAGTAACAACTGCAAACCTACTGCTAATAACTAAAGTGCAAGTAACATCCACTGCTGTTCTGCACAGGCAGTTTGCAACGCTGCTGCAGATCCCCATGAAATCGGTCCATCAGAGGGTCGGGCCTTCTGCAGTTAGCCAGGTACAAGAAAGGGAGCAGAGTCCTTTACCTTTATTGACTTTTGTCCACTAGTTCTGCTACTCTGACGTCAAGCACACAAGTTGCACGGCTCGAGGGCAGCATAACAGAAGAAAAACACATGGGCAAGAAACCAGGACCTCGACTAAGAAATTAGTTCATGAAGAACAGGTAGGCGAATTCACCTTTTGGGCCAAGACCGGAAAAATCCACAAGCAGGAATATTCACTACTCCTCAATGGCAGGGACATTTCCACCACTTCGCTTATGTATAGACAAGGCAAATAGCAGAATCTGTTCAATACAATCAGTAAGGGTTCTGATTTTCACAGCCTCAGTCACTAAACGCATACTCACCATTTTAATCACTATTTCAAAGAATACAAACTTTAGGTTATCAAATGTTTGCATGTCTAAGTTCCTATCTGCATGCCTACTTCCCATTTGCCTCGCTATATTAGGATCAATAACTGGTGGCAAACAAATATCTGTATTTAACAAAGAGACCTTCTTTAGCAGCACTCTCCGGTGATGAGAAAGCTAATTTAGACTCCTTTATTCAGCCTAACATGTATGGTACTATTATTAAGGTTATTAATTTTATTTTGACTTCAGAAGTGTCATTTACTAATTTGCTAGATGAACACTTAGACAGTTGTTTGCATCAAGCATGTAGAGCAACATTTTAAGCTGCTAATATAACCAATCTAGAGCGCACAGTCTTAGGCGAAAGAGTACATGCAACTAGCAAACCACTGATTTCTGGGCACTGTACCCTGCAAAATTTTAAGATCGGTAGATCTCCTCCTCTCACACTATTTCTATTTGCATATTGGAAGAGCAGAAGCACTTTCAATTCATTGGCTATAACTCTGAATAACACTGACTAAACTGGAACAAAAGAAAAGCCACTCGCGCTGGTCACCTGTAGAAAAAGTGAAGAGCACGGGAAACTTAGGGCGAGCTGGGACAAAGCCCAGCCACAGCTACTGAGGAAGGGATGCTAGACGGCTTGGCCGCCTTGAGTTTTTTTCCAAAAGCCGGAAAGCCAGCGCATGAGCCTTAGGCAGGGCCATTTGAAGACAGTATTATTTCGAGCTCGGCCTGGCAGCTCCGTTCCTAAGATGGCACGCTGGCGAGGGGAAAGAGAAGCCGCGCTGGCGAGGGGGAGCTGCCCCCGCTCGCGGCCGCCGCGGGACCCCGGGGGGAGGGAGGGAGGGAGGGAGGCGCGGAGGCATCGCGGCCGGGAAGCCCCGAGCCGCCCCCCGCGGAGCCCCGGGCCGCCGCCCGCCGGGCCCAGCCGCCGCCGCCGCCCGCTGCCCGCCGCCCGCCGCCGGTGCCGCACCTGGATGACCTCGTTGACCTCGCGGATGCACTCCACCATGTGCTGCAGGATCTGCTCGGCCGTGAGCACCTCGTAGCGGTAGTCCTCCTCCTGCTCGGGGCCGCCGCCGCCGCCGGGGCCCGGCCCGCCGCCCAGCCCGCCGCCGCCGCCGCCGCCGGGGCCCAGCCCGCCCGTCTCGCCGCCCAGCAGCCCGTCGCGCTCGCCGCCCACGCGCAGCCCGGGCTCCACCAGGTCCACCTCGCCCAGGTCCAGGTTGTCGTCGTCGGGCTCGTCCTCCTCCTCGTCCTCCTCGTCCTCCTCGGCGCCGCTGTCCTCGCTGCACTCCTCGTCCTCGTCGAACTCGTAGTTGTAGCCCTCGTCCGAGTCCATGGCGAGGCGGTGGTGGTGGCGGCGGCGGCGCGGCGGCTCCCGCCCCCCCGCCGGCCCCGCTGGCGCCCGCCCGCCCCCGCGCTGCCCCGGCCCGGCCCGGCGCGGCCCGGCCCGGCCGCTCGCTGCCCGCCGCCCCGCAGCGCCCGCCGCCGCCGCCGAGCCAACAAAGGGACGCGGCGGACCCGCTCCGTCACCGCGCGCCGCGCACGCACGGCACGTCACGCCGCGCCGCGTGACGCGCCGCGCCGCGCCTGCGCGGAGGGCGCCCGCCGCCATCTCCCCTCAGGCGCCGACCCCGGGGAGGGCCATCCGGAGCGCGCGCCCCCGCGCCCGCCGCCATCTTGAGCGTGGCGCGGGGCGCGCCGCGGAGGGGAGGAGCGGCCATGCTGGGGGTGGCGCCCGCCTTGTGCGCGCCATGCTGCGCGCGGCCGCCCGCCGCCGCGAGGGGGGCTCCGGTGCGGGCAGCGCGGCGCCCGCGCCCCGCCTGCGCTCGGCTTCGCCCTGGCCGCGGAGCGGGCGGCACCTCCGCGCTTCAGCTTTGCCGTCGGGGCAGCGGCGATAGAAGCGCGCGGTTCTCCGCAGCCCTCTTGGGCCGGGTTCCCTTTCCTCGCTGGGCGGCGCAGCCCGGACAGTGCCGTGAAACAGGGCAGCCCCCCATGGTGCCGTGTCGCTGCTTATTTGGCGTTTGCAGGGGGGCCGAGTGCATCAGCGGCCCTGAACCGGGCCGGTAGCCGACGGCCGGGGCTGAGCCAGGCACGAGCGAGCACTCCGGGCCGGTCGGGGATGTAGGGCCGGCGGCATTTCGGGTGCCGGGGCCTGCTCAGCGTGCTCCCCGGCGCGGAGCTCTCCTGGCCGGCCGGGGCAGCTGGCTTTCCCGCCTCAGCCGCGCTCGGCCCGGCGAGGCTGAGGCACAGGCGAGGCCAGCCGGGCTCGTTGTCCGCAGCCGTTCGTTGGGGGGGCGCGAGGGGCTCCGGTTGGCTTGGTAACCGGCTGCGGGCTGCCCCAGAGGAGAGCCCGCTGAGAGCACGTCCTCTGCCACGATTCGTGCGGAGGGACGCGAGGAGGCTGCACGGCCCCGGAGGTCTCCGGGGCCACCTTCTCCTCCGCCGCGGCGGCACTAATCCTCCACTTCCTCGTGCCCTGGAGAGTCATTTCTGGCCGGGTGAAGTGGGGCTGTTCTGATGTGGTAACACCATTCGCCCACTTTGCCTGGATGAAAATGGCCTCGTGCCTGCAGGGCGAGGGAGACTCAGCCTCGCAGTATGCAGCATAGGTGTGACGAGTTGCATCAGCTCTTTGGGCAGGAGTCACCGCGGTGCGCTGTGGTTGTGCAGCACCTGGCACAGCGGGATCCTGCTTCCACCTCGTGCTTCCTCAGTACTAATGCAGCACAAATAACAAAGACCTTGTGAAACAGGCAGTGGCGCTCGCAGAAAATTAGAAGCCACCTCCAAAAAGCTACAGGGGTGCTTATTTTCTGGTGGTGTCTATAAAGCGTAATGATGGCCGCCGTGCCAGGGGTTTAAGCTCAGAGTGACGCAGGTAGGTGCCCTTGTGGATCCAAGCAGATTAGGTGTCCGGCTTCCTGGGCAGGTGCCTCTAGAAACCTCACTGGGTACCGACCTGCATCTTGAGATATACAAGCAGCTCTGAAAATCGGCCCTGGGTGTTTCTCAGCATTACAGCAGCTTTCAAGCGAATTTGCTAGTTCCGACTGCTCCGTGTCCTCCCCAAGCAGGCGTCACGCAAACCCCTGCAAACACTCCTCTTACCCAGGGAAAGAAGAGAGCTTGGCAGCGTGCCCCAGCGGCCACCGGCTCTGACTGCGCCGGGTCCTGCAAGGCAGCAGGGGTGACACCTGCAGCCAGAGACCCTGCCTGGAAGGGGCCCTGCCCGGGTCTCCGTGCATCCAGGTTGCAGCGGGGCAGCCGGTGCCTGCTGTCCCCAAGCCCTGACCCGTCCCTGAGAGAGCTGGGACCAGCAGTGGTGAGGAGTGCTGTCCCAGAGGGGCTGGGGGGCGCAGGCTGACCTGGGCAGACCTGTGGGCCAGCCACCTATATTGCCTCATGCCAAGCTACCTAGTAAATAAAGCCAGGTCCCTAATTACCCTGCTGACTTGGAATGGCGAAGGCCTGGGCATTAATCATCCTGCCCTACATAAATATAAATAGCGCTGGCTTTGTTCAGCTCCGGACTTACCAGCTGGACGTTTGCCAGGCTTGTCCCATCTCACATGTCCAGTGTCGGTGGCTCGGTTGGCTGTCACACGTCCTCCCTGTGGCGCCTGTACCTCGTCTGACACTGCAGGGCCGCGCTGGGGCCTCCCTCCTGCTCCAGGAGCCTTCCGTGCCAGATGAGCTGCTCAGCCCAGCGGTCGCCTGCTGCCCGGCGCGTCCCGGAGCAGGAGAGGTCACGGAGCGGCGCTGTATCCCAGGGCTGTGCGTCACCCCTGGGGGCTCTGTGCTAAGGGCCTGACCTGCCCAGGGGGACGTGGGTCCTTGCCAACGCGCGAGCAGGTGTGAGCCAGCGTACGGCAACGCGTCTGCCGCAGAGTCCGCTGGACTCCGAGGAGCTGAGCGATCTTGCAGAGAGGCTTTGCCTGCACGTCAGGCTCCTGCTCTGTCAGAGCTTTGCCAGCTCCCACGGGCCACATTTTTGTTGACCCACAAAACTGGGTTCAGCCCTTTGCTGGAGATGACTTTCCTCTCCGGGACAAGACTTTGGTAACCTGCTTTTTCCTCCTGGTGCCACCCTAGGCAGAAGGGCACGCTGAGGGGTCCCGGTGGTGGGTTTGGGCAGGGGCAGACCCCCAGCAGGCCCCCACCACCCCCCAGCCGGGCTGGCTGCCCGCAGGAGCGGCGCCGCACCGGGGCTGGCAGTGCCTCCCCGGTGCCCTCTCCTGGCCCCTGCCGCCGCTGCTGCACAGCGCCCGCCGCCTCCTCCCCGCGTTCGGCCTTCGCCAGGGCACCGTCCCCTCGCAGTCCTCGGGCTGTCTGCAGCTCTTCAGGGCCCACACGCTGGCTACAGTAACTTAAGCTGAAGGATGGGGTGAGCCCCCCAAGCCCTGATCGGTGATGAGGGTGCACAGCCTCCCTCCGGGCTCGGGACAGCAGTGCCTGGGTTCCCCATCCCAGACATCCACCGCTCCTACGACTATCTTCTCCCCCACACCTTTTCCAAAGTATCTGCCTCCCTGGGACACCCACAGTGGGGTAACCAGCTTTGCAAAGGCTTCGTCAGACCCCTGCGAGATAAAATATTAGACACTGAAGTGACATGATCACCATGCGCAGCCCTTCCGAGCACCCTGGGGAAGAACCACGCCTGGAGCTCTTTCTGGAGTAGCACGTTCCCACTTAAATAGCGTGCAGGGTAATCTCACTACAGTGCATTCAGTAGCACAAAGCACAGTCATTTAGAAATACATTTAAACTCTCTTGGTCACGTATATATCAAGGAAACTAGGTTGTGTTCAGGTTCACAATGTGTCAGCGAAGCTCCAGGCATCAACGGAATTTCACCTTCCCTTTGCGAGAACCAGCAGTCACGGCAGCCACTACACCCGCAGTAAGTGCGCTCTAATTCTCTCCCTCCTCAACCAACACAGGGGAGATTTTAGACAATTGCTGCCTTTCAAACCCGACTGTTTCCCTTTCTCATATAATGCCATTAATAAACATGTATAAACAGTGACGGGATCTTCGCTGTGCAGCAAAGAATGCCATCCCACAGGCACAGAAATATGATTCTCCTCCTACAGTCCCAGCCTTATCTTTACACTAGAAGAGCTGACTTTTCCGCTGCAAGATGTGTATCAGTGCTTTGCTCCTGGTTATTCCTCTGAGTGTTGGTCTTACTTAATAACAAGACTAGTTTGCTTTTAAAGTGCACAGTTAAAGCAATAATCCACGCTTCTCAAAAATATTCCTTGCTATGAAATTTTAGCCATGTCCTTTGCAAAAAGATCATTGCTCTAATTATTCTCGGTTCTCCTTTCCTTACAAACTTTCCAAACTAGTGGTTGTCACCCTGTAGCCTGTGGAGCCCTGGGTGCCCAGTCTGGCAGTGAAAGGTACCTGAGAAAAGCAGGGCTGCTGCCTTCAATTCGTTATGAGGGCACCTGCACTGCCTCTGGAAATTTTAGGGCTCTAGCTGCCGAAGAAAGTTGAAAACTGCTGTTCTGTCCAGTCTGAAAAATGATTTAGATCTCCGAAGGCACCTGGTGATTTTTCATTTTATTGTTGCAAGAGCTTAATTGCAAAAGTGATTCTAGTAACTGTTAGCATTGACGCTGACAAGAATAAAATATTGCATTGAAATCACCTTCCTCCATAAAGTTAAGCACATGCTTAAGGGATTTACTCATGCAGGGCCTTTCCGCACACTCATTTCATTTCTAGACTGGGGAATTTTTCACTACACATCCACGGGCTCTTGATCGATTCCGGTTCAGCTGATTGCTTAGACCCACAGATGTGATTGAGAGGAGGCAGGCACAGCAGCCACGTATATTCAGCCTCCACAATAACTCACAGCAGCCTCCCTCGTGCCTGATAGCACCGGGCAGGGCCATACGTTTAAAATGATCTCCCGTGCAGCGCTGCCACAAGCTCTACCGAAAAGCTACGGAAGTGCTCCATCGCCTCTTGGGCCAGGTGGGGCTGGGCAGACGGCCCTCCGGAAAGAGCCCTTCTCCTCTGTCACCCAATAAATGTGGAGCTCCCCAGCTTGGGAAAAAGAAACCCAGGAGATTTCTGCGTGCTCAGCTGCTGGTGCCCTCCCTTGGGTTTGATTCGGCTACCAGCACACCCATTAACTACCTCAGCTGCAAGCCCAAGTTGCGATGCCCCTCAGATCCCTGCAGTTTTTTCAGCCACCCCAAAGCTGTGCAAGCTGCAGATAATCCAGATGAAAAAAGCTTTGCAAATAATACCAATAGTGCAAATATCTCCAGGCTGAGCTCGGCATCGTTTCTTCAGTCAGGAAGCCAAACCCTACAGACTGATTAACACATCTCACCTCAAGCTTGTTGCCTTAAACTCAATTTTTAAGTTCATATTTGTTAAAGTAGCACTCCTCAAATGTGCCCAGAGCTGAGATATGCTCCTGTTTGCTAGCACTGAATCTCCCAGGCCTCGCTCCCCTTACATGTGCTCTCTCATCTGAAGAGGTCCCTTCTGTTAAACTCCATCTGTGCCGAGAAATTCATTTACCACATGCGTCTGCTAAAGCATTCAACGGCAGCATATAGCATGACATGCAGTGGTCAAGGTGGAAAATGTAGAGCTATAAGAAGTAATCATCCTGCAGCCTGTATTCTGAAAAGTGAATGTGTTTGCAGCTCCGGAAGCACTGATACGGCAGACTGCCATACCCCAGCCTGCTTCAGCCCCCCAAAACACAGATGTTCCACATGGACCGAGCTGTTAGGAAAGGACCAAAATACACTGGGCATGGATTTAGGGCCCTCTTTCATTTAGGATATTCTATGTGCATGTGCTGAAGCTTCCACAATCAACTCTGCTGGCTTTTGTTGGCGTTCAAGATGCAAGCACCCCCCTGCTCCACGAAACCGCTGCAGCAGCAGCAGCGGCAGACGGGAACGCATGCTGGTGAGCATCTCAGCCTCTCCATTCAGCCTGGCACTGCAGTGCTGAGGCACGGACACGGCTTCCCTCCCATCACCCCCCCTCAGGGGCAGCAGAGGCTGGGAGGCAGCGCTCGGAAACGCCAAAGCAGGAGCCACCAGCACTGTCCTATGACACTAATTTTAGCTTTGGTAAAAAGCCCCGGTTCGGGTCACACCACAGCGAGGCCTGGCTCCTGTTTGGTAAGGCGAGAAATTGCCCAGGCCACTGGCCCGCTGCTGTTGCTGCTTGGTACGCCCTTGTCCCGCACCAAACCTCGGGAGAGTCACTCCCAGACGGGCGATGTCAACCTGAAGGAGGAAACATATCTTTGTCATCGCACTTCCAGTGGAGCATACACTGTGTCTGCACGAAGCAGCCAAGAGCTGGAACAGCAGATACATCAGCACCACTTCATGCAGATGGCTTGCTCCCTGCCAGCTCCAGCATGACACTGCTTTGAGCAATATCCTTCCTGAAACATGGAGATATGCAATGTGAGGGACCACGCCTGCAAACCCCAGCACTTACCTACCTTTATTTCCCCCACCACGGCCACCACAAGTAAGGTTACTTCAGGGTGTGATGGCTGCAACCCTCATGATTCCAGTTCAAGTATCACAACTATTTTGCTAAGAATTAAAGGTGATGTAAACAAGCAAATGAAGAGTAAGTTTGCCCAGAAAGCTCTTTATCTGAGACATCAAAATTCAAGTCAGAGATCTGCAGGCATTCCCAAAAGATGATCTGTATTTTCCAAAGCCCTCTTTGAGCCACAACAGCAGCAGGTCCGCTGACCTGGGAGCTGGCTTCATTCAGGAGCAAGTGTGCTTAAGTAGCGTTTGGCTCAAACAGCAAAACAAACAGGAAATTCATGGGAGCGCTCTATGAACATTTCCACGATCATGCATACCAAACTGATCCCAGAAAGTAAGTCCAGCGTAGTTTCATAGTGGGCAGGACAGATTAGACTCCAGCCCTGCAAAGCACTTACACACGGGGTCATGCTCAGCAGGAGTCGAGCAGGTGTCTGGGTGGACCGGGGCCACTGGCCGATCAGCTTCCTCCGTGCCCCCATTGCTGGCTCTTACGCTCCTCACCAGCAGAGGAAGCTGCATGCAAAACACCCTCCTGATCAAACGCAGATGCAGCCAATGTTAGAGGGAATCAGACAGTATAATAGATGGCTTTATACTTAAAAAAAAATGCTGTGAAACAAGGAACTGCACTGACAGCCCAAAGGCCATCCTCGTGCCCCAAAGGCAGCCAAACTGGAAAGACCCAAGTGTGAAATACAGACCAGGCTTTAGAACAACCTGTGGCAGAATAAGGAATTTGGATTTCTACCTCACGCAGAGAACAGGTAATCCAGCACAGCCCTGCTGCAGCCCAGGCCCCTGTGGAGCACCTCAGCAACTTGGCTTTTTGCCAGGAATGGGACAGCTCTTGCAATCCAAAGGTGACAAGAGACATTTGCAGTTACCTGTGCAATGGGTATCACACAGCGAGCACGGTGCAATATTCTCAGGCACCCAGCATAGCCCAGTGCACCAGCATGAATGGGCACTTGTCTCTGAACTGGTGCATCCCTGCTGTGGGGCTGGGGACCTCAGTTAGGGCGACATGATGTGCAGTGAACCAGGATAAGCAAGCTCCGAATCCCCTATCTCCCTGTTTATTCCATGCTTGTTCCTCGCTGAACTAGCCAGAAGAGGCCAATCTTGCCAGATGGATATATCTCCCTTGAGAAATGCTCTGAGACCACGAGCTGCCTTCATAGGGGCTATGGAAGAGGTGTCCAGTATCAGCGACTTCTGGTCACTACTGCTCGGTGCCTGATGCAGGAAAGCATGTCAGCCAGTCATTTTAAGCAGAGGCTCCAAAGTTAAGCACATGCTTAAACAGTTTGCTTACATAAAGATGCATTCCTGAATCAGACTGTTAGTCTAGATTAATGCTGGCCAGCTACAGATGAACTTCTCTGAGTCATCCCCTGGAGACATCAGGTCCCCTAAAATAGCAACAACAACAGAATACACAAGAAGACTTGAATATGTTGACTGAAAACTATGATCACAACATTTTACATAAGTGTGGTGAACATGCCACCCTTACACAGACTGAAATAAGAATTTGTTTCAAGCCGGGGCAACAGCCCCCAGGAAGATAAGCCACCGCACTCTTGGATTTCAGTTTCACATGCTAGGAGTAACCCTGCTGATGTTGCTGAGATTGCCCGATGTAACACAGCAGCAAACGGTGGGTTTTCTCCTGCAATTTTGATACTGAAGCTGCTTGAGGAAGAGTCTAGAGATACTGGAATCAATGGATGTTGTCAGAAAAGGAACGGCAACAGCTGGCATTTCAGAGGGAGCAGTTTGAAAAGGGAAATGTAGCAAACCAAGCTCAAGACCTAGGAAGCTGCATGTAGACAGGCAGTGGCCTTGAGACAAGCAGAGGAAAACTTCAGCAAAACGAATGAATGGGGTTATTTTCCTACAGGTCCAATGTAGGTGATGATACACTCACACTGCTCTATTTTTCAGGCATCCATGTTTCTTCCTGCCATTTGCCATGTCTATGGATCGAGACAGAGACAGCTCCATGAGGCTAACACCCTGGAGCAATGAACACAAAAGAGTCAAGGCAACCATAAGGAAGCTGCTTGGTACATGCCAAAACACTGCTGAACTGGGATCCTGACACCTCTCTCTAAGGAACACAAGGGGTGGGTGCAGATTATCAGGGCCCAAGGGCACCAACAGGCCTTAATTGCCCCAGTTGGGCTCACCTGGGACCTCCACCCAAACACCCTCTGCCCATTGCTCCAGGAGTTCCATTTAAGCCCAGGCCTGAGCAATCACTTCTTTTCTGGGCTGTGGTGTGGGTGTACTTGCTTATGTGCCTGTTCCTAAATTGTTTGGATTTCCCCCATTGACCTCAGACTTGACTCAGTACATTGCTTTTGCCTGATGACGCTGGGAGGGCTGATAGGCCCCATTGCTGTCGCCACCATGCTCTGATTGCCTGGCTCAACTGCTCCAGGACTCTGCTCTATTGGTGAGATGACAGCCTGGCCTGTGGTATGGCAACCCTTGGCTCCCAGCTTGCCTTCCCTTAGGGGGTAGCCAGCCCTTGCTGCTCCCTGACAGGGATGTGGAGAAAGGATGCAGCACTGTGGAGGTGTTGCGCTCCTGACAACACCAGCTGGTCCCTTTGGACCCATTCCTGATGGACTTTAGCTCCCTTAAATCTATGGGTGCCCCTTAGCCATCCCTTCTGCTTTCACCCACCTGAGATCCCCTACCTGTCCTCATCAATCTCCTGAAATTCCCACAATTGTGTTTAGACCCAAAGCCCCACTGTGATCACTTCCAGCCCCCTCACATGCCTAGGATCTCCCCAGCCTCTCTAACTCCTTGACAGCCCCCACTTCACTGACACCTCACAGATTTCCTCACCCCTAGTGAGCACCTCCCTCCAACCCTCTTGAAACCTCAGCCCCCAGAAAATCTCACGTTCCCTCCTAGCTCCTTTCCTCTTCCACCCTCAGCCTCCACATTTGTCCTGATGCCTTCATAACATCTAATTTTGCCCACATTGATGAGAGGCTTTGAGTTCTGAGCTTATCAGCTGTAGGCTGCAGGAGATCAGCCAAAGGACAAGCCATAGCCTAAAGAGGGCCTAATTGGGCGGTTGGGAAGGCTTGTTGGAGGCAGCTTGGAAAGTGGCTGCTGGAGGAGCTGCCTTGAGCTCCCCTCCTCACTCCCTGGAAGCACAGGGCCTCTGCAGGTGGATGCTGGCAGGGATGGAGTGACCATGGTTGTGTTGAAGAGCCAGCTGGGAAGGCCAAGGAGAGTCCTGTGGTCTCAGTGGACTTGGGCCAGAAGCTGTGATCCCAAGGTCTGAAGGAAGCTGTGAGATGCGCCCAGCCATAAACTTTCCCGTGTTAGCAACAGCAAACAGGCTGGCAGTTTGACACTTGACAGTCCGAGCAACTTGTGCTTGAGGGTTTTTCTGCAAAATGTTTTTTCCTGTTGATCCCCTCTGTCCCTGTGCTGCTTACCAGAAGAAGAATCACTTAAATTCCCCATCACACCTTTCTATGGCTGTGTCCGCCACTGCCTGCTTTTGCAAACTGTTTTTTGTCTTGCTTGAGCGTGCTGAGGCCCTTTCCCTTGTCTTGCTTTCTCCCATGGCATTTGTTTCATTTCCTGTTTGCTGCTCATGCCCGTGGCTTGCATCTTGCAGCATTTCTAATAGCCTTGAGTTTTCTGGCAGCTTCACTGCTTGCTCAGGATGGCTGGTACTGGGAAAACAGCCTTTTCCTTGAATTGGACCGAGTCGCTTTCTCTGTAGGTAAGACCTGGCCTAAGTGTCCTCATTTGACTTGGGATTGTTGTTGAAAAATGCGGAGGCAGGAGGATGAAGGCAAAACGTAGAGTTCACTTGAAGTTGGAGGGGGCTCAGAAGCACAAGGGGAGCTCCCACACCAGAGCTGAGCCTAGGGCTTTTTTCATAAAAGCTAAATCCTCCGAGAACATCCCTATAACACTTGAGCAGTAATTTCTTCCCTCGCCTGTGCCGGAATTGCTATCCATGCATCATCGGAGCTTTAGTACTACGCTTGAGCACGCGGCAGCCCTGCCAAAATGATCGGGGATTGATAACTGGGTCACAACGCATGAGTCTCTAAAGACACCTCTGCATGAGACATCACCGCAGGATAAAGCACTTTCGTGCAAAACCTAACCAGCGTTTTACCAGTTACCTTTATCTCCCTGGAAACCTGCGCAACAGCCCTGATTTATATCTGCTTTGTTAATAAAAACACATTGTACCAATAAAAGAGCTCTCACATGCCAAAAAGCAAGGCACGTTCAAAGCACACGTGCACTTAATCACGCAACCTAAAAGCAGTGCCTGCGAAACGCTGTTTTTACAACAGTAATCGTCTCTTCCAACTTCAAATGGAGCTGCTGGGATGCTGCAAGAGCGCGCCTGGCTCGAACTTTGCGCTGGCTCCTCCGGCCGCGCGACAGCATGCCCGGCCAGAAGGGAGCAAGGTGGAGGGGATCTGGAGAAAAGAAGTCATAAGAGGAGGGTGGGAAAGGAACGACACAACGCGGAGCCGGAGATGCTTGCGGTGTGGGGATCGGCAGTGTCGCGTTTGCTTAAAAGCCCGTAGCAAAGAGGCGCTTGCCTAGGCAAAGGCAGCGTGACGGGTTTTTGCAGCAATCGCGCAGTCCACCCTAGGCGTGTGGAAACCAAAATAAACGGCTGTAAAGGCCCCTTTTAACGCGCCCCGGGCGGGGTTTTCACTCGGGCGATGGTCCCTGCCCGGCCCTCGGGGCAACGCGGGAGCGGGGCGACGACGCTGCTTCGCCGCCCGCCCGGGGCTGAACCCGGCGAGCGCCACGTCCCGCCCGACCCCGAGGCCGGAGCGAGGCCTGCGGCGGCCGCAGGCGAAGCCGAGGCGCTGCTGTGCAGGGCTCCCGGGAGGGGGAACCCGCCGCGCCGCCGCCGCCCGCGGGCACCGGGGCGCCGCCCCGCCCCGCTCCGCCGGCGCCGCCCCCGGGGCAGGGCGCGGGGCGGGGGCTGCCATTTTGTGCGTGCCGGGGGGCGCCGCGGGGTGGGCGCCGCGCTGCCGTCCCGGGGCCGACATGGCCGCCGCGTCGCCTAGGCGACAGGCGCGCGGTCACGCGGGCGCTGCCATGGCGGCGCGGGCGCTGCTGGCGCTGGCGGCGGCGGCGGCGGCGGCGGCGCTGGGCCCGGCGGGCGCCGTGTGGCCGCAGCCGCAGGTGGAGCGCGCGGCGCCGAGCGGCGGCCGCTGCCGCCTGCTGCCGCGCCGCTTCGGCTTCGCCTACGCCGCCGCGTCGGCCGTGGGGCCGGGCTGCGCCGTGCTCGACCAGGCCTTCTGGCGCTACTGGGAGCTGCTCTTCGCCGGCGCCCGCTCGGAGGGTGAGGCGGCGGCGGGGCGGGGCGGGGGTCTCTGGGGCCGGGCGGCGGCGGGGCCCGGGTGAGGGACGGGGGCGGCAGCGCGGGCAGGGCCGCGCGGGCAACACGGGCTTCTGCCCTTTTAAAAAAAGGGGGGGGGGGGGAAAAACACCAAAACACAGAGTCTGTAAGCTCGCGGCTTGCGCAAACCGCCCGGCAGCGAGCTGGATCCCTGCGTGGTTATGGCTTAACCCGATAAGCTGACGCCCTACAGACCAAAGGTCCGGTGCTCCGAGCTCCGGCGCTGAGATATCGTTGAGGTGAAGTGTGGCAACAGCGTTTCTGCTCTGCTTAAAGCGCTTTCCTGAGATGTTTGATTTGTGTTGTCCGAGAGTGGCATTTTAGGTTTTTGCACCGTGCAAAAGCAGCGCTGGCCTGGGGGAGTTTGGGCTGAACATAGGAGCAGCAGGAGGCGCGCGGGCACAGTTGCGTGCGGGTGTTGAATAGTGTTGCGGCAGGTCCGGCCGCTTGTGGCGCGATGCTGCACATCGCATTGATGTGGTAACTGCCCCCAGAACGGGTCCGGTTCTGCCTCGGGCGAACAGGAACGTCCCTGTTATGGGCAAACGCTTGTCTGGGTTCCTCTGCGAGGAACGGGTGGCAGAAGGACGTTCCCTGGAGGCTGCCGTCAACAGCGTGCTTTCTTCCAGGCCTAGCCATGGATTTCACGTGACTGTCTACTCGCGGGAGCCGGGATGCACTGGCCCAACGATTAGATACTGAAATAACTCGTGGTGCCTCTGGTGTTGCCCCTCGTTCTCATTTGCGCCGTTAGGTCGGAGTCCTGGTCAGCTCGGGAGTACATCACTCCCTCATGCTCAGGAGCCTCAAGGTGCTTTGCAGGTGCTGGTGAATTAAAGAAACTGGTTCTTATAAAGCAACTTGCTCAAGTTTGTAACGATTCGAAATTTGAAAGCACAGCCCAGGCTGATGTTGAGCTTCAATGCTCAGCTCATGCTCCCTGTCTGAAAATTGTTATTTGTGAAAATCTTAGTTATTTGAATCCTACATACCGCTCTTTTTTTTCTTTTTTCTTTTCTTTCAGCTGGGGCAGATAGCTGAGCCTGTCTCCTGATGACTCAGTTGCTTGATTTGATTCTCACAGTAAAGGGCAGTGTTTCTGTGGTACATGCAGGGAAGCGCTTGCTTGTTTAAAGGAAAAAAATCTAGCCTTGTATGGCACAGGGAGTGCCGGTTATCTGGCATTCCTTTCAGGGAGTTACTGGGTCAATTTGCTGTTTCTCTTTTTATTTCACGTTATCTTCTTCAGGTCACATTTCAGTTCCCCAGTGGTTCATTTTGCTTCCTTTTCTTCCTCGTGACCGTGGCGAGAGCTGCTGGCAGTGTTGCAATTGCTCTGGCTGTGGTGCTTTCAGGAGTCATGGCCCTTCCTCTTTGTAGCAGTTGTCTGTGTGTCCAGTAGGATGTTTTGCACTAGGGAAGGACGGTCCTGTTGCCTCCTGCTCGTTTCTCGCAAACGGACACCTATGTTTGCTGGGGGTTGTTTTTGTCCAGGAGCACCTTTTTTTGTAAGGTGAGATATTAAGCATCCCGAGGTCCCACGGCCTTTCTGGCAAAGAGAGGTAGTGACTCTTGGGTTCATACTGGATTTTTCTATAGTGTAAGGTGAGGAAAAGCAAAAGCTTTGAGAGCCTGGGCTTGATTTGGGACAAGTCATAACTGTTTATTGCCTCTCGACTTCTTTATGATAGTGCCTGTGGTGTGTATAGGATGAAACGTAGTAAATTCCCTGGCTGCTTTCGCGGAGGCAAACATTGCGAACGTGGAGCCAGCACACGCTGACGCTTAATGCCTGCGTGGGTCTGCAGGCAGCCTGAGGCGCTGCATCTGAGAAATATGAAATGCTCCATTCATCAAAAAGAGCTAGTGATTCTGCTTCCTAATGTTTTAAACGTCAGCGTGAACTCTGTCGCTGCTGATCAAAGCAGGGAAGGGTGACGGCACTGGAAGCCACTCTGCTTCATCTCGAGTGTTTTGGGCTTTGATAAAGGCAAGCTTGAAACACTGAGAAGAACTGTTTGGCTTATTTTATTTCTTAAATCCAAGTCTTGTAAGTAGTAATAAAAAATAAATTTTGATAGCTGCAAAGACCCCTCTTGTTTCCTCTTGCTGCTAGGAACTAAGCTTAAAATGGCTGGTGTAATTATTCATGTTTTCCTGCTTCTGTCAGAGAGAAATATGACCCTCAAATCACTTGGAGCAATTTCCTGTGTTCACCAGATCAAGATCCGTGTGCATACTCAGCACTTCCCATACACCCTGCTTTATGTGGGACTCAGACTACACATGCTTAATTTTAGAGGTTTTTTTCCTCCTTGCCTTCCTTTTTTATCCCCATAAGTGACCAGTAATAAGAGGCAATGGAAATCCTGTATGGAAAGAAGTAGTTTCTGTTAATAGAGAAAATAAAGAAATAGCTTTCTTGCCATTTTAGAAAGCTGGTATGTCAATTCAACAAACCGGCACACTGATTGAGTTGCAGAGACTTAAGGGGACTTCAACATCTTTTCCCAACTTGTTGAAAGCATGCTAAGGCAGAGCTGGTCTGATCAGCTAGACTCTCAGCAGCATGAGTGCCCCGTGTTCCCAAACAAGGTCCCCAAATATTACTGTGCTGTTCCCTCTTGCCTTCTGGGGAGCAGCCTCATCTCGTGGGTGTTGGTTCTGGCTGGTGGCAGAACATGGAAGCATTGCAGTTGCGATTTGTGCCCTGAAAGCACATTTCTGAGAGTCCTTTCTTCTGCTGAGTGGAGGGTGGCAACCACTCTCCCAAGCGGGCTAATCCCCATGGCAGCTGTCGTTGGTGTTACATTGTGAGGGGCAGTTGCAAATTGCCAGGGTCTGAAAGTGTTTTAGAGATTTCTAGACTATGTCCAAACTCTGAGTTACTTTTGGACTTCTGGCATAAAATCAAAGACTAATTGAAGTTAGAAGAGACATATAGAGGTCTGTGGTCAACCACCTGCCCAAAAGTGGGCCAGCCTGGTTAGAGCCACCTTTGAAGCTGGATCAGGTTTCTCAGGGCTGTGTCCAGCTGAGTTTGTGGCCTCTCCAAGGATAGAGAACTGGGCCCCTGTTTCAGTGTTTGACCATCCTCAAGATGAAGGTTTTTTTTTTTTTTTTTTTTTTCCTTATTGCTGGTTGGAATTTCCCTTGCTGCTTCTCCCTTGTCTCCTATCCTTTAGCTGAGTGCCTCTGAGGAGGATTTGAGAGAGTGTGCCCCAGGACCCCATGTGAAGCTCAAGCCAGGACCTGTCATCCCTGATGTCTTATTGCCACTAGTGACTGTTGCTTTACTGTGTTTGTCTTCCAATCCGTGACAATAGCCATCACCTTGGTGTTGTTTACAACCATGAGCCTCAGCCGTTGGGTTTAATAGGTGATTAATTGCTGCCATGCTTGTCTACCTTGTCTTCTAAGCTTGGTACTGCTGGCACCTGCCTTCTCCTTAGTTAAGAAAGCTGTGAGGAATCATGTGCAGGTGACTCGGTTTTAGCACAGGCTTTCTTGGTAACTTTGTTCTGCTCTGCCTTCTGGTGGCTCCCCTTCCAGATCAGGACTGTCTGGAGCTCTTGCAAGCTGGGTTCATGCTGCTGATGGTTGCCATGCTCTCTGTATTGGATGGCTTGTGCTCGGTGGTGTCTCCCTGCACAGGTTTAGCAAGGGGTGCTATGATGGGACTGGTGTAATGGACTGTGCTCCGCAGTGCTTGACTTATTGCCGGGCAGCAATTTTCAGCAGCCTTGAGAGGAAGCAAGGACAGTCGATGCTTAATAGAAAATTGAGGAACGCCTTCACCTTGGAGACAGTCCTCCTAATCCTGACTCAGCCTTGGGAAGAGCAGAGCTGTGGCTGTTGTTCCGCTCCTGGAAACTGCTGCTTAAATCCCTCCACACTAACTCAAAAACTCCATTTGGGTGGCAGTGAGAGAGGAAGAGGCTAGGAAATGCTTGTCCCAAGAAGATTCCTAGGAAGGAAAAAAAAAAAAAAAAAAAAGAAAAGAGGATGTTTCCCATGTATCAATGTGTGACACGAGGTGCTGTCCCTGGTGAGCTGCCATCTCACCAAACATAGGGAGCAGGCCTTGCTGCTGTGCTCAGCATGCCAGTTTGCACCGCTGTGAAGTTGCCTTGGCTACCAGCTTGTCTATAACTGAACGGGAAACTTAAGACTGTGGAATATTTTTCCCTTCTGCCTTCTCTCCACAGAAGTTTTGCCATTCCTTCATGGAAATGTTTGTGGTTCCTGGCTCCTGCAAGCTTCAGAGCATGTGTTCCCTGTGTCTCACCCCAGTGCTGGCTGTGCCAGGGTCTTTCTGAAGATTGCTTGGTGTCTGACTTATGACCAGACTCACTCAAAGCTAAGCTTTTTAGTTTTCAGTGACCGTATTGAGCTGTTCCTGGGAGTGATGTGTCTTTGAGGGCTGTGGTGGTCTCGTGTGTACCTTGGCTGCGATCAGCAGGGTCTCTGCTCAGCTAACCTGTGCTCTTGCTGGTTGGAGACTGCCATGGGCTGACCTGCACTGCTCAGGAATGGCTCGACACCTCCCTTCGGCGTTGGGGGAGCTTCTCCCATGGACTCCAGTGAGGACTTGGGGCTGTGCAGCATTGTTGAAAGTGCTTCTTCAGGTAGGGAAGAGTGTCGAGAGCTCCTGCTTGGGATCCGAATGTGGCTGGGTTTATTCCTGTAGCTGCTGCACATGGGACCTACTCTGCAGAGTGCTGAAGTTGGTCGGGAACCTCTCTGTGCTGGGTTAGCTTTGGGAGGCCTTACAGTGACACCTAACTCAGCTCAACTTTGCAGTATGCTTGGATTCATTCTCCATCTTTTTTTGCTCTAGAAGATTTCTTTGCTTTTTTTGAGAAGTGCGGGTAGGATAGGAGAGCTCTTGGGTTTATGCTTTTTCTGCCCAAGCCAGGGAGAGTTTAGAAATATGAAGCTCTTCATCCCTCCTGGAGAAGACTTGGGTAGTTGGGGCTGTTGCTTAGAGCAGGGCCTGGTGTCACGGATGCCTTGGGAGCTGCTGCTAAACCAGGCTCTGATGTCTCTCCTTCTGTGGTGTGCTCCTTTAAGCTGCTGCCGGGAAGCCTGTCCTTGGGGCTTCCTCACCAGCAGACCTTCTCTGCACTGAAGGGTGGGATCTGTTCACGTGGTCATGGTTTCCTGTGTCAAAAGAAACCCCTACTGAATACCCTGGGACCTGCCCAGGGTCAAGGAAGAGGTGCCAGTTTCTGTTGTGTGTTTTAAAAGCTATGGCCAGGCCAAGTAGTTCTGCATCCCCATCACTAGCGGGGCCGGAAGGAAGGCAGCAGGCTCGGGAAGCCGGGAGAGAGCCAAGGGGGGTTAACGGCTGCGGTCTGTGTGTGTTGCAGGGAATGAGCAACCCTGGGGAAAGCCCTGCACCCAACTCCTGGTCTCTGTGGCCACTCCAGGCTGCGATGGGTTTCCCAGCCTGGACTCCAAGGAGAGCTGTAAGTATTGGGGTTTGGAGCGGGAGCGCAGATGTCTCTGTGCCCATCAGTTGGAACTGGTGCCATACAGCCCTTCGTGCTTCCCCCGAGGTGGGGGTATCCTTGCCGTATTGGTGAGAAACTGGGGACGGGAGGGAGTGACTTACCTGAGGATGCTGATAAGAAAGTGGGAGAGGCAAAATAAATAAGCCCCAGCTTTCTGGGATCCCAGGGACCAGTCCTCTATCAAAACTGCTGCCTGGTCCGGCTACAGCCCCGTAGCTGGGGCTGTCGTGCTCTGTCGCGGTGTGTGATGGAGTGTGGGCCCCAGTGCCTAGGCTGACCTGTCTCGTGCTGTGTTTCAGATAAGCTCTCCATCTCGGAGGACTCCTTGCTGCTGTCTGCGGATGCTGTCTGGGGAGCTCTCAGAGGTGAGGTGTGTTTGGCATTTGGGAGTAACAGAGCTTTGATGGACATTCCCGCTCTCCCTGCCCCTAAGCCTATGGGGACAGCTCTCTGTGCCTCTTTTCTGTAGACTCCCTGTTAATTGTGCTCTGTTCCTTTGGGGGAATCTGCTGAGAAAGTAACTGTGTGTTTTTTTTTTTTTTTTTTCCCCACAGGCCTGGAGACGTTCAGCCAGCTCGTTGGGCGAGACGAGGATGGCACGGTGAGTGGGAGGCTCGCGTGCAGGCAGGCTAACGTGAGCCCTCACAGTGATATGAGCCCTGACGTCGCCTCAAGGGGGCAAGCTGAGCTTTGGGGCAGTGAGCCAGCTCTCCCTAATGCTCTTGCCTTCAAGGGTACAGGCTAAGGATCACTGGGGGACTTGGGGGCTGGTGGGCTTCCAGCAGGGCAGCACAGCCCTGTCATGTCAAGGGCCACACAGTGATTCGTGAAGACAGAGTCCAGCCAGATCGCTGCCTTGTGAGCAGGTAAAGTGCTGTGGCTCTTTCTGCCTGGCTTACGCAGTGGGGTTGTGTGCTGGGCAGTGAGGATACCCCCCCTAGTCCTGCTGGCCCTGGGGCTGAAGAGGACCCTAATTCTCCCCTGTTAATGGCTGTGTTGCTTGGAGCCCTGCTCACTTCTTCCTCGTGCTCTCTGTGTGCAGTACTATGTCAACGAGACGGAGATTGTGGACTTCCCCCGCTTCCGTCACCGAGGCCTGTTGCTGGACACCTCTCGTCACTACCTGCCTCTGAAAGCCATCCTGCAAACACTGGTAGGGCACCTGGTGCTGCGAGGCCTGTGTCCTGCCCCGCTGACAGCCAGTCGAGCACTGTCTGGGAGACAGAGCGGGTTAGCCAGGAGTCCCTTTCTCTGGGATAGACGGGAACTCCCTGGGTGGCTGGGAGACCTTTCGCTTGTGTTGGTTCTTTCCAAAGATCACAGGAGCCATCTAGTGAGAGCCAGCCATACAGCTGGGCATGGGGCAGCCATCCACAGCTTGTCAAGGAAGAGCTTGTCAAACCTAGGTGTTTTGAAGAAAACTAGTCTGCGTGCCTCTAGATGAAGCAGCAGGGTTAGGTGGGATGGCAGCATGACCTCAATTCTTGTACACTGATCTGCATCACGGAAAAATGCTTCCATGCTGCAGGCCCTTCCTAGTGCAGTGCTCTGTGGCCATGCCTCTGTTTGTGCCCAGTGTAACTCACAGCTGCCTCAGGTGGGTGATTTTTCACTTCCCTTGGTTTGTGGGAGAAGGAAGAAAATCCTGAGGTATCTTAGATCCCTGCAACCCAGCTTACTTTCTGAAGCCAGATTGTTTCCAAGGCAAGGGAAATGCTAGCTTCTTCCCAGTCACATTAGACAAAAGTGGGCGGTGGTTCTGCACTCATCTCAAGCAGAATTAAACATCCAGGTCTCAATCACTGGCTTACTTATATGGAGAAACAGGAGTTTTATTGTCAGCAGGAGCACTGCTGGCCTTCTGCAGCTCTTTGCAGTGCTCACAGGTTTGACAGAGAGGTGTCTGAATGACTCCTGGAGCCCCGGGAGCATCTGGGGATGCTCTTTATATGTTTACCTTGTCCCTTTGGAGTGCAAGGACCTGGGGTCCCTCAGATCCTTTCTGCAACAGGCTGGCTGACCTTTCAGACAAGGCAGGGCATGTTCACCTTGTTCCTGCTCCTTCCTAGGATGTCATGGCTTACAACAAGTTCAATGTGTTTCACTGGCACATTGTGGATGACCCATCTTTCCCATACGAGAGCGTGACCTTCCCAGAGCTCAGCAGAAAGGTAACCCATCCGGTTCATTGTGCAGCTCCCTGCTGAACATGGGGAGTGCTATCACCCCTATGCCAAGGGAGCGAGGCGCTGTGACTTCTTGTGTTTCCCCAGGGAGCCTTCAATGCCATCACCCACGTGTACACAGCCAGTGACGTGAAGGCGGTGATCGAGTACGCCCGGCTCCGTGGCATCAGAGTAATCGCAGAGTTTGACACTCCTGGGCACACCCTTTCGTGGGGTCCAGGTAAGGAGCAGAACATGCCTGGGACCCCTGTTCAGGGGTGCGGGTGTTAGGAGAGCTGCAGTGGTGTCTGGGGGAGGAAGGGTCTCTGCAGCCTGGATCCCAGTAGCGGGCTGTGGACAGCTATGTCCCACAGGCAGGCTCGGGGAGGAGCAGGCCATCGGCTGGGGGAAATAGGGTCCAGTGGTCCAACTTCAGGAACAACATCCAAAGGGAAAATGTATCCATCTCTTCTTGGGTTCCAAGCTGGGTGCTTTTTTGGAACATTTGTTCTGCCAAAACTCAACCTCATGAGGTATAGCAAGGATCCTGGGTTTAACTGAGGGTGCGGCTGACCAAGCTTTCTCACTCTGTTCAGCTGGGCCCCCAGTCCTGATACATTGCTCCCTGCTTTAAGAACTGGGAGTACCTCCTCGTCCGTGTCTCACAGGAGGTGTGAGAAGCTCCAGAAAATGCTACTTTGTCTTCCTCTTTCCTTCCCCTCCCTCCACATGGCCCGCACTGGAGTACGCTCTGTGCATGTGGTCTCAGCCAAAACTGTGGCTGCCTCCCCTTCCCCGTCCACAGTGGGTGCACTGAACCGGGAGTGGGTGCTGGGGGCTGCACCGACATTGTCTTTTTCCCAACAGTTCTGTGTGCGGTTTCCCCTAGGAATCTTCATAAGGGAATAGGGCCATGGCTGGGATCACGTTTCTGCTGCTGTGGTTAGGCCTCATGCACTGCGCCCGGACCTTCTGTCCGTGGCAGGCACTGGGCCATGCTGGGGAGGGTCTGGGTGGCTATGCAGGGAGAGATGGGTGTGTTTAACCCCTTCCTCACTGTGCTGGGTTTGTTGTGACCCAGGTGCTCCAGGCCTCCTAACTCCCTGCTATTCGGGCAAGAATCTTTCTGGGACCTATGGGCCCATCAACCCCATCCTTAACAGCACCTACGAGTTTGTGACCAGGTTCTTTCAAGAGGTCAACGCTGTGTTCCCAGACTTCTTTCTTCACCTCGGTGGTGACGAGGTGGACTTCACATGCTGGTGAGTGATGCCCAGTCTGAAGTCAGTCTGGACAGGGCCTGGGGAAAGTGCAGATCACAAGATCCAGTTTAGCTGGGGAAGTGTCTGGGACTAGGGTCTGGAACAGGATCAGTGCTCTGTTGCCTTGGCACCAGGCATGTGCTTAGGGACGGATGACAAGTACCTGAAAGAACAGCCACCCAAAAAGATCGGGAGAGGCAGGGCGAGAGTGGACCGTTATTTGCATGTAAGAGGAGCCAGAGGGCTAGAAATTTAGCATGGGACCCCTGCATCCCACCCCATCAATCCTTGGCCATGCTCATCTGCAGATCTTTGGCCTCCTGCTTCATTAGGCAGAGAGAGAGCATGGAAAGCCTTGGCCATGTCTAATCTTACTCCAGTACTCTGGGATGCAGAGCTTTTATTCCCTTCTATCTCATACACAGGAAGTCGAATCCAAAAATCCGTGCCTTCATGCAGGAGATGGGATTTGGTGATGATTTCACAAAACTAGAGTCGTTCTACATCCAGCGGTAAGGATGGCTGTGTCTGGGGCCTGTAGCTGCAGTATATGACCTACGCAAATGTCTTCTGTGGTCCTGGGGACCCTGTATCTCCTTTGCAAGAGCACACACCTTTGGGCATGGCTCCCTGACCCCAAAGGGAATAGCCTGGCCACATTTTGTTGGGAGACCAGACCATGAGGCCTGGGCCTGAAGGGAGCCCTGTGAGGGTCCAGACTTTCTCCCTTACCCTTCTTCAGAAGCACTTTTATGTCTTGCTGTGGGTGTTGGAAAAATCGGTGCTTCTGCTTTGGCTGTATGCAACTGGCAAAAAGAGGGGACTGTAGCTGGGAGTATCCAAAACTCAGTACTGTTTCTGCTCCAGGCTTTTGGACATCATCTCTTCCTTTGGCAAGGGTTACGTGGTGTGGCAGGAGGTGTTTGACAATGGAGTGAAGGTGAGAGCTGCCTGCTTTCCCTAAAAGGATTCCCTGTGCTTGGGCAAGCAGTGCCAGTGCCCTGGCCGGACTCTCTGGTGTGCTCTGGGGGTGCTGTGCTGGTGCTGGTGGGAGATACCCTGATAGGGGATTGAGGCTGGTCTTGACACAGTGCTGGCGAGAGCCCTCTGCCCTCATGGTGGCTTTGTCCAGCTGCTGTCAACAGGCTCTTTCCTCCAAGTTCTTGTATATGTAGCTGCAAGAGGCAGGTTTTAACCCTGCTTGGGGTGTGCTCTGCAAATGGACTTATCCCTTCCTAAGAGCAGCAGCGGTTACTTGCTGGGTCTGCTCCCAGTCTCTCTCAGCAAGTTCATGCTGGTGTCACTTGAGCCAAGTGCTATCCCGCTGTTAAAGCCTCCCTGTCTGGCCAGGAAGGCACCCGAGGAGCTGCTGGCTTTTGCCAGCTCAGTTTTCTCCGTTTGAGTTCTGCCATTCAGGTGGCTTCTGGGAGCTGCAGGTTTGTGAAGGAGGCCTTGGGCTGGGGCTGGAACACATCAGAGATGCAGGATTTGTGCTGCCCCTGCGACCATAGTGACCTTGCACTGGTCCGTGGCTTTTGTCCTTGCTGCGGGGTAGGAAAGTGCTCTTCTCCCTTCCTATAAGTGCAGCCCTGAGGGCGGAGGAGACTCCACCGCTTCCTGTGGACCATGCATAGCTCTAGCTCCCACTATTGCCATAACCAGTCCTGGGCTGTTTCTGGGGCAGGACCCTGGGCAGAGTGGCGGGAGGTGGGTGTTCGGGAGAGGCATTACACAGCAGAGGTGTGGATGGTTTGGGGACACTGCTTGTGAGGGGAGGTGGTGCTCTCAGTTGCTGCACTGATTCTGTGCACGGGGTTCACACGTGTGTGCTGTGGGACCAGGTGAGGCCAGATACAATCGTCCACGTATGGAAGGAGAACGCCACGCCATACATGCAGGAGATGGCGCAAGTCACCAAGGCTGGCTACAGGGCTCTGCTCTCTGCTCCCTGGTACCTCAACCACATCTCCTATGGGCAGGACTGGATGGAGGCCTACCAGGTGGAGCCCTTGAAGTTCGAAGGTGCGTTCCTTGTGTCAGGTTCCCTTATGGCAGCTGACTTGCCTCTTGGAGGTAGTGCCAGGGCTTGCTCTCTTGCTAATCTGTTTTCGCTGCTGATGTGAAGGTGCTTGAGTGGCCCTGTCACTGCTATAGTCTCCATAGCTGAGCCAGCTCACTGCTGTTACAGGCGCCTCTGTGGGCAGAGCAGTAAATCACATGTTCTTTTATGATGCCTGGTCCTCTGAATGGTGTCTCCTTTGGCAGGCAGCCCTGAGCAGAAGGATCGAGTGATCGGCGGAGAGGCCTGCATGTGGGGCGAATATGTGGATGTCACTAACCTGACCCCCAGGCTCTGGTAAGAGAAGTCCTGAGGAGGTTAGCTTGAGTCATGTGGGCAGGGCTCAGACCTGTTTCCTTCACCACTGAGTTACGTGCACCAAATTCTGGCAGTTTGATCTCCTAATGGTACTTGACTCTGTCCCTTGACAACATGTCTGTGGTAGCAGGAGCTTCACTGCGGCTTAAACTAGGGTTTGTGGCTGCCTGTAAGACTGAAACAGACCCCTATAGAACCTGCTGCTGCAACCAGTACATGTTTAATCCTGGTCTCTGTCCTGTCATCTGGATGCATCCTGATCTGCATGTGTCTGGGAATGGATCTTTCCATACGAAGAAGCCATGTGCTTTATGCTGGAGGACTTGGGGCAGGAACCGGGCACCTGCATTTCTCCAGGCCTCCCTGCATTTTGACTGGAAGGGGTCTCCTTTCCCTCCCCACTGTTGTCTAAGGGTGAACTATCCTCTGAATGTGAACTACGCTCTCTCTGAGTCTGTGGATTTTGAGCCAGTTGCTCTCAGAGCCGGGCCTATGCTCAGGCTGGCTGTGTTCATGGTCCTGCTCACAGTAAACGCAGCCACGTCTGGGTGTGGTGGTGCCGTTACCATCAGGGAAAGCTGCCTGGGCCTTGTGGATAATGGAGTCCATCTTCCCTGAATTTACACCTGCATCTCTAGAAGCAGCTCCAGGTCTTAAATCAGAGCAAAGCCTCTGGGAGCTCAGAGGTCTCTGCGAGAAGCTTTCTCACTCTTCTCTGAGCTGAGTGCCTCTGTCCCTCGTTCCTTCCAGGCCGAGAGCTGGGGCTGTAGCTGAGCGACTTTGGAGTAATGCGACAGTGAGGAACCTGCAAGATGCATACGTGCGGCTGGCCAACTTCCGCTGCGAGCTCCTCAGGTAACCGTCCCTCTTGCAGGGAGCTTGAAGAGGTGCCAGCTCAGGGGGACGGTGCAAAAGACACGATCTCTGACGTTCAGCTCTAGTGAGACCCTGGGGACGGCAGTGAGGGTAACGGTGTGGGATGTGAGGGTGAGGTGGGCTTTCCTAGGGTGAAGTGACCCTTGTTCTTATTGAAACTCCCAGGCGTTTCTCATGCCTGTGAGCGGGCAGAGCTTGCTTTGTGCAGTGCTGGAAGAGGGCCCCTGCCGTGCGCGTGAGCTGATGGCCGTGCTGAGCAGAGGGTTTGTGATGGGGAAGGGGCACCCGTCAGAGCCGCTGCCTCTCCTGCAGCACCAGGCTCTGCTCTGTGACCCTTGCTGTTCCTGCAAGCAGCAACCAGACTCTGCCTCCCCTGCCTCTATAGGGGGAACTGCCCTTATGCCTTGCTTCCATAAGTGAGCAAAAAAACTGCAATCTGTGAGTGCAGGATGAAAAGCGCTCCCTTCTTGAGCACGTCACATCTGAAATTGGGTGCTGATGGCTAACTTGTGCTCCTCTAACTACTCAGAGCCTAACCACGGCCTCTGTTGGTGCCCCCTCTGTAACGCCTCTGTCTTTGCTGTGTTCCAGGCGTGGCATCCAGGCTCAGCCACTCTTCACAGGATACTGTGATCATGAATTCAGTGGATTTTGAATGGAGAGTCCTGCTGCCTTCATCCTCTGCGTGCAGGAGGAATCATCTCTCTCTCTCTCTCTCTCTCTCTCTCTCTTCCTCCCTCCAAAGCTGCTGGCATGTTAAAGGGACTTCCCTACATTTGCTCTTGTCTTGTTGCAATGAGCAATTTTTTATTTGATTGTGCACTCTTTGCCTCTTTTTCTATTCTTATTAGTTCTTTTAAAGCTATAAAGAAATGACCCCAAAGAGAAAAGGTGCCTTTTCATGCTCTGTTGGGGCTTGGCAGACTGTGCCAGGATTTTCGCTGTCAGATCAGCTTGCTGTCGGAGATGGGCAGGCCTCACTCTGGAGCGGGCCCGTTCCAGCGATGCCAGTGGAAGAATATCCTGCTGCACCTCATCCCCGTGGCTCTGGAGCTGAACGCGTGCGTCTCGGGGACTGCAGCCCCACAGTGCCAAGCTCCAGGTTGCTTTTTCGGGTGGATTTCCCCCTCCCTCCAAGCAGAGCTGCAGACCCTGCCTTGCCTGTGTGCTGAGTACACTACTGCAGGTATAGTAGACTACTTCTCCTTCCTCTGGCCCAGCTCTTGGGTCAGGGCTTGGGGTTAGGACCAGCCCTGCCGTGCCAGCTACTGCTGCTGTTGTAGGCAGCCAGGCTGTCTGGCCTGCTGGCTGTCTGCTCTGCTGGATAAATTGTTTCATCCCTGCCAATATCACAGACTTCATCCCCGCTGAGGGAAAGTTAGTCCCTAGTCACACAGCAACGTGTGCGCGGGGGAAAGGCTAGTCTTGCAGGCCAAGGTTAGCTGTGGACTCCCCTGGGGTTTTTGCCTTGACCCCAACTGTTCCCCGCTGACAAAGCACCATACCTATGCCGGGATGTCACTGTGCAGAACAACCCACCTTGGTTTTCCTTCTGTGGCCCTGCCTTTTGTGTAGGAGGTCTTGCCCTCCATATGCCAGCGGTCCATGTCGCCTGTTGGTTCCTGTCCGTGTCTCTGTCTCTTCTCCCCCTGCTTCCCCGAGTGCTCTGGCTGTGTCCGGGCAGGAGGCTTGCCTTCAAGCCACCATCTCTGCTGCCCTAAACCCTGTCTGCTGCCGCCTCCTTCTCTGGCTTCTTTTGAGAAGAGATCCTGAAGCCCCTTGGAGGAGCCTCCCAAACCTGCTGTGCCGCAGCAGGGAAGCTGCATCTGTGGATGTTATCAAGTCACCGCTTGGCCCCTCCATCACCCGTCACCCCCTGCTCAGCACACAGCCAACTTACCCATCCTCCCGCTGCTGCTCTGTCCTCAGGTGGGCTCCACTTCAGTTCTCCTGCATCCGAGTGGGTGGAGAGTAGGTTCCTTGGAGAAGAGACTGGTGTTGCTGCATTGCTGGTCTGATGAGCTGGGGCAGTCTTGGTTCTTGTCCTCTGATGGTCGGGGTTGCCCTACTGGATACCCAGTTCAGCCCCAGTGCAGGGATTGCTCAGGGAGAGATCTTGTACAACAGGCATGTTGTGTGCGTGTCTGGGTGTTAAATGAGCGTGAGATCTGCTGTTAGCTCTCCGTTACGGCTGGAAAATTTTTACTATTGTTAATTTTGAATTAAAAATGTTAATAAAATGGCAAATTGTGGATTTCTTTACCCTCCTGCAACGGGATGCCCAAACAGTACTTGTTCGAAGTGATATGCAAAAACCACTTCAGTTTTAATTTGAAAGAAATGTGGAGCCCAGCCACAGTGGAGCAGGGAAGCTTAGCTGATTGCCGAATTTAGGGGCAAGAGGGACTTTTTCCCCCCCCCCCCCCCTCCATCAGAGGGGCTAGGAGTATAGTGGGATGGAAGAAGCTGTCTTCCTGTGCGCTGTTTCCTAAGTGGAAAAGCTCCTTGGCTTCCTCCAAGTTTCTATGGGAAACTCGCAGTGTCCTTTTTCTCTGTGCTTGTCGGTGCTGTCCTGGCCTTGGGTTCCGGGGGGGACGTTGAAGGAGAAGGTGGAGGGAAGCCTGCTCTAGGCATTTAAACCTCTCGCCTGCTCCGGGGGTTGCAATGCCTGGTGCTTCTGCTGTGCTTTCAGCGAGAAGCCCAGTGTAGACCAGTCGAGGTACACTGGAAGTTAGGCTAACTGGACCAAGCCAGGATTGCCAGTCTACCCGCCTGTCGCTCCTGGCGGGTTTGTTTCCCTTAAATTGAGTAACATGAAAGACACAAATAATAATAGCTGCTTCATTGTGCTGGGGCTTGATGTGCTGTCAAGTCCTAAAGAGCTCCAAAAGGATGGTATAATTAGAGCTCCTGGTTCCATATGAGATTTTTCCTTGGTAAATGCTGATCCGTTGAAACTTTGCAGAAGTGTCTCGTCCCCGCGAGACTGTTGAGGACAGGTTTTCGTGCTCTGAAACATGTTTCTGGTCGGAACAGGGGTGGCCAGCAGCTCCCTCCATGCCGAGGCCACCTGCCTGCACCTCGGCACTTAAACTTGAGCCCGCTCATGCAAGTGCGTGTCCTGATTCCTGGCTGGAGCGGATGCATTTTCGGGGTTGGCTTTGGAAATGCCGCAGCTCCATGTTGTCCTACAGCACCAGAGGAACAAATGCCAGCAGAGCGGAGGCCTTTCTTCTGACCCCTGCTGGTATCCTCCAGTGTTTTAGACTTCATAAAACATTGATTTAAGAGCCACTGAAGCTGGCGAAGGTTTAAGTAAATGTACAAAAGGTAGTAGGTGCGATGGGGAATGTTTTTCCAAAGAAACTGTATGTGATAACTGCAACTCCGTAGCTGCTCAAATACACTGAGAGGGTTGACGGGTGTCTACGTCCCTCCTGCTGCTGCAAGTAGAGCTGCTGCCACCGGCTTCTTCCTCATCCATAGCCATGATAGGAGCCAACCGCGGTACGTGAAGGGCATGTTCACGACTCGGGGTAAGCAATCGCAGCAAAGGTGTCCTGGCCACCTTCCTTTGGAGACGCTTGAGCATCTGCTTTGTTGATGCTCGTGGCTGTGGGTTCACAGCTGCTTCTGTCTACCTCCTGCTACAGCTACACCATTGCCGTGGGGAAGGACGGCCGAGCGCTGCCTGTTCCTCCAGGGGTCCAAATTGCCCCGGCCCAGCAGGAGCAGGCAGTGGCTGTGCACCAAAGCCGCGGTGCCTGTGCTGAGCCCCGTTGCAGCCGGGGAGGGAGGCAGGGTGGGCAGGGGCGACAGGCGCCCCTTGCCTGCGGGCGTCGCGGCCGCGCTGTGGGCAGGAGGCAGCGGGGGCCTGGCAGAGCGGGGGGCTCCCCCGTCCTGCTGCCGGCGTGCAGCAGCGTGGGCTCCGAGGGGGCGGCAGGCACCGAGGAAGGGCGTTATCATCCCGTCCTATTTTTAAAGGCGCCGCTGTTTTTCCCCGTGCGGTGAAAGTCGGTACCTTCCCCAGGTGCCTTTGCTGCAGCGGGGAGCTGCCGCCGTGGGCAGGGGGGAGCTGCGGGCCCCGGGGAGGTTGCTCTGCTCCCCGGCGTCACCCAGCCAAGGGGGGGCGGGTTGGGGTCACCCGGACCCTGGGGGGGCTGAGCTGGCCCCGGCGGCCGGAGCTGCGGAGGGGAAGGACCCGGGGCCGTGGCCGCGCTCCCCTTCCCGCGACGGGAAGGAGATGGGGTCCAAAGGGGGCTTCGACACCCCGCGCGCGAGGGTCCCCGGCGCCGCTGGGAGAGGGCTAGCGGGTGCCAGATGGGCTTAGTCACCGCCGCGGCGGCTGGTGAGGAGGAGGAGGAGGAGGAGAGTGCCGGCGTGCCGCCCGGCTGTGTTGTGCTCCGGCCGTGCGCCCGCCAGGCAGGGGGAACAGCAGCGCTGCGGGAAGCGAACGCCGCTGACCCGAGGCTGCGGAGCTGGTGGCGTTGGCCACACGCTGGGCTGCCCGTTGCTGCCGGGAGTGGCTTTCCGCTGCAGCGCCGGCCGGGAAGGGGGATCCGCTGCCCGCCGGCCTCAGCCGTGAGCCGCAGCAGCGCTCGGCACGTGGCAGCGAGCGGGTCCTGGGGGCTCCACCTCCGCCTGCCGGCGGCCCCCGAAAAACTAAGGGGCTTCGGGGCCCGGGCCGGGCTGGCGGGTTCCTGTTAAAAGCTGCCTGATGAACCGCGTCGGGGCGTCATTTCGGCATCGCTTTGCACGCGCTGTCCCTCCGCTGTTCAGGCTCCGTTACCGATTCCCGCTCCGTCCATCCGTCTGTCTGCCCCGGAAGGACGATGTATCCGGGCAGCACGGGCAGTGTGGCCGCGGCAGCTCGGGGGCGACTCCAGGGTCACCGCCGCCGGCCCGTGGTGGCCGCGCCGGCCCTGGGGCGAGAGGGGCTGGTGACCGAGCCCAGCTGCACTGCCGGACCCACGGGAGCTCAGCGCTGGCGCGGCGCTAACCGGAGCGAATCTCCTTCCAGTTGACCTTTAAGTATCAGATAATTTATCGTGTGTTTACCCACAGTGACACTAGATCCCTGCTGGGGATTTAATTACTAACCCAGATTGTTTCCATAAAGCTGCGGGGAGGCAATTACGAGGTGATATTTATGACGGGGCGTAAATGGCGCCTTCCTTCCCCTCCGCCCTCCCCGGTTCAGCCCCCATGGACACCGCCACCTTGGGCCCCGTGGGCAGCTCCGGAGGCGCTCGCGGGCGAGACGAGCGCCGCCGTGCTCCCTCCGCAGCGCCCGGGCTCTGCGCGCCCGCCGCGGCCGGCCTTCGGGCATCGCCTCGGAGGCGGCTGCTCCCACCGGCACCCGGCTCCCGCGGTGAATCCGCCGGGCTCACCGAACGCGTGGCGAGCCGGAGCCTCCTGTCCTTGCGACATGTTTGATTCCTTCAAGAACATCTATTTTTAAACTTGTATTTGTCATGTAAAACTTGCCAGGGATAATACAAGAACATACAGTATGTGAATCACTCAGGGCCAACGGGTTTAAAAATAAACCGAGGCATCGTTAAAGAACATCATATGCCTCCTGCGAAGCGCGCGGAGACGTGCTATTTAGGCATAATTACGCTCTGCTCACACGCTGCTGCGCCTGCCGCTTCCCCGGCGCCCGCCGAAGGAGGCCCTTCGGAGGCAGGGCCGCCGCTTCCGGAGGGCCCCGGCGCCCGCCGCATGCCCCGGCCCCGATCGACCCCTGCACGGCGCGAGCCCGGGTCACTGGAGCCTGCCGAAAGGTTAATTGCTCCGTTAACTGGCGCCGCCGGTGATTAATCGCCGCCGTCAAGGAACGGCGAGCTTCGCGCCCGGCGGGACGTGTCGCATCGTGGCCGCTTGCCGGAGAAGCACCGGGAATAGCTCGCGCCTGCCTGCCGCCCGCCGGCGCGCCGGGCCCCCGCGGGAGAGGCGTTTCCCCGGTTGCGGGTTTTCCGAACCCTTTGGGGGCTCTTTCCAAGGCGAGCCGAGCTCGCCGTTCGGCAGAACGGGCTCAGCCGACTGTTTATAGCTCCTAAAAGGCCCATGGGAAAACGAATCCATATCTCCTTAACCCCGGCGTGAAATCCAGCACCATCCGTCACGGCAAAGTGCTCCTCTCCGCTAATGCATTTATTAATTACTGGCGAGGAAGCCGCGCTGCCCCGTGCCCCCACAGCGGCTCGCGGGACCTGCCGGCGGAGGGGGCACCGGGGCCGGCGGACGCAGCCAGGCCCCCGTCCCGGAGCCGCGGCCGGAGCCTCCCGGGAGGAGGCAACAGGCAGAGGTCGGTAGCGGTGCGATGAGTTGCAGCGGTCTCAGCTCCGGGGCGGCGGGCGGCCAACTCCAGCCCCCAGCTCCGGGGACGCTGCGCCTCGGCCACCGCTCTGCCCCGGCAGACGGGGAAACTGAGGCACGGGCCGGCGGGGCAGAGCAGCACCACCGCGGCCCCCGGCCGAGCTCTCCTCCGCGCTCCTGCCGGGCCTTCGGCAGCCGCCGGCCGGCGCACGTGCGGGCCGAGGCACGCGCGCCCCGGAGAGGAAGGAACAGCCGATGCAGATTAAAAAAAGGAAGGGGGGGGGGGAGAAGATGACAATGTTTATACAAAACCTCATATGTCAAAAACGAGATTAAAAAAGTAATTACCAAAGTCTGGAATGAAGGACAAATGTATTTCTTCGCGCAACAAGCGGCAGGAATCAATAATTCCCAGCTCGGGTTAAGATGATAAAAGATAAGTGCGTTTTGCCTTTGGGTTGCGTTGTGAATTAAATGGCGCTTCCCGCCGTAGGAATTAATTCCCATTTGCCGCACAAAGCCGTCGGCCACCGCCTGCGAATGCGGACAGGTCGGGCCGAGGCGGCGCGAGGGGTCTGTGAGCGCCCGGCGTGCGCCGGCAGCTGCCCCGGGGCTCCGGCCTCGGGCTGCCCCGCGCCGGGAGGGAGCCTCCGTGCCCGGTGCCGGCTGGGGAGCCGAGCGCTTAATTAAGCGGCTCGTCAGGCATTAAGCTTGCGGGGACTCTTTGGAGGTGGCGTGTTAGGTCTAATTAAAGATTTTTTTTTCCAGGCTGCGTTCTCGTTTCAGGCACCTGCGCTGCAGTTCCTTGGGCCAGTGCGGCCGCCAGCCAAGGTAGTGGTGCCGCGGTGTCCGTTCCTCCGGCCACAGACAGGGCACGGCCCCGGGACAGCCCTCACCGTGGCCCCAGGGAGCCCGATGGCCAGGCCCCAGCTCTGGGCATCTCTGGCCGCTGGCAGCCTGGGTATCACCGCATTGGAGCTGTGCTGAGGAAGGGTGGGGTGTTAACTCTGAAACCTACTGAGGGTGGTAAGGGCTCAGCTGCTGTGCTGGAGAGTGGGAAAGGACGTTCAGGCTGTGCGCACTGAGCAGGGCACAGCCGGGTGGTGGGAGAGTGGCACGGAGCAGCTCCGCACGAGTCAGGACCCTCCGCACCTCGGTTTCCCCAGCGCCAGGGGGAAGCCTGGGGAGACAGGGCCCCCTGGGGCTTGCATGGTGCCGGGGTCAGAGGAACCTGATGCCGACCCACGCCAGTCCCGGACCTTTTCCCTGCGGGAGCTGGTGCTGCCTGGAGGACCATGGCCTGGGATCAGCGTCTTTGCCACGAGTCCGTCCCCATCCTGCTCCGTGCCTCTGACTTTCCCCCGGCACCGAGCGCGAACGCGCTCCCCCAGCTTACTGCGGCTGGCCCGTACCGTCTGCGGCGGCACACGAACCGCCACCGCCGGGGTTACGGAGAGGCCCCGTGCTCGGCCGCGGCGATCCCCCACCCCGCGTGGCGGTCCCAAAAGTGGAGGCGTCCCTCGCCGCCGAGCTGCCGCCTCCGTCGGGGCCACCGGGGCCACGACTGGCCAGGCCCCGCGGCCGCTCGCCGAGGCGCCGGCTCCTGCTGCAGAGCGCGGCGCTCGTAATTAAATTCCTAATTATCTGTTTGCTTGTTAATTAGGATTGTCAGGCTCACCGGCAGCGGGGCGCGACGCGAGGCAGCTCCCCGGGGACGAGGACGAGGACGGGGCCGGGGCCGGCTTGCTGCCCGCGGCCTCGCTGCCGGGCCGGGGCAGGGCCCGGGCCGGGTGTGCTTGGGGGGGACGAGCGGCAGCTCCTCGGCCCGGCCCCGTGAGCCCTCCGCTCCCCCGCGGGCGCTGGGGCTGTGAGGAGTTTGTCGAGGCTCAGCCCGCGCCCCCGCAGCCGCAGGCCCCCGCGCCGCGGTTTCCCTGGCTGGGGCAGGCGGTGCGGGGCCGGTCCCTGCTGGCGCCCTGGGGGTGTCCGGGGGGGCAGCCCGGGGCAGGGTGGCCGTCGGGCTGCCTGGGGGCAAAGGGGGGCTGGGGGCAGCATGGAGGTGCGGGGGTGGCATGGGGGTGCTGGGGGTGCTGGGGGTGGCCAGGGCATGGCCTGGGGGTGCTGGGGGGAGGCTGGAGGGCAGAGGGCATGATGGCCCGGGGGTGCTGGGGGGTGGCCGGGGTGTATCATGGGGTGCTGGGGGGCAGCAGGGCTGATGGGGATGAGGAGGGGGCTGGTGGGGGTGAAGGGAGTCAAGGGGGGCAGCAGGGGGGTGAAGGGGTGGGAAGAGATGGGGGCAATGAGGAGGTGATGGGGGCGATGGGGGTGTCGGGGCGATGGGGTGAAGGGGGCGATGGGGGGCAACAGGGTGGAAGGGAAGTGATGGGCAGCGATGGGGGCGATGGAGACGGTTGGGGCGACGGGGGGTGATGGAGGCGATGGGGGGTGATGGAGGTGATGTGGGGCAATGGGGGGTGATGGGGGGCAATGGGGGGGATGGGGGCGTTGGGGGTGATGGGGGGTGATGGGGGAGAGGGGGGGTGATGGGGGGTGATGTGGGGCGATGGGGGCGATGGGGGGCAACGCGGGGCGACGGGAAGCGAAGGGGGCGCAGGGGGGCGGGGGGGGCGGGCCGGGGTCCCCCCGTGCCGCTGCCGGCCGCCGCTTCCCGATTGGCTGCCGCCGGCTCATTATGCTAATGACCTGCGCCTAGCCAAGGGCCAGCAGGCTGACGTCACCGGGCCGGGTGGCAGCAGCTGGCGGGAGCGGGGGGAGGCGGCGCGGGGCGGCGCGGGGCGGGCGGGGAGCGGCGCGGCGCGGCGCGGGGCGGGGCGGCGCGGGGCGGGGCGGCGCGGGGCGGGGCGGGGCTGGACGGGGCGGGGCGGGGCGGGGCGGCCGCCCGCCTCCCCGCGCAGCAGCGGCGGGCGCAGCGGGCAGAGCCGGCGGCGCGGCACCATGGCCGCGGCGGGCAGCGGCGTGGCGGCGGCGGCGGCGGCGGAGGCGGGCCCGGCGGGCGCGGCGTTCAGCACCGCGAACAGCGGCCGGGTGAACGGGCTGAGCCACCCGCCCGGCGCCATCGCCATGAAGGACCACGACGCCATCAAGCTCTTCGTGGGGCAGATCCCGCGCAACCTGGAGGAGAGCGACCTCAAGCCGCTCTTCGAGGAGTTCGGCAAGATCTACGAGCTCACCGTGCTCAAGGACCGCTTCACCGGCATGCACAAAGGTACGGCCCCGCCCGGCCCGGCCCGCGGCGAGCACCGGCAGCGTGGCGGCAGCGCCGGGCCGGGGCGCCCGGCCGCCACGGGGCGCCCACCTGGGACGGGGACGTGCGCCTGGGCGAGGGCGCCCGTCTGGGGATGGGGGCACCCGCCGGAGACGGGCGCGCTGGCTGGCATCGGGGGCGCCCGCCTGGATGACAGTGCCTGTCCAGGATGGGGCACCCACCGGGGTAGGGTCCCGCCTGGAGCGGGGGCACCCACATGGGGGAGGGCGCCCACCTGGGGATGGGGACGTGCGCCTGCGACGGGGGTGCCGGCCGGGGTGACGGTGCCCGTCTGGGGATGGGGGCACCCGCCAGGGTTAGGGAGTCTGGCGGGATGAGGCACCCACCCGCGATGGGGGACACCCGTCCGAGATGGGACGCCCGCTGCCCGGCCCCCTCCGCCGCCCTGCGTCCCCAGGCTCCTCCGGCAGCCGGGCCGCCCGCAATAGCTGCCCCGGTGCCCAGCAGGCCCCGGGAGCTCGGGGCGGCCGGCTGCAGAACGAGGAGCAGGTGCCCCGGGCGGTGAATCCCGGGTGGTGTGGTGCCGGGCGGCAGCCCCGTGCCCGCGGGGTCAGCGACGCTGCACCCCGGCTTGGACAGGTGCCGACGAGCCGTGTGCCGAGCCCGGCCCGCTGCGGGGCTCGCGTTAGAAACCGCCCCGTGAACCCGGCGGTCCCCGGCGCAGCAGCAGGGCCGGGGCGAACCAGGGGCCTCCCGGCTGGGAGCCGCGCGCTCGTTTGCCGGCTGCAAACGAGCCCCTGGGACACAGGTAGCGTGCGGCTCCGTGCGGAGTTTCTAGGAAACCGAAACTCGGTGTTTACGGATGCGGCCGCGTGGGGCCTGGCGGCGGCGGGTCGCAGGGCAACTGCCAGCGCTCCCCACTCCCAGCCCGGCGGCCTCAGCTTCATCCGTGCCCGGCCGGCGGAATCCATGCCTGGCCGGACACCTGGACGTGGCGGGCCCACGGGCTGCCAGGCCGCCCAGCCGCTCCAGGCGTCGGCGGCTGCGGCCAGGGAACGCGGCTCAACCCCGATTCAAACGTTGTCCCTGGAGCCGCCCGGCTCCCAACTTCTCCCAGACGCCGGGGGAACCATCCACGTCGTCGCCTGCAAGGGGGGGAAAAAAGAAAGAAGGAAAAAAAAAAGGAAGGAGGAAGCCAGCTTGATTTGAGGTGGTAAACACGGGAAGCGCAGGCAGCCGGGAAGGCAGAGGCGCGCCGAGCTCGCGGCTGAAGCGATCCGCCACCGTCGCCTCCCCGTCACGCGCGGCTGGCGGTTGGCGAGGGGCTGCCGGCGTGCCCCCCGCCGGGGTGGCCGTGCCCCTGCCGCCGTGCCACGGCCCCCGGCCCTCCGCACCCCCCCGCCCGGGGCCGCGGCCCCTCGGCTCCGAGGCATGCTGATTGTACTTATTAGGAGTTATTAATACTTAATCAGCTGGCAGATTTAATTGTGCCAATATTAAAAATGCATCAATGTCAATTTTATTCATTAAATATTTACTTTGTTGAAGGGAAACTGTTTTGCTGCTGTTTTAATATCACTTTGAGAAGCTTTTGGATGTGACCGCATCCAACGATCGCAGAGGGGAGCCCTCAGGTAGATGGACAGGGAGCGGCACGGCGGCATGCGCCGGGTTCGGGCATGGGAGCCGCGCGCCCGGCCCGGCAGGACGCCCCTTCCCATGGCGCCGCTCCGCGTGCGACCTCGCTAGTGCCGTGCGCCCCGGCTCCCGCCGAGCATCGTGGGTGAGCGAGCGCTCGGCGGCGTGAGTCAGCGTGGGAAAAATCTCGCCCTGGCCGCGTTTCTGATTGCCCACCCGCCACGTGCACGGGACAGCGGAGGGGCTGGACCCGGCACGCCTGGCTTGCCCGGAGCATCCTGCAACCGGCCAACTGAGGAGAGTGCATGGGGGGCTGGCAGCGGGTGCCGGACGTGCCGGCGCTGGGGGAAGGCAGGCCCCGGCGGAGGACGGGGGCTCGCAGCACCGCGGCAGGCAGGGTCCCCCGGGCTGCGGAGCCGCCTGGCCGCCGGCGTGGGTGACGGGAGCTGGTCGGCCGCCTGCGGAGCGATGCGTGGCGCCGGGAGCTCAGCTTGACGCTCGGAAATCGCCGTCTTCCCGGAGGAGCGTGGCTGCGGCTTTCGCCGGGCTCCTGGCCCTTCCGCCCCGCAGCGACACGCCGGGATCCGGGAGCGCACCGGCCTCGCAGTGCCGCAGCCCACGGTTCGCTCGCTCTCGCCTTCCTCCCTCACCTCGCTGTCATCGCTCTTCCCCCATGCCGTTTTGGGGGCTGAAACGTCGCCCCTCGCTCTGCGTCCCGCGAGGTTTGGGATGCGGACGCGGGGCTGCAGCAGCTGCCAGCGGCATGTGGCCCCCAGGGCCGCCACGGGGCCGGAGGAGGCAGGAGCGCCAGGCTCGGCGCCGGCAGGATGGAGCGAAGCAGCAGGGCAGAGCTGCACCCCGCGGGGCAGCCGGGAGGGGAGCAATGGGACGGGGACGGAAAGCGCCCGCGTGACTCGCCTTGCCGGGCGCCAGGCCGGCTCCGTGCGTGCCGGGGGGATGCTGGGGCGCCGGGGGTGACTGACTCCCGTCTCCCGTCTCCCGTCTCCGCAGGCTGTGCCTTCCTCACCTACTGCGCCCGGGACTCTGCCCTCAAGGCCCAGAGCGCCCTGCACGAGCAGAAGACGCTGCCGGGGGTAAGTGCCAGCGTCCCGCCGGTGGCACTCGGGGGCGACCGCGCGGCGCCGGCCGGCTCCCCGGCGGCGGCGGCGGGTGCGAATCGCCGCTCTGTTTTCGGCAGGCCCTGCTGTGTTTGGGGGGCGAGCAGCCCGCCGGCGCTCGGGGAGGCTCGGAGGGTCCCGTGCCGGGCGCCCGGCGGCTCCGCATGCCCGGGCTTTCGGTGGCCGCTGCGTGCCGCGCCGCGCCGCCGTTCCTCGGTTTCCCCCGCGCCCACTGCAGCGGGTGCGCGGCCACCTGCCTGCGAGTGCACTTTGCACCCAGCAAACGCCGCTGCGCGGGGGCTGCTCGCAGCCACTTCCCCGGCGCGCTCGTCGGGGGGCCGCCTGCCTCGCTATCGCCTCCTGTAATGGGATATAAATATTAAATCGTAATGAATAAGAACCGTTCGCTTGCGGTTAGAGCGGGAGGGGGAGAGAGACTTGCAAATATTGATCTGGAGTTTTAAATGAATTCGCTCTGGTTTCGTGCCCCGGGTTCCTTCCCCGGCTCCTGCCAAGGGCTCCGGCGAGCGGCAGCTGCAGCTGCATCCCGACACCGGGCTCGGACCCCGCCGTTGGGACGGGCGCACGCCGCCACGCGACTGCTGTCACTGCCCTGGGGGGTGAGAAACCGGAGGTGTCCGGTCACTGCAGCCCCTTGTCTTGCTGATCTTGGAGCATACGGATTTCGCTGGTGCCGCTCAGTGAGCCGGCGGGTGCCCAGCGGGTGCTTGGGTGTCACTGCTGCAATGAGCTTGGAGTGCTCAGCCAGGCACTGACTGGTGTGTGACGCACAAGGGAAGGATTCCCCGTGCCTCAGTTTCCCCATGTTGAGCAGGGGATCGTGCCGGTTTCTGCATGACCCGCACGGCTCCACGAGCAGCCGGGAGCTGGCCCCGGCACGCTGTCGGCACGCGGGAGGCCAGGGCCGTGTGGGCAGGATGCGGCCCCGCTGCGGGGCAGGGATGCTTTCGGGCTGCGTTGGGCAGGCTGGCTTTCAAAACTGCTGCTTTAGTCCCCAGATAGGATTTGCCTGGGGTCAAGCTGGATTTGCCGGGAGCCGGTGACTCGCCCGCACCCGAAACGGGCGCCCGGGGCCGGCCGAGCAGGGAGGGCAGGTCCCGGCGTGCAGCCCTGCTGGTGGCTGGGGGCCATTAAAAATTGAGCGGCAATTTGAAATAACACCAAATAGATCGATCGGGGACACGCAGCCGAACGAAACGCGGCCTCGTCAGTCTTTGATGAGCCCCGCTGCACAGTGGTGGCCCCGGCGCGGAGGGCGGCCGCGGCCCTCATGCGAGCCCGGCTGTCGCCCCCACCACGGGTCAGCGCTCAAAATCCAGCTGCCAGCTCTCTGGTGCAGCCAGCTTCGGGCAGTATTTCCTCCTTTTTTATTATTTTTTTTTTTTTTTCCCCTTTCTCCTAGCGAAAGACAGATTTTGCTGCGAACGCGGCCCCTGGGCCGCCCGGCCCGGCCCCGCGGGCGCGGGAGCTGCTCCAGAGGCCGCAAGCTGAGGCATCGATTTTCTCCCGCCTGCACGCTGTTCTGCCTTCTGCGGGCTTCGACCTCCCGAGCTTAACAAAGTGAAAATAAATATTTAATTATTCCCCTAAATAAAAATCGATAGCGCCACCGGTTGGCTGAGTAAACCGCGGGCCCCATAAATTTTCCCCACACGTGGCTCGCAGCACGCCCGTTAAGGGCAGGAGCGGCGGCGAGAGGCCAGCGGCAGGAGGGAGCGGCAGGACGGCGCCCCGGGGCCCCCAGAGAGAGGTGACACCCCGGCGAGGGGAGAGGTGTTGCGGGACCCCGGGGCGCACAAGGAGTGGGGGGTGGCGGCGGTCCCCAAAGCGCCGCCCTGCACACTGCTGGGGGCATTTGGCAGCCGCCGTCCGAGCCGTGCTCGCTTGTATAAATATCTGTGTGTAGCGGGTGGAGAGAGCCTTCACGACGCGGGCGCCAGAAGGACGAGGGGGGGACGGCATCGATGGAGACGTGCTGTCCTGGCCCACGTTCTCTTCGCTGGCACAGTGCATCAGTAGGCTTAAGAGTTAACACCCCGCTTTCCTGGACAGTGAGGAAGCTCCATACAGCAGCCAGAGCCGCTGTGTGTGTGGCACTGCAGGGTCCGGCTCACGGACACACATCCCCACACCCGCACGTGGGCACACGCCTGCACATGGACACGTGTCCCCGCGGGCGCACACCCTGCACATGGGCACACATCTGTGCATGCACACGTGTCCCCGTGGGCGCACACGCGTCCCTGTGGCCATGCAGCTACACGCAGGCCCCTCGCCGCTCCCAGCACCGTCCCCCACGTCGCGCATCCCCCCCAGCGCCATCCAGCCCCGGGTGCCAGTCGTGTCCCCATGTGGAGGCCATGGTGGTGGCCGGGACACTGTGGAGGTGGCCTGGCGGCTGTGGCATTCAGGGACCTTGTGGTGGTGGTGTGGAGGCCGTGGTGGTAGCCAAGATGCTGTGGTGGCGGTGGGAACACCGTGGTGGCAGCAGAGAGACCGTGGTGGTGGTGTGGACTCTGTGATGGCAGCGGGGAGGCCGCGGTGGTGGCGTGGACGCTGTGGCGGTGGTGGGGAGGCCGCGGTGGTGGTGTGGATGCTGTGGCGGTGGCGGGGAGGCTGCGACGGTGGCAAGGAGGCCGCGGTGGCGGTGTGGTCGCTGTGGCGGTGGCGGGGAGGCCGCAGCGGTGGCAAGGAGGCCGCGGTGGCGGTGTGGTCACTGTGGCGGTGGCGGGGAGGCCGCAGCGGTGGCAGTGAGGCCGTGGTGGTGGTGTGGTCGCTGTTGCAGTGGCGGGGAGGCTGTGGCGGTGGTGGGGAGGCCGCGGTGGTGGTGTGGACGCTGTGGTGGCAGCGGGGAGACTGTGGTGGTGGTGTGGACCCCGGGGATGGTGGCGGGGAGGCCGTGGTGGCAGCAGGGAGGCTGCGGTGGTGGTGTGGTCGCTGTGGTGGTGGTGTGGTCGCTGTGGTGGTGGTGTGGACGCTGTGGCGGTGGCGGGGAGGCCGCAGCGGTGGCCGGGAGGCCACGGTGGTGGTGTGGTCGCTGTGGCGGCAGCAGGGAGGCTGCACGGGGCCTCGCTGGGGTTCAGCCGCGCGGCAGCCGCGCGTGGCCCCGGGGTTCCCATCACGGGGCCCGTTTCTACCTCCCGTTCGTGTCGATTCTAGTGAATTTGGCACTTGCGTCGAAGAGCCCCGGTTCCCCGCCTCTTGTGCCTGCCTGCCTGGATGGAGGGGTGCAGCGGCGGGAATGGGGACCAGGGGTGCCACCGCCCTCGCCTCCCCTCAGGGCCGGGGGACATGGGGCACCACTGCCCTCGCCGCCCCTCAGGGCTGGGGCTGGGGGGACGTGGGGCACCGCTGCCCTTGCCTCCCCTTGGGGCCGGGGGACACGGGGCACCGCTGCCCTCGCTGCCCCTTTGGGCTGGGGCCGGGGGGACATGGGGCACTGCTGCCCTCGCCTCCCCTTGGGGCCGGGGGACATGGGGCACCACTGCCCTCACCGCCCCTTTGGGCTGGGGCTGAGGGGACGTGGGGCACCGCTGCCCTTGCCTCCCCTTGGGGCTGGGGGGATGTGGGGCGCCGCTGCCCTCACTTCCCCTCGGGGCCGGGGGACACGGGGCACCGCTGCCCTTGCCGCCCCTTTGGGCCAGGGCTGGGGGGCCGTGGGGCACCGCTGCCCTTGCCTCCCCTCGGGGCTGGGGGGACGTGGGGCACCGCTGCCCTCACTTCCCCTTGGGGCCGGGGGACATGGGGCACCACTGCCCTCGCCGCCCCTTTGGGCCGGGGCCGGGGGGCCGTGGGGCGCTGCCGCCCTCGGGCCTGGGCCAGGGGGACACGGACCCCCGGGGCCGGCCGCGCCCTAGCCCCGCCCCCTCGGCGCGGTGAAGGGGCGTGGCCAGGATCGGGGGCGTGGCCCTGCCGAGGCCCCTCCCCCCGGCCCGGCCCGGCCCGGCTCGGCCCGGCTCGGCGGGGCTGCGGCCGCCCCTCCCCCCGCCCCTCCTCCCGCGCCGCGCCGCGCCGCGCTGCGCCCGGCCGAGCCGAGCCGAGCCGAGCCGAGCCGAGCCGAAGCAGGCCGAGGCGAGCGGCACCGCATCGGGCCGGGCCGGGCCGAGGCGAGGCGGGCCAAGGCGAGCGGCGGCGGCCATGCAGCTGCCGCAGGTGGCGGCGCCCGGCCCGCGGCCGCCGCTGCTGTGGGTGCCGGCCGGCTCCAAGATCCTCTGCATCGAGGTAGGGCCCCCGCCTTTGTCTGCGCGGCGGCGCGGCGGGCGGGCGGGCGGCGGCGGCGCGGGGGTGCTGCGCCGGGGGGTGCTGCACCGGGGCGGGGCGGGGGCCGGGTGTCGGGGGGGGGGGTTGCGCCCGGCGATGGGGTGGGTGAACGTGTGCCGGGGTCTGTTTGTGCTCGTTTGCACCCAGAGGTGGGGGGGGGGCGTATGTGCACCCAGGGATGGGAGAGGGTGTTGCAGGGGTGCGGGTCTGTGTCCTGGAGGGGGGTGTATGTGTTTGCACCCGGGGATGGGAGGGGGTTGGGGGTGGGGGTGTGCATTTGCACCCGGGGATGGGAGGGGGTTGGGGGTGGGGGTGTGCATTTGCACCCGGGGATGGGAGGGGGTTGGGGTGGGGGTGTGCATTTGCACCCGGGGATGGGAGGGGGTTGGGGGTGGGGGTGTGCATTTGCACCCGGGGATGGGGGGGCCGTGGGTGGGGGTGTGCATTTGCACCCGGGGATGGGAGGGGGTTGGGGGTGGGGGTGTGCATTTGCACCCGGGGATGGGAGGGGGTTGGGGTGGGGGTGTGCATTTGCACCCGGGGATGGGAGGGGGTTGGGGGTGGGGGTGTGCATTTGCACCCGGGGATGGGGGGGCCGTGGGTGGGGGTGTGCATTTGCACCCGGGGATGGGGGGGCCGTGGGTGGGGGTGTGCATTTGCACCCGGGGGTGGGAGGGGGTTGGGGGTGGGGGTGTGCATTTGCACCCGGGGATGGGAGGGGGTTGGGGGTGGGGGGGTGCATTTGCACCCGGGGATGGGGGGGCCGTGGGTGGGGGGGTGCATTTGCACCCGGGGATGGGGGGGGGGCTGTGGGTGGGGGGGTGCATTTGCACCCGGCGATGGGGGGTATTTCTCGGTGCAGGGGTGTGTTTGCCCCCGGGAATGGTGGGTGTACGTGTGTGCTGGGGGGGGGTTATTTGCACCCAGGTTGGGGCGCTGGCAAGGGGGGAATATTTGCACCCAGGGATGGGGTCTGCGTGTGGCTGTGGCTGACGGGGTGTTGCACCCTGGGGCCAGGGTACGGGTGCGTTGGGGCCGAGTGTGCGTGTGCGTTTGCACCCTGGGGTTGCAGGTGTGCAAGGGGATGTGCACCTGCCCCAGATGGTGCGTGTGGCGGGGTGCTGGGGGGTGCATTTTTGTTGCCCCCTGGGCCTGGGCGTGTGGGTAGAAGTGTGTTGGTGGGGGGGTGTGTGCACCCAGGGGGGTGGGTGTGCAAGTGTGCCGGTGGCGGTGTGTGTGCACGTGTGTGCACGCACGCACCGGGGCTGGTAGGCAGATGCCAGGTGCGGGGTTGCACCCCGGGGTGGGGGGGGGCGTAGGGGTGTGCAGGCGGGGGGTGTTTGCGCTGGGGGGGGCGTAGGGGTGTTTGCACCCCGGGGTGTGATGGCGGGGAGCGTGTGCACGTGCAGGTTCAGGGGGAGAGGAGCGTGCGTGCGTGTGCGGGGTGCAGGCTGGCTGGGGGCTGCGGCGGTGCGGGGGGCTGTGTGGCCCCTCCAGCAATGGGGAAACTGAGGCAGGGGGTGCCCAGCGGGGTGGCCGCGCGTGTGCGCTCACGCCTGTGCGCCGCGCGGGGTGCGTGCCCGCGGGCGTGCGGCGCCTGCAGCCACGTGGAGCGTGCTGTGGGTCGGAGGCTCGCGCGCGGGTGTTGGGTGGGCGAGCAGGTGTGCGGAGGCGGGTGGTGGTGCGTGGGTGCGCGGCTGTGCAAGCGTGGTTGTCCATGGGGATGCTGGGCTAGGGTTGTGTGGCTGTGCAGGGGTGTCTGGCTGACTGTAGAGGTGCTGGTGTAGGGGCGTGGCTGTGTGCGGTTGTGCATGGGGCTGTGTTGGGGAGTGGGTGTGGGTGTGCGGTGGGGGTGTTCTGGGCTGGCTGTGCGGTTGTGCTGAGGCAGGTGTGTGGCTGTACACGTGGGCGTGCGATTGTGCTGGGAAGGGCGTGGGGCGGGTGTGCGGCTGTGCGTGGGTGTGCGGTTGTGCTGGGGGTGTGCTGGGACTGATGTATGGCTGTGCGTGGGGCTGTGCTGGTGCAAGCGTGCAGCTGTGCGTAGCTGTGCGGTTGTGCACGGGGGTGTGCTAGGGCAGGTGTGTAGTTGTGCATGGGGGTGTGCTGGGGCGCTGCGCAGCCGTGTGCACAGGCTGTGCGGCTGTACCCAGGCTGGCCGTGCCCCCCAGGACAGGTACCCGCTTTTGCCCACGACTGCTGGGGTCTCCAGCAGGCTGTTCCCACGGCAGACGGCTGCCTGTACCCGAGCAGCTGTCTCCCCGCTCCGGCTGTTGGCTGACTCCACTACAGTAGCTGGGTGCCGGCGGTACATCTGTGTGGGGGGCCGGCAGCAGCCCCCACTGGGGACACCCCGACCCACGGCGCTGGCGGTGGGAGCAGGGCTCTTGCGGGCACCCACTGCTCGAGCGTCACCCGGCGCCTCCGTCTCGGGCGGGCGCGAACCGCCGGCGATTCGTATGCGTGGCGTATTTTCGGCACCGCGGAGGAAGAGGGCGAGACCCGGGAGGAAGAAGCGCGGCAGGGCGATAGCCGGGACCCCATCCGGCCCCGGGGAGTGGGGCGCAGGGATTTATTGCAGGCCAAGCAGCCTTCGGGCCAACTCTCCCCAGAGCTGGTGTGGTCCCGAATTTGCGGCAGCGTGCGGCTGGGCCGGGCCATGACCCCCTGCCTGCTGCCACCTTCCCTGCGTGTCCTCCCCTGCACGCACGGGACGGCGGGACGCGGCCAGCCGGCGTGTGGCTTTTGCTGGCTGCCAGGGGAAAGCGTGGTGGGGACGTGGCGTGTGGAGCGGCGCCAAGGCGGCAAAGTAATTCTGGTGGCAAGAGCTGCAAAACCTGGGCCAAAGAGGGTCCCTTCCAGCTTGGGTTCTAGCCGGGTTTCTCAAGCGAGCGCGTGTCTTGGCTCCGGCCGTGTTTGACGGCACGGCGCGGTCTCAAAGGGCTTCCAGCATGGGGGAGAGAGGGGCCACCATGGGCCTCCAGCTGTGGGGTGAGCCCAGCCCCATTGCAGACATCAGAGAGTCCACACAGCACCTGTCCCTGGGAGGTGGTCAGGCGGTCCTGGCCCTGTTATCTCCAGCGGGTCCCACGGCGGGGAGAGTTTGGCCATGGGTTGCACCCATGGGTGCCAGTGCCTGGCAGGAGAGCGCGGGTGCTGGGACACCCCAGCCGGGGTCTCCCAGGTGCGTCAGTGCGTCCTTGGGGTGCGCAGGGACGGGGCTGGGGCGACGTAGGGCAGGAACATGGGGGAGGTAGGGAAGGAGGGATGAGGGTGGGTTGGTAACGTGGTGGGAGAGTGGACAGACGGACGGATGGGGCTGTAGGTGCTGGGGGATGGAGGGATGCGTGTTGGGGGACACGGGGGTGGATGCGTGGGTGCTACGGGGGTGGAGGGATGGGTGCTATGGAGGCGAATAGACAGGTGTTGGGGGATGGATGGGTGCTGCGGGGTGGATGGGTGAATAGATGGGTGGGTGTTGGGGACGGGGGATGGATGGGTAGGTGTTACAGGGATGGATGGGAGTTAGGGTGATGGATGGGTGGTTGTGTAGGTGTGGAGGGAGGGATGGACGGTTATTTGGGTGTTGGGCGATGGGTGGGTGAAGGGATGGATGGGTGTTAGGAGAGGTGGATGGATAGGTGGCTGCATGGGTGTTAGGGGCAGGGATGGATGGACGTTGGGGATGGATGGATGGGTGTTAGGGGTGAATGGATGGGAGGATGGGGGTTAGGGGTTGGATGGAAGGGTGAATGGATGGCTGGGTGTTCAGGGTGTGGTTGTGTGGGTGTTGGGATGGGTGCATGGCTGGAGGGGTGTTGGGGGCATGGATGGAGGGGTGGCTGTGTGGGTGTTGGGATGGGGGCATGGCTGTTTCGGAGGGGTGCACGGAGGGCCGTCGTGGGGACGGGCCGTGCAGGACAGGCGGGCACAGGGGGGCGGGAGGGCCCGGTTGTCCCCAGAGTCCGGCCTGGGGGGCTGCCGCCGGGGAGGGGGCTCGCACAGCGCCATGGCAAGGGGCCACGGGGGCCGGGGCGATGCCGGTGGCGGTGAAAGCCCCGTGCTGGGGGGGGGGACCGAGGGCGGCGGCGGCCCCCGGGCAGGTTGGTCGGTCCCCGCGGCCTGACATTTATAAACATCAGGCGGCCCCGGAGAATCGATACGGTTTAATAACGGGCGAGCGAAGGAGAGAGACGCATCAAGCTGACGTTCTGCGGCTCCGTAAATGTTATTCTAAATCACCGGCGCTGGGTTTTTATTACGTTAAGCGTATAGCGTCGGGCACGGGAAATATATCCCATCGGAGGCCGTTGCGCTCGTAAGGGTGATTGGCGGCTCGGCGAGGGGGCCAGCGCCCGTTCCCCCCTCCCGAAAGCGGCCTCCCCCCTCCCTGCTGCCGCGTGCCGGCGGTGTCCGGCGGCTCCCCGGAGGGACGGCGGGTGCCGGGGGCCGCGCTCAGCCCCGGGGCCTGGGGCGGGCCGGATCCTGCGGGGGGCGGAGCGGCCGTTCGGGGACCCCCCGTCGCTGTGGGGGCGGTGGGTGCCCCCCCAGGACACCCCGTGCGCGGCCCCGTCCCCGCACCCATCCGGGGCCATGTCCTGCCCCGGGCGCCCGCGTGCCCGCGCACCCATGGCCGGGGGCACCCGCCCGCCCCCGGGGTGCCCCCACCACCCCCGGCACCCCGCCGCGGCGCCCTCGGAGCATCCCTGGCTCTCGCCGACGTTTCTTCCCCGCGTTTCCCTGGAGACGAGGCGGTTGCTGTGGAAACCTCCCTCCTCTTCGTTAGCCCTCCTCTTCGTTAGCGCTGCCGAGGCTGGCAGTGTGTCCCCCCCCGCGGCACCCAGCGCCCACCCCGGGGGGGGCCGAGCCGCCGCGTGCCGGGCGGTTTCATTCCCGGGGTGCGCGGGCGTCCGTGCGTGGGGGACGGCAGTGCACACGTGTGTGCCGCTCCGGCGGCGGCTGTCTCCGGGGTGTAGCCATCCGCCTGTGCGTGTGCTTGCTCTACCTGCCGGCTGTGCCCGCGTGCGGTGGTGGTGCAGCCGCATGCGGGCGCTACACCCGCGCGGGGCACATCCGGGCACGTGTTGCCTGTCCAGCTGCGCGGTACAGCCGGACTGTGCGTGTGCAGGCGGTGCGTCCGTGTGACACGTGCGCGGTGGTGCGTGCCCGTCGGCCCCGAGTGGGCTCACACGCGTGTGCCCCGCGGCCGCCCGCTCCCCGGCCCGTCACGCGTGATGGCTCGCCGTCGCCGTGGCGACCCTCTCGAGCACACGGCCCGGCTCCGCGGCGACGCGGGGGGAACACGCCTGTTGCCGTGGCAACCGCCGTAATTGCGGCGCTTTGAGGAAGGAGGAAGGAGGGGGAGAGAAGAAGGGATGAAAGGAGGAATTGCTCGGCGGGGCACCGGGCTGGCGGAGCGCAGCGTCCGCGCCTGCAGCGCGTGCGGCCCGCAGCCGGGTGTGCGTGCGTGTCCCCGGTGGGGGCCGCGGCGCGGCCAGGGGGGCTGCGGGAGCCCGGGGGCGCCCGCTCAGCGCCGCTGCCTCCTCTGCAGTCCTTTGCAGTCGAGGAAAACGGGCGCGCGGCCAAGGCCGGCACCGGCGGCCCCGCAGACGCCTGCCGCGCTCCGCCACCGGCCTCTCCCGGTTCTCCCAGTGCCTCGGCTTTACCGGCCGGCTGGCGGCGTGACGAGCGGCGGAGCTTTAATTGACCATAATAGCCGTCAAATGGCATCAGTGGCTTCTCCTAATACGCCGCTCTATTAGCAAGATGGATTGGCAGGCGCCGGACCCTAGGCCGGCTCATGCCCTGTCCCCAGCCCCTCACCCCCCCCCCCCAAGCAGGGACATCCCCGGTGGCACTGCCAGGGTCTCAGAGCCCGGTCCGGTGTCAGCAGGAAATCCAGGCCTCTTCTTGCAGGTGACCGTGCTGGGGGAGCCGGCTTCTCCCTGCCTCTTCCCATCTGTGTGCCAGGCAGGTGCCAAATCGTGGCCTGGATTAGTGCTTCCCTGTGGAAGGGGTCTGCGGTGGCCAGCAGGCCACGGTACCCACCGCTAACGGCCCGCTCCCGGTTGTGTTTTGCAGATGAACCGCCCCATCCAGGTGAAGCCAGCGGATAGCGAGGGCCGAGGAGGTAGGTACCCCCGGCTGGCTTGCCTCTGCGTGGCCAGGGGGTGATGGCACCGTCCCGGGGGGCCCGGGGGGTGGAGGGGACCGTGGATGCTGGGGACGGACAGCGCAGCGAGTCCTGCGCTGTGATGCTGCAAAGGCAGGAAGGGTTGGGGACATGCCACAGCGGTGACAGATGAGCCCCGGGCACACGGAGCAGGCGAGGGCTGTGATGATACTGTGCCCAGCACCCCCCGAGTTGCCCCACGGCCCCGCGCACGGAGGGTTGTGGCAGGGCTGGCGATGTTTGTCCCCCCGGGCGGCCACCGGCGCGGCTGCCGCGGGCAGGTTTGTTTGCAGAGACACCCGCGGAAGGAACTGGCTTTGCTGCTAGCGTCCAAACCAGATCTAAAAGCAAACAAGATCTCTGCTCTTGCCGCCCGGCAGGCCAGGAACAAGACAAGCAATAAATGTCCTGACGTCATGCTGGGAAGAGCGCCGGAGCGCCGGGCTTGACAGCCCCTTCATCTTCCGACGGCTAAATTACCCGCTCGGAGGCGCGCTGGGAAGGGCAGAAGTGACCCCGGCAGAGCTGGGGCGCGGGGAGCCGGCACCGGGCCGCGCCGGCAGCACAGCCGGGCCTGCCAGGCCTGCAGGGCTTGGATGCAGCGTGTGATTTACGGTCCGAGCCAGACTCTATAAAACACGGCCTTTTCTCGCTCCGAACGTCAGCCAGCCAGCATGTCGCCAACGTGACTTTTCCCTGTGGCCTTGCAAGCCCTCCTCGAAGCTAAACGCTCCCCCCAAGCTCGCCGCCGAGGTTTGCAGCCCTCAGGGTGCTGCCGGGCGCAGGCACCCTGGCTGGTGCCGCCGCTCGCAGGGGCCACGCGCCGGCCTCCCCCTGGGTACTGCCAAAATGGGCATGATCCCTGGGCCGGGAGCAGAAATGGCCGGGCCCCGACTGACCGGATCTGGCCCTCCCACGGGACGCATGAGCCCCCGCGGTCCCCATCCCTCTCGGGGAGCCGGGAGCTCTGCTCCCCGTGCGGCCGCCCCCCACTTGCGGTGCCCGGGCCGGGGCTCTGCTCCTGGTGCTCTGCAGGGATTTTGCCAGGGATTTCTCGGGGCTCTGCGCCAGCTGGGGGGGGCAGGCGCCCGTCATCCCTCTTCTCCTGCCGCGCAGGGACGCTCGCTCGATGCCTGGGAAAGGCGGCGAGCGACAGCACGGGGCTCAGCCCGGCCCGCGCTCCCCCGGCGGGTGCTCGGGGACCCGAGCAGGGACAGGCGCCGCGGAGCCGCTGTGTGGCTCCCGCCCTCCGTGTTGGTGCTGTGGCAGAGCCGAAACCGCGCAGGGGTGTTTCGAGCCTGCTGCCCCTTCCCAGGCAGGGGTGTGAGGCCTGGCGCCTCTCGTAACACCAGTGAGGCCTGCAGCCACGGCCGGGATCGGTGCCGGCGAAGCTGCACACCTCCGAGCAGGGCCGTTGGGTCCCGCAGCCATCCGGCTCGGGGCGTCCCCTGGGCAAAGTGGGGGGGACGTGGGGGTGAGGAGTCGGGCTGGGGGCGGCCAGACGGGAGCCGCCGGCACGTCCCTGTGGCCGGGGCCGCACGGAGGAGCCTGGCGGCGGCCGCGCATCCTCGGCGTGACAGCCGGGTGCGTTAAATCCCTCTGGCGGGGGTAAATATCCGCGTGTTCAAAGCGAGACGCGGTTATTAAACACAACGCGGCTGGTGCGAGCCCGTCCCGCAGGGACCCAGCACATAAATTACTCGCTCACCGAACGTAATTGGTGAGGGATTAAAAATCGATGGGCGAGAGCTGCGGCGAGCCCCAGTGCCCGGCCCGGGGGATGCCGCCACCGCCGCCACCGAGCCCAGGCGGGAGACGGTTCACGTGGAACCGGAGCACGCGCCGGCCCTGGGCCCGTGACTAATTTTCGCGGTACCTTTACGGACAGGGCATGACTCGTCTCCCGCCGTTATTTATTTATTTCCCCGGCGGCGCGCTGACAGGGCACCTCGTTTTCTTTGTCAAACGCCATTAGCGGGCGGCGGGAGCGCGTGGCCGCGCAAGACGGATGCTGGCAATGATCGTGAAATTCTCATTATTTACTCGCCCTTCTCCCGCGTTTGGGTTATTTATGGCCCCCCGGCACGGCTGGAGGCTGCGGGTTATTCCGACGGCGCGAGTGCGGCGGCCGGTGCCGCGCAGGCCGGCAGCACCCGGCGTCCCTGGGGCGGCCGCGCCGGAGAGACGAGAGTCGCCGCCGCGTGGCGGGGGGCGGCGGGGGCCGCTCGCCGACGGGCCGTGGTTGCTTTCCAGAAGACAGGAAGCTCTTCGTGGGGATGCTGGGGAAGCAGCAGAGCGAGGACGACGTGCGGCGGCTCTTCGAGCCCTTCGGGCAGATTGAGGAGTGCACCATCCTCCGGGGACCTGACGGAGCCAGCAAAGGTGGGTGCTGGGGGCCGGGCGGCGCGGCAGCACGGCACAGCGCGGCATGGCACGGTGCCTCCCCGGTGCCGCCGCGGCCACGCGCCCCTCTCCCCCGCAGGATGTGCCTTCGTGAAATACGGAAGCCACGGCGAGGCGCAGGCTGCCATCAACAGTCTCCATGGCAGCCAAACCATGCCGGTAAGCGCCGGCCGGCCGGCTGCAGCCTCCGGAGCCGCGTGCCTGCAGCCCCCTGCCCTCCCCCTAATCCCGTCCCCGGCGAATTCCACCCTCCGGCTAATTGGATCTGAACCCAGCTTGTCCGAATCCCCCCGTGGACCCCCCTCTCCTCGGAGGGACGGGCTAGTTCGCCCGCCGGCCGCGGCAAGTTGCCGCTTAATTACCGGCGAAGGCCGAAACCGCGAACGAGGCGGAAGGGAAAGGGAGGCGGAGGGGCAGCCGCCCTGGGGGAAGACGGCTCTAATCGGACCGAGCGCCGGCTGCTCCGACAGCCCGGTGTCCGGGAGGCCGTGTCCGACCAGGCCGGGGCACTGCCGGGAGCGCGCGGCGGTTTCGGCGCCGCCGTCAGCCCTTCCGGCCCCGTCTCGCAGGGCGCCTCGTCCAGCCTGGTGGTGAAGTTTGCCGACACGGACAAGGAGCGGACCCTGCGGCGCATGCACCAGATGGCCGGGCAGCTGGGCATCTTCAACCCCATGACCATCCAGTTCGGCGCCTACGGGGCCTACACGCAAGCGGTACGGGGTGCTGCCGGGCCGGCACGCGCGCGGGGGCTGGCGGGGAGCGTGCTGGGCACCAAGGACGGCGTCGCCGCGCCTGCGTTGGTGTCCCCTCGCCTTCGCTATCCTCGTCCAGGCCCCGGTGCGGCGGCAACGGTCCTCGCTCCGAGCCCCGGGTGCGAAGGGGAGATGTTAATTCGTTCTTCCTCTCCCCCCTCTTCCCCGCCTCTCGCTGCGTCTGCCCCCTTTTTCGCCCTTTCTTCCCTCAAGATAATGCAGCAGCAGGCGGCCCTGATGGCCGCGGCGCAGGGCACCTGCCTCAACCCCATGGCCGCCATCGCTGCCGCCCAGATGCAGCAAATGGCCGCCTTCAACGTCAGCGGGCTCGTGGCCGCCCCCCTGACTCCGTCGTCAGGTATGTGGCAGCGGGGCCCTTCGGCCGCCCGGGGAGGGCAGGACGCGCCGCGGAGCCGTCTGCCGGGGTGGGGGGTGGCGGCCGCCCCCGCTCCTCCTCCTCCTCCTCCTCCTCCTCCTCCTCCTCGTCCTCGTCCTTGTCCTCCTCGGCCGCCGCGGGGAGCCGCCGCTGACGCCCCCCGCCCGGCCCGCAGGGACGAGCACGCCGCCCGGCATCAGCACGGCGCCCGTGCCCAGCATCGCCACGCCGCTCGGGGTGAACGGCTTCAGCCCGCTGCCGCCGCAGACCAACGGGCAGCCCGCCTCCGAGACCATCTACACCAACGGCATCCACCCGTACCCAGGTGGGCGCCGGGCACCCGGGCAGGGCTGCGGGGTGGAAATGCCCCTCGCGGGGGGGCCCGGCCGCGGTGCCGGCCGCTGGGCGGGCGTCCCGAGGCGGGCGCGCACGCGGAAAGCTTCTGCTTGGCCCGTGCCGTGTGCGTTGACCCGAACGAGCGCAGAGGACGCACGCGCTCGGCGCGCACCTCCGGCGGGATACAGAGCTGCTCGTCCTCTGCGTCTCTCTTGCTTATTCGCTCTTCCTTCTCCCTTCTTTTCTCTTCCCAGCTCAAAGCCCCACGGTGGCCGACCCCCTCCAGCAAGCCTACGCGGGCATGCAGCACTACGCAGGTCTCCGACTTCGCTTTGCGCTTCTCCCCCCGGCCCTGTCCTCTGCTCTGCCTCCGCTCCCGCCGTCGCGGGGCTTCGAGGCGAAACGAGGAGCCGCCGGGCAGGGGGGATGCCTGGGAGGGACGCTCACGTCTCTCCAAGAGGACGTGGCCGGCTCTGTCCCTCGCCCTGTTGCTCGGGAAGGGAATCGGAGTGTGCTGTGGAGTTATGCCGAGCCGAATTTAATTAGGAGCGCTAACAGTGATTTTCAACAGAAAATTAAGTTTTCGATCACAGATTATAATTTTTTTTCAACCAAAAGTGCTGGCTTTCTACCCAAACACCAGCTTGGATTTGTTGCGTGTGGCCCGAGCGCCTGGGCAGGGAGATAGCCGTATTCGGCAGTGGTTTGTAGTTCGCTTCATCGGTGGGAGTCACTGCGTGGATGCAGCGCTGGCTCTGCCGGCTGGGTACCTCCGCTCTGCTCCGTCCCCGGAGGAGAGGGCCACTGCCGGAGGGACGCTGACCCCGCGCCCCTCCGCAGACCGCGCGACTCCCCTTGGCAGCACCTCTCTCTGCTGACGATGGAGGGAGCCCGTGCTTAGCTTTGAGCCAGGCAAGGCTAGCGGGATGGGGTCCGGCGCCTCCGTCCTTCCTGGCGGTTTCGTCACCCAGGCTGCCCGTGCACCACCGTCAGCCGACCTGGGGACAGAGCGGGCTCTGCAATCGCTCACGCCAGACCCTTTGCCCGGAGGCCAGTGGCGTTGCCGCAGAGAAAGATTTCAGCATCCCTGCTTCCCCCCAAAAATGCGGATTTTGTGCCCAGTTTTTCCACATGGAAAAAAACCCCCACCACGTGGCAGCCAGCTCCAAAGCGGTTTCGCGGGGAGCCGGGGTGCGAGCGGCACCCAGCGAGGGCGGCCCCGGGGGCGGCGGGCGGGCGGGCGCCGGGGTCTCACCGCGGCGTTTCTCTGTTCCAGCAGCATATCCCACCGCCTACGCACCCATCAGCCAAGCCTTCCCCCAGCAAGCGCCCATCATCCCGCAGCAGCAGCGAGAAGGTAAGGGTGCCGGGGCGCCCCGCTCTCCCGGCGGCCCCCGAGCGTCGTGGGCCGACAGCGGGAGGAGGGGGCTCTGGCAGCCCGTTCCCCGGCTGGTGAGGCAGTGTGCGCGTTCGGTCGTTTGAAAGGAAATTCCCCCAAATCCGTATCTCCAGTAAGCGAGCGGAGGCCTTGCGGAAAGCGGCCCCGTGCCGGGAGGAGAGGATTTGCCAGCGGCGTTTGGCTGGATTGGGCGTTTTGCACGGACGGAGCCAAGGCCCAGCTCGCCGCCGGCGCCAGAGGAGGAAGAGGAGGAGGAAGGCGCAGGTGGCCTCTTGGCTGATGTGTGGCTGTCCTTTGTGTGTCCCCCAGGTCCCGAAGGCTGCAACCTGTTTATTTATCACCTGCCCCAGGAATTCGGGGATGCGGAGCTCACGCAGATGTTTTTGCCTTTCGGCAACGTCATCTCTGCCAAAGTCTTTGTGGACCGTGCCACCAACCAGAGTAAATGCTTTGGTAAGCGCCGGCGCGCGGCTCCCCCCTCGCCCCGGGCTTGGGGTCCGGCCCGTCCCCCCCGTCGCTCTGCTCTGCTTTGCTAAGGAGAGCTGCTAAACGGGAGCTAACAGCGTGCTGTCGGTAGGAAAAATCACGCTGGGTTTTCGTAGCCGGGCTTTGCCGGGATGAGAAGGGTTTGATGGCAGAGCGCTAGCAGAGGAAAGCTGGTGACAGGTCCCATCAGTGGCTTCCTCCTTTCGGGTCACCCCACCTCTCTCCACACCCCCCCAGAAAACCCCCACCATGCTCAGGCTTTGCAGGGGTCGCGGTGACTCTGCAAGGTCCCGCGTGCCGGGTCCGTGAGCGGCAGGGCAGTGCGGCAGCGACCATCTTGCAGAGCCCAGTTTGGGGACCTGAGCCCGCGTCCCCGCGAAAGGCTGCCCGCAGGGCCGAGGTCTCGCTGCAGTCAGGTCCGGTGGTTTGTGCCCGGCGCACGGAAACCTTTGCCGTCGGAGCGCCTGGCTGAGCTGTGCGCCAGGGCGAGGGCACCCACGCGGGCGCGCGCCCGGGTGCAAGTGGGGAAGCCGTCAGCGGAGGTAAATCAGTGCGCTGCACTGGCACCAGGGCCGCCCTGCCGCTGCCGCCGCCGGCTGAGCGACACCCCGAAGCCTGGACGAGCACACATCCGCTCGACCGGCGCGGCACTCGTGGCCATCCCAGCCGTGGTCTGACCTCCTGGGCGGCGCAGAATTTTTTCCCTGTGTTTAACTGGACTTTTCCTGGCCGCGCTGTCTCTGGCGCCTCTGAGGGGAGCCTGGCTCATCCCATCCGTGCCGCCCCGTCCGGGAGTTGCAGCCGGTGGCAAGATGCCCCTTCACCGCCTGTGCCGGGACGCAGGGACTCGCACGTGCACTACCCGGTTTTACGTCGTCCCCATGTCCTCAGCCCGAGGCGCCCGCCCTCGCGGCCTCCCATGCCACCGCCAGCTGTGGCAGACGGCCACGTCTGATCTGCTTGCGTGGCCAAGCAGCGCTGCCACCACCACCGTCATGCTCCGGGCCCAAGGACCTCGTCACCCTGGTGTCCCCGCAGACCCCCTCACCCTGCTGTCCCCGCAGGCTCTGTCACCTCGGTGCCCTGCCATTCTGGGCTGCACCGTTACCCCAAGGACCTGCCACCTTGGTGTCCTTCATGTCTCAGAGGCTGCCACCCCCGGCAGCCTTCCTCCCCCTTTCCTCTTCTCCCTCGGGGACCTCAGCAACGGCGCCCTTGGCCGCTCCCTGGCTGCCCAGGCATGGGGAGGCAGCGGTGACGTCCCCAGCGCCCCGTGCACCTCGGCACTGGTGACACAGCCCCGTGAGTGCCAAGATCGCGCCCGGTTGCAGGAGCGCTTGGCACCCTCTCCCCGGCGGCAGGGGCAGGGCCGGCGGTGGCAGCTGGCAGGCGCTTGGCGCGCGGTCGCGGGACCCGGTGGCGCTCTGGGTGACGGCCTGCGTCCTTCCTCCTCCGCCCCCCCGTCCCTCGCCCCCAGGTTTCGTCAGTTTTGACAATCCAGCGAGCGCTCAGGCGGCCATTCAGGCCATGAACGGCTTCCAGATCGGCATGAAGAGGCTAAAAGTCCAGCTAAAGCGGCCAAAAGACGCTAACAGACCCTACTGACCCCTGCTCGCCCCGGCCCTGCAAAGAGGTAAGGGGGGGACGCGGGGTCCCGCTCGGGGCGCGGGTGCTTCCTCGCCGCCCGCCGCTGCCCCCGGCGTGGGGCGTCCCGGGTGCGGCGAGCCCGGGTGGGACGCGCGCCGCGCTGGCGGGTCCCCGGTCCCGGGGGGACGAAGGCCGCCCGTGCCCCTTCCCCTCGCTCCGCCAGCTCCCCAGTGCCACCTTCCCACTCCGCGGAGGTCCCCCGTGGCGCCTCGGGCCGTTTGGGTCTGAATTTCAGGGCCGGAGGGACCCGGAAAGGTTGGGATCGGGGGGCTGGAAGCGCCCGGGCGGTGCTGGGTGCGAGGGGCTGCCCGTGGGCACGGGGCCGCGGGGCGGCTGTGAACCGACCGCGGTTATTCGGACCAGATTTTCGCCAGAAATCTCCCCGCGCCTGCGCTGGGGTCTCCGCTCCCGGTAGATGCGTCCGTGGAGTCGGGAGCGCCCCAGGGCGCTCACGGACTGGCGACAGCGGATGCGGTTTCTGCGGGAAAGACCCCCAAAGCGGCAGCTGCTTTGGGCTCCTTCCGCTTTTGGGGATGCGCAGGATGCGGGTAAGGGGGCTGCGAGGCGCCGCCATGCCCCACCGCGGCCTCTCTCCACGGTCGGCGTGCCGTGGCCTCCGCGGGGCTGAACGGTGCCGGCCGCTTTCGGCAGGGGCCTCAGAAGCCTCACGTTTGTGTCCCGCAAGGCCGAGCCGAGCGGTGACGTCCCTGTCACTGTCGCTGGTGGTCCTTGGAGCTAGTTTTGGGGAGTTTTGGGGGCTCCTCGGGGTGAGGAGCCGAGCGGGTGGTCCGGGGTCGCCTGCACCGCCGCTTGCTGCACAGGGCCAAAGCCGGCCGGCGCGGAGCGGTGTCGGGAGCCGTTCGTCTCGGCCGCTTGACGCGGAAAGGGCCGGAGCGGGCGCTGGGGCTCCCAGGTCCTTCTCGCGCCGCTGATGCGGGCGCTGTCGGTTGCCTCCTTGGAGGCTCGGCTCCCCCCTCGAAGCCTCGGCCGGCGTCGGAGCCGTCCGTACGAGCTATAAAAGCCACCGGAGAGAAGGCGGTTCGTGCCGTACGTCACCCGCGCGCGGCCCCTTCCCCGCGGCCCCAAGCGCGCCCGACCTCCGCCGACGCCGTCAAAGCGCTTCACCTTGTCTTTGCGTTTCGTCTCCTCCGGCCCCGCCGCCGTCTCTGCACCCAACCAGCCGTGGCCGCTCGCGCCTCCGCCCCGGCCCCGAGCTGCCGAGCAAACCCTGGCCCTTACGGGAGACCCCGATAAAATCGGTCACTCCCTAACAAGCCGAAACCCTAAGTGCCTCACTCGTGTCGCCAGCCTCCTCCTCCTCCTCCTCCTCCTCCTCTTCCTCCGCCCTTCTCCCCGCTCTCTGCGGTCACCTGCCGATCTCCGTGCGTGTCTCACCGCGTGCGGCGATGGGCAGTGCTTGCAGCCCGGACCGGTCGCCCCAGCTCTGGTGCTCTTTCCAAAGAGTTCAGGAGGGGTCGCTTAGCTTCGGATGCAAGAAATCCTAAATATATATATATATATTTATTTATTATTTATTTTTGTCCCTTTTTCGCCTGCAAGCCCGGGGCAGCCCGCGCTAACGTGCCCCTTTGCTGTCTTGCAGGTTGGGCGTCCCGCGGTGTATGAAGAGTATCCCCCTTCCCCAAGTGCAGTATCCAAACTTGTAACTCTCTTTCTTTGCAACATATCGAGGAGGAGGAGGAGGAGGAGGAAGAGGAGGAGGAGGAGGAGGAGGAGGAGGAGGAGACGCGACGGAGGAGGAGAAATGCGAAAGAGAGCGCGCGCCATTCTGGTCGTACCTTTTCTTTTCTTTTTTGATTTTCGACTCGGTCTTGTTTGTCTCGTGACGAGAAAGAGAGAGCGAGGAAGAGAGGAAGGAAGAGAGACGCGACGGCGGCCGTTGGCGGAGACTTTCCGAGCCCCTCGCCGGGAGCGCGCTGCGATTCCCGGGAGCGCCAGGCCTTGGGGCACCTCGGCCGCCAGGATGGGACCTACCTTTTTTTTTTATTATTATTATTTTTTATTAAAGCACTCATTTGCTGCTACAACTTTCAGAGGAGGGACGAGGAAGGAGGCTCCAAATGGATTATAAACCAAAGCCGGTGGGATCGGACCAGGCTCACGCGCTTCACCTGGATGACGTTTGCTTGAAAAGGGAAAGAGAAATTGTGTTGTTTTTTTTCCACACCTGGCTGAGGGAAAAAAAGAAATCAAAGGATAAAAGGATGTTGGACTTATAGAAGATATATATAAATAAGTATATATATATATATATCCCATGGAGCAGGGTGGCAGGAGACGCACCTCCCCCTGCTTGTCACTGGCACAGGGACATAGGATTACTTGTTTCAGAGTCATATCATTCCTTAGAGTTTAGGGACCAAAGGACTATTGCTTTTTTAAATATATATATAAATTAATTAATTAAAAAAAAAAAAGAAAACAACAGAAGAAAAAAAAAAAACGGGACGGAAAGAAAAAAGGCTGAAACAACAGGAAAAAAAAACCCCCAAGCCCCTCGCGTAGAAGCTGCAAGCATTTCAAAGAGAAGCCCGGCTCGAGGGCCGGACGGGCCCGGCGGTGCCGGCGGCTCCCTCGCCGCCTCTCCGGCCACGTGCCGGCCCGAGGGCGGGAGGCACCGGCGGCGGCGGCGGCGGCAGCGGCCGAGTAAAGCTGGTCAAAAGAGCCCCTCGATCGCCTCGGGGAGCCGGCGGAGCGAACTGCTTCTTTGGCCCTTTCTTTCTTTTTTCTTTTTTTCTCCTCTTTCACAAAAAAATGTGAGGTTTCAGCAGAAAAGAGGCGCACCGAAATAAACTTATTTTGTCAAAGTCGTCACATGGTTCTGTTCTTTGGAGCAGTCGCTAGCGCTGCCCGCTTGGGGTCCTGCGGCGAGCCGGGGCCGAGCTGATGAAACCGCATATTTTTCCCCCCCCCTCCCTCCCCGAGAAGACAGCGCCGGGCGCCCCGTTTTGACCAGCTCTACTCTTCCGGAAGGGCCGCGCAAGCTCCCTGGTTTTTCACCCCTTTCGGCGAGGAGCGAGCGGTGGCGGCGGCGGCGGCCGGAGGACTTTTGCCCTCCGAGGGCTCCTCGTCGCTGCGCCCGTTTCCCCGGCCTCGCCGCCCCCCCGGAGCCGCGGGGGGGTTATTTTTTTTTGCGTGTGCCCGTGGTTTTTCCAGGAAAGGAGGAGCCGAGGGCTGCGGCGCCGCTTTTTTTTGGGGTTTCGCTGTCATTTCCTAAGCGATTTAGAGCCGCCTGCTTTTGACGGACGTTGGCGCTTCCCGTCGGCTGCTGCCCTCCCCTGGTGCCCGGAGCCGGAGACGAGCGACTTCAGCGGTGACGTGAAAGTGGCTTTTTTCTTTCTTTTCTTTTTTTTTAGGAAAAAATCCCACAAATCCAAGCAAAATCCGGCTCGGCCCCCAGGGTGGCCGTCAGCACCGGGGCTGGCGCGTGCCGATGGCGCGCGGGCTGGGGACGGCCGCCCGCGCCGTGTCCCCGCCACTCTGGGGGACGGCTCTGCCCCCGGTTCGGTGACTTCGGGGGCGGCAAACGGCCGGCGGGGGACAAGCGGGGCTCGGCGTGGGGTGCACGATGGCGACCTGCTTCCCGCCGGATTGCCGCAGCGACTGTACATACTCTAGCGTATTTTTTAAGTCTCTTCTTAACTTTCTCTGTAAATCCCGGGTTGAGCCGAGGCGCGTTTTTCCAGGGCGGCCGGGCGACTCGGTGTTGCTTTCCGCCGTGGCTCCGGGACCGGGGCACTCGGGGTATTTTTTTATTTTTCCTTGTGAGGACACTTGAATCCCTCCGGTGGGAGCCCGGCCACTGCCGGCTGTCAGACCTGCCCGGCGCCTCCGAGCCCCGGACGGACGGCGCTGCCGCTCGGGCCGGGGGGGGGGGGTGAGGAGAGGCCCAGGCCCGTCCCCGTCCCCGCGGCGGTGGCCGAGGCCGCCGCTGCTCCCGTCCCCACTCCGCGCCGTCCCCGCGCCGCCGTCGAGCACAAAGCCAGCAGGAACTGCCGTCTCTAAGGGCTAACCTTTTGCTGCCATAGTCTCTTGCTACCTTGAAGGACCGACCAGGATAACCCCGGAGAGGTCTCCGTGTAAAGCTACCTCTGCCATAACGGCTGCTATACCCCGCTCCGCCGCCCGCCCGCCCGCCCGCCCACCGCCGCGCGCCCCGACCGCCCGCCCGCCCGCCCGCGGTCCCTCCGGTGACCCGCTGCCGCCGCCGCGCCGGCCCGGCCCCGGTTCTTTTCGGCTGCTCCTTCTTTTTGATTTCCTTGTAGTAGAAAGCCAGACGCGCGGGCGTTGACTCTGTATCTTTGTAGTTACTGGTATCTGCTTAGACTGAAATAAAGCACAGTCCAGTGGGATTTTTCCTTCTCGTTTCGCCCGTGAGTCTCTTCCTCGGCTCGGCGCCCCGGGATGCTCCCTGCGGCGCGGTGCGGTGCGCGCCCGGCCCCACGGGCTGAGCCCAGCTCCCTGGGGTGAGCCCTTCCCCAGGGCACCATCCCTTCTCCGTGGTGCGATCCCTCCCCCCTGGCACCATCCCTTCTCCTTGATGTGATCCCTTCTCCATAGCGGGCTCCCTGCCCCGCCATGTGATCCCTGCTCCGTGGTGTGGTCCCTTCCCCACAGCACGATCCCTTCTCTGTGTCACGATCCTTTCTCCGTGACTCCATCCTTTCTCTATGATGCGATCCCTTCTCCATAGTGTAGTCCTTTCCCCTTGGCACAATCCCTTACTCATGGGATGATCCCTTCCCTGTAACTCCATCCCTTCTCCATGCCTCCATCCCTTCTCCATAGTGTAGTCCTTTCCCCATGGCATGACCCTTCCCCATGGCGTAATCCCTGCTCCATGATGTGATCCCTTCTCCATAATGCCGTCCTTTCCCTGTGACACGATCCCTGCTCCATGGTGTAGTCCCTTCCCCATGGCATGATCGCTGCCCTATGGTGTGGTGCCTTCTGCGCAGCACCAGAGCCTCTCCACGGAGCCAGCCCTTCCCTGTGGCACCATGCTTTCTCCGTGGTGAGACCCCTTCCTTATGGCATGACACCTTGCAGTGGCCCCATCCCTTCTCAGTGACGGCACAGAGATTTCCGGCACCCCAGCGTGCTGGGGACAGGCTGCTGGAGAGCTGGAGCTGGCGGCCGAGGTGCTCGGAGATGCCTGGCTCCACGATGGGGACCTTGGGAGGTAGGTGTGTGGAGGGATGGGGGTCGGAGGAGCACTGGATGCTGCCAGCACGGCTCTCAGACCATCTCCCTTTGCTGGGCAGAAGAACCCTAGACCTCTTGCTGTGGCCTGGGGCAGTTGCCCAGCCCGACGCCTGGCTCCCAAGCCCATGCCATGGGGTCTGGGCCATGATCGAAGCGTGAGGAGACCTGCTCCCTTAGGAAACCCAAAGTGGGCATGAACTCCAGAGCTGTGAAGGCCACCACTCCTGTGCCCATCTCCCTGCCCACTGAGCTGCGATGCTGCTGTGCCCAGAGGGCTGGCTGCAGCCATCTCGCCCATGGGTCCAAAATGAGCCGGGGCAGGGGGACAGGACACTGCCATGCTGCCCCATCACCAGCTAGGCTGGCAGAGAGCGGCACACCCAGCCCAGAATGTTTTTTAAAGAATTTTAATAAGCTAAAACGGATTTCTTTTCTCTTTTTTTGTGTGTGTTTTTCTTTTTTTTTTTGCTTCGGTTTCTCGTCGTTGGTAAAAACATCATCACTGTAAACGCGAGGAGGGATGTCCGCCCCCAGGCAGCGGGCACGCAAGCCAGGCCCTGCCCACAGGTCCTTCTCCACTCTGGGATGGGATTAGGGACACTGGAGGGACAGGGGAGAAGGGACCGCTAAATCCGCCTCGTGCACGCTCTCTGCTTTACACCTATATACAGGATGGAGCCCGCCGGTGCCGGGCTCCCGCGTCTCCGCTGCCCAGAGCTGCGCGGCGCTGCCCTGATCCCGGAAGGCGCGAGACCCGCTCCCCCTTCCCCGGCCTCTTCCAGAGCCTTCGCTGCTCCACTCGCCTCCGGCCTCGGACGCCTTTTGGCCCCTGTGAGAGGACCGTGGCGGGTCCCTGCCGCTCAGTTTGTGTACACCTGAGTCCCAATCACACGCATGATCTCCTTCTGGATTTTGGGGTCCTGAGTATTGATATTGGCATCTCCCACTTGGCCATCTTCGTACCTGCGAGGGGAGAGCTGGGTGAGGGGGGGAGCGTCCCGCGGACGCTGCGATGGGCAGCCTGGGCACCCAGGTCCCCCCGGGGAAGGGGTGAGATGGGCACCGTACTCACACAAAGAAGAAGCGGGTGCAGACATGATCCGAGACAGGGCAGACCCAGATGTTGCCGTGCTTCTGGAGGTCCTTGGAGGTGATGACTACCAAGGCAAGAGGCTGTCAGGAGGGTGCTGGGCCCACGGGGACAGCCCAGGCGTCCCCACTGGAAACAGCTCAGGCTCTGACCACCCCTCCCGGGACATCGCACCGGGTGAACCAAGCTGGGCTTGGGTCCCTCTGCCCCAAGTTTGCGCCAAGGCCTCTCTGCGCTAAGACCTGCTGCTCCCATCACCACCAGCCCCTGCACAACCCCCAGTGTTGAAAGTCCGGGAGGGAAGGGGGTTCACACCAGCATGGCGGGAAGGGGGAGGCAGCAGGGGACATGGTGACAACGGCAGCAGGGAGGGCTGTCCCTACATGGTGCAGTGCAGCCAGGCCGGGATGACCGCGATGCCCACCCAAGGAGCCTGGGACCAGGGTGCTGCCCACCCGCCCGCCCACCCGCCGCCCCGTCCCCTCGCCCGGGTGCCCCGCACCTTCACAAAGCGCAATGCAGTTCAGGTTGCGGCTCTGGAGGAAGCGAGACTGGATGGATCGGGTCTGCGGGGAAAGCAGGAAAGCACCCGGCATTAACCACACGCGGGCAGTCCCTGCTCAGCGCGATCCGTTCCCGCTCAGCGCGATCCGTCCCCCACCGCCTCCTCCCCGACTTTGGGACCGGGCGGGAGCCGGCACGGCCCCGGAGCCTGGCTGCAGCCGGCGATGCAGCCCCAGGTCCCCCAGCGACTGCTGCAGAGCTTCACCCCTGCACCGCAGCCCCCACAGGGGGCTTCAATGCCCCCCCCCGGCATTTGCCAAAAGGCAGGGGACACCACTGCTCCCACGCTACAAGGGTAAACTGAGGCCAGGACAGCCCAGCCCCGTCCCTCGCGCCCAGCTCCCCCCCCGCCGACTGTCACCTGGGGAATGGTGTTCATCCGGTTGTATCTCTGCACCAGCTCGTCCTTCGAAGGCATCCGGTGCTGCCCTTTCCCCATCCCTGCAGGACAAGCGACACCACCGCCGTCACTCCCTAGCCCCAGCACGGGACGCGGGGGCTTCCTGGGGTGGGGACCGCTGCGGCCACTGGGCAAGGAGCCCCCCCAGGGCCCGTCACCCGGCAGCATCCTGGGGACACCAGTGAGAGGACGTGATACGTGAGCACAGCACCTCCCTGACCTTCCCCGAGTTCAAGTCGGGCCCTGGGAGAGCAGCACCCGGCCCCGAGGTCCCGCAGGGTGGGAGCACTCGATATTCGGAGCTGGCAAACGAAGCAGACCCAGCGGCCGGAGCGCGACACCCGACAGCAAGGAGAGGGTCTGAGCTGGCTGTGCCCAGAGCCCCCGTGGCCACGGCACCCGCACCGAGCCTGGCAGAGCTGCTCGGAGAGACGAGTTGTCTCCCTGGGGAAAACTCCACCAAAACACCTTAGAGTCAGTTCTTCCCTAGAAAATGCTGGATTTTCCCCCTGTGACCAGAGCGGTGCATTGGAAACGCCAGATCCGGAGGGGAGAGGCTGGTCCAGGCAGGAAGGATGCCCCAGACAGGGCCAGGAGGCCTTGCCACCCTCCTCCCTGTGCGGCTCATCCCAACGGCATCATCCGAAGCGGAGCCGGGCCCCGGGCCCATGCAGGGATTGGGATGGGAGCGCAGGCGGGACGGAGCGGCGCACGCAGCCTCTTACCTGAGTATCCAAAGGAAATACTGGAGATGGGGCTCAGATAGATGCCCTTGCCATAGGCTGCTCCATGCAGCTTGCAGGAAAACACCAGGGTGAGCGACGCGGGGGAGCGGGATGGGTGGCCGTGCCGAGGCCACCCCGACAGCCCGGCCCTGGGGCCACCACGGCGGAGAAAGCCCAGCCTCGGCGGGCAGCGGACCCCGCGCAGCAGGGCTTGCACCTCTCTTGGCGCCCTGCCGTCCCTCCCTACCTGCCGTCCCCCACCTGCCAGGCCATCCGGCCCTTTGCGGCTACGGCTACGGCTTCGGCCGGGCCGGCGGCCGGGGGAGCGTTACCTGCAGCTTGGTGTAGGACGCGTTCACCAGCCCGTTGCGGAGGATGGAGTGCCAGTTCTCAATGTGAGAGCCGCTGAAAGAGCCAGGGCCGCGTCAGCCCCCGTCCCGCGCCACCCACCCACCCACCCGCCCGCCACGGGTGCCGGGGTCGCCCCCGAGGAGCCCGCCGGCCCCTGCCAGCCCCGTGGCCAACGCACTGGAAAGCGAAGGTGCTGCCGTAGAGCTTCTTGGCGGTGCGGAAACGGGCCTCCTTGGCCGGGGGGCTGCTCAGCAGGAGGAACTGGTGTGAGGTGTGCATAAACTTCAGCTGCTACCAGCGGAAACGGAAGAGCAAACCCAGCGCCGGCGGGGAGAGAGGAGAGACGGACACAGATCATGCACGGCAGCCCGGCCCCGGTCGCTTGGCCGAGAGGGCTCGGCCATGCCGCGAGGGCAGTGACAGCTCTCCCATCGCTGCCATCTCTGCCATCCCACATGCCATATCCTGCGTCCCACACGCTGTATCCCGCATGCCGTATCCCATACCCTGCATCTCACCTGCACAGCTCCAGGGGCTGTGTGCCACAGCGCTGAGCTGGAGAGCCAGGCCACTTACCCTGCTGAGAGGTAGCTTGACGATGTGGGATCTGTTGCTGGAGATTATCCTTGGAAGGAGGAGGAGGAGAAGGGTGGTCGGACAGGGCGGCCGGGGTGCCATGCGAGTCACGCCAGGCCCTGGGTGTCTGGCTCAGCCTTGAGCTGGGCCAACCTTGCAAATGTTGCCCCTGGGCCGGCCAGGGGGTGCAAACACCCTCCAGGAGAAAGCAGCTCTGCCCTGGCCCCGGGCGACAGCCCCAAGGTGGCCGCGATGGGTCAGGGAGCTCGTGCCGGAGGTGCCCGGCGGCCAGTCCCATGCCGCAGGGCTCCAGGTGGCTGCCCCCTGCCCCCCCTCCTACCCTGTCCCCCCCGCCCAGCCCTCAGCTTTACCATTGCAGGAGGGGATGCGCCAGGGGGTCCAGCTTGTCCATCTGCTTCTTGATCTCCAGATATGACCCCTGGCAGAGACATGGCGGAAGTGAGAGGGGGTGCAGGTGGGTCCCCCATCTTCCAGCCCCCCCAGCACGATCCCAGATGGATGGACGCCAGCGCCAAAGTGCCGTCCTCAGGACAAGGCCAAGGAGAAGGATCCTGCACTGGGAAGGGGATTGGCTGCACTGTCCCATCTAAGGCAGTCTCGCATGGCACTGTGGGGCCAAGGAGGTTGTGGGACCTTCCAGCTTTGGCTCCAGGAGCGCGGGGCTGGGATGGGCAGGTTGGGCAGGGGGGCCTGTGTACCTGGGTCATTTCCCGGATGGACATCACGCTGTCCAGGGCCTTCTGCAGTCGCTCGTAGTTCTTCTTCTGCATGTGGGGCAGGAGAGGGGCGGCCGTTGGAGGTGTGCTCCAGGCTTGCCCACCGGCCCCGGCACCGTGCAGCCCTGAAGCACCAACCCCCTGTGCTGCCCCCAGCTCAGCAGCACTTACCTTGGGGTTGAAGGCAAGTGTTTTGGGGTCATTGGGGTCCACCACGGAGGGGTAAGGCTCAAAGATGATGCTCTTGCGGGGGGACTCCAGGGCAGCACGGCACATGGCCACAAGCAGGTCCACCACCTGGGCAGAGAGCACGGGCGGAGGGATGGAGGAGCAGGGATGGCGGTGCCCCAAATCACCCCATGGCTCCAGCAGCCCCCTCTTCTGCTCACGGCCCCCTTGGACCTTCACCCTCACCTTGGGGCTGGATCTGGCCCTGCTCTGAGTCAGGGTGAAGCAGCCAGAGGAGAACCCCAAGGACAACATGAGGTGGCCATCCTGGAACTGCCACCCTCAGCGTCCACGTCACCCGCCTCGCCCAAAAGCCCATGTGTGTGCCAGTACCTCAGCGCCCGTGGCCACCTCCTCTGCCGCACCGGACATCACACCAAGGGTGTAGAAGGAGAAGACACACAGCTCCCGGGTGCACACAGCCGGCTGCGGAGGACACAGGCACCATGTGTCAGGTCGGATAGAGCCCCCAGCCCCCAAGGGGGACAGTGCCCCCTTGTGTCCTGTGACACAGGGGCACCACGGGGGCTCTGCTGGCACTCAGCACCCCCAGCTGCGCCCGCTCGGCCCCCGCCCCGGCCCCGGCCTCGGCACCTTGAGCATGGAGCCGTTCTGGAAGACGTGCTGCTCGTCGCACACCACGCAGTACTCGTTGAGCGTCGGGATCCGCTGCTCCGCATACTTCATGATCTGCGGGGGAGGCCGCGGGGGGTCAGGCCCTGCTGCGGCAGCAATGCCGGGAGCAGGGGCCCTTGCGGAGATGGGGATCACCCTGATGGCCTGGGTGCTCGGGTACCACCCGGGCAGGCTCTGCCTTGTCGAGGAAGCAGCGGGCAGCGGGATGCGGAGTGGCACGGAGGATGCTCTGGGCAGCAGGACGCAGGGTGGTCACATGGGTGCTCACCTGGACGAGGAAGCCGTACTCCAGCGTGGGGACGTTCTTGCAGTGGCCGCCAACCTGCGGACAGAGCCGGAGCAGAGCCAGCTGCGTTATCCCCTTTCCCCCACGCATCCCCTGCCTCCGCACGGCGCCTGGGGCCCTGCCGGCTCCGGGGCCCTGAACATCCCCAGCACGGCAAGGTGTCTCCACCAGGGGCAGGTGCCCTGAAAATGCCATGGGGATGCCGACATGCTCCCAGGGATGCAGCCACATCTGGGGCATGTTGCCAACCTGAGCCCTGCCAGATACCACCAGGACCGGGTCTGGGATCAGCCAAACCCCGCCTGGCCCCCATGGCCAGTGACCCAGCTCACCCACCCTCGGTCCGCAGGCACCCCAGGGTGCTGGGAACGAGGTGCAGCGGAGAGAGCCACACGGGGACACAGCCCGGCCCAACAGGGTCTGACACGCTGCCCTGGCTGGGCAGATCTCCCCGGCAGCACTGGGCCACCACTGGAACCACGATGGCCAAGACACTCCAGGGCAGCCCTGCGGACACCCGCCGTGCGCAGGGGAGGATGGGAAGGGGAGGGAGAGCAAAGCAAGCCCCGAGCCGGGGAGGCACCCACCAGGATGTTGAAGGGGGCGACACCTGCCTGGGTGCTGGGGGGGTAGCCGAAAACCTCCACCTTGGGGTTCTTCACGGTGCAGGAGACGGAGCGGTTCATCAGGCGGTTGACGCGCACCTCGGGCATGCCCAGCTTGCCCTTCAGCACCGAGTCCTGGATGACGGGGAAGCTGGGCGACCTGTGGGCACAGAGCCGCGCTGACCTCCCCGCGGGCCACCATCAGCGTGGTGCCGGGCCCTGCCCCACGCTGCGGCCAACGTCAGGGCGGGCAGGGCATCAAGCGGGGAGGAAGGCCCAGCCCTGTCCTTCCTCCTCCTCAAGAGGTCTGATGGAGCCAGGCACTGTCCCTAAGCCACGCTAGTTGTTTCTCCCCCCTGCTCCTCCTTCCCCTTAAAGCCAGCACTAGATCCACTTTTTTAATGGTTTCTGGGAGCCCCCTTGACCTCTTTGGGCTCTTGCAGAGAGTGGCATTAAGTGACAGTATCCGAGGTGCAGATGGGGAAACCGAGGCACGGTACCAGGACGCAGTTTCCAGCCCACCTGGCTAAAGCCAGGCCTGGGGTGACGGGACACAGGGCCACCTCTCGAGGGGACATGGCGAGGAGATGCCAGCAGTAGCGGGGCCGGCACCTGGGACCTTACTTGGGGATGGGGGAGAAGATGCTGAGGCCCGCTCGAAACTTCTTGATGGTGCCACTCGTCTTGAACCAGCTGTGCCGCTTCTCCTGCTGGGTCTTCAGGAAGTCGTTGCTCAGGTGTTTCCATTGCTGCGACGTGAACATGCCCAGGATCCTGGGCAGAGAGGCGGCGTGGGCGCCCGAGTCGGGCACCGAGCACACGAGGGCCCTTCGGTGCCCGGCTCGGCCCCGTGTGCGGTGCTCGGCCGCGCGTGCCAGGCCCACGGCGCTGGGTGGCCTGTGCCCCCCGGCTCTGCCCCAGCTCCTCTCCCCGACCCAGCGCCGGGTACCAAACCCAGCGGAGAGCCAGTCCGGGGCCAGCCATGCCTGGCACGGGGCTGTCTGGCAGGAAAGGCTGCGACATGGGGACACGTAGCACCCGGCTGGCTGGCTTCAGGGCTCAACGGCGCGGTGGCCGTGTCCCTGCAGACCCGCCGCGAGCGCCCCCCGCCACCCCGGGCACCCGCCGTGTTTCGGCTCTTACTTCTTCAGCTGCAGCCCCAGTCCGAACCCCTCCTTGTTGGACGGCTGGAAAACCTCGATGGACGGTTCTGCGGAGAGACGACGGCCGCTGCCAGTGCTGCCGAGCTGCCCCGGTGCCGGGCACCCCACGGGCCTGTCCCAGGGCACCGTCCCGAGGGCACGCGGGGAGCAGAGGCCGGGGTGGAGCGTGATGCCCCTCCATGGGGTCCCGGGGTACCAGCCCCCTGGGAAGGACCCTTGGCGCCTCCTCCGTTTGCGGGGAGCAGGGGTGGTGGAGCGTCACCCGCGCGCCCCCGCGCCTTACGCGCCCGAGGGCAGGGACCCCCCGGCCTGCTCACCGGGGCCATCGAGGTACTGCGAGAGCGAGAACCGCAGGCGCAGCACGATGGGCTCCGTCCGCAGCACCTTCCAGGCCGTCGCCACCTCCTCCTGCCGAGGGAGAGCCGTGCGTCGGCAGAGCCGTGGGGGCCCGGACCACGTCCTCCGGCACGCCACCCAGAAAGCCAAATTCGGGGACGCCCGGGGGACGTCAAGGCCACCCCGCGCGCACAGGCCCCCGCGCCGTGGGGCACCGCCCCGGGCGCGCCGGCGCCGCGGTGACTCACATCGAGGAAGCTGATGTTCACGTGGAGGTCGATGTCCACGTCGTCGATGGTCCCATACTCCCTGCGGAGACAGGCGCCGCAGCGGGAAAGCCGGGATGAGGCCGGGCCGGTGCCAGCCCCACCGCCAGCCACCCCCTCGCCAGGGCAGCCGCGTGCCAGCGCAGTCCCCGCGTCCCGCCGGCACGCATGCGTCCCCCCGAGCCTGGGTGGCGCGGGACAGGGTGCGGGGCGCTGCGGCGGCCGGCAGAGCCGGGAGCACCCACCTGACGGACACCGAGGTCTCGCTGTAGATCTCCTTCACGGCCTCGATGTCGGCGTCCAGCTGCGGGTGGCGGTACAGGTCGGCGGCGCAGGTCCCCTGCGGGCGCAGAGCCAGCGGCGCGGTCAGGGGCGGCCGCGCGGGCCCCCGGCTCTGTCCGCGTCGGCCCCGGCGCTGCCGGCGGCTTACCTGCACGCCATACAGAAACTCCTCGGACTCGTTGTCCCCGTCGGAGTCATCGTCCGTCCAGTACTGGCCCTTGAGGTCCTGCGGAGGCAGCGGGTTAGGACGGGGAGCCCGCGCGGGGCAGGACAGCGGGGTGGCCTCGGTCCCGTTGTGCCCCCCGCATCCGCGCCGGGCGGAGCGGAGCGGAGCGAAGCGCCCCGGGAAGCGGCGGGATGCCGCGCGCGTGCTCGCTGCAGGGCCGGGCGCCGCGGGGAGGGCCGGTGAGCGCCGCACGGCCTGGCCCCGGGGCCTCCCCGCTCCCTCGCCGCCCGGGAGGCCGCGGGCCGGCCCCTGCCACCTCCGCCACCGCCGCCGCTGCCGCCCCCTCACCATTTTACCGGCGCTCGTCCGCGGGCGCTAGGCCTCTCGCCTCCTCCATGCTACCGGGCGGGCTGCGGCGAGCGGGGCGGCCATCCGAGTGGCCCCGGCCCTGACGTCAGGCCTGCCAGCGGGGCCGGCAGCGCGCTCCGCTCTGCTCCGCTCCGCCGTCTCCCAGCAACCCGGCCGGGCCGGCACGGCGCGGCACGGCACGGCACGGCACGGCGCGGCACGCCACGCTGACGTCAGCCCCGCGCCGGCCAACGCTGCCGGGCGAGCGGCAGCGCCGTGCGCGCCCGCCGGCCCCCGGCCCACCGCTGCGTTACAAGCAGAGGGCGGTTTGTTCTCCCCCCCTCCCTTTTCCCGCTCCCCGGCATCTTATCTCGGCTTGGCGCGAGCAAGGAGCAACGCCCTGGGTCAACAGGGCCGCTGCCGGGGGCCCCGGGGGCTCCTCCGCGGGCCGCGGGGCCGGCTGCCGGCCCAGCACCGCACGGGCACCCCGGCGCTGCCCCGCGCCCGAAACGCGGCTCCTCGGCGGGGGAGCCCCGGCGTCGCCCACGTTCAGCGTGGCACCAGGCCAGCATCGCCGGAGTTTTTTTGGCTAGCCGGGCACCGAGGGGCTGCCAGGAGAGGGGCCAGTGACACCAGCGTGTCCCCATGCAGCACACCCAGGCCCCGGGGCTGTGTCACCCCCCCCAGCACCCTGTGCTGGCACGGGGTCCCCTGTCGGGTGCCCCAGCTGTCCCTAGCACGGGGTCCCCCGTCGGGTGCCCCCGTTCTTCCTAGCACAGGGTCCCCCATTGGGTGCCCCCGCTGTCCCCAGCACGGGGTCCCACGTCTCTGCCTCTGCCCCCGGCTTCGGGGGCCACGTGGCATCGCCGGGAGCCCCAGGACCGGTGGTTGTGCCGGGAGATGTCACCCGCAGCCCCGCTGCCCCCCGTGCCTGGGATGCTGGGGGTCAATGGCAGCAGAGCTGCCGGGAGGGTTTTGCCCCCCTTCCCGTGCTGGGAGCTGGAGCGGGGCACGGCGAGCAGGGATGCTGCTGCCCAAGCGGTGGCCTTGGTCCCTGCCGGCACGCTGAAACCACGTGCACTTTACACCGGGCAGGGAGTTCACGGCAGTCGCGGCTCGCCAAGCCACGCTGCCGCCGGGTGCCGGCAGAGACGGCCGCTGATAAGGGCGCAGCGACTGCACGTGATAAACGTGCTCGCGGGGGGCAGGGGGGCAGGGGGGCACGCGGGACGCGGATGTGCTGGCCCCGGGAGCAGCCATCGCCCCGTGCGGTCCCCGACCACAGGCCGCGGGGTGACGCACCGCAAGCGGAGCCGGCGCAGGACATGCGGCCGAGGCCGGTCGTGCTCAGACACCTCCGCTGTGCGGCCGTCGGGCTGGGACCAGCCCTTTGCCGGCTGCAGCAGGAAACCGGTTTGAAGAACTGCCCCCAAATCTCCGCTTTCCCAGTGAGCGAGTGCCAGGGCCGGGGAAGGGGCAGAGCGGCGGGGACGACGGAGCGAGCTGAAAGAGGGACTCGCACACCCGCCGGCCTCGCTCGGGGCCCGCTGCACCGAGCTGCCCCGTGCTCAGCCGCACCCTGCGGGGCTGACTCATGCGGGAAGCGGTCCCATCCCTCTCCTTGACAGGAAAGCAGCTGACGTCTGTCCTTCTGCGGCCAGGAGCCAGAGGAACCCTTCCCCCAAGGCAGCGGGGCCGGACGGGGAGCGGGAGGCCTGGGCACGGCCGGGCGCGCATCCGGGGCAGGCAGCACCGGGAGCCGAGCTGGGCAGGCCTCAGCTCCCTGGCCGGCGCGGCTGCGGGTGTGCCTGGGAGGTGATGCAAAAACGATTCCCTAGGGCGTGTTCCCGGGAAGGATCCGGCCGCCCGAGTACTGCCTGTCAGGCTGTGACTTACCCCGTGTGAAAGCATTGCCAGGGGTGCTTACGGCTGGCCCCAAAACTCAGCAGCCCGTTATAAAACAGCAGCCGCCCCTTCCACGTTACGGGAGGCGTGCTCTTTGCCCAAGCACGATTCTGGCCAAGGCAGAGCACGCTGAAGCGGGCCGGACACCGCCGCGGCTGTCGGCCCTCTCCTCGGCACGCCGCGCACCCCCGGTGCCTCCCAGGCGGGGAGGGAGGCTGCCCCTCTCGCAGGAAGGGCGCGAGTCTCCGGGTGCCGGCAGCACCCGTGGTGTCCCGCCAGGGTAACACGCCGTGAGGCAGTGGGAAAACAAATTAATACAGCAGCCGCGGCCGCCTTCCCCGCACCGATGCCCCGGCCTGCAGACTTGACCCTCAGCAGCAGCCTGTGACGGGCGGCAAGTCGGGGCCGTGTGCTGCCAGCCGGGCTATCGGCACTGCCGCGGCCATCCCGCTCCGCAGCCCGTCACCCCCCGGTCCCCGCCGTGCCCTGTCCTAGCCCGGCTCTGCAGCAGCCGAGGTCGTGCCCGCTTGCTTTCCTCCTAATCTCTTTTATCCGCAGGGATTTATCTAGGCAGCTTTAATCCGAGCCTTGATTCTGGCGAGGCGCAGAGAAAGCAGAAGAAGCAGCTGGGGGTGGCCGCTTGCAGAGGGGCGAAGGTGCCGGCGCCCGGCCCTGCTGCGGCCGCCTCCGTCGCTCCGCGAGCAGCCAGTGCACGCTGCGGTGGGGGCAGAGCCCTCCTGCAGCAATTTTTGGCCCAAACGCTAATGTGAGGATTTGGGGCCGGGGGTGACAGCACTGTGCGAGCTCTCCCTGCGGCCCAGCTCTCTGGGCGAGCAGGGCGCAGCCTCCACTGAAGGCCACTGAGATTTTTTGAGAGTCGGGTCACATATTTAGGAGCCTAACTTCAGACTCCTATTTTTGGCCTGGGACCTCAGCGTCGTGACACGGGCAGATAATGTCAAGCAAGCAAGACGTGGGGCGAGGGGCACTGCGCGAGGCGGCCGCCCCACGCCTCGGCTTCCCGCACGGCGGCGGGCGCTCGGGTTTCCTGCTCGCTGATGGCGGGCGTTTGCCAGGCGCCTCGCTGGGTGCTTTTCCCCATCCTGCGAGGGACGTGGCACCCGCCGGCCTGGGGTGCTGCTGCAGGGCCGCCTGGGGCTGCGCTCCAGGTACCGCCGGGCCGGCGGCAGCAGCAGCAGGGCCAGGCCCCGCGGCGGCGCCATGCTGCGGGGCGAGGCCGGGCCCGGCCGGGGGCTGGGGGGGGGGGGGGTGCGGCCCCTTTAAGAGGCTCGCGGCGCGCGCGGCCCCTTTAAGGCCGCTGTCACTCTCGGCCTGCGTGCCCGGCTCCTGCGCCGCCGCCTCATTGGGCGGCCGGGCGCGTGGGGCCGCAGCGCGCCGCCTCCCGCCGCAGCTTGCGCGTCCGCCGGGAAAAGGAGTCCCGTCGCCCCGCCCCCTCCCGCGCGAGGTCGTCGGCGGCGGCGGAGGGATCCGGAGGGCGGTGCTGCGGTCGCCGGGATCACCTTGGCGAGGCGGCGGCGCGGCGCGCAGAGAAGCTGAGGCTCTCGGGGAGGACGGGCGCGGGGCGAGCGGCGCAGGTAACGGCGGCGGCCGGCAGCGGCGGCCTCGGCGCCCAGCCCCGGGCGGCAGGGGAACGAAGGCGGGTGGGGCGAGCAGCCGCGGTCCCGCTGCGCGGCGCGGGCCTCCCTCGGGGCTGCGCGCGGGGTGGCGGTTGGGGGGCGGCCGCGCGGCCCCCTGGGAAGGAGGGGGTGTCGCGAGGCGGCCCCGCGCGCCCCGGGGGGGGGGGGGCGGGCAGAGCGTGGCGGCGCGCGCGCTGCCGCTGCGGGGCCGGCGCACGTGGCGCGCCGCGAGGCGCCGTCCCGCCCCCGAGCCGGCCGGCACCGCCACCCCGCCCTTCCCCCGCGCACCGCGGCGAGCTCCGCGCTCCGGGAAGCGGCCGTGCCGCGCCGGGGGTGCCGCCGCTCCGCAGCCGCCGCACGCGTAGCCAAGCGTCGCTCTCGACACGGCTTCGCGCCGGGCACGCGGCTCTTGCGCCCGGTGGGCTGCAAGCTGAGGCTAGGTCCTTTGACTGCCGGGAGCAAGCGCTGCCCGTGCCGCCTGCGCTCTGCGAGGGGAGGGCTGAAACTATTTTTGCGAGGAGGTAACGGCTAGTGTCGAGGGGGAAATGATGAAGCAAAAACTCTCTGAAGCTTCAGATCGGTGCAGTAAAACTTACGGGAAGGCGTGTGATGCCTGGATTGCAACACCTTATTGAGCTTCCTGTCTATAAATGACTTGCGCTGGACCAGAATCTTCTGAGAGGCTGAGTCAGATGTGGAAGGAGTGAAGCACTTTGGTTTTCCAACCCCCCCCCCCCCCCCCCCCCCGCCGCGCACTCACGTAACAGCTCTGGCGATGTTCTGAATGGCGTGAACTTAAATCAGTATACGGCTCAGTGAACTCGCTAGAGATGCAGCAGCCTCTTCATTGCACCCGTAAGGGAAGGCCCCTTCTGAATTAATCTTCTGTACTTCTGTAATTATGCTTGCCTAAACATGTCCAATTGATTTTTTGACAGTCACTTGTACTTTACTAAGGGCTATGAAAACCTTTGAAACATGTTTGAATCCTCTTTGCGGAGTTAGTTACGCATGAATAGCGCTTTTGTTAGCAAACAATGGAAACCTCACTACTGTCTCCTCAGATTAGTAAAAGCAGACAATCTCTTAAAATGTGCTTTGCTCTGATAACCTATTTATCTGCAAAGCACAGGTTAATAGAAATCACTGTTTCGAGGCGCTTTTGTGATGTTAATGTTTAATTTTCTGGTTATGTGGCCACCACCTTCTGCTACAATAGCTCCTGTGAAATGCTCCTGCAAATCATGACTTGCTTTGGCACAAGTGCTTTAAGGTTGGATGAAGAAAATAAGAGTTTCTGATTACCTAGATATGTCTAGGGAAACTCAAGGGCGATTGTGCAACCAGAAGTGCTTATTAAAAATTTGGTCATAAGCACTTTATATTTTTTTGTCTAATACCTTGTTTCCAAAGCAGAATCTGGGTTAATAGTCAAAGTAACTGCTCCTTAGGAATAACCTGCACGTCTTGCTGAGAAAGTTATCTCTGCTTGACGAGGAGCAGCTCCACAGTTGCCATTTGGTGGCCTAATGTGTTGTAATGACACTAACTCTTATTCCATCCTGTGACCAGATTAAAGAATGCCTTCTCTACCAACACAGGAAACTGTGCTGTGAACCAGGTGTTTGAAGCAGAGTCTTGCATTTAAAAGCCTTCCAAGAAACTTCACTTTCACAAGATAATGTACTTCCTGCTGCTTACAAAAATTATGCGATGGTTGTAGGCCCGCATCTGAGCCTATTGCTTGGACAGTCTGCAGTTTTCTTGTATTGCTAGTCTGCTTCTTTGTCTGCCTGAAGAAATAAATTTACTAAAACCTTAGCATATTGATGTTATCTGGCCTGACACAAAGCTGGTTAGTTAGCTTGTTAATTCCCCTTCCCCACAACAAGCTGATGTTTTGCTTTGATACAGAAAAATGCTTCTTAGGCTGAATAGGAGAGCGAACCACGTGTTAGTCCTTTCTGTCTCTCTTCCAGCCTCCAGGCCGTTGTTCTCCCTAGGGGGAAGATGGTGCCCCTTTAGAGGGGGCTGTCTCTCGCTGCAGTGTGGTGTGATGAATGGCACGTAGGGAATGAGACTGCAATACCTAGTCACTGCCACTACCAGACTGAGCGCGCAGCAAATCTCCATCCTGGAGCTGGTGATGCAGTGGAACAGTATCTAGCTGAAGGATCTGTATTTCCATCTAGAGTTATGTTTAAATTTTAAAAAGCTTTACTTTGTTATGTTAAAAAAGACTTTGCCATCTTGACAAAAGCAGCAGCTAGCCTCGATTTCTGTTGGCGTGGGAGCAGGCTTTCAGGTGCTCTGAAAGACTCCTTAACCTTGCAGTATGTTCCTTTGACATAGGATAAGCTGGTAGGTGTGCCTGCTGTGTTATGTCTGTGCTGGGAATACATCTGTCTAGCGAAGTTCTTCAGCAAACATCTGATGCTAGACACCTGCACTTGGTTGAGGTTTTTTAAGCCTGCTGTATGTCTTTGCCCTCTTGGGAGGGGCAGGCTGAGCTAAATCATATATTGATGTGACGGTTAATCCGTTTGTGTGCAGGGAAAGTGCTGATGTCGCATGGCACCATGCAAGCTAGCGTGACCTTTCTGATCCAGATAATTTGTATTCTGAAAGCCAGAGAAACATCAGCATCACAAAGCTACAGGCTGTGAATGTCTCCTCCTGCATAGCTGGAGGTATAGAAAAGGAGTCCGCAGCTTGCTGTTGGGAAGAGCTTGTATCAGCTGGAGCAGGTGGTGGGTTCTGGGTCATGTCCGGTGTTGCAGATAAGAGATTGTATTTCTGGTGGCCATCTTGTAGTTATGTAACAGTGCAAAGCTGCCTCCTGCAACAGCTACCCGAAAGAACAACATGTTGTTCTCTCCCTTCTGGAACTAGAGTTGACAGACCTTATTAAAAGCTTGACTTTCCACAGAACTAGATTTTTGTTGTTGTTGTTGAGTCACTTCAGCTTCTGGAATGAATTAAGCCTACATCTCTCCTAGATCTTGGGATGTTTTTGGAAGTCTGAAAGTTGGCAGAAAGCTTGCCTGGTTTCATAACTCTGGCCTTCTCAAATGTAATGTGAACTCGTACCACTTCTGCCTCTCTTTGGCTTCTCTGGCGCTTCTGTGTAGGCTGCCCTGGAACACCTGGACTTGAACAACCTTGTTTTTCAGAATGAAGAAGGGTAGCTGACCCACGCCACACCCTCCCACGTAGGAGAGGGAATAGAACTAGGAATGTTCATCCCCTGTACGACTGTGCTGATGCCTGGATGTAACTTTGAGGCTCTTACAGGCCAAGAAAGGACAGTAAAACGCCTTTGGTGTGGTGGTAGTTAACACCAGGCCAGCCCAGCGGTGCTTCCGCGTAGGGACAGTCCCAGGGCGCTCTGCCTGCAGCCTAGGTGCTGCAGCTTCCTCTTCCCCTTGTTGCCAGCTGAGATAACAGCTGCATGCGAAGAGTGAGAGCAAACTGCCCAGCCTGGGCTGGGGATTGCAGCTTAGCTCTGTACTGCCTGCTTCTGCCCCAGGGGAGAGCTGGAGATGCCCTAGTCCTACCGTTTCTTGCAGCAGAACTGGATGAGCTGGCTTGAGTTAGTCACCTTGCTACTGAAACTGATCTTCCCTGACCTCAAACGGTCCTGACTTTCTAGAATATTCAAGAGCCCTAAGATACCAGGAAAGTACCAGACATCTTTAGTATACCCTGCCTGAAGCGTGGGCAATTCTAGTATTAAACCCAGGGATTTGCTAGTCCTTCCCTGAAGAAGGATATTGGATTTATTCAGTGATTAAAACATCTAAAGAAATAGGCTTTTCCCCCTTTACTTGATCCACCCAAGCTGACTGAGTGCACAGTGTCTTCAGGTGGTCTTGAAATCCTTGTCCCACTGTTTGATTAAAAAAGAAGTATTGGGAAATGCCAGACATTCCTGTCGTATTTTAAAACTGTTCCTTGTGGTGGAATTCAGTAGATGCTCTGTAAATATATGGTAATGAAAGGCAAGAGGAAACGTAAAAATGTGAAGCTTGTGTAGCTGGATGTGTGTGGGCAAATGGGTGCTTGGGATTTTTTGCTGCTGTGTTTCTTTGCTCTTCCCTGCTCTAGACAAGGTCATGGTGCCTGTGATGAATTTTTCTGATCTCACTGAGTTGCTGGAAAATCTTTTTGTAAAGGAGATTCTGACTTGAAATGAAACTGAGCTTTACCTCCCTTTTTGTATATTTTTAAAGACTTTGGGGGGTGTAAAAATTATATATGCAAATAACTTGAGTGGGTGGAGGATTTCCATGAAATAGAAACTGCCCCGAAGAAAAGGGGGAGAACTCATCTGTGTATTTTTTTTTAAGCTTGCAAGTAACAGTCTGGATGCGATTTTCATCTTAGGATACTATTGTTCCATATTCTTCTACATCTTATTTTCAGAAGCAGCACAGACCTGATCATTGCTATTTGTATATAGACAATTTCCCAGCAAGCTTTTTTTATGCGCATCTAGAGAATGCGGTGCTGTTATGCAGGTGTTCAAGGACAAACGAGCAAATGTTAGAGAGCTAAAACATAATGTTCAGGTCTGACCAGCAGGCTTTCCTATAATAATGTAACTTTGTCAGGCTTTTTATGTGGGTAGACTTTCTTGTACTAACTTCAGTGAATCAGCAGCTTCTGGCAGGGCTGAGGTAAAGGACACTTGCCAGGACAAATTATGGTTTTCAGTGGCCTGTCTCCTCGCTCCGTTCTGCAGCGTAGCGAGGTACGGTGAGTCAGGGCCGCCTGCGAGACGATCTGCACGTACGTGCAGAAGGTTCGACTAGCAGCAGTGGTGGAGGGGAGGAGCGACAGTCTGAATGGAGCCTCTGTGGCATCCCTGCGAGGCACGTGGTAGGGTCGCAGGGGATCTCCCCCCTCATGAGTTAGAGGCATGGCGTTTCATTCTGGTCATCCATGCTAGCTTTGTCAAAGCTATCAGTTTATTAGTGCCTCTGTTTCAAAGCTGAACGTATTGGCACTGGCTGTACACATAGCTAGCTCACCTTTCTGCTTACGGCAGGAAGAATTGGATGCAAAAACCCTACTGTGTCTCTGCTCTCTGAGCAGCAATTTGTTTCTCTCTTAAATGCCATGCTAAAGGCATCTCTGAAGTCATCTCGTAGGTTGTGATAGATTAGGCTGAAATAGTCACAGACTTTGAATCTGTCCTGTCTGTGGGCCTATCCCCTGTGTGCAGGTGACCAGTGTTTGAAGTCAGAATTAGTGATCTGCATGTGTTGCTACCCATCTTAAATCACTCATTTCCTGAAGGCCTTTTGAATGCAGACCCCTGACTGAGAGCAGAGGCAGTACTTTACCGGTTATGTAACCGGAATATGAAGCAGCTGAGTCTTGCCTTACCAGAAAGTACAAGCACAACAAAGTATTCTTTGACAGAGTGTAAACGCAGAAGGGAGATGGGCAGGTAGAAGAGGACAGACAGCTTTCAGCTGCCGTTGCTACTTCAGAACAAAATTGCGATATGACCTGAGGTATGCAACTGGAAATGCCCTGGAGCACCAGTGCTGCTGGGAGATGACTATCCTTCCATCCAAGCAGACAGTTAAGCTTTAATTCAGCTCCCTCCTGGGAATGGGGACCTTTCCTGCTGTTCTGGGGATGCTCAGGTCCTGCAAGGGCAAGCAGCTTGAGCCTGCAGGATTTTTATCTTACTGAGTTGACTCCAAAAAGCGTGCCGAAATGTCTTGGATCCTCTGTAGTTAAAACTAAGAGAGGAGTTTCCTGTTCTGGCCTTGCAAATGTTACTGGGACTGCTTGATACCAGAAAGTGGGGGGATAGGTGGCGGAGGGGAGCGTGCAGTCTCCTATTGCATCCAAACAACAAAATGCTGAATAACCAGTCTTAAACTTTGTGGTGGCACTTTCTGCTGCTCTAGGTTAGGAGTCTCTTCCCATCCCTGAATTCCCCACAGTGTCTTTGGTTTGAAGAAGGACCTTGAGCATATTAAGGAAATCTTCAGTCTCATACATGTTCTGCCAAGGTGTTGCATTTAATAACTCAAGTCTGCTTATCTGTACAGGCTTAAAGGGTGGGTTTTAAGCTTAGATAGACTTCATTTTGATTAGATGCTTCTCTCTAGAAGACTGCCTGCGTAAAGCACATCTGCAGTCATGTTAGCAGCAAGCTACCAAGGTCTGCAGTTGTGAGGGGAAACCCAGTCAAGTCTTGTAGGAGAAGTGATTTGTGGGCTTGGAGAGAAGAGTCAAAGTCTCTGCTTGTGCACTGAAGTGCTTGAATTTTGTTGTCCTGTAATTCTAAGGCAAGACTGGCTATGAAGAGAACCTATGAAGGGAACATCTCCATGGAAAGCAGGTAAGCTTTGGATGGCATTTGTGGGGGATAACTTTGAAACAGGAACGAGTCTGCCTGTATCTAGGAGATTGAAGTAGGCACATAAAGATAGTTTAACCAGTGGCAGGCTTCTCATTACTTCCATATTCATCATGTGGGTATGTTGACATCTCTGCTTGATGAGCAAGTATTTATGATTTCTAAACCTGGCAACACTTTCTCCTCTTCTAGATACAGAATTCCAGCAACGATGTCGAAGCACCACGATGCAGGGACTGCTTTCATCCAGACCCAGCAGCTGCATGCTGCCATGGCAGACACTTTCCTGGAGCACATGTGTCGCTTGGACATTGACTCTGAGCCAACCATTGCAAGAAACACTGGCATCATCTGCACCATTGGTAGGTGATTCCTAGATAAGAGAGGACTGCAGCTCTTTGCAGCAGTTAAGCTATGAAGCCCTGTGTTGGTGAAACTTAGGGAAACTGTGGGAAGGCTTCAGCTTTTATCTCTTGCCAAGGCTGAATTTGTGTTGAAACGACATGACTTTCCCATGTCTGCCTAACCTCTGTTACTGCTAGGAGTGAATCCGGTAGCTAGGGAATCTCTCTGGTTAGGTTCTGACGTCCCTCCTGAAGGCAAGTTGAAACAGCCTTTGCTGCTGTAGAAATGAGCTGGTTCAGCACTGAGCAAGCCTGTATCCGTTATACCTTACTCATCCACATGAAATACTCTACTCTTGTGGTCATCTCATTATTTTTACAAGTTAATATTCAAACTGTCTCCTCCTTCTAGGCCCAGCCTCCCGCTCTGTGGAAAAGCTGAAGGAAATGATTAAATCTGGAATGAATGTTGCCCGCCTCAACTTCTCTCATGGCACCCATGAGGTAAGGGTGGGGCCTGAGCTGATGCTGCCCTGGCCGGGCCTTGTGCCTGACTGCCCTGTACTCTCATGAAAGAAGATACTAAGTGAAATCCAGCTTACTCAGGCCAGCCTTAGTGTGGGAAGGCAATACTTAGCTCTGCTTTGGTGGGGGGAAACACACCAGCTGTAAACATTGAGCCTGAATGACTGTTGGTAACACTTAAGTAGGCTTTCCAAGCCACTGTGGAAGCAGGTCAAGTTGGTTCCTCATGCCTACACATGCATGCCTTTCTCTGTATCCACCTCTACCTGGGAGCCAGGTAACTGATATTTTACACTTGTGTTCTAGCTGTTTGCCCTAAACTCCCTAGTTCTTCAACCTCGTGTCATATTGTTAACTATAAAAGGCTGCTGGTTCTCAGTTAATAGTGGAAGATGAGAACTTTGGTCACTGTCTTGCTGTGCACCTTTGCAGAAATACCTGTACTATCAGTAGTTCATCTTGCCTGTTTTATTGCTGGGTGTTTTGGAAACAACTGATCAGTCAATAACCTGGCTTCAAAAGAAAGCTGCTAGGAATTTTAAATAATTTAACTCCTGGGTTTGCTTGGCTAACTGGCTGCCCATGTATGTTCCTGGCAGTCGTGAGGATAGCACCCTGATACTTGGGAGCTGGTGCAATAAGCTTATAAGAATAAGGTCAAAAGAAATCAACACTTTGTGGTAGACAAGCCTGTGTTGATATAAATAGATGAGATCCTTACTGATATTGGAGAAGCCAGGGATCCCATTCCATGTTGCCTAGATTGCCACCCTGAGTTTTCATGCTGGCTGTCCTCCAGCTTTCAAAATGTCAGACTGTAGCCTAGTAACAGCTGTAGATGGCTTTACTAATTAAACAGCAAGAGCCTTGAGGTGTGTAACAGCTTGGCCTCTCACCCTCATGATCTTTAAAGGGCACAGGGCACTGAAGAAATCAAAAGGTCTGATGCCTAGCTGTGGGCAAACATCAGACCTTGACTATATTAATACTAACCTCTGGGGAGGTGTCAGTACATGGGCTGCAGGTCATGCAAAAAAAAAAGTGCGGAAAGCGCAGCATGAAGTAACTTTGCCTCTGAGGAAGAGTAGCCAAATGCCATACCCTGGCTCAGCTGTTGGACTGGGTGGCTCAGCAGGGAGCTGGTGGCCAGGTTGAAGTTGGAGTATGGCCCAGCTGAGTTGCTTTTGTGGTTTGCATACTTGTTAGCTGGGAGCAAGGGACAGGGAATGTGGCTTTTTGCTTTGGGTGAAGTGAAATCTAATAGCATAATTCATACAGATGAGGTTAGATTACAACAGAATCCAGTCTTGCTGTAATCTCCTGTTTAGTTTAACTGTCACTGTAGTGAGTCTCAGTTCCCTTCTGGTTCCTCTGAAACACTCTGCTTGCCAGTGAAGTCTCAAGAGGTGTTCAGCTGTCCGGTGTACTTTGGTTCTGGTGTCCAGTCTAGCATCTTCAATAGGGCTCGAGTTAACAACTTAAAATCGAGGTGTTCAAAGATCTGGCTGTGTGCTTTTTCTTGTAGAAAGAGTTCCCTTTACCTCCAGTTGTTCCTGCATTCTGGTTCTTCTGCATACATAACTTTCCAGGAAGTCAAGCTCCTTAGGAGCCAGTCATTCACCTGTATCAAACTAAAACAAATCCCAGGTAACTGGGACCAGATAAGCTTAATGGCACTGTTCAGGCTCACTTCCTGTACTGTGGCTGTTTAGGCTGTGGTTTATGGAATGGTTGGGGCCTTGTCAGTCCCAGCCTGTGTACTTGATCAGAAAATGAAATTAGTTCTGCTCTAAAATGTTAGTTGTTCTGGTGTATCTCTGGCCACAGCATTCACACATGTTTAAGTACAACTTGTTCTGGCTGCTCCTTCCTGGTGTTGATTGTTGTCCCAGAGATATCAAAGTTGGTGTGTGAGGCTAACCAGGGCAGGGAGGGGAAATGAGGTTTCCAGGTGAGACTGCTCAAGCCCTGTCAGTGTTACAGTGAGAGGAAAGGGCATTTCTTATCTTCAACTGTCTGTAAAGGCTTACATAACTTTGAGTTGAGGTTATCTCTAATGTTGTTTAAACAAGTAAAGTAAATGGATCTGTTGATCATCTGAAGCTCATTTGAGGTAGTTGAGATAGGAGTTTTCCACAGAGCTGTCTGTCCTGGAACTGGCAGTATTAGCAAAATGTTCTTGCTCACATGAAAGGGTTTTGAAGCTTCATGCCTGATGCCGGAGTCTTGAACGTCCTGCTGCAATTGCTTTAGCTCTAGAAATAAAATGTAAATACTTAAATGGATAATGTCGTCTTAGTAAATCCCATATCTCTGGGGGAGATTTAAACTGAAGAGTTGCAAAAAAAAAAAGCTTGTCCCTCTGCTTGCTGGTGGAGTTCAGAGACTAGCCATGCCCAGCCTTTGGGACTGATAGGAGATGCCAGAGGAAGTCTGTGGGGAAGTCAGCAGTACAGAGAACGGCATCATCCCTTCCATGCTCTGAAGGGAGGAAAGGAAAGGCCATGTGTGGCAATTGCTTAGCTTTGAAATTTTCCTGGCATTTAAAACTCTTCCCTTGTGCATAATCTTTCAGCTGCCAGCACTTCTGATGTTCTCCTGTGTTGAACAGGCAGTTGTTATGAATGTTCAGCAAAGCTGTTGACTTTTTAGTTAGGGAAGCGGCCTTCCTAAAGGCTTGTTGGTTTCCCTCTGATCTTCAGAGGGAAGGTGTACATCCTGATGGAAAATCACTTCAGCTGAACATCTGAACAACTGGGCAGTTTCCTTCAGTTGGCCATGTGGGCTTAGAACTGAGGACCTAAAATACAGTGAAGAAGTAGCCAGGTAACTCAGACTCTGCTTTCACTTAGGAAAGGCCCTTGTAAGTCCACACTCAGCATCTTTAGAAGCTCAGCCTGAATTAAATTCTGGAGCTGGAACTGGAATTGAGCAGAATCTGAGAGCAGAGCTGTAAGCTTGGGTGGTGTTTGGGATGCATAGCAGTCCTTTCTCTGTGTGGTGGAGGAGAAATGGAATGAAAGTTTCCTTATCTTGTTTTTCTTGCCAGTATCACGAGGGCACAATCAAGAATGTGCGAGAAGCTACAGAGAGCTTTGCCTCTGACCCAATCACCTACAGACCTGTGGCTATTGCACTGGATACAAAGGGACCCGAAATCCGAACTGGACTCATCAAGGGAGTAAGTTGCTGCTTTTTTTCTTCCTTTTTCAGTAAGTAAGGCTAGATATTATGTTTATGCCTGTGGCCTGTTTACCAAACAAGAAATGTCTTCAGGGAACTAGAGAACTGTGTGCAAGGTCTGGTGTCTGTACCGCGAGTTATGAGCTGCAGTGAACGTCTGTACACCAGTCTCACCGAAATGTGCTTTTGACATGCAGAGTGGCACAGCAGAAGTGGAGCTCAAGAGGGGTGCAGCTCTCAAAGTAACCCTGGATGATGCCTACATGGAGAACTGTGATGAGAATGTGCTGTGGCTGGACTACAAGAATCTCATCAAAGTTGTGGATATTGGCAGCAAAATCTACGTGGACGATGGCCTGATTTCCTTGCTGGTTAAGGAGAAAGGTGTGTAGCGACCACAGGGTTTTAGGATCTGCTAGCAGTACCTGTTTGTGCTTTCCTTCCAGCTATTGTTGTGGTGGTTTTTTAAGCTTGCAGTCCTGTCTTTCAGAAAGGTGTGCCATACTTCTAGGTTTAATGCTGCAGTTAGATTTCCATTTAAAATGCAGTAAAACTTTTTTCTACTTAACTGTAGGAAGTTTTCCATAACTAACTTTGGCTGGATGTCACTGGACTGCTGTCTAAAGCCCCTTGTCAAAGATGACTTTCTGGTAGGGGTATACCTGTGCTCATGACCTAAGTCTGTTCAGCCAAGCTAATTCATACTTTTCACGCGTAATTCAACTAGTTAAACGTGGAGCCTTGTGGTTAGACACAGAACTAGTTTTAACTGGTAATGTAGGGGCAAGATTAGTTCCACCACATTCCCTTCAAGTGGTGCATAAACTGCTCTAGTCTTGTTACCTCTAATTGCAGAGTATGTAGCGCAGGGAGGTGGAGAAGAGGCTTTCAGGTACTCAGTTTGGTGTTGCAGTGCTCCCGTGTGCAGAAATGCAACCTGCTAGCTCTTTCAGGCAGGGAGTTCCAGCCTCCTGCTTGGAACAAAAGGTTGTTTCTCTTCAAGAATAGCATAGGAATGGAGTTGGAATGGCCTCTTGGGCTCCCAGGAGTAAGTTGCAAGCTCATGCATTACGTAAGTCTGCTGAAGAGAGCTGTAATGCGCTTTTTATCACGCACCGTGACTGATAGCACTGACTGTTCTCAGGCAGCTCTGGTGGGGAGGTAGTGTGGGAGCTGGCGGTGGGGAGCCTGCCGGTAAACACTGACCGTGGGAACACATCTGTTTCAGGCAAGGACTATGTCATGACGGAGATTGAGAATGGTGGCATGCTTGGCAGCAAGAAGGGAGTGAACCTGCCTGGTGCTGCAGTGGACCTGCCCGCAGTCTCCGAAAAGGACATTCAGGACCTCAAGTTTGGTGTGGAGCAGAATGTAGATATGGTGTTTGCTTCCTTCATCCGCAAGGCTGCTGACGTCCATGCTGTCAGGAAGGTGCTAGGCGAAAAGGGAAAGAATATCAAGATCATCAGCAAGATTGAGAACCACGAGGGCGTGCGCAGGTGAGCTTTGCACGGGTGGTATTGCAGCTCAGTGCCCCTGTATCCCCAAGAGAAACCACGTAGAGCACGGACCTCTGCGCTATTGTGTAGATTCCTCTCGTCTCCAATTTTTATCAGCACTGGCAGACTCAACTAGTGTACCACAACATGGTGGTAATGCAGGCCACCAGTTAACTTCACGTGCACGGGACTTGATGGAGCTGCATTATGAACAGTGGTTTGTGTAAGCATCACAACCAGAGGGTGTGGGGTGAGTGTGACAGCCTGAGCCCCTTGGAAAATCTGCCATGGTCTTTGTGGTGAGTGAGTTCAAACTTCAGCAAATTTGTTTTTCTTGGTGAAGTCAAGGTAGTGGGTTAAGGCATGGAAATCGCCAAGTCTCTGACAAACTGTCAGACTAAAATGTCTCAGATCAGCTCATGCACTTGTTTGTTTTTTGTATAGCTTTGGAAACTTTGTGCTATGACTTGGTCTTGTTTTTCTTCTTTCTACTGTGGTGTTGCAGGAAGCCTGCTGTCTGATACCGTAATGGCACATGGGAAGGCAATATGCTGATAGCATAACCGCATATAGCACTCTAGAGCAGTGAATCTTTCTGGAAGCGGGGGCAGAGTAGATGATCTGGCCTCAGTGAGTTTCCCTGCAGAATGAGAGGGATAACACGCCTTTTCTCTTGCTGTCAGGTTTGATGAGATCATGGAGGCCAGTGATGGCATTATGGTGGCTCGTGGTGACCTGGGAATTGAGATCCCTGCTGAAAAAGTCTTCCTTGCCCAGAAGATGATGATTGGGCGCTGCAACAGGGCTGGCAAACCCATCATTTGTGCCACTCAGGTATGGAAATGCAGTATAAGTGTCAGAACAAGTTTGTGGGGTCTGGCAGTATGTGTATTTGTCACTGCATGCTGCAGAGGGGTGGCCTGGGGGAAGGTCCTTGACAGCTTCCAATGGAGCGTGAGATGCAGTGAGCAAAGGCAGTAGCTGGGTAGCATGTCTTGAGGCACTAGAGCTCCAAAGGAGTTTGTTCAAGATACCTTCCCCAGGTAGGTCACAGGACCTCTTGTGTGGTTGCTGAAGGCTTAATCCCTCAATTCCAAGCACAGTGAGCATTTTGGCTGACTGAAACTTTGGGGAAAATCACATGTGCTTTGTGTTTGTCTTTAATAATACATCTGTGCCTAATAGAGAAGAGTTGCTCGGAGTTGCTACCTCTCCAGTCTCCTACAAGGTGCACTCCTACCGCTGCATCAGAGGGAAGTGAGTGAAAACTCAACTTCCTCATCTTTCTGGGAGGTGCCAGGGAGGGAGGGGGAGCTGAGACTCCTCAGCTTCACTGGTTCCAGTAGGGATCTTGTGTAGACAGTCTTCAGGCCCTGGGGTGACTGGCTTCCTGGCTGTGCTTGCGCGCAAGCTGTGGAAGAGTACGCTTCTAACAGGATAATGAAGGCTGGCTCTAGACAGTAATCAGTGGAGGTTCTGTATTTACAGCAGCACCTGCTCCTTCTCCCTGAGACTGTAGAGTGAGGGATTAAGTCAAGCATCTTAGGAAGGACTGAGAACCAGCCAGGCTGTGGTGGGTGGCAGTTTGCAGAAGTCAAACAGGTGGCTGCTTTATAGAGGTTTCACCATCTTCTGGGGAAAGAGTAGAAAGACCTGACCTCTGAAAAGCTATCCTGTTCTCTGCTTTCTTCAGTGGCCTGGGCTTATACTTGCTTTACTAGCTGTACTGGGTTTACCAGTATGTACATATTGTATGAAGGACTGGAAAACCTGCTTTGGATGAGAATGACTTAGGCTGGTACTGACCTTGCTGTTAACCTGGTTTTTAGATACTAAAATACTGTATGCCCGAGATCAATAGGGAACATGTGGCTGGGTGTGAGCAACAGCAGAATTTCCATAGAAGAAATCTCCTTTAATACTTTAAAAAGCTCCAAGTTCCTTGAGTCAAGCCTCATGCTGAAAAATTAACCTGGAAAGTCAGAATAAAGGATCTGTGATGCTGTGTAGGTTAGCTTTCTCTGGAAAGGGAATAATTGTAGAATGGGTGGAAAATGAAATGGGTTGTTTTCCTTGTTTGTAGATGCTTTAATTCAAAACTGGTTAGGGACCAGCCCTCTCTCTATTCTGAACCCACAAGAACTCCTCTCCCAGAGTTTTTAGGGCAGAAGACAGCACCTAGCTTACCAGTGCTATGTATAAAGTGTGAAGTGCACTAGTGAAAAAGCAGCAGGTTCCTTCTACGGTGTTTTGATTTCTTTGGACTTGTCCTTTCCCAGATGCTGGAAAGCATGATCAAGAAACCTCGGCCAACTCGGGCTGAGGGCAGTGATGTTGCTAATGCTGTCCTGGATGGAGCGGACTGCATCATGCTTTCTGGAGAGACTGCCAAGGGAGACTACCCGCTCGAGGCTGTGCGCATGCAGCACGCTGTGAGTAACGCCTCTGCTCTGGGCGGGGGGACCTGTCCCATGGGTAGTAATGGCAATATGCCGTTTCCCAGCATCTTCGATCTGAGCAGGCACCTGAAGATCCAAACGTGTCTGGTGCTAGCTGGCAGCACCCAGCAGTCTGTAATAGCAATTTTTTGTCCATACTCCCACTGTGGGCTTTCCTTTACCTAGCGTGGTCACAAGGGTCTGAAAACTCGATTTCTGTGCTGCATACTACTGTAAAGCAGAGCTGAGAACTGCTTTGCAATGCTGGGAGATCTAAAACTTGAGATTTCTTGTACTCCAACTTCTTTTTTTTAATGCCAGGGTGAAGCTTTTTTGCTGTTACCTTGGTATGAGTTTCTTCAAATGGGCTACTCCTTTTGGCTTATTCAGTGTCTTAAACTTCTCCAAGGTCGAGGAACTGCTTAAGCAGTTCCTCGACCTTGGAGAAGTTTAAGCAGTTTATCTCTAGGTAATGGAACATATCAGCTGACTCCTGTGTATGGGGGCACGGGGGAGGTTTGCAAGGGTGATTTGCAGCACTGTTACATTCAATGCCGAATGCATTTGGTGATGGGGATGCTGTTGCATGATTACTGACAGCACCTTGTTTTTACATGTCTAAACTGCCAGAAACCTCTGCTCTGCTTCGAGTTCACCCAGCTCATGTTTCAGTTAATAAAAAGCCTGATGTCAAGTATCTAGAAGTATTGGTTCTCCCCAGTTATTGCTGCTGTGAATCACAGCAGCGATAACTCAGAAGTTTCATCTGCAGTTCAGGTTATATAGATTAATAAATGTAGTGTGTGTGTTTGCAGTGCATTATGTGAATGTCTTCTTCCTTTTACCTTTATTTGATCAATATGGAAAGGTGCTTTTTGCACGTGGGAAATAGGAAAATAGGACTTTGGACAGTGACTGGGCATGAGATGCTGCTTTGCAAGCTGAACGCTAACTGTACCTAAAATGTTCTTCCCTAATTTTTCACCTAAATCATGAGGACTGACTTTCTACCAATATTTGGAAACTTGCTACAGCAAACCTTGCACCTGGTTTTCAATCCTGGCATTAATGCAGGTTGTCCTTTGTTGGAGAGGATCCCTGAATTTCTGAGAATACTTGCATTCTGTATAGATGAGTATTTTGATCCTAAATCAGCAGGCAAATACAACAGAAACCTATTCTAGCTGAGGAAAGTGCTGGTTTCTCTTTGAGGTGCAGGGCACTTCCCATAGTCTGCTGGTGTGACAGGCAGGCATTCAGCACTGCAAAGACAAATCCCTGCAAAACCACCCTCAAGAGCAGATTTCTCCTTGAGTTCCTCACCAAGGTGTACAGCAGTGGTTGTGCCCGAAATATCTGTAGTGTGAGCTCAGTGCCCATTGCATGTGCTGCCTTCTTCCTGCAGACGTGGCAGTGAAGTTGTGTGTTCTGCTTGCTTGTTTCTTTCACCCTGGACAAATACTTAGGATTTTTACCCTCTGTGCAGAGGAGCAAATATAGATTTGTTTTGTACTTTTGTATAACTTAGCACAGGCAGCAAGACGGGAGCTCTCCTATAGCGGAAGGAGCATGTCCCCCTATAGCCAGACTCATTTTATCTTTCATCTGAGCTAACTCACTTGAGGTTGGATGAACCCTGCTAAATAGGTGTCCTGAATAACTATGCACCAAAAATCTGAAATGTGGCTGGAGCAGATGGCCATCAGGGACTAAAGTGTGACGTGGACAGTATTCCCATCCCTGAAATAGCAGATGAATATTTCAGTCTGAAACAGCCAAGCAGTGGCAGTGGGGAGAGAGCACCTTACCTCTGGTAAAGAGCAGCTGCTGTATGCATTGCCTGGTCTGAAGTTGGCATCAGTGTAGACTTATTTATTTATCCAGGCCTGCTACTGGAGTACTCCAGGAAACTTTCTCCATGGTGAGGTGCCCTGGCCTGTCTCAGCAGCTTTGCTGGGACACTGCAATGGTTTTGCTTAGCAATCGCTTTCCGTGTAGCTGATAGAAATGAGCTTCACATTCAGTAATTGGCATCTGTGTGACAAAAGTGACATGTCCCTAGTGAGTTTGGTAGCAAGCTTCCAAATATTGGGCAGGCTATTTCCTACTTGTGGGAGTGGTTGCCTTCAAATTCCCCTTCTTATTCCCTATTTTTCTTAAACCATGTAAAAACAAAAGCCTTCAAAAGCTGCCCTGGACACTCTAACAGGACTAAGGTTCAAATGGCTGCTCCATTCTCCTTCCTCCCACCTCCACCCTGGCATTTCTGTACAAGCCCACTAACTGGAAACCCTCTAGCCATTTCCCTGTGAATAAAACCAGCTACAAAATGGAGTTAGGAATTGCTGTGCCCTTCTGTAATCATTGTCAAAGTGGGCACATGTATACAGGTATTCTGACTCTCACAAAGGTGGTACGTGGGATTCCCTCTAAACTCAGGCTTACTCTGCATGTTAGACAAAGCTGCCTGCGTTTTGCCCAGGAGCTGAAGAAATACTACCTGGCTACCAGCTCTCACGTTTGGCGTAAGCAGTTTGAGGTGGATGTTTACTCTTTGTTCCATTTTTAATCTAACGGCAAGCTTAAAGCCTGTTGTAACAAAACTGACTGCTTTAAGTGTCTGACCCTGAAACATTGCCAAGGATCCTGTGGGTGAAGACTGGGACTGGGGTTGGCATTGGACTCCTGTTCCTGTCTGTCACATGTGTCCTGTTATATTTAGGTATAAGGCACTTAACTACTTTGGCTTAAATTGACACCTGTCAAAGAGGGATAATTCCCAGTATCATAGTAAAATAATTTATTAACACTAGAGTGGCAAAGTTCTTATTTGGTGGGGGTCTAAATACAAAGCTTTCACTATAATGGCACTTTAATCTCCGCTTAAACATCAACTTGTCCCTCTGTGTAACAGCTGTTCACTTTCTAGAATAACTGAATGAGGTTGTCCTTGAAAAGATGATCAACCTTTGCATGCTTTCCTAGTCTCTGCAAGCCTTCTTTATCGGGTTGTCAAGGGCTAATGCAGCCTTCTGAGATGAGAATTGTCTTTATGCTGAGACTCACGCTTACTTGGATGAATAGATCATTGAACTCACTTGCAAATGCTTAGTCTGAACAGCAAGCCTGTAGCTGTGCCTCTGCACGTGTGGTCTGTCCAAGTCTACTGCTGTACAAATACCCCAACGTACATGGTGTGACAACCTTATAAGGAAGACTTATTTCTATTTGTTCCCCTACTACTGAAAGGGAAGTTGGTACACCACTTGGAGGTGAAACTCTTTGGCTCCTAGCTAAACTAAGCCTAATGAAACTAGGAGAGAGCCCATCTCTGCTTTCAGAGGCATTGCTCACATGTTGGGCTCCTTGAAGGCTGTTCTACCAGTGCTGTGTGACTTTGGAGGGTGGGAGAGAAGTATGCAAGGGGTATATGCATCTACAAGCAGTGCCTCTTGAGGAATCGGAGGCAGGACCTGCAGCAGGCTGATAGATGCCATGTGATTTTCTCAAGGAAGTAAGAAGCAGCTGCAACAAAGTGCAGTCTGACTCTTGGCTGGCTTGTTCTAGTCCTTGTTCTAGTCCTTGAAAAGAGATCTGCATTTGGTTGCTCTGAAAGGACTCCAAAATCCAGCAAGAATGCTGCCTTTGAGAAGCCTGCCAGTGAACAGGACCCGCCAGCCATGTGGTGTGGCAGAAGGGCCCTTTCAGCCATGGCACTGTCAGAGTTGCATTCAGCAAATTCACAACCCGAGAGCCAAAGTGTTTCACACACAACTTGACGTTTAATTTCCTCTTGCATGCATTACTATGACAATTAAGCAAATTAACGTGATCTCATGTTACTCTGGTGTATCTTTCCTTCTTTTTCTGTTACTTCTTTCTTCTCCTTCCCTCTTACCCGGGCCTGCAGATCGCTCGTGAGGCTGAGGCCGCAATGTATCATCGTCAGCTGTTCGAAGAAATTTTCCGCCTCACTGTTAACAACAGGGACCCTGCTGATGCCATGGCTGTAGGCGCAGTGGAGGCCTCTTTTAAGTGCTTAGCTCCAGCTCTGATAGTTCTGACCGAGTCCGGCAGGTAGGGCTCAGAGAGGGGTAGATACGTAGGCTCTGTAAGACAGCTCAAACTCTTGTTCCCAGGATGTGGGTTAGCTGCTCTAAAGGCAAATACGTGCTTTGTGCCAGTAGTTTCCACAAGTGGAAACGTGCTCCATCATAACACTGCCAATACTCAGCAAGCAGCATGCTGCTACGATGTCAGCCTTGTGTAACCACTGCGGTCTGAGTTGCCTTCATCTCTGTAGCAGGGCAGGACTCCAGGTAGGTAGAAGCAGAGCAAGAGCGCCTGGCAGTTGGGCATGGATGTGACCTGAGTGTGGGCCAAGCAGGGTGAGGTGACTCAGCAGGTGCCACCAATTCAGAAGAGAAACCTTTTGAATCAAATGCTTCCTTCATAAGATTGCCCTGTTAGGGTGATGCCTGCCATGTCTGGCTAAATGTTGTCACCATTACCGCAGCATATTGAACTAAATCTGGACTTGCTAATTGGTAACTCTTCTGAATGTTAATGGTTGATGGGAGTTGTGCAACACCTTGCTGACAGAGCATCTCGCCTTACTCTGCCATTCTGAGTGACTGACATGAGTGTCTTCCCGAACGCACGTTGCTCTTATAGATTGCCCGCGAGGCCGAAGCCGCCATCTTTCACAGGCAGTTGTTTGAGGAACTGCGTCGCCTGACCTCCCTGAACTGCGATCCTACTGAGGCCGCCGCTGTTGGCGCTGTGGAAGCGTCCTTCAAGTGCTGCAGTGGGGCCATTATTGTCCTTACCAAGTCTGGAAGGTAGGAGGTGACTGGTTCCCACAGGTCAAGTGGACTTCATGACAGGGTGGGGGCAGGAGGCCAGCAAAAGTTTTCTTGGAAAAACTAGAGCCGTAACAGTGGAGTCCCGGTTTTGGCTGCAGCTCAGCCCAGGCAGTCTGTCTGCAGTGCCAGTTCCTTGGAAGATGGGCAGATATCTCAAACATCTGCAGATATTTAAGCTCCAAGTTATTGAGCGTGCCTCCACCAGCGTGGCATTGGCACCAAGCTCTGCCTTCTCTTGCTGTTCAGAATGGCATTTCTGTCAGCAAAGCTGACTAGAAGAACAAAAGGAAAAACAAGTGTTGCAGCTTCGATTCCAGCTTCTGTCTTGCTGTTGAATTCAAGATTTCTTGCCAAGAAGTTCAGCAGATGCAGAATTTTATTTTTTTATTTTTTAATCAGGGCCTTAACCTGTCTTGATAGCAACCAAATCACAGATCTGCTTAATGTGCCAGGTCCTTTGCTGGACCATTTGGGTATCAACACTGCTTGCCTAAGCCCAAGGGGCAAAGAGGGCGTGCTTAACCTAGAGTCGTTGAACTGGGAAACAAAGTGTTGGAAGTCTTATCTTGTGCAGGCTTCCTTATGCCTGCATGGGATCTATCTCACTGAACAGACAGGCGTCCAGCAGCCAAGCGTGTACCTGCCCTGTCAGCCTTGGCTGCAGGTGAGAGACAGGGCAGTGCAGACTAGGCAGTTCAGTTCTGTCCAGCGGTGGTGAAGACTGAATAGACACAGACTTTCTCGCTTGTGGGAAGGAAACAGTAGAAAGCCAAAGCCCTGCTGATCAGCTTTACCGTCTAGAGGAACTAGACTGCCCGCTGTCAAAGCAAGTCTGTCAATAAGTTTTCTCAAAGACTGCTTTCCAGAAGGGAATCTGGATTTCTTGCACTGAATTTGGACCAAGGAAATAATGTTGCAGCAGAGATGACACTATTTATGTGCTGGGCATAGTCTGCCTGAAGAACTGGCCCATCTGAATTCGTCATTTAAACTTGCAGCTTAATATCATTTGAAACAACCGCTTTCTACAGAGATGGGGCATGACTGCATAAGCACTGCGGTTTCTGGATGGCCTTGTGCTTCTAATGTTTCTTTGTAAAAAGATTCCAGTCTTACGCTTGACCTTTTTTAAGAGATTTGAACTCTGATATTTGAATATTTTTAGCTGAGGATTCTGTTACAGCCTTTAAGTACCTGGGTCTCCTAGAGCTACTGCAAGGCTTTTTGGACAGTGTGGGAAGGATTGTGTGAGAGCTGGCATATGTGACTGGGTGCTTCGAGCAGACTGCTACTGCTTGCTTCTAAACAGCAATGACTGAATCTGAGTATTATGCAGCTTTGGCTGAGCTTGGCACCAGAAAACTAGGCTGCAAAAGCTAGTAAAGACACTAGTGTGCTGCATGAGGACACGTCAGGAAGATGTACCAGTAAATGTCATGGGTTTGCAGTTCTTAATCATGGGGGTTTTTTTTGCAGATGTCTCCTAAAAGCAAGGAAAGGGAAGCTGTAGATCACTGAGTGTGGGCTGCTTGCTATGTTAAGGCAATTTAAGTGCTCTGTGCCTAGCATCCCCGTATAAATTTCTGCCTCAGTTGTATTTGCTTCCTGTTTTGCACAGAACAAAGCTCTGCGGTAGACAAGCCTGTCTGCTGTAGCTGGCCTAAGCAGGTGAATATGGGCTGGAGGCAGATGGCTTGTCTGGTCCCCACACATGGGGTGGCAGCCTCTTTAAAAGGAACTTCACAGCTGCCTGGTGTGTTCCTGCTCCATGCAGGAGCTGCCAGGGCAAGCCTCCCCAGAGCCATACAGCTACGCAAAGGCTGAGGCTGTTGCTTCTGCCCTCTGCCTACGCAGCTTTCGGAGAGGAGGCTCTCTGCTTCTGGGTGTTTGGGATTATGAATTTGGGGGATTAAGTGTTGGCTGCCGCTCCTCCAGGAGCTAGATGTTTAAACTGATCAGTGCGCTGTAGTCAAACCCATTTCTGGGGCAGCTCTGCTTTTCCCAATGCAGTTTCCTTGTAGGGACTGCTCTGAAAGCATCTTCCTTGGCAAGCTTTGGGTAGCACTGCTGGTGCAGGCTCTTTCCATCCCACAAAGTGGGAGCTCATTAAAACTGAGCAAGCCACTTGCAGGGACTCCACTGAGATGCCAAGGGCTGCTTGCAGAGGCCGCAATAAGTGGCACCTAGCCACCTTAACTTAGCAACAGAGGCACAGAAGTGCCTGTTCCCAGGATTGAAACCTGCAGATTGCACTTCCTAACCTCAGAGGCAAGGTGATCTCCCCCACAAGACTAGGGACTCTTTCCCAGGGGCAGCCTTCCAGTGTTGGTCCTCCCAGCTGCTAAATTCTGAATTCAGTCTGGCATTGAGCTCTGCTGGTAGAGCTTCACTCTTGCAGGATGTGCCAGCAGTTCCCATGGTCATCCTCTGCAGTGTACCTTCAGAGGCTGTGAAGCCCTCCAGGATGAAAGTCAAACCCAGCTGATGCTTGTGCTGTGAGTGGAGGTGGCCCTCTGGTTGTGTGCAGGCTTCCCTGAGCTCCCTCTCAGGCAGCTGTGCCTGTCATATGGTGCTTCACCTTGTGTTGTGGCTTTCTTCCTCCTAGGTCAGCACACCTGGTGTCCCGGTACCGCCCACGGGCTCCCATCATTGCTGTGACCCGCAATGACCAGACAGCACGCCAGGCCCACCTGTACCGTGGCATCTTCCCTGTCTTGTGCAAAGAACCAGCCCATGACGCGTGGGCAGAGGATGTGGATCTCCGTGTGAACTTGGGCATGAATGTTGGTGAGTTGTGCTGTTCTGGCCTCACCCTTAAACAGAGGCTGGTGAGAACAGTCTTCTAGGCCACGGTACTCCAGAGTGCCTTAGGCAGCGGCTTTGGGGCTGCTAATGGGACCTGTGATGAGGGTAGCTACTGACAGGAAGGGAACTGGCTGCCTTTGCTCAGTAGGTAACTCTATCCGATTGGGAAACAGGAGGCAGCAGTGTTACATAGGCACACTGCATCTGATGGGGAAATAGGACAGGGGTGTTATGTCACAACAGCCTTTAGCTTCCAGCAGAAAAACTAGGCATGCTTTAATGTGATAAATGCTTGGTCCGTGATGTTCATCCGTCTTGAAAGATGAAACGGAGACTTAGAGTGGGGTGATTCCTCTCATGGGGCCCTCCTCTGGATCCGGTGCTGTTGAAGTGAGCTCTGCATAGCAGAGGAGTACAGGGGTCAGTCATCTGAGATGTGGCTGATGGTGGACAACAGGAGGTCAGGGACTTGATAAAGCAAAGCCACGATTACTGTGGGACAGGCTGCCTCCTGCACCCCTGTGGCATGAGCAGTGAGCAACAAAACTAAGGAGCTGCGGAGAACCCGTGGCAAGTGATGTTCCCCATGCGGCAAGCTTACAGGTAGTGTTTGGCAGTGTGGGAGTTGAGCTCTGACGCTTCCGTCCTTTCTCTCCTAGGTAAAGCACGTGGATTCTTCAAGAGCGGTGACTTGGTCATTGTACTAACAGGCTGGCGCCCTGGCTCCGGCTACACCAACACCATGCGTGTGGTGCCGGTTCCCTAAAGAACTGACTCAACCAGCAACATGTTCCTTCCCCCTCCTCCACTCCCCTTCCCCTTGCATTAGACCAGCAATTGCTTGCAATGTTCTCCTTGTCTGTAGAGTGGATGTAGGTTGATAAACACCAGAGAGCAGCAGCAGGGGGAAAAGACCTTAAATCACTAAAAATACTTGAAGTGTTTAGTTTTTTTAAAAAAAACTTCTCCCCGTAGTTAAGTACTGCCCTGATATATGTTGGAGTCAGTGTAGGAGGTTCCTGCATGCTGATGGGACTTGAGCTCCTCTGCCTCCTCTTAGCCTAGTTACTGTCCTCAGGGTGTGAACGTGCCTTTCCTTGCCCCTGTTTGGGGTGTTGGGGAAGGGAATAGGCGACTTAAGGTTCAACGGTTCCGGTGTAACACTCTGCAGCAGGCAAATCGCAGCCCTATGCCCCATAGGTTCAGCTACGCAGCAGCTCCACCTAACGCCTGCCCTTCTCTGCTGTGTCTTCATACGCCCGCAGGCTCGCACTGTTAGTGTCACCAGTACACTCCAGTTCTGGAGGTATCATGGATTGCCATGGGTCTGTCTAGTCGCACACCGTGTGGGAGCTAGGCTGGCTCTCTTCTCCGGGTCTACTCTGGTTCTCTGCACTCCAGACTCCACCACAAACTCATGAGGTGGGGGTCCTCAGAAAGCAAGATGTGCTTAACCCTTTAAGTTCTAAAAAGCATCTCGCTTAAGGCTGGCTGCTATTTATCCCCCTCTGATGCAAGCAGAAGCTGTTACGTTTGAGACAGAAACCTCCCAAAAGACCAAATCTCAGATGAATCCAGGCCTGGGTTCCCTCTAAGCTGTTTTCAGTTTGACTTAGGTGGTGCAGGGGTGGGGATAGAACAAGGATGAAACAGGATGTTGGCTCTAAAGGGTTGAGCGCTTCAAGGTTTTCAGCTGTCCACGGCGAGCGCGCTTCACCTCTGTGCTAAGAGCTTCCTGTGCTCCTATTGCAGTGTCGCGTCTCTGTCTGTGAGTTTAGTCATGTTTCCTGAGAACGTTCTCCTTCATTGTAAATCTGGACAAACTGTTCACTCTAACAGGTGTTTTGGGTTGTAGAGCACAACTATGTACATCAATAAAGAAAAGCTAAAGCACCCATCAGCCTGCTGCCTCTGGGGTTTGTTGAGCCGTTCTCGGGAGCCCAAATGGACGTGCTGAGGTGTGTGAGCGCTTACTGAGCGGGTCTGTGGGGCAAGCTGCTGACCTGGCCCCTGGCAAGCGGCTTAGTGGTGCTGGAGCCTCTTGCTTGAGTTGGCTGGCTGCAGCTAGAGGGCAGAGCTCCAGGATTAACATGGGTGTGCGTGTCCCACTGCTGCCACCTCCTGTGGAAGGAGCCAGAAGGGGCCTGAGCGCCTGGGAAGGCTCTGAGCAGTTGTCTCGATGCGGCCAAGTCTGTGTCTCTTGTGCTGCTCTGACGAGACAAGGAGTGACAAGTGATGCAGCCATACTGCGTGGTAGCCTTCCCCTCTGGCTGCCCTGCAGGCTAGTGCTCAGCAGCCCTCGCTCTCTGACTGCTGGGATAGATGCGGTGGGGCCGTGCACAGATCTGCTTGGCCTCTGTTCAGCGTAGCGATCCAGGTGCTGCAGCTGCCTGGGCTGTTTTGCTTTCATGAGGCCCAACAGGGCCAAGTGAGGAGGATGGAGGTGACTTGGGGAGGATGGATGCAGCTGTGCTGGGGCTCCCTGAGCCCCCCCACCAGGGGGGGAGCTGGTCTGGGGCTGGCCAGCAGTCCTGGTCCACTTTGAGACCCTTTTGCACTGCAGTGTGTCTCATGCAGGGAGAGAAACGGGTTCCTCTCTGCTCCCAGGGCCTGGTCGGGGCCTCTCATTTCACCCCCTCCACAGCCCTTGTCCTGGCTTTGGTGCTTGCCTGGGGTCTGGAGCTGATGGACACCTGGTTAGCTCACTGCTGGGGAGATGGGTGTGGGCACCTTGGCCTCCAGTCACTCGGCAGCAGTCTCCTGGGTCGTTCCTCCATTTGGTCGGTGCCTGGATCCTGTGCACATGGATGATCGGTGGGTTTAAGGTGTGCCCTGCAGCCCCATCTAGGGATATGCAGGAGGGGAGGGAGAGAAGCAAGGTCCCTCCCTGCCCCCTGTGGCAGGGGCCAAGGGAAGAGCAGGGATGTCCCAGGCAGGGGCTGGTCATGGCCCTCAGGACAGATGGGCAAGAGGCACCTGTCGGGGCCTGAGCAAAGGCCGTGGGACTGTCTGGGGGGGCTGTGGGGTGCTGGTGCCTGCAGAGGGTGGCAGACAGCCGGAGGTGAGGGGGTGCATGTGGGGGGCAGTTAGGGGATCTGGGGCAGAGATGGGGCAAACAGGGTGGGGGTGCAGATGGGGTGTATGGGGGGAGGATGGGGTGCAGGAATGGGGCAAAGGGGGGTGCAGGAGCAGGAGAGGGGCAGATGGGGTGAAAGGGGGCAAATGGGGGTGCAGGGGGGTAGAGGGGGTGCAGGGGAAAGACCGGGGTGCAAGGGCAGGGATGGGGCAGCTGGGTGAAGGGAGGCAGGGGAGTAGGGCCGCGTCCCCTTTAAGAGGCGGGACTTCCCGGCTGGGCCCCGCCCCCTACCGGCGCGGGGCGGGGCGAGACCGGGCGGGGCGCGGCAAAGAGAGGGAGGCCGACGGCGCGGGGCGGCGGCCAATGGGCGCGCGCGGCGGGCGGGGCGGCGGGCGCGGGGCGGGGCGGCGGGCGGCCAATGGGCAGGCGCCGGGGCGCCGCGAGGAGGCCGGGCGCGCGGGGCATGACGGCGCCGGGCCGGGCCGCGCCGGGCGGGCAGCGCGGGGCCGCCGCGCAGGTAGGGCCGGGGCGGCGACCGGGGCCGGTTAGCGGGGCGGGGGGGCGGTTACCGGGGGGAGGCTGGTTACGGCCGCTGTCCGCCCCGGCGCTCGGGAAGGGTCCGGTCCGGTCCGCTCCAGTCCAGGGGGGGCCTCCCCGCGCGGCGGGCGCAGGAGGGTGGCGCGGCGCGGCGCGGTCCCCCGAGGGGACGCCGGTGCCCCCGTCGCGGCTGCCGGCCGCCCGGCCCAGCCTCGCCCCTCGGCGGCGGCCTGTGGCCCGTGGGCGGGGGGCGCCCGGCGGGACGCCGAGCAGCGAGCCGGAGCCCCCCGCGCCCCGCTGCCGGCCGCGGCGCGCTTCGCCCCCGGGGCCGGGGAGGAAGCTGCGGCCGGCGGAGCGGCGGCGCTCGGCTCGTCCCGTCCCGTCCCGTCCCTCCTCAGCGCGGGACTGTCCCCGCTCCGCTGCGCTCCGCTCGGGGCGCTCGGGGCGAGCCCGGCCCCGGGGGCTCGCGTGGCTCCGGCCGGGAGCCCAGGGCGGTTTCCGCGTGGGCCGGGCGGCGCGGGGGCGTCTGGCCCGGCCGCGCCTTGGGCCGGGGCGTCTCAAACCCGAGCGGGGCGCGGCGCGGCCGCGGTCAGTGCCGGGGCGTCGCTTTGGGGCCGGCTCCGGGCTGCCCCGGGAGGGCAGAGCTGAGCCCGGGGCGCTGCCCCGGCTGCCGGTTGGGCTCGGAGCTCGCTGGGAGCCGGCGGCGCCGCTGGCTCCTACTGCGGGGGGAGGCCGTTGCCGGCCGAGGTCACCGCTGTCGCCTCGAGTGGCCGGGCTGGGCCCCCCGGAGCACCCGGTGCCAGCCCGGCGCCCGAAGGGGGCTGCATGTCCCTGCCCGCGCCGAGGGACCGACCCCAGAGGGGCACGGGGAGATCGGTGCGCACGGAGAGCTGGCGCCGGGCGGCAGAGCCGTCCCCAGCCCGGGCCGGGATTGCTTTCCCTGGGACCCGGGCAAGGGGACGGCGCTCCGGAGCCTCGAACGGCAGAGGGGTCCCTGGCGAGGTCTGCGAGGCTCCTTGGGAAACGCAAAGCTCCGGTGACCTCCAGGGCCGACGGCGGCGAGGCCGAGGCCGCCAGAGGTGAGCGACTGCCGGCCGAGGAGGAAGCGCGGGGGAAAGAAACGGGATTTCTTTTTTAAGCCTGCGAGCAGGAAGTGGGGGATGAATTGCTGCTGCCGGCTGGTCTCTGGGGAGCTGCCAGGGCCATGTCACAGGAGGGTCTCGAGCACGTCTGCCCGGGCAGGCGGGAGCGTGGGTGCGTCGCGCTCGGCCATCGCTGGCTCCAGAGGGTGTCCCGAGGCCTCGGGCGGCCGGGCTGCCCTTGGGCCCGCTGTAGGCGTCGGAGACCGCAGCCGCCGGGAGCGAGCTGGTGGAGCCGGCGCAGCCCGCGGCTCGCTGTTGTTGCCAGGTAAGGCTCGGCAGGAAGGTCCCGGCTGCAGTGGGGACGGGACCGCTCATCCGAACTCCCCGGCGCCTCCCGAGCCGGCGCTCGTCCCACCTGGTCTCTCCCGTGCTGCCGCTCCTGCCCCTGGCGTGGGCAGCTCGAGGCTCCAGCCACATCCCTCCGAGAAGTCGGGGCCGGGGAGGTGCGGCTTTCCCTCGCGGTGGCCCTGGGCAATACAGCACTCATGTTCCTCGTGAGATCTCCCGAGGTGCTTGCTCGGTAAACACTGGCCTGCGCCGCTTCGTGTCCTGCCTCCCTGGCTGGTGGGAAGGGCTCCGCGTGACTGCCGGGAGCAACCGGAGCGGCGGGAGAAGGAACACTCCTTCCCTGCCTGCCAGGGCGATTTTGGCCACCGTGGGAGCTGGAAGCCGTAGGCCGGCTGTTGCCAGCAGCGCGGGTGCTGCCCCCGTCGCGGGTTTCCTGCGCTCGGAGGAGAGGAAGGCGGCGAGGCGCAGCGGTGGCCGACGGCAGGGCCGCGGCGGCGCGAGGCCCAGCTCCCCCCGGCTGCAGACCCGCGTGCCCGCAGCGGGGTCCGTGCTTCCGCGGTGACTCACGCGCCCTGGCTGGGGAGGAGGCCCAGCGGCGAGCTGCTAGTGGTGGCTTGATGCCGTTAAAAAGCTCTTTCTCAGGAACCTGGAAGTCATTCCTGCGAAACCCAGGGTCTGGCTTGATGAGAAAATATATATATATATATATATATATATATATATATATTTTTTCGTTTTAAATCCCCTTCTGAGAAATCCCCATTTAGAAATGTGCTAGAGCAAATCTTTGCCTTGTCTGATTCGGGCAGAAAATCCACGCAGTGCTCCCGTATTTCCCGAGCCGCAGGAGCTGGGAGGAGATGCGGCAGCGACAGCAGCGCTGTCGACTTTAGCTGTTGACAAACGTTTTCCGGCAGTGCCGGGCACAGGCGGAGCCCACCCCCTTCCCAGGGCCGGAGCTGTGCTTTCGGCACCCTCGACGAACTGGGGTGGCCACCGCCACGTGTGGCGGAGACGTGGCCCCAATTCCCCGGGTCCCTGGGGCTCCCCGGTCGCAAAGCAGCAACCGAGCGACGTGCTGCCCCGTTCCGGCGCTCGTCCGGCGCCGAGGACATGCGGCTCCTGCTGCTCGCCGGGGGGATGTTGATGGCAGGGGCCTGCTCGCGCGGGTCTGTACGGCGCGGGGGACCACGCCGTGCACAGGGGTCGAGGGAGCTCGGCTCCGGCGAGCCCCCGGCCTCATCCAGTTGGAGCATCCCTGGGCCGCTCCAGAGGGAGAGGGAGCCTGGAGCGGGGACGTGGCTCTAGTTCTTGCTCTTCTCGGCGTGCGATTTCCCTGCCTGAGCTCCCGACAGCGGTGCTCGGAGGACTGGCGTTTCCCTCGCGCATCTTTCGCTGTGGCTGTGCTCCAGAAACGGCTCTGAATTCCCAGGCACAAATAAGGAGTTGAAATGACCTTGAAGCCAGGGCGCAAGGACAGCTTACAGGATCTGTTCCTCCGGCCCGGCTCGCAGGCGCTTTACAAGGTTTTCCAGCCGAGGTTGTTAACCCCTTGCCCCGCTCCGCGGCGTTTCAAACAGCGGGGCAGAGCGAGGGGAGGTGAGAACGGACCCGGGCCGGTGCCAGCGCGCCTCCCGCACCCTGCTGCCGCAGCCCCCGCCGAGCGGGGCAACGCCGCGGGGCCGGGGCGCTTGCTCTGCGGGAGTCCTCCGGCTGCAATTTTTGGGAGGCGAAGTCCCCGGCTCGCTCTCTTTCTGTCCTGCCTCCGCCACGTGCTCCCAAGCGAGCGCTGCCTCCCCCTTGTTTGCGCCGGGAACTGGAGCAGGGAACCGATCCAGCTTAGAGACAAAATAAAGCACCACAACTTGTTGGGGCGGGGGGGGGGCACTTGCTGGGCTATTTTAGGCTGGATCCGAGCGCTGCGTAAGGGAGGAGATGCTGATCCGGGGGAGGAAGAAGCGCTGGTGGTTTGGGGTGGTGAAAGCGTGGGACAGGGTTGCGAGAAGGCTTTGTCTCGCGAAACCACCGGCGGGGGAGAGGTGGCCGGTCTTGGTGAGACCTTCCTCCGGCTTTGCTGGTCCTTAGGCTCCTGCGTGAGCTGAGCCAACACTGAGCTCGGCCTGGGGAGTTCAAGCAACCCTGGCGCGAGGTCTGGCAGGTATCGGGGTGGATTTCCCCGGTCCTGCGAGCGCGTAGACCAGCTCAGCTGTGTCCCGTAACATTGTCCCCGTGCTCCTGGGCCGCCGCCTGGCTCGAAGTCGTCCCCTCGCTTCCCCACCTGGTCTGCCGGTTCCCCATCCCTGTCCCTGTGCCTCCAGCCCACGTGCGGCTGCTCCGCACCGGCACGAACGGCTCTCACTTGAGTGCCGCCCACATGATGGGAACGTGGGCCCTTGGTTTGGGGTCGTTTGGAGCAGGGGAAGAAATCCTCTAGTGCCCAGCGAAGGTCCCCATTTAGGGCAGCTCCCGGCACGTGGTGATGCTTGTGGCAGCATCTCCCTTCGCCGGGGACCCCTGAACCCCTCGACGCTGCCCATGGCCTCTTGCCTTGTCCCTCGTCTTGGCAGCGTTAGGGATTTGGTGCTGCAACCGTTCTCGCTGGGCTTGCGACCCTCGGGCGAGGATTTTCCCTCACTCGACGTGAGGGGAAGGAGATGCTGCCGAAAGCTGCGGTGGGGTGATTGCTTGAGCCGCTAGAAAGTGTTTTCCTTCCCGTGCCGGCGGTGCGAGCGGCTCCCGGCGGCCGTGCGGTGCGGAGGGAGGATCCACTGCGCCGCTGGAGCCCGACGCCCTGACGGACCGAAACGGCGGGTCCTCCACCGTCGGAGCGGGGCGCCCAGGCCGTCGCCTCCTGGGGCAGCTGAGGACGCTCCTCGCGACCTCCAGACCTTCCTTCATAGCGGCCCTCCTTGCTGGCAGGATGCTTCCGCTGGGAACGTGGGAAGAGCTGCCCCGGCGCAAGGACTTGTCACTGGCGGTGGCTCTAAGAGGAAAAGAAAGTTGGGGTGAGATGGTGTAACGCTTCCAAGTGCTCTCCAGCCTCTGGCTAGTCTCAGTTTAGGGAGTTTCTGAGCCTGGTTACGGTTCCTGTGTATTCAGTAACCTCCAGGGGGTTTCTGTTCCCTGCCCTTGTCCGGAGCACGCGTAAGCTCTCCACACCGCGGGGCCCGGCAGCGGCGAGTCCCCGGATCGGTGGCCTTGCCACCGCCGTACGATCCAACCTGGGCGAAGGCAGGAGCAGCGGCTGCTTCTCCCCAAAGTGTCGTGTGCCAGGGATGGGGCAGGCCCGTGGCGCGGCGCTGAGCAGTGCGGGATCGCTCCTGCCGCGGGCGCAGCCTGGGGCGGGAATGCACGGAGGCGAATAGCGCGAGGAGAGCCGGGCCCTTGGGAATACGGCCGAGGGGCAGGGGGAAGGCTGCTACCACGTGGCGGGTTAACAGTCGAGAGGCCCCGTCCGGCAGAGGGAGGAAAGCGGGCGTCACGCGTTTGCCCGTGGCCTCCTTCCTCGAGGAAGAGGAGGGGGCCACGCGGATTCGGGTGCCGTGCGTCAACTCGCCCCCCGCCCCGCAGCGGGGGAGCCGGCGGTCCCCTGCCCCTCTCCGAGCCGCCGGCTGCCGCGCAGCCTCGGCCGCAGCCGGGGGCTCCCAGCGGAACGTCGCCCCCCGTCGCCTGCACGGGGCCCCTTCGCCTGAGCCCCCGGCAGGGCTAAATCCCCTCTCCCGGATTAAGGAGCGCGACTGCTTGGGGATTGAAGGGATCGTGTGGGGGAAGCCGGAGCAGGCTGCCTGCTGCGGCTGCCGCCTTGGGAGGAAGCAGGTAGGGAGCAGCTTTGGGAACGTCCCCAGCGCGGCGGTGGTGGCACCGGCCGTCGCGCTGTCCGTGTGCTGTCCCCCGGCGCTTGCCCTGCCCGGGGACTTGCGGCCTGCTGTGCACAGCCGTGTCCTCGTGGGCAGCCCCGGTCCTTCGACCTGAGCTTTTTCAAGCCAAACCTTCCGCATCCCTAAAAAAAAAAAAACCCCTCCGTGCGTTTCGTTTGGTCTCCGCAGCGAGCACGGAGCGAGGGCCGCGCTTGCCGGCCCCAGCGTGCCTGCGCGCGGTCACGGCAGGCCGCCCGCCCCCCTTCCCTGCCTTGTGCAGCGAGGAATTCATTTGCTTTGCAAATGCTGGCTGGAGGGATTATGAGCTGATTTTCCAGCGTATTTCCAAGCACGCTTTGCCGGCGACTGTTGTCTAAAACGTTTGTTTTTCTGCAGCCTGCCATCGCAGCGCCGTTTGTTTTTCTGGCCTCTTTGCTTCCTGAGCATCCTTGTCTCAGAGGGCCGGCACAGCAGTGTCCTCGCCGGCGCAGCGGCGTCCTTTCCGGCAGGCTGGTGCCTTTTCCGGCACGCTCGCAGGTGGAGGTTTCGCGGGCGCTTTGGGAAGCTCGCGGAGCTGCAAGTAGCTTCGGCCTGTCCAAGAGCAGGGCTTTAATACCGCTTCCCTCGGTCTGGCTTTCTGCAGCTGATCTTCAGCCTGATGGCTGCGTTTTATCACCTCTTGGGTTTCCTGGAACGGCCTGTGGGTTTTCTTGGGAAACGGTTCTCGTTTCCTGGCAAACCCACCTTGATTTTGAAAGTAGAGATCCCCTTTTGAAGGAGAGGGTTGTTTTAGGATGTCTGCATTTAACCTGTGATGGTGGGAGGGAAAGGGCACGTGTGTCCTTATTGCAGGATTGACTGTCCAAACACCTGAGGAGGAAAACCGAGGAATTGCAGCCCTGAGCGGGTGCCTTGTCCTCCTGGAGAGCGTTGTCCGTGCCCCGGCCGGGGCTTTGCAAGCCTTGTGCTGGGAAGTGGGAGCAGCTGGGTGTGCCAGGATGGCCTTGGTCCCTTTTACGCCTTGAATGCAGTAGCACAAAGGGAAAGGGCGTGCGTGCACGCGCGCGTTTTATTACGTGCAATAAAAATCCCCTTAAGCCGCCCCTCCCGTCTCCCGGAGGTGCGGAGCAGCTCGCCGGCCGCGTGCGCCGCGGCTGCCTCTGCTCCCTGCTCGCCCGGAGGCCGGCGAGATGCCGCCGGAGCCGGGCGGCGGGGTGCAGCCCCGCGGCACCCTCTGGCCTGGACCTCGCCGAGCCGGGGCTTGCTGAGCGGAGGTAGGAGGGGGCTCGGTGGCACGTCTGCGGCTCCTCGCCCTCCGGCGCTCGGTCTCTGCCCCGCTGGGGCCAGGTTCCTCCGCTCCCCTCCCTGGAAGTGGCACTTTTTCCCTGCCCTGAATCAGGAGGATGTTGCTCTTTTTAAGATCCGTACGGCTGCTGGCGGAGCTCGGCTGTCTCCCTGCACACCGCGTGGCTCCGCAGGCAGGAACGTGCCAGCCCAGGCATCCGGTTAGCGCCATCCAGCCCCGCGGGGACGCGACGTTTCCCCAGCTCGTCTTTGCCCGATGGAGGGGCTTTTCCGCTCGGCGGGAAGCCTGCGGGCTGCAGCAGCAGCTGCTTGCGCCTCTGCGGCCTCTCTAGCGACTCTTTTGTTCCCGGTTTTGCTCCGGGCCCTTCCCCTGCCCCCTCCGGATGTCTCGGCTGCTTGTGAAATAGCTGCCGGACAGTTGCGTTCCCCGGCCCGCGCGAGCGATCCCGGCCTTGGCGTCCGCGGGGCGGAGGGATGGGGTTCAGCAGGTGCCGGTGGGAGCCGCGACAAGCCGTGCCGAGGAAAGCTGCTCCCGCCGGGACCCGGGTCTGCCTTCATCCCACCCTGCGGGCAGCCGGTTCGGGGAAGAGCTGGCGGAAACCTAAAGGGGATAAAGAACCCCCCTGTCTTCCGCTGAGACCGGTACGTAAGGTTATAGCGGTGATGTGCTGAGGGTTGCTGCGCAGAGCGTCCCTCGGGAAGTGGGAAGGAAGGTGTCGGCAGCCAGGCGCGACTGCGGAGCGGCGTGGGTGGGAGCCGCGGTCGCTTTGATTTTGGACAGGACCCTCGGAGCGGCAACAGGATGTGTCGGGACGTGGGAAACCCAGCTGGGAGCTGCGGGTCAAGGGGGGAACGTCGTAAAAAGCAACTTTACGGTGTTGGACAGTGGCATTTCCAAATGGAGACATGTGACTTCGAATCCCTGGCGCTCTGGAAGGGTTTTTGGAAGGGCTGAAGTTCCCCGACGGCAGCGTCGTCTCAGCCGCCCGATGCTTTTCTTGCTCGTTTTGCCTGCAAAATGTTTCCTGTGGTCGCTTTTCAGGCCTTCGGCTTATTCTACCCTAGGCCTAGAGGAAAAATGGCCAACAAAATAATTTGGTTTTTGTTTTTTCCCTCCCCCCCCCCCCCCCCCCAGAGTCTCTTGGTCGGGGTTATTTTTTCCTTTTTGCGTTTCTATTCCCGGGCCAGGGCAGAGCCATCTGTCGCCTCTCCTCTAACCTCGAGCCGTGCCGCAGAGGGCGGCAGAGCCGGTCTCAGCCCTCGCGGTCCGCTGAGGTGACGCACGAGCCCCCGCTTGCTTCCGCGAGAGCGCGACTCCCTCGGGAGAGCAGCTCCCGTGGCGGTGAGGCCTGTCGCCCCCCCCCCCCCTTTTCCATCTTTTTTGGCCCCTGGGAGAGCTCACGGGCGCCTGCCGTCAGAATAAATGACGGTTAAAAGCGCCGCGCTGCCTGGCCCCAGACTCCCCTCCCCGGGCAGAGCGGCGAGGCCGGAGCACGCGGCTCCCGGGGGCTCCCCGGCGCGCGGCCCTCCGCTCCCCGGCTCCGGCGGGCGAGCTGGCAGCGGGACCGCCTTTGCGTGGCCGGGCCGCGCTCCAGCTCTGCGCTCTCCCAGCCGGTGCCTCCCTTCCCAGCTGCTCCCTCTGCTCCGCCGCCGTTACCCCCTGCCCGGGCAGCCAAGCTCCTTTCCCCGAATCGTTTCCTCTCCCCGGTGCCGGTTCCCGCTCCGCGGCGGGGAGCTCAGCGCGCGGGGCGAGGTGGAGGCAGCAGGTGAGCACAGTCGTGCCGGGGACGGTCCGACAAGCCCGCGGCTTTGGCGGGGGCAGCCCGGCTTTCAGCGCCGGGGGCAGGAGTCGCTTCCCTGCCCGCGAAGCGGAGCCGGCGGCGAGCCGCGTCCCCGTCACGCTGGGATGGAGGCGCCTGAGCGCACTCTGCCCTTTGGGAGCAGGCAGAGCCAAACCTCGCTGCCCTGCAGAACTCCTAGTAAAAGCTTTTTTTTTTTTCCTTTTCTTTTTTTTCCCTCCTCCTTTCTTCCCTTAGGCTGTAATCGTGCGAGCGCTGCTGAAAGAGCCAGTCCAGCCTCGTTCCGCGCGCTGGGAGTTGGTTTTAATCCCCGCTGCGGATCATTGCGTGGCTCACGCGAACACCTGCGCCGACCCACGGATGGGAGCGAGCGAGGGCCGCGGAAAGCGGAGGGGCAGGTTCGGGCTGGCTCCGAGCATTCAGGAAGCCCCATCCTTAGGTTCGCTGGGGCCGTGTCGGAGCCTGGGAGCAGCGTGTACAGCGTCGCTTGCCTCGTTCGCGTGCCATCCCCTGCGTTAGCGCTCTGCTTTGGCTCTCGGCTCTCTGCCTCCGTGGATCGGTTTCCCGGTGCCGGAAATGCAAAGGCTAAAGCAATATCCCGTTGCGGTTTGCGCGGAGCGGAGGCGTCACCTTTCTGGCCTGCCAGGTGATAACCTTCTCTGCGCGGCGCTGGGAGCGTGTTTACTTTACGCGTGTATCCGATAAGCGTGCGCGATAAAACTCATTGTAGTAAACAACAGGCTTTAACGAGAGGCGAGAGCTTGGAGGAGGGAGGAGGCGTCTTCGGGAAGGGCTTTTGCTCTTGCCTCCTGCGGGGGCAGTGGGAGAGGGTGGGTAAGTCCCAGGGGATTTTAGGGAGGAGAAAACACATTGCCAAACGGAGCTGGGACTGTCCCGGACTGTTGCTATCGGTGTGCTGCCGTTCCCGGGCAAGCGAGCGTCTCGCTCCAAATAGCTCTATCTCGGACGGAGAGCGGTGCCCACGGGGGGCCGGATCCGCTGGGACAGGGTGTGCCGACCCGGAGGCAGGGAGAAGACTGTTAGGTGTGAAACACGGGACGGGGTCTCGCTGGCGTAAAGCACCGTTGCCCCAGCGAGGTTCGCAGAGCTCCGCTTTTCCCGTCCCAGCGCGGGCCGGGCCGCCTCTCCGTGGCCGTTCTCTTGAGCACCGCGGCCTCGGCGGGAGGCTCTGTCCCGCCTCATCCCAGCTTTGGTGAGTGTTATCTGAGCTCCCGGCCCACGTGACGGTTATAAAGGCCACCTCTAGATAAGCATTTGTTTGGACAGCCCCTGACCAGCCAGCCCGCTTCTTCCCTGCTGTTAGCTTTCCCATAAGCCGGCAGAGACGGAGGCTTCATTTCTTGGCTGTTCGGTTGCGAGTGCGGGGGAGTCCCTGGCAAGAGACGCCCCTTATTCGAGAAATCACAGAAATGCTGTTGCTGCCCTTGAGTGGCAGAACTACGAAGGTCTCTGTGCAGATGGGGGTTTGAAGGCTACGGATTTACAGCTCTAAAACTAGCATCTGCCCCCTCTCACTCTTCTTCTTGTGGGCTAACGGGCTTCTCCCCGCAGCGCCAAGCCAATGCATGAAAAAGCAGCTCCCCTGAAGAGCCCTGAGCCCATGCACGGCCGTGACAAGCTGGAGGCATCTCACAAGGAGAAGAGTTTGGATTCCCTTGATGGCAGGTGAGCCCCAAGCCGGGTTTGCGGCTGATGCACGGGATAGGAGCTGAGTGGGAGGACAGCATGGAGCCTGGGGGGTGCCTGGACCTCTTGCGCCCGCAGTGCGGAGCATCCTGTGTCACCTGGCCACCCTGCTGGCCACGGTGTCACTGCAGAGGAGCTGACTTTGCTCGTGGCTGGGGAATTCCCTGATCTCAGGCAGGGCCTGGAGTGACTTGTGAAGTATTTTTCCTTCATGCTGTGGCATCCTCCAGGGTCCCCTCTGCCTCTGGGTCCCAAATGCAACCCACCAGGTAGAAGGTTTCTGCAGGGTGGGCAAAGAGGATCCCACGTTTGTCTTCAGCATCAGACACTTGGTCTACAAAAATGGGGGCGAGAGGTGTTTGGGGAAGGGGTACAACGTTCCCGCTGCTGAGATGCTGGGGCTGGGGGTGATTTCACTGCCCATCTCTGGTTGTTTCCTTCACCCCCATGGTCCATCTGCTCTCACATCCTACCCGACGGATGCAGCCGGATGCTTCATGCGGGTCTCCCGCCCTCATGCCTGAGCAGGAGGGATGCCTCTGGCGGGGGAGAGTTGCTGGTGGGACAAAGGGCGAATGCTGCAGCCCTGCCCGTGTCCACCGTGCCCCCCTGCCCGGAGGGGTGATGGGAGCATGGTCAGCTCTCCTTGGCCCAGCACTGGCCGTCCTCGCGTGCGCGGCCCTGCTCTTGCCCAGCCCCGGGGCAGCTCACGGGGCCGAAGCGTGAGGAGTAGGAGGTGGCAGGACCGGACAGCATGGTATTTGGTGGGGACGTGCCCTCTCAGCGTGCCCTGGTGCACGCCCTCGCCGCGCCGCCGGGGCTAGGCAGGGCTGCCCTCCCGCCTGGCTCCTGCCCGGGCAGGTTCCCAAACGCCCATTCGGCTGTGCTGCCCGGGCCGGGGCTCCGGGGAAACCTGACCTGGCCTGAGCTGTCCATCGCTGGCTCCTAACCTGTCCTCAGCAGCTCCGTTGCCGCCGCGGCACAGCCTGGAGGCAGCTCTGGACCTGCCCCCCCGATGCCTGGGGCGAATTTGCGTTGTGCCGCCCCAGCCGCCTGGGTAGGGGCACCTCGGCGCTGATGGGCCGTGATGCGGGCTGTATCTCCGAGCTGTGGACCCGAAACTCTTTGCTCACCCGATTCTTTCTTGCAGCCTCCACCTGAACGAAGCCCTGAAGGATGAAGACATCAAGAAATGCCACCGGGAAGTGGTAAGTCTCTGGCTTCGTGCTGAGCAAACGCCCTTGTGCCGGGCGCAGGCAGGCCTCCGGGATGTCTGCCAGGGAGGTGCGCCCGCTCTGCGCGGGGAACGGCCGATCCCACGGCACCGTTCCCACTGGTCTGCTCCCTGCCAGCGGCTTTGCTTCCTGCAGCTGATGCGCCCTGTGGTTTCCAAAGCTTCATCCCCGCAGGCCCAGCTCCTGCCGCGGCCTGTTCCCCTCCGAGGAGGTTGGACCTGTGTGTAGTCATCTCCGATGTCTGGAGGCTTGTAAGCCGTGGTGTGGAAGCATCTGGCTGTAGCCTGCAAACGAGATGGAGCGAGTGTGGGTACCGTGAGCATCTCGTACCGCTGGTGCTCTCTGCCTGGGCGCTTTGTGTCAGGATGCCCCGGAGAGCGTGTCCTCGCGCGGTGCCCCCTCCCCTGCAGCCGGTGAGGCCATTTACCTTTGAGGTACGAGGCAGGCCCTGGGCTGGAGAAGCACGAGATGAAGCAACGGCTCCCAGGCTGGGGGCAGAGCCCTCCTGCCTGTTCCTGGGGGAGCTGGTGGCTCTGGGTGCTCTAAGTGGCCGTGTGGTTGGCTCTTTCGGGGGGGTTTGCGTGTGGCTCGTGATCTGCCCTGCCAACGCTTTCAGGACTTTCCGTTTAGAGCAAAGGAACAAGCTGAGATCTTGAGACTGCAAACTGAAAAGAACAGTTCGTTTGTGTTTGAACCTTAATTTCTATAGTTTCTGGATGTTCGAACCATGTCCAAAATAGAGCTTTTCTATTCATCTGTGAACAAGAAGAGCTCTGGAACAGAAAGGAGTCAAGGAGACCTCTCCTGCTTGGGTTTTACTGCGACGAGAACAATTCAGAGCTCCCGGCCAAGCCCCGAGATCTGACCGGCAAATGGAGCCGGGTCACCGCAAAGCAGCACCGTGGGAGGGCTCTGGGGCGCACCGGGCACCTCTCGTCGCCCTTCCCAGCTTGCCCGCGAGGCTCCAGCACAGAAGAGAGGCAGCAGCGGGTTGTGTACAGGAAGATTTCCGGCCGGCTCAGGAAGGACAAGGGCAGAGAGATGCTCCGGGTACCTGCAGCTCCTCCCTGAACGTCTCCTTGCTCCCCTTCTTACAGCAACTTTAAGCTGGTGACTGGCGCGGTGGAGAGGGCGATGCAACACCCGCGCCGGCTTGTCGCATGACGCAGGCAAAAAAAAATCTCGGCTAATCCAGAGCTGCGGTGCAATTAGCCAGACAGCTGGAGCAGGGCAGCAGCCTGCGAAGAGGAGCCAGGCCGGCTGCGATCACATGCCTTCCACCTTCCCCTGCAGCCGGCCGTGGGACCACGCGGAAGGATAAAGTTAACCCGAGCGAGGCTGCTGCGAACATTGCTCAGGGCATCGGCTGCGGGATGTAAGCGGGGATGCTTGACACCAGCGCTCTGCGGGATGCGCGTCCTCCTTGCAGAAGCCAAAAGAGCTCTTTAACATGACAAAAGATGGGTTGCGTCCAGAGTTAGAGCCAGCCCTTGCCCGACGGCCCCCAGAAGCAATGTGGCCGGCCCTTTCCCGGCCCCCGTCGCCTTGGGGCCCTGCCGCGCCGTGCCCGCGGCTCGCGTGGCCCGTCGATCGCCGGCCGAGGTGACGGCAGGCGGTAATGTGCTGCGGGTGGTGCCTGGGCGGGTGGGAAGGGTGGGCGGCCCCGGGAAGGGGGTGAGACGAGGGAGAAATTCCTCTCCCCCCACGCCAAGAGGGTGCAGCCTGGCCCTGCCGTGAACTGGCACCGGCCGGCTGGGATCGGCCTTGGCTCGCGACCCAGCTTGCAGCGTGGAGCCGGATGGAAGAGCCGCCCCCGCCCGCTCCTAATCCCTTTTGAGGGCCTGGATACATTTTTTTCCTCTTCCTGAAATAAGCTTGGCCTTGTTGGGAATCAAACCCTCCTTTGGCCTCGCTCGGGGGTTTCTCAAGAGAACAAATGGCCTGTCCTACTTCCGAGCTGGCTTTCACGCTCCAGTAGGGCTCTGGGCTTGGCAGGGAGCAGGCACGTTCCTGCCCGGGCCCGGCCGCCAAGGGCGCCGGGATTTCTCCTCTCCTTCCAGCAGCCGTGGGCGCTGCCCTCCCAGGGCCGCCGGGGATCGCAGCTCTGCTCCCACGGCCGGCCAAGGACACCCCTCGTTCCGCAGCTCTGAAGCGGTGGCGGTTGAAGTGGAGGCAGGAGATATATTTAGCAAAATATTTTGCGGATTGTTCAGAGGCATCTGGGAGGGTCGCGAACGTCCGGCAGGCTGCCAGGCAGCTGGGGGCTTCTCCCGAGCTTGGCGGTGCTCAGGAGGCAGCGAGAGATGGCAACTGGTTTGGGGATGTTTCCCGACCTGGGGAAGGCAGCCCGGGGGGTGGCTTGGAGGCAGGGCCGTGGTCCCCCTTGACTCCCCCCAAAAGCCCTGAGACACTCCCTCCAGCAGCCTCGCGTCTCTCCAGGGGGGTGCCGAGCTAAGCCAGCCCCAGGTGATGCTCAGCCCTGATCCTCTTAAGGCCCAGCTCCTCCGGTGACCGGGTGTGCGGGGTTAAGGTGACCTTGTCGCCGTGGGCAGTAGGGCTCTGCCTGCGGTGCTGCCTGCAAACGCGCCTCGCTGCCCCGCGCCCTTTGTGCTCTGCCGGTCCCGTCCGTGTCCTGGGAAGGCGCCTGATCCCTTGGATTATTTCCCTCGGATTTCGGGTGACGGCCGCGAGCACCGCGTGGGACACCCGTGCTGCGAGCGCGCCTCCGGCAAGCCCCGACGCGGTGGAAGCGTTCCCTCGGTCTGGGGCGGGAATCCTCTCCCGCGCCCCTTCGCCAGGCCGCGTTGCCGTCGGACGAAGCGTCTCCTGCGCACCCCGAGCCGGGCCGCGTCCCGGGCAGATCCTGCAGCGCGGGCTCGCCTGCCTGGTCCGCCTCGATCGCCCTGCGCTCGGCCGAGCGCGAGGGGCTCCGAGCTCGCCTGCTGGACAGCGCTGGTTGACCAGGGCTCTGCCCCGGCGGGGCTGAACTGATATTTAGAAGATCTGCTGAGATCCTGATCTACAAAGCTGCTCGCGCCGCCTTGGCAGACTCTCTAATCGGGGGAATTTAATGCAAAGCGTTGAACTACTTCCATGTATTTAACTTATATTTAGAATTGTTGAACTGCTGCAGCAAGGTGTGAACCGCTGTGCAGGCGGAGGGGGGCCTGCCACCTCCGTGCGCCGGCGCCCGCCGCTCCGGAGAGGCACCGGGAATAGAAAGAGGCGGATGGCGCAGCGCGAGGGGCGCGAAGCAAGCGTCGTCGCCTTGCCCCGCGTAAGGCAAGAGCGCGTGGAAGAGGAGAGGAGCCGTGGGGCAAAATAATTGCTCTCTGCTCAGCCCGCTGCAAAACCGAATCCCGGCAGCGGCTCAGGCGTCTCCTCCGGATAAACCTTAGATATTAGTGGAAGTGCTGGCGCGGGCGGGGGGGAGGGAGGCATGGTGCTCGCCGTGCTGCTAGAGACCCTCCGCAGCCCCTTGTCTCTGCAGTTTCGGGGTGCTGCTCCCGTCCCCCGGGTGCGGGGGACCTTGCTGATGCGAGTCCCCCCCGTCCCAGGGAGCTTTTGCGCCGGGGCCTCTATCGGTCTCCGTATCAGCAAGGTCGTGGCGTAACTTTGCTTGCTCTGCCTCTGCTCCCTTTCCAGGCCGCTAGCAAGTACAACTCCCAGTACCACAAGCTCTTCAAGGACATCCCGACGGAGGAGAGCGTGCTGAAAGGTGAGCGGCGCGGCGAGAGCGGCCTCGCTGCCGCATCCCTGGGCGGGCGGATGGACGGAGGACGGGAGTGCCGTGCCGCCGCGGAGCGGGTGCGTGGGCGAACGGCGCGTGCCTCTGGGCCAGGGGGGTTTTGTCACGCAGCCTTGCTGCTCTGTGTTACAGTTTGCTCCTGCGCGCTCCAGAGGGACATCCTCATCCAGGGAAGGCTTTACATCTCCCCCAACTGGCTCTGCTTCTACGCGAACCTCTTCGGGAAGGACATCAAGGTAACGCGGCGCCTCGGCCTGGGGCGCAGGGTTAGCTTTCTGCAGGAGCAGCCCTCCCCACGCATCCACCGCCTCCGTCCCACGAGGTTGCTTGACCCAGGCTATCGCTGCAGCCTGCTTGTCCTTCTCCGGGTACAGGCACCACCAAAAGAGCTGTCAAAACGTGGTGTGCGCGGTGCGAGAGGAGGGCTGCTTTGCGTTGAGCAGGAGGGGAGCGCAGCTGCGTCCCTTCCTCCGGTAACCTGCAGGATCTGCCTCGGGAAAACAAATATCGGTTTGCTTTAAAATTCCCTAAAATGCAAAACCTCGTACAAGCCACAACGGTGTTTGAAGGAAGATCAAAGGTTTCGGGAGGATTCTAGAGGAGATTTGAATCTCTCCCGGCTTTTCTGCTTGACCTACAATCTGACGTTTTCCAGTTAATGTTGTGGCTGACGGGGATCTTCAGGAGGAATGACTTCCTTCAAAACTGGGCTGAAGAGCTGAATTATTTATATCAGCAGCTTTAAACAAATATCTGATGGAAGTACAGCGTGTCACTTCCAAAGCTAATCGTGCTTCAGTGAAGTTATTCTGCCATAAACTACATCCTGCCTTACTTTTAACCGTGGCCTTGCTCGCAGAAACTTGGTGTGTGTCTCTCAGCGGGTTTTACAGAGGCTCGCTGTGTTTGTGTTGGATGATGGTTTCCCTGTGTCCTCACTGTTTTGATCAAGTAGAAACTAACTCCAAGCTGAGATTAACGTAGGGGGCACTGTGACCTTTAACGAAAGCAAAGCTGTCTCTGGGAAATGCTAAGTCCCTGTGTTACTGTTATGTTTGGTGTGCAGTTACACTTCTACCTGATGCGCGTTAAATTTCCGCGTTGCAAAAGAAAACGCGCATGTGAGCCAACACCCTGAGGTCAGTAGTCTTGGTCTGGCCTCGTCGTTCGCGTATGTTCCAGGGCAGGGTCCGATCGAGCCCTGCGCTGTGCAAGATGCTTTGTCCGCGCGTGGCGTGGGCCGGCTGGGCTCGTGATCCTCCCTAGGCACCGGTGACCTGGAGCTCAGCAACGCGGCCCCGCGCCAGGGACCCAACTGGGCTCTGCAGCTTGTCACCGACGTGCCCAACTCTGACCGTGTGCTTTGCTTTCCAGGTTGTCATCCCCGTGGTCTCCGTTCAGCTCATAAAAAAGCACAAGACGGCCCGGCTGCTGCCGAATGGGCTGGCTATCACCACCAACGCCAGCAGAAAGGTAAAGCCTCTCGGTGTCCTGCCCCTGCAGCCGCCGCCGTGCTCCCGGCGGGCGTCAGTCTGAGCCCCGGCGCCCGCGGGCTGCGGCAGCGCCAGACAGCGCGGGCGTTTCTGCTAGTCTCGCTGCCGAGCTGCCTCTCTCTCCTAGGCGTACGCAAAACCGCACGCGCGGCCCTTCTCGCCGCCCCGGGCACCCGGGGCACGCCGCGAGCCGCGGCCTCGCAGCCCTCCCCGCGGGGATCTCCCTCCGCGCGCCCTTGCGAGGGGCTCGCTGCGGCGGCTCTGGGCCAGCCCTCGGAAGCCGTTCTGAGTCGTCTGCGGTAACTGCGCAGTGCCTGGAGCCCGGGAACGCAGATATTCCCATCCCCAGCTGAAACCGCAGGCTCTTCAGGAAGCGAGCGGAGCTCTCTGGGCTGGCGGCTGGCCAGGGCAAACACTGCAGCTTTGCTTTTGTTTCTGAATTTCACTTTGTTTCTGGCTGAAGCAAACCCCAAGCGAGACTCGGCAGAGCCTGGCAAATCCCTGCCAGGCTCCAACGAACCCTTTAAACTCCTTAAACCCAAGGAGGGATGAGCTCTGGGCCAAAATTCAACCCAAGCTGGCTGAAAGTTTGGTTAATAGGCCGCACTCAGAGCTGCGGCTGAACTTTAAAACGCGTTGGTTGTTGCCTGCTGAAATGTGCTGACGTATTCCTGTTTGGTGCTCCCAAGCTCCCTGCCTGCCAAGGCTGCCGCGTTACTGCGAGCGACCGACAAAGTCGAGCTCAAGGCAGTACGCAGCTAGCTGTCCTCTCCCAGGGAGGGTGGCAGGAGCTGAATATACGTACGGGATTTTAGCAGGGGGTGGCAGAACGCAGGACTGAGATGATCTCCCTTTTCCAGCCGTTCTGGCTGCAAGGCCTCTTTGCACGTCACGCGGACCCTGCGCAGCGGACGGGGCGAGCGCTGCTTCTGTCTCCCCTCAGGCCAAATCGTAGCCTGTAGGATGCTTTTGGTTGCTCTCGCCCCCGTTCTCCTCCGCACCGTCCCGCTTGGAGCCAGCAGACGCTCAGCTGAGCATGGGAGGCCCTGCAGGGACAGCAGCTAAAACAAAAGTGGCCCCAAAAAATCTGGTCCGTGCTTCAGCCTGCTTCAAAAAATAGCAACTTGGAAACTCAGCAGGGAGATGTCTGCGGGGAGGATGGAGGGGACGCAGCTCCCAAAGGGCGGGAGATTCAAGGGCAGGACGTCTCTGCCTGTCCGCTGCCGTCGGGACACTGGCCCTCCAGCGAAGCCCCCTGGGAGCAGAAGTCGTACTGCTGCATCAGACCATTAAGCCAAGCTGCTGTTGGTCATGTTCAACATCATCTGTGTCTTCCTGGTCCCCTGGGCCGGGGGATCTTCCTCTCACTCTGAACCCAGCTGGCTAACAGAGCCTCACCAGCGCTTTCTATCGTGCTGGGCTCTTCCCTAAAAAGATGCTCCAGGGCAACTCATGGGTTGGTGCCCCTGTCTGCCAGGGGCTGAACTGGTGGACACCATCCCCTCCTGTGCAGCAGGACGGATTGAGCAGGAAAAATCTCTCACAGCAGCTTCTCTCTCTTTTGCAGTACATTTTTGTGTCCCTGATCTCCCGGGACAGCGTGTACGACGTGCTGAGGAGAGTCTGCACACACCTACAGGTACCCTTTACTCTGTCTTGGCTTGTGCCCTCTCTGAGTCTGCCAGCATTTCGACAGCCCCACCGCTCGGCGCTTGCCCCTGGGGCTGTGTCTCAAGGAGCGGGGTTTTTCTCCTTCAATACGAAGGCTTTGGACTACCCCCAAAGGCGCCTCTGGTCCCCTCTGCAGGAGGGTGGCAGAGGCTCATGTCACGGGGCACTTTTCCATGTCTCTGCTGCTTTGCTGGCATCTTCCTCCCTGCCACCACGTGGGATGACGTGCAAACCAGGCTGGCTCCCTCCTCCCGGTGTCCTTGTGTTAGCGACCGTCCTTACCGCCCTCAGATCTCAGAGGGGTTGTCACTCCACAGCAAGGATCTGGGACAGGGAGAGGGGGAAGGAGACGTGCCTGGGGATGCCTGCTGGGAATAGTAGCACCTCCTAACACTGCTGGGTGCTCACCAGCCCCTGTGTCTCCTGGTTTGCACTGTCCCCCTTGGCAAGCGACTCCCTTGCTCTGCATCTGCTTCTCCTCTCTCCAAAACCAGGGCAGCACTACGAGCGCAGGGTTTTAGTAGCTAGCGTTGGCGATGTCCTTTGAAGGTGAGATGCTCTGGCTGCTTTGCCTTTGGGAAAGTCTCCTGTCAGCACCCTGAGGTTGACATTTTGCAGTATGAGGAGGAGCAAAGGGCTAATCCCTGCCTGAGCTGGTGTTAAGCCACACGTCCTCCCCATGAATGCCACGTGCTGTCTGATGGGAGGCAGCGTTTCAGAGGACGCACCATGATCCTTCGATCGAACACATTGCCCAGATGGGCCTTTTTAGTCCCTCGGCAGCACTTGAGATTTGAAGACTCCCTTGTGGCGTCCATCCCACTGTCCCTGAGCTGAGTTTGTACCTCAAAATGACAGTGGCTGTTTCCATCAATTTGTGACGTGCTCTTGAACATCACAGCGTGGAGACCAGGCTTGTTCTCAGCGTCCTGGCAGGGACAGAGCTGAGCCCATCCGCTGTCGTTCATGTGCCACGTAGGCGTCCTGTCCCATGCAGCGAGCCGCTCGTGACGTTTTCTGGGTCACGGATGAACTAGGCAGGGCCCAGCAGAGTTTCTGTTCTCTCCTAGGGTGTGTGTATGCATTATTTATAATCTGGTAGTAATACTAGTTCTGCCAGTATGCACATCACTGACTTTTCCTCAGATCTTCTAAAGTTTGGGGAAAAATGATACAAAGTAAAAAATTATAATTATGAAGCCTGAAGGGGGAAGAAATCCATTAGTTCTTGAGCTGGAGATGAGGATTGCCAGGACTTTTTTTTTTTTTTTTCCATGCCTTTGAAGCACATGGGCGTGTGGGTGCTGTTCTCCTGCCGAAAGGGTGCTTCCTGGGTGTGTTGGGATGTCAGGGGAGCGTTTGGGGTGACGCGGTCCCATCACCAGCCCGGGTGGGACCCAATAGCTCTGCCCTAAAGAGCTGGTTGGTTCCACAAACACTTCTCAAATGGCCAATACTCGTTTGCCAGTAAAGAAACATTTTGCAGGTTGTTCTGTTGTGGCCTTCCTTAGCACCTATCCGTGTCGGTGGCTGCAGGGAATCCACTTTGATTTCCCCAAGCATGAGACTTCTCAGCAGTGACTGAAAACTGAGTTTTGTAACTAGGGCTGAAGTAGGAAGAGGGGCAAGGGGGGAAAGGATCGGTGAAGATGAGTTGGTAACATCTGTTTCTTTCTCCCCTCCAGGTTTCGAGTAAGAAGAGTTTGAGCTTGAAAGAATTTACGGAGGAACCCGATGCAGTGTCGCTGGTAAGAGTCAGGCTTATATTGGGGAGCTCTGGAGGGGCCTGCAGTGCTGTGGGATGGATGAGGGCTGTGAAGGGACGAGCACTCGTGCTGCGGGCAGGGAAACATCCGTTTGAGCCATTGGTGGGTGAAACACTTTCCCCTCGCGCGCAGAAGTGGCCGGCAGCAATGCGTAGTGATGAGCAGGTCCTCCAGTCCCTCACCAGCGTTTGCTGGCTACTAAGAAAGGTTGCGTAAAGCTGCGGCAAACAACTTTTTAGCTTGTCCTATGGGATCTGTTTACACAGTCTGTCGTGACTTGGCAGCAACAGCCTTAATAGAAGGGTCAAGAGGATGATTTGGAAAGTCCACAGTTGAGCGCGAGCCATCGATGGAGGCAGCCAGCCTCTGCGGTTTGTTTATAGAAAGGAGAACTTCTGACTGATGTTCAAAAGGCTTCTTCTCGGCTCTGACTGGCTGCGGTCTCCAAATCTGATAAAGTTCCCAGAGCTGTAAACACAGAGAATACATTGGAAATGTGATTGAATTATTTAAAAAAGAGAGAGAGAGAGAGAGAGAGCAAGGAAAGTATGTGTTTCTCTCTGCTCAGGCTGATTCTCAGAGAGATCACGCTCAAAAGATCCTCTCTTGCTTGCTAGCTGGAAGTGTCGAGTATCTATAGAAATGTTGTAGCACCGCCGCTGGTGTTATGCTGGTCCCACGCTGGCGTTATGTTGACGGCTGCGCTCCTCGTGGCTTTGGAGGCGTTGTGCGAGCGCCCCGGCGTTTACAGCTTGACTGGCAAGCGCTTCGTTACGGCAGCCTGCAACGCCGTAGCGCCAGCTCTGAAAGGCTGGGTCTCTGCGGCGGCGTGAGGGGCCGTAACTACAGGGAGGGTGGAGGGCAAAGGGGTGGAAAACGTGTCCTCAGGCAGGCTTCAGTTGACTGAGCTTCCTTATTTGCAAACAGGAGTAGAGTAGTGTCTAGCGTCCTCTGCGCAGTGGTCAGCTGGGGTGAGAAAGCTTCTCTAGCTGGAAATGTTCACTTTCTCCCTGTGACGTGAGCAATTATGGGGCCACGGGTGTAATGCCGTGACCTAGAAAAGCTTGTGTTGGCTACGGCCGGCCGAAATGTGCTGATCTCTCGGCGCTGCCTGTCCTGCGTTAGCTAGTTGTGATGATTTAAAAAGTAACTTAGTACTGGAGAAAGGGCTCCTGCAGTGTCTCCAGCGAAGATCACCTTGGCTTCCCATGTGGGATCCCAAGGAAGAGCATGTTGGTGGCAGGGAAAAGGCACAGGCAGTCAGATAAAGCATCTCCACCGCTGGCATCGGTGATGTTTCTGTGAGCTCCAAAACATCCCAGTGCCAGGGCTGGGCTGAGATAGGGTCTGATTGCCCCGATGGGCTGCGGTGGCGTCTCCTCTGCTGTTCTCTTGACGCCTGGTGTTACCTAGTCATGGGCTGCTTCTGCAGGCACGGCAGGAGCAGAGTCCTCGTGCGTTTTCCTTGGGGTTCCTCTCAGCAGAGGCAGTCGGGGGGTGGCTGCCACAGCTCAGCGCCCATCCCTGCGGCACAGGGCCAGGTCACCCCCCCCCCAAACACATCCCAAACGCTGCTCCCCTGTGACGGGGACCATCCCGTTAGTGTTCAGGACGCAGCCGGTGGGAGCAACCCAGCCGTGTCCATCTGTCCGCGCGCGAGCCACGGATCGGGGCAGCATCAGGCTTTCGCTGCGCGCCCCTTTGCCCCCGTCACCAGGCTGCCCTGGTGTCTCGCGCTGCTCCGCAGAGGCCTTCTCCACCGCGCGCATTCCTCCGGCGGCTCCTGTAGCTCGTAGGCAACTGCGCCGGTAGTGGCCCTTTATCCCGGGAGTTGTTTTCCAGTCCGTCTTCGTTCCCCCGCAGCTGACTGTCTGTCTGGCCGCTTGCCCGGCGAGCTGGCAAGCACCCCGCGGTTCCTGGGCCGCGAGAGGGAACGCTGCGCCGGCTCCGGCCGGGTGAGCCGCGCAGCACGAGCCGCCCGGGCGGTCACTGAGGCTGTGCGCGGAGCTACGCGGCTTGGACGGGGGAGATGTAACAACGGCCACGGGCCTCTGCTTCCTCCTGGGCCCGCTTGGTTTTGGGGGGATTTGCCAAGCCCGAAATCCCCTAGTGCAAATCCCACCTGGTTTTGTATTTGGGCGGTGCGTTGAGCTGGGGGAGGGATGAAGGAAGAGGCAGTGTGGGTTTGGGGGGGTCCTGCCCGCACCAGCGTAGAGAGCAACCGGGAGGGAGCTCCCAGCTCTTCAGTGAGCGCCTGGGAAGGAGGCAGGAGCAGTCGGGGGTGTGAGCTGGGGACGTGGGGCCCCCCTGGGCCTTGTCCCCGGCGTCAGGCCTCTGTTTTTTCAGCAGCGACCGTCTCCTTGGCAGGGCACCCTGCGCCCAGCTGCCGGCACGTGGGCACGGCCGCCTCCTGCGGGGCCGGGGCCGCAGCGGAGCAGCGCGGGCGGTGGGTGACGCCAGGGTCCCCTCTTGCTGGGGCGCGGGAGCAGCCCCGCGTGGTCTCGCCTGCCCCTGGATCCCGGGGAGGTTGCAGGAGGTGACGAGCGGGACATACCTTGTGGGCTGGTGGCCCTGTGCACCGCTCTGGCTGCAGAAGGTGATGAGCAGGACATCCCTCACAGGCCAGTGACCCCATGCGCCGGGTGCCGGAGGTTAGAAGCGGGACGTCCTTTGTGGACCAGTGGCCTTGCTGTGCCTGTGAGCTGGTCCTGGTCCATGCAGGAGGCTGCTGGAGGCCCTTGTAAGAGAGATGAAGGCTGGTGACAGCAAGAGGAGTCAGAGGTGACACTTATGCTGGAGCCCCCTGTGACCTACCTGGACATTTGGGAGGTTTCTAGCTGGGCAGATGGCAGCAGTTGCAAGAGACCTGGAGGTGACGTGTCTGAGCCTCTTCATCCTCCTGCTCCTGGCTCGATTGCGGTTGTGTTGCTAGAAACGCTAGCTCCACGCTGGGGTGGTAGATGAAGGGGACAAGCCGTTTGATTTCAACCAAAGCACATCTCTTGGCAGAGCCTCCAGCTTTGGCTGGGAGCGGTTTTCTAGTGAGCTTGGGATAAGCTGTGCAGGGTATATATAATTTTTCTGTCAAAATATTTATGAAATGACTGCCTCTTTCCGGAGCTGCGGAGCGCGGCTAGGCTGGAGCGGTGGGCGCACCGTGAGGTCTGGCGGGCGCGCTTGGCTCGCGAAAGCTCGGTTTGCAACGCGGAGAACGAAACGAAGGTAATTAACCACTTAACTGGCTGTACTGGGCAGCACGTCAAACTTTTCAGCCCTCAGACTCTTTTTAAAGAGAAAAATGCAGAGCCGGGGCCAGCGTGACGGGCTTGGCACCGCGTCGGGGAGCCGCCTCGGAGCGGGACGGCCCGGGAGCGCTCCCGAGCGCCTGCGTGCCCCGCGCCGCGGGGGGCTGCTAACCCGGGGTGCTGCCCGCAGGAGGTGATCGTCCCCGAGGGGAAGTGGAGGAAGGTGTCGCCTGCGTCGCTCTCGCTGTCGCTCCCGGATGCGGACTACCAGTGCATCCACCGGACATCCGTCAGCAGCCTCGGCGCCAAGGAGAGCTCCTTTACCTCGGAGGAGCCCTTGGTCTCAGGTGAAGGCCGCGCTCCCTCCCCTGCGCAAGCGGCCGCGGGTGCAGACCGCGCTGGCTGCTTCGCTTGTGCCCTGCCCTAACACGGGGCTTCTTATGGGATAACCCGTCTTAAATACGCGCTCGCTGATCCTCAGTGAAGGACGAAGGTCTCGGCCTTGCGGGCGAGTGGAGCTGAGGCGCAGGAGCTCCCTAGCAAGGGGCCAGTGACAGTCCCCAGGAGTGGGATGGGGCTCCCCAGCTGCCTGCTCGGCGCCCAGGCCCCTGAGCTAAAGCCGTGCGGGTGTCCGAGCCCTCGGCGCGCGCCCCTAGCACCCGGGCAGGCCTGGGCCCGCGGGCGGGTGGCGGAGGCAAAGATGGTCTGAACGGAGGCAGCGATAGCCCCGGGCAGGAGGAGTATTTGCCTCTTGTAGTTGGAAGGGACCCATCAGGGTGCCCCATGCCCCCATCAGGGAAACATCCCGCTAGTCTGAGCAAATTCCCAGGATTTTACTGCAGACGCTGTATGAAGTTTGTGCAATCAAAGCCTTCCACAGAGCACATGGCTCCTTCGCCTGTGCGGGCTGCCAGGGAAGGGCTGGATGCCCTCTGTAGCGCAAAGGGGCAGCTCCAGCGGGCTGTCAAGCAGAGCTGCTCTTCCCGATGGGAATCCCCTTCAAGGAAGGCCCTGGGTCGCTATGCGCTGGGCACAGGAGGAGCGGAAACGTCTGCCGAGCATACCTGCAGGTCTCCGTTCCGGCTGTCCCGTGTGTAGAGGTGCTGAGCCCACGTGGCCACGTTCCTGCGTTGACTCGTCGGCCCTCGGGTTATGTTTCAGAAAGTGCAATAAACACGGAGGAGGAGCTGGAGGGGGAGCAGAGCTGCGTGGCGGAGCTGAGACCCTCCGACTACCAACTCCTGAAGATCTTCATCGTGCTGTAAGTGTGCTGAAGGGGCCGTGGGCTTCGAGGTGCCTGGGGGAGGTTGGCTGGCCCAGCCCTCCCAGTGCAGATTGAACGCCGTTGGCCATCAGCAGCTCTCCAGCCATGGCAGATGTGGGACAGACATCTTTTGGAGCTGGGAGCATGGAAGAGGAGGAGGAGGAGGGCAGGGCTATGCCCATCACTTCTCTGGCCGTAGTACAGGGGGATGGGAGCAGACTAGAGTCCCCCTGCAAAGGAAGCAGTTCTGGAAGCAGCGTTGGGGCTGCAGCCCAGGGAGGATGAGGAAGCTGGGGAGGGCCAGTGTGGCCAGATTTCTGCCGTCACGGGGAGAGCTGGCCTCAGCTGTCATCTCTGACCGCTTGTGCTTGTTGCCTTGCTCCCAGGATCTGCCTCCTGGTCGTGTCGTCTTCGTACCTGGCGTTTCGCATCTTCCGTCTGGAGCAGCAGCTCTGCTCTCTGAATCGGGACTACCTCTCCCGTGGGCACAGAAGGTAAGGGCCTCTCTGCGTCCGCGTGAACCCTGCTGCCTGCAGGGATGTTTCGGGTCAGGCCGTCTCCCAGGAGGGCGAACTGCACAAAAAGCAGAGGCCCCAAATGACAAGGTGTGAAGAGCCAAGACTCTGCTCTGCTTCGCCCTGTTCTGCCTCCATCCCACATGCGTGTGTTTGCGTGTCCTCGTGTGCATGCACGCGTGTGCTGTCGTTCTGCGTTTGCGCCCGTGGCAGTGCGCAGCGATCCCGGGCTTGGCTTGGCGAGTCTGTTGGCATCGCTGGCGGCAGTCCCTAAAGCACAGTCCCTGCACGGTAGATATTGGTCACGTTGCTGAACGCCCAACAGATGAGATAAAGTTTGGTTTGAGTGACCAGAGCAAGTTCTGCTGTCTGTGAGACTTTCAGCCCTCATGAGGGGGTCTCCTGTGGGCATGGGGCAGATCTCGGGGCAGCGTGGCTGTTCCCCTGGTTGAAGGAGATGGGTGTTACGGCGTCCCGAGGCTAATGCAACCCCCAGGCATTAGCAGGGAGACAGACCGGAGCTGGCTCTTCCCTCAGTGCCAGCATCCCTGGAGGCTGGGCCAGGCCTGGAGGGGGTACACGTGGGTCTCTCCCCTCCTCGTGCCCGTGGGACGTGGTGGGAACCCATCTTGCAGCCAGGCTGGGGGACGGTGCCTCCCTGGACGCTTGCCTCTGTCTTACCCTGTTCTCTGTTTGCAGGTGACTGTTACCCCCGAGCTCTGGCTCAGGACAGACGATGACAAGAGAGTAGCACTTTGTGTACAGATCTCCCGCCCGGGCTCCCGGCGAACACGGCCACAGTATTTAGAGCGTCCGAACCGAGGAGTCGGGGCTCTTCTCTCCGTTCAGCCTCAGCAGAGCCCTGCGTCCTCCCAGCTGCGGGACCCGGCAGCGTCACGTCACAAGCTTTGTACTGCCTGCAAGCCGTGCCTTGATGTTCGCATCCTCGGGGCATCCCGTGCTGCTCTGGAGGGAGGCAAGTGCTGTGTCTTCTGGTCAGTAACCCCAGGCTTGACTGTTGCACGTGGCCTGTCTTTCCCTCGGCCAGTATAACTGGGACCAAATACCGTCCGTTTTCCTACCGTCGCAGACTCCCGCTCCAAGCAGGACTGCCCGTCTGGGTCGCAGCCACTGGTGCCAACTCCCCGTGCCATTGGAAACCCGTCATCTTCCTGGGGCGCTGACCTGCCGTAGCACTGCACGATGGCCCAGCAGGCTGCTGCCCCAGTTGGAGGAAGCGGCTGGGCCTGCCCGTAGGACTTGCTGCTAAAACAGTCACTGTTTTTTATCCCGAACTTGAGTTTCCTTGTTAAAAGATGACCTTAGACTTACTGTAAGCCCCTGTAAACAAGTGGACAAGCTCCCCATTGCAAAGGATGCAAGCTGGCTGGGCCTGTCCTCCCTGGACATGCTCCCATGCTAACGTAGTTCTCATCAGGACCAGTTCCTCCCGCACTGCGAGCTGGTCCCGTTCCCCTCCAGCGCGGGGCTCGTGCCCCGTGCCTGGGAGGTGCTGCCACGTCGGATGTCAGTGTTAGAGCCCGGGAAGCGCCTCCACCACGGAGGTGACATCTCCAGGGAGGTGCCAGGTTTGAGCAGCCCTGCGGCTGGTACAGCCGAACCTGCGCCGAACCTGCTTCTTCGTCCCTCTGCCCCTTGCAGCTGGAGAGAGGCGGGAACATGGGGAGGGGGCACCGCTAACGGCAGCCCTTGCCATGGGGCACGCCACTTCCCTTGCCACCCCGCGAGCCTGCCCGCCACGGAGCCGCGGCTCTCGCTTCCCGAGCGGAGGCCTCAACGAGATCCGCCTGGCTCCCGGAGGGGAATCTGCAGGGACAGAGAGGAGGGAGCAAGGGGCAGCCGGCGCCGCGGGGTGGGTGCGCTGGGGTAGCACGGCCCCTGCCACCCAAGGCAGAGCCAGGACGCGGGAGAGGCCGAGCGCGGGAACGCGCCTGAGGCTGCTTGCTCCCAGCTCATGTGTTTAGCGTGCCGACGGTCCCTCCTCCTGCCCCGCATACCACGGAGGTGGCAGTAGGATCCAGGGGCTCTGGGGGCTCTGCACCAGCCCCCTGCCCCTTCTGCACTGCTTTTCCCTGGAGCAAAGGGGGGTCTCGGGGTGCCTGCACTTGTGTCCTCTCGCAAAGCACTTTAGGATCCTCCAGAACAAGTGTCCTCGCTGGGGACCGCACCGGGGAGTGGGCGGTCACATGGGACCGAGGCTTCGTTAGCCCTGCTGCGCTTCGTTAGACATCCCGAGAGGAGCCCGCAACAAGCGGCGGTGTGCGGCTGCGGGCCTGACTGTTACCAGTTAACTTCTCAGGTGTGCGTCTGGGATGGCAGCGTGTCTGTGCCGATTTGCGTGTTAATTATTGTCGTCGTGTTGTAAGCGCTGCTCAAACCGCGTCCCCGGGCAGCGGGGACTCCCCAAGCGCCCCGTGCCGTCCCGCGTCCCGCCGAGGAGGCGCAGCGTGGGGCTGTGCCAGGCCGGTTGCCAGCGGGAGGGCGTCTCCGGTGCCTCCTTGCTGTTGGGCTCGCATCAAGGACCGCTCTGTATGCAGGAGTACAGCCCTTGCCGTGTGCGTGCGTTAGACCCTCGTTAATGTGGTGGGACGCCCCTGCTGCTGCGGTGAGGTCCTGGGGGCCCGGGCGTGCTCGAACGGGGGGAGCATGGCCCCATAGGGTGCCTGGCGTTCGCCACCCCAAAACCACGCGGAGGAGAGCATGGGACCCCCAGCACGTCTCCCATGCTGTGCCCGCGAGCTGTGCGAGCGCCAGGCACACCGCGGGGCGTCAGAGGGGCCAGGGAGCGACATTCGGGATGGGGGAACCGGTGCCGAAAGCAGCCTCGCGGCCGGAGCGCACGATGGAGGAGCGAGCGATGCGCGTCCCTTTGGTGCCACCGCAAAACCCTTTTTCTTAGGGGAAAACGGCTCCGCACGCGGCGTTGCGGGCAGGGAGAGGCTCGCCGCCCTCCAGCGCTGGGCCGGATGCTCGGGCAGCGCCACGGGCCCAAGGAGACCTTGGGGCCACGGGGGCCTGTGTTTTGGGGAGCAGGTTGCGAAGCAGAAGTGAAAACCGTCTCTGTGGCCGGCGCCGGCCCCTTCATATCTGTCAACAGGGAAGTTCAAGGCTTTCCCGGCCCAAACGCAACCTGGTTCCCATCGCCGCTCAGCCCACGGTGAAACGGTGGTGGTTATTTAACCCTCCTCCTCCTCCTCCTCCTCCATGTTTGCTGCACACACGCGAGGCTGCTCCCGGTCCCACCACGGCCACTGCGAGCCGGCGGCATTTCTCACCCCGTGTCAAGAGACGGAGCCGCGCGTCGGCATCGCAGCTCTTGCCCCCGGCGCCGAGTCCCACGGTGTTTGCGAGCCGGGGCCATCGCTGCCCTCCCAGCCCTTCCCCTCCGCTCGGGCGCCTCCGGCACCATGGCCTCGAAGGGGAGCGTGCGGCGGCGGCGGCCCTGGGACGGGCAGGCAGTAGCCAGGCCGTGTTCCTGTCGTTCGGGAGCGAGGAGCGCTGATGGGGGCCGAACCTCCTTCCCCGCGGCCCCGCGTGAGCGGCGTGCGGCCGGCCGGGGGGGCACGCGCTGCCTCGCTGCAGGCCGCGAACGTATTTTAAATAAAACCACTGTTTTCTAGCATGCCGATGTCTGGCGGGAGAATCCTTGTGGCGACGCTGGGGTGAGGGCGAGGGTCCCCTGCGCCCCCCGGCTTGGCAGGCCGAGCCCGGCTGTGTCACGCGTGGAAAAGCCGCCGAAGAAGTTCCAGAAGGCTCCGGGGACGCGTGCAAAGGCCATTTTCTCACTAGATGGCGGCAAAGGCTGCAGGACGCGGCTGAGGAGCTCGAGGCCGGGCCCTCGGCAGCCCCGTTCCCCGCTGCCACCCTGGGACAGGCCTGAGCCCTCCTCCTCCTCCTCCAACCACCATGGGGTTGCTCGATCGGTGCTGGGGGGCCGCTAGGGCTGGCAGGGGCCGTGGGGCCCTTCCATGGGGCCGATGCGCCGGAAAGGGCCTGCGGTGGCTTCACACGCCTCGCTGGCAGAGCCGGCGTCTCGGGGAGAGGGCTGGTGGCTCCTCTCGGCCCTCCGTGCCCGGAAAGGCCTCTGCTGGCTCCCCCTGCTCTGCCCCCACAGACTTAAAGGGTGGGATTAAGGGCTTTGGGAGTTATTTTTAACCCCCTTGTTGATGCCCAGCAAGCTCAACCTCAAAACCGGGTTTATCACCCAAGAAGGAGGTTGGGGGTAGGGGTTTTTGTGGGTGTCCAGCCTGGTGCTGTCTGAGCCGTACAGTGGCAGGGGCACCACCGTACCCAGTCCAAAGTGTGCGTGCGTGTGGTCCTTCATCCTACATCTCACAGGGGGCTTAAGGCCGTCTTCTCCTCCTCCTCCTCCTCCTCCTCCTCCTCCTCCTCCTGCTGAGTGGAAATCTGCTGCTCATGGAGGAAGCTTTAGCTCAGCCTAAGGTCTCCTTTGCTGCACCTGTGGGACAGCTGTCAGGTCGGCACGTGCCTGCAGGTGCGGATTTCCAACATGGGAGCTTTGCAGGAGCGAAGGGGTAAGTAGCCTGGTGTGGTTTGGGGTTTCCTGCCTGCTGGGAGCTGGTTGCAATGCGCGGTTTTGCTTCCGAGACAGCATTCGCCCACCTCTTCGGCGCGTGTTTATTCTTTTGGAGCCTGGTGACGCCCTTACCATTTGACCCTGTTTGCTTTTCTTTGTGTAAAGAAATGCCACGTAAAAGCCTCCAGTGTGTAAAACTTCCTTGGTTGCTCCGTCTTGCTCTCCCTGCTGTCCCTGGCAGCCTTGCCCCTTCCTCGGCTGCAGGCTGCTGCAGCGGGACGGCAGAGAGGCTTGGGAAGGGTGCCTGGCCCCACGGGTGCTATCATCTGCCCTGTTTGTGAACATGGCTTTGCCCTCAAAACAGTCTCCCTACTAAGTACCTTTTCGTGCTCACCCCTTCCTCACCCCACACGCTTTCTCCCACCACCTCCTGCCCTTAGCCGCCCTGATGCTCCCCCAGTCCCACCGACTCTCCTCTTAGGCCTTCCTACCTGCCCAGCCCACTCTGCTCCACAGCCACCCCTGAAAACATGACCAAGAGCCTAAACCAGAACATCTGTTCTCCTTCCTGTTGCACCAAGCTCTAGCGGAGCTGACTTCTGTGCTCGCTGACTTGCTTGTTCTGCAAGGCCGATTCCTCAAAACTGCTCCGTTTCCTAGTCACTGGGAACAGTGTGATTGCAAAGCCAATGTGAGACCTGAGGCTGGTTCCTGCTGCACAGCTCCGCTGCTCCCGAAGGTGCCCAAATGGAGGATGACTCTGCCAGTGAGTCACGATAATAGCAAATGCGATACCATCATGTAACAGGAACCCACAGTGCCGTGGGGCTGACGGGCAGCAGGAGCCACCGCTCTGTTACAAGGTACACCGTGTCTCAAAACAAGAGGCGATTCTGGGAAGCAGGTGGTTTGGTTTAAGTTTTATTCCCAGATCTAGACAACAGCTCTCACTGGGAAGAAGGGGGGACCTGGAAGGAACCACTCCTTCATCCCATTCTCCTGCTCCACACCGTAACAGCAACTCTGGACGGCTAAGCGCGTCGCCATGGGGGGGAAGGGAGGAGGAGGGAGTTGGCGCTGTCACACCGCAGACAGAAGTGTTTGTTTGTATAAATGAACAGCTAATCTGCAAGGTCTATTAGAAGCGATTGTCTGCCTTTGAGGGCCTCAGGGCAAAGGGAGGGGGTGTGCCTGTGTTACACCTTGGGAATAGCATGCTCCATGAAGAGGAACCAGGAGAAAAGCAACCTCCCGTAATGGCAGCGAAGTGCCTGAGCTGCTCTGGCTAAGCCATATGGGCCCCACATTCAAAAGGAAATCCCCTTTAGCAAGCGACTGGATCTTATTTCAGACAACTGTCAGGTTTTTCAGCTCCATCAGACCAGTGGGAACGATTTTCCACATAGCTGAAAGGATGGAGGGCCAGGAGCTGCGGGGGGGCCCTGGATCCCAGGCTGCTCCTTCTGGAGGGTCCAGGAAGGGCAGTCATGACTCTGACCCTTGTTTCCCCCCCCCCCCCCAACCACTGGCCTGTGTGCATTTGCTTGGGTGTTTTGGAAGCGGCTGTTAGGGTGCATCTACCTACCTTTTCCTTAACAACAAGGAAAGTTTGGGACATTCCTGCCCCACACTACATTTCGCCATCCTCTTTGTTGTGCTGGCACAAACATTTGTGGGGCTGGGCTGTAAATGAGGTCAGTGAAGAGATCCAGCTTAAAAATAATCCCTCCATCTTTTGGGGGGTTATTTTTAGCCTGTATTTCACTGATCTAGTTGGCATGCAGAGGTGTGGTTATTCTGCTGGACACCGCCTAAGCAACAGGCTCTTTGTCTCTCGTGAGGTTATAGATCATTTCTTGTCCTGCAATGACATCTCTTTTTTTTTTTTCCTCACTGCCAATCCTGTCTTTTGGTAAGAGGATCGGCTCTTAGATCCAAGCCATAATCCAGCAGTGGAGGAAAAGTATGTTTTGAATAGGCCAGTCATGAGGCAGACAAGTATATTAAGGACTAACATCTCGAGCTTCAAGGATACTGCAGTTATCTTTGGCTTTTATACCTCAAATTCTGTTCCTTTGTTCTCCTTGGTATGTTTTTCATCTTGAGAATATAAGATCTGTTTTTGTGCTAGAGGAAACAGCAACTGTCTCATATATTCTAAGCGTAGCAAATGATAACGAGAGTTGGGGAAGGCTGAAGAACGCCTCCCCTCCACAGCAGAATGGAGATGACCTAAAATTGTAATGAAAAAAACTTCAAAGAATGAATGTCACTTTCCATCTCAATTAAGTTTCCCTTCCTAGGATTTGTTTTTTCAGCTCCCTATTAATCTTCTGCTGGCTCAGAGAGTCAGACTTTAATTTGTAATAAGAGCAAGCAGGGGTGGGGAAAGAAAAGCTACTTTCATACAGGCTAGAGAAACCTCCATGAAGAAAAAAGGTTTTTGCCCCATTCTTTAATTAATCGTAACTATCCTTTTTGAGTCTCGTCTTTTTTTATAAATATCTCGGCATCAAATTTTCAGCTGTGACTCCAGCCTTGCTGCTAAATACTATATTTCACAAATGCCATTAGGCACAGATTAGAAATGTCCATTATAAAGCATTTGGGGCTCGGTTTTAAAAAGGACGTTGCCAAACCTGGTTTAGTGCAGCAATGCCCATAGCAAATGAAAGCCACCTAATGCGAGGGTGTGTTGCCTGCTGGGCAGAGGTGGAGAAGGGTCTTTAGCAACCCATTTTGCCACAGCAAGAAGTGTAAAAATCACCTTTGACAGGAAGATTTCATTGAGAGCAAAGTGACTTTACTAGTCCAAAGTTCAAAGGCCAGTCATTTCCAGAGGAGACTAAGGCTTTCCAAGGAGGGTACTCGCAGGGGTGTAGCCATGCTGGAGGGGTTACATTCTTCTTTGGGAAAATCCTGCGCGTGGGCATCTCCCTCGGGCACTGGGGGTGCCGACTTGCGGACAGGAAAGGCAATGGTTCGGGGCCAGGGTGGGGACTGCATCCAGATCACTTCTGTGCAAGTTTAGTAATGAGGGCTTTCCACTCTGCTCTCTTCTGCGTGATGTAGGAAGGGGTGAGGAGCTGCAGCAAAGGCTCCTGACGTCCCCTGAAGTATCCCTGACACAGAGCCTCTGTGTTACAAATCACGTACATCCCACAGTCATAGCTGTTCTGCTGGGCAGGCGCTTTCTCCTCTACGAAGGTTGCTTTGCCCCCTTTTTTGCCCAAGAAGGCCTCCAGCTTCCCTGCCACTTGCTTGGCATGGACAGAGTTGCTCTTACTGTGGGAATCATAATGGGCGAAGTACTTTTTGTCCCTGAAGTAAACCAGTAAGCTCCAGTGGGTGCCTCCAGCAGCCTGGTTGGAGTTATCATTGATAGGCAAGAACACCAGCTTCTTGTGGAGAAGGTCTAGAGGTTGAAGGAATATGGCTACTTCTTCCTGACTAGTGGCACATTTAATGAACTGAGCCACTTCGGGACCAATAAAACACACCTGATCACAAAATTCCTGGAACTGGTCACTGGCAAAGTACTCGAAGGCAAAGCCAATGATGTGATCGTTAAGCCAGCTTGGGGGGTCCAGCAAGGCAACATCCGACTGCCTTAGCAAACTGTCCATATAACTGAGCACAACAGGGTCCATTCTGCGGAGGTAGGGGCCACAGCACTCCAGGAAACTTCAAAAGCTGAAACATAGAAAGGGTAGAAGATAAATTACGCAATTAGACCACACCTTTGACAAGATATAGTGCAACAGATTTCTCAAGTTCCTTCTTAGCAAGTAGTGAACAAAAGACTACATTTCCCAGACCTGTATTGAGGGACCAATATTTGAACTATCTGCCAGCTGACAAGACTAAGAGATGCAGCTAGGTTCCTCATCTGTAGCTTGTGGCAGAGGCTGAGCCGGGCTCTTCTGCTGCCCTAGGAGCAGTATATTTCTCAGCATGCACTGCTTAAATAGATGTTTCACAGTTACAGTCTTAATCTGTGCTGTGGGTGAATTCAAAGCAGTTCCAGTTCAGGAACTGCAGGAACTCCCTCAGTTCTGTGCTTTGCACAGAAAATATACATGATCTTGGAGAAATCGGTTGGTGTTTCTGTTTCACCTGGACAATGAGAATCGCTGTAATTCTTTGCCTCATTGGTATTCTAAAGAAGAAGTCTTTTCAAGGCTGTAAGAGACATATGCCGTCCCTTTCACCTAAGTAACAGAGATACCGCCACAACTCGGTGCCAGACACATGACCTGTTCCAGGAAAACCTGCTGGTCTGCCAGCACAGGAGGCAAGGCAGCAATGAGTAAGGAGAGGAGAAACAAAGCAAAACAAGACTACGAGCAAACCAGTTTCCTACCGTGGGAATTTTTAGGACAATTCACTGCATACTTGGTAGAAATTTCAAGAATTCAAGTAGCACTGAAGCTGGAAAGTTCACAATATAGCTATCAGTTTCAGCTCAGATTCTAATACACCAAAGTTTTGCTCACAAAAGCCACTTCTTATATTGATTATTTATTTCTTTAACCAAAAGGCAGGACGTTTACAACATCTTGCAGTAGGTATATTATTATGGCTTTGTCAGTGATATTTAGAATAAAAGATTAGCCGTAGTGTGTCAGACTGAGAATTCATCGTGTCTTTGATAACAGAGAACACTGAATGCCTGCTGAAGAACATGAGAACAGGACAAGCATATATAATGCCTCCCTCAAGCTCACCTAGCTTCAAAGAATTTTCCCATGGTCTTAGATGTGCAGACAGAAATGTTTTTCCCTACGTGCATCACTTGATAATAAAACGGCAGGTGAAATTCAGTGTAGACACATGTTGAGTCATTCAGTCCTGTTTTTAAAGTCCCTTTGCAAGTCTTATCAGTTGGCCGTCAACAGCAACCTTTGCCACCTCACTGCTCCCCATCCTCCCCAGGTCATTCATGAGTGTGCTGAACAGTAAAGATCCCTGCAGGTTCCCACCGGTGATGTCCATCCACCAAGAGACCTGACTGTTCACGCTGACCTTGTCTTTCTAATCTTTTATTCAATGATTTGTCCAGGCCATATTCTCCCCTCTTAATCTGTGGCTGCCTATTTCCTTAAAAGCCTTTTGGAAATTCAAGTGGATTTTATCATCTGGTTCTCCCCATCCCTGTGTTTGAGGACATATTCAAGGGACTTCAAGAGGTTTGTGGGGCAAGACCTCTCTCGACTCCCTTCCATTTATCAAATTATCTGTGCTAATTTTGGTCTTTGCTATGTTTTCTACCAGTCTGCCTAGTAGAGGGGCCAGGTTTATGTATAACGCCTTTTCAGAAGTTGTTACCCCAAGACTGGCAGGTAGCAAATGTATTAAAGTGTGTTTTAAGAAAGCGGTTACACACCACACTTAGTCTAGCTAGGAGGTGCCACTCAACAGACAACAGTAAACACTAATTACCCTCTGGGATCAGATTAGGATTTAGCCGGAAGATCTTCCTAAGAAACCCTGTTGATAACCCCCCCCCATATCAGCCCCATTTTTCCTTTCACTCCCACATCCTCTGGCCTGGGCTCCTTGGCTGTGGCAATACGCCATCGGACCCTCCGATGCGTCTCCTATGCTTGCTGGGACAGGGGTCAGGACAGCAGTGCCGTGAGGCCATTTTTGCCTCGCCCTTTCCTCACCGGTGCCAAATACAGCATGAAAACATCTTAGGATTTCTTAAAGCATGATGTGAAAATTCATAATGATAAGATCATTCTAGTATGATTCACTATAAGACACTAATTATCCATTACGATAGGGAGAAAAAGTCACATGTGTTGTGTTGTTTACATATTAGGAAGGAGTAGATTTGGGCTGCTTATTGCAACATGAATCATTTAAAAAATCCTTCCTGTCCAGGTATGCATAAATTAAGAGAGATTTATATCTAATAAATCTTGGCAAGGTCACATCGCATATGACTTGTAAATAACAGAATGCATGAAACATGCTGCATGTGTAACACGTCGGAAGGAAGGGCCAAGGTAAAATATCTCAAACTTGAAAAAGCTAATAACTATTTGTGTATCACTGACAGTTCCAAGAAATGCCAGGCAGTAGGAGTCATTCAAAAGGAAGGGGAGCAGCCATTGTTATTTATACTGAGCCAAACACAATGGTATTTGGACACACTTCCTACATTAATGGACCCAACTAAACTGTTTCCAAGTTTATAGCGCAAATCCATTGCAACAGCCTGCAGCATAACCCCCCCCCCCAAAAAAAACCCAGACTAAGTCCTGGAAACTTAGTAGACTGCCTAATTATAACCCTGCTTAAAGAACTATAGATCCTGCAAGTCTAGAAGTGACCAGTTTGGGGGTTTACAGGGCCATTGCTGAACGTTTTTTACACGTGTCCGTGCAATGCCCCAGATTCTCCTTTACTGCATTATTTCTGCTTCATCTTCTCCTAAAGACATACAAATCAAACCAAACAGTTTTCTAGTCAAGTCCAAATGAAATTAAAGGCTCTGGAAGGAAGTGTCATCCTGTATGCTGTTAATTTTCCACTCTGTAGAAACATAGCCTTTTTTTTTTTTTTTGAAAAAAGACATTTGGCAGCTTCCTACAATCAGGAAGGGAGAATGGTTACAGCAAATGCTTAATTGCCACTAGCTACTACTTTTAATTTTATTGCCATCTGGTATTTGTGAAACTGCTTGCAAGTTCTGCATGATGACTCACCACGCATTACACATCTTAAAGGAAAACCCTTCAGAGCTCATATGCCTTTCAGAGCCACTTCAGATAAGTGGTAAGGACGGCATCAAAAGCGTAGTGCAGTGGAGCTGCGGAAAGGATATGCAATCAGAGGGTTTGTTCTGTTCAGGAGAACCTTTCAATTAAAGCTGAAGATGAGTTCAGAGCGAAGCTGGGCTCCGGATCTGAACATCTTTAACACTTGGGGATGCCGAAATCCAGTCACAAACGCCAAGCAGAAGTCCCTTCACAGGTCTACTCAAACACAGCCAGGATTTGCCTACCAAGCACTCAGGCACACTCTGTTCAAAGCTTTTTATAAAAATAGGCATAAGTTCTGACCCAGGATGAGAACATTTATTACAGGTTACAAACAAGAGTCTTGCTCATTCATTTTATTTGCCTATTAATAGCTGGAATTTATGAAAACGCTCTGTAATCCTCTGCTTCTCAGAGGGATATTAATTTGCCTGATTGCAAGTGCTCAGATGAGAACACTGGAGAGAGAGAGAGAGAGAGAGAGAGGTTCATTTCAATATAAAATTTATCAACCCAACAAATGATGAAACTGTCCATGTAGTCTATGGATTTAAAAAGGGCGCACTCTTACATCAATATGCCAAAAAGGCAAGTTGCTCTCATCTCTAAGTTATAATAATCAGCACCATCATTAACACAAGTTTGATTCAGAAATGGATGTATTCAGAATGCAAGGCAAAGGCTGCGTTTTGAAATACTTTAAAAAAAAAACCCATTTTTCTCATAACATTAAAGACAACTACCTTCTGAATGTAATTGGTCCCTTGTACCCTGAAGGCAGTATCTGAAAGCTAGGAAATGAAACTCGCTAGTATTGAGTATAAATAAACAGTGATGGAGCAAAGAGAGCATAAACTAAAGGTGAATCAGATTCCTAAAGTCTAGTTTAATAATCAAAGGTGCTAGGAACATGCAGAGTGAATATATTAACATGCCCCATCCCTAAATTCCTTTGATAAATGTAAAGAATACAGAGAGAAATAAAGAAAGCCACGCGAAAGAGAGATTATTCTAACTTTATGGAAGGAAGAATTGGAGAGGCAGGGAAATTTTCAGCGGCTTGTCTGAGGCCACGTGGAATGTCTTTGGAACAATCAAGAGCAAAAAGCCCCATGATTTAACCACAAGACCATTCCCTTTTACAGGAAATAGTTTTTGAAAGCGTGTCAGTGCTCTTAGTAACAGTAATTTTAATGATAGCAAGAGCAGATGAGAAGCATCAATTTCTGTTTATCAGTGTAAGCAGGGCTGGGCTATACCAGCACCTGAGTCTCCATACATATTGGGGTCTCCTAATTGAGCCAGTGAAGACATTCAAGCAAAATTAAACAAAAAAAAGTTGAGAAGAATAACTAAGCCAGAAAAGGGGTTTGCTAAAAATAAGCGATCTTCATTAGTGCATACATTAAAGTTTCTGTTTTAGAAGTGAACAGAATCTTCACAGGCTTAAAAAGGGCCCTGAATGCCAAAATCAGAGAAAGCCCTTCACAATTTCTGTATGCGCGAAATGTAAGAAAGACCATGTAAATCCATAGACAATGCTCAAATCCTTCAGTTTGCCGCAAAGTCTCCAAACCCAGATACATATAGCTGCTTTACTTATCAAGCAATCAAACGCCAGAATCCTGCTTTGTTTCACAGTCTTACAGGGCAATAAACTAAAGCCGGGACTAAATCAAATCCATAGATTAGTGTTCTGCTTCACAGGATGGGCTTGGCCAAGGCATTAAGTTTGACAGGAAAAAATCAGCAATCTGAACATCTGAGGATTAAATGTGACACACAGACTCTCCCTTTCACAGAAATGACAATAAAACCCTTCAGCTTGGTTAATATAAAGGATTCTGGGTGTTAAACTAGAAGGCAATGGATGGCATTCACATGCTTTTAAACAGAGTTTATTCAACGGGGTACTGAGAAGTGCTAAAAAGAAAGAGCTATAATTTTCCTGAAAGATGTGAAGGACTCAGCACAGCGGAATTCAGTCAGAAGAGCGGCTTTGGGCAGCTCGTCATTCCGTCTTTGGGAACCACCACCCACTGCAGCCGAAGCGCTGATGCAGCCGCGGAGCGATGCGGTTGACCCCAGCCCCTTGGCAGGGGCTTACGAATGCAGCTGCACGGTGTTTTACACAGTAAGAGCCGGTCACCGAAAGCTTGCCGGAGACCAAGCCCGCAGCGTGCGGCCTTTCCTGCGAGCTGCCGCGGTTTCTACTGAACCAAACGAGAACCGAGGAGATGAGAAATGGGATTTTCACCCTGAGCTAGTGCAGCCAGGCACGACGTCTGGCAAACGCGGAATCGCCTCCGTCGCCCCCCTGCTCTGTGGCCGGGGCCAAAGCAGCGGCAGGCGCAAGGCGGGTAACTCCCGCCTCGGGGCTGCCGGGAAGCTGCGCAGCCCCGCGCCGCCCCCACGGCGGAGAGGCCGAGGCGGCTGCCGAGGGCCGCGGCCCCGGCGGGGCTCTCGGCGCCTCCCGCCCGCCGGCTGGGCGGGGTTGCCATGGCAACGCCGGGGCCGCCCGCCGGGCCCAGGCCCCGCCCCCGCCGCCGCTCACCTGCCGCCTCATAGCCCGCGCCCCGGCTGCCACCCGTCCCGGCGCCCCGGCACCGGCCCGTTGCTACGCGCCGCCGTAAAGCTGGCGGCGCCGGCGTCGTGACGCGCCCCTCAGGGGTGGGGCGTTGCGGGCAGGGCTCTCCTGCGCAGGCGCCTCGGCGGGGGGGCGGGGCACGCGGCCGGGCGGGGGAGCCGGGGCGGCGCGGCGCGGCCGCCTCAGGGGAGTGGCGGGGGCGCGGCCTCGGGGGCGGGGCGAGGGGCCTCGGGGGCGGGGCGAGGGGCCTCGGGGGCGGGGCGCCGGGGCGGGGCGGTGGCGCGCGCGCGCGCCTCCCCCCTCCCTCGCGGCGCGCGGGGCCGGGCGGGTGCGTGTCCGCCTCCGTGTCCGCGTCGCGCGCCGCGGCGGCGGCTGGGCAGCGCGCGAGGGCGGCGGCCGGCAGAGCCCGTTCAGCCCCTTCCCCCGCCCCGCTCTGTCCCCTCGCGCCGCGGCGGAGCGCAGCGCAGCGCAGCGGCCCGGCGGCTCCCGGGAGCCCCCTCGGCGGCGGCGGGCTGAGGGATGCGCCGCACCCCGGCATCCAGGTGAGAGACGGCGCGGGGCGCCCGGGCGCGCTGGAGTTGGGTGCCGGCTTGGCGGGGCGGGAGCAGGTTGGCCCCGCCGCCGCCTCCGGCCGGGTCGCAGCGGGGCGGGGGGCGCCGCGGCGGGGCCGGGCGGCGGCATCGCCCGCCGCGGCCGCGCGGGGCTCGGCGGGGCTCGGCGGGGCTCGGCGCCCCTTTGTTCCGCGGCGGGCGGGCGGGCGGCGGGGGGGGCTCGTCCGTCCGTGGCCGCCGCCGTCGGTGGGGCGCGGGCAGGTGAGGCGGTGCCGGCCGGGGCGGCGGCGGCGGCGGTGGGTCTCGCCGCGGTGGCGGCGCCGCCGCCTCGTCCTTGCCGGCGGGCGGGTCGGGCCGGGCCGGCGCGGCGCGGGGCGTCCCGGGGGAACCGGCCCGGTAGCGGGTCGGACGGGGCCGGGACGTCCCCGGGCGCAGCGCAGCGGTGCGGCGGCGCTCCCGGCCGCCTCGCGTTGCATAGCAGGGCTGCGCCGGGCGCCCGTGCCGGAGCCCGCCGGACGCACCGACCGGGCCGTTTAAAGCCGGGAATCCTCCGCTAACCCCGCGCTCCGCTCAGGTATCGCCGCCTCCGCGCAAAGCGGCGGAGCTGCACTTATTTACGGCCGAAACAACTTTTTTTTTCTTTTTTTCGGACGTGCGCTGTGTTTTTGCCCTTGTGAAGCGCAGCGGCGTTATCAATTGCAGCTAAAGATGGCTGGCACGTCTAGCACAATTCGGTGTTTGGCTTCCCCCAAACTTGATGTCGTGCGTGTACACATGATTTTCATTACGATGTGGCGAGTGCCGAGGTGCGCGTCGGCATCTAGAAAAGTGAACTAGCTGATGGGCAAGGTGTAAAATGGTGATCGGAGCAGGCTTTAAAGCCAGGCTGAAGCCTCTGCTACGGAAAGCTTGTGTCTGCTTTGCTGGGGAGGAATTTCCCACCAATGAGAACATTAATGGTAGCACTGTCAGGAGAGCTAGTGTAGACAGAGCAGCAGGCAGCTGCTGTTGTTTTTTAATAGCCTGATGTTAATACTCTGTTATTTAGACCTATTTTGGGCTTGGTTGGACAAACAAGACATTAAAAACAGTCCCTCGGGGAGCTTTTGTCTCTGTTAGCGCTTCCAATGTGGCTGCCACCAGTGGATCTATATAACGATAGCAGTGGTGGGCATCTCTGCAAAAAAAAAACACAAAAAAAACAAAAAAACCCCACACAAACCCTTCAAATGGAGAAATAGCCTTGATGTTTGCACTGCAGTAATAAGTGTTGTAATTAAACTAAGTCGTAGCAGGCACAATTATTTTATGCTTTGAAAAAAGAACAGACCATTATGCCACTAAAGGAGCACTGCATTGAAGATTTCTTTTTTACCTTCCAGTTTTAATGAGCTATTTCGGTTTTTAAATGAAGTATTTGAATCTATGGCACCGCACTCCCCGGTACTCAAAACCTTTATTGAAAGCCCTGTTCTTAAGAAGGTTAAAAGAGTCTGTTGCTTTCTGGAATTTTCTTAAATGTAGAAGAAATGCCTGTTCTGCTGTATCAAAAAATCCTCAAACATGACTTGCAGTGCAGTGTGGCCCTGCTTCAAGTTACAGATGTGTTAGGGGATCTTGCTGGCTTTGCCCTTGTGTTGTTTGCTTTGTCTTGCTTATAGATATTTAGCAGCTTCCTTCTCATGTGTTTACGTTTCATATCCTGAAGTCATGCTGAGATTAATAATACAGAGTATGACCTAAACAAAAATCATGGCTTTCACATCCTCTGCTGCAGTATACATTACTGTGCCTGTAACAGGCAGTGTATGGTCTGCGTCGGTACTGTGGAGTGGAGAATGGGAACAATTTTAGGAAAATATCATGTAACAACATTTGCTAAAGGAAGAATGCGAGCTTTGTTACGGGGAGAAAATGTAGTGCGGTGTTCTGATAAATCAATAGCGAGAGTGTGCACATTTTAATAAGTAGCTTCATCGCCATAAACAGAATATTAGTTGCAGAAATCAGTTTCTGGCGAACATGAGCTCTTTCCTAATTTTTTTTTCACAGTGCAGTGTTAGGAAGTGGCACGTGAGTCTTGTCTTCTCATCTTTTCGGAAGAGAGATTTGCCTGATCAAGATGCTGATGAGCGGAACTTAGAGCGAGGCCTGATGATGTAAATGCTTGACTGCAAGCTTACCGCGTTGTGCTTAACCACAAGTTTGAGCAAATCTGTCGTTCCGTTTGGTGTCAGAGAAGCTGCGTTATTGCTGAGGAGCATCTCCTCTTCAATCAGTTGTTCTGGAGTCTGGCAATAATCACAATTTCCCTTACATTTTTGAGTAAACTGATCAATGAGCGAGTGGCTCTTCTCATTTTTTATTTTTGATTAAAATGAGAGCACCACATTTTTCTCATGTTAAGGACCATCCTGTACTGGGATGCCGAAGCCTTGCTCTGAAGTGGTTTTCTGAGTTTCTCTTGTGGAAGACCTGCAGTTTGACCTCTCCGCTGGTTCTGGGAAAATGATACCAGGCACAGCCTTTGCTCTCGCTTCTGGCCGTGTTTTTCATACTTACGGCTGTTCTGATAGTTGTCTGGCTGGCTGCTTGGAGTAGGGAAGATAATGTAGCAGCCATGAAATGCAACTAATAAGCTTTTGTTTCCTGGTGTACTAATGACCACACAATTTAACACTGGCACTGTGTAAATAAGGATGATATTATATGTGTTTCATCTTTATTAGCAGGGCCCGTAGTCAGTTAATGGCAACTTTGAAATCTCTTAAGGGAACAAAGTTTATTTTTCATTTGGATTGCTTAATTCTCTTTTTTCTTTAAAAAAAAGTATTAAAATGTAGGCTCAGTTTTTACTTTAGGCTCAGTTTGTATCCTTAATATGAGTATAGCGCATTTCTAAGTTATTTGTTCTGTGGCGCCATAGGTCCAGTTACGATTCATAAAGTTCACATTTTTAGCCTTTTCTTTGAGGGAGAGCTGCATTTTAAGATTTAAAGCTATCAAAGGCTGACGTGACACTGCTGCAATATCTTTTAAATATACCGGCGCCTATATATACCGCCTACAGCTGTGTTCTATGCACGCTAGCAAATCTTTGGGAACCTTCGCATCGTATTCAGCCAACCATCCAAATATTATATGCCTAAATTATTTTTGTCTAGGAGGTCTGTGATACTTTCAGTGAGCGGAAATCATGTTTACAAGAAAACCTCCGAGACGCTTAGGCATGCAGGGTCGGGCACTCGGGAAACGTGAAACCTGAGGTTACCTGTAGCGCCTTCATTTAGCCCGTTTCGAGGTAGGACGGCAATAGGGATCCTAGACGCCGTGTGCGGCTTGGTTTGAGGATGAACCTCACCAGCGTGCGGCTGTGTCCCCTCCGCGCTGGAGCGGGCAGGGATTGCTCCTTCCCGGCGCCTGCGAGTCAACAGGGGGAGTGCTGGGAGCACAGGGAAGGCGCTCGGCAGCGCGGGGAGAGCCGGGAGCAGGCCCGGGCGCCCTGAAGTCTTGTTAGGTAACTCCGGGCACCAGAATTTGAGGAAAAACGTCAACAAATGTGAGCTGAGCGTTTTCAAAGCTGTTTCGGGACTGTCAGCTTTTGAATTGTTTTTGTGGAGGCCGCAGCAGAAAAAAGCACGGCTCTGATTAGCAGGCCGTTTCCTGCCAGATTTCAGTTCTCCCTCCAAACCGTGGACTCATCAGAGCTTTTGAACGTGATTCCCTTCCAAATGCACTTATCGGGGAGAAAATGACATTGTCGAGCCATTTCTGTTGAAGTGTCCGAGTTGATTAAGCTTGATTTTTTGGAAATTCCTGCTTCCGATTCTTTTGCCAATGAAATGGAATAGTAATGCCGTTTGCACGTGACACCCTTGAGAAGTATTAACACAGACAGTGCTTCAGGAGAGCTGCTGTCTGCAGAGAGAAGCCCCATCGTTTTGGAGACAAGTCGTTTTGCTGTTGTGTGAGGCTGAAAACCGCGTTGGTTATGTAGTCTGTAAAGCTTCCAGTGCGGCTCTGGAGGCTGGACGGGGTGGGTGCAGGTTTCAGCTTCGGAAGACGAGATTTTTATGTAGGAAATGAGGCATTCCTCCTAACCTCAGGGCTTCGGGCCTGCGTGCGTGCCTCTGCCCAACCTCCTCTTAACTGCATGGGATTGCTCTCATTCCTAACGCTAAACACGAGCAGAAGTGTTGGAAGGATCATGACTTCAGGTTGCAAATTCAGGACTTTCTCCAGCATTCCTTTAGGTGAAAACAACCTAGCGAGAGGCTTGGGTTGTGTCTGGATGGTTAGTTCCTCTGTGAAGACGCTTGTTAATTGTTTGGTCTTCCTGTTACGTGCTGGTGTTTAAACTGTTGCGCTGTGTTTTCGGGTTAGATGATGGGGATTATCACGGTTCATCGCAAAAGCTTAGGCACGAATAGGTTTCTTATTGAACGGTTAGAGTGAAACGCTGCTGGTGGGCTGTCTAGAGATCATCACAACTGTCTCCTGATTGAGGTGATTTTTAGGGTCAGGTTTTTTACATAGGCTAAATTTTTCCATAGGCTTTGTGAAAACAGGTGTTCAGGATTTAAATTATATAAACCAAACAAGCAAAGCTCTTGCCAGATAATGGAACAGGAAAAAAGGGAAATTGAATAGTCTTTGCGTAGACGTTTTCTGTGTGTGACCCGTAGCGTTATCTTGCTACCGTGCTTGACAGGTCGAATGTCGTGATGATATACTTCTCATTTGTGCAATTGCATTAATGTTCTAACTTCTGTATCTTAGAAAATAAAAATTTAAAAGTGAACTCAGCAAACCACGTGTTCTCTGAAAATGTCAAAATTCATAAGGAAGCATATTGAACCGTGATTTTAGAATTCAACTGATTTTTCTGTCTGTATTAAAATACTATCAAGAGTTATGGCTATATTAGTTATCATGGTAGCGTTTTTTTTCTGTGGGGAGGAATCATATGGCAGGTACCTATGGGGAAGTTTTGTAGGTGATGTGAGAACGGTCTGTCTTTGCCACAGTGGTACGTGTGTGTTTTTTGGTTTTTTTTTTTTTTTAAAACAAAACCCCATCATTTTAATATTACCCAACGGTGCATCTGCTTCTTCATCTATGGTATTTTTCTTTACATCATAACCCTTTCCCTCCAATGGGGCAAAAAGCTGCTTGGCAGTGACTGGATTGCCTACCACGCTGATGAGTTGTCTCATTGTTTTTCTTACGCTTCCTTGTGCACCCGTATTCCTAGGACCATAGCATAGTCGAGGTTGGAAAGGACCTCAGGAGGTCACCCGGTCCAAAATGCTGCTTGGAGCAGGGTCAGCTATGAGGCTAGACCCAGTCACTCAGGGCTTGAGCTGTCTCAGATCAGTCATCTTCAACCTCTGGTCTGCAGACTGCAGAAAGATATGGGAAGAGGAACAGTTCAGGCTCCTATGTGTTGGGAGAAAAGTGACTTAAGGGGAACAAGATTATAGCTGATCTGAACCAGTCTCTGTTTATGAAACTTCTAAAAGGGTGCATACATCCACTTGAAAACTCGTAGGTGTGCGCAAATATGCTGAACTGCCATCTTATGCTGCATTTTCATGATTTCATTAAGCTGATCTAGTAGTAGGCTCCTGTTGAAAGAGGATCTGATCTGGCTGAAGTTAATCTTTGGAGGAGAAAGGGGATAGCTTTCAGGTGGATCAATTTACTGACATCAACTCACTGTGCAGCCAGAAGCAAGGGGGTGGACAGCATTGCTCTTTTTTGGTGGCAGCCTTGTATTGTAAATTCTGGGGAAGTGAAAGTCGTGCTCCGTGAGTATGGTTTCTAGGCAAAATGAAATAAATGAATGGAATAGGTGTATCTGCTAAGGTGGTTATGTGCATCCCTGAGCTTTAAAGAATTATTGTTACTCACCTGAATCCTCTCTGCCATTAAGATCTTGCACTGTAGTTTCTCTTTAAGGCAGTGGAAGCCTAGGTGGGTTTTCCTGTAGATCAGGAATGAGGAATCTCTTTCTTGCTGAGGGCTGAATAGGTCTTTTGTACACCTTGGGCTGTCCAGGCAGCACCGAGGCATGGCTTACTGCACATCCACACACGAGCGGGTGGGCATTGGCCCTGTGAGATGAAGTCATGGGTGGTTGAGTTCCTTCACCCTTGCTTTAGACTCTGTTGGTATTTCTTGTCAATCATTTTTAGGGTTTTTACTAAGAACGTTATGAAGCGCTTTGTCTTTTTTAGAGAGTGAGCTAGCTCTTGTGCCAAGTCTATCTTCTGTTAAGGGAGAAGAGTCTAAAAGTGGAAATTGGTTCCAGGTTTCCTGGGCCAGGAATGCTGAATGCTCTCATTAATCATTAGGCCAGGCCTTTTTGATTAAGTGCAGTAGACTTTTGGTACTGGATGTACAGTGTCTGCTGTTATGGGACCTATGTGTTATACAGACAATGTTTATGGCTCACGTGCTGTTACTCTATAGTTGTAAGAGGATTAGTAAGGACTTCTGCATTTGCATTTTCTGGGTTTTATTTTGTTCTTGCGATGGGGAATCTGAGTTAAGCCTTTGAAATTAAATAGGCCGAGAGCCTTAAGATAAGAGAACTGCTTTGTTTGTCCCATGACATTCACAGTTAGCCGCATTGCAAACTATTGCAGATTGCTTATTTCCTTGTGGTGACTTCTATTTGTCAGCAAAGCTTTGGCAACGCACCAAAATGACAATTGTATAATGTTTTAGAAATCGGCCCCTGCTGCTGCAAACCTGGCAATAGCTTAAGGGACACCGGGGATGCGCAGGGTAGGAAAGCGGTGTCACTCGGACTGTTTCTCACCCCAGCTCGGGCACGTGGTTCTGATGTACAAACCTACAGCCCCGATGAAGAGCTGTAAAGAGGGAAAAAGTTATTTTAGCTTTTCCTTGAGAAATTCAGTCTCGGCACATGATGCTGTCATAGAAAAGAAAGCGGATAGGAACACACTATGTGAATGGGTGAGGGAGCAAATTATTCTGCTCGTGTCATATGACCAGATATATTACGTGTTTGTGTTTGGCCAGAGATAGGAAAACTGTTCTTGATTGTGCTTTCCCTGTATTAAATATCCAGAAATGAACTAGAAACATGCCGGGGCCCTTTCAGCCCTTGTTTCAGCCTGTGGCCGTCCTTCCTCAACGAGGAATGCTTCCTCTTGCCCATCGCTGTTGATGGAGATAAGCATTCAGTGCCTTTCGGCCAGCTGTGTCTCATCTGAGCTCTTGTCTCGCACAGCTACTGAATTATTATTTGATTTGCAGTTACATGCTTCGCTTGAAGCAAGATGCTGGTGTAGCTCTGCAATGGTTTCCTCCTTCTTCTTGCTGTGGGATCTAATATGCACTGAAAGTATCTCTCCTGATACTTTTTCCCCCAAGAAAGTTGATGAAAACGCTGCTGTTGAAGACTCCTAGGAATAGGCCAGGTGTACCTTCATCTGGAATGACACAAGGAGACCTAAAGTTTCCTGAGTCAAGGGGAGAGCTAGATTAGACCCTTTTAGCCCTAGTTTTTTTTTAAATGGTTCAAACTGGATGGCTGTACAGCGTTGTTCAGCTCTTCTTCGAGAAATCATCTTGGTTGGTTCTGAAGTGCCTAGCCATGATTTATAGCTGCAAAAATGGGTTGTCCAGTGCTGGTTCTTTCTTTCCATTCTCCTATCTTTAGGAGTTACTGCAAATATTTGCTAGGACCAATGGGGAATAGAGTGGTGCTGTGTCCTACAAGCTTGGATCTTTCATACAGTGACAGAAGAAAAAGATGTTTTAAGATATGCAAATTATAATGCACAAAAAAATACTGAATTCAGTGTGTGATGGGCTGCTATTCAATATGTTTACTTCTTAGAAGTTACCTATTTATTTAGGACCCAGTTAAACATATTAGGTACACAAATAATGATTTTCTCCTGTGACAGTTGCTACTTTGGTTAGCACCTTTTTCAATGTAAAAAATGACAAAAAACAAGTGGGCTTCTATATCAGATTTTCATCTTATTTACTGATACCTCACCTCGACTCACTCCTGGTATATTGTAAAATTACCTTGAATCATTTGTACTATTACTGCTTCTTAGGATGGCTGTTTGTTCAAAGTCCGTTTGCTTTTATCCATCAAACACTGATAATCTGAAAGCTGCTGTGCTGTTTTTTACCAAAATTCTTTAGACTATCTGCTATTACACGTAAAGCAATGACCTTTAAAAGGTGTGAAAGATTTAAGTGTCCAGCACTTGTCGAACACCGATGGAAGGGGAATGTATAATCCATATAAACGTCTTTGAAAAACCTGAAGTCTAAGGCAGAAAACTCACATTATGAATGTTCTTGATAGAACGCCAAGAATTCTTTTATTGTATTCTGCATGTACATGTTGGTTTTGTTTTGAGTGATGAAGTTAAAACAGTTAACTTTAAAATATTTACTTTACAAGACTTCCTTAAGTCTACTGTTTTTCATACTTCACATAAATATGTAGACAGAAATAAAATTCTCAAAAACATTTACATTTTTACTTTTGCAGCACTTCTCCGAGGTGAAGAACTGTTACTTTGGTTTATACTTGTTGGGTGCATACAGCAGACCCTCCACTGGAAGGAACAGTAAATGATTTAATTGTTAAGGAATGTGGTCCCATTAGGCAAAAAAAAAAAATTTGAATGCAATAGGTCATTAGAAGCGGAGCCCTAGCTTAAAACGGTGTTAACCAACTTTTTAAGACTTCAGAATTGGTGCTTTTGGAAGAGTGAGATTACGTTAGTAAATAATTCGTTTGCAGGTTCCTTTGTCAAGCGCAGAAGGGCTGAGCATGGGGAAGCAGGGCCCTGCACCTTAAGGCTGTGTTCAGCCTTAGTTCACTGATCGTTCAGTAAGTGGTGGATAATTATGCGGGTGGTGGTGGTGTTATTGGTTGTAAGGATGCCTGAGCAACCCTTGTTTGGAGAGGGGTTTTGATGGACTTCTTTGAAAGCAGGACCTCTGTTTCCTCTGCCTCTTTGCAGCAGAGAGTGAAGATACTAGCGGCTCCGATCACCCAGCGTACTCCGCTGGGAAGGGCTTGCTGCAATTTGGAGAAGGATGCAATGCACAGGCAACTTGGTCTGGATTGGGGCCATCTTATTGGCAAAGCCAAGTGCAATGTCTCAGTGTGCAAAAAGGGCACGTTATGTGTTTTACCCTGTTACGTTTCATGGGAAGACTGTTGCATAAATAATCTGTACAGGTAGACACTTGCATTTCGTGTCAGAAGAGCAGACTTGTTCGCTGTGGTCATTACCTCAGCTAATCTTTTGGTTACCCAGAGACACTTCACCATGCCTGGAAGGTAAGGCCAGAGATAGAAAGACAATACGGAGCAGAGGTCAGGTTTGATGTGCTTGTGGCAGCTAAATCCCTGAAGAAAGGGACCAAAGTGTTGGGGGCTGTTCAGAGCTTCCTCGGAGCTCATGGCTGCTCTTGTAGCAGTATATTGCTGTAGACAGACCCAGAAGTGTTGAAAGAATAATATGTATAATTGAGGCCAATTAGTCATTCATCAGAAGACTATATGGGGTTTGCTTGCCAATCGGAGAAGGTGGAAAGTTATTCGTGAGCACACTGCCAGTATATCCATACGTAGCAATGAGGAATCTAAAAGTATTTCTAAATTACAAGCAGAATTAGCCAACCAAAAGCAGCTGAGGAGTCTGCGGGTTGATTTTAAAAAACAAAAAATGCTTTTTCTGCTAACGGCATAACCCTGTCTTGTTAAATAGGTGATTGTCAAGCACATCTTGACTTGTCAAAGCACAGGACCCCTTTTAAAGATAATGGCGTAGTTATACTTCTCCAAATACATCTTTGATTTGACTGCTATATGCAGTGATTTGATTAAGGAATTTATTAACATTGCGCAGTGATATTTCTTCTTGTGAGACTGAAATTATACCTCCAAGAATTAAATTACCAAGAAACATTGCTTAACAGCAATTGCCTATCAATTGCCCCTACCACATTCTCTAATGCTTTTGCAAAAGTGACATGAATGCATGTGTTTTGCTTCACACTCAAATCCGTTTTCAATTATAGAAATGAGCCGGCAAGCCTGCCTCCAAGTATTGTTTCTGAGTTTAGATTTACTCTACATTCTGTTCCTAGTCCTCTCCTCCCATTTATATGACTAAAATATCTCTCCAGGGCAATCGCTGCTCAGCTGCAGTGAACAGTACGATGAATATAAGGGAAAATAAATAGAGTGTCCCCAGTGAATGGGGGAAACGTAATCCAGCATAGAAGGAGGTGAGCACCGAAGAATGTTGCTTGTCTGTGGTATTGAGAATTTATCATTTACATCCAAAAGTCTTTGCTGGAAGGAAACCACATCTGAGAACTGAAGCTGGGGGGGGGGGGGAGCGGAACAACCCTGCCTGTACATTTTTCCTATGTTTTGCTATTGCAAGAAGGCATGACTATCACCCCTAGCATGCTGCTTCACTGATGGTTGTAGGTAGTGGAGCTACTTGACTTTAGGATTTTTAACAACATGGGGTTTCATCTTCTGTTTTTTTTTCTGTTCAGTGCAGCTGCCCTTTTTTCTTTGCAGAAGAACTTCACGCTACTTTCATTTTTGTTTTGTTCAGGAACCTGTGATTCTTCAGATGCAAAAGCTGAATGAAAAGTTTCATCCACTGGTTGCCTAAAGAAGGGCCTGATGCGAGACCTCTGGTGCTAAATAAGAATGATTTTCAGCTACGTTTGCAAGTTGGTTCGACTTGAATTAGCTCAGCTGTGTGGTTGAAGTGCTCATTGATTCAGGTTATGCAGTGGGGAGATTGAAATCTTGTCTCTTCCATGGTTTTTGCTTTTAGTAAAAATGAAATCCTTGAAAGAGTATCTTTTCTTTCAAGAAAAAAAAAAAAGAAATTAAAGCATAACCTATAGACACAGATTTAAAAAGTTTTAGATAGGCTTTTTCTGTATTCAGGTGCTTTAAAAGTTAGCTCTCCTTAACCAGGACTGTACTTTAAGCTGAGAAAGAGTTTCTGTAGGACTCCTGCTTGGAATGACTCTTTTCTTCTGTTTAGGTTTTCTGGGAGCATTAATCTACATACTTTTCTTTCAGGTATGTTGTTCAGGGGGTGGAGGGGACCAAGCATTCAAACAACGTGAACAATTTTCCTTAGGTGAATGATCATTACAGGTTTAGATTCTGGTGTTATTAGTGAGACTCCTGTCAGCTGCCATTTAATTTTCTTAATGTATAAATGTCGAAATTCTTGCTTGTGATTTACTTTTTACATCTTGATATGACCTTTCCTAATAGCTCTTCAGCTGTCTTAAGGTCTGGAAATCTGAAGTGTCTAATAAAATGTTGCAGGGCAAGTGAGTAAAGTGACTGTTACAGTTAAATTGCACAAATGTTTCCATTGTAAAAAGTTATTTTCAGCTGCACAGAACTGTCAAGAGTTCTAACTTTTTTAGCTGAGACTGAGCATATACTTTCAGATAAGGAACCGTTTTCTTTTCTTTTTCTTCTCCCCCCCTTCCTCCTTTACCCTCTGCATTTGTTCTTAGTAGAGGCCATACTGGGCCAGTTTATGGTAAGATATGGGCTTGGCAGGTTAGCGGGTCTAGATTGTAATTTCAAAATTACAGAGCCTTTTGAAGCAAGAGAGAAACAAAGGCGATAAACTTGCTGTTTGGAACGGGAGCACTCCTTAATCACAAGTATGTCTTGGTTGATCTGAGGGAAAACTAGATTTGTTACAACTCTTATAGCATGTGAAAATTGAACTATGACACATAATTAAAAAATTCCTGTTTTTTTTGCACATGCCTGAATCTGTGGGCAGTGTGGGGCGTCTTCCACTGACAGTTCTTTAGGGTTTCTCTGGATATCATCTTCATGCTTAACAAAGTTAAAACCCTCATTTCAGCTTCGGTGAGCGTTGTGTGATAATTGTGAAAGTATGTGTATTTGTATGCTTTAGGGAGCTATACCTCTGAAATGCTAGAATGATATTTAGCTGGCTGCTGCTGCTGAACTTGAAGGCAGGAAAGCCAGGCTCCCTATGATTGCCTTTGGATAGCGAGTACACAATAGTGCTTATTTTAACTTCGAAAAGTGCAATGATTTTTGTTTCTAAGCTCCACTAAATAGAAAGCTTTGTGGGGTGCTCCGTGTGCAGAATTCTGGTGAAAGAATTTGAGTGGCAAAGTCAAACGCGAAAGCTGAGTCAAGTTCGCTCTGCAGCGCACCCGTCGCCGTGTCCCTTTGTGCCTGGGCATCAGCGTAGGCTTCAATTACATAATTTTATACTGTTCTTGCCGCAGGACTTGTGAGTCATTCGGTGCATGGGGTGAACGGTCCTCTGGAAAGAAGGCAGCGAGCTCTCGCGCCTGCCTCTCCGCACGCTTCGCTTCCAGCACTGACTATGGAATCGCTGACTATTTCGGAGACCCCTTGGATACTTGTCACTACTGTGCAAGCGTTTCAGAAGCAGTAACCACGTTGCAAACGTAGCTGCCTTTTGAGATAGATGGATTGGGATTTTATAGGCGGGAGAAGTGAGATGGAAGGAAACAAAGCTAAAAACTAACAAACAATCCTCTATTTGAGTTGTTGGTTAGGAAGGGGTAGAATTCTTATGTGAATGTGAAGACCGAGACCAAAACCCCCATGGTGACCTGGAGAATGTGGGTCAGGTCAGAGCAGAGCTCCAGACTTCTCCTTCTGAGATCACTGCATGTTTTTGCTGGCATCGCTGAGGATTGCTACTTTGTTCTGCATCTTCCAGTACTCAGCAGTTTGGAAAATCAGGACTTAAACTTTTTTGTGCCCAGGTACCTAAAAATAACAAACCTCTCTGGTCATCGTTTGGGAGTCATAGCCTATCGTAGAGGCAAATAGGGAAGTAAATTTTCTTTGGTGGCATTTGCTTACTGATAAGACGATTTCTTTCTTCTTGCAGCTCCTTTCCTCATTCTCTACATGCCTTTTAATTTCTTCAGCAAATAAGGCGTGGGTCCTTCTTGTGTCTTACTCGATGCATAACTGAGTTACTCTCTACATTTTGTGTATGCTAAAATGTGCAGTAGTGTAAGTTGCATATACATGAATTTAGCGCTGCGAGTTGTACAACTGTATACTGTTTCGAGGCAAACAGTTACTTGCATTCTTTTTGTTCCAGTTGTTACAAAGTATTTGGAATGAATTAGTATTGTAGGTGGAACTTGCGTTTGAGCTAGCTATGTCGTATTTGCTCTAAGAAGTGAACGTTTCTTCAACGTTTCTTATTTTATTTCATTTTATTTTTGTCCTGAAGCAGTTAATTCTGAAATACATGTTGATGTGAGCAAACAATATGAGCCAGTCTGTGGTCGGTAGGGTGTGGTTCGAAAAGGTCTTGTTTCTGATTCTGTTTGCTAGGCTGAGCTGGAAAGGGCTAATTATAGAGACAAACTGGGGAAGGAAGAGAACAGGGTCATTTAGAGCATCCAGCACAGTTTCCTTTAAATTAGTAGTTGGGCTGAATAGATAAAAACAATAAAGAAGCATTGAGTGAGATTTCAAATACTCTGGCTTAGGCTAGTGTCAGCGACGGTAGCACATGATGTTTTTGCAATTGCAGTTTGATTTTTAAGTAAAGACTGTGTTGAGTTAGTAGTTTTATTATCGGATTTGCCAAGTTGAATGTAAAAGGCTGAAAAGACATTGGAGCTGTTTTTCTTGTTTAACACATTTTTGAATAGCAATAGATTGTGATAGGGGACTGTCACTGGATGAACCAAAGTAGTACCTTGTCCCCAGGTGTTGAATAAAATGGACTTAAGTCTCTTATACTTGTTAAATGTTTTAATAAAAAAAGACTGCTTTGAACTGTACATTTCATGTAAATGCAAAATGGAACCATTTTGGATATATTTTATCCCTAGTTTGAGAGCAAACTGGAGCTAAACATTTTTTTTCTTGAGGTTGTCTTAGGGTTTTAAAAGCCCTTTTTTTGGATTTATGTATGAACTAATTCAGATTAGAGGAAATAGTGTTTTAAAGAGGTGATGCAGAAGCGGTATGTGCTTTTGGCTCATAGCTCCACAGGTGTGGAAAGTAATAAAGTAATAAACTCTTATGCCGCCTGGAATTCATACAAGTCAGTAAAAAAGCTTTTACTGTGCTCTTACCAGATGATCCTTGAGTCCTTTAAGACACTCTTGTCTCGTTTTTTTCTCCTTGTTGGAAAGAGGACTGATTGGCAGACCCTGCCCTTTTCTGCAATGGTTTTTTGTTTGGTTGTTTTGGGGTTTTGGTTGTTTTTATTTTTTTGCTGGACTTACTGTCTTGCAGCACACAACTGCTCAGAATTGTTGTGCAGAAATGAATATGGTAGCGTGGGGAGAAAAATCCAGAGTTATGTTCGTGCTGTTTAATCCAGATTGGCAGGTTCCTTTTGCCGGTACTGTGACTCATCCCAAGCTTCCTTGCTTGAGGCAACTGCTGGCAATGCATCAAAGCAGAAACCCGTGCTTTTCAAACCGGTGCTGAACCAGGACTTTCCTTGAGTGAAGACTGTTTTTCTTGTGCTGGAATCTTTCATGTGCAGAACACTGCAGGATGCAACTGTATCTCTGGGAAATTTGTAATACGCTTTGGTAATTCACCTTTAGGATGAGAAGATTTCTTCTAAAGTCTTTGAGCAAGACGCCTGCTTGGTTAGAGGGTCTTGCCCATCTGGGGGTAGGTTAGGAAAGCCCTCCAAGGTCAACGATATGATCAGGTACCAGGACAGTCTTTTCACTCTTTAGTTGCTTCTTTTTGTAGAGCTTATATTTAGGGTTTTAGCCTGGCTTTCAGGCTTAATATTTCATTTAGGAAATTCCTAGGCTAGGAAGGGATTTTCTCCCCCCCCCCCCCCCCGGAGGGAATAGGCAGGGGTGTACTTTGCTCGGAGCTATGGTGGTGGTAGAGGTTCCTGTCCACCCCTCCTTCATTCTCCTGGTAAAACTAAAAATATTAATGCTCCTGGCTCATTTTGGTTGAAACTAGTTAGCTTTAAACACATGAAACAGTAAATTTTTAATAAGCTTACTCATTCTGAGCAAGAAGGCTTAGCAGTGTGAGCAGCTCCACCAGGAGCTATTTAGGGTGGTGCTGCTGAGAAGGAAAGACCCAGCTGGATCTTGGAGAGGCTTAAGTGATACATAGCAAAACTCTTACTAGAAGGTTTGTGTCAGAAATTGGAACCGTCTTGTGGGAAGCATGGGATTTCTGTGGAATATACCCCCAGTGACTTCATGGAAGTATCTCCTCTTTACAAGCTCTACTCTTGTTTTTAGGTGAATTTTTTTCAGCTGAAATGTATCTCAAGTGTTCTGTAGGTTTATAATATGGTAAGTTTTACAATAATAAAACTTTTATAATAGTATAGCTATATATAGATAAATATATAGTTACATTATTTTAAAATATCATTATATTACAAATTATTGGTTGTATTATAAATGTCTACATCATATATATGTATAAAGCAGGCTTACAATATTAGATAATATTTGTAGATTTATTTTATTTGTTTGTTGTAGTGCCTAGTTACAGCCCAAGATCTTTTACTGAACATGAAGAAGGTACCAGGTCCAAAGAACTTAGTCATTTGAGGTGGATCTGTAGAGTCTGTCAGGAGCTCAATGAAACAGCACCAAAAGACCGTGTAGGTCAACTGGGGTCTTGGCACACCTAAGGCCTTAACTGTGGGATTTCTTTTGTAGGTGTCATGGAAGAGAAGAGCTTGAGAGAATAGGAAAATGATGTATAAATATTCAGAGGCCGCGTCTCTCAAGTGTATGAGGGAAGGAGTCTTGGAAAAGTCATGAAAGTGGTTATTCTTTTCTTCTTAATGAGTAGAAAATGAAGATTGGCATCCTGAGCTGGCAGAGGAGTCAACCTCTTGATAGTGATCTTAAGTTACACATGAGGAAGAACCTTGAAAGTACAGATAAAAAATGCATATTTAATTCAATAAGGATGTATTAGGATGCGAGAGAAGAGCAAGAGGATCCCATAAAAAGCTTGTTTTTGCAGCCGCATTCTGGCAGGTTATGACAGAGTAACATGGCCTTTCCCATGATCAGAGAGAGCAGTAGCTGAGATACGTGCCTGAGAAGGGAGTTTTGGATGTGTGCATGCATGTGAAAAACCTTTATCTTTACAATCTTCATGTGCTAAGGGAAAAGACAAAACCAAATAGATCTGTTTTTTAAATACTGGCCGTATGAACTGGTACCTTAACTCCAAAACTTGGTCTTTATACTTACCAGCGAGACCCTTTTTATTCTGTCTCCATTTAGTCCCTTGAATTTTTATTTTGAAGTGGCATTTTAAATAGTGTTGCCTTAGTTCCTCTTTCCCTACCACATCACATACACATTTCTCTCCTTCACCCACTTCTTGATTGTTTTCTGTGCATGACAAAGTCCGCAGCATAAAGCTTTTTTGTACGGATGTAGGTTTTTTATTGCTTGCTTGTTCTGCATCTGATACCATGTGATCCTTGGAGTTGGGGAGGGTTGCTGTAGCACGAGTTTACTTAAGCAATTTCTAATATTGATGGGTGGTGTTTAGGTGGGTGCATTCCCTCCTCTTTTTGTTGTGGCATGTTCTGTGACAATTAGGACTTCTTAAAACGAAGGTTGCTACTTTTTTGCTATGTCATCAAGCCTCCAAATCTCTATTCAGGATTGTTTCCTACAGAGTAGCAGCAACGGCACTGTCTCTTTTCCATGTGTCTCTGATCTGCCAGGACAACCGTTGGTAAGTGTTGGAACAAGTGAAACTTCACAGCGCTGCTGAATTCTTAACTGAATTATTTTTATGCTATAATAAGTAGTTAAATACAGTATAAATTTGGTGTTATTTGAAAATCCGTGGTGGAAGTAGCATGCGCTTTCCTGGAAGTGGTGTTAAGTGAGAATGAGGAAAGTATATTTTTGTGGCTCGACCTGCGGTGGTTCTGCTGCTCCGTTTGCTGTTCAGTTCTTGAATTAAACATTTAGGCGAGAGTATTCAGTTGCACGGTATTGTGATCTGTCAAGTGCTCGGTGGATCTCGCAAGCAAGCTCGTCCTATTTCTGTTTCTAATTGAGGATTCAGAAACTCACCTTCAGGTAGTTATGTTTGAAGACGGTACCCAAGCATGCGGAGTGGCTTTCTGTAGGTAGGTGTGCTGAGTAAGATCATTGTTACCATTGCGATAGCCCTATGTTAATGATATTAATAAATGAGAAATGGGAGTCTTATTTAATCTTGGTATGTTTTTAGCTTTCTGATCATGCTCAGTGCTATGATGTATGGACTTTTTTCTTCTGCAATAGGCTCAGCGTAGTTAAAATGCTATAACCAGCTCTAATTTTCTCCGTTTCCTATGATTTTCAGTTAACCCGTTTTTTCAGGAAATTAGTGACTTCCTGTAGACTATTTGTAGTTGCTGTTGGCTGAGAAAAGTGAGGTGATGTCTGTGCAATGAAATCCGATAAAGTGTTTGGGCGGATTAGCTTTTTCCTTTTCTAGGATTAGAACAATATAATTGAGTGTGATAGTGTTGTAAGACCGATGTCATGTGTAATTTCTGTTCTAATTTTTGTTGGTGTAATGGCAATGCTTTTCTTTTGTTGACAGTAAAGCTGCCTGGGACCAGTAGAAGTGCGCAGCTCTCCGTACCTTCTGGCTGCCTGGCTTCCTTTTTGTATCAGTACAGCTTGCTTCTGGATTGGGAAGATGAGCCAAAACTAAGCGTTTCTGTTCAGTTGATTTATGGGATGTATTTAATTAGTTTGGCAGTACTGTATTTCTCCTTTTAGAAAACAAAAAGCAATGAAATCTTTAGAAAATCCTTCTTTATTTAGGGATCTAACTGCGGAGCCGGAGAAACTGCGATGTTTTTTCTCGATTGCCGTAGAGATCCCTTTTTTTGCAGTTTACTGAGCCTGGGAGCTTTTGTGCCGAGGCTTCTCTGTCCTGCTGCGGGGAGCTGAACCGGGAATGTGAATACTCCGTGGCCGAGGTATATTCACCCGCACGCTGCACTGCATTCAGTAGCCTGCCCTGGACAAGAAGTGAAGGCTGAATTTATCTCAAGACTCTCAGATTTCAAATATTATTCGTATTTGCTTCTGTGAGAAGAGAAGACGACGCTTGGTTGAGAGCAGCCTGTAGCCTAATCCCATCCTTCAGAGTGCAAATCCTATGTTTTCAGCTCTTTTTCTAGGAGCAGAAGAACGTTGAGACTTTGGGACTTTAAGGCTTGAGCTCCTTATGGCCCTTTGGTCACCTGTAAGGGGACACTGGATGATAAAGCGCTGTAGCTTCTTAGTAGAAGAAACGTGATATAATAATAACGGTGGTAGCTTGACAGCCTTTAAGAGGAAATTTGGGTAGGAGTGTCTTGTCGGAGACACGAAAATCACTGAGGACCGGCATTCAGTGTGTTCCTTAGCGTCCGTCTGCGTCTTACTCCTTCGTGTCCTTCTTTTGTTCCTCGGAGGCATTGTTGAGGTGAAAATTCACAGTAATGTTACTTGCATTAATCTTATTTGCTAGTGTTCTAAGAATATCTGATGCTATTGTCTGGTCCTTCATATGTGAAATCTAATCTCTGCTCAAATTAGCCCTTTGTATTAAGGCTTTTGTAAGGCTCTTACTTGATAAGCGAGTGAACAAATATTACAACATTACCACTGAGGTCGTTATCCATCTTCAAGATACAGTGATTGAGCTTGAATGTAGGTTCTTTATGCATAGGAAAAGAACTTATCTGTGTTCCTGAATTACCCCCATCCCTGCGACTGAGCAGTCCTGCCCCAGGACGCAGTCTTAGAGCCCGGACTGGCTCCGTGGCAAATTGCAGCCCCTTCCCTATCACAGAAACCAAGTGGTATTTTTCCCCTTTTCCGCATGTGCAGTAATACTGCTGCTGCCCAGCCATGCCAAGCTGGCAGCATCCATGCAGAAAATGCATAATGAGCCCGGTGTTCGTGGGCAGCTCTGCATCAGCTTGGGGTTTCCAGCAGCACTTCTGAAATATGTGCAGCCTGTTCATTCGGCGCCTACACAGTCCAGCAAGCGGCGAGGAGGAACAGGGGCCTGGAGCAGCCGGTCGCCGCTGCGAATAGAACAACTCATCCATCCTGCAGCCTGTCGCCGAGCCGAGCTATCCCAGAGGTCGCGCATCTCTGCCGTGGAGCGTGACGAGTGAGTAGAGCTCGGATTGTGCTCTAGAGATGGTATGGGATCCCAGAAGTCGTGCGAGGAAGGCGGCTGGTGTTGCCTCCTGGGCGTTGCGTGGTTAATGGCAGTTATTTATTTACTTCTGTTTTAGGCTTGCAAAGCGTAGGCGAAAAGGGGGATGAAAATCACGTTAAATTAGATACTTCTAAAGCATCTTCATGATTTTCCAGACTTCTGGATGTTGTCATGTGGATTCCCCCCCGGATGAGGAAAAGGGGGAGAGAAAATTGCTTCCAGAGATGATCTTATAGCTGATGAGAGAGACACCAGCTGAGGCAGCAGTATCGTAGAGATGGCAGGCATTAGATGGATGATGTTTCTTCCTGTTCTTGTGCAAAGCTCTTGTGGAAGCTTTATGATACTGGATAATCCTTTTCAAAATAACGCCGGGGCACCCCGTGGAAAGCCCCTGCTTGTCAACACTTAAAGTGTGGCAATTCAACCCATGAAATGACTGTGCTCAAGATGAATCTTAAAAAAAAAAAAAAAAAAAAAGAGAGAGAGACTTCCTTCTTATATTAAGGGAGGTGAAGTAAACTCTTCTCACTTCATCCTATTTTGATGGCAACTCATTAGCAAACTTTCTCCTTTTTGTGTTTCTTCTGATTCGTATTTTGAATGTCCTAGTGCCACCATTTGGTGGCTTTGATATTCGTCTAACTTGATCCTTCGAGTTGGTGTACCATGGGGGTTCAGTTTGTTTCGAATGTGGTACAGATCTAAGGTACCTTGTACAACCTTAGAGGGGTCAGGGAATACTGGAAGTTATAAACCGTCTTTGGAACCGGCTTTCCACAGGAAGCGACGTTCCAGCAGTCTTTGTTTGAAGTCTAAGGATTTCCCAGAAAACTTAATGAAACTGCCCTTAAGTACTGCTGGGCGATAAGCTTTTGATGATTGCTGCTACTGTTAGAGCTCCTAAACTGGAGAAAACTGCTTGTAAGGGCACACTCTGTCTTTTTTTTCTGGACAACAAAGGGAAAGTGATGTAGCAGGCCCTGGAGTTTGGCAAAATCAGTAACCATACTGAAAACCATCCATCTATTATCTATCTGTATGCATATTAAAAATAAAATATTAATTTTGAAAGCTTCTGTGTGTCAGGGCCTTTGCTTGGTTTTCCTCCCATTTGAGGCCCTGCAGACGCTTGCCCGCAGAACTTGCAGAACTAAAACTGACCCATCATGTTCTGATTCTCCTTGGTCTAATAGTCTTCTGCTTATGTTGTCTATCCTAAAATTGAATAACTGAATAAAGCAGGATATATTAAAGTTGGAAGCTGCCTCTCTCTATCTACTTAGGCAGGGAGATGAAAGACAAGCTGATGCATGCTTTCCTTTGGAAATTTCCCTGAATCTATACATCGGTTGCCTTCCAGGCACAGTGAGAGGCCGCTCACATGTTAACAGGAGTTCTGGTGGCAAGTGCGATGGGCCACCTCATTTGTAGGGAGTTAAACTTTTTTTCTGTGTTCCTGATCCTGTGTCAGAGTACCTGTGTCCCATTGTGGACGTTTTCAGACAGAGTTATTTGTACCGTTAGCACAGGAACTATAAAAAATACTTGGCATCTCTTTAAAGCTCAACTTGGGAATCCCTAGAAATCTTTTTAGCTGCTTGTTTTCTAATTTATTGAATCCGCAGTGAGCCCACCTAGAGTTTTACTTTCCCCGTTTCCAATCATACAATGAAAGCAATGGTCAGATGATCTCAGCAGGCATGAGGGTAACAGAAGATGTTGCCTCCTCTGCAGGAACGTGCTGTCCCCATAGTTAAGTTGGCTTGCTCCAGTGCCTCTAAACTTACTTCAGTGGAAAAACCAGCTGGTTTAACTTTTCCTGCCGAAGATTGATGCTCTTCCCCCAAAACAAACCAAGCAACAAGCAAAACGTGGCAAACCAGTAAGGGTCAAACTGAAATGAAATGTCATCCATTACATGTTCGCATGGAGAGTTGCAACTAGGACCTACTGGGATCCAGATTACTCAACAGGACCGTTTAAAAAAAAAAAAAGTCAAAAATGTGTTTTTCATGTCTGCTTGTTGAAGAAGCCTTTTTGATTTATGTTCATGCATCTTTTACATGTATATGTTTGAGATGAAAACCAGCATGGCTAAATGATGAGGTTCGGGTTGGCTCAAGCCAAACAGATGCACTTCAGAAAATGAAACTTCAATCTTAAATTTACTTAGCTCATTTCCTAGTGTCATTACATTATCCTGATGATGAATGTGCTTTAGTTGTATGATCCTACACTAAATATATTTTTAAACATTTTTTTTCACGCTCCCTTCTGTTGATCTCATCATATAGCAAAGTTAATAGATTTAAGGCAGTCAGTTTCATTTCCATACCATATGTTCCCTAAGACGTTTTTGAGGGGTGAGTATAATGCTTCTATATCATATTTTACCATATGATACCAATATGTACTCAGTGTATCAGATAACAGAGGCAGACATATGAATTCTTCTCAGAGAAGCTCTCAGCGAGATGACTTGCTTTTTCTTAGAGGTGCCATCTCCTACTGTCTTTTTGAGAAGCCGGGAAGGATGACTATCTTTCCTTGTTCCACCAAGGACAAGGAGATCATGCAGTCATTTGAAAGTGTTATTAGACTTCTTTAAAATAATCCCCCCCAAGTAACATTTCCTTGAAGAACAACTTCTAAATCATTATTACTATGTTAATGATGAGAAAGGAGGAATTCATGCAATATTTCAGTAGCTGTGAATACTGCAGTGAGTTTGGAGGATCAGGGCTATAGCAAGGACAGGGCGAAGTAGGATCTTCCTTAGTTCTGCTAAGGGAAGTCACCACGATATGGCATAGAAGCAGCTTTCCTTCAGCTCCCGTTGCTCCTTACCCACCGAACTGACCCAGACGGGGATGGTGGCAGCTGAAAGAAATGGAGATGGGCAATGGGGAAGGCAAATGGGGGTAGGGATGGAAAGGCGCTTTACTGCAGATTACCTGGGAAGAAAATGTTTGAGGCTGCACACTACGTTTCTTTAGAAGACTTCAGGAATTGCTCTTCTAAACTGGCACAGTTACGTGCAACTGTAAATTATAAAATTGAATTATGTACTCGGAGAACGCACAATCTCATTTGGGAAGGATATGATTTCTTTTCCTGTCTAATAAATCTTGATCGCTACCTGAAGCATAACTGTAGTTGCAGTTATAACCTGCAGCTAGTGCTTCGGTGGTATTTTGAATTTGGTTAAGTCCCAGGAGTAAGGTGTTGAAGCCAACAGATTTTTCTCAGCATCTGGATGGTGCCACGTACTTGAAACTTTCTTCAGCACAGTTTTAAGCAAATATACTAGCTTATTTTGGATGTTTTGTGTTAAAGGTGAACAGATTTCCCTTCGACTAAATATGTGACTGAAATTTGGGGAAAAAATTCCGTTTGCTTGTCTGGTAACTTTGTGAGGCTGGGAAATTTTCTCTGCTTCGCGCACACTTCCTTAGTTTTTCTTCAAATTTGGATTTTGGTATGATATGTGGATCATGATAGAATTCAACCCAAAATGTCAGTGTATTTTTGTTTGGTTGGCTTTGTTTAGAGAAGTTGGTATTTGCTCAATTAAATTTTGACTTAACAAAATAGTGTAGAGAGAACACTTATTTTCCAGTAGTGGGTTATTATTGCCACTTTTTATAGAAATTAACGTCCTTTAATATAAACGCTGAACTTGGTGGTCTTAGTAGAGAAGAAATCTTAGCTAAATATTTCTGGAAACATTATGAAAATGTGGCTGCTAATAATTTGTGTTAGAAAATAATTTGAAAATTGACCAATTAAAAGGATTTGTATCCTATCACTGCAAGCAACTTTATTCCATCAAATCCATTGCCGTGTTTTAGATCGTTGAAGCTGCAATCTCTGACCAGTTCACTGCAGGACTGCAGATCTAAGTGCAGCAGCTCCCTTTTCTGTTTCTTCCAGGCTTGCCATATAGTGCTTTTAGCGTTAAAAGTATTTTGCATAGCTTTACTGCCCATGGTGAAGTGAATGAGACATCATCATCTGAGGAGCGGTTTAGAGAAAGGGCTTTGATTTTTACTCCTTACAGCGTCGAGAGAAACTAGTTGAAGTAATTCCTCACTGGGTGTTATTGTGCAAGTGATGCAGTTTTTTTAAACTGTAAACGAAAGCCAAGCTGCCTTGATATTATGGAAAAATGCCTGTGCAATGTTCTCCAGAAAATTCAGGTCAGCTGTTCTTTCAAAGCAAGCAGTCAGACTGCCCTTTCATAAGGAACAATTGTGAAGTACTTTTGTCATTTTTGTCATCCTTGTCTTTTGGCAGAAGGATCTAATCAGATTTTTCTCTTTAAAGGGATATTAATCCTGCAGATCAGTGCCAAAGAGAAAATGCTTTGCAGGAAGTAACCTGTTCTCGTTCCTTTGGCTTGCGGAATAGATGTCGCAGCAGGTCAGTGCCCAACAGAAATTGGATGTGACGTTGCAGAGACTTTTGAGAAAGGGCATGAACTGGTTAGAGCGATAGAGCTGGCAAATGCTTTTAGTGGTTGCAATGTGGAGGAGTGAGATGCGGGAGGCCCTTTACCCGGCATGGCAGAGATTCTGGAAACGAAAGCGAGAGGTTAATTTTTCCCGTCAGCAAGCTGAGAGCTAGGGAAGGCTTGTTGCAGGAGGGGGAAAAAGTCCCAGGCAGCAGGTTATGAAGTAGGAGATTGAGTGATCTGGTACAGCTTGCACTAACATCTGGAGAAGAAAAGTCTGATGAAGTCATCATTGGGTGTTGAAGATTAAGGGAAAAGATCCTAAATTCATTTTGTTTTGGTCCGGGCTCTTAATAAATGGTGGAATAGGAAGGAGACAGAAATTTTAAGCAGGTACAGTGGAAACTATGAAAAGATGAAGTCTCCAGAGTGTGTGTCTGTGTCCAGAGGAAAAGAGATGCTCCCATGTGCAATATGAGCTAGGAAGACCTGTTCCTCAAGGACCAGTTGGCAAAGTAATATGAGAAACGAGTGAGTGTTGCAGAAGCTGAAAGAAGAGAGAAGAGCGTGTCAGAATATGGGGAAGTATAGTTAATGGTGCCGGCAGGATATGAGAGATCTGGGAGTATTGGCAGCTTCATGCAGTTTGTTACCATTTTTGTCAGTGTCTGAGCCTTTTTTTCCCCTCCTCTCTTCTCTAGATAATGTATTTATTTTTAAACCCTTGTTTCTGAAATTAAATTAGTCTCACATTTCACTTTTTTTACCCCCCCAAAAAACAGTTGCAAAAAAAACCTGTTGGGTTGATTATGCTGGTTTTAGTCAAACTGAAGATAAATGTTTCACTGTAATACAGCAAATGCAGACTTGATTGGAAAGGATCAAGGGAAGCGGAGAACCAAGGAGACTTGAGTCAGAGCCTTCTTCTGCTTGCATCAGTTAGTGACGGAGAATACAACCAATGTTTTTCTCTGCATGTCAGACTCCAAATACTAATGTTCTTAAACAGGGGTGAAACTTTATTTTCTGCCTGCAACTGAGGTATAGATAATAATAAATTGGTTCAAATGTGTTTTCGGTAGAAATTGACTTTTGGGTTGAGTACAAGCATAGAAAACTTCACTGGTTTTGTTAGGGAAAGTCGGGGCTGTTTTCTCCTGAGTCAGAAATTCCAAGGCTTTCCTCTAACCTCAGGCTTGTGCAGCTTCCGTGCTCTCTGGGGCCTTCAGAAACGGGAAGAACAGTGCGGATCGCTTTTCTGAAAAGTCAGCGAAATCTCAGGTTTCGGATCTGAATCTTGGGCTGTAATTCCTGTGCGTACGCTATAGGTGGGTATGGCATATCAGAGATGGCATATTTTATGGGGGGGTAGGAAAAACCTGTTTATTGCTTATGAACTGGCACTATTGCTATGAACGAGATGGAGGAACTTTTCATATCTTATCTTGTACCTTTTCCAAAAGTAGAGCCGGTGTGTAAGTGTCAGTGATGGTAAAGAAATAACTAGCTCTGTTTCAGTTCTCTCAGAATTATGGAAGTTGATAGTGATGACTTTATATTCATTCTTTTTTATTTTTATTTTTATTTTTGCCAACATGTTCATGGTAATAGAAAATGGATGCCTCTCTCATTATACCTGGATATTGCTGTCGCTTTTTCTTGATGGGATGAACGAAGACGTGACCTGGAAAGCTCCGTGTGAACTCAGTCCCCGTGCCTTATAATCTCCTCACTGAGCACATTTTCTAAATTTGCAGGAAGAGCAGCGCACCTGCACGTTCTCCCACCGGACGCTGCGAGTATCGGTGCCGGCGGCTGCCCTTGGGAGCAAGCCCCGACCCTTGGCGTCTCCAATCAGAGCTGAGAGGGAGCATCTGCTCCGGGCCCATGCCATTGCTGCCGGAGCGCGCAGAGCAGCCCGCCGGCAGCGCGGATGCCTTGCTGGGCGCTGTGGCCTCGGGCAGCTGCCTGTTGTGACCAGCACTGCTGTCCTAATGCTTCTAATTCTGCCAGTGAAATGGAGTGCGAGTAATTGAAAAAACCAATAGGTTAAATCTGCCGATGCTTTTTTTTATTGCTGTGTCTGTCTCACCCGAGCCCTCCCCGCCCCGTTTCATAATGAACTTGCTTTGCCGCTAGCAAGAAAATTGAACTCATTTTGTTTACATGTCTCTTTAACTACTTCTTATTGGATTTTCCTGTCCTCTTTCTCCGATGCAGAGTTCTGCTGTATTTATGCCATCCAAATAATTTGTTTGTATGTAATCTGAAAGCGTTTGGTTAAAATGGTTTATTTAGATTCTCAGATCCCACCCCCAACTTCTGCTTAAGATACAGCAATTCTTTTGAATTAGTTAATTTCAAAGTACTCATCCACCCAACCAAATCAATCTTTGAATGTGGAAAAGATATAAAACATGCATGCACAAGACTGAAAATACTTCAGCTGAAAATTTGTATGTTGCTGAACACGAATCCAAATTTGAATATCTTAGTTGAGAAGAGTAAATAGCCTTTTATGTAGGCTCTTGTAAGACATTTTTGCATCGAAATCTGATGACTCTGGAGAGAAACTTCTGATCCTGTGTTCTGAAAGTGGCTTCTGTTTCATGCCCAATAGTCCATTCTCATAAAGCAGGTTCTCATAGCAGGGAAAATGCTTTGTAGCTTAAGTGATGACCATTAAGATCCGGATAACTGGATATTATGGAGTGCCTGTAGTTTCCTTCTGAGCTATCTTTATAAATAACGAGTAGAAATGAAACCAGTTGTGTTATTTGAGCCAGTTTGTTCCCTACTCTGCTATCATCAGCATTGCCTTTCAGTTTCTTCAGATAACGTATGGTTGACCTTGATTGTGTTCTGTCCCCTTTCAAGGACAGAGATGGCAGGTTAGTGTCTCGTTTTGCCTGGCTGTCTTAAATACAAGCACAGCTATGTGTTAGCGCTAGTTTGTTACAGGACACCAGGTTAAGGAAATATGAATGAATGAGCCTTGACCATTTTGCACTGATGTTCAAGACCTGATACCGTATTAAGTGTTGGGGCAGTGTTTTGAAAACTGTAGTCTACTTGTACAAAGAACTTGTTTATAGGATTTAGATGTAGAATTTGTTAATGTTCTTTATCGCAAAATTTTTAAATGCAGATTTTCTTTTTTTATACTAGCAAAGTAAGTATCTCAAAGATACTATTATTGCTAATGTTCTTTACAAAGCAAGGGAGCTATTTAAAACCCAAGTGTGCCACAGCCTTTTGTGAGATGTATTTCATCTTCTGCACCAAGATCATTTTCTGTACCGATGCAGAGAGTGGGCTGGGAGAGCTGCATGTTTCGTGGGAAAGAGGGGCCTCTGCTTCCCCTGGAATGGGGAAAAGAAAAATTGTGAAGGACAGCTTGACCCATGGGAGAAAGTAGAAGGTGAAAGGGCCTCCCACAGGCGGAGGGAGAGGAATGGAGGAACTGAAGGAGCTCATAGTAAGGTGAAAACCAGAGAAACGCAAGAGACCGCTGCTAGGTACAACAAAAGTTTATTTGCTTCTAGCAGTCTTCTAATGTGTCGGCGGAGATGGGCTGTAAGGCTTTTATTAGGTGCTTGCCTACAATATCAAAATTTGGACCGGCTTTCTCAGAGAATAACCCTTTAGCAACAACTAAAGTCACTAGTCATTGGATAATTAGAAGAATCTGCTTTGAAACATTTGAAATCAAAATATCCTAGGGGACACTTTAGATGTATAGCAATTTCAAAGACAATTAATATACGAGGTGGAAGAGGGATTTTTCTTTTATTGTTGCATTTGGCACCCCTCAGAGCAGTTAACAATTTTGGGATAAGTGTGATTATCCACTGACTGCAGTTGGGGCAAATGCCATAACTGAAGCAGCTCTGAGCTTTTGCGTGGTGAAAGCACAAGGAGATGTTTAAGAAAGCAGTTTTGCAGACCTCACTTAAAGTAGTTTCTCTTTCTCCCCATGATATTTCTATTCAGGATGTGGAATTATCTTTGCGATTGTAATACTTCTGTTGCAATTTCTCTCATCTACTTTCTTAAGCTGTCTGAGGATGCTTGACCTTTAATGGTGCAGACTGCCAAAACTGGTGGTGGTCCGTGTGCCATGTGTCCATTTGTTTTCTGTTGGTTTTAACCTTCCCTTTTTGGGGACGGATCAGGTTAGAATTTCTTGTTTCTGGCCAAGGATGAATCTGTTGGGTTATTTGAAGGGGTGGAGGTGAGTGGAAGGGCCTGTGCTCTTGTATGAGTCCTAGTCCTGCTCTCTTCTAATTAAAAATCATGCCTACTAATGAAAAAAAGTGGAAAGTTTCCTCCCTTTGAGTCCCCCCCCCCCCCCTTGTGCCCTCTCATTCTTGATGAAGAATAGTCCTTCTGAAGACAGGAATGACATGCAAGTTCAGGACTCTCAGAGTGGATGGGTAAAAGAAAATACTTTGTGCTAGTTTCAATTGAAAATACTTGGTTTAATTTGTGCCTGCTGAAGCATAGAAATCCTTCCACTGCCAATCTTGTGAATGTTTCTATTTTTGTTGCTTGATCTCCAAAGAAACCAGATCTCCAACCCCCAGAGTAGACTTTTTTTTTTTTTGTCAGAGAATATAGTGAAGCTCTGGCTGTTACCTTGATCAGCTTTATTCTTGCCTTATTAGTCTAGTTTGGTGGTTTTCCAGAACCTAAAATGTACTTTTGAATCTTATTCATCAGTTACGCTCCTTTGCTACCCTAACTTGTGCTGAACTCTAGCTTGGCCGTGTAAGGTGCACGCTGTTATCCAGTTACAATAATGAAATTGTGGTCTGAGCCGCTGTGTGATTCTGGTTTTTGCTCAAAGCTCTGCTATTGACAAGTTTCAGAGCAGAACGCAAAGTCAACATGGGTCTCCTCTCCCAGTGTCAGCTTACTTCTTGCCCGTGGACGCTGCTGGTGCTGCTGCGTGCTGGGTGGCCTTATCGGGCGATCTGCCTGACAGCTCTGGAAATCGGGCTGTTTTCTTCCTAATCTTCCTCGCTGAGATACCAGTAGTTAAAGGTGTGTGACCATCAATAAAACGCCCATTTTAAATAACCCCGAGGAGGCGACCGTGTCCCAGCCTCTCCTGTAGGTACGTGACTGTTTATTGCTCGTTTCATTATAAAAAACAGCAGAAGCTGAATTTTGTTCTGTCATTCCCAAACTGCTGCATAGTTCCCATAGACTCCTTAAAAACTCTGGTCCTCGCTCGGCGAAGTGTTTGTCCTTTAAGGTTATAAATGTTTCCTTTGGATGCTATCACTGGTCTCTTACGGGCCGTCCATAGCACCTCCCCTACGCAAAAACCGCTGTGCACAGGCAGTTTTTCCTTTTGCTGCTGCTTTTGTAAAATAGTGTAGCATTTTCTGTTATATTCCGATGCTTCAGTTTCAGTTGAGCAAATAAAAAGCGTGTCTTAGTAATGGTACTTTACATCTTGCTGGGGGTAATGAGCTAGTTAATTAGACCTCTAATTACACGAGCCCTTTATACAGGCGTGAAGCTGGCCCAGTTTGTAAAGACCGCGTGGTCGAGAGCGGTCTGTTAGGGATTCCCGTTTGCCGCATCTGGAAAGCCGTGGGATTTGGGGGGATGAGAAGAGAGCGTCGAGCCTCCGGTGGGGTGATAGGTGTTTCTATCTGCTGACGGTTGTCTCAGAGAGCCGATGCTGCTATGAAGGTTGTTCGGTGACGCTTGGATGTGCGCTCGGGAAGGCTTTTGATGAGGATTTATATGTACTTGGAGTCATGCCTCTTTCTCATGCATTAATTTGTCAGCTCTGTTTTTCAAAAGGCAGCTTGACGCCCTTCTGTATTTTTGTGCTGTGTGTGTGTAACCAGAGAAGCAGTGGAGGTGGAGACCCCCTCAGCGTTATCATCGCCAGTACCCCCGTGTTTCTTGGAAGGATCCCTAATTCCACAAAACAGCTCCACTTTCGTAGTCCGTCCAGTTCTTGCCTTCTCTGCTAAAAATGTTGGCAATGGTGCTGAGGCAGCATTACTCTTTTCTTAGGCCTTAGCGTGAAACACGTTTTGTTTCATGTGTGCCACAAAGGATTAAAATAGCCATCATAACGCTGGTGTCCCCTTGTAAGAGCCGTCTGCCTGCTCCTTTGGCTGCAGAGTTCAATATCATATGGAATCTACATGGAATAAATGCACGGAATAAATAAAACTTATATCGGACAGTGTTTATCCCTGCTTGGACGAAGTGGACAAAGAGCCTTGCAGTCCAAAGAAGTTCTTGTTGAAAGACGTAACCCTGGTAACCTGGCGGATGGCAAATACCAAGCGATATTTCAGACAAGCTGTCCCTGCACTTCTGGAATATTAATTAGTCCAATATTGAACCGCAGATATTTTTGCAAAAGGCCGGTGATACGCACTGTTAAATACCGAGTTCTCTCTCCTTACCTTTTTTGCTTCTCCTTCAGATACTAGTGATTTTGAAGAAATGCAGAGCTTGTGTTTTCAGATATTTGCTTGTTCCCTGGCAGTTATTTTGCTCTGATAATAACTATTTTGAGCAAAGTTGTCACTTATAATTCAAGGGATTTTCAGTACGTACTGGTTGTAAGAAGGCTTTTGTTTTTAGTTTCGTATGTCAAAATGCATTTTAGCTTCATATGTCAAAATATTCTTCCTTGTGTTTACAAGGCACTCTTGTGTTGTGGCACTTACTTGACAGTTTCATTTTGAGATTGAATATATTGTTTTGTGGTTAGTTTAACTGTAACATCCTGTTTGTGTCCTTCCTTGTAAATTCTCATAATTTTTGGAAAGAATATTTTTTCTAAATATGGCCTTTGGAAGAGAAAAGACTTAATCTTTTCATAGGCTCTTTTTTTCGAAGTCTTGTTTAAAATAGGATGCACCCTGCTTGCCTCTAAGGTAGCTAGACGGATTTGGCCATACAGTCTTAATTTTCCTTTTCCTTTGACAGTACATTTTCGAATGTTTTAAGTTATATTCTTTTTTTCTCCCTAGACTATCTAGGGAGCATGTAGATTAAAGCTGGCACAAACCGTGCATCAGTAACCAGCTTGCCCTATCCCGTTATCCGCATAGCACAGCTGGCACTTTATATGGACCGGGCAGCAGAACGGGGTTTCGGATCAACGTTACAGGTTTTTGCCTAGTTGTACTCTGAAGAGAGGCTCTAAACTAACCTTGCAGGATTTTGTTTGTGTGCTCTGCTTAGAGGAGTGGAAACTACCTGCATGATCTGGCTCTACACATCAAATTTCTACAGTAGATAGCAATGCTAAAATTTCCATGTTTTACTGGTTATATGGAATGGGAGGAAGACTTTCTTGGAACTAGCCTCTGTCTTGCTATGCTTCATCTGATGTTCCTCTGTTTAGTGTGTCTTCTGCTTGGCTGAGGAGAATATTATTTTTTTAAGAAATAACTTTTGTAACCTTTTTGATGAACCAGTAGATGATGAAAATAATCTGTGACTTAGTAAATATTTTTGTTGTTTTTCCGCTTAGAAATTCAATATTTCTTTTGAGGAAGCTCTCCACTGTGCCCCCTTGTCTCTCCAGGCATTTGTTAATACTTATGGGGCTCTTGGGGTTGGGGGAATGAAGGGGAAGGGTAACTTTTACTTCTTCCACAGATTGGCTAGAGTAGGATACTGTTTTAATCTGAAGGTTAGTAAAGTGGATGATCGTGTTCTGTTTTGAACAGGATTAAATAACAGTAACGCCTGCCATGTAGTTAGAGGGAGCATTAAAGACCCTTTGAAAGACTTCTGCAGAGGCTGATTGTAGCAAATCTCTACTAATATCGAAAAGGATGAGTAAAAAGTCCAGGCAAGTTGAACCAACATTTGTTCTCCTGTACTAAAAGAAGCAAGGGAGCAAGAAGTGTTTGTGAGTTTTGATTGCTAAACCTCTAGAAACTTCAATTAAACCTGATTGATCCTGGCAACGTTAAGAAACAGCCCATTTCAGGGGAGCCTGGAAGGCAAGGAAAGAAGAGCCCTACGATGCGAGAAGATTGCCTAACGCGTTGGCTCCGCAGTAAGCGCCAGGGAGTATCCGCCACGAGGGATGTTGCGAAAACCCCGGCCTCCAGAAAATGCTTTATCAGAACTTTCCTGTTATTGGACACTGTACAATCCAGGCACGGAAAGGGAAATCTTTCACCAATTCCTTTGCTCACAGCACTACCTGTTTTATGTATAATCTCTTGGAGGATTGCTACTTCTCACTGTTTAAGGTTTCAGAGAACAATTTTCTGGATTCAGAAAATACTTATGCATCTGCTTAGGACTGAAAAAGTCCTTGGTACTATAATATTTGGAATATCAATGCTTTCATATACTTTTTTGCTCTTAACTTGCGCTTTAGTGGCTGGCTAGTGATACATTAAGCTATTTTTGATACTGGACTCTGAGGTGGGAGGGACACGTTAGGATAATGCGTGGCGTCATCTCTTCCTTAATATGAGCTGTAACTACAGTAATGAGCAGCTGCATTTTTCTGACAAAGCTGCGGTTTTTTGCTGCAAAGACTGACTTCATTTATTACAGAAACCTTTACGCTCTTTTGGGGAAGTGATTTCATTTGCAGATTGAAAACGGGAAGGTGAAACAAGCAGAAGTGGTGAACAGGAAGGCAAAACTCATGTGCACTTTCCAGTTAACTGAGAGTTGCCTTCGGTCGTCAAGCAGGATTGTGGGAATGCATGTGAGATGTGAAGGGTTTTAGAAGAACCTGGATGGACTGAGTTGCAGTCCTGTTGGTTTGTATTTCAGAAGTAAAGAGTTGCAGCAGAATTGCTCCTGGGGTTTGAAGGTCACCTGTGAGTCCCCAGGGCAGATGCCAGCAGCTGCAGCGACGGGTGCGGAAGGAGTTCTAGTTCGTGCTGAAGCCTATGCGAGTTGAGCAGGTGAGACGGGGAAGATTAGCGTGGTCCTGTAAGATCGCGGACTTTCTAAAATAACTCGATTCCTATTCAGATGCTTGAGAAAAGTTGAATTGTAGCGTTGCTTAAAGAATGCAAGACAAATGGCGCAGAAATGTCTTCTGGAGAGCTAGCTGTTTAACCTCTGATTCGTTAAAAGGCATGGTTCATCAAAAATGTTCAAAAATTGGTTTTGGCTCAAGATTAGTGAGAGTTGGTTTTTATTGCTTGTTTAAATCTTGAGGAGTATGTATTTTCACAATGTATCCTATCAGTAGGAAGGTTAGAAGCATCTTTTTGGTGGAAGGAAGTGGAGAAAGCTAAGGTTTTTATGTGTTGATGGGTCTTCAGGAGCAGCTAGATAATGGTTTCTGTGAAATGTAGTAAAATCGAGTTGGTGACATTGGGATATTTTATCTGAATATGATTGTTTGCCAGGAAGAGTTTTCTGGGAGAAGGTTTTAAAATTATCCCTTTCTTACTGTCTGTTGCAGTCCATAATCCTCTGTAAAATGAGGTAAGAGAGAACAACTGTAATGAAATTATGATATCTATATATATCTAGAGCACTGGTGCACTTAAATTTGACTTGGCGCCGATGCTGTATTAAATTCTGCCAGATAAAATCAAGGCTCTTAAGACCATTTTTGAAAAAGACCTGAGATTATCAAGAGATGGCTTGACCCGGTATTTAGAAACAACGTGGTAACACCCAATTATGTATATTGCCGATATTTCCTTTTTTTAAAGGAACTGTGACACCGGTATTGTCATTTACAAAGAACTTTGGCTATTTGTTTTGGTGCGGACCAGCACAGGCCTTAGTGGAGTCCAGTACAAGCACAGCTGAGAAACGTATGTTTGTCCCACCTTGTGTGTAAAGCTGAGCTTCCCCGAGAGGGAAACCCATATACTGAGGATCTGGGACATGAGATACAGATGATAGTGTTCTGGAACTGAACAAGATCCTTTCAAAAGACATCATCTTATATTATGATGAAATTATAATATAAGAAGTTATTTCTTGCCCATAGCATATAAAAATTAATTTTTTTTAAAGCTCTTACCTTTTAAAATTTTCTAAGACAATGGTAGAAATGCATGTAGGTGCAATGTATTTTTGTAAGACTCGTTGCCGCTAGAAAAGTATATAAATGTGGTTTTTGCTCAACTATTCAAGTTTGTGTGTCGTGGACAAAGCGTGATACTTCTCACGTTTAAGTTGCTACAAAGCAAGTAGTGCTAGAGCGCCGTGTTGCAGCCTTCAGCGCGCTTTGCAGCGTGGCAGTAGGCAGACTTCTCCGAACCCCAGCGCCTGCAGGGCTGGGTTAGAAGCTGAGGGATGTCTTTATTCCCTTGGTCTTTGTTCTCTGAAGCTCCTGAGCTCCATAGGATAGAAGCACCTCGTCCTTGACGCCTGTGTAATTCATGAGCTCTGAAAAAGGTATCACTTTGCTGTATCTATTTTGGGGCTGGTGAGATGCTTCCGGCACTCCTCAGTTTGAACCCCTGCAATAGCTGGCAATATACCTCTGCTGTAACGCTTTACGCTGTTTAACAGATTCAGTAAGATTTTTATTGTAAACACTGCTTTTTTCCCCCCAGGTTTTATATGTAAATTTTTTTGGCTGGGAAAAAAAAAAGTAGTAAAAATAGCTAAGGCACATGCTTCATGAGGTAATAGGAAGATGTTATATCCATTTACAGTTTATACAGCAAATATTTTCTGACTCTATCCTTGCTGCTTTCACAGTACAGATGTCCTACTTCCTCAGCAGCCCTGAACATGCAGATAAAGGAAAAGGATGCAAAACGAACTTCTAGGATTTAAAACAAAACAAAACAAAAATTGAAGCAGTCTTTTTCCACCTGTGCTATGGTTTCCTTTCCCAACTAAGTCATCGGCAGTGGCAGGAGCTATTTTTACGGTATTCTTTGACATTTAGCTTATTTTCGAAAGCAAAGCTTTGCGAAGCAAAGTTTTCATTTCAGAAGTGTTGCACAGTCTCGTCCCTACGTTCCCCCTTCCCAACCCTGACTCCCCCCCCCCCCCCCCTTTTCAATGAGCACCCCTAGGAAACCATCTTCCCCCGTGAGCTCTTCAGTTTAGCCCGTAAAAGCAGGCGGTTCATCAGACAGCGGGTCCCTCGAGCCGGTTAAGCTCTCTCCGACGGTGGCTGATAACGACTGGTGCTCGGTGTGAGGAACGGGGCTGGCGTTGCACGACCTTGCTCCGGGGTGCCAGCTGAGCTGCTGGCAACCAGCTGCATTTCAGGAACTCCTTAAACAAACGGGAGATTGCAATCAGAAAATTATTTAGTAAGTCTGAGCGATCTCGTGAATTTGTTTAACAGCTTTTTGGATCCAGTCGTGTGTTTAGGCCCCCGTGGTATGCTGTGTCAAGGAGTTCCTCTGCGGTATGCGGTTGTTTCCCTGTTCGCTGGCTCTTTTCCGTGCTTGCGTTAGTACTGCATTTGACAGTGATCTATGCTTTCGAGTTATGAATTCCAGATTGGGCTCCAGTTAGGTTTCCAGAGACCAAACTGTGCACTGTACACCTGTAAGGAACAAATCCAACAAGCGAGCAAATTGCACTCAAAAGCAAGGCTCATCTGCCTCGCTGCCTAATCTGGCAACGGCGTTCGATTACTGTACTTGAGCACGTTTCTAGGTTGAAATCATTGCGGCCAGTCCTGGAATACCTGCTGTGGTACGTGGTGTTTGCTATGCACTCTGTGTTCTCTGGTGCAGCTTTGCTGGAAAATGAGATATTCTGGCCATTGTATTCGGGTGGAATGTTTTGTCGGATGACAATGCAGAAGCCTGGAATTAATCTGGTAAAAATATATTTGTGTCTTAGCAAATATTTTGTGTTGGATGCGAAAACTGGACGCTCTGGTACTGGAGTCTTTTATGTGGTCATCTGATCTTTAATCGTGGAAAAATGACTACAGGTTTAATAAGCTGTCTAGAACTGAGAGGGGACACAGTCTTTGCAGAAACGTAAATGTTATTATCAATTTTTGTCTGAAATAAGCTACATCAGCAGGCTAGCTCAACCATATCACTGAAGCTTTCTGAACATAGAGCTGGAATATTCCGGCTTGGGTGAAGTAAAGGCTTTTTTCCCTACTTCTCTGCATCCTCAGAAGGCACATGGCCCTCTGCGGTAATGTAGCTGCAGTACCAAGAAAGAAGACAGAAGAAGAAACCTACTGGGGTTCACCCCAACCTGTCCTGGTCCAGACAAAGATACTGGCTTCAATATCTTTATGTGAGGGTAAATTCATAGAGTGCTTTGCCAGGATCTAGCTACCTTTGTTGGAAACTCAGAATGAATGACAGCAAAACTGGGCTTTTGTGGCCCTTTGGGCAATATTTAGAAGGCAATAACCCAAAACGGGCAACCATGCCAGTTCTTGCTGCCAACCATTGATGGTGGCCAGTATAGGGGCTGTTATTTTTTGCTGTGTATGTGTTGCAATTGAGTTTTGAATTGATGATATGGAAAATCTGTCTGCTTCGTGGCAAGGCCATTTGCATAATAACTTAAAATGTCCCGTTTGAAGCTGATACATATGAAAAGCATGGAGACATGCACATATATGCAACTCAAGTAAAGGTTATGTATTTCCTTCTCTTGGGTGGCTCATACTTCCATAATGTCATCCTTTAATAAGGAAGAGAGAGTTGTTGTTTTATACATGTGAAGTGAGGTAGTTCAAGCAGTAGTAATATTCCACATTATCCAGTATGTACTTTATTAGAGAAGGGATGTTCTTGAGAAGGATATTTTTGCTGTTTTAGAAGCTTTGAATCCTGGGTTATTTTGTTGTCATTTCTGGAATGGCAGTCTTGTGGGTTACCTCATTTGTTTTCGGAACAGTGAATATTTTGAATAATTTACTTTGCTTTGTTTTTCTGCCTTAACCTTTTCTGTTTAATCTTAAGATAACCTCTGCCATCAACCTGGCTTTGCTGTTTTTTAATGAAACCAAGGGGCCTATTACAGTGTTCCCGAAAAGAGATGACTTGAGTTCCGCTGTTTTCTCTTCTTCCTCTCTGGTTAGGTTTAGAGAGATGTTTGTTCAGGTTTGTTTTGTTGAGTAGATCCAGGAAATGGTTTGAATCTCGGCATTTACTGTGGAGCAATCTAGGAGAGCTGCGACTTGGCACGTTGGTCTTCCTGGACTTTGCTCCACTACGCTGGGAGGATGCAGGGTTGTTTCAGTGCTGGGCTCCAGGTTTGCCCTGGGGCTGGACACCTAACTTGTGCATGTGGTGGTGGATGTTGTGGTGCCTCGGTGCTCTCCTGCATCCGACTGTTGACCGCGTGTCAGTTGCGGCAGTAGCTCGTGCCGTGACCGCGCTGGGTAACGTGCGTGTGGTTGACTTTCTCATCTCGGTAGCTAACTTTCATTGTGCACCTCGATAAAGCAGGTAGCGTGCCCTGCTAGGGAGGCATCCGCGGAGCTGCGTGGGGAAGGGGGCTGCCGGTGGGGTGGAGAGCCGGCACGAAGGCATTCAAAGGGGGCTTTGGCGCTGGGGGAAGGAGTCCAGGAGCGTACCGTGCAGGGCTTCCATGGCCAAGCAACAAGCAACCCGCCGAGCTGTGAGTAGCTTCGCGGTCATCACGGTGAAGGTGAGTTTGGAGCAGCAAGTCAGGTCAGGATGGGAGGGTGGAATATTTCCTTATAGTCCAGATGTTTTCCCAAAGGTAAAGATTAGCAGTCCTTGCTTTATGCCTTTCTGAAGCCCGCAAAGCACCCTGCGCATGTATGAGGAGCAAGTCTGTACTTAACTTCTGCCACATTAGCTCTTCTAATTGTCGTTGGTTCAGATGTTCTACCAAAACAGTTCAGTAAATATTGGTGAGTTGTACGTCTTCTGTCTAGCATCACATATTCACAGTTACCATGTCTGCCCCATGGAAATAAGTTGAATTTTCTCAAATGAGAGGAGCTGGTTAATTTTTTTAAGACACTATTGACTAATCAAGATTGGAAGTGTCCTGGAAATGAGGCATTGCTCCAGCAAATAATGGCCTTGAGTCAAGAAGTTTTAGCTGCTGCTTAGTGACCTGCATGTATGGAAAATAAACTTTTCTGGCCTTGGAAACTGAGTAGCTTCTAAAAACTAGTTTTCATGCACAATGTTACTCTGACAGTTCTGTAATGAGTGAAAACAATTCTTTGGGCATTATTTCTTTGCTAGCTGACTGTCCAGTGCCAACTTAAATATTTTTGATATCCAGTGGTTTTTTTTGGAGTTCAAAACACTAAGTGATAATAATAATACATGTTTACAGTAGTGTGTATGAAGTGCAGATGACTTGTGTAAGTCAATTTAATAAATATGCCTAAAATCCTAATTTTGCTATCAGTCATATGTAAAATGTAGTCTTGCTATATCCATAGTTTAATTTTTGATACGTGAATTTCTTCATTTTTATTGCACACAGAGTGGAACTGTGAGCTTTGATCCCAGACAGTTACACTCGGTTTAATGGGAGAGGATCTGCTTTGTCTGTGTGTTTTTATTTTTATTTTTTCTTTACTTCAATCAATCTGTCAATTATTTTGGACCCAGATGCAGGTTTCTGTGTGTGAATGCATCATGTAGTAAATTAATAGTGACTTGCAATGGAAATACTGCAGATCCAACATCATACACGGTAAGAATAAAATATAGCTGTTCTGTAATTAGACTCTGAAATAAAAGTAATTCTGTGCAGCCCACCTCAGTTGCTCCATAGTTTGTACATTAATGTTTTAAAATGTTTGCATCTCTTAAATGATAGAAATGCAACAGTTATTAAATTGAGCAAAAAGAGAATACAATAACGATTATGTTAAGATTAATTTTGAGTCATGCCTCATGATGGCAATATATGAGAGAACTAATGCATTATTTGTATTTGTAAAAATAATGCATATTATTTTTAATGCTTAATATTTGTTTCATTAACCACTTGACAGTTTTGTAAATGTAATTTTGTAAATGATAAATTTATAATGGTATTTAGAATAGGTTTCTCATGCCTCTGGTCAGTGATTTCTTAAATAATTGCTAGGAGAAGCAAAACAACTTCAGTTTACAGTTTATATGTATATATCTATATAAAATCATTTAGAACTAGGGTATTTATAATGCACTTTACACTGCATTTAATTAGTTTTATCTGCCGTTGGAAATACCACCATTTCTGAGAAGGAGAGCAGAGACTACTTCTAACGGTCCCTTAAAGCTAAAGATATAAGTTATCTGAAGAACTGTATCTCAAGCTGCTTCAACATTGCTTATTAAGTTGACAGTTAAACTGTTAGGTATATGCATAATTTTGTTTTAAAATATAAGAATGATTCTTTCCCCTGAATTCTCCAAACATTCGGAATACCTGAAGTATTTTCTTAGTTCTTGTCTTTTTGTTAGTCCTTGCTGCTCAGTTTACAGTTGTCACTGGCCACATATGGAGTATTGGAACAGCAAATTTTTGAGTTGACCGAGTGGCACCCTTCCAGCCTGAGAGAGGATTCAGCGCTGACATGCTTGCTTCGATTTTGTTTCTTGTTGTTCTTGGCTCCGCTTCTTTTGGATACCAAGGCTCTTGATACCACTGCACCCACGTGACAGATTATAATCCAGGGCACGTTTGGTTTTCCTGTTCGGAAGACCAGACCTAATCTGGCCTTGAAGAAGAGGGCTCACAGCAACTCGTTTTCTAATTTGCGATTGTAGCCTCATTTATATTTAGAACCTGAACTTTTGTATTAGATAGCTAACAACAGACTTGTCAAACTTGACTTTCAGATGTTAGGAAACACGGAAGGTAAAGGTGCTTTTGCGAAAGTACTGTGTTACTCTTGCGTGTAGATAGGGGAACATGGGGTTGAACAGGTGAGCTTGGGCACGCTTAGCTGTGGCTGTCCAGCTGCCCGTCCTTTTATCGGCATTTTCTCCATAGTGAAGGCAAAAAAAATGCAATGTATGCCTCCACTTCAGCTGCCGTAGTTGGGGCTGGCGTATTAGCACAAGTTGGCCTTCATCGGTGGTTTAAGAAGCTGGCCTGCGCCCTGGGACAGCTGAGGCACAGACACACGTCCCATTCTGCCGCTTCTGTTGCGGGGTGGCTTCTGGCCAAAAAGCCAAGACAGCAGCTGGAGGGCATGGTGCCTCCCACTGCTTTAGCTCCCAGGCCAGGTCAGAATTCAAATTTTTAATGATCATGCATTTTTTTTCTAAATATCCAGCATTTCTTTGATTCTCGTTTACTGTGATGTCATTTTACAGATGAAGCAGTGGGATACAAAGGATTAGCTTGGAAGTGCTGCTTCTTCAGTGAGTGCCCTCCCAAAAGCTGATTATTTTAATTCTTTAACGCTGCTACTGTTTTTCGTGTCTAAAGCATAGCACGCACATTTCAAGAGAATTTCAGTATTTCCAGAAATCAAGATCCAGTGACTCAAGTTGGGAGCTTGAGAAAGAGGAACAGGCAGTGACCGTGGGTGAAAGACTCCATTTACACCACTTTCCGCCCCCCCCCCCCCCCCCCAGTTCTGTGCATGGAAGGTGCTTTGACCTTAAGGGGAAGAGTAAGTGATTGTGTTATTATTCATGTCTTAACTCTGTTCCCTGTTCCCAAGAATTGTATTTGCGGAGGCTTCTGAGAGTACTTGATTTGGCAAATTTGTAATTTTTTTAGGGGTTTTTTTTTTGGTTCCTTTTCAGTTTGCCTTAGATGGAAGGTCTTGCAGAAGCTGACAGGTTTCCACATGGGTCATCAGCAAGAGTATGATTAACTTGTAGCAGTGTCCTATCCCTTCTTTGAGCTGCTAGGAGACAAACCGCTAAGTGGTATTCATAGCTATGTCTTCGACATCAGAGGACTGTCGAAACCGCAAAATGTGGGTTTAATTTCAGGTTCTGGAAGGGAATATCATCTGGTAAGGTATCCTCTGCAAACCTTCTCGCTCTTGGAGCAGATTCACGTGTAAACTTACTACTTTTGTACCTATTTTATTAGTTGTCTTGTTGCAGAATGGAGCCAGCATGTATCCCCAAGTTTAGAGTGTTAACTTTTGCTGGGCAGTCCCATGGGTCAGGTCCATCATCTAAGGTTACGTCGTACGTTTTTCCATCGCACCCGGCATTAAGTGGGCATCCATGGGGGAAAAGTTTCTACGTCTGAAGATTTGAAATTGTGCTTTAGGTTATAGGTAAAGCAAAGTAGCTGGCAAGTCTGCCTTTTGCTGTCGATCCCTAACTGTTGCTCTTTATGTTAGTGTGTGCCTAGATTCTACTAGAAAGATTTGGTCCATGTTCTAGAGCATGCTAACTCTTTTGTGGACAATTTTCAAAGTACTTGGACTCTTAAGAGGTTGTGAGGAGTCTTATGAGGTCAGTTATTTTATTTTGAAACTTTTTTTTTTTGGAGTCTTGTCTGCAAACAGTAAGGGTACACTGTGTCTCCATGGACCTCTTAAAAGGAAGAAGTCAAAGATCAGAGCATGGATTTGTGCTAATGTATGCCTCAGCTGTGAATGCAGTGTCAGGGCGAACAGAACCCATCTGAGAAAGAAAAAAAGACCTCAAGTGCACAGCAGAACATATTCTGCAGTGATAAAGCTTCCAAATGACAAGCTAAAGTGCCAGTCTCATGGTTTAACACAGAGGTGAATAGATAGACATTGGTAGAGTTGCATAAAGTGATGAATAAAAGTGGAAAAATATGGGAAAAATAAGCCTGCTATCGCTTTCCGCTTTCTCTGTTTTCAACCAAAGGCAGAAGCCGGTGAGCTTAGGAACAGCTTACAGAACATTTGCAGCCTATTTTAGGTTGTGTTTAGGATGGCTGTCTTTAAATCTTTGGGAGCTATTTACATAGTTTTAGCTGGGTATTCACAACTTATTTTAAATCCTGGGAATCTTGCTTGGAGGCTGAGTATAGCTCTGTGTTGACTGTAAAGGCATGACAGTGTGGGATTACCCACTCTTGCAGAAGTATTTTCACCATCTTCCCCCTATCGGAGATACGGTGGTTAGTGCCTGCCAAATGTGGTTGCTCCTTTTATTACGACTCCTGACAAAAACAGCCAAAACCCACCTTCTACTATTTATGAATCTGCTTTGGATTGCAGACGTCGGGAGGGTTTATTTAGAGAATCATTTATTTGGGTTTGCTACATCTCAGGAAGTAAAAGGACGCCAGATTTGCTAGATTCCCCCACGTTTGCTTTGAGCTCTAGGCAGGCTTAAACGAAAAGGATTTTTAGCTTAGGAAGGAAGAAAGAATTCTTGATTGGAGACAAATTGAAGAAATAAAGGGAGAGGAAAGAAAGCACCAAAACAGTAAAACGTGCCCTTAAGATGTACCAGACATTGCACTCCTGTTCTAGCTGCCATAGGTTTCCCTCCGGGCCTAAGAGCGTGGGAGGCCGGCACCTCTGGGGACCGCATTTCGGTTCTGAATTTGCAGCTGGGTTTCCATCGTTCCAGTTACAGCGGGGATTGCTGACACCGCTGCATGTTTACAAGCGTGTCTCAATTCTCCCCTTCCTGCTTTCGTTTTCTGTTCTAATTTTGGTCATCTTACTAGGCTGGAGTCTTGCTTAGCTGCTTGACTTTTGACCATCCAAATAAACTACTCTTAAATGCATCTGGAAGAGCTTCGTTATGTATACAGAGAATCCTAGAGTGCTGAATTTCTTTTTTTTTCCTATCCAACTTTGCTTCTTTGAAAGGAAAGATAAACTTGCGTTGTGATGATAAACGCGCACTGCAACATTCACAAATCTCAATATTCCTCCTCGTGTGCGGTTTTAATTCTTTTGGATCAAACTCTTCTTATACAGCTCTTGCATGCAGTTTTACTGCAATACAGATAAAGTCTCATTTGCAGCTCCTTTCTTTGCCCTCGCCAGTCCATGGGTACATAAACACTGTTGGTTTTAGATAGCACTGTATCGTACGCTCCCAATCTGAGGCTCTTTGAGGTATTCCAGAGTCGATAATGAAGCTGTGCTCTGCCCTTTCTTTCCCATTAGCAAATAACAGGGAGAGAAAACATAGCGCAGAAGAGAAAGATGATAAAAAGGCGCAAATTAGCATAATATAAATTACCAAATGAAATGATTTGTAAAACGACAGAATAACCGTATTCTGGACTATTGAAACCATGCACATTTTTATGGACGTTTTTGTTAATAAACAAAGTAAATTCTCTGCCCTTGTTTTTCGCCTCTTTATGCAAGGAAAAGTTAGGCTTCTGAATGGATTTTCTGCCTTTCTAAGATCTACTAGTTTTTACGGCTTCAGCTGTCACAGATGTGGCAGTACAGCAACAGTTTTGATGTCACAGGCTTGTCATTCGGGCAACAGCAGTACTACACTATTTTGTTGGCGTCTAAAAGAAATTCGTATAGGTTTTATGCCAATATATTCAGATTAAAGAGTGAAATATGTTTAAATTGGCCTGTTTCTGTATCAGGTTTTTAAGTTTTCTGTTTCAAGCGTTTTTGCCACGTATAGTATGTATGTTGATGCACTGGTGGATGGATAAATCCAGTCCATCTTGAACAAGAGTAGCTGTTACAATTATCAGAGGATTAGGAATGGGAAGAAGGTTTATCTGGGTGATGAGATGTTATAGTAAAGCAAAGTGAACTTTGCTTCCAGAATTTCCCCTTTAGCAGCCTCAGCACTGACTCTTTTTTTTTTTTTTTTTTTTTCTCCCCAGTCATCCAATATTTGGCAAACTCTGTCCATGATTTCAAGCTTTAGCTGTCACAAATTATTTATGACGGGTACTCATGCTTCCAGTGGATGGCTTGTTCTGGCTTTCGGCCATATGTTGCTCATGTTGTCCCTGAAAAGGGCAATATCGAGACTTGTCTTTCTGCGTGGAAAAGTAGGAAACCAAACAGCTCATGTCTGAGCCTCCATTTATGCACTTTGTGGTAAATGTAATGACGGAGTCTCCCGATTTGCCCTTCTGCCCCCTTTGCCTCTTGGGCCTCGCGGAGTTTGCAGCGCTTCCGGCTCGCCAGCGCGGGGACCGTGAGGAATGTGGTCTGCAGCCTCCTGCCACCAGCTTATTAGCTGGCCTTGGTTCGCTGCGGTAGGTATGTCCCAGTGCGACATTAAACTTCTGCCCTTTCAAAAGGGGACAGAAGCATAGGCAACACCTTGATATTGCTTGCAAAATAACACTTGATTTAAAAATTCAGCCCCCCAGGACAAGAGCACTCACTCTTATGTAGTCATGTATATTTTCATAATCCTTTGAGAAATCATATCCGCTACCAATATTTAAGAAACTGAGACTACTAGTCTACTAGGTCAACTAGTAGAAGATTGTATATAGTGTAAAAATAAAACTTACACTATTTGCATGTTTAGTTTGTGCACAAAACCTAATTGATCATCAATAATTTTAGCAAACTACTTCTGCCAGTCTGCTAGTGATCAAATTATTGTTGTGGTTTTTATAAGGACCACTGAGCTCCTAGTAAATATTAATCTGCTTGGTTATGTAGTAGGACATAAGGTTTAATTTGTTCTTTACAGATCATGCTTTTCACGTTGCAAGTGAAATTATGTTATGATAGCAGAATTGAGCAAAACCAGCAGGCAGAGTTAGATCTGAATCAAAGTCTTCATTCAAATGTAGAAAATGTTGAAAATATTAGGCAGAAAGTGTTTTGGTTAAAATGCCATGAATTCTCAACGGCATGCAAGTCCTTCCATTAGCAGGTACGCGCAATCCATAAATTTTGGCCAAAGCATTCATGGGAGCTTGCAATTATTTTTGACCTCTAAGTTCTAATGTATCCTCCAGGTTTCCATCTCCTGCGGGATCAGCATACTATTACTGCTTTCTTCATCCTTGCCAAAGTCGGTACGTTAGTGTAATGGTTGAAAGATAGCTTGGTGCTAAAGCCAGGTAATCTTATAATCTCCCGCTTACTTGGGCATAGACACAAGTATACTATTTCAGTGAGATGTTAGCTTTTTTTTTTCCTTCATAAGCTTTTATAAATGATCTGCCTGCATAGATGCATTGTAATTTTGACAGACTCACTTAAATGCGAACACACAGCAATGCTAAGTGTCTTTAATTAAAGTAGGTAGTGTACAGAGCAAGTATTTATGGGTTATAGAGCAGGCAGTGTACAGAGCAAGTATTTATGGGTTATAGAGCACTTATTCTTGTGTTGCCTTTTTCATGTCTGTATTTAAATTTTTGTGTCCAAAAGCAAAAATTATTGTTAATTTAAAAAGTCATATAAAAGCTAATACGGCAGCCTACTTGAACCATGTTTTCATTAAGAGAACCTCACTGCTGACGTACGCTAATCACCCAAAGTTATTCACATTTCGTTACAGTATTTTCTCCAATGTGCTTTTAAAATTCGCTGTCCCCAAGAGGTGTTTTTGATGTTTGAGCAAAGCCAGGCTCACGTGCTTCAGTGGCTGGGAGACCCCAAGCAATCATCTTCTTTAATGTTCCTTTGACCTCCATACCATAATACTCAGAGATTATATTTAATGTTATTAAAAGTAAATCATGTAGCGCTCCTGTATTTTATGAGGCTCAAATTAGCAACTCTTCGCTTTCTCACCTCGCTAAATTTCTTAACTGTTGGTGGAGACTTCTGGCGTGCAGATGGCTCTAGGGGACCTGGCTCTTTTGAGGTCCGCTTCCAAGGTTGCGGGTGTCTTTAGCTCTCTGTACGTTGTGCTTGGCTCTCTCTTCTGTCGGACTTCAAGTTTTTTGGATATGGAAGGTGCAGTTCTTCGTTATGCTGCTGAGTCCGCACAGGATAAGCATCTATGTGGCAGTGAACAGAAGTTTTCTGGTAGGCAGGGCAGCGCGGCAGACCTCTGATGATAACTTCATAGAGAACTTATCAAGCTTGCAGGCCTTTGCGGGGAGAGAGGAGGTGGAAGGGCAGGTAGGTTTACTTGAGCGAGCCGACTTGCGTTGTTTGTAGTTCTCGTGTGAGTCAGCGGTCCCCGATAACTCGAATAAAAATAGCAAACCGTCTTGCCTTAAGCTTTGAAGTCAAGTCTTAGCCAAGAATTATCTAGCTGAAGTTAAGTGTTTTTTCCCTCATCAAGAAAGGCTGATTCGATAGTCAAGAGCTAAACAAAGCAAGCCCAACCCAGCCCTTAACTGACATCATCCCTGCCGCATCTGTGCGTGTCCTAAATCTATAGGAAAGCAGCTGGAGCATTTCCCAGGATATAATGTATGTCCTGCTACCAAGCAATGCGCAGTGAATCCGCGCCACATGTATTTCACTGTGACATAGTAATTTCTTCGCTTCAAACGGCGTATGGTTAGGGATAATATACTTAATGAAATATGTGAGCGAGAAACAATACAGCAGAAAGCAATGCTTTTTCATTTGAGGAGCGCAGAAACGGTTGCAATAAATTACGTAAATGTGCAAATCCCAGCCGTATGGAGATGGTGACTAGGGAGGAGCTTGGGGAGAGGGCAAGCGTATAAAGCACTTCCTCCAAATGCTCTTCGCAATCCCCAAAGCTCAGGAGCTCCCTAAAGCTGGTGGGGGTTCAGACCCCTGAACCTTTTGCTGCCACTCGGGAGCTATCTGTCGTTGTCCCCAGATGTCCCTCCTGAGGGGCACTTCTCGGCTCAGAGCTCATCAGGTTATACACAAAGTCAGGGTGTGCGTCACATAGCATTTACCTGCATTAAATTTCTCCTGCCACTTTATTGCCCGTGTCCTGATGCTTAGGGTCCTCTGTGTTTCTTCAGGGTTATCTTTAGTCTTTAGACTGGAATAGGGCTTCTAGGGAAGCTTTGAGAGTTTATTCCTTACAATTAATCAGAGCTGCAGCACTGAGAACCACTAATCTGGCAACTCCTTTTATTTGGGAGGGCGGTTAGGATGTCTTGTTTTTGTGGTTACTAAGTTTGAGCAATTCCCTGTCCATTTAACATGTTTCAACACCGGAGGTTTGCTTTCTGTGTTATTTAGACAATATGGGATGGTTGAAAAGCGAGATTGTATGAGCAAGTTGGTCATAATACTTCACGTCTGGTATTAGATATGAACATCTCTGAGAAGGTTGACGTGCGGGGTGGAAAGCTGTTACTGTTTGGATCCTGACTGGTTGAAAATCTCCTAGAGAAGAGGGGAGAGGAGTCTATCCGCCGGCACATGCTATGGTGCAGCATGTCTGGGTCAAGGAACAGCTCTGCAGTCAAAAACGACAGCCGTTTCATCTTAATGGGAAACATCTAAAATTTGGGGGTGTAATGTACCATAAATACATGCTAAACGGAAGATTTTTTTTTTTTTGCAAGAGGCATTTCAGAGCAGTGGTAGGAGCAGGTAAGTCACCCTGATGGAAGCTCCTTATCTCAGGAGCGTTTGAGCACGGCGTCAGGCGTGTTGGCGTTGGTGCCATCTGGCTCGGCGCCTGCCTGGAAGCTCCGCTTCCCTTTACAGCGGGCAAGAGCTTGGAGCTCCTAGCAGCTGGGCGATTGAATTTTTATTTTTTTTAAACCTCAGGCTAGGCAAGTAACTGTTTTTCAAGAGTCGTTTTAAACTTTGTCTGGGAAGGCCTTTGTAGTGACAAAGCAGACGTTTTCTGTTCAGTTGGAATATGCCTTGGAGGTAATATTTTTAAGTTAGCATTTTAGAAGACTGTTCAAAACCTCCAAAGCTTTAGTAGTCTTGCAGTTTCTGCAAAATAGCTAATTGATGTGCATGGGTAAATTGGTCTTTGGAAAATCGAGGGCTGGTTTTCAAAGTCGTGGTTCATTGAATGACACTCACCCTGAAGCTGCCTGAAGCATGTAAACAGGAAAATCTAAGTGTTATTAACTTGCAAATAAGTTATTTGGTAATTTTCATCAGTCTTACAGACTGCAGCAACCTTTTGACACGAGAAGAATGCTGTGGTTGCTTCAGTATGCTATCTGGTATGCTGTCCGCAAAATACTGTTTTTTCCTACTGATTTTATTCCCAGTAGGATACATCGATTCAAAACCAGAGGGTCTCTTTGAATTTGCGGTGCCTCACAATCAGGGGAAAAATTAGTAAAAGCTTGAGGTGTCCTAGGTAATTATGTCTGAGAAGAGTTGGGCCTGAAGTGATTAGCGTTTGTGCGTTAAGTATCTTCTGAGTGCGTTTTTCTTTACAGCTTTGGTGTATTAAAACTCTGCTCTCCTGTCAAATGTCGGCTCGGCGTGATGAGTTACTTTCTGCAGGTGATTGGTAGCATTATTTAGGCTGCTCCTCTGTATTGCTCTTCACTGTGCGTGTCAGTCTTCCCGGAGATTCCCGACAAGATAAAATGCCTAACCTATTTTTGTTTTGGCTTTTATTTTTTTAGTGTTGATAGCATGATGACATGACTGTCCTGACTAAGCAGCGCGGGAACTGATGGGAAAGGATCCAATATGAGTGTGAATGATGTTGGAGGCAGACGACGCTTTGAGGATAGCGAGTACACGTTGCACATATACCCCGGGAGCATTGCCGAAGGGACTATCTATTGCCCCATTACTGCCAGGAAGACCTCAACGGCGGCCGAGGTGATCGATTCGCTCATTAATAAACTTCAGCTAGAGAAAACAAAATGTTACGTCCTTGCGGAAGTGAAGGAGTTTGGGGGGGAGGAATGGATCCTCAACCCCACAGACTGTCCGGTCCAGCGCATGATGATGTGGCCTCGCATGGCCCTCGAGAACCGGATAAGTGGAGAGGATTATCGCTTCCTTCTGAGGGAGAAGAATCTCGACGGGTCTATTCACTACGGCAGCCTGCAGTCTTGGCTGCGGGTGACGGAGGAGCGCCGCAGGATGGTGGAGCGTGGCTTCCTTCCCCAGCCGCAGCAGAAGGACTATGACGATTTGTGCAGCCTACCAGACTTAAACGAGAAAACGCTCTTGGAAAACCTCAGAAACCGCTTTAAGCAAGAAAAAATTTACACCTATGTAGGCAGCATCCTAATAGTTATTAACCCGTTCAAGTTTCTACCTATTTATAATCCTAAATATGTTAAAATGTATGATAACCATCAGCTGGGAAAGCTGGAGCCCCATATTTATGCTGTGGCGGACGTGGCCTACCATGCAATGCTTCAGCGGAGGAAGAACCAGTGCATCGTGATTTCAGGAGAAAGTGGGTCAGGAAAAACACAGAGCACAAACTTTCTGATTCATCACCTTACTGCCCTCAGCCAGAAAGGATTTGCTAGCGGAGTAGAACAGATTATTCTTGGAGCTGGACCAGTGCTTGAGGTAAGATGAAAATGATAGTACTGTGGAAACTTCTTATAATGGTGTTTAAAAAAAAAAAAAAAAAATCCCAGTAGTTGTGGTTTTATTATGAGACTAATCTGAGGTTACTTGGTAAATGCTGGTAATAAACAAAGTAACAACAGTGTTAGCGATAAGAGGAAGCTGCTTCTCTGCCTGGGAATACTAACTTTTACAGCAAAAATAAGGTGCAGCAAATGGCTTTTTGGCAGAGTCATTAATGCATTTATTTTCAGTCAAGTGTTCTTTACTACTGGTACATTTCAGTGATTTTCAATTTGAAAAATTCATAAAGGTATGAAAAAAAGCTTTCTTGAATTAACAGAAGCCTGTTGTATAATACATTGAAAGTTGAGTTTATTACATGTAGTACATAGGTGGTGTTATATTTGAAGAGTTTCTTTACACTCAACTTTGCTGAGATGGAGAATAGATCAAAGCTAACTTTAAGTCAAGAGTTTATTTTTCAGCCCTCGGTTTTTATATGCTTGAGGTTTAGCCTGTGTGATTTGTTGCTTTATGAGAACTTTTGCTGGAGAGGAGAGGAGATTAGATGAACTGGACCATTAACTTCCCAGGTATGAAACTCTAAAGAGGGATATAAGTATTTATTATTTATTTTGCTCTCAAGCTGATTGCATAATTTCTTGAAATTGTTTTTCTTAAATTTGTCAGGGTTTTTTTGTTTTGCTCATTAAAACCTTCTGGCACACGGCTTTGCGTGTGTCTTTCTTGGGTGATGGGAGCATCGGATTTGGAAAAATCACTTCAGCTGTGACACATTTCCCCTTTGAAACTGGGATACAAAGGGGTGGCTTTCTAAGAAAGGCCAGCTGCTGCTGGCTGTGGAAACACTCCTCCCTCTTGTCCGAAAAGCTTGCTGTCAGTTCCCTGATTATTTCTAAATGAACTTTCATCTGCGTATGTGAACTGCATTTTGGCTGTGGCTGCGTGACTGGTGTCTCAGTCAAACGGGCAACAAAGCAAAACTCTCGCAATTGGAAACTGTTCATTTCTTATTTCTAGCTGTTGTTTTGGGCTTTGGCCTTATCTTGCAAAACGGTGCAACTGTTTTGACAGCTGTAGACAAACATATCTGTTCTGTGTTTGCGTTTATTCCATTAATGAGTCTGAGGGTTTGGGTCAACTTAAACTACCAGCAGAAGCTTGGGAGCCGAGGAAGGACTAGCGTGTTCAGGCTTTGTGCTCATGGATGTCTCAGCTCGGGATAAGTGAACAGCTTCATCTTGCAAAGCCTACAAGTTTTTTCTGTTTTCACATTAGCAAATTAGCAAATGACTAAGTCATTCTGGATGAATTTTGTCCTGAAAAGAAGCAAAGATCCATAACAAACCAAAGATGGAGAAATGACAAATGCCGCCTTTTGACATTCTTCATGAAGCTCCCTTGTGTTCATTTTTTCAAAGCATGCAGTGAAGTGGGTTCCCAGTTCTTATTTTGTCCAGTGTTTCTTCTGTTGGTGTGGAAAGGATTGTGAAGCTGTTTCTGGCTGGAGTCGATTAGAAAGTATTAGATCAGGCCCTAGTAGTCTCTGGTTAACTCATAGCTGCAGTCAAACAGATCTTGATTCATTTTCAGTTCTTTTCTTTTCAGGAGCAAAGGGGGAGTAACCAGGCTTTGGATTTCTGCAACTGAATGCTACATTTAAAACCATGTTATCATAGAGCAATAAAATCATAGACCGTGAGTCTACAGAAAAAGGCAGATCTCTGTATAAGGCTGAATGAACCGAAGTTCATTATGTCTAGGTAGGCCCAGCATTTTTTGCAAAGCGTTTGGTGCTGTTCGGCCTGTTGCAGAAGGTATTGATGTCTGATGCACTCCATCTCTGAAAAGGTATTTAAACTGCTAATAGGCCTTTAAAAGTATGTATTTTCAGTGTCATAAAAAAGGGATGTCGCTTTGGTCAATGACAGTATGCTACTGCCCTGTAATAGCTGAGAGATGTGTGTTTTGGGGACTAGCTTATCTAAAACTATTGTGTTTCTTGCCTCTTGTCCCTACAGCCCCTTTTCTCACCTTCTTAGCTTTTAAAAATTGATCAGTATATTAGAACTGCTTATGATAAGACTCTAAGAACAGCTACCTGGGTTCAGAGTGAGGATCACCATAGTCCAATATTGTCTTCAGCACTGGCTGTTTGCAGAGGCCTGGAGAAGAGTGGGAATGCAGCATCCATAAAGCAACCTTCCCCTTAATGCTCTCCCAGCTTCCAACTGTTTTCACTGAGGGTTTTTTCCAAGACTGTTGTGGTTGACTTATTCTGTAACCCCTAATAGATCTCTCTTGCAAGGACATGCCTTATTTATCCTTTGAAACCATGGAAATGTCTTGCCTCCAGAACATCGGTTGTGAGGAGGGGCCTACCCATGGCGGGTGGGAGACCTGAAACACCACCTTTTGTTCGTTTTGAGCCTGGTTCCCTGTAGCTTCATTTGATGGCCTTTAACAGATGGGACCTCATTGACCAAGTTAGTTTTCATACCTGTTTTCTTCAATTATTGCATACCAGCTCCAATTCTGTTGTTTTTTGAAAAGTTTGGATGCCTGTTTCTGAAGCTGTTGGTCTAGAATGGCTTATGCTTGCAGTTTACAGTGGAAATAAATCTCATCCAACGTCTGGCGAATAGTGTAAAGTTTGACTTTGGCATGTTTTTTATTGTTCATTGTATCTTGCTGGACAAACGTGTGCTTTATAGTTCTCTTAAGTAGCGCAGGAGAGAGAGTCCCCATCTAGCTTAGATTTCCAGGGGTGATGAAGAGATCCCCAGAAGGCCAGAGGGTAGAAAGAGGTTTGGGAAATTGTTTTTTCTTAAATTCTCTTTCCTTCAGGAATAGGTCCTATAGTCCAGTTGCAAAATGCCTGAGCGTGACAGACTGAAAGTCCATTGGTGCAGCCCCTTAAGCGGACAACTATTCCACCTACGGGAAAGATCTTTAAATGCTTTTTTCAAAAACAAACTGTACTTTTTCTTAACATGTTGGGTTTCAAATTATTTTAAGTCTCAATCGCTTCTTTCAGTGTGTTCAAACACTATACAAAACTCCACGTTCAACGGTCTATGTCCGTACACGTGTGTGCATATACTCAGTGAGGTCTAATTGGAATACGCATAGCCAGCTGCCCCCAATGTGCTCTGTATGTTTGAACACCAAGAACCTTCTCAAGCTCATGCAAAATCTCACTACAGTTTCCAGCTTTCTGCATTGCTTGTAGTCAAACAAGCTTGTGTCCAGAGACCAGAAATAGAGGCTCCCCGTGAGCTGCTGTGTTGCCTGCTCTTGGTTGTCTTCTGCCTGTTATTTCATACTATTGAACAGGGAGATAAAATGCAAGCAATTTTAGCACAGTGCAATTAGAAAGTTACTGCTTATCAGGACTGCAGTTGCTACCCTCATGTTTCAGGATGGGACTCTTTAGATCTACCTGCTTTGCTCTTGGATGGAGGAGAGCTATGCAAATAGCTGCTGGTAAAGCTCTCGTGATGATTGTCATTTCTATTCACGCTGCTTCTTCCTCCAGTCTGTTCTGCGTGTTGGAATTGGGCACAGGGGAAGGATGTAATATGCTTTTCTGCTCTCCTTTCACTAGATCTGCAGCTGTCTTTATTTAAAAAAAAAAAAAAATTACCATCTGACACATCATGAATTCAGGGAATCATGTCTGCTGGTTCTTCGGCTTCTGGAACAGTAGTTTGCATTCTTTTGCTTTGGCAGCTGCACTTCTGTTGTTGCACTTCTGTAGCTGCCTCCAGGTCTCTCCGCAAAAGTTAGGTTACTCCAGAATTTCTTCTGGTCTTCCATTTTGGTTCAAAATATTCACAAACCAGTCAGTCTTAAAGATAAGCTGTGCATACTTCTGCTTTTCCTTTGCTCCCTAAAATTTGTTTTAAGGGATCTTTGGAGAAGATTGACTATAATGAGTGATGTTACCCCAAGACCAGTCTGCCCCTTTGATTTTGCTGTGATTCCTTGCATTTGTACCTGGAACAGACTTTCTCACTCGCTTCTTTAAGTGTGGATGCTCTTCTTAAGTATCTTTTTTTCTCTCTTTCTTCTCCCTTCTTCCAGAAGCTTTCTTGGATCCCCTTGTTCACCCTTCCACATGCTTAAAATTAAATTCAGCTCCAGCTTGTCTTTTAGGAGGCAGTGCACAGGGACGTACCTCTTCATGCTTCCGCTTCTAATTTTGGGAATAGTCTTTCAGCCTGGGTATACTTGAGCCTGTTTACACCTTCCCTTTTCTACTTGCTTGCAAAGCATTTCTAGAGGAATGACTGAGTGAAGCGAACCGTCCATTCCTGGCACTGCGTTTGCAGTTGCGCTAGCGTGGGAGGAGCGCAAGTGTAGCAAGCTAAGAATTTGTGCTGCTTCGCTGCGCTCCGGTTTTACCGTTTTGACTAGCCGAAGGCAGCTGCTCTTTGGGAAACCTCTCTTGCAGATGTCATTACGTGGTTCCTGTGAGCCTCGTCCAAAGGACGCTTTTGGGGAGTGCCGTCAAGGCACACTGTTACGGTCATCTAAATGCAGTGGTATCGTCAAATAGTTGTACATAGCAGTGACTTGAGTTGCAGGTGTGTGCTGAGCCTGAGCGCTTTTGTCTTCTTCCGAAAATGGGATTTAATAGACAGTCAGTGGTGCTTTGGGAATGGTTATTCTCATGCCACAACATACCTTTTTCAGTAATATTCAACAGTGCCGGTTGACTTCAAACAAATCTTTTTTTTAATTATGTGTAATTATGGCATTATAGTAGCAACGTGATTCACTGTTCGTTTTGTGATAAATGGTGTTACTTAAATGCCATACTTTTTAAACAAAGATGGGGTCCAAATGGGTTTTACAAAGGTGATTTTCTTTATATTTTTCTGTATTTTTTTTCCTCCCAATTTCTTATGTAGGATTTTTCCCTATACAAGATTGCCTTTTTTTCATATAGCATAAGCAGAGCTGCGTTTGCCAGTTTTGCTCTTAGGTTTCAAGACTGAGCTTCTCAAATCGAATTATTTTATTTGGATATCGGAGGAAAAATTGCATTGCTTGCATGTGCTAACATGCTATGCTTGCTGTGTAATTCAGTTCTGTTTCTGAGATACTTCATGCAATACTTTGGATGAAAATTTCATTATGATCAACCTGATGCTCCACCTGGGACCTGGAGTGAATGACTTTGCTGCTTAACTACTAATATATAGTTTGCTTTTCATTTAGATTTTCATTTTTTATTTTCCCCTCCCCTTCCACCCTGACAAGTTCACTTTTATTTTTTAAAGGGGAAATAGGAGGAGCTCATTGCAGGCAACCTATGCAGAACAACAAGTGTTTCTACTTTAATTGTGGCTTTTGACGTTATAATTTCATATTTGCTGCCAAAAGTATATTGTTATCACGGGATTTCCAATTATTAGTTGTTGTACCCGGAAAACCGTAGTTTAGACATGAGGCTGTTTTACCATAGATAAACTAGATGGAATAAATGTTGTATACAAAGTGATTGCTTTCCTGTAGTTAACTTGCAGTGAAAAGTAAAGATGCTTTATGTGTATTATATGAACTTTTAAGGACTATTACCAGTTTTATAACCGGTATCTTTAAATTTTAAATCTGTTCAAATCTCAAGAACTGCAGTGCTTAGAATTACATTGCAGTATTTCGTTTGGGGCCAGAAGCAAAGGTCGGTTTCTTGAGGTTTTTCTGTGTGGTATTCCCGGTCCTCGTTCATTGAGTCTTCAGGAAAACATGCTTCAGCAAAGCAGTTCTTCAGCCTGCCTTGGCGGCATAGATGGGATTCACAGGATTAATTCACTTAACTGAAGATTCCCAGGTCACAATCCAATTTAATAGGTCCGAGCTAATGGGCCAGAACAATTCAAGCCTCTTATAATCAAAAAAAAAAAAAAGGGGGGGGGGGTGAAAGTTTGAAGTTGTATAGACCTCCCTCTCCCCACCCCGCCATGATCTAATGCGGTACCAAAACTTGCTGTTCTCGTTGCTGTAATTACTAGACAGCTTTATAGCTTAGAATGGGATTTGAAGCTTATCAGCTTCAACATTCAATGTCAGAATATTTCTGAGGGATGTATATGCTGTGAAACCCGATTTCGGTGGATCCCCTCCTACATGCAGACAGCATCGCCTTAGAATTCCCTAATTGTGAGAAAGCAACGGGGATTAGGATGTGGGATGCCAAACCAGTGCTGGGAAACGAGTCGGTCGGGATTTTCAGCTCTGAATCACCACACCTTAACTCCAGAAGTTGCGAAGAAAACTAGGCCTGTCCAAAGGGATATATTTTTATTTTTATGTTAAGTGTGTTATCTACAGTCCCCCCAGCCAGCAAAGTGGTGGTGTAAGCTGTTGGACCCACAGTTCCTCTTTAAAGCCCCGATAGCTGAGCTGGGATAATTAGCTAGGACTCAAGCATCTGAATGCATGAGGTTGTCCCTACTTAAGACATCCCTTATCTAAATAAAGGAGATGGGAATTGTGTTAGTTTGAGATAAATACTAAACTAAGCGGGCAGAGGCACGCAGGGTGAGAAGGGGAAGTAAAGATTTTGAGTGTGTGCTGGTGGTTCAGGGCTCACTGCTTCTCAAGAACATTAGACACCAAGGCTTTCAAATGGCTATTGCTATGTGGAAACCTCGGTCTCCTGTCCTCCTTCCTCTGCTGATGACTTCTGAGTCGGGACATTGACTGAGGTGTTGTGTGCCCTGTGACCATGGTATGCTTTCGTTTTTCAAGGTCTACTAGAGACAAATCCTGCTCGTGTGAACCCTTGGGAGACTTCTAAAAGGGACGTCTAGTCCAGTGGATTTTAGGGGCCAACCAGCTGGAAGATAACTCTTCTGGCTTGCTCGTTTCTGCTTGTTTTACTGTTGACTCATGTTTTCTGGCAAAAAAAAAAATTTTTGAATTCTACAGGCTTCCTTAATTTTTCGGAAAGGGACGCCTGATGCTGGTGGCTGCCGTCAGCTCTTTTGCAAAGAAAGGCAAGAGGTATTTCTGTCTTTTCTTGCACTGGTCTTTGGCAGAAGATAAGGAATGCCTAACAATTCTCAAATATTTATTTTTGAAGTCTTCCCTGGACTTTGGGAAACCTGTTACCCACTCCTGCAGACCTGGAGGAGGAGGAGGAGGAAGCCTGTTCTGAAGTATCCCCAGCTTTGCCCTTAGCTTCTGGGGGTGCAGCTCTGCAAACTGTTCCACGGTGGCTTTTCAAGCAATAGCTGTGTTTGTAGATGCATTTAGTGGAGAAATTCAAGCTTATAGCTTGCACTGCTTTTTCTCTCAAACTTTGTGACATAGCAATAGCTTCATGTCTCAAGTTTTTTCTCTTTCTAGTTTTTTTCTTCAAACGGTGTCTTTTTTTAAAGTCTTCTACATGGAGTTGTAATGCAGGAACATTTTTCATTAATTGTAATTTTACCTACACTTTTAATCAATGTGAACCTTCACAACTCAATTATTGACATCCTTGCCCTATGTTTTAAGACACCGGTTTCCAAAAATGTCAAAATGAGCTTTATACTTGGCATCCCGACCTGTTTTCATAGGCTTAAACCTTTAGACAGATGAAAAGTCGACATCATGCTCCCCAGCCCTCCCCAGCACCCGAAACGCTCAGACTTCCTCCCCTGTTGCGGAGGAGGCAAGAGGAAGACCATGCTGGGGGGATCTGCATGCAAATTGAGGCATCAGATCTTGTTCGTTGTTAATTCTCGGTGTGAAAGAAAAAGCAGCAAATCTCTGCCTGCCCCAGGTACGCCCAAATGTCCCCCGACAAGTAGTGGATGTGCCTCGACTTAAAGGAGTCGTCAGATCGTTTTCTCATCCATAACTTTCCCAGTCCTGCAATGGCAGCTACAAAAACTAGACACATTTCCTAAGCAGCTGTTTACACGCATCCTAACACGTCCCCGTGGGGATTTCTCAATTGCTTTAAAAATTACCGAGGCGAAGTCTTTCTGGGACAGGCAAACTCATGTTGCTGTTTGCTGGTGGGAGCTGTTGCTGTCATTCACAGCTGACGTGCGTTTGCATCATCTGTGCCAAAAAAATGGGGTGCTTGGCTTGCTTTTGAAAAATAATAGCTTTTTGTAGTAGTTGCAAAGCTATATGTGTTCCCAGTAAGTGATGATTTAATTAGAAATCTTAGGAACAGCATTGGAGCAATTGCTGCTTAATTTCTGAAACAATATTTCAACACCAGCCTGTATTTTAGTTGTAGGTGGAAGTTACAGTTTCAGTCTTAATGTCTAGAAATCCAGTAGCTCTTTTTTTTTTTTTTTTTCCTTGTTTAATCCTGCTTGTTCTGGTTGTTGGATTGTTAAAGAAACACATAAAAAGTTAAAAGGCCTTTAATTTTATCTTGCAGAGCTTTGCACTGGCAGTGAGCAGACCCTTTGCCTCCTTCTTGCTGAACCGAAGCAGGCTGGATTGCTGCTCGCAGCAGCCGAAGCAGCCCCAGACTCTTTTGGGGTTCAGGTGGAATAAAGCGATGCTGTTGTCCTGGAGCAAATTTTAGAGGTTTTTCAAAAATGTCCTTTGCAGAAAGGCTGTTGCAAATCTGGCATGTTCACGCGATCGTATTTTTTCCTACGTCCACATGGAGCGTTATTAATGGGAGTTAAGCTTTGAGGTTGTTGACCCCAATTTCATTAAAATATGCATTTTTTAATTTTATTTTTTTTAATTAGCTTATCTAATGCAGTTCACAAAGCTCAATTTTCAATACACTGATTTTAAGTCATTAGCCTGTGCCCTGTGGTTATAGAGATTTTACACCTGAGGAATGGATTTATATGAAGGGGCGAGAAAAACGATCTCTATTCTGCTCGTTGCCCATTCTTGGTCATTTCTGCCCCAGAATAGGCTCTGTCGGCCTCATCCCCACCCATTTCTCAGACGCGTGGTCCAAGTTAGGGCTAGCTCTTTAGTGGAGCAGGCAAGATTTTAGCGTTACAGTCTTTCCCTCCCGATGCACCGAAGGGTTAGCGAGGGAGCAGCACACAGCGATTAGACGGATTATGTCTAATGGGGGAGGAATTTGTGCAGGCCTCCGACTGCGGAAGCAGCACAAAGGAGCCATACATTAACGCTCGTGCATTAAATGCTTTTTGCCGCTGCCTTCCAAATGCTGCTGCTCTTTAGCTTGTGATATTTTACCTCGTATTGCTGCAGACTGTATCAAATAGCGTGCTGCTCATCTGGTTTTCTGGTGCAAAAACGATTCAATCTTTTTGCTTTAGTGTTGTCTTCCACTGTTCAGGCTCATCCTAGCAGTTGCTGTGTTGACATTTTTTTCGTTATTGGACATCCGCAGCAAGCATGTTATTGCGCTTAATTTTAAAATCCAGTTTATTGTATTTGAATGACAGCGATTGTTGTTTGTGAGCTGAGATGACTGCAGGAAAACTAGTAAGTTATTAAAGTAGCACTGCTTTCCTCCGCTGATGCATATCATCCCAAGTCTGTCCCTAGCAGAGACCATGCGTTCGTGCTTATATGCAACCGTAATGAATCCAGATTATGCTTTCTGAACAGAAGTCTGATTCACTGTCATCCTCAAAGTATTTTGCAGGTTTTTTTAAAACCATGTCAGCTTTTTATGATATTAGAGCACAGCTGATTTCTTTAACCCGCATATAAGGTGCATGTTTTATGAAGCTTGAAGGAGGGACCTCTTTTGGGGAAAGCTTTTGTTTCATCCCCTCTAGATCCGTTCATCAAACAGTATGATGATGATGTAGTATTCCGGCAAGCAATGGCTTCGGCCAAAGGCTGCACTGCTGCCGTCTAGTAAGGCTTCCACGAGGCCTTAATTCCTATAGCCCAAGTGCGACTTTTTAATCCTACTGTGTACAGGTAATACAGATTGGAAAGAGCTGTGCGAATGCAAAATATCCTCCATCAGGCATATATATATATTTTTTTTCCTTTTTTCTCTCCCCCCCCACCCTTCTCACAGTCGAAGTACAGATTTGTTTTTAAGACCGTTTCCTGAGACCTCTTTGGCTTTTCACCATCGGGGACCTCTGCCCAATTTTTGCAGCAGGCTTTGCAGGCGAGGTTATTGAGATGTGTGCCTCATAGCAGCTCTGCCGTAGCCGGTGCCGTTGGCGCGAGACAGAAGAAGCAGGAACTGAGGTGTCTTTGCTGAGTAACAGCGGTGACAGCCGACAAATTTGGGCTTTTTAGCAGCTTCTGCTGCGCGGAGCTGTCACGTTAGCGCCTCGAGTGCCCGGCATCGCTGTGCCTCGTGGTGCGGTGGCCGTCACGGATGCTGGGTATGGGTGTAGGCTTCTCTGGGTACCGCAGGGTTTTGAGTGCAATATTACAGTTGGCTGAGTTTTATCGTAGGCTTGACCTTCCAAACCCTGCATTTTGCCTTTCATTTCGGTGCCCAGGAGCTGATCTCCTCTCTCATCTGCATGGTGGTTTCGAAGGCTTTGAGGTGACAAGCTCCGATCCGATCCTGGGACCGAATGCCCCCGTATTTATGTTGTGTTTATGCCTTGCTCCCTCTTTCCACTTCTTGCGGGAAGCAGGTGGACTCATTGACGACTGCAAGCATCTGTGTGGATGCTGAGCATCGTTTAGGGTTTTAGCAAAGAAAATGCCTGAAACTGAGAGGGCATCTCCTGTACAGCCCTGAAACCGTAGGTCCACTACTGCTCTCATCTCTGTTAGGCTTTGGAGAAGACTGCTGCTTTCCCCATGATATCCATGCCTGCCTAATATAAAGCAGTGTTTAACCAAGTGCCTCGTGCTTTTGCCCAAATAGTTTTGTTGTCAACAGATTTGACAGCAATCAATGGAGTGAAGCAGCAGAGCAAAGCGTAGGCAGTTAGCCGTTTAGCCGCTACAGAGTAGCGATCGATTTATTCCACCTTTAAAGCTAAATATTGTGAAGAGGTTAACCCAAGGTAAAGCCCTGTTGAGTAGGTGACAGAGTGCGATGCAACCGTTGTATCGAGCAACTATGTTGCCCAAGTCGTTTTCAAAATTTGTTGCTGCAGTCTCATGTAGGCAAATAAAAACATTGTTTCCTATGCTTGCAGAAAGGACCTGCCTTAACCGTAGCAGCTTGCTTTTATCCGCTTAATTGCGATTGAGGGATGGACGTAGTGCCAGGCAACTGAGCCTTTGGGTTTGTCACTGTGACTGGAGATTTGGACCCATATGAGGATAGAGAAGGTGAATGAGATGGAAGGACAAGAATTCTGTGAAAGCTGAATTTTAAGACTGTTCTTTTTCTCTGTTGAGCTCAAAGCAGTTGGAGCCATTTTGCAGGTCACTTATTTTAAAGGCTTATGGAGCTTTAAATAAAAAAATAAAAATAGAGAGAAGAATCTTCTCCTAAAAGCGGTATTGCAATTTGTTTGTTTGACGTTAACATCTGGATGACGTCCCTTCTCTGTCAGCGTGAGCAGTAAGCAAGTTAGAGCAGCTCCTCATCGCTGTTGGGGTTGGTGCCCCGTATATGTTGCCGCTTGTTCTCATGAAGCTTCGTGACGCAGAGCCGGCCACAACCATCCCGCCCTGGTCACCCTCCGCCTTGCAGTCCTCCGTGGCTTGGCGAATTCCTGAATCGGAGGTGATGTCTCTGATAGACCCAGATGGGCTCCACCTCTGTTGGTTTGGCTGCGTGAAGCTTGCAACGCCTGCCGTAAACTGCATTTGCTCCAGCCTGCACCTGGAGAGCAGGAGCACGCTTGCAGCGGAATGGCTCCGTATCCTGTTGCTAAGCCAGTAAGGGTTTTCTATTTTAAAACTTGCAGCAATTTAATAAAAATGCATCTCGCAGCTAGATGAAAGCTCAAGTTTTTGGTCTGACTGAACCACGCAGCTGATAAAATGAGCAGTGCCTGCGTTACGTAACGGCAGTCCTCCTCCGCCGCTGCGCTCGTCAACCTCGGAGAAGCCGTCCGGGTGCGAGATGAGTAACTTCATCCGCCTTGGCACGGGGGCTGAGCATTTTCACGAGGAGGTGCTTCGGTTCTCAGCAGTCCTGACCTCGTCACTGACTGTGGGATTGAAGCCAGAAATCAGGGAGAGTTACGATATTGGTTAATCTAAAGCATATTCAGAGTTTAGCACAGTACAAACCAAACCAGGATGGTTAGCAGTTATGGAAAAGGATTTTTGACAGGCATGAAAGCAAACTGGGCTGGTCGCTTCTGATAGCGAAGGTACTGGGAAACCAGATAATCCATTAGGACTACCAGGAGAAATAGAAATCTGAGTTATTGAGATTATTCCCAATTTTAAGCATTATTGGGTATATTTAATATTTTGACAGTTAGGAAAATAGTTAACTTAATGTTGACCAGTATGTTCGGTTATGGGCAAATTGGTTTGCAGAGTATAATGTAAATGTTACCAAACACTTCTGTTTTCAAATACTTAAATTCTAGTGCCACGTGTTTCAGAAGTCTGAGTTTCCAGAAATAATAAAGTAACTTTAAAAATGACTTTTTCTATGCAAGAAAGTATTCATTTTATTTGCTTTCCAAGGAATAAAGAATTATCACATTCAGTTTACACATGCAAAATCTCTAACTTTGTTTAAAAGGCTGTAACTGTGTTTAAAGTGCCATAATAGTTGCATGGAAACCTCAGCTTTGAGGGAAGTGAGATTTTGAAGAAAGAGCACATGTCTCAGAAAAGGGGTATTTGTGCTAATGACTACTGGGGATGAGGCTGGAGATTATATATATATATATATTTTTTTCTTTTTTTCTTTTTTTCTTTTTCTTTGAGTGATAGAAAGCAAGTTCAGCAACTTCCAGCCATAAGGTGATAACAAAACCACATATATATATGTGTGTATAAATAAATAAATATATATATATATATATAAGCACACATATGTATTACCAAGAATTATAGTCTCCTGGTGTTCAGTAGAAGGGAAAAAGAACAAAGAAATGGGATTTCTAAGTGGTGACTTTGTGGTAGGGATCAAAGGCTTAAAGATTCTCCCAAAATAGGCTGATTTACTCGTGCCTTTTAATCAGGAGAATGGTTTTGAACAAGGAGATGTATGAGAAATGTCTAATGAGAACACAAGTATGTTAATAAAAGTGATCGCATCTGGGATAAAGGCGAAACGTGCAAGTTTTAATCCTGCAGAGCATTGGTGACAACTTCTTGACACAGGTGGTGGAGGAGCCAACAAGGAGAGGTGTGCTGCTGGACCTCGTACTAACAAACAAAGAAGGACTGGTGGAAGATGTGAAGGTTGGGGGCTGCCTTGGCTGCAGTGACCATGAGATGGTGGAGTTCAGGATCCTGCGAGGAGGCAGCAGGGCACCAAGTAGGATCGCAACCCTGGACTTCAGGAGAGCAAACTTTGTCCTCTTCAGGGACCTACTTGGAGGAATCCCATGGGTGAGGGCCCTGGAAGGAAGGAGTGTTCAAGAGAGTTGGTTAATATTCAAACATCACTTCCTCCAGGCTCAAGAGCGGTGCATCCCTATGAGTAAGAAGTCAAGCAAAGGAGGCAGGAGACCTGCATGGATGAGCAAGGAGCTCCTGGCAAAACTCAACCAGAAGAAGGAAGTCTACAGAAAGTGGAAAGGGGGACAGGCCACTTGGGAGGAATATAGGAATGTTGTGAGAGTATGCAGGGATGCGACGAGGAAGGCTAAGGCCCGTTTGGAATTAAATCTGGCTAGAGATGTCAAGGACAACAAGAAGGGCTTCTTCAAATACATCAGCAGCAAGAGGAAGACTAGGGAAAACGTGGGCCCTTTGCTGAATGGGGTGGGTGCCCTGGTGACGAAGGATGCAGAGAAGGCAGAGTTACTGAATGCCTTCTTTGCTTCAGTCTTTACTGCTCAGGCCAGCCCTCAGGAGCCCCAGACCCTGGAGGCAAGAGAGAAAGTCTGGAGAGAGGAAGACTTTCCCTTGGTGGAGGAGGAGTGGGTTAGAGATCATTTAAGCAAACTTGACACCCACAAATCCATGGGCCCTGATGGGATGCACCCACGAGTGCTGAGGGAGCTGGCGGATGTTATTGCTAAGCCACTCTCCATCATCTTTGAAAGGTCATGGAGAACAGGAGAGGTGCCTGAGGACTGGAAGAAAGCCAATGTCACCCCAGTCTTCCAAAAGGGCAAGAAGGAGGACCCAGGGAACTACAGGCCAGTCAGCCTCACCTGCATCCCTGGAAAGGTGATGGAGCAGCTCATCCTGGAAGCCATCTCCACGCTTGTGGAGGAAAAGAAGGTGATCAGGAGTAGTCAGCATGGCTTCACCAAGGGGAAATCATGCCTAACCAATCTGATAGCCTTCTATGATGGAATGACTGGCTGGGTAGATGAGGGGAGAGCAGTGGATGTTGTCTACCTAGACTTCAGCAAGGCTTTTGACACTGTCTCCCATAGCATCCTCATAGACAAGCTCAGGAAGTGTGGGTTAGATGAGTGGACAGTGAGGTGGATTGAGAACTGGCTGAATGGCAGAGCTCAGAGAGTTGTGATCAGTGGTACAGAGTCTAGTTGGAGGCCTGTAGCTAGCGGTGTCCCCCAGGGGTCAGTACTGGGTCCAGTCTTGTTCAACTTCTTCATCAATGACCTGGATGAAGGCACAGAGTGCACACTCAGCAAGTTTGCTGATGATACAAAACTGGGAGGAGTGGCCGATACGCCAGAGGGCTGTGCTGCCATTCAAAGAGACTTGGACAGGCTGGAGAGGTGGGCAGAGAGGAACCTCATGAAATTCAACAAAGGGAAGTGCAGGGTCCTGCACCTGGGGAGGAATAACCCCATGCAGCAGTACAGGTTGGGGGCTGACCTGCTGGAAAGCAGCTCTGCCGAGAAGGACCTGGGAGTGCTGGTGGACACCAAGTTAAGTATGAGGCAGCAATGTGCCCTTGTGGCCAAGAAGGCCAATGGTATCCTGGGCTGCATCAGAAAGAGTGTTGCCAGCAGGTCGAGGGAAGTGATTCTCCCCCTCTACTCAGCCCTGGTGAGGCCACATCTGGAGTACTGCGTCCAGTTCTGGGCTCCCCAGTACAAGAGGGATGTGGCACTACTGGAGCAAGTCCAGCGAAGGGCCACAAAGATGATTAGGGGACTGGAGCATCTCTCTTATGAGGAAAGGCTGAGAGAGCTTGGCCTGTTTAGCTTGGAGAAGAGAAGGCTGAGAGGAGATCTTATCAATGTGTACAAGTATCTGAAGGGAGGGTGTCGAGAGGATGGGGCCAGACTCTTTTCAGTGGTGCCGAGCGACAGGACGCGAGGCAATGGGCACAAACTGAAACACAGACGCTTCCATCTTAACATGAGGAAAAACTTTTTCACTGTGAGGGTGACAGAGCACTGGAACAGGTTGCCCAGAGAGGTGGTGGAGTCTCCTTCTCTGGAGATATTCAAAAGCCGCCTGGATGCAATCCTGTGCAATGTGCTCTAGGTGACCCTGGTGGAGCAGGGGGGTTGGACT